>NC_136057.1:1896272316-1897642476 GCF_964261635.1 Lissotriton helveticus | reverse complement strand
AGGATACAGAGTAGGCTGAGAGCGGAACGGAGGAAGCAACTTGCGGAGACAACGGAACTTGAAAATGCGATACTGCGCCTAGAAGGGGAATACCAGATCCATAAAGAGGATACAACCCTGAGAAGACTGCTAGACAAACAGCGGGAATATAGAGAACTAGTTGCCAACGAGGCACGGACTCAATCTCTGGCAACTCTCCATCGGCTGTACGATGTGGGGGACAAGTCGGGCAAACTCCTAGCCTGGCTGAGCAGAAAAGAGAGAGCAGCACGGTGGGTGGAACGGATTAGGGGGTCGGACGGGGTCCTGGTCCATACTGACAGGGAGATAGCAGACGTTTTTGCGTCCCATTACGCACACTTTTACACCGCTAGAGACCTCGGGACGGAAGGAGAGGCACTTCAATACCTGGCCGGGGTTGATCTACCTACACTGACGCCCGACACCAGCTCAACGCTAGAGGCGGAAATCACACTAGATGAGATATCGGATGCCATAAACAAACTTAAAACAGGGAAAACGCCGGGACCAAATGGATTCCCAGCGGAATTTTTTAAGCGCACATCGGATCTATTGGCGCGCCATCTCAAAGCCTTATACGCTGCTTCCTACCGGGAAGGCCGCCTACCACCAGACCTCACATTGGCGACTATAGTCCCGATCCACAAACAGGGAAAGCCCAAAGACGAATGTGCCTCCTACCGCCCCATCTCCCTCTTAAACATGGAGATGAAGATTCTAGCTACAGTCCTGGCGGCGCGCATGAGATCGGTGATCCCGGATCTCATACATGCGGACCAATCCGGATTCCTGCCGGACAGGGCGACTAAGCTGAACCTTAGACGCACGCACAATTGGCTCCAAGAAGTTAAGGACAGGGAGGAGCCCCACTGGTTCCTATCCTTGGACGCCGAGAAAGCGTTTGACACAGTGCATTGGCCCTTCCTGATGGCTACGCTACGGCGGTTCGGATTAGGCCCGATATTCCAGGGATGGATACGGTTGCTTTACACAGAGCCGACAGCGCGCATCAGAGTGAATGGCCGACTGTCCCAGGAGTTTAAGATCTCTAGGGGAACGAGACATGGGTGCCCCCTGTCCCCTCTCCTCTTTACGCTGACGATCGAAGTCCTGGCGGCAAGGATCAGGCAAAACGCAGACGTCAGCGGTTTCACGTGGGAAGAGTGGGGAGGACCGCAGGAAAAAATATCGTTATATGCTGACGATGTGCTGCTATATATAACGAAACCCGAGAACTCGATCCCTGCGCTCTTTAATGAGTTGAAGGACTTTGGAGCGAGGGCAGGCCACACGATCAACTGGAACAAGTCAGTTCTCTACGACCCTAGGGGGACTCACGACTGGGGGGCTATACCCGACCAGTTGCTCACCACTGTAGACGGCTTTCAATATCTAGGTGTCTATATTACTTTGGATCGCGCTCGTTCATTTCACAATAACGTCGACCGGATAATGACGGAAGCGCGGGAGGACATGACCAGATGGAGACTACTGCCTCTCACCCTATTAGGTAGGGCTGCCATGTATAAGATGATAACTCTCCCTAAGTTCCTTTATGCCCTCCAGAATGAATACTACCCACTCCCGGCCAACACACTTTCCATCATACATGCAGACCTCCGTTCGTTCCTGTGGCTGGGGAAGCAACCACGAATTGCTCTCCAAACACTCCAGCGACACCAATATAGCGGGGGGATCTCACTACCCAACCTAGAGGCGTATTACTGGGCGGAACACTTAACGCCTATTAATGACTGGATACATACCCCAGTAGATCACCCGACCTATGCGCTGGAGAGGCATAAACTGTCTCCCCACAATATCCTCCACTACCTATACGGGGGAAAGATACAGAGGTCGCTCCTACCAGCTACTATGATCACCCTGAGGGCGTGGACACGAGCCACGAAACGCATGGGCTGGGGGGGAAGGCTGACACGTCAGACACCGCTTTGGCATTGCCAATGGCTGCCTGAACTGAAGAAACTGAAAGGGTTCCAAAGGTGGGACGACATAGGTATCTCACATATTGGAGATGTGATATGCAGGGGTGAAATGAAATCCTTCCACAGGCTACAGGCGGACTTTGGCTTACATCGTTCGCAACTGTTTAAACACACTCAGTTCGCCCATGCGTGGAGGGCACAAAATATTGCACTAGTAGACATGCCGGAGTACGCTCCACTAGAAGGTAGACTCCTCCAGGAACAGATGATACACCAGGCGGTCTCCCTCACATACAAGACACTAACAAACCACATGCTGGGTGACTTACTGAAACTGAGAGGGCTATGGGAGGCGGAGGTGGGGGAGATGGAGGACTTGGATTGGGAGATGGTCCTGATGCACCCCCGGGAGGTGGCGATCAAGTCGCGGCTAAGGCTCATCCAACTAAATGTGCTCCACAGGACCTACTTTGATAGGGTACACCTCCTGAAAACCGGGAAAATAACCGATCCCACATGCCTCAGATGTCAGCCACAAAGGGGAGACTTTTATCACACTATATGGACCTGCGAAACGATACAAATTTATTGGACACACATCTTCACGGAGTTGGGAGAGGTATTAGGCGTCGAACTGGTACAAGACCCGAAGTTAGCGCTGCTAGGCATGTCAACAGAGGTGGACCTGCCACGCCCACAACTCATATTCCTTGTATTAGCACTAGTTGTAGCTAAGCGAGACATAGCGAAGTACTGGGGCGCCACAGAACCACCAACAATAGAGGAATGGAGAAGGGGTTTAGATCTTTACATGGGAGCAGAGAGGGTGACGTACAAGGCGAGAGGCTGCCCCAAGAAGTTCAGGAGGGTGTGGGCCAAGTGGAGACGCTATCGCGGACTTGAGGCGGGATTGGGAGAGTCGAATGGGCGGGATAATGAGGATAGCGGGATGGCTAATAACCAAGCATAACCTCATGCAGACGGAGCTGGGAACATGCAGAAGTTGTGGAGGGGTAGAAGAAGAGATATGCAATAAGCGGAGATGATGAGTACCGTTGATGGCGGGAGGGTGGAAGGGTGACATTCTAGACACGGTGATTAAGGCGTACACATTAAAGTGCTTGGACAGATACGAAGTGGCAACCCCCAAGTTGGGGACTGTTTTTCTTGGTTTTATGGAACATGGTTGGGGGGGAGGGAGGGGATACGAATATAAAATGTAGGGATATGCCAAACGATGTAATGCCTGAATGGATGAATATGCGACTTACAACTGAGATTGATTGAAGATTCGCCGCCCGACCTCTGGGATGTGGGCTGAAGGGCCGTGTGAGGTGGTTTATCCTGTTGATAACTTTAGAGATTGTATATTTATACTGTCTCCTGGTCTAGGGCAGACGATATTCATGTACTTCCTACACCAAAAATAAAGGTTTTAAAAAAAAAAAAAACATTGACGGTGGAGGAAGCGCAAGAGTATATCACGGATATTATTATGCCGAAACTTATATCAGAAGAGGCACTACTGTTAGAAGCCGACCTGACCGTTGAAGAGCTACGGACGGCTATTAGCTCTCTCGCATCTGGTAAAGCGGTGGGGCCAAATGGGATCCCCATCGAATTTTATAAAAACAATGCTGACCTGATGGCCCCTTTTCTCCTAAATATGTTTCGAGACAGCCTTGAAAATGGAGAATTGCCCCGCGACCAACGGTTGGCCACAATTAGAGCGATCCCTAAGCCGGGCAGGCCACCGGAGGACTGTGGTTCCTACCGGCCAATATCTCTAATCAACGCTGTAGCCAAAATACTGGCAAAATGACTGGCATTGCGTTTGACCCCCCATTTATCATCTCTGATACATCCTGACCAATCCGGGTTTATGCCCCAGCGGAACACGGCACTTAACCTTCGGCGCTTGCAGGCGGTGCTGGCTCGCAAGTCATCCATTCAGGAACCCGCAGTCATCCTCTCCTTGGATGCAAGTATGGCGTTTGATGTGATGGAATGGCCATATTTGTTTGCGGCCTTGCAACACCTGGGCTTTGGTCCTAAGTTCTGCGCCTGGATCCGTTTGCTCTATATTAATCCGCTGGCTCATGTGGTGGCCAACGGTCACATATCTAGGGATTTCCCGTTGTCTTGTGGGACACGCCAAGGGTGTCCATTGTCACCCTTATTGTTCGCTTTGGCCCTGGAACCGTTAGCGGCAGGAGTTAGGTGGGAACCTTCCATCCATGGGCTCCGTTGGACTGATGCCTGGGAAGATGGCATATCATTATATGCGGATGATGTGCTATTATATCTGACTTCCCCCAGAAAATCTATCATGGAGCTCCTGAATGTGTGCGAAAAATTTGGTAGAGTGTCAGGGTACACTATCAATTGGTCGAAATCCGTGTTATATGTGCTGAAGTGTCCACCGCCAGTCCTGCCGGTGGATTGCCCACTGCGGACTACCACCGAAGCCTTCAAATATATGGGCATCCGCGTGAAATCGGACTACAATGAGTTTTATGCAAAAAATGTAAAGCCCCCACTGGAACGCTTCAGACATGACGCTTGAGGTTATTGACTCCTGAGGCGGAAGCCGGGAGAGACATCTACGATTTTAAAAATTGTTATTTCTTTTGTTTTACCTGCATGTTTGATGCTTTGATGCTTTCTGGGCACTTTTAATTAAAAATTCCATCTGGCTAAACCCTGTGCAGCAGATGTAAGCGCTGCCACGGGTAGGGATTTCTCAGTCATCGCCGCCATCACTCCCACAGGCCACGCCCACTGACGTAAGGCCACGCCCCTTTTCCTACTTAAAGCCGCGCTGAGTGCTAGCCCGTGCTTGAGGTTATTGACTCCTGAGGCGGAAGCCGGGAGAGACATCTACGATTTTAAAAATTGTTATTTCTTTTGTTTTACCTGCATGTTTGATGCTTTGATGCTTTCTGGGCACTTTTAATTAAAAACTCCATCTGGCTAAACCCCGTGCAGCAGATGTAAGCGCTGCCACGGGTAGGGATTTCTCAGTCATCGCCGCCATCACTCCCACAGGCCACGCCCACTGACGTAAGGCCACGCCCCTCTTCCTACTTAAAGCCGCGCTGAGTGCTAGCCCGTGCTTGAGGTTATTGACTCCTGAGGCGGAAGCCGGGAGAGACATCAACGATTTTAAAAATTGTTATTTCTTTTGTTTTACCTGCATGTTTGATGCTTTGATGCTTTCTGGGCACTTTTAATTAAAAATTCCATCTGGCTAAACCCCATGCAGCAGATGTAAGCGCTGCCACGGGTAGGGATTTCTCAGTCATCGCCGCCATCACTCCCACAGGCCACGCCCACTGACGTAAGGCCACGCCCCTTTTCCTACTTAAAGCCGCACTGAGTGCTAGCCCGTGCTTGAGGTTATTGACTCCTGAGGCGGAAGCCGGGAGAGACATCTACGATTTAAAAAATTGTTATTTCTTTTGTTTTACCTGCATGTTTGATGCTTTGATGCTTTCTGGGCACTTTTAATTAAAAACTCCATCTGGCTAAACCCCGTGCAGCAGATGTAAGCGCTGCCACGGGTAGGGATTTCTCAGTCATTGCCGTCATCACTCCCACAGGCCACGCCTACTGACGTAAGGACACGCACCTCTTCCTACTTAAAGCCGCGCTGAGTGCTAGCCCGTGCTTGAGGTTATTGACTCATGAGGCGGAAGCCGGGAGAGACATCTACGATTTTAAAAATTGTTATTTCTTTTGTTTTACCTGCATGTTTGATGCTTTGATGCTTTCTGGGCACTTTTAATTAAAAATTCCATCTGGCTAAACCCCGTGCAGCAGATGTAAGCGCTGCCACGGGTAGGGATTTCTCAGTCATCGCCGCCATCACTCCCACAGGCCACGCCCACTGACGTAAGGCCACGCCTATCTTCTCACCCTATAAAAATGTGCATATTTCGGACGCGCAGCGGACGAGAGCAGCGGGCGCGCCTAGGGCAAGCCCGTCTGCGCCCGTCCGCGGCCGAACGGGGCAAGGGGCACAGCACTATGCCCATTTTGTTTCTTATCTACCCGAAACTCTATGCGCATACGAAGGCCCTTGGGACCTCAACCGGGAAGCACTGGGTCACATCATGGACGCTGGGATCCTAAACCCCCATCCCTATTCTCCAACCTCTCCTAACCGGCTGCCAGCAGTCCATCCTCCGACCTGTCCTCAAATCACTGATACTTCTACCATCTCTGCCTTTTTATTAAACACTCGATCGGCTGTCAAACACCACCTCGACCTGTTTACTTTCCTAGACACTCAGAAACCCAACTTATTATTTCTCACGGAAACCTGGTTCTGCCAGGACTCCCTGCCCGATTTGCTTGCGGCCCTGCCATAGTCCTACTATGCCCTTCGAGCAGACCGACCCCCTGGCAAAGCAGGGGGGGGAGTGGCTCTAATTATCCGTTCTGACCTACACTTCCAAGTCTTACCCTCCCCTATAATCCCTGCAGTGGATCATCTAGTTGTACGCTCCAACTCTTTCCAGACACCCATTACGTGTGTCTTGATGTATCGCCCTCCCAAACACATGCCGCACTTTTTACCAGCTTTCCAAGACCTGCTAGCTACATTAGCTGTGAACAACTCGGCGGTCCTGGTACTCGGTGATTTTAATTTCTGGCCATTCGACCCCGCTGAAGATGCCCCCTCCAGAGATTTCACGGAATCTCTCCAGAGCTTGAACTGTATATCTCACATTCACACCCCTACCCATGTCCAGGGTCATACCTTGGACCAAGTTTGGTCCCTTAATATCCCCCTCCTTGCTCCCACTGTGACCCCCTGTCTGTGGTCCGACCACCATTGGATATCCTTCTCCCTGAACTTAAGTCTGTCCACAAAACCTTCATTGCCCAAAAACACTTGGGCTCGCAATTGGAGCAAAGTTGACATCCCATCACTCTGCTCCTCTTTATTAACCACTTGTCCGGCCATAGACGACCAAGCCACACTGTCTCAAGCTGAAACTCTAAACAAATGGCTGTCCAATGCTTGCGATCAAGTGGCCCCTCTGAGACGCATTGGGATCAGACGTGCCCATGACGTCAATAAATGGTTCAGCCCTGAACTTAAGGAAAAAAAACTTGCTCTACGCCGTGCAGAACGTGCCTGGAGACGCACCTACTGTACCCCCTCAAAATCATTGTACTCCTCCATCCAGGCCGAGTACAAGAAAGCCATCTTAGTAGCTAAAACCAGCTACTTCTCAAATAAAATCTTACGGGCTGAGAACCAACCAAGAGAAATCTTCGCCATAGTCGCCGAACTGGCCTCTTCCGATAGGACCACCTCCAAGCCGGTACCCTCCCAGTCCTTGTGCGACTCGTTGAACAACTTTTTTATTAATAAAATTGCAGATACCAAGGCTAACATTCCCTCTCCTTCCTCACTTTTTGTCAACCCCGACTCGCCACCCAATACCTACCAACTTGATCAAATAGCCCCCCTGTCTAGAGAAACTTTGGTGTCTTTACTCCCTTTCGTCAAATCTGGCTCTCCTGCGGACATCTGCCCAGCTTACATCCTGCGCGAAATTTTTCTTACCTGCCCTTCCCCAGCCCTTACCTTCCTCAACGACACCCTTAAGTCAGGAACTGTTCCCCCTTGCCACAAATCCGCCACTATCATCCCAATTCTAAAAAAAACGGGCGCAGATCCAACAACGCTAGCTAACTATCGGCCCATCTCCCTCCTCCCCTACCTGGCCACGGTCCTCGAACGCTATGTCACCAAAGCCCTCAGCTCTTTCATCGAGAACAGCGGATATCTCGCCTCTCGCCAAGCAGGGTTCCGCCCTCTCCACTCCACCGAAAAAGTGGTGGTCTCGGTTTTAGATACACTTAGAGAGGGGCTAGACGCTAACCTCCCACAGGCACTGGTTCTTCTTGACTCGTCGGCCGCCTTCGACACGGTGGCCCATACCATCCTCCTTTCCCGTGTCAAGGCGGCTGGCATTGGAGGCTCAGCCCTAGCCTGGCTCAGCTCATTTCTGAGCGACCGGGCACAGGCAGTCCATCTGGCAAATTTTTCTTCCCAAGCCCGCAAAGTGCAGTGTGGTGTCCCTCAGGGTTCTTCTCTTTCTCCTCTTCTTTTTAATTTGTATATCTTCCCGCTTATTTCAGCCTTACAAAGGATGGAGGTCACGGTGTTTAATTACGCCGATGACCTCCAGCTCATCTTCAACCTCTCGAACTCTTCTGATTCTATCCATAACTTTCAGTCGGTGATGGTCTTTATCAGGGATTGGATGAGCTTTAACCATCTTAAGCTCAACCCTGATAAGACCGAACTTCTTCTCACTGGCGGCAAACTTAACCCCTGGTCTCCTATCTTTTGGCCCCCCTCTTTTGGTTCCCCCCCTTCTCCTTCTCTCTCTGTTAAGACATTGGGAATCACTCTCAATCAACAACTCACTCTACACTCTCAGATTAGCACAGTGGTTTCCTCTTGTTTTTATACTTTGCGCACTATCCGGAAGATCTCACGTTTTTTCTCCTTCTCTGCTCTTAAATTGATCCTGATGGCAATGGTCCTCTCCCGTCTAGACTACGGGAACGTCCTGTATAATGGTGTTCCTGCGTATGCCATCCGACGGCTTTAATTGGTGCAAAACCAAGCTGCCCGCCTAGCCTATGGCCTACCTAAATCTAACCATACCACTCCCCTCCTAAGATCCCTTCACTGGCTCCCTATTAGACAAAGGGCCCTCTTCAAGATAGGATGCATCACCTTCCAGGCTCTCGCGGGAACAGCCCCTGAGTTCATCAACTCCAAAATTAAACCTTACACCCCCAGTAGACAGCTACGCTCCTCCTCCCTGTCCCTCTTGGTGGTACCCAGATTTAAGAAGAGCAGAATGGGAGGTTCCAATTTCTCCATCCTCGCTCCACAATTTTGGAACTCTCTTCATCTCTCTATGAGATCTGAAACCTCCTATCTGGAGTTCCGCAGCACTCTGAAAACCTTTCTGTTTTCACAGGCTTTTAAAATCTAAATTATCTCCCCATCCAACCCAGGAACCGTCCTCCTCAATAGCGCCATGAAACCGCCGGGTGTACGCGCGCTCAACAAATACCTTTAAATTCAAATTCAAATTCAAATGGTCTGGCGCACCCTTCCTCTCATGCTGTTGGGCAGGGCAGCACTATACAAAATGATGACGCTCCCCCGTTTTCTCTATGTCCTTGAAAACACGCCGTTCCTGGTCCCACAGGCCTACTTCAAAGGCCTACTTCATTGCAGCGGAACTCTCTGGCTTATTATGGGGGAACAAACCAGCACGGATCGCCCAGGATAAGTTGGTGTGCAGCTGGTACGATGGGGGGATAGCGCTTCCAAACGTGCAGTTATATTACTGGGTGGCGCATCTTAAAATAATTAACTACTGGATCCATGCACCACATGATGACCCGGCGTACCAGGCAGACAGGCAAGCACTTGAGGCAGACGGACTGATGTCAGCATTATATCATAAACGAAAGCCCCCCCCCCCGTTTGATTGTCCGACGGCGCACACAATCCATATATGGTACCAGGCACAGGCTCGATTAAAATGCGCAGGAACCATCACACAAATGACGCCACTGTGGGACTCACAAAGGCTGGGGCGACTCCGGAATAGTAAAGGGTTTCACCACTGGGATAATATAGGTATTTCTACGGTGGGCGAACTCTGGAAGAAGGGTGCAGTGGTTGACTTCACACACTTAGAAGCCCAATACGGCTTGGCGCAGACAGAGAGGTTTAGCTATCTCCAGATCCGGCATGCGCTTCAGGCGATAATTGAACCAGGCACCATTTTGCCAGAAGCCACTCCATTGGAGGACAGGCTCCTGACGGAACATATGTCCAAAAGAGCGACATCCTTTACATACCGCAAATTAATCAATAATTTACCAGACTCGACTTCTAAATTGCGACAAAAATGGACCCAGGGCGTGGGCGACTTTGACGAGTCCGAGTGGCAGGAGGCATTATCATCACCAAGGGAAACGGCCATACCCTCACGGCTTAGACTGGTCCAACTTAAAGTGCTACATCGCACATATTACACTAGAGTGACACTACATGCAATAGGGAAAGCCCAACACCAATACTGTTTACTGAACTGTGGGGAAGAAGGTACTTTTTTTCATACTGTTTGGGACTGTCCTCAGATTGCAGCGTATTGGGCCAAGATAATGCGCACTATATCACAGACGGTGGAAATCTCAATACTTCCAGAACTTAGGCGCTGTCTATTAAATGTGTGGGAATCAAACGACCTCACTCACCAAGAGCAGGATCGGGCGATGCTGGGTATGACTGTAGCCAAGCATAATATTGCGATGCTGTGGGGGTCGGATGCCACCCCAACGCTCTGGAAATGGTGCAAAGATATGGATGAGGCAATGGTGGCTGAGAAGGCGGTATTTATACACCGGGGCTGCCCTCGTAAATGGGAAAAGGTATGGGGAGCATGGAATAAGTTTCGAGGATATGTTTGTGATCCATCAGAACTCGCTACAGGCGATGTAACCCCATAATAGCACTGACAGGCCAGGAGTTGGGGAGGAGGGCCGACTGTACTGTGTGTATTCGAATTGTTAAAATGGGACAGTATAGTGTTGCTTCTAATGTCTTGATCTGTTTACATCCATTCCTGAATGCTCCATGACTGTAATGCAGCCACCTAGGAATCTTTTATGTGTATATTGCGGCCACTTGTAATTGTCTTATGAATGTATTTTTTGCCCTAATTTTTCTCAATAAAATAAAATGTATAAAAAAAAACCTGGTGTTCAAAATTAGGCTGTTCTGGCGACAGTCCGTTTATTCACTCTGTAGCTCGGGCTAAATGAAGAGTTTGCTGGTCTGGCAACAGATCGAAGGTATATATATATATTTGTTTTTACCCCTCCCTAAACCCCCACTCTCCTCCTTAACTGGCTATAAGCAATGGAGGGGTTTTTGCTACGGGGTCTGTATCAGGGTTTGGTTTGGGTGGGGGGATCAGGAAAAACACTTGGCATGGTTTTTCCTGGTGGCAGAAATAAAGGAGCTCAAGACAGGCAGGACGGGTTGAGGGCATTGCAGAGTAGGCTCGGGCAGAGGGAACACAGGGGAGCGATGACTGAGGCAGGTGTGAAGGCAGGGGATGAAATAAAGGTAATGGTGAGGATCGTATGTTATAAGAATGTTTTGGGAATGTTTCATTGTTGGGTAGGCTTAAGGTTGGGGGGTGTTAGGATATGATTGATTTAGTGAGGATATGTTTACATTTGTAAAATGTTGAACTGCATACCTGTTCAAATAAAGTGGCCTTTTACTCTCAATGGGCCTGGTTATTTGACATCTCACACAAAGACCCTGCTGGCCGAGGCAGCCCGCAGACTCAGCCAGGACCAGCGGAGCTTCGGCTGCTGCAGCGTGAAAGTGACTCCAGAACAGAGGTTGGTGTGGATTGGCCCGGGAGGACGCAGATGGTGGGAACAACCTTTCAGGGGACACCTGGTGAGATATCACCATTGACAGTTCGGGACCTCGGCTCATAATCTCCAGGAGGAGCGACACCTCCGGAGCCACCCGAAGACTGTCATGATCTGAGCATCATACCCTCTCATCAAACACAGCAGGCATGCTGGTACCCATGGGATTGAGGCAGGGCTTCCATTGCCACTACCAGTACCGCTGCTGTGGGTTGAGGGAAGTCTTCCAACTGTCTTTTTTCAGCACTTGCATTGTCTTCCGAACACCCGGGGAAAGCTAACGCTCTGAGGCAACAGCAGGCAGTGGCAAAGACCTGGGTCTTTCTGAGCGACGGATGTGAACTGCTGCTGTCAACTGGCCATCTCTGATTGAGCACTACTACAACAAGGGGGGCTGTGGTGCCGGACACTGGCACTACTTCATCCTAGGAGCAGGCACCAAATTGACGCCTCGTTCTGGACCAGATTTCTGGGGGCTAGGTCTCTCTCAGGACTCCTGGTCAATATGGTGTAGATGCATCAAAGGAAAAACTGGTCGTAAAGGGACAGATTCTCAAAATCTGCCCCTTTGCGACCAGTATTTTTCCATTTGGGATGCATCATCCCAAATGAAAAATCGCAATTTAAGAAATCGCAAACTTGAGATTACTTAAATTGCGATTGCATTTAAGGAATCTCAAACTGAGATTCCCTAAATGCAATGCATCAAAGTAAAAAAATTAGCGATTTTGCTAATAGGGGGAGCAAATTACCATGAAGTTGAACTTCATGGTAATTTGCAAAAACTTTGAAAAATGCACTAAAGTGCATTTTTCAAAGTTCCATTTTACACACACAAATGCCCTTGGGGCATGTGTGTGTGCAAGATGTTCTCATATGCAGATTTCAGGGGTGCAACAGCGTGTCCTTTTGACACCCTGGCACCCTTGAAATTGCATTCTCAATTTGCGATTCTCTAATTGAGAATCACAAATTGAGAATGTCTTCCCATTCATTCCTATGGGCCTCTAGGCCCATAGGAATGAATGGGGAGATATTCTTTAATTGCGACTCGCAATTTGAGAGTCGCAATTAAGGAATGTTTAGAAATCGCTATTTTTTTTTAGATTTCTACATGCATAGCCTTTTGCTATTCCTTATTAGCGAATCCTTATCTTTCGCTAATAAGGAATCGCAAATGGCATTTTTGATGCATCTATACCTATGTCATGGCAGATTGAGGACAACCGTGCCAACGCAGGCATCCCTGGTGGGTGATCACCCGACTATTGTATTAAAGTAGACAAGGGGAAGTTGGAAAATGCAAACGGCCATAATGCATATGAGTTTTCAAAAGTAAGACACAATAGACACAACTTACCTGCATCAAAGGAAATGGCTGATATGGAGGATGTGGTGTCCACGTCGCTTCCAGCCATTGAGGTCTTCTTTCCATTTTTTGGTTCTCTCCAGTCATGCTAAAAGGAAGAAAGATATGGAGAACATTGATAAGGATATAGTAGTACACTCTACGGAAGGGCATTTTAAGGCACACAAATCTACTTCCTGACTGATCAATGCCTTTTCTCCTTTCACCTCAAACTAAAAATAAAATAGTTCACAGTCCCACACATTGTTTCCTACAAAAGACATTGCTTCTCTGCTCACTTCAAAAATGTGTGCTCGTTGGTCACTCTGAAAGCTATGAGCAAAGTAAGTCTCCCTTTGTGTACTGCACCTCCCACAGAGATGGAGACTGTACTAGCGACAGAGTCACAGAAGTCACAGAGGAACACCAACATCCTTGATATCAAACTATCCTTCTGACATCACATACATCACCCTGGCTTACGGTGGAACATAATTCAGGCAGTATGATTCAATTGACTTTTACCCACTCTGTTCCAGACCCTCCAGTTCTACACACTCTCTATCAGGCTAACAACATGCCCCACTACTCTCTGGATCACAAGTTATTCCGAAAGTGTATACCAAAACTATAACATATTACATACCCACTCCTCTAAAACAAAGACAGTGGATGCGGACACTCAAAAAGTGCATTTATTTATGTGAGTCGCACCAACCTGTTACAGCTCTGAAATTGGCCCGATCAATGCGAACATGGCCATTCACATAAATATAACTTTCTCACCAGATGGCCTTGTATGTGTCCATAGTCATTGTCACAAAGTAGTGGCAAATAAATGCTACTCCTCAACATCCAGCAGAATATCTGAACTACACATTTTGCATACTAGCTGGTAAATCTTTTAATTACAAAAGGTATACAAAGCACCAAACACACTTCCTTGGTGGGTGCTTTCCAGATGTGGTCAATGGACAGGTTGAGCCCCTGAATTTATATTAAGCTGAGCTAGGTTGGTAGGTATTATCAATTGCATGAATCACAGACTAATCTGCCCAATCTGTTAGGATAGATTAATAGGGTACTGACTTATTGTGTAAATCAAAAACTCTTCAGTGGTGCATCATAAAACCCTGACCCAGCTTCCCATTTTGCAGAACAACATATTTGATTATAAAAGTGTAAAGGGCCATCTTTACACTTTGCCCACCAGATGAGGTTCTCTGTCCCGAAATTCAAACGTTCTCGAATGCGTGGCTGGTCCTTTTCTTATTTAGGACCAACCCTATGGAACTCCTTATCAATCTCACTACGTGAGGAAACCTTTTATGGTGTATTCCGCAAAAGCTTGAAGACTTGGTTCTTCAATTTTTAGACTCCTCCCTTGCTAGACCTCAGATTTCCTACCGAGCTGAGGCCAGGAAACCCCTCGGGGTAGCTGTGCGCCCTACATAATTCAATTCAATTCAATTCAATCTTTGCAAAGCATGAAGAAGGCCAAGTTAGAACATTGCAAATAAAAGAACAGTGTGCTTGTGTACTACAGGGGAACATGCTGCCATTTCCCATTTTTGCCCAGGGACACTAGCTTCCCCTCTTCTGCCCCTAGCCTTTCGTAAAAAATAATTCCCAAGGTCTGTGATAAGCTGAAAAGTAGCTTATCTGCGTACATGAAGTCCTGCGCCTTTGAGTGCAATACCTGGCAGGTGGGGAATGCTATAATTATTTAAAACCTTGCAGAGTAGCCTAAACATTTTGATATTCCTCATTTAGGAGGTATTACTTCCTTGTAACAGTGAATCATGCCAGCCATTCTCCCTCTCTTTGTGGGGGAGTATAATCTACCGGCCATGCTTTGCTGTTGGAAAATGGCTTTGGATTTGCAGGGTGATTGTTTCTAGGGTCATCCCCTTTACAGCAAGGGGAGGGGTTCCCCTTGTTCAAACATAAAGACTGAAAAAGGACTAGCACGTACAGGTTTATAACTGAAGGGGGACTCCTCATTCAGTAAGTACTGTAATGGGGAAGGTAAAGAATGGTTCTAGAACATTTTGCTACTGCCACTCATGGTCTAAGGGTAGCCCTGAGTGGCAGTGTCGACAACTGGATGGCAATTCCCAGTTTAAATGGCCAATATGCCTTCATCAGGCCGAACATCCAGTTGCAGGGAAAAAATAGTTAACAATGGGCAAACTTTTCTCACAATCCTAGCCTATACCCTTACTACTGCCCGAACGAGCAGAGTAACATCTGCTTGGATAAGTCATTATTTCTGGGCTCCTTTTCAGATCACTTTACTGAATATTTATTGTTAGCAGAGCGGTTATCATAAAGTGTGATTGTGTGACCTCACTGTGTATTAAACTCACAAATCCGTCTTAGGTCCAGTCAGGCTTGCTTGCAAAATCTTATTATTTATTTTTTTTGTCCTCATATATGCCACCAGGAAATATCAACTCTAGATGGGCTTTCTCCGGGCCACTAGCACAAACCAATTTATTCCACCCTGGAGTCTGTGCATAGCCACGGAAGTCACCCAGAGGTAGGTCGTCTCCTAGTCCAACTCCCGTTATTGATGTACCTTGCCCCTTTGGGAGGACAGTACCACTAAACCTCTGGCATAATCATTGGACTCATTGTGTGTTATCTCTCAGACCATGCTTTTAATGTAGACCGGATCTTAATGGCACTTTCCCCACCACACAACATGTCTAAACGGCTAACAGCCATGATGTTCCTTAGGCAGTCTGCGAATCTGGGAGGGTTTACAGACTTCCATTCCCTACATATCTCCCTCCTAGCTATAACAATAACGTAAAAGATAAACTGTGAGGTACTGTTTCTAACATCATAGTCCTGAGGAAGACCGAAAAGAATCAATCAGGGACTACAAGTGATCGATGTTAGTACTACCTCCTCTAAAAACCCACACACCTGTCTTCAGTAACTCATAATTTCTGGGCAGTCGACAAACATATGCCTGTCGTCTGCGGCAGAGAGCCTGCATCTTGGACAATAATACTCTTCTGCTGAGATCTTAGATAATTTCGCAGGGGTCCAGTAAACCCTATATGCCGTAAACAGGTGGTTCCTTCTAAGGTTGGAAGGTTTTATAATTTTTTGTGAAAGTGTAAATGTGTCTGTCCAAACCTTCAACATTTCTTCGGGGTTCTGGATTAAGAGATTGTCCCATAGTTTGGTAATTTCAGCTTCCAAGTTATCTTTCGCTCACACTAGTGTATTATACCAAAGTGCGATTTCCCCCCTCCATCCTCTCCCCCTACTAATTAATTCCAGAATTTGGGTCTCCTCATCTTTTGCCAAGCACTGCCTCCCCCACCAAGAAGACAACTGATAGAATTTAAATCTTGTCATGGAGCCCCCTGTTAAATTCAATAGGGATTCCCAGTCTAAAAGTACCGAGTTATTACACAGGTCCCCCCATTTCGTAAAGCCTGCTGCTCTCAATGGAAGAGCCAGCCGATCTAATAGGCAATCAGGGGTACCCGGAGAGTCCCATATTGGGGCCTGAGAATGGTAGTAGGGGATCTCCAGAATGTTACGTATTGATTGCCAAATATTGAGTGCCGCCTGTAGAAGCTTCAGACGGACCTTTTTAAAAAACCTCTGGTCCCCAAATTTATATATAAAGAAATCTAAGCCTTGTGGCAGGTCTGATAACATAGCCTGAAAGAGACGACCATGCGATGAAGAGACCAACTTATTTGCCAAAAGTCTGAAATTCTTGAACTGAAAAGCATAACAATAAAAAAGTAAATCAGGGCGAGCCAGCCCACCTAGTTTCAATCCCCTTCTCAATTTCCTCCAGGCAATCCTGGGGGACTTGGTGGCCCAAATGAAAGACCCGATCCTTCCTTGAAGGTTAGAAATATCCTTTTTATTAAAATTTAGGGAAATGGAGTTGAATAAGAAGGTAATTTTAGGCAGAATTATCATTTTGACCATGTTCACTCTACCATAAATGTTAAGGGGTAGAGTGTTCCATCTGGTCAACAGCTTCCCACCTCCTTTACCACCGTTTGCCAACTAGTTTTCGAAACATCCTCTAATTTATGAGTGAGGTATATTCCCAGGTATCTGATTTTTAGTTTAGCTTCTGGTATCGGGGCCAGGTTGTTCCAACTCATTATATCAGTTTTATCTTTATTGATTCTGTACCCCGACACTATACCGAAATCTTCAGCCAGTTCAAATAGCCTGGAATTGGCCTCAACAGGATTGGTCATGTAAAGGAGAAGATTGTCCGCGTATAATGCTGTCTTCAGCACCAAGTCCCCCATTTTAAACGGTGTAATTACTGGATCTGATCTCAAAGAGCAGACAAAGGGCTCGATATAAATATCAAAGAGGAGGGGAGACAGAGGACAACTGTGAGAAGTTGGCCTGATGTGCAGTGTTCACTATTCTAGTGATCACTATATATCAGTCCAAACAACCCTTATTGATGATTGGTTGTAAGTCAACCTTATAGACCAGCTATCCTAGTAGCATGGATACGAGCAGTCTAAGGCTAAGACTCTAGAGGGCGTGTTAAGCCAGCTGTTTTACCATCACATTACCCCTTGAACACCCAGTGAAAGGACACCACACAAGTGTTATGAAAATAAACAATGTATTTATTAGAATCACAACAACCCTGTACTCTTTATGAGGACAGGGTGCTAAGCACACAACAAAACTCTTATGAAAATACTTAAGTTAGCACGTTATACACAAATGCCCGAGGGGCACGAAAAACCATATACTCTAAAAGTGGAATGCGAAATTACTAGCAGGTAAGTACAGTACTAATAGGCTTTGGAATCGCTAGGACTTGACTATAGAATCGTTAGATTACTTCTAGGAGACCTAGGGGACTCGGGTGCAGAGTGTGCACTCTCACGCGGGATGCGGGACAAAGTCTATGGAAGCTAGTAAAGGCAAAGTTAGTGTTCACGGGCGAACCCGACCTGGTAGGGAGAAAACGACAGTGGATCCTGACCCTTGGATAGTGAGGCTATGCTGGGACACCGAAGTGCCGAAGTTACCTAGCCCAGGGGCTGCAGCTGCATAGGTCTGAAAAGACGTCGGGAATCTCGTTGCCGGACCAGGAGCCTGGAAGAAGGAAGTTGCTGGCAGGCGACCAGTGAAGGAAAGTTCGATGGATCCAAGCCTGGATCAAGGAAGAAGGAAACCTGAAAGCAGAGGGGACCAAGTTCTTGAATCACTAGCCAGTGATTGAGTGGGCACCAGGATGGCACCGGGCGAAGTCACCGCAGTCAGGTGAGTGGGCGCTGCTGGGCTCTGCAGTCTCTCGGACCAGGAGGCGTTGTCGGCGACCAGGATGGAGGTGCGAGCTGTCCCACGAAGGTTCTTGCTGTCGACGTCGCTAGACCCAGGATTGGGAAACAAGTCTTGGCAAATGCAAGGCCCACGCGGTGGACCTAAAATGGCGTCTTAGCCGGACCAGGAGGGTCCAGGGTACTTCTCCGATGGAGGGAAGCAAGGGCCAGTCTGGAGCAACCAGACCAGCAGCAGTGTTGTCGTCGGGCGTCGTTCGGAAGGCCACAAGCCAGCGGGCTAGTAGCCAAACAACGCGGTGAGCAGCAGAAAGCAGAAGGGCCCCACGCCGATCGTGGAGATGCTGGGGGGCTGCTTTTCGGTGCTGGAGATGCTCAGGGTGGGGGCTTCTCGGACCCCAAAGCACTCACCAGGGAATTACTCGGTGGGCTTGCTGTGCAGAAGTCGTGCAGTCTTGGCGATGGCCGGTCCCTCGAGGTCTCGTCACACCCACGAATCTCAGCGTGACTGATGATGTAGGTAGAGGTCAGAGGTGCCAGGGAAGCCGGTTCTCGTCGAGCTGGGCAGTCTTGATCCGGAGGAGAGACTTGCAGCAGACCGCAGTGTTCTTAAGATGGTGCCTGCGGATGCAGGGTGACTACTCCTTAGTCACAAGGGAGAAATCTTAGGAAGAAGTCTTGAGTTCCTTTCGTGGAAAGTAGTTTCAGGATTCAAAGATGATCTGATTTGGAAGGGGGCCAGTCTCTACCTTTATCTTGGAAAAGGGGGCTGGCACGCGACTAAGTCCTGCCCTAGGGGTGGGACCAGGAGGGGGGTGGTTACACCCACTTCCTTGGCGGGCTTTTCCCCAGCACAGGGTCTGGAGTGTCCCTGGAACTGGTTTAAGCCAGCCTATGCACAGTGAGCACCGGGGTGCCACGTGCAGTCACCTTCCTCTGAAGCCCTGCCTACCTACAATACACAAAACCCTGTCTGGGACGGTGCTGGCACCGCCCCTGGCAGGAAACCCTTTGTCCTTATCTCCTGCTCTGGGAGGACTCCCAGCAGCAGGAGGGCAGACTTGTGTCTCGGTGGCAGCATCCATTTTGTGGAGCTGAGGCTCTGTTTGACTTTAACCGGGGTTAGGGGTTACATACATGTCGTGTCCCTCTAGAAGGGTGGAATGCTAACCCCGTCGCCAGAATTGGCGAGGGGTTAGTATTCCAATTCGTATGACACCTTACTCGACATGTTTTGATAAAGCGATACCAGAGTTGGCATATAACCGCGAGGATTATAATGCACTTAAGAGTATATGGTATGCGATATCATGGAAACGGCTAAGGGATGGATCCCGAAAGCCGCAGACAGGCTCAGCTCATGCCAGAGCACCACCTCACACGATTCCAAGCACTCTGCCTTCAGGATTGTTAAGGCCTGCCATAGGAGTGACTGATAGGAGATCTGTGTGTCCATTTTTAGGGTTAGATATAGGTATACTATATCTAAAGCAAAGGGTGATTACACCACCTTGCCCCAGCTGTCAAGCAGCCAGTTGTGTCAGATTTGGATGGCCAGCCAGGGGTGGCATAATACATGCTGCAGCCCCTGGTAGGCCCTGGGTACACCTATGCCCTGGGTACCTAAGGTACACTGTACAGGGACTGATAAGGTGACTCAGTATCCAATTTAGATATGTACCTAAGGTACATGGAATCCATTTTACAGAGAGAGCAGTAGGCCTGGGGCCCTGAATAGCAGGGTCCCAGGTCAACTAAGTCAGAAAACCAGCAAAACACCAGGCAAAAAAGTTGGGGGCAACCATAGTCAGGGATCTACCTTCCTACATAACCCCCCCCCCCAAACGAAAGGAGATAAGGCTAGCCTTGCCAGGTAAGCCTATATTTCCTGAGTGGCCATATAAGGAAGTACCAGCACTGGCATGGTTACCCCCTATCTCATGGTCCACTAAGCAATCCCTCACCCTAAGGGTGTCTGAGGGTCTCCACCATAGGGAATCTCTACCTGTGGTGTGTTTTGGCAAAGTAAAAGGCTGGTGCTGAAATGGAGTACTGAAGTGAGGCTCCACTAATTTTGGGCTCAGCTTCCTCCAATCATTTTCCACCATAGAGGCCTTTCTTTCCAAGACTGAGTTGTTTTGGGCTCTCAGGGTCAACCTCTGGCTACCTACAGCTGGAGGTTGGGTCCCTCTGTTTGGCTTACTGGAGGGACAGGTCAGGTTTGGGGCCCTCAGGTCCCAGGTTTGGCTGTGCCCAACAGTGTCCATCTGTGGGAGGTCCCTAACTAAATTTAAGGGGGATCCCTCAGGAGTTGGTTTTATTTTCACTTGGCTAGGACTACTAGCTTCAGTGCCCTTAATCTGCTGATTGGGGAATTCTTTTGGACAGGGGGCCCTTTGGGGTCCACCACTGGCCTCCCTGACCTCTACAGCCCTGGGCTGACTGAGGCAGGGTAGAGAGGGGCAGGTTACCTGCTCCAGACTGGGTCCCATCTTGGAAGGGTCCACTGACATCAGGGGTTCTGCCAGGCTAGGCCTGACTACCTCTGTGGCAGTTTCTTCACAAGGGGTCAGATCAGTTCCCTGAGGAGGCTGATCTTTTCCTAAAGTCTGGTGGGAGGGAGATTTCTCTTCCTCCTCAATGCTCTCTGTCTGAGTGGAGTGATCCATAGTTTCAGGCTTCACAACACTATCATCTGTCTGAGTTTGAGCTGTGGCCATCACAACTCTCCCAACCTTTTCAGGAGGGGGCTCAGTTTGGGTGTGGGCTGTTACCATGACAGCCTTGACAACCTGTTCTGGGAAGGAAGTTGTCTGAGATTGGGTTGTGACTGGCACAACCCTCCTGACCTGTTCAGGGAGGACATCTTGGACTGGGGCTGTGGCTATCACTGCCCCACTAACCGTACCCTGGGTATTTACCATTTTAGAATGGGTTTCTTGCTCAACTTCAGCCCAGGCTGAGAGCTCTAAATCATTCCCCAGTAGGCAATCTACAGGCAAGTTTGGTGACACTGCCACTCTCTTGTGGCCAGTGACACCTCCCCAGCTGAGATTGACCACTGCCATGGGATGATCTCTCTGCACTCCATCAATATTGGTCACCTGGTATGTGGCACCGGGTAAAAGTTGCCTTGAGGGGACTAGACTCTCAGTCACCATAGTGATGCTAGCCCCTGTATCTCTATAGGCCTCAACTTTTATGCCATTGATGAGGGGCTCCTGTCTGTACTTGCCCAAAGTGTTGGGACAAGTTGTGAAGTTGGCAAACCCCATGCCAGTCTCACAGACAAGAGTATCTAAGTCAGGGGACCTGGTTAGGCCAGAGTCCCCAGGAACTCCCAAAGTAAATGCACCCAAATTCTTGGGGGCACTCCCACCACCTGGGGGATTACTACTAGTAGTAACAGGAGGTTTGGGAATGTTACTTGGGGGTATGTTTTCCTTATTGTTATTCTTTGGGCAACTGCTGTCAGTTTTTAAATGACCCACCTGTTTACAGGGATAACAATAAGGTTTCTTCTGGTTGTTGTAAGGATTCTGGGACCCACCCTTCTCTTGAGGTTTGGTTGATTCCTTTTTCTGGTCACCACCTTGGTTCTTGGGCCTAATCCTGGTTCTGACCCATTTGTCTGCCCTCTTACCCAATTCTTGTGGAGAGGTCAGATCGGAGTCTACCAGGTGCTGGTGTAATAACTGGTTCTGACAATTATTTAAGACTTGCTCTCTCATAATAAGATTATACAATCCTGTGAAGTCAGTAACCTTGCTACCCAGTAGCCAGCCTTCCAAAGCCTTAGTGGCACAATCAACAAAGTCAGACCAGTCCTGAGACTGAGTTTTCTGGGTGTCTCTGAACAGCAACCTGTACTGCTCAGTGGTTAAGCCAAACCCATCAACCAGTGCATTTTTCAGGACCTGGTAATTGTTAGCATCCTCAACTCTAGTAGTGAGGAGCTTATCTCTACCTTTGCCATCAAAGGAGAGCCACAGTATAGCTGCCCACTGACTCTGGGGAATGCACTGCACAGTGCAGGCCCTCTCCAGAGCAGCCATCCATTTCTGGATATCATCCCCTTGCTTAAAGGGGGGCACTATCTTAGTCAGGTGTTTAGTATCTAAACCCTTCTCTTTTTCTCTTGGGAGATTGCTGCCACCAGTGGAAGCTAACCCACTCATCTGCTGCTCTCTTGCCAGGGCAAGCTTCTCTTTGGCCAGGGCAATTTCTTCCCTTTCAATCCTCAGTTCAGCTTGTCTCATCCTAGCTTCATGCTCCCTTCTCTGAGGGGAAGTAAATCTCCTCTGTGGAGGATTCCTTCTCCCCTGAGAAGAGGCATTAGAGTGCAGAGATCTATTGGAGTCCCTAGAAAGAGATCTATCTCTCCTAACTCCAAGGTTAGGCCCACTTCGGGTTAGTACTGGGGGTCCCCCAGATCCTAGCCCAAGTAAGTCTAAGTTGGCCCTGGTTAGCCTTCTGACTACCTCAAGACCTTTGTCTACCTCATCCCCAGAGAGTTCCTCCTGATCCTCCTCCTCCTCAACTGCAGTAGCAGTGTTGGGGAGGTCTGGATCCCCAGAGGTTCCCTCTAAGGCTGGCATGTTCTCATGTAACTGAGAAAGCTTTCTGGCATCATATGTCTCTAAGAGACCTATCAGAAAGGGAATGGTGGGGTTAGACCCCTGCTTCAGTTTTCTGGAGACACAGATCTGTCTCATCTCCTGGAAACTGAGAGCTGCATATCTTGAAGTGACCTGTGGAGGGTCAACACTGACCAGGGGAGTCTCAGTAGAATCTCCCTGGGTAGACATGCTTTTCTAGTGAGGTGTAAGTGGTGCACTTACCTACACTATATGTTTGCCTACTGATCCCTTGCTAGAGTTGTAGTTTAGGGTGTGCTAGGCCCTAGGAGCTACAACAGCTGGTTCAGTAGAACTCAGAGTATTCTAAGCTAAGTTATATGTACCTTTAGTACTTATGTGATCTTTCACAAGATATTCTTAGGGCATGTGTGGTAAAACAACAGCAAGCTCAAATCCCAACCGCTGCTCACCAATGTGAGAAGTTGGCCTGATGTGCAGTGTTCACTATTCTAGTGATCACTATCCAAACAACCCTTATTGATGATTGGTTGTAAGTCAACCTTATAGACCAGCTATCCTAGTAGCATGGATACGAGCAGTCTAAGGCTAAGACTCTAGAGGGCGTGTTAAGCCAGCTGTTTTACCATCACATTACCCCTTGAACACCCAGTGAAAGGACACCACACAAGTGTTATGAAAATAAACAATGTATTTATTAGAATCACAACAACCCTGTACTCTTTATGAGGACAGGGTGCTAAGCACACAACAAAACTCTTATGAAAATACTTAAGTTAGCACGTTATACACAAATGCCCGAGGGGCACGAAAAACCATATACTCTAAAAGTGGAATGCGAAATTACTAGCAGGTAAGTACAGTACTAATAGGCTTTGGAATCGCTAGGACTTGACTATAGAATCGTTAGATTACTTCTAGGAGACCTAGGGGACTCGGGTGCAGAGTGTGCACTCTCACGCGGGATGCGGGACAAAGTCTATGGAAGCTAGTAAAGGCAAAGTTAGTGTTCACGGGCGAACCCGACCTGGTAGGGAGAAAACGACAGTGGATCCTGACCCTTGGATAGTGAGGCTATGCTGGGACACCGAAGTGCCGAAGTTACCTAGCCCAGGGGCTGCAGCTGCATAGGTCTGAAAAGACGTCGGGAATCTCGTTGCCGGACCAGGAGCCTGGAAGAAGGAAGTTGCTGGCAGGCGACCAGTGAAGGAAAGTTCGATGGATCCAAGCCTGGATCAAGGAAGAAGGAAACCTGAAAGCAGAGGGGACCAAGTTCTTGAATCACTAGCCAGTGATTGAGTGGGCACCAGGATGGCACCGGGCGAAGTCACCGCAGTCAGGTGAGTGGGCGCTGCTGGGCTCTGCAGTCTCTCGGACCAGGAGGCGTTGTCGGCGACCAGGATGGAGGTGCGAGCTGTCCCACGAAGGTTCTTGCTGTCGACGTCGCTGGACCCAGGATTGGGCAACAAGTCTTGGCAAATGCAAGGCCCACGCGGTGGACCTAAAATGGCGTCTTAGCCGGACCAGGAGGGTCCAGGGTACTTCTCCGATGGAGGGAAGCAAGGGCCAGTCTGGAGCAACCAGACCAGCAGCAGTGTTGTCGTCGGGCGTCGTTCGGAAGGCCACAAGCCAGCGGGCTAGTAGCCAAACAACGCGGTGAGCAGCAGAAAGCAGAAGGGCCCCACGCCGATCGTGGAGATGCTGGGGGGCTGCTCTTCGGTGCTGGAGCTGCTCAGGGTGGGGGCTTCTCGGACCCCAAAGCACTCACCAGGGAATTACTCGGTGGGCTTGCTGTGCAGAAGTCGTGCAGTCTTGGCGATGGCCGGTCCCTCGAGGTCTCGTCACACCCACGAATCTCAGCGTGACTGATGATGTAGGTAGAGGTCAGAGGTGCCAGGGAAGCCGGTTCTCGTCGAGCTGAGCAGTCTTGATCCGGAGGAGAGACTTGCAGCAGACCGCAGTGTTCTTAAGATGGTGCCTGCGGATGCAGGGTGACTAATCCTTAGTCACAAGGGAGAAATCTTAGGAAGAAGTCTTGAGTTCCTTTCGTGGAAAGTAGTTTCAGGATTCAAAGATGATCTGATTTGGAAGGGGGCCAGTCTCTACCTTTATCTTGGAAAAGGGGGCTGGCACGCGACTAAGTCCTGCCCTAGGGGTGGGACCAGGAGGGGGGTGGTTACACCCACTTCCTTGGCGGGCTTTTCCCCAGCACAGGGTCTGGAGTGTCCCTGGAACTGGTTTAAGCCAGCCTATGCACAGTGAGCACCGGGGTGCCACGTGCAGTCACCTTCCTCTGAAGCCCTGCCTACCTACAATACACAAAACCCTGTCTGGGACGGTGCTGGCACCGCCCCTGGCAGGAAACCCTTTGTCCTTATCTCCTGCTCTGGGAGGACTCCCAGCAGCAGGAGGGCAGACTTGTGTCTCGGTGGCAGCATCCATTTTGTGGAGCTGAGGCTCTGTTTGACTTTAACCGGGGTTAGGGGTTACATACATGTCGTGTCCCTCTAGAAGGGTGGAATGCTAACCCCGTCGCCAGAATTGGCGAGGGGTTAGTATTCCAATTCGTATGACACCTTACTCGACATGTTTTGATAAAGCGATACCAGAGTTGGCATATAACCGCGAGGATTATAATGCACTTAAGAGTATATGGTATGCGATATCATGGAAACGGCTAAGGGATGGATCCCGAATGCCAGAGCACCACCTCACACGATTCCAAGCACTCTGCCTTCAGGATTGTTAAGGCCTGCCATAGGAGTGACTGATAGGAGATCTGTGTGTCCATTTTTAGGGTTAGATATAGGTATACTATATCTAAAGCAAAGGGTGATTACACCACCTTGCCCCAGCTGTCAAGCAGCCAGTTGTGTCAGATTTGGATGGCCAGCCAGGGGTGGCATAATACATGCTGCAGCCCCTGGTAGGCCCTGGGTACACCTATGCCCTGGGTACCTAAGGTACACTGTACAGGGACTGATAAGGTGACTCAGTATCCAATTTAGATATGTACCTAAGGTACATGGAATCCATTTTACAGAGAGAGCAGTAGGCCTGGGGCCCTGAATAGCAGGGTCCCAGGTCAACTAAGTCAGAAAACCAGCAAAACACCAGGCAAAAAAGTTGGGGGCAACCATAGTCAGGGATCTACCTTCCTACAACAACCCTGCCTCGTTCCCCTTGAAATATTAAACCACTTAGTCAAACTGCCGTTAACCAATACTTTAGCCCGGGGACCCCTATATAGTGTCTCAACCCCTTTAATAATTGTGGCTGGGAACCCAAACTTTGCCATAGTTTTCCATAAGAATCGCCAGTTGACCTGGTCAAATGCCTTTGCAGCATCAATCGCAACAATGGCAAGTGGCAGTCCCCTCTCTATCGCTACGTCTATTGCTCCAACAACTTGAAACGTAAGCTCGGTAAGCTGGCCTGGTATAAACCCCCTCTGGTCAGGATGAATTATGGACTTAATTACTTTCGCCAGTCTAGATGTTAGTATACCGCAATACATTTTTAAATCTGACTTAAGAAGGGAAATAGGTCTATACGACTCAATTTTTTTAGGATCTTTGTGCGGCTTTGCTATCAAGGTGATGGTGGCTTCCGACCAAGAAGCTGGAGTATGCTCTCCCTGCACAAAGATTTTATTAAAAAGTATCAGTAGTGGGGCTAGGATTTCCTCCAGATTGTCCTTATACACCTCCGTCGGCAGTCCATCCGGACCGGGGGCCTTGTTTCTAGTCATCTTTTTCAGCTGAGCCCGTATCTCCCCTTCCGTAATCTCGGTGACTAAAGAAGCTTTATCAGACTTACTCAACTGGGGCAGATCCCTCAAAGCCCACCACTGCTCCAGCTCTTCCACCCCATGTCTGCTATCTTCTTGATATAATTCCTCCATAAAATCTCTAGCCTCTCTCCTGATCTCAACATCTTCTGTTAGGAGCAGCCCCGAATCTCGCTGAATTAATGAGCTAATATTATTCCTGCTCCTCTCAGTCCTAGCTTTCCAGGCCAGGAGGGAACCACACTTCTCTCCATAGTCAAAATTCCGAAGCTTGCTAACTTCCCACTTGTCCTTAATTATCTTATCAGCTCGTGCTTTGAAGCCTATCTGCAACTCTAGAAGCTCTTTTTCGAGTGCAGGAATCCTTCCTCTATCCTCCAAAACCGCTAACTGTAGTTGTTGTTCCTTTTTTTTATTAAATCAAGATCATGAATGTCCTTTTCTTTCCTAAATTGTTCTTTCAACACCATCTGTGAGCCAAGAATACCTCTTTAATAAGACTTAAGTGTTTCTCAAACTGTTTGTTCTGAAGCTGTACCACTATTAAATAGGAAAAACTCCGACAAACTCCCCTTGATTTTGATTTTAATCTCTTCGTCTAAAAGAATTTTAATCTCTTCGTCTAAAAGAATTTGTCTAAGGTCCACCTATACTCTAAAGGGCTAGTCTTAAAATTGATTTTTAGCTCAACCACAGAATGGTCCGACAGACCTACTGGGATATATGAGATTGAAACAATATCAGGCAAGAGCACTTGGTCTAAAAGAAAAAGATCTATTCTGGAGTATTGTCTATACTTTTTACTATAAAAAGAATATTCCCTAAGGGTACCGTGCTTAACTCTCCAGGCATCCTGTAAGATAAAGTCCTTCATAATATTCTTCAAAGCTAAAAGGGATTTATTTGGGGGGTTATATTTAGCTTTAGAGGTATGATCTAACTGGCTGTCCAATATCAAATTAAAATCGCCCCCTAATATAACTGGAGCCATGTGCTGTATCATACTCTCCTCTAACTTCCGAAGAAAGCTAGAGTTGTCTTCATTGGGGCCATAATAAACAGCACACGAAAAGGTGGAACTACCAATAGAGAGGACTGCCACCAGCCATCGCCCAGACTGATCAGTACCCCAGTTCTGGACCCTAATCCCCTTGTTAGCACGAACAATTATAGCTACCCCCCTAGTGGAACCCTTTTGCTTGGAGCAAAGAACTTCCTGTACCCAGCTAAGTTTTTCAAACACTTGACAGCACACTTCAGCTTCTAAATGGGTTTCTTGTAAAAGGTATACATGGGCTTTGATATTTTTTAAGAATTCGCACACCCTTAATTGCTTCTTCCGGCTCCCTATACCATTAAGATTCCAGGAAAGGAATTTACTACTGGTTACCATATCGGAAACCATTGTCTGATGCAACCGCACGAGTAGCCAGCAGTGGTCAACATTCACATTCTAAACTGGTAACATAAAGACTTATGGCAAATGAGGACATTTTTATATTTTCTCCCCCTCCCCTGTGACCCCTTCCCCTCCCCCCCGAGGAACCCTCCCATCATGTCAGGCGTGAACACACCTTAGGGGGCTTCGCACTCCCGAAACACCATCCTACGTGAAAAAAAAAAATAATAATAATTTCTTCCCTACTAACTGACTTACCCTTCTCTTTTTTAATATATTTTATTTATATGTTTGACCCCTTATTTTTACATTCAACTCTTTTTTTTTTTTTAAACCACCTGTGGTGAAAAACACTATACCATTCCTATATCTTATCTACTAAGTGTAGGTGTGTAAGTGTGTGCAACCAGTGTACATTTACATTTAACATTTAACTGCCTCAAATTCGTGAGAGTACAATGTACGATTCACTTATCATTTTTTCCCCCTTTATTTTTGCCTATTTCTTAATTGCTTGAAAACTGGTTATTGCTTGAGTCTGGTTATTTCCTCATTTTTGATAGCAGCTCATCCACCTCCTCTGGGTGGTTACAGTTATACATCTTATTGTTCCAGATGATCTTGAGTAAAGCGGGGAATTTCATTTGAACTTGAGCTCCCAGGGAACGAAGTTCTGGCATCCTAGAACCTAACTCCCACTGCCTTTGAGCCGTCTTCCCCCCTATATCAGATCTAATTTGATAGGGGTTAGCATGATAGTGGAGAGTAGAACGTGCGAGACATCTGCTAAGTATAAGTTCCTTGACCCTGTAGGTTTGGAAATAGACCAGAATCTTCCTCGGTGCTTTGCGGTCCGGATGTAACCTGAAAGGGTCTCTGTGCATCCTCTGGATCTCGGCCTCTAAGTCAATATCTAACCGATCCTTTAGTACACCTTCCCGTAGTAACCTACAGACAAACCCCTTAATGTCCTCAACTTCCTCTCCTTCTGGTATTTTAAGGATTCTAAGATTATTCCGCCGACTTTGCATTTCCAGTCTCTCCATGTCCATCATAAGTGTTCAATTTTGAGAGCGTGGTGACTTTACTTTCCAACGAACTGGTTTGAACCGCTATTCCCTACAGCTTAGCCTCTAGTGCGTCAAATCTGTCATGCAACCCCTTTTGGTTGCCCTCAGAAATCTCAAACTTTTCCAGTAAATCCTCCCTCAGTGTTTGGAATAGAAAACCAAGTCTATCCCCCTCAACCTCAACCTCAGCCGATACTCGACTAGTAGGTAAGTCAGGGTTCTGGGTAACAAGATTACTAGGGGGAAAAGACTGAAATGGGGGTTTAGTTAGCATTATTTGGGAAATCTGAGGAATGGAATGGGCCGCAGAGCTCAATGGAACCGGGACAGTAGCAGAAACAGGAGTTGAACTCACAGAGGTTAATACAGCAGGAGGCTCCTGTGCTACTAATAATAAAGAAGAGGGCTCCTGGGAGCTAATCGTAACACCATCATCAGGGCTGGAGTGTGCCGTGACCTCTAAACCCTCCTCATTAAGGGCTGACTCGAGTATGGCATACCTATTCTTCAGGGCCAAGATAGGAGCGGCCACTTTACCTAGTTGAGATACGGTCCCAGCAACTACTGCTCCTACCTCTTCTACCCCTTCTACTGCTGCTTCTGCGTCTACTACTTTTACTCCTGACTTTTCTTTAGAACTTGCCACATGCTCCATTATTTGGAAGTAGCTTTTAAGCGAAGGAGTGCTCTTCTGTGCCTGGAACTCCTTGATTACCTTGGCTGTCCCACCTTTCCTTGTTCCCCCCTTATTTTTCTGTTTGTATGGGGATAGAGGCGTAGGACCACCTCTCTCTCCTGTCTCTACTAGGTCCCAGACCCCCTGTCTCCTCAAGTCCTGCTTAGACCTAAGCTGATACCTGTTCCTAATCTCTCCCCCTCTCTCTTTAGGTACAGAGCGCTCAGATTGATTAGAACCAGCAATGGAAACCCCCAGGCTTATCTGTAAGGGCTGCCCCACCTCTGCGCCACTTCCCTTGGTATCACTGCTCGCTCTGCTGGAACTGATTTGATGGAATACAGATGCAGCTACTGTCGATATATCTGCCTCCATGCAGACCTCCCCTCTTAGAACCTCCTTACCGCTGTACCGCACTCCCAAAAATCTTAGGGTTGATAGATGTCCCCAGCACACTGGGCCTCTAAAGCGGGAGAGAAACGCCCCCCTGGAGCAATGCCAAAGTCTCCTTCGACTTTCAAAACCTTGGTCTCGAGGTGTTTTTTGTTTTCGCCTTTCATCTTCAGACCGAAGCAGGGCCCCCGTGTTCGCCGCAACAATCACTTCAACTCTCCAGCAGACGCAAACGCCAGCTCGATCCAGCTCCTCCGTCTTCCGCTTCCTAGCGTAATACCGCTCGCGCATTCCCCCCGGGGTCCTAGCGCCCTAGAGTGCTCACCGCAAACCTCCGAAGAAAGCACAAACACTGAGAGAAAACTCAGAAATGCCTTCAATACTACTCCCAGAACAATGCCCTCCACTCCTCACCGCATATTTCAGAAAATTCAGCTCCTAGTAGGGAAAATTCATATAAAAACTGCATGCGGTACCTCCAGAGCGAGGAGCCCCGCAGCAGCTGTCAGCCTGCCGCCGCCATGTTCCTCCTCCCCCCCATCTGGACAACATGCCTCTGCACTTGTTCCTTTGACAAAGGCTGACTGATTAAAGCTACTCACGATTGAGCAAAGATTTTGCAGGCTTGCTTGCAAAATCTTAGCTCAAACGTGAGTAGCTTTAATCAGTCAGCCTTTGTCAAAGGAACAAGTGCAAGGATTTAAAAGTAACAAAACAGCTAAACTAGAGAGAAACATGACACAAATAAAAACAACACCAATTTATAAACATAGCTCTTATTTTTATGAATTTTTAGACACCAAAATAAACAAATTCAACTGGAGGTTCCAGAGATATCAATTAATAAGCAAATAGTAAATCACTGTTTTTCATTTAAATCACAATCACAATCACAACAAGCACTGGCAACTACCATGATTAGTGGTTACTTAAAAACGTTGAAAACATTTATAAAGTTGTAAACGACTACTGCGGCCCGCTTTGGGCTACCAGCTTTGTCAATAGTTTAAATGGCAAACTCGACTTAGCAGTTTGAAAACTGCACTGCCTGCCAGCAATGGCAAGCTGGGAGTATTGCTTTGCTTTGCCACTCTCGTGGTAGCACAAGTGCTGCCATCCACAAGGGACTTTAACTTACAGGCCCTGGGTACCCCTGGTACCATATACTAAGTTGGGGTGAAGTAGTGCATTTTAAACCACAATTTTCACATACATTTACTAAAATACTATAGGTGCTCCAAGGGCATTCATTAAACATTAAAATCCTTTCATGGTATGCCAAACCGATGAAACCTGGTGTTCCCCAGTGTTGTGTAGCATTTTAGGATCCTAGCACAATTTTCCCGATTCATGCCCTTATTTAGGTATAATTCACCTTGCCCTTATATAGGCATAGAAATTATAACCATATTTAGACATAACCCAAACAGTCCAAATACAGGCATGGCTACTTCCACTAGTTCCAAAAAGCCACAACGATTTCTTGTAAAACTCGGCTTCAGCGGTCAGGGACATCCCCTTTCTTGAATATTGATTTGTCCTAGAAATCATGGCATTTTCAAAGAACTACCATTCCCTTGGGGTTCTTTGGTGACGTTATTATGTCCGACTTTACGTAAAACCAGGCACCTTCAAGGTATAAATATGCCTACACTTGCCCTAGCAAACACACAGTGGTTTGGAGCAGTTCGACTCTCTACTTGCCCAAAGCAGCTCGCTACAGCAAGTGCCGAAGGAAGCCGACCCTCCAGCTGACGCACTGACAGAGAGGCTGCCTTTCTCTTGCTGAGAATCCAGCTCCAGTGTTTCCAAGATCCCCTTGCGGGATGTTGGGAAATCGAGTCCTGAGAGACAGAGATACCAGACCTCCGACATTCTAAAACCAAGGTACGGAGTTGATTAGACCCTAAGAGAAATCTTGGATAGATTCTTGGCAAAAGAAAACTAAACCTATGCTACACCATACTTACTTCTTCCCTCGTACTAGACTTAGGTTAGGTACATTGGGGTAGGCGTATTTTAGAAGCACCGGTTGAGTACTTTTAGCTTTGTAATTTATGTATGTATTTTATGGCTTAGAAACCATACCATGCTTTTACAGTATTATTTTATAATACTCTTCTTGCTGTACGCATTATACTTTACAGCCAGTATTACGATTGTAGCAGGTCATTTCTTTTGCATGAGAAAGAAGACTGTTCAATAAATCCTTTTATTGAAAATGCCCGTTTCTCTATTTCTCTGCACCTCTGATGAAACGAAGCATGCACAAATGACTGAGTAAAATATCAAACTATTGTTTTCACGACTCTGAAGATATGTTTTATCTTGGGGAAACAAAGTTGTCATGTTTATGCGGTTGTCAGAAACTAATCCCTTCATGTGTACTCGAGAAAGTTTCTAGTGACCTCTGAGCTAGCTGGCACTCATAATTAAGTCTAATATATTCGATAGAGACCTAGTCGACCTAAGTCCTATGTCAAATCTATAGGATATATTATTCCAATGTGCAGAGCCTATTGGGAATATAGAAATTACACTACACCAGAAGTTGACCCCAATTTTTTTAGAATTTCCTATGAATGCCCCCGTATATCAAAAGGTTCCTCCATAGTGCCATGACCAGCATTTTGTCATGGGTGCTCTCATATGCAGTGGGTATCCCTATATATTACAAATTATATAACATATGCCAGTGCCAGAATGTTTATAATTGATTCCATCCATATACTGAAGATGACCCTTATGTCAAAAATTACCTCAGTTTTTAAGTGCCAGCATTTTATCATGGTTGTCATCGTCCCATATGCCATGTTCTATCGTTCCATAGTGCCATGACCAGCATTTTGTCATGGGTGCTCTCATATGCAGTGGGTACCCCTTTATATTACAAATGATATAACATATGCCAGTGCCAGAATGTTTATAATATATTCCATCCATATACTGAAGATGACCCTTATGTCAAAAATTACCTCAGTTTTTAAGTGCCAGCATTTTATCATGGTTGTCATCATTCCATATGCCATGTTCTATCGTTCCATAGTGCCATGACCAGCATTTTGTCATGGGGCTCTCATATGCAGTGGGTACCCCTTTATATTACAAATGATATAACATATGCCAGTGCCAGAATGTTTATAATTGATTCCATCCATATACTGTAGATGACCCTTATGTCAAAAATTACCTCAGTTTTTAAGTGCCAGCATTTTATCATGGTTGTCATCGTCCCATATGCCATGTTCTATGGGAGGTTGGATGCCCACTTGGGTTCAGGACTTGGCTGCAGGCGAGGGCCTACACACAACCTCAGAGACCAGAGGGTACAAAGGCAGTTCCAGAGGTTGCAAGTGACAAGACAGGGGTCGCATGCTGTGACCCTTGGTGACCCCCTATACAACATCCTTGACTGTGGGCCAGCCTTCCTTTCAGACTCTAGTAGAACAGCAGCAGCAAGAAATAGCCTCCAGTTCTTTTTCTCACCAGCTGCTACATTCTCCACTGCAATGGCATTTCAATAGGGGGTCCTGATGGACCCCAGCTCTATTTTACTTTGCTGTTCCGTTCACCCACTACAGCAACTGACAAATGTATCAGAAGTCAACACAGAAAAAACAAACAGCTGATGCACCTTCCTGCACATACTGTTTTAAACAAACAAAACAATTGAAATTCACCAGTTATAGTTGTCTCAAGTAACTATACCTCATGCCCTAGAATAACTATAACTCTCTCCCCCGCCATACATGTTGCAGTGATGTCATCAGTAATGTGATTGAACATGTCATGAGTGATGTAACAGGTAAGTTAATTAGCATTGCATGGCGAGCGCCTGAGGTTTAGTTACTTTAAGGCAAAAGCTGTAGTTACTTGAGAGAAATATAACTGGTGGCTTTCAGTCTTTTGTTAATTTAAAACAATATGCTTTAATTGATCTTTTTAACCTTTGTTTTCTTCAGTGAATTTCTAAGGATTTAAAAAATACCTAATTATAACTGTCACTTCAACCTTTGGATTTTCCAAAGTGTCGTATGTGGCGTGGTGTTGGGCACACAATCCCAAGTACTCAGGGTCTCCACCCATGTGTGGCGTAGGTGCAGGGCCTGGCCATGGGCCAAGCTCGGCACCCACCCCCACGACAATCCTCAGTACACTGCCTTTCATAGTGTGGAGCATGAGGTTGTGTGTAGGCCATCTCCTGCAGCCAAGTCCTGCACCCAAGTGGGCATCCAACCTCCCATAGAACATGGCCGTTTGCTGTGCATGTCATGGAGTTGGGTGCTGGACCTGGCTTCAGGGGCAGCCACTCACCTTCCTTTTTTTGGGGGCATCCATCTGGATCTGCAAATTGGCTGCAACTCTTCAGGAGACCTGTGCTGAACGATGCTGCGGATCTACAGATCAGTAAAAATATTTTTGAAACCTTGGAGGCTCCCCCTTGGATCCACACACATGGCCCAGGGTAACCTACTCTGCTCCTTTTGTTCTTTTTCGAAATTGTTTATAGAACTAAGATAGCAGCTGCAACATTTTCCTCAGGGTGCAGCCAGCCAATGGGATCCTGTGTTTGGGCTCCTGGATCAACTGATCCATTGCCAACAGTCAGGCTTAACAAATGAGATCTCAGCAGGAACCGCGTGTAAGAATTGCAGGCTGGTTCCACAGGAGCGTCAGGAATCCGAAGAGTAGTCCGCAGCCTTCCCCTGCGGTCTTCCGACTCTATCAAGCACTAGAGTACGAGAGACACGCCAGGGGAAAACAGGGAAACAAAACAAGGAAAGAAGGGGGAAGACAATGATGGTTGATGGCAATCTCCAGTAGTGAATATGGGGTACTTCAATGAAGGTAACAGGAAAACAGGTAGGCTGCAATGACAAGAGGAAACACAACACTCTAGCTCTACTCCAAATAAAAGGAATATTAATTAAACATGTACACAAACATATCACGTACCCCAGGTTCTTAATATGTCGCTGATTTAGCAGATGAAGGTGGAAATAGGGTACAGCGTCTGGAGCTATGATAAGGATGACACAATTAGTGAATTGAATACTATAGGCTAGATGTTGTATGTTTTGATAGTGATCTCCTCTACCCTTCTTACTTCCACTATCTTGGAACAGCCTTTGAAAACACCTTCAATACTGTCTGGCACACAAAGAACCTTCCACCCACTTCTTCTGCAGATGTCTTTCTGAGTTACCACCATCTAAGAGAACCAAACGAAATCTATATAGTCCATCCACATGTATCAAGAATAATGCAAAAAGATTGGTAGCGCATGAGCGCTCTTACCGTGATTCCCTGTAGTGAGGAATAGATGCACCCACCCTGATCCACGCAAGAGTGCCACAAAATACCAAGGACGGGGTTTCCAGCAAGAGTGACAGGTATAGTGGAATATTCTGGAAACAGGGACCGTGAAGGTAAGTGGGAACAGAACGGGGACAGGAGGAAGTAGGGAGAAGCCTAATTGACTAACTACGTAATTAAGTAATGGGGAATACACCACACCGGACAGCGGAGCACAAACCCGGCCGCCGGGTGTAGGAGAATCAGTACGGGGAAGCAAAAGGGAAAACAAGTCCCACCGGATGGCGGAGCAAAGCCCGGCCGCCGGGTGGAACCAATGATCAGCGGAAAACGAAGAAGTTCACTATGAATCTGTGAACAAGTTCTCCAATCAGCAGTAAACGGGGCTGTGCCCGGCCGGATGGTGGAGCTAAGCCCGGCCGCCAGGCGAGGCACAAGGAGACGGGGAGAGGAGACTAGGCGCATACAAAGTACGCCTGAGGCAGCGAAACGCTGCTAAGCCAAAGCGTAATCGTGGCCCACAATAGTTGTTGCGAGGGACGCAAACGCCAAACCAGCGGACAACAGCAAAGTACAAGCAGGAACGATGAAGTCAGGAAACAGGAATAGGACGGAACCGGAAACAAGGGAAGCTTGACGCAGGAACGTGAAGCGTCGTTCCCTGTTTCCTGGTTCATTAAATACCGGGTTTCTTAAAGGGACAGCGTAGGGGAAACCCAAAGCATGACACCGCGGATGCACTGCGATGGATCCATGAATGGTCTGCAATGTGAAACATACTAACGTTTTGAACCACAATTTTCAAAAACTACTAACCATATTTACACCAAGTCACGAAAAGTACGCTTTCTGGACCAATAACTAGCTTTCTGCCAAATTGGTGTAATTCCTTTTAAGCCTTTTTGCCTGGAACTGTGTTTAATTTTAAAATTGGACAGTGAAAGCGTGTTTTGGGGCACTTTTTTATTCAGCCCCCAGATCACACTGAAACTTTCCGGAAAGCAACTGACACAGATTAGACTTTTTTGGGGGAAAGTTTTGTGAAGCTTCCTCAAACGGTGTCAAATGTATAAGCCCACTAAAACTATTTTTTTCTATGGAAACATTGTCCTAACTATAACTACCCAATGGCGCCTGCCTCTGGGTGTATGTATATATATATATTTATATATATATATATATATATATTCTAACTATAACTACCTACTGTTGACCGCCAGTAGGATATATATATACATATATATATATATATATATATATATATATATATATATATATATATATATATATATATATATATATATATATATATATATATATATATATATATGTATGCTCAAATGCCCAAAAGCTTGGAAGGTCACTCGACAGGAAGCCAGCCATCTGGCTTTCATTTGCTGGCTCCTCTCACCTTCAGGATTAAAATTCCATTGCCTGACGCGTTTCGATGTTTGGCACATCATCATCAGAGGCTTGTTACAAACAGCATTACAGGCGAGGCTCTTTTTTATTTCTGCATGCAGCTTTTCATTGGTTCATTTCCCTAAGTGGGTTCAACATTTTACAAAGTTCGATATGCTGCATGCTGGGAAATATGGTCCCTAGTAGAGCAGTTATTTTCCCTGAGTGGGTGTCTGTTAGCTGTCCTTTTAAAAGCATTTTTTCTTTCCTTTGGTAAGGTTCATAAAGGTGAAAGAAGTCATTTTTATTCCGAGACTTCCTGTGCTGCATGGTTCTGGAAAACGTTCCGACCACAGCCTCTCTTACACATTAAAGAGATGTTGCTCCTTCCCACGGCAGGGCAGCCGTGTTGAAAATGAATCCTCAAATGCCCAAAAGCTTGGAAGGTCACTCGACAGGAAGCCAGCCATCCGGCTTTCATTTGCTGGCTCCTCTCACCTTCAGGATTAAAATTCCATTGCCTGACGCGTTTCGATGTTTGGCACATCATCATCAGAGGCTTGTTACAAACAGCATTACAGGCGAGGCTCTTTTTTATTTCTGCATGCAGCTTTTCATTGGTTCATTTCCCTAAGTGGGTTCAACATTTTACAAAGTTCGATATGCTGCATGCTGGGAAATATGGTCCCTAGTAGAGCAGTTATTTTCCCTGAGTGGGTGTCTGTTAGCTGTCCTTTTAAAAGCATTTTTTCTTTCCTTTGGTAAGGTTCATAAAGGTGAAAGAAGTCATTTTTATTCCGAGACTTCCTGTGCTGCATGGTTCTGGAAAATGTTCCGACCACAGCCTCTCTTACACATTAAAGAGATGTTGCTCCTTCCCACGGCAGGGCAGCCGTGTTGAAAATGAATCCTCAAATGCCCAAAAGCTTGGAAGGTCACTCGACAGGAAGCCAGCCATCCGGCTTTCATTTGCTGGCTCCTCTCACCTTCAGGATTACAATTCCATTGCCTGACGCGTTTCGATGTTTGGCACATCATCATCAGAGGCTTGTTACAAACAGCATTACAGGCGAGGCTCTTTTTTATTTCTGCATGCAGCTTTTCATTGGTTCATTTCCCTAAGTGGGTTCAACATTTTACAAAGTTCGATATGCTGCATGCTGGGAAATATGGTCCCTAGTAGAGAAGTTATTTTCCCTGAGTGGGTGTCTGTTAGCTGTCCTTTTAAAAGCATTTTTTCTTTCCTTTGGTAAGGTTCATAAAGGTGAAAGAAGTCATTTTTATTCCGAGACTTCCTGTGCTGCATGGTTCTGGAAAACGTTCCGACCACAGCCTCTCTTACACATTAAAGAGATGTTGCTCCTTCCCACGGCAGGGCAGCCGTGTTGAAAATGAATCCTCAAATGCCCAAAAGCTTGGAAGGTCACTCGACAGGAAGCCAGCCATCCGGCTTTCATTTGCTGGCTCCTCTCACCTTCAGGATTAAAATTCCATTGCCTGACGCGTTTCGATGTTTGGCACATCATCATCAGAGGCTTGTTACAAACAGCTTTACAGGCGAGGCTCTTTTTTATTTCTGCATGCAGCTTTTCATTGGTTAATTTCCCTAAGTGGGTTCAACATTTTACAAAGTTCGATATGCTGCATGCTGGGAAATATGGTCCCTAGTAGAGCATTTATTTTCCCTGAGTGGGTGTCTGTTAGCTGTCCTTTTAAAAGCATTTTTTCTTTCCTTTGGTAAGGTTCATAAAGGTGAAAGAAGTAATTTTTATTCCGAGACTTCCTGTGCTGCATGGTTCTGGAAAACGTTCCGACCACAGCCTCTCTTACACATTAAAGAGATGTTGCTCCTTCCCACGGCAGGGCAGCCGTGTTGAAAATGAATCCTCAAATGCCCAAAAGCTTGGAAGGTCACTCGACAGGAAGCCAGCCATCCGGCTTTCATTTGCTGGCTCCTCTCACCTTCAGGATTAAAATTCCATTGCCTGACGCGTTTCGATGTTTGGGACATCATCATCAGAGGCTTGTTACAAACAGCATTACAGGCGAGGCTCTTTTTTATTTCTGCATGCAGCTTTTCATTGGTTCATTTCCCTAAGTGGGTTCAACATTTTACAAAGTTCGATATGCTGCATGCTGGGAAATATGGTCCCTAGTAGAGCAGTTATTTTCCCTGAGTGGGTGTCTGTTAGCTGTCCTTTTAAAAGCATTTTTTCTTTCCTTTGGTAAGGTTCATAAAGGTGAAAGAAGTCATTTTTATTCCGAGACTTCCTGTGCTGCATGGTTCTGGAAAACGTTCCGACCACAGCCTCTCTTACACATTAAAGAGATGTTGCTCCTTCCCACGGCAGGGCAGCCGTGTTGAAAATGAATCCTCAAATGCCCAAAAGCTTGGAAGGTCACTCGACAGGAAGCCAGCCATCCGGCTTTCATTTGCTGGCTCCTCTCACCTTCAGGATTAAAATTCCATTGCCTGACGCGTTTCGATGTTTGGCACATCATCATCAGAGGCTTGTTACAAACAGCATTACAGGCGAGGCTCTTTTTTATTTCTGCATGCAGCTTTTCATTGGTTCATTTCCCTAAGTGGGTTCAACATTTTACAAAGTTCGATATGCTGCATGCTGGGAAATATGGTCCCTAGTAGAGCAGTTATTTTCCCTGAGTGGGTGTCTGTTAGCTGTCCTTTTAAAAGCATTTTTTCTTTCCTTTGGTAAGGTTCATAAAGGTGAAAGAAGTAATTTTTATTCCGAGACTTCCTGTGCTGCATGGTTCTGGAAAACGTTCCGACCACAGCCTCTCTTAAACATTAAAGAGATGTTGCTCCTTCCCACGGCAGGGCAGCCGTGTTGAAAATGAATCCTCAAATGCCCAAAAGCTTGGAAGGTCACTCGACAGGAAGCCAGCCATCCGGCTTTCATTTGCTGGCTCCTCTCACCTTCAGGATTAAAATTCCATTGCCTGACGCGTTTCGATGTTTGGCACATCATCATCAGAGGCTTGTTACAAACAGCATTACAGGCGAGGCTCTTTTTTATTTCTGCATGCAGCTTTTCATTGGTTCATTTCCCTAAGTGGGTTCAACATTTTACAAAGTTCGATATGCTGCATGCTGGGAAATATGGTCCCTAGTAGAGCAGTTATTTTCCCTGAGTGGGTGTCTGTTAGCTGTCCTTTTAAAAGCATTTTTTCTTTCCTTTGGTAAGGTTCATAAAGGTGAAAGAAGTCATTTTTATTCCGAGACTTCCTGTGCTGCATGGTTCTGGCTGCAACAGTGTTTTGAATAAATCTTAAATTGCATCCAACGAGCGGAGTGCTGGCTTGCCTTTTTCGTGTAAAATTAAACACGGGACCCGGCCCTGGCCCCGAATCCAGCACCGACTCGCCAAGCTGCTCCCTCTGCGACAGGACCGTTTGTGATTAGTAATATATATATGTATATATATATATATATATATATATATATATAAAGCTCCAACTCCTGAAAGATATTTCAGGAAAGATATTTCAGGAAACAGCACTCGTAGGCACGAAATTGTCCACGCTCGTGTTTATTTTCTTTACAGAGCAAACGAAAAGACGCGTTTCGGCTACAAGCCTTCGTCGGTTACATATATATATATATAAAATTCCAAAGTTCCTCAAAAGGATTTAATGCGCACTCGGAAAGAGGGTAGAAAACACCAAGTTTATTCTTTGGTAATTGCTACGCGTTTCGAGACCCACCGGTCTCTTGATCACACGATATTCTTTGTCTACCGCTTTGTGCATAAATAAAGTTTTCAAACATACCAAGTGATTAAGTGAGTAAACACAAAAGAGGCATTGCATAAACATACTGTGACTGAAAGCAAAGTGGCCATCTTGGAATGGAGTCTCTAAAGCACAAAGCATATTGTAGCATACATTCTTTAAGAACATATTATGTGTTGTATAATTTTATGTTGTATTCTTTTCATACTTAAACAAAATTATACATAAAAGTGCAAGAAAAACGAGTTACCACATTTTTATACATTTTTACATATTATATACAACAGTTACGGGAAAAACATTTTATAAAGATGTTTCACCCCCTTGTATCCCTGTATATTAGGTAATATAGCCAGTGCCTTATTGCCTGCGCTCAACCCCGCTTTCATAATTTATGAAAGTAACCAATATTTTATGCATTCGGACTAGTGCCGATAAATTCTATGCTCTAGGTCTAGTGCCTTCATAAGTATCTGGCAGCCGCCAGTCACAGAATATACTGTGCCATCACCAGCCGGTAATGGTACAACGGACCTCTTTAGAAAAATAGAAATACAACCTCAAGATTATCCCTGTGCAGAGATGTGAGATGACAATTAAGTGATTTTTAATACATATTGTTATATATTTTCTAACTCATAGTGAAAAAAATATATATATATGAAAAAACAAAAAAAGGAAAATGTTCTTATTGTGTCAATAGAGTAATTATAGCCTTTTTCTTATCCTGTACCTTTATGAAGGTCTAGTCTTATGAAGAAAAAGGGTAGGGAACCGTGCATCTTATAAAAGTGAACTGTGGAAAAGGTCCCTTCCTTTTCCTCCTGCAAAATATAAACAGAAAGGAAAAATAGAATATATTAAAACAACGTTAAAAAAGTATAGAGTTTTTGGATACCAAAGTAATAGTACAAGATGGTCGTCTCACAACCAGACTGTACAGGAAAGAGACTGCTGGTAACAGCTTCCTACACGCCCAAAGTGCCCACCCATTACCGGCTGGTGATGGCACAGTATATTCTGTGACTGGCGGCTGCCAGATACTTATGAAGGCACTAGACCTAGAGCATAGAATTTATCAACACTAGTCCGAATGCATAAAATATTTGTTACTTTCATAAATTATGAAAGCGGGGTTGAGCGCAGGCAATAAGGCACTGGCTATATTACCTAATTTACAGGGATACAAGGGGGTAAAACATCCTTATAAAATGTTTTTCCCGTAACTGTTGTATATAATATGTAAAAATTTAAAAAATTTGGAAACTCGTTTTTCTTGCACTTTTATGTATAATTTTGTTTAAGTATGAAAAGAATACGACATGAAATTATACAACACATAATATGTTCTTAAAGAATGTATGCTACAATATGCTTTGTGCTTTAGAGACTCCATTCCAAGATGGCCACTTTGCTTTCAGTCACAGTATGTTTATGCAATGCCTCTTTTGTGTTTACTCACTTAATCACTTGGTATGTTTGAAAACTTTATTCATGCACAAAGCGGTAGACAAAGAATTTCGTGTGATCAAGAGACCGGTGGGTCTCGAAACGCGTAGTGATTACCAAAGAATAAACTTGGTGTTTTCTACCCTCTTTCCGAGTGCGCATTAAATCCTTTTGAGGAACTTTGGAATTTTGTGCAAACTTTACCGGCGTTGGGGTTCTGCCGGCACATGCGCCACCTGACAACGGGAATCATTCAAGAAGGATCCCTTTCTGTTTATGGACAATTTCGGATGAATGATATGCCGGCCACATAATATTGGTGAATTTCTACCGGGACGTTTTGGAATACGAGTGGAGCCTGAAGCGCCCAGACGGCACGAAGGTAAGCTCTATATCGGGCACGGCTGCAGAGGGAAACGCTTGAACTTCACGGTTCTCGCTAATCTCTCAGCGCGGCTGGGCCGGGTGGCGAATTGATACACCTGGGGAAAAGTGAACAGCAATGTGCAAAAGCGAGGGAGTGTTCCGCTTTGAAATAAACTTTCAGTTTCCCGTAACCCGTTTAAGCTCCACTAACCAGCGTCGCAACTAGCATCATTGTGGCATCAGGAACCACTTACAATAAGTGGGGAAAGAGGGTAATAACACCAAAAAGACACAGATCTAGCTGCGAGCTTGCTGCAGCTGATCGTAGTGCTCCGCAAACGTGCAAATAATAGCAACACGAGCTTTAGCACAGACTTCAAACATCAAACAACAACATGAGGGTGCCAGACGCAAAGAGGCATTAACGTTATTTGCCAGAGCCCCTGGCAAAGCAACAGGAGTGAAAGTTACAACAGAAAAAACAGAAAGTGATACATTGAGTGTGTTATTCAAAAGATATGAGAAATTAAAAAAGCAAGAAACATCAAAATGGTGGGAGGCCATTTCATTACAGGACTATGTGGACAAAGAAATGGTCCCACGGGGCCTGCGAATTTATATCACCCCCTCACATGAAGCAATGAATCCGCAAATGCTACAAGATTGGGCAGCTAATTCATCAAACAGCTAAAAAAATATGCTTTGTATCTTAATAAAATATGCGTGGGAGAACCGAGAAAAAATTCTATTGGAACTAAAAGAAATAGAAGAAGAACTGCAAAGAAGCTTGGAAGGAGACAAGATTACCAAATTTCGGGAAGAACTGAAAGGTAGAATGAAAAAATATGAAGATGACATAAAGTACAGAAAACAAAGAAAACTACACAGAGACTGTGGAGACTATGAGAGTAGCAGGATCCTAACGTATAGCCCAAAATACGATCATTTATATAAACAACAAACAGACAAAAATGACAAAGTATCCCCAGTAGCAAATGGAGAAGATCAACAAAAACAATTATCAGCTACTGATTCTGACACGGATGGGTCTATTCAAACAACAAGTTCAGTATCTGACATAGTGGTCACTAAAAAACAGGCCACCTTTTTTAGACGAATTCAGGGTCCTCAGGTCCCGTCGAATCAAGGAACAAACTCAAGTCAGGAACACCACACCACAGAGGATGCAAGAACGAGGTCGAGCAAGAGGAAGACCAAGAGGCAGGGGCGTTCCAAAAGGAGACGCCTCAAAGCAAAGCAACGAAATAGCAAACAAAAAGCCCGTGGGAAACAAACGTGGTGGCTACAAAAAGGGAAAAGAATGATGGATATCAATACGGTAAACAGAACCATCATTAATCTCTCTGATAGACTCTTAAGTGACTCTGATAAAAGTACACTATGCTTAGGATTGTCATTTTGTCCGACTGAGCTGTTTAACTATTCCAATACTCGAGTGGACATTTTTAAATTCGTAAGAAAATTGAAATTAAAAAAATGGCACTCAATGTACAATAGAAAACCACCAGATGGGGAGGCTGAGTTGTCTAAACCAATACAACTCACAGTGGGTGATAACGGGATGCTACATACTGTATTTGACTTAGGAGATGTACCGCCCTCTCCATTCCACCGAAAAAGTGGTGGTCTCCGTCATGGACACACTTAGAGAGGGGCTAGACGCTAACCTCCCACAGGCACTTGTTCTCCTCGAACTGTCGGCCGCCTTCGACACGGTGGACCATACCATTCTTCTTTCCCGTGTTGAGGCGGCAGGCATTGGAGGTTCTGCCCTTGCCTGGCTTAGTTCATTCCTGAGCGACCGCTCACAGGCAGTCCATTTGACGGAATTTTCCTCCCCTGCTCGTAAAGTGCAATGTGGCGTCCCCCAGGGATCTTCTCTTTCCCCTCTTCTTTTTAATGTGTATATCTTTCCACTTATTTTTGCTCTGCAGAGGATGGAGGTCACGGTGTATAATTACGCCGATGGCCTCCAGCTCATTTTTAACCTCTCTGATTCTCCTGACTCTATTCACAATTTCCAGTCGGTGATGGTCTTTATCAGGGATTGGATGAGCCTCAACCATCTCAAGCTTAACCCTGATAAGACCGAGCTCCTTCTCACTGGTGGTAAACTCAATCCTTGGTCTTCTATTTTTTGGCCCCCCTCTTTTGGTCTTCCCCCTTCTCCTTCCCCCTCCGTGAAGACACTGGGGATTACGCTTAATCAACACCTCACCTTACACTCCCAGATTAGCACGGTGGTCTCCTCTTGTTTTTTTACTTTGCGCACCATTCGAAAGATCTCAAGTTTTTTTCCCTTTTCAGCTCTTAAGCTGATTCTTATGGCTATGGTTTTTTCCCGTTTAGATTACGGTAACGTACTGTACTGTGATGTATTCCTATAGGTTCTGTATCGATCCCCCTATTCCTGACCCTATTCTGGTTAACAAGTTAACTAGCAGCCATCCCATGAGGCAGAAAACACCCATGATGCAGGAACCGTTATCTGATAAAGCCACACTACGGCACAGGAACGTGTTATCTGATTAGGTCATAACGCTTGCCATCTAATTAGACAAGCGATATTCCTCCAGCCCCTGATAAGGCATACGGAGTTCTCAAAACAAATCAAACCTATGACAGACCTGGGAAAAACCATGCGGCCATTGTTTTGATTTCACCGAGAACTTCAGCAAAAGAATGTGCTAACGACCAGGTCGTATGACATCCTTATTGACGTATCTATGTCCATCCTTACGTCAATCTCGGCACCTTAAAGGTATAAATATTACCGATATTGCCCTATGCAAACACACGCGGTGGTGACGAGATCGGAGCAGCCAGACTTGCCGAAGCCCAGAGCAGAGCAGACCCCGCTGGCGCAGCCCCGCCTTCCTGACGCGCTGAGAACGAGACGCTGCTTTCTCCTGCCGAGAAATCCAGCTCCGGCGCTTCCGGGTAGCCCTCGCAGGCAGCCTGGGATATCGAGACCAGAGACGAGAGATACCATCCCTCATTCATCCTAGAGTCCAGGTACAGAACTGAATAACCCCTTGCAGAGAATTCTTTAGTCAGTCACTTGGCAAAACAAACTTAACTTAAACTGTAACTTTCTATTCCCGCCCACGTATTAGGCTTAGGTCAGGTACACGGGGTAGGCGTAGTTAGAAACACCAGTTGAGTACGATTAGTCAAATGTAAATGTGTATGTATTCATTTTATTCATTTTAAACCTTCATATGGCTTACAAACCATATCAATGTTTTTACAGTATTATTTTATACTTCTGCTTTTATTGTATGCACTTTACTTAACCATAAGTATTGCAATAATATCGATCCATTTCTCTTGTATGAGAAAAGAGACTGATCAATAAATAACATCTTTTATTGAACACGCCCGTCTCTTCCTTTTCTCTACAATCTGGTGAGACTAAGAATGCACGTACTGACTGAGTAAAATAAGTCGTCTTTTGTTTTCACACGACTCTAGAGATATACTCTTGATTAGGGGAGAGCAAAGTTGTCATGTTCTATGGTTGTCAGAAACTAAATCCCTTCTTGTCTATCCAGGGAGGTTCAACTCCTCCTTGCCTATTCGAGAAAGTTTCTAGTGAACTCTGAGCTAGCTGGCAAAACCCAAAACTTTAAGTCTAATATCGACAGTAGTAGACCTAGTTAACGTCTGGTCTAGGCCTATACTATTGAAGGTATTATTCCAATGCGCAGAGCCTATTGGGATAATAGGAACTACACTACATGGCGCCCAACATGTTTGGAAGGGCGATAAAACTAACGTAAGACATTTAAAGTAACTCAGTCGTGCTTTTTCACTCAGACCCCTTTTTTCCCATAATACTCCAAAGACGTCTGGAGTGGGTGAAAGGTAATATCCGCCAGACCTCGCAGGAGGAAACTCCTATGTATGGTTCTTGGTTTAGTCAACGTTGAAGGATACACTGTTCCAAAATATTGTGCATCTAATCTTTGTTTCCATAAGAAACCTGATCTGCAAACAAACTAAATAACCTTCCTGTCGGTAAAATGGTAGACAGTGATGAAGAAAGAGAGACAGTTAGGATAGCAACTGAACTCGCAGCAGCTGATAATGCACTGCAAGACACAGACCCGGATATAATACTCATCCCGGTCATCAAGAGGAAATCTATAACTTTAAAACTTATAGAAAATGGACTGACACCTAGAGGTGGCACAGTCATATTCGTGATTGAGGCACACGAATATCGGCAGACAGAGGTATATTATTCATGGATACATTTTCCAGCAGCAAATGCTGTAACAAAGTACTTCCACTATTACAAAACAGAGGACCCTCCTAATGAGTACACTCCTTTCGAGGAGGTGGAAGTACCACTTAAATTTCAAGAGCATCTGCTCTTATTTAATGGCGCCCTAAAACATAATAATCACATCACCAGGCTCGGTCCATTAGGTAGACCAGGAGCAACGTGGCCGGTCCTAGCCGGATACACACCACATCCAGACATCGAAAGAATGCCTGCACCAGAGCTTTTAACACAGCTAAAACAATTAATAAAATTACATAGACAATTAGTCCAATATGTGATGCGGACTTCAACAATTCAACCAGCAATTAAAATTCCACAGCTGACCCCTCACCAGGGGAACACAAATAAAATTACACCACAGAACATACAATCCTGCCTAGGTAAAGTGCCAGCTAAACGGGAACAAATACCATTCTGGTTAGCACAAAAAATCACCCAAATAGAGGCGGTGTTTCCAGACACCACCCCGTTAGAAAAACACAGGATTCTGACTATCTGTCTTCCAATGGGAATCGCACCACACGTGGAGGACTGTGACACTTGGGGTACAGTCTTTGCTTCTATCTACACAAAAACGCACGGTGTTCCATCCATTTCAGTAATACCAGATGTGCTAAAACAAATTCAAGACGAATACGGTCCAGGACCCGCTTTAACTCTTGGTATGAAATTACTAAAAGACTTCAAGCAGGTCTCGGCTATATTATTAGCCAACATAAAGGGAGAAGCAGCAAACGTGGCGATCCGCCAGAGGTTAAAGGAGACAGATATAGCAGACCAACCAGCTGAAATTGCCAGAATTATAGAAAAATCCTATGAGGAACTAGGTAGAGATAGTTTAGGTGGAATACCAGTAAAACCACAACTGATTGAAAGTCCTGAAAAAATATTTTTTAATAATAATTCAACATCACAAAAAAAGAGCTGGGATGGAAACAAACAATCCAATCCTAAAGAAAAGAAATTCCAGTCCAGAGGAAGGTCTCCTCGGCGGAGAGAAAAATCTCCGAACCAGAGACACAGGTCACCCCAAAGTGACCCCTCTGGGAAAAGATATAACCTTAGAAATAGGGATAATATAAAGAAGCCTGATAGATATCAAGACATTGATACACTTCCCTCTCAATCTTTTCAGACTTCCTCGCAGAAATCAGAAAGAAGAGGACGATCAGAACAAAGAGAAGAGCACGCCAAGTCCAAAGACAAGGAATCTGCTCATCTAAAAAAGAAACTACAATTTCCAAAAAAGAAGGTAGCCAGTATCAAGGTAGTTAACAATGCCGAGAATACTGAGGACACAACTGAAAAACGGAGAATGGGCTCAGACAATGCTAGACAGCGCAGCAGAAGTGAGCATAGCTCGCAAAGTCCTTATGAATCTTCTGGAGACAGTGGACACGAATGAATATCTTCAAGTGGAAACTGCAGACACCAGAGTTAGCAAACCTCACAAAATATATGAAATAACTTTACGTATAGAAGGGGATAAGACTAGAAAACTAAGGGGACTATTTTGGGATAATCTCTCCAAGGGCTATGACATCCTTCTAGCTGAAAAAGACTGGCCACCAGAGTTTGTCAGGGAGTGCCCTCATGGCGAAGAAATAATTATGCCTGCCTTCTCAAATCATATCCCAATTCATAAAAAATACACACTTGCCAGAAAGTGGGCAGTAGCTCAAGCTCCTGCTTTATATAAAAATCATGTAGGATGGGATGAGGACTCTCCTCCTCACAAAATCCAGTTAAAATCACAACCTACTGCACAAAGACAGTACCCAATTAAGCAAGAAGCTAAAAAACAGGTAAAAGAAATCCTAGATCAATTAGAATACCAGGGGGTGATTGAAACTTGCACCTCACAAATGAACAACCCTTTGTTTCCGGTCTCCAAACCAGACAATTCATATCGTCTAGTTTTGGATTACCGACACCTTAACTCATGTTGCAAAACTTTTGCAGTGCAAAACTCGCATAGTGCTGCACTAATGAATAACATAGTGCGCAAAAAATACAAAACAACATTAGACATCTCTAATGGATTCTTTTGTCAAAACATAGCACCAGAGAGCAGATATTTGTCTGCATTCTCAATAAATGGCACTCAAAAACAATTCTGTCGGTTAGCCCAGGGGTACAAGAATAGCCCAGGGGTATTCTCAGCGAGAGTAACAGAATTACTACAAACATATGATGACGAAGCATTATCTTATGTCGACGACATATACCTAACAGATGATGACTTGGATACTCACTTGAAGAGAGTGAACACCATAATACTTGGGTTCGCAGCAGAGGGTTACAAATTCAACTTTAAAAAATCCAGAATTGCCCATCTAACAGTCCTGTTCTTAGGATACGAATTATCAAGTGAAGGCAAAAGCCTGGCTGACAATTTCCTAGAGAAATGTGCCGTACTCCAAGCACCTAGAACACTAAAAAACTTACAGTCAATTCTAGGCTTCCTAAATTTCGGAAGAACATACATTGCAAATTACGCAGAAAGGGTCAAACCCCTTTATGATCTAATAAAACCAGATTTTAAAAGAACCAATTGGACTCAAATACACACAGAAATTTTGAGATCCTTACAAACAGACATGTTAATTAAAACAAAATTAGAAACACGTGATAACACACGCAATCTTGTGATTCGAGTCATCCCAGGAAGATGCGGATTCACATACCTGACCTCTAATGAGGGAGAGAAGGTACCAATTGCATTCAAATCACACTTGTACACTAAGGCTGAAATGAAATTTAGCCCAACGGAAAAAATTCTTACTGCAACACAGACAGCTATAGCAAAAGAACGAGCCCTGGCACAAGGTAAACGAATAATAATCGTGACACCAATACCAGCCCTAGAGGCTGTAACAAAAGCAAGCATTCCAAATGCTAAAGCGCTCCATCCAAGATGGATACAATGGGCTAATTCTCTTGCTGCAACAGACGTGGCATACGAATTTGATCCTAACTTAAAAACACAAGAGTTTCTCCAATATGAATTTGAATGTCCTCCGCCGACCGAAATTCTGCCTCTAGAACATTACGGCTGTATAATATATACAGACGGATCAGCACAACCCGCAGTGGGGGGTAAACAAGCTTACAGTGCTGCGTGCGCGATTGTTAAAGGTCGCTGGCACGAAGGAAAATTCAAACCGGCTATCACTAAGACACAATCTCTAGGAGATTGTACAGCTCAGCGAGCTGAACTACTGGCGTTTAAGATGGCGCTTGAAAATACCGATCGAGAATTCCCCACGCTCATAGTGTGCGATTCGTATTACTGCGTTCAGTCTTACAATGAATACTTGCAGATCTGGCTTCAGAATGGCTTAAAGGATGCAAAAGGAGGCACAATCAAGCATAAGATGCTCTGGGAACAAGTAGTTCTATTACAAAAAGAACTACCAAAGACTCACGTGATACATACGCTGAGTCATCAACGTGATGGCGTTCACGTTGCAGGGAATTCATTGGCTGATGAGGCCGCGAAGGCAGCTGTGCAAACGGCTTCCGTAGCTGCCATCACACGGTCAAAAACAAAAATAGACAGCGAAATATTACAGGCTGTCAGCGCTACAGAAAAGGATTCGATAGAAACACTCCCGAAAGGCTTTCCAGTAAAATACTCATACATAACTGATGCAAACAATGTTCCTTTTGCTCGAATCCCTGGAGTGGGGGATAGGGCAATTCCAAACATGGAACATAGGTTAGGACTGATAATAGCGGCACACGAAGGGCTTGCTTCTATACATGCTGGCGTCTCAGCCACAGTATCATTATTAAAACAGAGATACTGGTAGCCACAAATGAGAAGACAAACAACGAACTATGTTTTAGAATGTGAAATATGTCAAAGAATGAAAGTATCAACGGTGAGACGTCCAGCGCAGACGCCCCTTCTAATCTCGGATAAACCATTAGCCTGTGTTTACCTAGACCACTGTGGTCCCTTACAAAGGGATGGTAACTATAAATACATCTTGGTTGCAGTGGACTCATGCACGAGATTCATATGGATGTGGCCCCAGCGAACGGCTGACGCCAGAACTGTTATAAAAGATTTGCGAGTCTTTATCGGCACATATGCAATTGGCATGCTGCATTCGGACCATGGTCCTGCTTTTAGCTCTAGAGCTTATAAGGAGGCCATGGTCAGCATGGGCGTTACATTGCGGTACTCTTGTCCATTTCACCCTGAGGGGAACGGAATTGTTGAAAGAAAAAACCGTGACATAAAGCAATCTATAACGGCAAAGGTATTAGGTTCGGGAGCTGGGTGGGTCAAACATCTAATAAGTGTCCAACGTAGTCTAAATAACTTGCCAAGAAATTCTCTGAAGGGATTCAGTCCGTACGAATTATTATTTGGAACTAGGATGTTAGTCTTAGACCTCGACAGTCAGACTTCAGTGGTGAAGGAAAAAAGCTTTGATATCAAAGATCGTTTGGCTGTTTTGCAGGACTTAAACGAAACAAGAAAAGACCTGAGCAACATAAAGTTGAAACAGCAGCCAACAACCACTGAAGAACCACCACCTGTCCCAGCAAGACCTGTCTGGATTCCAAAAGTCGGGGATCTAGTCAGAGAAAAGATCGCGGTAAAGAAGGAATTTGGGCCTTCTTACAGAAAAGCAGTTCCTGTCTTGTCTGTCAACGGGACAAGATCAGTTGTACTACTGCCGCTTGCTGGTAAAAAGGAGAACCGAGTTGTATCCATCGACCTGGTAAAACCACAACATGTGGCCGATAACAAATAGTAGGCCAAGTGGACTCCCGAAAAGTAGTAGAACACCAAGATTTGCTACTAACACAGAGGTTCAATCTAAGAGGCTAATCACATTCGAAACGCCTACAGAACTACAACAAGGACTATGCAACAATGCAATGGAACTTAGACCTCTGAAAACCCAAATAAAAACATTTAGCAGAGACACACCAATCTATAATGAAGTAACAAACGACTATGCAAGAAACAGTAATCCTGAAGCAATTGGAACAATTGACAGAACTGCATCCGGCTACTTCATAAACTTCGATGATTCCTCTGAAGGCTTCACTGAATCAAAAACACAGCCATCAACAAAAACCTTTAAAGAAAAAGTTAAAGTACTTTTGAAACAACTGAAAGAAACATATCTGATTTCTCCATGGATTGAATTTTGAGTGGGTTTTGGTGCATTTATCCTCATACTTTGGCTCATCATGGTACTAACTTTGGGACGCTTCATTGAGGGAAAATATGCTAAAATGGACACAGCAAGTCAGAAAATCAACTTGATCCTCAAACCACACACATCTTCACACGTCGAGAAAAGAGAACTTTCTTCAGTCAACTTCACAGCCAATCCTATACCGGGTGGGGTAGCATGGGACAAAACTGACTACGAAATTTATGGTCCGGTTGAAATCCTGAAATATCCACACCAAATTAAGATCTCGTTGAGTGACTTTGTAAAACCGAGCTCATTTGCTGATGATTGGGACTTTGAAAGTATAAATAATATGATGTCTGACTTAGTGATGTCTGCTAAATTTATCAAACATGATTATTTGCAGGGTTCGACAAATTATGATAGTATGTACTGTTATAACCACTATGGTAACCATTTTCTACATAGATCTGCACAACCTAGAAATGTTTTAAATTATAATCAATGGGAACATTGTGCAACCCCTCCAAAAGGAAGCTCAAGAACCGTTTATGACAAATATTCATACTTTTCAGGTTTTAACACAAGTAATGCCGAAACATTTTATTTCAAATTGTCAAATAAGACAGGGACAAAGACCATGATAACAAACACGAAATTGATATATTCAGACTCATTCTTTGAACAAATGAATACTTTTGGTTTTGATTATTGGTACAAAAACGTTGAAGTAAAGAGTGTTTGGGGTACAAAAGAATGGCAAGTACAGGGTATAGAATCTTTGTTTAGAGCCTGCATGATCCCAGAACAAATTATATTTTTAAATGACACTGTTCAACAAACTACCTGTCTTGGCCTAGCCAAAATCAAAGACTTAAATAAACCGTCTATTCCAAAACCAACAATGAACAGCAATAGCTCCACAGATGAAGAGATAGACGTAAATTATGTATTAAACCAAAACAGAACACATCCTGATTGGAAACAGTGGTTGATCTGGCCCACAGATACTAATAACTGTCAAAACAGATTCCTGAACAAAACACAGGGGTTCAAAATGACCAGGCCAGACCCTAGATATTCCCAAAGACAACACCCAGGAATAATAACCACCTACAGTGTGGGCAAATTATGCCTTCAAGGCTACAGACTTCCACACTGGCAGAAATTAAGCAACACCTAACTTTACTTACTGATGGTGCTGACTTGCGTGATTTCATTATGGGACCGCGCAAACAGCGTCAGAAACGTTTCATAGCAGCCTCTGTATATGCAGCATACAACGAGGCCTGGAAGGTGACTCAAATTGAGACAGCAGAAAGAATACGGGAAATTGACCGTATTAATTTGGAAAAATCACTTTCTGTAGTGGACAATGGGTTAATGACTCTGTCCTCCAGAATTTTTTCTCTGGACAGCATTGTGTCTTCAGCAATCGACATAATATCGCAAGACTTGCTGTTGTTACAACACGGTCAGTCTCAATTGCGTTCTATTGTACAGCTTGGCTGGACGTTACAAAATCTGCGTTCAGGCTATGTGCCTTGGCGTTTAATCAACACAACGTCACTATTCAATATCTTTAACCTTACTGATAAACAAATCAGTATGGCACAAAAGGGTGCTGATTATACAATTCTGAGCATTGAGAAACTCGAGAGATTACCAGTGACAATGTCAGAACGACCTGTCAGTGAATGGATAATACATGGGATAATTAATATTCCAATATCAACCTTCAGGTTTCAATACTGCCAAAAATATATACAGGCTGGCATGTACGAAAAATTGGGAAAGGGGTACATTAAAACAACATGGAACTTGCCCTATTCACATGCATGTGTCAGTAATAAAGGACAGAAAGTGTTTCTTAGTGGCAATAATTGTGCAATGTCACTGAGCGGTACACTTCTGTGTAATGGAATTAGTTTGCATGGAGCCCGTGAAGGGAACTCAAATAACCTTTCATGTCACCAGCTAGGCGCACCTGCAACAGAGATAGAACCATTCTTTCAAAGACTCTATAATGGGAGTTACATTCTAATTGTAGATCGCAGATGCTGTAGTCTTATGCCCGGGACTCCTTATCTCGTAACTACGACTGCGAAGGTCAAGTGCTGTGGACGCTTATTGTTCCCCAGCTCCCTTCCAGACAGGGAGGCAAGGGCATGGCCCAACTTGAAAATTACTTCTATTCGAATAGATACTTTAAGCAGAATGAAAACAGTGCTTCTTCAGACGCCGACCAGACTCACGTCATCAAAAGAAACGTATGATCTCCTAGTCGCAAGGACGACTGCAGAGATTCACTCCTTATTATCAACTAATTCCCCCATACATTTCGCAGAAATCCTGAATGAAATCTTAAATATTTCTGATACCAGTGGAGTCTCAAAAGTATTTAAGACAGTATTTTCGATGGCATTAACACCATTCAAAGCCATACTGGGTATTTTTCCAGATTTCGTCCATTCGATTTTTGGCGGACTTCCCCTCATTTTAGGACTAATTGCAGGAATCCTATTCTTAGTCCTTATATTTCGTTATGGCAAACCATGTCACAGACAAAACACCTGCGACAAGGGAAGAAACATTCCTAGCCATTGGATACCGGGACCGGATATCAAAAATCCTGGGACTATCCCGGCTTAGAGACCTGAACATGACTTGGTTTCTTTCATTTCGACCAATGTGGCATCGATGTGTTTTACCTGTATTAAGGTGCTTGCTATGCGGAGAAGAATGCGTGTTAGACACCTGTCTGACTCTACAATCAGATGCGCCAATGGATGCAGAAACATTGTTGAGTCCAATAAAGGCTCATGCTTTGTGCTGCCCTCAACGGCTACCAATCCTGATGACGGCATTCGTGGAAGCTTCACCACTACGATTAAGGGGTAGTGAAGTTCAAGATGAAAGCAGCATTGATCAGGTACGACCTTCTGTCAGCAATACTAATCAAAACGTCAATGGAAACAATCATGCGCACGAATGCATGGTTACATCTTTTTCCGAGTTAGTGGAACTCTCCCAGGAAGCTGTTGACAACTTTTTCGAGAGTCTAAATGATATGATGTTCTCACCAGAGCAGAAATAGAAACTTTTGAGAAAGCTCGTACACGGCGTTCCCTGAATTTGGCCTTCAACTAGAATAGCAAACTACCATGAACAATTTTCCCTCCAGTTCACGGACAGCAATTTTTTTTCAGCAGCCCCAAAACATTTTTACGAATTTTTCGGGACACTTATTTTCTGCTTAAAGTAAGAACTATTCTTAGAGAACTAAAATTTCTATTTTTAGATACTTTATAGACATTAGCTGCCCGCTGGTATGTTCATAATTATTTTATTCTGTGATGGAATGGTCTCGAAACTTTTTTCTGTATTAAGAGCCATTTCATGTGTAAATTCTCATATACAAATTAGTGATAATGTATAGATATGCGTGATTACTTTAGCATTATTCTACAGCTTGAGTGCATATATTACATGTGACTGTTTTTTCCGTATATTTGATAATTTCAAAATGCATTTATGTATTTTGGGGTGGTAAGGTATACACGATACTCTACAGTATGTATTACTATGCATAGATTCGTAAATATGTCCATAGTTAGCGTGGAGTGGGTGTGATGTATTCCTATAGGTTCTGTATCGATCCCCCTATTCCTGACCCTATTCTGGTTAACAAGTTAACTAGCAGCCATCCCATGAGGCAGAAAACCCCCATGATGCAGGAACCGTTATCCTATAAAGCCACACTACGGCACAGGAACGTGTTATCTGATTAGGTCATAACGCTTGCCATCTAATTAGACAAGCGATATTCCTCCAGCCCCTGATAAGGCATACGGAGTTCTCAAAACAAATCAAACCTATGACAGACCTGGGAAAAACCCTGCGGCCATTGTTTTGATTTCACCGAGAACTTCAGCAAAAGAATGTGCTAACGACCAGGTCGTATGACATCCTTATTGACGTGTCTATGTCCATCCTTACGTCAATCTCGGCACCTTAAAGGTATAAATATTACCGATATTGCCCTATGCAAACACACGCGGTGGTGACGAGATCGGAGCAGCCAGACTTGCCGAAGCCCAGAGCAGAGCAGACCCCGCTGGCGCAGCCCCGCCTTCAGGGCCGGACTGGGAACTGAAAGCAGCCCTGGCAAATTTTGTCAGACCAGCCCCCATCTGGCACGTAGCTATCCAGCCCCCGTCCGGCGCGTAGCGAGCGCAGCGAGCGAGCCCGACTATTACTAGGGGGGTTTTTGGAAAACGACAGACCAAAATGGTGAATTTTACAGCACATTTTCATCACATATTCAAATTGGGTGGTCAAATTACAAGGGGAATAGTTGACAGGCACTCCAGAAAAGTAGGGAGTTTCCCTTTGCTCTTGAAGCCAGGGAAAGTGCGATCATACTAATAATAGGCTAGTATAAATTGAGACCGAAGTAGCTGTGGGATTGTGCCTTATCAAATGTTTTTGACAAGGGTATTGGGGAAAGTGGTGGCGAAATTCGGAAAGGCCACAGTGAACAGAGCCTGTATTCTAAATATCTACCAATTTGAACATTCAGGAGGAGAATCAGCAGACAACCTGGGCACAGTCACCTCTCCTAATAAACTATAGGTGGCAGGTAAAGCCACCATGAGAGGTGTTGTGTAAGGGTACATCTGGCACCAAGAGAGCGACAGATTATACCACATTACCACCCACAAAATTCAAATATTACAGCTGAAACCTCAGTGTCAAGAGGGCGAAACAGAAAACCTTCACTGCTGGCTAGAACTTGCAAGAATCTCCCTGCGCCAAATCTCTAATGACTAGGCCCAGCAGTGTTAGAGATCCTCAACAAATAAGGTATATGAAAACAGGGACAAGACTGGCAAACTATTATGCAGACTGGTCACAAGGCATCTGACCTTCAGATTTATCCCTTCGATCTGAGACTTTGCGGGCGACATCACTCCACCGAAATAGTAGCAGTCCTTTTCAACTACTACTGTAACCTTTTTGCATACCACCCAAGGCCATCCTGTGAACACCACCAACCCTTGCTCTCAATGATCCCACTCCCTGTACTCTCCATAGCATCTAGATTTGACCTAGATGCACCCCTCGCTGTTGAAGACATAGAGCACACAGTCCTCTGGATGAACACAGTAAGACACCTGACCCAGTGGCTTCTAATTGAGAATTACCATCGATTCCGTGATATCCTCTCCCTTCATTTACTTGCCCTTTATTAAGAAGCGTTCGTGACTGGAGCCTTACTGGTGGACCTGGATTTGGCCACAATTGCCGTCATCCCTAAGTCGCCACCATTGCGCGGCATGTCGCTCCATTTCCGTAATAAACACTGAGCTCAAAATCTTTGCAAAAAGGCTTAAATACATTCTGCCCGATCTTGTCCACCCGGATCAATGCAGCTTTATGCCTGGCCCTAGAATCTGCTACTGTCTTCAGCGGTGCATATAGCGCTGGCCGGACTACAGAAATGTCAAGACCTGTGTGCCCTTCTTCTAGTTGACTTTGAGAAGGAGTTTCATTGAATAGACTGCAGCTTTTTGGGTGGGGTTCTCGAACGTATGGGCTTAGGCCCATGTTTTTGTAGGTATGCTAAACTACTCTATTTACCAACACTTGAACGGGTGCAAATAAATGGTGTGTTGTTGGCCTCTTTTCCTATTCGTTGTAGTACCTGACAAGGATGCCCGCTCTCCCCACTCCTTTTGGTGCAAGCCATCATCCCTGACCAGACTGGTAGGCTGTGATGTTCAAAATCACGACTGCCAATGGAAGGGTGGGGATGAGGACAGAATTGTGCTATACACAGATGGCGTCCAGACCCCACTGCCTTTCCCTCTTATAACTCTACAAGAAGGCCTCTTGCCTCAAAGTGAACAAAAGTAAATCCCTGCTGGTCCCGACTCAGGGGAACAGCAAGATCTTGAATGGCATTCCTCGATTTCTATTAGGTGCATTATCTTCCAATACCTGGGCCTCGCTACATCTTGGGGACCAGGCCTTATATGGAGCCTCAACCTTATTCCCCTCTGGGCAAAAACGAAAAGAATTCTCCAGCGAAGGGCACTCCAGCTGCTAAACATACTTGGCTGAGTAGTCCTTATTAAAATGATGATACTCCTGAGATTCCTATATGTACTCCAAATCTTCCCACTGATGATACCCAGCACATGGATTAAAAAAACCTAAAGTTTGGGATCCACTCCTTTCTCTGTGCAGGCCAACAGCCTCGCATTGGTATGGATAAATGTCGCCTCTCAGTGCACAATGGGGGTGATGGGTATGGCCGACATACAACTCTTTATCAACAATTTAGAGAGAACCCCATTTTATAAAGGCACAAGGGATAGGATTCAGCTAAACCAATACAAAAGCTTTTCCCCAGGACTTGTTAAAATCCAGATTTTTGCTATGTGGATGCTTATCAACATAAGAAGAACAGAACTTCAAAGTAAAAAAATAACCAATAATTCTCCCAAAATACACATAAAATACTAGTGACATTTGTTAATATAGTTCATCATGCATTGGACCAAATACATTATCAGAAATATGTGGTCCAAAAATAACTTAGAAAACAACTGTATACAATAAAAACACAAAAAAAGTTATTGTGTAGACGCAGTGTTTCAGTGGAACCTTGAGCTTTATCCCACATTCTTCAGGACAAATAAATGAATTAAAACTAGGAGAAAACATAAAATATATTTCGTCATAGAAACAGTTGTGAAACGGATTATCTATACTCATACGGTTGGACATACAATGTTGTTCTTACTAAAATTATTTTATACAAATTAGTGCGGTCCTGTCCAGTCCCCACTAGAAGCCCCATTCCCATATAAGACAGCCATCCCCACCCCGTGTGTTCAAATACCAGCTCACACCATTCTAGCCCCATATCTATCGAGTATTACCACAGGGTTGCAACATGGCTGTGATTTTTTACCTGCCTGACAAGTACTTGAATACCCTGGTTGGCGCACAAATAAAGGAAACTCACGTAAAGCTCCTCTCAATGCATACTTAAAACTCAAACACTCTGATGAGCGTTAATGGAGTTTTAGAATGGACTGGGATTGTTAAGGCTAATTCCAACGTGTATTAATGGGGCTAGAATGGACCATATATAGTCAGGCTAGTGCTTCTCATTGTAGAAAGGTTGGTAATGTCTGTATTTAGCACTTTATATGGGCTTTGTTATTTCATTCTACTGGCGAGAAAGGGTCACTCAAATTGTCGGTTGTAGAATGCCTCTCATAGGTACACTGAAACCACGGAAATGTCACACATAGGCAACCTGAAAACTTGGCAGCTATGTGTCCATGTCCAGTATTTGTAAAGCGCGAACCATTACTCGAAGTTGTCAAGGCGCTGGGGGCCGTTGGGAAGATTAAGCGACTGCTATTGCCCAGAGTCACATGGTGCGGGGCAGATCCCTACCGGAGCCGGGGATCGAACCGTGATCCCTAGCGTCCAGTCGCCGTGGCGGGTGCACCACACCTCCTGTAAATGTTAATGCGCACCTTTAATTTGCGACAGACAATAAATAGTCAAGTACATCATCACACAACTCTAACAAGTACCACACATCAGGAATTAGACAAATTGCATTTTGATGTTGGTGTCGACATCACTGCATGAAAATGTATTGCCACGCATAGAGAGCACTCTGACATGCTTTGGGGCTAATGTGTCCCTCAGAAAAACAAAACTGGAGCACAGCGCTAAATCTATTCACACCGACTCGTTGTTATGGTGACGTGGATCGGCACAGTAGGATACATTATTTTACATTCCCCACAAAAACAAACTGTGCACCCTCTGCGGCCCCAGCCAGTGCCCCCTCTGACACGCACGTCTAGCTGCTTCCCATCTAGCACGGTCAGGCGGCTAAGTTGTGAGTTATGGAAGTTGGGGTCTTTTGCTGGCGTGGGCGGCATCTTGGCGAAAGGAACACAGGAGCAGATTTCCACCCCAAGAAACCTCTGACATGCATGGGGAGCCTGTAAACACTGGAAGCGGGTTGGCTGGCAGCAGAGGAGCTAAAATATTTAAATAATTTCTTTCAACAAGTCACATCACAATTTGAAATTGCGATGTGACTATCTCACGTAGGAATTATTCAAATAATTAGTTTCCCTGCTGCCGGCTGAGGAGCTCTTGTCGAGGAGCTGCCTGTGACTCATATCTGTCCAAATTATATTCAGACACTTGGGTCATCCTTAAACTGCCATTTGCTGCTGCAGTCCGTGGTCCCCCTCCCCAGCCTAACCGAAGAGCTTCAGTCCCAACACTTCCCAGCTCATGAAAAAGCAAGCTGGTGGAGTACTCGTTCTCTTCCAGCCCTTATGCACTGGCAGCAATCAGGTAATTCATACACTGCTTTTCCACCCTATAGTGACTCTGCCATTATGAAAGTCTTTTAACGTCCAACCGGACATTTACCTTGCTGGTTTTCGGGCCTCTGTTCTTGGAGCGTTAGGTTTTATACCGCGTTTGCCGTCTTGAAGCCTGCTGTTGGTGGGGTCACGGGACGGGGTGGCACTGGCACTATGGCAGACACGGGGGGGTGCGGCGGCGCTACCCAGCCACTGCCAGTAGCCATTGCATAGCTGCCAAGGTTTCAGATTGCTGTGTGTGACATTTTCATAAAATCAGTGTAATTATGAGTGACATTTCAGCCATTATGAGTGACACTTTTACACGAGCAAAATCCAGCAGCAAAGACGAGGGAAACATATACATATCAGAATGACACCCATTTAAGCAACAAGAAACTCTAAGAAAATCTTAAACCTGCTGCTAATCACCAGAAATCTAAGGGAATTAACCTAGTGCCTTGCAAACGGGTCGTAGTTTGGGGAATATGCAATGTAACATTCAAATGCTTTCCACAGTGGTAGACTTAATTTAATAATACCTTGTGTCTGCTGCTGTACAGTGGCCAAGTTAGTCTGTCCCCAGTCACAACGCTGGTTTTGAGGAGATCTCTATGCAGAACTGGTTATAGTGGCACTGTTCGGGTAATGTGAGAGGCAGGCAAGCCTGCCCTAAACACCTGCTCAGCCTCTCCTGGACTCAGGAAGTCCTAGTGAAGGAGAGTTCACACCGACCTTTGCAGACACGGCTACGTCGCCAATTAAGCCGTCATGATTTACAAACCAGGAGGAAGACAGCATTCCGTTTTTCAGCAAAGCACACTCACAGACACAATTTCCATTGCTGCACAGAGTGTCGTTAAGCCTTTCACTAACGACTTCGGAATACAAGGTTTCCATAACGCACGCCTGCTGCCTGATGAGATTGCGCGCTGCTCTGGCATCATCACGTCTATTACAAACATACTTCCACATTAGTTGTGCCACACTTTTATCTTACTATAATTTAGCATACATGCACGTGCTAAATACTTGACCGTATAATGTGTCACCGACTAAATCACTTACTTAATGTTCAGAGACTGCAGCGGTCTGCTACTGCACTGCTGCCCATGGATGGTGCACTCTCTGCAGCCTACCTGTAGGAATAAAATTATGCAGGGGGCGGAAATGGAATTCTGTGCGCTGCGCACAGGCACCTCCTCCTCCTCGCTCTGTTTGTTTAAATTAGGTTAGGTTGCACATTGAGTACAGTGCACACACGCACCGGTCAATCAGGCTTGCTGGCGGCGCCGGCGGCGCTACTATTCGGGGGCCGGGGCAGGCAGGCCTGCATCGGAACTGTCTGTAACTAACTTGGAAGTCTGACTGAGAGAGAGTCTTGTGGCTTCTTCTAGTTCTAAGTGAGTGACGTGACGCTGCTGGGGGCCGATTTTCAGTCCGACCGTCACAGGCTGTGACAGGCGGACTGAAAATCGGCCCCCAGCTACTAAACCGGCCCCCCTTTTTGAAAACCGGCCCCCACCCCCTCCAGCCGACCGGGGGATTGCCCGGTGCCCGGCATTGCCAGTCCGGGCCTGCCCGCCTTCCTTACGCGCTGAGAACGAGACGCTGCTTTCTCCTGCCGAGAAATCCAGCTCCGGCGCTTCCGGGTAGCCCTCGCAGGCAGCCTGGGATATCGAGACCAGAGACGAGAGATACCATCCCTCATTCATCCTAGAGTCCAGGTACAGAACTGAATAACCCCTTGCAGAGAATTCTTTAGTCAGTCACTTGGCAAAACAAACTTAACTTAAACTGTAACTTTCTATTCCCGCCCACGTATTAGGTTTAGGTCAGGTACACGGGGTAGGCGTAGTTAGAAACACCAGTTGAGTACGATTAGTCAAATGTAAATGTGTATGTATTCATTTTATTCATTTTAAACCTTCATATGGCTTAGAAACCATATCAATGTTTTTACAGTATTATTTTATACTTCTGCTTTTATTGTATGCACTTTACTTAACCATAAGTATTGCAATAATATCGATCCATTTCTCTTGTATGAGAAAAGAGACTGATCAATAAATAACATCTTTTATTGAACACGCCCGTCTCTTCCTTTTCTCTACAATCTGGTGAGACTAAGAATGCACGTACTGACTGAGTAAAATAAGTCGTCTTTTGTTTTCACACGACTCTAGAGATATACTCTTGATTAGGGGAGAGCAAAGTTGTCATGTTCTATGGTTGTCAGAAACTAAATCCCTTCTTGTCTATCCAGGGAGGTTCAACTCCTCCTTGCCTATTCGAGAAAGTTTCTAGTGAACTCTGAGCTAGCTGGCAAAACCCAAAACTTTAAGTCTAATATCGACAGTAGTAGACCTAGTTAACGTCTGGTCTAGGCCTATACTATTGAAGGTATTATTCCAATGCGCAGAGCCTATTGGGATAATAGGAACTACACTACAGTACAATGGTGTCCCCGCCTACGCCATCCGGCGGCTCCAACTGGTACAGAACCAAGCCGCCCGCTTGGTCTACGGCTTACCCAAATCACATCACATCACACCCCTCCTCAGATCCCTTCATTGGCTTCCTATTAGAGAAAGGGCCCTTTTTAAGATGGGATGCATTACGTTTCAGGCCCTTGCGGGAACAGCTCCGACTTTTATTAAGTCCAAAATTGAACCCTACATTCCCAGCAGACAACTACGCTCCTCCTCTCTGTCTCTCTTGGTGGTGCCCAGGTTCAAGAAGAGCAGAACGGGAGGCTCTAAGTTCTCTGTTCTTGCTCCGCTACTCTGGAACTCTCTACCTCTCCCAATGAGATCAATACCATCCTATCTGGAGTTTCGCAGTACCCTGAAAACTCTTCTGTTCTCACAGGCTTTTACTATCTAAGTCACTTCTGCCATTGGACTCAGATTTCCTCCCCCCATAGCGCCATGAAACCGCCTGGTAAACGAGCGCTCAACAAATACCTTTAAATTCAATTCAAATTGGGATCACATACTCCAGATGGATTTAGAACGGATAGGGCAGCCCATACAAACTTTAGACCAAAATCTTTGTTGCTGGCACCGGGAGGCAGGAGGAAGATGTCGGCGGGCTGACGCCGGCCGGGAGGTAGCTCCGTCCTAGCCTGGAGGTGGTCGGCAATATTGCGCATATTCGAAAATGCAACATTCGAAATACAACACTAAGCGGTGAGCATAATGCGGAGTTCTATGATTTTGTTTAGAAACCCCCGCTAAACCTCCGCTTTCCTTCTTTCCTTGTTGCTCGGCTTCTGCTTCTGATTTGGTTTCGGAGCTGGATACCTGGCTATGTGGCACTAGGACCCGGAAATCTCTGACTGACTGATGCTCGGAGACGCGGAGATTCGTGTCAGACGCTGCGACTCAGCTGTTCGAGGGGAGGCTGGTTTGGTGAGTCAGTGCGGCGTCTGGAGGAGGATCTCATCAGCGGCTGCTAGAGTCTACCCCAGAGGACACAATTCCACGGCGGTGAGAGGGTGTTTTTCAGGGGGGCTAAGGTCAGAAAGCAGTCCCTCGAGTAGCACGCTGATATATCAAGTTAGGGGACTTAAAGGACATAGAGATACTAACCCCACTTGTTGTCCTCTTAGAGATAGAACATTGTTTGTTGCTGGCACTGTGAGGAACCTCCTTATAAGCCCGAAGGGGATGGACATAGTGGACGTAATCGAAGTCAAGAAATCTGCAGCTTTCACAGGGGCTTTAATATAGAATATAGACCCTAAAACGGTTCTCTATATATTACTTTTAGAATTATAGATTTATGGATGAATAAGAATGGTAAACAACTAACGTGATTTGAAGACATAACGTCTTTTAAGGTGAGCACTTTCGTACTTCTAGCTAAGAAACACGCCGGCACTGCATTTATAGCAACGGGGAATTTAGTTTGATATTCTGTATCTCTGAATCTTAATTTTGTAGACTGGAAAAAGAAAATCAAAATATCGCGCTGATAACAAGATATTAGTTAACTTCAAACACATGATTATCAAGACCTAGCAGCCTTACTGGTAAGCGATACTCTCGGTTGACTACTATTACTATTCGCGACCAAGGATGTAGTCACTTAGATACGTTCGTTTTTCTTTCAGAATTTGCGAGACAATAATAATAATAAGCCGGTTATTAAGAACTGGGAAGATTGGTCTATTATATGGATAACGTGTATTACAGAAAGGTAATTCAGCAACAGGCAACCTTTATTTAAGGGAACAAGTGAATTAGTGCATACTCGGAAATGTAGCTTTTTATCGATTCAGATATTATTTTGATTGTCGATGACTGTCAGGACGGAGTGTAAGGTTTCCTCATACCATTTCAGATATCCTAATGGCTGAGTGATCATTTTTTCCAATAAACTTCCTAGAATTGTAATATAGAGACTCGTGTTATAGGCGACAGACCCAAATGTCTATGATGTGCATTGCTAATTGACACTGGGATCCACATCAAATTTACTTTATATACACTGATGCATTGGGAACTTTGTGCTTTACTTTCACTTAGGAGGTGCTAGAATGAATAATATTAATATTTTCTACATAACATTAGATGTTTGCAGCTATGCTTTCAGTTTATACTTTGTTTTTTTGGATTGCAGCCCTGATGAAGTTGTTGTTACAACGAAACACGTGTTGGCTGATCTATTCACAAGGCTGATTTGATTATAAGATTATTGTGAATTGGATGATAAAGAATCTACATTGTGTGAAATTAAATTGGATGTTCCGTTCACAAGATTGATCTGAATATAAAGACCATTGTGAATTTGACGACAGATATTTTTGCATCGTGTGAATTTAAGTTGAGAATAAACAAGGATCATCTTGTATTAGGATTCGAGTGTCTCACTGATTAACGGACAATATTTGAACTTTGAAATCTCAATTTATGAAAGTGTAATATATGAAATAATTTTATATATAAATTTTGCTCGGCAGAAAATTTTGTTCTATAGATTTCCTGGAACCAGGAGATTAGGTAGGGAGCGAGTAACCTTCCTATTCTGCCTAGTAGCAAAAAAAGTAAACCAAGAATTTAACATAGCCAAAATTATATGCAGAGCGCCCATTTGCCTGTTACCTACATTTAGCATGGCTTTAAAAGAGAGAGCGCTAAATAAAGGGGACAGTAATCTTGAGTCTGTAGATCTACGTAAAGCCCCAGAAGAAGTAACCCTTGCCCCCCTAGTCCCTAAAAATAGATATCTCCTTCGCTCTTTGCACGTGAGAGATATATCAACTACATCTACATCCACATCTCTGGGTCAAGTCCCTATATCAGCTCCCATTCCCCTAGTCCCATTACAAAAAAGAAGAGAGAAAAAAGAAAGAAATAAAATAGAAATTGTTTGGAAGCAAAAGAAACCTCAAGTTGGGTCAAAACCGACACCCTCATTAAAGGCGTACTTTCAAATAATGGAGAAAACTGTAACCGGTTTGGGTACAAAACAGGTGACATCGCAGACGGGTTTACAGGCAGATACCACTTTTGTTTCAATCTCTGATTCTACACCCATCTCTAAACCCAGCGTCAGCATGGATGTTAGTGTTAGTGTTAGCGCTAATTCTAACACTAGAGACAGCTTATCCGTGGAGTCCCAGAATAGATATGGTCCATTGTTATCAGACCCAGAAACTGTTTCGGAGGAGTTTTCTGCTGGTACTGCATTGGAAAAAGCTGCTCAAGCAGGTGGGGAAAGCAGGGATCGAGCGAGCCAACAGCAACATCGAGAGGAGGAGAGAGGTGGAGGGGCAGGCGGAAATCTGGAGAGTCTCTTCAGAGCTATGCATGAGGATTTATTGGCGAAATTGATGCCTAAGTTCGAGATATCTGAAGGAAATCAGAGAGAGATAGCTCAGAAATGCACTAATCTTGAGAGTAAACTGGACGATATATGTACCAGAACAGAAGTACTTGAGGGTGAAGTGGCAGCCCTGAATAAAGTATCACAGTCACACTCGAAAATAATAGCTGACTTGAAAGCTCAGAATAAGACTTTGCAGCAGGACATGGAGCGTCTTGAAATTCATGCAAGACGTAACAACCTGAAATTCCTTAAAATTCCTGAAGGAGCGGAGAATGGGGACGTAAAGACCTTAGTCTGTCGATTACTGAGAGAAGGAGTTTTGAAGGATAGACCGGATATTAACTTAGAGAGCGAAATACAGCGTGCACACCGGGACCCTTTTAGACAGCATTCGGGTCGGAGTGCCCCCCGAAAGATACTTGTCAACTTTCTTTCGTACTCAGTTAAAGATCTGATACTGGGTAGGGCTCTCACTGACTCTTCTCTTCAAATTGACTCTACTAAGTACTTAATCCGCTCCGATGTGGGTAGAGTGACAGCACAGAGGCAGTGGGAGTTGGGGACTCGGATGCAGGAGATTAGAGAGTTGGGGGCACAGGTCATGATGAAGTTCCCGGCAGCTTTACGAGTTGTATGGAATAACAAGACCTATAACTTTATTTCCCCTCAAGAAGTGGATAGTTTCATCATTTCTTTGAAAGAAGCCCAGCACCAGGAATAGGGATAAGGATAATGACAAGGAGATAAGGTTACACTAAGTGGGTTAGACTAAGAACCAACTAATAATCCCTATTTTGCTCACTAGATTACTATATCCATATGAGTGTTAAAGAACTGACAAAAATTGGTTGTTGTTGAAAAAAATAAATAAATAAATAAATTTAAAAAAATGGATATACTATAGTGGGATAAATAAGAGCAAATAAATTAGTAAGAGTGAAAAAAAATGCTTATATATAACCTATAAATAACAACAAAAAAAACAAAAAAGAAAATAAAATATATATTCTCATTACGTATGATAAGTGTTAGTGTTGGTTTAGGTGCGCTTCGTTAGATAATCTTTTTCGAGGACCACAATCCAGGGTAGGGGTAGAGCCCTCGTATGGCGATACAATCGCCAAGGTTGAAATGGGGGGGTTCCTCGTGGGTGGAGGGAGGTGGTGGGAGGTGGGTGTATAAAAAGAGAAAACATTTTCCGCATATACCAGTATCAAACGAAACTGACCTATTAAGCAGAGTGGAACGGAGGCAAAATACCCTTTCCTTGGTTATAACAAATATGGATGATGGAGAATAAGACAAAGATAAGTAGCTGGAATGTCAATGGATTAAGGGAAAACAGGAAATTCAATAGGATTTGTGAATTTATAAACAAGTCTGGAGCTAACATTATATTTCTAGAAGAAACCCACCTGGAGCAGCAGGAATGCAAAGCAGCTTTTAAAAATCAAAAGTGGGTTCAGGATCTTCTCTGCTCTGAACAGACTGGTAGTACCAAAGGTGTGGCTATGATTATTAGATCCAACAGTGGGATAAGCGTGGAAAAACATCAAACCGATAATACAGGTAGATGGTTAACAGCATCCTTATCTATAAAAAATACACGGGTGACATGTGCTATATATTATGGTCCGAATCAGGACTCTCCAGAAGCGCTGGTTAATCTAAAAACTAGTTTCCAGAATTTAAATGCTCCAATTATATTAGGGGGCGACTTTAATTTGGTATTTTATCCTAAATTGGATCGTACTTCTCGAGCTACCCCTGCAACATCATACAAATCTAAAAGAGAGCTCAGAAATATGATGAAGGATTTTAACTTACTAGACATCTGGAGAGTAAAGAATTCGAATAATAGAGACTATTCATTCTATAGCCATAGACACAGACACCACTCACGTATAGACTTTTTCCTTATTGATCAAGGGCTACTTCCAAAGACTGTGTCTACCACCTACATTCCTGCTATATTATCCGACCATTCTATGGTAGAATTAACAGTTGTATTTTCTCAATGTGTCCAAGTAAGACGGTGGACCTTAGATAGATCCCTCCTATTACAGGTAGGTTTAGAAAATGACCTACTACAGCATATAAAGGAGTATTTTGAAATAAATAACACCACTGCGTCAGAACAAATTGTATGGGAAGCATTCAAGTCTTACCTAAGGGGGGTACTTTCTACCATAATGATACGGAGAAATATAAGTAGGAAGAAGTCAGAGGAAGATTCGCTCTATAAAATCAAACAAAAGGAGCAAGAGCTACAGAGAGCCTCACTAGAGCAACAAACCAACTTGCCTTCTATTCAGAAGGAGCTAGAGAACTTAAAAATCAAATACCAGGCAAATCTTGACAAGACCATCAAAGAGAGGTGGGATGCTAGTAGATTGCAAAACTTCTCCTATGGCGAAAAATGTGGGCGTATTTTGGCATGGAAGGCCAGGTCCGATCGAACTAGAAACCAGATAACCAGGCTAAAGATACAGAGCTCTGGCGAAATAACATTTAATAATGAGGAGCTATTGGAAGAAGTTAAGCTACATATGCAGAACCTATATACAGATATAGACAATAAAACTTCCACTGAAGAAGCAGTTCACTGGCTGGAGAAACTCAACCTCCCACACGTAACGAATGAGGATAGATCAATGTTAGGCTCTTTGATTAAAGAGGGGGAGATTCACGATCAGCTCAAAAGAATGGCCAGAGGTAAATCAGCTGGCCCAGATGGGCTTCCAGTTGAAGTTTATCAAATGGGGGCAGCCATAGTAGCTCCAATTCTTATGTCTCTATTTAATAAGATACATTTTGAGGGACAGTCTATCCCACCAACGTGGCTGGAAGCCACAGTAACGTTAGTTCTAAAGCCCAATAAGGACCCGCTGACAGTTGAATCATATAGGCCAATCTCGCTGCTAAATATAGATTATAAGATCTTTGCCGGAGTTTTGGCGGCGAGATTGGCCAAAGTAATTAAGTCTTTAATACATGAGGATCAGAGGGGCTTTATGCCAGGCAGGCAGTTAAATGAACTGACCCATCAAGCCATTGCTGCAATAGACTATGCTTCAGAGCAAAAAAAACCCTTGACTATTGTGGCAATCGATGCCGCTAAGGCCTTTGACCAGGTCCATTGGTTATATCTATGGGAGGCTCTGTCTAAGTTTGGCATTCCAGCTAATTTTATAGCATCCATAAAAGCGCTATATCATAGCCCTAAGGCCAAGTTCCTTGTAAATAATCTGCTAACAGATTGGGTTCAAATAACACGGGGTACCAGACAGGGTTGCCCCCTGTCTCCTCTATTGTTTAATCTTTATATAGAGCCTTTGGTTAACCAGTTAAGATCTGATACTCTGATTAAACCCTTCCAGATTAATGAGTTAGACCTGAGATTCGCACTATATGCTGATGACCTCCTAATGTATACATCTAATCCTGAGATATCCATCCACCGCCTATTTTATCATGCCGAAAGTTTTGGGGTGATCTCAGGATATAGAATTAATAAAGAAAAAACGGAGGTCATGCAATGGAATTATGAGGATAAACTTCCTGAATCAAAACCCCGGATGAGATACCTTGAAATTCATTTAGTTCAGAACATTGTAGAAACATCCAAGGTGAATTTGGATAGAGTTTACAAGGACATCTGTGGGACTTTACAACGTTGGTCTGGCCTACCATTAAACATCTTTGGAAGGGTTAATTTAATTAAGATGGTTATTTTGCCGAAGGTTACTTTCCTTTTTAATTCAATACCATTGTCATTTGATCCTAAAGATATTGCCAAACTACAGGGAAAAATCGGATCCTTCATCTGGAACTGCAAATCGCCCAGAATTTCTTTAAAAAAATTGCGACGGAAATTGAAAGCTGGAGGACTTGCCATGCCAGATATTTTGTATTATTGTCATTCTTTTCACTTTAAAAACTTCAGGTGCATGGCAGACAAAGCTGATACATCTTCTTTAGGACGGCTATTCCAGGCGTTACTACATGGTACCCCTTTAGGACAAGAATTCTTTTTGTTTAAATTTGGGGATCCAAGATTCTACAAGAAGGTTAGATTAAAGGTGCTAGGAACTGCCCTGAGAAACTGGGTGTTTGTGAGAAAGAAACTGGGTATTCCCTATTACACTTCCCAGGCCCCTATATGGGATTCGCCTGGGACGCCAGAATGTCTCAGAGACCAATTATCAATTCCTCTTAAAACAGCTGGTATTATCCAATGGCAGGACCTTACGGATAATTCCCAGCTACTGGGGTGGGATTCACTCTCCAGGATGACAAATGGAACTCTCACTAGATTCAAATATTATCAGCTATCTAGCTGGTGGTCTACCATTCCATGGGAGGTCACAACCAACCCAAAATTTGAATCTGTGATGAGAAAGGGTAGATGGAAAAAGGAGATTTCCTTTTGGTATGAGGCTTTAAATGAGAAGGATGAAATCTCAGAGAGTGAACTTAACAAACTTTGGGGAGGTATAGAGGACTTGCAATGTGATAACTTGTTAGCTTTATGGGGAGACTCATTTAAATGTTTAAACAAAGTGGTGAAATCTGCCCCCTTAAAGCGCAATCATCTGTTCACCCTAAACAGAGTCTACATAACTCCAAAAAAACTGGTTAAAATCACAAAGCTGGAATATAGTTGTCCACGGTGTAAGGCCCCTGCAGCAGACGATATACACATGTTCGCAGAATGTCCAAGTTTGTTACCCTTTTGGACTAAAATTGGACAATTCCTATCTGACGTACTAGGCATAAATATCGAGATCTCCCCTAGGATGATTTTTTTTGGGTTAGGGGCAGAATACCAGCTTCAGGATCTAATGACTACATTTATATTTTACATAATTATTCTATCAAGGCGTGAAATCTGTAAGGCCTGGAAGTCAGAGAATGCCCCTACATTCACAGAATGTCTGAAATAATATTATCTATGTGAGTGAGTCTGATATGGCATGTGATAGCTCTAGTCAAGATAAGATCTGGGCGGCCCTTGTGGCTTGGCGGAACCGATGACAGTGTTCCTATGATTTCACCGGGGTACTGTTGGTGCTTGTTCTCCTGCCGAAGAAAGGGTCTTCAAGGTCGAAATGGTATGGAGTTGACAAAGCAAACAGCCATATCTAGAGCGGGGTTTTCGCCCTCCATCCCTACAAAGGTCAAAATCCTCGAGATCCCATGCATCGCAATGTAGGGAGGAGGTGATGCCCTAGCTAGAATACCCAATCTGGTATATGAGGAATGCAAGAAAAAAAATTAACAAAAAAAAAAAAAAACTTTAGACCAAAATCTGTCTTTTGCCCCATCATGCCTCATGACAGTATAGATACCTTTCATGAGGTAGTGACTAGAGAGCTTATAAAGCAGAAACATAAAACTGCCAATAGTACTAAACACAATTTTAATATCACAAAGTCACAAAGAGATTTCATCTTATCATTAGCAGAAGATGATATGATTGTCATCAGACCCTCTGATAAAGGGGGAAACATAGGGCCATATGTATCATCCTCACCATTTGCGATTTCTAAATAGCGATTTTTAAGGAATCGCTATTTAGAAATCGCAAAACAGTATGTATGTAGGAAATCGCTTCTTTTTAGCGATTCCTTAACATTCCTAAATTGCGATTAGCAAATTGCTAATCGCAAATTTCCCATTCATTTCTATGGGCCAGGAGGCCCATAGGAATGGAGGGGAAATTTGCGATTAGCAATTTGCTAATCGCAATTTAGGAATTTTCACAAGGGTGCAGGGGGGTCACAAGAACACCCTGCTGCACCCCTGAAAATGACATGTGTGGGCATATGGCGCACATACATGCCCTAAGGGCATGTATGAGCGTCATATGCCACCTTTGGATTTTAAATATATTGCTTTTTCAAAAGAATTCGCAACTTACCACCAACTAGAAGTTGGTGGTAATTTGCGAATCCTTATGGGCATTTTTCATTAATTTTTATTTGATACATTGCATTTAACCGCATGCGTGCGGGCGGAATTCCGCCCGTACGCTGGGTTTTGCGAAACCGCACTTTACGTGACGAGCTGGGCTCGTCATGAGCGTGCGAGGAGGCTACGCCATGACGAGCCCAGCTCGTCATGAGCGTCGAAGGGGTTAAGGAATCGCACAATTTGCGATTCCTTAAGTGCAATTGCAAAATAAGGAATGGCAAATTTTGCAATTCCTTATTTTGCTGCGAAAATGTTTCATACATTCCATTTAGCAAATTAGCATTCGCAAAGGCCGAAATTCTGCGAATTTCAGCCTTTGCGAATGCTAATTTGCTTGATACATATGGCCCCTAGTCCTTTGGGGACGTGAGATGTATACTGCTGAAGCTCACCAACAACTTAATGATGTTAACTACTACTGCAAAAGTAACACTATTGAATATAACCAATGTATTACTAACACATGGGAACATTTTGAGAAATGGCAGAATGAAGGGCTTACTACATGGCATAAGTACTGCTTTCTCAAGAAAGATTACCCCAAGTTACCCATCCTATACCTTCTGCCGAAGGTACACAAAGATCCTAGGAGACCACCAGGAAGACCTATAGTTTCCTCAATAGGCAGTGTCAATGAAAATATCTCTAAATACATTGACCATTCTTTACAAGATTACGTCAATGCGCTGCCTTCACATATTGAGGACACTAAGGATTTTTTGAATAAAATCTCTACCATAACATGGGAGGAGGGGCTCACACTCATGACCATGGATGTGAGTTCACTCTATACCATAATTGACCACGAGCAGGGTATAACAGCATGCCTCCACTTTATGCAGGCGAGCGATATATCGTATCTAGAACACACGCACATGCTTGTAGAGATGTTGAGGATGTGTTTAAATAGTAACATCTTTATGTTTAATGGTGATCTCTACAAGCAGGTTCGTGGACCGCCATGGGTTCTAGCTTAGCGCCGAGCTTGGCGAATCTGTTTCTCGGTAAGTGGGAGGAGGAGATTCGTAAAGACAACCTACTCAGTTTGGAATTTAGCAAGGTCAGGACATGGATCCGTTACATCGATGATTTATTCATAGTGTGTAACGGGTCCCAGGCGGAAGCCCAGAATTTTGTCAAGAAACTCAATGAGAACCCATATAACATCAAACTCACTCTGAATACCAGCACTGAAAGTATAGAGTTTTTGGATACCAAAGTAATAGTACAAGATACTCGTCTCACAACCAGACTGTACAGGAAAGAGACTGCTGGTAACAGCCTCCTACACGCCCAAAGTGCCCACCCTGAAAGTCTCAAATGGAGCATACCCTATGGGGAGCTCCTAAGAGCAAAACGCAATTGTTGCGATGAGAACCTTTATGAGTTAGAAAAAACCACCATGCTCAATAGATTCCGAGAGAGAGGCTATCCGGAATGGGTTCTTACCAAGGCAGTCATCAAAGTCAGTGAAAGAACAAGAGAAAGTACCCTAGAACCTAGAATTCCCAAAACAGAGACAGAATCAATCACAAGACTAATTACCACTTTTAATGAAGACTCTAGAAAAGTGAGTAAAGTGTTGGTTGATAACTGGAGTGTTCTGAAAAATGATAATATCATAGGTCCAAAGATAGGGGACCGACCTTCTGTAACCTATAGAAAGGGGGAAAGCTTAAGAGATATTCTAGTGAAGGGAGACATCAGCCCTAGAAGTAGTGTGAGTACACATAATCTGAAAGGCTTTATCCTTGTGGACACTGTCGTGCATGTAGATCTAGCACCATGGTGAAAGAAGTAGAAATACCAGGCGCTAATAGGAAACACAACATAAAACAATTCCTGACATGCAGCAGCAATTTTGTGATATATGTCTTGGAATGCCCTTGCAAACTAAAATACGTGGGGAGCACCATATGTATGGTAAAAAAGAGAGTCCAGGAACATCTTCGGGCAATTACTAATGTTGACAAAAATTATCCTTTTGCACGCCACTTTCAGACAAACCATCAGTCCAACAATGCCCTACTGAAATACTTTGCCTTAGAACAAGTACACACGAGTGGCAGAGGGGGCAATAGACTATTAGTCTTGAGAAAAAGAGAATCTAGTTGGATAATGGAGCTCGAGACTAGATTTCCGGGTGGGCACAATCTGGATGAAGAGCTAGCAACCCATCTCCATGAAATTTGAAAAGTATGAATTGGATAATTCGGTTGATGTAAATATGTCTGTTTCAAATGTAATTTGATGATATGTATGATTATATACATGGTTTTTAACATTGTTTTAATATATTCTATTTTTCCTTTCTGTTTATATTTTGCAGGAGGAAAAGGAAGGGACCTTTTTCACAGTTCACTTTTATAAGATGCAAGGTTCCCTACCCTTTTTCTTCATAAGACTAGACCTTCAAAAAGGTACAGGATAAGAAAAAGGCTATAATTACTCTATTGACACAATAAGAAAATGTTTCTTTTTTTTGTTTTTTCATATATATATATATATTTTTTTTCACTATGAGTTAGAAAATATATAACAATATGTGTTAAAAATCACTTAATTGTCATCTCACATCTCTGCACAGGGATAATCTCGAGGTTGTATTTCTATTTTTCTAAAGAGGTCCGTTGTACCATTACCGGCTGGTGATGGCACAGTATATTCTGTGACTGGCGGCTGCCAGATACTTATGAAGGCACTAGACCTAGAGCATAGAATTTATCGGCACTAGTCCGAATGCATAAAATATTGGTTACTTTCATAAATTATGAAAGCGGGGTTGAGCGCAGGCAATAAGGCACTGGCTATATTACCTAATTTACAGGGATACAAGGGGGTAAAACAGCCTTATAAAATGTTTTTCCCGTAACTGTGGTATATAATATGTAAAAATGTAAAAAATTTGGAAACTCGTTTTTCTTGCACTTTTATGTATCATTTTGTTTAAGTATGAAAAGAATACAACATGAAATTATACAACACATAATATGTTCTTAAAGAATGTATGCTACAATATGCTTTCTGCTTTAGAGACTCCATTCCAAGATGGCCACTTTGCTTTCAGTCACAGTATGTTTATGCAATGCCTCTTTTGTGTTTACTCACTTAATCACTTGGTATGTTTGAAAACTTTATTTATGCACAAAGCGGTAGACAAAGAATATCGTGTGATCAAGAGACCGGTGGGTCTCGAAACGCGTAGCGATTACAAAAGAATAAACTTGGTGTTTTCTACCCTCTTTCCGAGTGCGCATTAAATCCTTTTGAGGTACTTTGGAATTTTGTGCAGGTTATTAGATGTTTTTTTAGTATCAGTATGAGTGTCTGTATGGTTTGGTGGGGGTATTACTTAACACATAGATGCATGAATGACTGAGTCTCTGTTTGTATGTGTTTTGAAGACAGCATATGTGCAGGACTGTATGGGTGGATTAATGTGCATATGTCTGTGTTAGTGAGTGAATGACTGTCTTATTAGTGTCTTTATCAGTAACTACATATGTTTTAATGTAGTATATGTGAATATTGATGTATATAAGTGACTATATGTGAGAGTGAGGGATTGTAAGAGTTCCTGTTTAAATTAGTATGTGTTTCTATAAGTGATTTTTTAAGAGAGTAAGTATGTGTAAGTTTCCTTAGAAGTTTCCTTAGAAGTAAAGTGGTAGTGTGTGTATAGCTGTTTATGCAAATAAATGGATGTTCAATAGTTTATTTGCATGTGTGAGTATGTGTGTGAATAACTTTTGGATGACTGTCGGTGTGTAACAGGATGTGTAGGTGTATCACTACATATGATTAGTGAATATATGTATGAGTGACTATATAGAACTGTTGGTGAATTAGTGCATGTGTATATAGATGGTGGAATTATTGAATTGGTTGTTGTAACTGGTATGGGTATCTCCATTTTTTTGAACATTTTAGTTTCTATTTTTGAATATGCGTTTCAAGGGTTAGATTACAGTGAAAGGAGGTCTGTCACTGTGTCACAAGGATGCTGTCATCAGTGATGTCATGAGTGATGTAATATGTGACGTCATCAGCAGTGCATTACACGCGCAAGTTATAGTGAGTCCAACTAACTATAACGTGGAATTTCATTGGTTTTATATCAGTAAAATTTCCAGCTAACTATAACTGGTGTCAAACCTATGGTTTATTCAGTGAATTTCATAGGTTTTGTAAATGCTACTTCCTAACTATAACGTGTGTAAAACCTATGGTTTTTTCAGTGAATTTCATTGGTTTTTAAAATGCTAATTCAGAAATATCTCGTGTATACAACCTATACTTTTGTCAATAAAGTTCTGGCAATATTTTTTTCGGAAACAAGCCGTTTTCTTCACTGTTCAAGTTGCATAGAGACTCCTTGTAAAGCGATACAGAATTAGAAAGTCTGTACCTTGCCTTTTTTTCAACGCATTAAAATTTGTCTGTAAATAAAAATAGCCTTTCTAAACTTTCGTGCACGACCCGGTGTGCGCACTCTCGGCAACAGTTCTCAATAAAATGGATAGCGCATTTCCAGGCTTTCGTGCGCGACCGACTGCGCGCACCCGCCTATATATTTCGTGAAAACTTTGCAATCTGAACTTATTTAATTTCTTCATAGACCCATCAAAGAACTTATAATACGTCAAAGAGACTAAACCTAGGCTTCTTTTTTAATATTATGAAAATTTTCATTAAATGGAGCCGAATGTCTTTATAAACTTTCGTGCGTGACCGAATGTACACACCTTGTTATTTTAAAAATTTTTTATAAAAGGTTTTATACTTTAACAATTGTATGCTTGAATCGAGCTCAGAAGATATATTAAATCCGGATGTGTTTGGATTTACTCCTTTTCACGTTTTGAAACTTCGCTGAATTAGACCGCTACTTCCAAATGGCGTACGTGACCAGATACTATCACCGCGTACACGTCCTGAGACGCGCATGTGAAGTCATGTGACTTGAAAACAACACTTCCAATTGGTTCTTAGTAGTTTCTATTCTGCAATTTACACGGAGCACTCCACCCACGTTTCTCACTATCTTTTCTACTCTCAAAAGAGAACAACGTTCAACACCCTTCGGAAGACTTTGCTGAAATGGCTGCCGCCCCGCATTCATCTTCCGAATCTGAAGGAAATGAGCGACTACCTTTAAAAAGAAAAAAGGAATCTTTTATTTGGCAATTTTTCACTTATCCTGAAGAACAAAAGAAAGTGAATGCGCCAAAAGTTACCTGCACGATATGCAATTCGGTTCTCTAAAGAGGAAATCCAAGAAAAAAATATTCCTTTTCCATACATACCATGGTGCGGCATGTCAAACAAGTGCACCCTGTTGAATTTGCAAAGGCATCGACAAGAGCCCTGGCCACGCTATTACCATCAGAGGTGGCCAGCACATCTTCTGGTGGACGACCTGTATCTCCATCGAGTGCTGTGATGGACTTGAGACCATATCTTGCAAAGGTGCACATGAAATGCAACGAGTGTGGAGAAATTCTTCTGTACGGAGAGCAGAGCCTCATTCTTACTAAACTAAAAATTGAGAGTCATAAATGCCCCGAGAAAAGATAAATTTCTTCATTTCATTTCGATCCTGTGTCACACATGAAAATGTTGTTGCAAGTTTGTGGTAAATAAATAATTAATTACCGGTACTATTTTTCAGGATACTCATACAAATAGATAGCTCAATAAATAAGAGTCAAGATACGAGGTAGCTAGAGTTGACAGGCTTTAATTAAGCATAAAGGACTGGAACAGGACAGCCTGTACGGGGATGGGATGGCAGCTGCCTGGGGCAGGGACAAAGGAATGGTAACTTTTAATAACAGTGCACAAGTATATATAGTTAAAACAAATACATTGTATTCAGTACAGTAGGCGTAGCAGTGGGCGGAGTTTGTAGCAGTCGCGAAAGATAAGGCATAAAGTGGGTGTAACAAGAGGTGTGTACAGGGCGTATACATAGACATGTGATGCAAACGTAACAGAATATGTCATAAAAGGGGCGGAAACATGGAGGGGGCTACCTGAGCAGCTGGGACCTCTAACCTAGTGGTGCGCGCAAACTGACAATGACGTGTTACCAGGGAGAACTGGGGGGCTATGACTTCTGTACTAGAAGAGGAGACTAAAGTCTGGAGGGTCAGAGCGACATGTACCTAAAGCCTATCTAGTATCTAATGTTTAGAGAACATGTTGATAGAATCCAAAAGTCATCAGGGCAAAGGCTAACAGACATTAAGACTGATGCATGCATAATCCTATATGTAGTGTGTGTGCGAGGAATATTCTATGAATATTAATACAGCATTTCTCTTACATGGAGACATAAAGGCTAGACCATGACGGAAACTATTGATGCGATTCAGTAGCTTAGGAATGCAGAGAAGGAGAGCTGGACTGATAACTAGAATCATAACATACTCTTGGCAGACTGGAAGGCAGAGCCAGGCCGGGCCGGGCACTGCGAGGCATGAAAGTAAGCTAAGGGTCAGGGATACAGGTGGGGGCTGTATCGCTCCTCGGAGAGGGTTCAGGAGACAGGAGCTGAATCTGAGTCCGGGCCCTTTTGAGGCCTAGAAACGGGGACTTTTCAATGAATTAACGTGCACACTGTAAAACGTGGCAACGTAGCTTTACATAGGCCTGATATTCGCTGTATTCACGAAAACTGGAAACTGGCATACTAGAGATGGACACAACTGTAATTGCGTCTTTAATCGATCATAGGGAATACATATGCATATTAATCATGCACATATAACATAGGATGGGGAACACGTAGGCACATATAACATGGCAAAATTTACTTTTCCACATTCCCTCCTTGTGCCCTACGTTTCCATCAGGAAACATCTATATTCATGATACCATCTATCATTTCATACAGCATCATTTGCTCGTCTCGAATTATCTTGGAACGGGACTTAGGACTAGGAATACAAGAGGTAGCACAAATGCCGCAAATCGCAGGGCCACATTGTATACAGAGGCAGCAACTGAATATGATCATTACTGCAATACCTAGGAATGACAATACTTTCCATCCCCAGGCAGATATAATACTCCAGAGCCAACCGGACCATGTCCAGGTGCCTGGATTCTGGTGTAACTGATGGGCAATTTTATGAAGTCTGGTTATAGCTGAATAAACAGACGGCGCGTTATTAGGAATGAAAATGCAGCAACTAGATCCGATGACTCTACATGCTCCTCCTCTATCAGCCAGTATGACGTCAAGAACGAGACGATTTTGGAGCACGACAAATCTCATAGCAGATTGCTCTTCAGTTAAGTTACCTAGAGCAGAAGTAGTCTCATTCACTACTGCTTCAAGGGTTCTGGTTAACCTACGGATTAACTTACTATTCTGGACAGGTCCTATAAAGAAGAAGAAACCTTTATTGAAATCTTGATACTGTTCTAGAGTAGTTTCAGTTTGATCGACAATTGGGGACTCAATCTCCCTTCTATGTCTGACGTGTACTAGATGTGTGTTTCTGTGATAATCAGATGGGGCTAGGAAAACTGGTGGCAGTAGGAAGGCAATGTAACATGTTCCATCCCAATCGAGGGGCAGACGAACATATGCGGTCTGACCACAAACAAAATAAGAATGACGTGAAGCTTTGAAAATAGATTTCCCACTGTCACTATACTCGACAGTAGTAGTACAATCACTATGTCCTACATGTGCGGAACCCTTATTTCTGACACATAATTCGCCTTTGACTGGTAGTACTGAAATAGCAGGTAAGTCTGGAGTAGTATCAGACTGAACATTCAGGACCATAAAATTCGAAGAATAATTACCTAAATTATAAACTTCATTTTCTAGATCTAACCCTGTTCTATGGGAGAGACCTTGCTTGTCTGGAAAACATGTTCTATTCAGAAGGGACATATCATTTGAGGATGACGTTAACATGGACCATGCTCCACACGAACCATTATGTGAAAACGGATAAGGAAAGAGTGGCAGAACTCCCTTCGGTGTCTGGAAAGGGGGGAGTCGACCACACACCCAACAATTAGTGGCATTGCTGGTCTGGTGTGAATAGTGTAACATTCTGATGAATGTGTTATTTCTCATAGCAAGACGATAGGATAACTCGTGAGGAGGCAGATCACTAAACGTGTGCTCTACTGTAGCATTAGGAAACTTATTTACATGAGAAATTGGAAAACATAAATGCAATGCATAACTTGTGCAGGTAACCATCAAACTTAGAAACAATAGAAAACTTAGAAAAACGATACATCGAATAGAGTTTTGACTAACTCTCTCACTATGGGGGTCTATCTCATACATGTCAGATACCTGTCTAACCGTTTCACCCGAGGGGGACTTAGACAATTAAACTGGCTGACTTATTTTACTAGACCGGAGTTTTAATTTATACTCCTGCTGCGGAGTTTTCTCTAACAGAGGAACTGTCAATTCTGGATTTGAATCAGTGTCTGGTTTAGAGTCTGGTTTCAGGCAGTCTTTAGAAAAGGAACAATCCTTGGAAATGTACTTGGCAAAAGTTTTATTACGGAGTCCATGAAATTTCTTGACGTGAGACAGGTGGACCCAACCCTTACGGCCTTCCAACTTCACGGCCGTACGGGTGGTCAGAAGGACTAGTTGAGGTTGCTTCCAACGGGGCTCCAGCGGACTTGAACGATCAAAGTTCCGTATTAAAACCAAATCCCCAGGAAGGACCTCATGCGGTTTTACTTCAGTATTGTCTGGAAATGCAGCGGCAACCTGTGAACGACAAGAGTGTAGGGCAGACATCAAGGAAGCTAGGTAATCTGTCAACATATTACTGGAAACATCTGTAATACTGCGGGGTCTAGGTGTACCCCACATATTTGGGGGGCGGCCGAATACGACCTCATAAGGGGACAGACCTGATCTGGAATGTGCAACCATCCTCATGAAGAATAAAGCAACTGGCAGGGCAACTAGCCAGTCTACACCTTTCTCTTTACATGTCTTAGCAATACGGATTTTCAGGGTCTGATTATGTCTCTCTACGAGACCGGCTGCTTCTGGATGGCGTACACAATGGAACTTCCACTGGTACCCTAACAAAAGGGAAACATGCTTCATTAGCTCAGATGAGAATGGCTGGCCGTTATCAGAATACACGACCCTAGGGAGTCCATAACGGGGGAAGAATTCACGAACCAACTGCTTGGCAGTGGTCGCTGCTGTGTAATCTGGAACTGGATATGCTTCTGTCCACCTGGACAAAGCGCATACAACTACGAGGACATACTTGAAACCTCGACATCGCTCCATCTGAATATAATCCATCTGGAGGACTTCAAAAGGGTGGTCAGGGGGCTGGAATCCACCTTGTTCCACCGGGACACTTTTACCTGGATTGAACTGGCAACATATCATACAAGTGCGGACTTTCTGCTTGGCTGCAGCTCGTAAGTGCTTGTTGAACCAAAGGTTCTGTATACTGTCTAACATAGCTTTTTCTCCTAAATGTGCTGGACTATGTGCGGTATTGATAATGACTTGAACCATAGAGTCGGGGAGAAACCATGTGGCTTTTCCCTTCGTCACCCATCCCTGATCTGTCTGGACCCCTCCTTGTTCGGACCATTTCTTGATTTCTTCAGGAGTAGCATGTAACTGTATGTCTATGACATCTTGTGTAGGGTCCTTAACTGTCATACATGTAGTCTGTTCTGGAATAAATGTCTGTGTCTTGTTAACTGGAATGTCTGGTGTCTGAGCTGTAAGCTTGGCTGTTCGATCTGCTAGATCATTACCTTGGGAAATGATATCAGTAACTTTCGTATGTGCCTTGCACTTCATGATAGCAATAGCTGTCGGTAAATGTATCGCATCTAACAGAGCTTGAATGAGGAGACCATGCTGAATCTTGGTTCCATGAGAAGCCATGAAACCTCTCTCCTGCCAGAGTACTCCGAAGTCGTGTACAACTCCGAATGCGTAACGTGAATCTGTATATATGTTTACTTTCAAGTTCTTGGCACGTATGCAGGCTTGGGTCAGAGCAACTAGCTCTGCTGCTTGAGCAGACAGGGTGTCAATACGGTGTGTCTCAATAACTTCTGTTTCAGTAGTCACTGCATACGCGGCTACTAGTTCTCCTGTACTTGTTCTCATACATGAACCATCCACATAAAGTGTCAGGTCGGGATTAGGTAAAGCAATGTCTGTCAGGTCTTGTCTTGGCTTAGTCATGGTGTTAACAACTTCCACACAGTCATGTGTGGCGGGATTTGAAGTAACTGACGGTAACAGAGTAGCAGGATTTAAAACGTTGCAGCGTCTGATTTCTATGTGTGGCTGGAACAGTGTCAGTTCATAACCTGTTAAACGTGCAATGGTCAAGTGTTGAGTCTGTGTTCGGTTTAAAAGAACTTCCACGGAGTGTGGAACTTGTACTGTCAGGGAATGTCCTAATACTATGGAATCACTTTGTCTAATAGCTAGAGCTGTGGCTGCAACTGACTTGAGGCACGCAGGCAAAGCCTGGGCTACTGGATCTAATGTGCTCGAAAAATAAGCACAAGGCTTGTATTGTCCTGCTTGATCTTGTGTGAGAACAGATAATGCAGTACCATTACGTTCTGTGACAAAAAGTGTAAAAGGCTTACTGTAGTTCGGTGTAGCTAGAACAGGTGCTTGGCATAAGGCTTTCTTTAATTCATTAAAACTAAGTGTATGTTCAGATGTCCAAGGGAGGACAGTCGATACGGCTGCCTCCTGTGTCGTTAACTGTATCAGTGGCTTTGCTAGAAATGCATACTGAGGAATCCATTGTCTGCAATAGGAAGTGAGGCCGATAAAAGCACGTACCTCCTTCTGTGTCTTGGGCTGTGGAAGACTCGCTATTAACTGGATACGGTCTGGTGTCAACTGCCTACCCCACTTGGACAGTAAGTGGCCTAAGTAGATCACTTGCTGGACACAGAACTGGAGCTTCGAAGGGGACACCTTGTGCCCCATCTCGGCTAGGAAATACAGAACTGTAAGTGACGCTCGCTCGCAGTCACGTTCAGAACGGGCTGTGATCAGTAGATCATCGACATACTGGAGCAGGGCAGTGTCAGCTGGCATGTGAATATTGTCTAGTTGTCTCTTAAGTGCTTGACTGTAAATACTAGGACTTTCTGTGAAACCTTGAGGAGCTCGTGTGAATTTATAGCTCCTTCCATTTAAACAAAAACCGAAAAGGTACTGGCTGTCTGGATGAATGGGAACACTGAAAAATGCATTCTTGAGGTCTATTACAGTAAAAAATGTAGCTTCAGGATCAATGGCTGTTAATAGGGATGAAATATCTGGGACTACTGGATACTGGGGTATGATACATTTATTAAGTTCTCGAAGGTCAATCACTAATCGATATACTGGAGGTGCATTTGGATCAGTACGTTTCATGACTGGAATGATAGGAGAATTGCATACATTGGAGTCAGTTTCTACAACCACTCCTTGAGCAATGAGCTCGTCAATAATTTTGGATAAGGCTGCTACAGCCTCAGGTGGCAATCTGTACTGTCTGATTCGTGGCAAGACTACACCTTGCTTGAGGGTCACACGATGGGGTGTGATTCGCATAAAACCTACATCAGTTGGACCTTGCGCCCATAAATGCTGCGGTACATTGGACAATCTTGGATCAAAATCACGTAATACATAGTGACCTTTAAAATCCCTTAAAAACAAGCGTATTCCCTCTGGGGAACAGCAAATAACTGCACCTAATTCTTTCAATGTTTTAATACCTAACAAATTTTCTGGACATGATTTCGTAAGTAACAAATCAGTAGTTCGGGACAATGGACCAACTTCTAGAGTAACTGGCTTTGATATCTCGTTTACAATAGGCTTTCCTGAAAATCCAAGGGAAACATTTCTAGAGCCTGAGAGCGGAGCCCCTGGAACCTCGTCATGACTAATAGTAGTCCTACATGCCCCTGTATCAATCAAAAACTTTCTGTCTTTCCCTAATACTTGACTGTGTACATAGGGACCCTCTTGATCTACAGGTATCTCGATGAGAGGCAAGCCTACCTCCCTCTCTAGGCTGTTTCATGAATACTGTTGATACTCTGGATACTCTGTCTGGGCATACTGGTACATCTGCTGTGTAACATGCTGTGTTGCAGCTATAGGCTGCGGTGCTGGAACTGTCTGTTGTGCATTCTGTGGTGACTGAGAAGTCTGTGAAACTTGTTCTTGTCTAGGCGGTCGTGGTCTTTCTTTAGTTTTACCAGTGGCTATGTTGTGTTTCAGAACTGCACACTCGTTTATAAAATGACCTGGCTGTTTACAATAATTGCATGTCCCTTTAACGGGAACTGCAGGATGACTGGCTTGATTCGGACCCCTCTTCTGACTGTCTTGTGGAACAGATTGTGCAACTAGTACTTTCATTTTCGTATCTTTCATACGTTTCCTTTCGTGTTCTTGCTCTTCTCTGACTCTATTCTGGTGATACTGGAGCATCTGGAGCATCTGTGACGGGGTACTAGCTTGCCATGTACTTTCGACTTTCAAAACTCGATTTTTAACTTGTGGACTTGAATTCTCGACTAGTTTAGTAACAAAAAGATGAGGGTATGACTCGCTACCTGTCTTCAAACCACTGTTGATGATAAAGCATTTCTCAAATCTAGAATAAAAATCACTAGTGTCTCCATCCTGTTTCTGGTTGCATGCAGAGATTGCATCCCAGTCTTCCTTTTTCGTGGCTAATAACCTTGGCAAAACCTGAATCAATAACTCTGGCAATTCTTTACATTTCTCCCCAAGACCGGTACCTGGTACTCGTATTTTATCTTCAGCTTCTAGAGCTGTCCAATCTATCTTTTTCTCTCCCACCTCCCATTCTTTTTCCTTGAGTTTCTCGTATACCCCTGCGGGCAACAGGACCTTTAGCATTTTAATTATATCTGGATAAGTGTATTCTCCCATACGGAGCATGTCTTTTAATTCGCGATGGAACCCTGCTGGATCTTTGTCGTGACAGGGAATTAACTTCTTCATCTCTAAGAGTTCCATCTTTGTGATAGGGGTGTAAACAAATACTCGTTGCATTTCACCATCCGGTGTCCTAACTGGATGTACTTCTCGTAACGGATTCTGTCTATCTATGTAAAATGGTTTACTTTCTGGAGGTGAGACGTGAACAAAGTGCGGATTCAGAAACGTTCTATATTTTTGGCGCTGTTCTAGAATGACACTAATTAAATCTGTACCTAAACCTTTCCATTTATACTGGAGTAACTCGTTCAGGATATCATGTAACGGACCTGGATCAGAATGCTGACCCTCATACAATGTAATGAGGTGCTGGATCATATACATACCCACCAGTCGCTGCTCGGCTGGGGGCAGTTTCAGAAACATTTGTGCCACTATTTCGTCTGGAAAAGTGGTAGAATCAGTAATCCATCGGACTGCTGATCGGGCTAGTTCTTGTTCATGCATGGTACTGAGTTCACTATAACCGATTCGTGATTTTAGAATGTGATCGGTAGCTTGAAATATTTGTTCTAGAGAACCTTGTTCCGGTGCTGGAAGACGAAAGACTTTCTTGTGTTCTAGGCGTAAATGTCGGTCTGGAAATCTAGATTTACCTACATACGCTATTCTGGTAGGATTCTTGTCGTCTACCTCTTCAGTAGAAGAGTCGTTTTCCTTCTCGCTTACTTGTGCTTCTTTACGATTTTCGTGTAACCTTATTATTTCCTTACGAATTTTCTTGTACATACTCTCTATACTACTGAGGGTCTTGTGTCTACCCTCGGCTATATTATCACTCCACCTTGTCAGGACTTTCATTTCGGTCGGATCTTTAGTCGGACAATCTTGTTCCCTTACTAAACAATTAATTAGAAACTTTAATAGCATGAGCTGGGTCTCAGCTTTCCTTAGAGACATGATTTCGCCAATACTTTCTGGATCATCCCCTGTACGGATGAAACGATATATTCTGTCTAGATCTTCTTTCATATTCGGTAGGGTGTCCAAATACTCGGTCACCCGTCTTACGCGCAATGAATATATAACCATATTATCATCGCCTGGGACTGGATCATAACGACATTCGGTAAGAGCTCGCTTGATATCTGCAACGGACTGATGTTTGGGCGTACGCTGTAACGCACGTTCATGTAACTCGACTAACGTTACACGTTTATGTGGCGGCGGGGTACCAGGAGGACCTCCCCCCGCGGCCCCTAAACTGGAATCGTCGCCGGATACTCTTCGGGCTGGCAGAGTGACCGATGTAGCGGGTACTTGTACTGTAGGCTGGACCGGGGGTACCGTAACAGGTGCTGTAACAGGTGCCCCGGTGGCTGGAGGAACAGGTATTACATTATTTACAGGAGCTGGCGGAACAGGATTTGCATATTCTGGGACTGTGTCGTCCAAATAGGACGAGAGAAAAATATCAGCTGCGGTCGGTTTGTGACGTAGCTTAATCGGAACTAATGGCGGCGGAAAATTACATGGTGCTTCCGGGGTTGCTTTTGGCAAGCCCTCGGCAAGAAGAGGATACATACCCTTAATGAGGGCATTTCTCTGTCTGTCTGACTGTTCGGCTTTAACTCGTTCACCTACTTCGATTAATTCCCTTTCTTGGGCTCTTTCTGAGGATTCTCTACTTAATTCTAACTTTCTGATTTCTTTTTCGGTTCTTTTATGAGATTCTTTGCGCCATAACTCGATGGCATCTTTCTGTGACTGTCTGGCTTTCTTTTTCCATAATGCTTCTTCTACTCGCATGATGCACTCGGCATCCCATGTACCCGATACGGGCCATCTATACTTTTCCTCTAATTCCTTGGTGTACTCCACCCATAAGTCTAGATATAATATGGCACTTATGCCATGCTTATGATACATAAAATGACCTGGACTGTCCCTAGGCGGGACAGGAACTGCTTCTTCGAGCAGACCTTTTCTAGTTTTTAACTGACGTAATCTTGAGAACAGAGGCATGACTGGACTGGAGTCTAGACACAATACTATACACAATGAACACAATAATTACTTGAAAAACAACTCATTCATACCACGACATTGAAAACACATGGAATAACATTTAGAATAACAGTTCGGACAAGATACTACCTGAAATACTGAGAACAGAACACATGAATTTCTCGAGAACAGAACTTACTAGAACAGACTAGATGCACTGCTGAAACAGTACGAAACTTACCGGTCCCATAAAGAGACACGTCAGGACCCACATCCACCTAAGTGGACACTTCGTGTTGGATCTGTGTACCCAAACCCACGGACCAGAGACAATTTAATTGACCCTGTCTAGATACTACCCCAGCAACGGTACTCACCGGGCAGCAAGAACGGAAGGCCTCGGACTGGACTGGACTGCTACGACGACGGACGGACGAACTTCGGACTTCAGTTACAGGTGGGCCTCCGGATACCTCGGACCTTGGACTCTCGGCTTGGGCTCTGGTCGGGACTCGCCGCGTTCCTCCACCGCCTCGTCTGGATGCTGGACCGCAACCTCCGTCTCCTCCGTGGACCTGAGGGATACTTAAAGCAGAAATATCTGCCGGTGCGCAGGATGGTTCCGTCACGGCTGCAGAGGGTCAGGGGGCTTGCGTGGCTTCTCCGGCGCGTGGGGAAAGGGCAAGTCCCTGTTCGGGCGCCATTATGTGGTAAATAAATAATTAATTACCGGTACTATTTTTCAGGATACTCATACAAATAGATAGCTCAATAAATAAGAGTCAAGATACGAGGTAGCTTGAGTTGACAGGCTTTAATTAAGCATAAAGGACTGGAACAGGACAGCCTGTACGGGGATGGGATGGCAGCTGCCTGGGGCAGGGACAAAGGAATGGTAACTTTTAATAACAGTGCACAAGTATATATAGTTAAAACAAATACATTGTATTCAGTACAGTAGGCGTAGCAGTGGGCGGAGTTTGTAGCAGTCGCGAAAGATAAGGCATAAAGTGGGTGTAACAAGAGGTGTGTACAGGGCGTATACATAGACATGTGATGCAAACGTAACAGAATATGTCATAAAAGGGGCGGAAACATGGAGGGGGCTACCTGAGCAGCTGGGACCTCTAACCTAGCGGTGCGCGCAAACTGACAATGACGTGTTACCAGGGAGAACTGGGGGGCTATGACTTCTGTACTAGAAGAGGAGACTAAAGTCTGGAGGGTCAGAGCGACATGTACCTAAAGCCTATCTAGTATCTAATGTTTAGAGAACATGTTGATAGAATCCAAAAGTCATCAGGGCAAAGGCTAACAGACATTAAGACTGATGCATGCATAATCCTATATGTAGTGTGTGTGCGAGGAATATTCTATGAATATTAATACAGCATTTCTCTTACATGGAGACATAAAGGCTAGACCATGACGGAAACTATTGATGCGATTCAGTAGCTTAGGAATGCAGAGAAGGAGAGCTGGACTGATAACTAGAATCATAACATACTCTTGGCAGACTGGAAGGCAGAGCCAGGCCGGGCCGGGCACTGCGAGGCATGAAAGTAAGCTAAGGGTCAGGGATACAGGTGGGGGCTGTATCGCTCCTCGGAGAGGGTTCAGGAGACAGGAGCTGAATCTGAGTCCGGGCCCTTTTGAGGCCTAGAAACGGGGACTTTTCAATGAATTAACGTGCACACTGTAAAACGTGGCAACGTAGCTTTACATAGGCCTGATATTCGCTGTATTCACGAAAACTGGAAACTGGCATACTAGAGATGGACACAACTGTAATTGTGTCTTTAATCGATCATAGGGAATACATATGCATATTAATCATGCACATATAACATAGGATGGGGAACACGTAGGCACATATAACATGGCAAAATTTACTTTTCCACAAGTTTAAAAAATCAAAAACAACATAAAACTTGTTTAAAAAAAAAAAAAGTTCTTTTCAGAACTAACTCATTCTACCAAAAAGAGCTCCAGGAGCATATTATAAAGGGGGTTTATCTCCGCTTTTTTGGCTTTCGTTCGTGCGCCACCGTGTGCGCGCACCCGCCTATATATTTCGTGAAAACTTTACAATTGCAACTTATTAAATTTCTTCATAGACCCATCAAAGAACTTATACTACGTCAAAGACACTAAACCTAGGCTTCTTTTTTATTATTATGAAAATTTTCATTAAATGGAGCCGAATGTCTTTTTAAACTTTCGTGCGTGACCGAATGTACACACCTTGGTATTTAAAAAAAAATATATAAAAGGTTTTATACTTTAGCAATTGTATGCTTGAATCGAGCTCAGAAGATATATTAAATCCGGATGTGTTTGGATTTACTCCTTTTCACGTTTTGAAACTTCGCTGAATTAGACCGCTACTTCCAAATGGCGTACGTGACCAGATACTATCACCGCGTACACGTCCTGAGACGCGCATGTGAAGTCATGTGACTTGAAAACAACACTTCCAATTGGTTCTTAGTAGTTTCTATGCTGCGTCAATAACTACGCCTGCTTCAAACACATGCACAGTTTTGAAACAGCATGGGCCTGAAAGTCACTGAGTGAAATATCATACATTACAGTCAGCCACTTTCAAGACGCATTCCTTCAGAGGAACACTTACCGTTTATTAGAGGTAGATCGTCCGACTCCACCGGAGGACACCCCTAATAAAAAAGACATATATATAAAATGCGGACTAGCCGCTGTATCGTACTAGCAAACTTTAACTCAAAAATCGTTAGAGAAAACAAAAGGAATCGAGCAAAATCAGTAGGCCACTGATAGGATCTCTTTTTGACCTCGCTAAAATAGAAACATTAGGAACAACCCCTCATGAGAAATATGAAACTAGTGAGAGAAACCGAGCTCGACGCCATGATGGCTGCAACATAGCTCGGCGCCGCCGCCCACCCCGCCCAAAATAACGACAAACCCTATGCAAATATTATAAATAAATACAACACACCAGCAAAGTAACAGGGTAAAACGTTTTATTAAATAACTATTTACATGGCAGCCTGCTGCAACATGAAAACAACACTTCCAATTGGTTCTTACTAGTTTCTATTCTGGAATTTACACGCAGCACTCCACCCACTTCTCTCATTATCTTTTCTACTCTCAAGAGAGAACAACGTCCTACATTTTTTGGAAGACTTTGGTGAAATGGCTACCGTATCTCATTCATCTTCCGAATCTGAACAAAATGATCGACTACCTTTAAGAAGAAAAAAAGAATCTTTCATCTGGCAATTTTTCACTTATCCTGAAGATCAAAAGAAAGTAAATGCACCAAAAGTAACCTGCACGATATGTGACTCGTTTCTCTCAAGAGGAAATCCAACAAAAAAATATTCCTTTTCCATACATACCATGGTGCGGCATTACAACAAATGCACCCTGTGCAATTTGCAGAGGCATCGACAAAAGCCCTGGCCACGCTATTACCATTAGAGGTGGCCAGCACATTTTCTGATCGACGACCTGTATCTCCATCGAGTGCACAGATGGACTTGAGATATTTAACTATATATGGTCTATAACCTATGGTTTTTTCAGTGAATTTTCAAGGTTTTCTAAATGCTAATTCCTAACTATATATGGTCTATAACCTATGGTTTTTTCAGTGAATTTGCTCCGCCGCCCACCCCGCCCAAAATAACAACAAACCCTATGCAAATATTATAAATATATAAAACACACCAACAAAGTAACAGGGTAAAACGTTTCATTAAATAACTATTTACATGGCAGCCTGCTGCAACATCGATCCAAATGCATGACACTGTTCCTGTCAAGGTAGCATAGCTGGCGGCCTAGGGGTGGAGGACCGTTGTGCAAATACCCCGGGGAGGACTCTGGATATGCTTGGTCCCTGAGATTCTTCGATGTCACTGCCTTCCACAAATGGCATAAGTCCTGGATGTTCGGTGCCATACTTGAGGGTTTGATCTAAAGACACGTCCTGCGGTGCCCTAGTCCAACCATCACATATACCTCCGCCAGGAGACGGCGTGGGGTACACTGGAAGGGAGAGGCGGCGCGAACAAGCCTCCCCCACCTCCCCAGGTGGAGGTTTCTCAGCTACACCCCTAAAGACACGTCCTGCGGTGCCCTGGTCCAACCATCACATATACCTGCGCCAGGAGACGGCGTGGGGTGCACTGGAAGGGAGAGGCGGCGCGAACGAACCTCCCCCACCTCCCCAGGTAGAGGTTTCTCAGCTGCACCCCAGCACTTCACTCGACATAGGCGGCCGGCTCCCGGGGTCCGGCGGAACTTTTAGCCTTTTGGTGACTCTTCCATTCTGGACCTTGTCCCACAATCCGTTTGACCTGAAGACACGTCCTGCGGTGCCCTGGTCCAACCATCACATATACCTGCGCCAGGAGACGGCGTGGGGTGCACTGGAAGGGAGAGGCGGCGCGAACGAGCCTCCCCCACCTCCCCAGGTGGAGGTTTCTCAGCTGCACCCCAGCACTTCACTCGACATAGGCGGCCGGCTCCCCGGGGTCCGGCGGAACTTTTAGCCTTTTGGTGACTTTTCCATTCTGGATCTTGTCCCACAATCCGTTTGACCTGAAGACACGTCCTGCGGTGCCCTGGTCCAACCATCACATATACCTGCGCCAGGAGACGGCGTGGGGTGCACTGGAAGGGAGAGGCGGCGCGAACGAGCCTCCCCCACCTCTCCAGGTGGAGGTTTCTCAGCTGCACCCCAGCGCCTCACTCGACAAGATGAGTTGCGCCCGCTCCTGCGGCACATTGCCTCGCTCGGCCAGCTCAATTACGCCTGCTCTTGCTATTACAGCGTCTCACCCGCCATCCGGCTGAATTGCACCCACTCTTGCGGTACAGCGACAGGCGGCTGCCACGGAGCTCAGGAAATGGCGGTCGGCTCCACAGACTTGGGCCTGGCCTGCAAGGATGGCTCTGGACAACCCTGGAACTCGGACGCTTCACTGCTACGGCATGGGCCCCATTCCCAAAAGCGTCCCATCAGCCTTGAAGATTCTACAAGAGTCACCGGTGCCCCCGACTCCCGCAGAGTTCCGGTGGGGAGCTTCTGCCATGATTGCTCGCAGAATGGCCACGACGTAGCCACGGGGTGCTCTCATGCTGATGCCAGCTTCAGTCTGAAACTTCCAGAAACACTGTAGACTACCAATTCAATCAGTTCCGGTGGAGCCCCAACGACGTATCGCGTTGTTGCATAATGCGTCATATGACACACCGCGTTAGCGCACCCGGAAGTGCTCCGAGGCGCGAAGTGCAGCTTCCAGGAAGCAATCCGGGGCGCGGCGCGGGGCGCGTAACGTAAACATAACAGGTCATGTGACTTGTTAATAAAACTTTTCATTGGTTTAGAAATATTTTTATGAGCATATTTGACTATTTTATTAAAGACACTACACATAACCTGTTTTTCAAGTTATGTTTAATTTTAAATGAAACGGTTTACATTTTTACTTTTTATTTCCAGTAAATTTTAAAAATAAATGTTTATAGTTCCATAGGCTGAAGCACGTCAGCTTCCCACCCTATGTCATACAATTCTGACAAATCGGCATCCTCATCATGTTCTTCATCATCCTCAGGATTTAAATCATCTAAGGGATCTACTTCCACTGACGTTTCAATGACAAGTTCAACGATAAGATCGAGATCAACGGATTGCTCATTATCACTCATGGTTGATGTTGTCGTTATCTTTAAAGAAAGAGAACAACAATGAGATGTTGCAGTGTAAGAGACAAATCTCAGAGACTATAATAGTAAAATTGTTTAACAAGAGTAACATTTTGCAGCTAATATTTAGCCATGTCCAGCGATGCTGAGGAGGTGAGGCCTATGTCCAAGTTTTCAGTGAACAGGACTCATCTCTTTTTAACCTTGGATAAGCCTCACCAACTCTGTGTCCCCTGCTCATACTTAAATGTAAAGGGGCAGATTTATGTTAACTGGCGCATCCCCAGAGATGCACCAGTTAATGTGCACCGCTGCTCTGCCACCCATGGTGTGCCGCATTTACAATGTGCAGCACCATTGAGCAAAAACAACACAGATGCGTCACGCATCTGTGCCGCAAAAGCAGCACATTGCAGGAATCACGTCATAAGCGCGACATGTCTACTGCAATGCACAGGAGCAAGCCACACATTGCATGGTGCATCACTCCTTATGCCTGTTTCAAACAGGCGTACGGATTTGATTCAGCAATGCTATAAAGCTGACTCAGTGAAATCTTCTAAATTTCACTGTGTTAGTTTTACAGGGCTTTCATGCAAATGAATGCCCACCCTGCAACAAAACGCCTATATGAAACCTGACGCAGGTTTCATGTGGTGTGGAAAATGAAAATGTATATGTACATAAGCGGCGTTCATTTGTGTTCACCCTCACCACTGTTGGAGTTAAAGCGAAAGTCACGGCACAGTGGCCCCGCCATCTTGCCCCCTTTTAGGCCCCATCACGAACATAGATAGCAGCCATTTTGTGTGCCATTTCCTCTCTGATCACTGCCAATAGCCTACATCTCTCTTTCTCTCTCCCCCCCCGCGCCCCGACAGCCCCCGGCCTCTCCTACTTGGGCCCTAAAACGCACCTCCAGCGCGACCCTGCTTCCGAGCCACATCCCGTGCGGAATCCCCCACACCCTTTTCATCTCATTCATAGAGCAGGCCCTTTTGGTAACCTCTTCCTCCCTGCCCGATTGCCCGGCCTGATCCCAGGTCATGACCTAGTCCAACAGATGCAGTTTATTGCTCCCTACAGTTGGACCTCACCTCACACTAGAGGAGCGGTGATTAATTAAGACCTTCACACCCCTAGATCCGACCGACACCCCTGCTTTCCCCCCAGGAACATCCTTCCTCTCTTCTGATGACACCCCCCCCGGCTACACCTAGCCTCTCGACCCAGCCCCATGTCATAAACCTAGGTCTCGTGGCTGTACCCCCCCCCCGGCCCCACATAGCAAAACGTGATCTTATCGCCTGCCCAACTTCAGATCTGACCCCCCCCTTTTGCTCTCATGTCCTGTCGGAATGTCCGGCTGTAGATTACAATCACATGTTACATTTGGGAGGGGAAACGACATCAGAGCGACAAATATTAGAAATATACCACACGACAGCAAAATAACAGGTTAAAACGTTTTTATTCTTGAACAAAAATATATTAAAACAACTATTTACATGACCAACGGCCGCAGCAACAAACCCACAATGCATTTCGCCGTCTACTTGACGCCGTCCCTGTCCCTCCTTCCCCAAAGTAGCAATGTTGGGCTACTTTTGGGCTGCTTTCTAGTAGGGTTTTTGAGCGTCAGAAAGTCTACAAAAGCCGTCGGCAACGGCCTGGGGTGGAGAACCATTACGCGAATAGTCCGGAGGCGACACCACGCGCCAAGGCCTGTCCCCAGGATGAACCAAGGGATCCGTTCCTGGGGCCGTGGCAAAGAGCGGCCGGCCGCCAGCCGCCGGAGAAGGCATGGGCCCGACCCGAGATGTAGTTGTCTTCCCATTCCCTTCCTCTTTCGGCGCCTTGCAGGCCACGAGGGGGGGATGTCTTGCATATGCCTCCGACCCCCCCCCCCTCTCTTCATCGCCTGGTCCGGCCATAACAAATGTCAGCAAGACGCCGTGGGGTGCACTGGGAGGGAGAGGCGGCGCGGACGAGCCTCTCCCGCCTCCCCAGGTGGAGGCCCCTCAGCTGCACCCTCAACGCTCCACGCACCCGACAAAGGGTTCGTCCACTGTGGCGGTATAGGGACGCTCCACGCACCCGGCAAAGGACTCGTCCACTCTTGCGGTGCAGCGACGCTCCACTCACCCAGCAGGGTCTCGTCCACTGTGGCGGTGCAACGACAGGCTGGAGTCCATCTGCTCTTGCAACCCAGTGACTGCCGGTGGTTGCAGATCTCCTAAAAATGGCGGTCGACTTTGCAGGAATGGGCCTGGCGTGAAAAGTTGGCCTGGTCGCCTGTTAACCAGAAAATGGGCCCCTGTCCAGAGGCGTTCTCCTCAACTTTGAAGATTCTACGAGAGCTGCGGAGGGCCCTTGGCCTCCGCGGGCCTCCGACCGCCCCCGATGGGAAAGGACTGCCATGATTGCCCGTAGAACGACCAAAGCGTAGCCACGAGACGTTGGCGCTCTCATGCTGACGCCAGCCTCAGTTTGAATGACCAAAAATCCTGCAGACTACTGATTCGATCGGTTCCGGTGGAACATCAGTATGACCCGGTAGGAAAGATTGTTGCCCCTCCCTTTTCTTTGATTGATGGTTCATGTCACCAGTCCCTTCTGTTGCCCCTTAACGGAACTTCTGGACTGCCGAAAGAGATTCTGGTCCAACCCCGAGTTGGTGGAGACATTTTGACTATACTTGGGCCCGCCTGACCCCACCCAAAATGGCGCCGGTATAAACGAAACTCGCAATTCCCCGTTGTGTTCCGGATGCTCAGACTTGAGATCATGAAATATGGATGCAGTTCTTGAAGCACATGGCGGGAGGGGATGAGTATTGCTTGAACATTCGGACAATGAATTGATATTAAGTTCTGACGCATCATTAATTACAGTATTATTGAAAGGTCGATTTTTCAACACTGATGGTACTTGCCCACAATGAATTTTCGATATGATTCTATTGCACTTATCGTACCTTGATGAAATAAAATGACCACCGACTCAGTTATGTTTTCCTCAGATAAATATGCCCTCATGTACAGCCCCAGTCTGCTCCGTGGCTGGCCCACGTGGTTTTAGGCCTGCATTTGTGCGTCATCACTTACGTGGTTGTATGCCTGCATTTGTACGTCATCATTTTTGAATAAAGATTTTGTGAAAACCAAATATAATAGTAGCTCTTGGATTGGTAAGTTCGAATACATAGCCATTGTTTCCGATCTACGTAAAATACAGGCGAAATAAAGCAAGTCGGTTACTGAAAGGTCAAAAAGCAAAGTACCCAGAAATAGTGAAAATGTAAATGATCCAAGTCTGTTACGTGTATTTTTTTCTTTTGTGCAACATAAGGCAATCGATAAAGGTCCCGGGGTTCTGTTTTACCTTGTATGCCACATATCTCACGGAAATTGTTTCAGATGTCCCTAAACCAGACCGGGTACCACTGTAGACCGCCCCGCCTCCTCGAAGGAGAACACGAGTTCAACCCCACCCTACACTGACTGCCCTTTTGTGTCGAAGACCCCCCCCCACACAAGATCCGCAATACCACACGTGGACGATCTATGCAATGTACAGTCCATCAATGATTATGCCCCCCGCACTACCAGTCCCTCTAGGCTTAAAACGCCGAGATGGAAGGGACTGCACCCCGGGGAGATAGGTCGAGTACGCGGTAAGTAAAAACCTTTTTGGGTTTATGCGCGCGGATGTGTCTTAAAAACGCTGCCCCCAACCCCTCTTGTTCCCCTTCTCACTGCAGGTCACATCGGAACATCGACTAAGGTATGGAGAAGACCTAAGCAACGAGCCATGGTTCTGCGGGGAAAAATGATACATTATCCATGGGGACTGCCCCTGAGGACATGACGACTTTGGGTGATATGAATGCACGCGTGTATGACCAAATGTGTACAACTCGACAGGCTATACGTTGCACGCGTTGACTCGATAAGAGAGATGTTTTTGTACGACTTGAGTGATGATCGAACGACCGATGGAATGGGGAAAGAGGGGGTCTGAACATGGTGCCTCTTTGTTTACGACGAACAAGCATAGATATAACACTCCCTTACTTAGAAACGACTCACTCTCTGAACCCAACACTGATTTGCGAATGATCCAACACATTACATACATGCACCTCTCGCCATTTTGTCGGTTTTGGCGCGTTTTTTTCCCTTACACAATACCATAACAGAGACGTGATAGTGCTTCGCATGCAGAGAGCTCATTGATAAAGACATATTGTCTAACCACTAGCATTTTCATGTATCGTTCCTAAACTGAAAGGCCAGAGACCTTCATCCATTTATTAACATATAATGAGCCTTATTTATGTTAAAAGTGACGCACCGGCGGCGCAAGGCCTTCATAAATCTGCCCCAATATACTTCCTCACAAGAGTGTATAATTAATTTTGCTAAACCATATTCATTTTACATCAACTATACCGTTTGTATTTTATGTACTAGTGGCTATACCGATTACTTTGTTTTTTGCAATGTCTGCACTCGTATTAGATAAGAAACTTGCCTTGAAAACAGTGCATTTCTGAATAAACATTTCAAATATACACGTTCTCTCTTTTAATCCATAATCTCAACTAAAATGATTGTATATTGAAACAGTATTCATGTGTTCCACGTAACTTCAGCTGTACTAACTTAATATTTTCTTTTGTCGACCTGATTTACTCATACTAGAACCCACAGGCCTATAACAGCCCGTGAACCCTTTCTTTTACGGTACATGACAAAACAAACAGTTACAGACTTACCTTTACCAATGCTTTGTACGATGTACAACAGTGACAGTCACAAAATAGATATTCGTTTGACGGAAGTCTCAATTATGCTGCTATCACTGCAACCAAAATTCAATGGCACAGATATCCAGTCAATACAGACTCATATATGTCTCTTCAGCCAATCATATTTCCTCCCACAAAATTTTGTATTCAAATTTACATTTCAGTTGGTTGTCCCTCACAATATTTTCAATGTCACATAAAAGTCACCCATCACACACTGCCATCTCTGGCTGTTTCCATGGTAACACCTCATTCTGCACCTGGCTGAAGGCACAGGTCAAAAGTTCATATCTCAACAAACTAACAACACTGTTTTCCCTCCAGAAACACCTGCCTATCCACAGCTCTGTTACATGTCATTTTTTTCACACCCAATACTACTTTTTCTTTTACATAACATTAACATGTAACGTAGTCTTCAATCTTCACGTATTAGAATCAACCAATCATTTTTTGTTTTTCAACCACACCAAGCCTCATCCATTTTTTTATCCTGACTTTCAGCTTCTAACTGCCATTCCTCTTCCAGAACCCATCGGAGTACGAGTGCATCTGCCTTGAAAATGAAGGTTTGGCTTTTAGGACACAGCTATATTCACTGGAGTGGAAAATATGCAGCAAGCAGACAAATTTCCAACCTTGATTTACCAAATGTGCAGATAACGTGGATTGGGCAAAGAGGATTAAGATGTCACCAATTAATACCATTGGTGAAAACTTTTATGCATCTCCCAGAACCAGACCTTATAATTGTGCACTGTGGTGGGAACGATCTAGGCACATTGACTGGGGTAGGTCTGGAAATGCTTCTAAAAGACACCTTTACACAATTGATGACATTTTTTCCTCGAACTGCCTTGGTATATTCCAATATATGCCAAAGACAGAAATGGAATTGGTCCAATCAACATTGTGCACAAATTGAGAAAGCAAGGAGACATGTTAATAAATCTGTTTCTGCTTTCCTCAGAGATTATAGCATGGGTTCTATTTACCACAACAACTTGCGTTACCACATGCAAGACATCTATAGGACAGATGGTGTTCCTTTCACGGATGAGGGAAACAAAATCTTCCTCTGCAACATCAGACTCTGCATCGGTACTTACTTATAAATGCAGAAACAACTCAATTAACACAAGGGCTCTTTTCAGAGCCACCTTATATCAAAGCACTCAAACTTCTGATTTATCTCCATTTTCACACTCTTGTAAATAGGTGTGCGCGCACCCCGCAACTTTAAAAAAAAAATATATATATATATTTTCGCCTTTAAGGACCTTACTGCACACCCTGAGAAAACCTACGCAGCAAAACAATCTCTACCTTCTCCCCTTTCCATGTTCCAACGCTTTGAAATGACAATATATTTACTCGCAGTGACAAAATGGCGGTCAACACTTCCTGATTTCCTTCGAATCGAACGTTAACAGACGTCACGCAGCAAAAAAAAATTCCGCTCGCGCGCAGTCGCTTGAGTGCGCGCACCCGTGCGCGCGTATAGATATATAATTGACTTTAACTTTAATTTTCTCAGCAACTACTGAACGGATTTACACCATTCTAAAAAAAGCGTAATCTGCGAGCCGGACTCTACAGTTTTGCCAAATTTCTTATAAATCCATTCAGCCGTTCGACCTGTAGCCGTGTCTAAACGTCCTATGGAAAATAACTGGAGAAAACACGTTTTGGGACCCCCCTTTTATCTCAGCCCCACTTCACCAATCCCCCCCAAACTTTCAGGGAAGGAGCGCAGCGGACCGAGCCATCTTCTTTGAGAAATTCGCAAAGATTCATCCAACAGGGCCAAAGTTAATCCAAATAGAATGTTGAGGATTTCCTATGGAAACTAGGTCCTAACTATAACTACCTACTGGCGACCGCCAGTAGGTAATATATATATATATATATATATATATATATATATATATGAAAAACGAAGAGTTGCCTCAAATGATGGAGCCACAACATAGCGAGTTGATGCCTTTATTTCTGGAATGCAGGACATAAGGAAAGCTGCTCCCAAAAGCACAATTTGCAGCCAGACGCGTTTCGAGCGTGAAGTCGCCCTTGTTCACTGGCAGTAGAAGAGAAAAAGCAGTGAGTGCACCACCTGCGCATATTTCAATGTTCCGCCCCAGTGGGCGTATGCACCTTAGAATGCTGGTTAATGTAGTGCATTCAGTCAAACCTCCGTGGGTTGCCGCCAAATCCCCAAATATTCTCTGTATGTCCCAAGTGGGTTGCCAGGGAGCTTGCGACCCTGCCGTCCTGCCAATACACCATCCAGAGAGCGGCCCCGCCATCCCAGCAGCGCTCGTGGTCTCTCCCGCTGCGGGGCCCGCTATGATAGCAGTGGGGCTCCATCGCGGTCAGGCTGGCCGCAATATATGAAAAACGAAGAGTTGCCTCAAATGATGGAGCCACAACATAGCGAGTTGATGCCTTTATTTCTGGAATGCAGGACATAAGGAAAGCTGCTCCCAAAAGCACAATTTGCAGCCAGACGCGTTTCGAGCGTGAAGTCGCCCTTGTTCACTGGCAGTAGAAGAGAAAAAGCAGTGAGTGCACCACCTGCGCATATTTCAATGTTCCGCCCCAGTGGGCGTATGCACCTTAGAATGCTGGTTAATGTAGTGCATTCAGTCAAACCTCCGTGGGTTGCCGCCAAATCCCCAAATATTCTCTGTATGTCCCAAGTGGGTTGCCAGGGAGCTTGCGACCCTGCCGTCCTGCCAATACACCATCCAGAGAGCGGCCCCGCCATCCCAGCAGCGCTCGTGGTCTCTCCCGCTGCGGGGCCCGCTATGATAGCAGTGGGGCTCCATCGCGGTCAGGCTGGCCGCAATATATGAAAAACGAAGAGTTGCCTCAAATGATGGAGCCACAACATAGCGAGTTGATGCCTTTATTTCTGGAATGCAGGACATAAGGAAAGCTGCTCCCAAAAGCACAATTTGCAGCCAGACGCGTTTCGAGCGTGAAGTCGCCCTTGTTCACTGGCAGTAGAAGAGAAAAAGCAGTGAGTGCACCACCTGCGCATATTTCAATGTTCCGCCCCAGTGGGCGTATGCACCTTAGAATGCTGGTTAATGTAGTGCATTCAGTCAAACCTCCGTGGGTTGCCGCCAAATCCCCAAATATTCTCTGTATGTCCCAAGTGGGTTGCCAGGGAGCTTGCGACCCTGCCGTCCTGCCAATACACCATCCAGAGAGCGGCCCCGCCATCCCAGCAGCGCTCGTGGTCTCTCCCGCTGCGGGGCCCGCTATGATAGCAGTGGGGCTCCATCGCGGTCAGGCTGGCCGCAATATATGAAAAACGAAGAGTTGCCTCAAATGATGGAGCCACAACATAGCGAGTTGATGCCTTTATTTCTGGAATGCAGGACATAAGGAAAGCTGCTCCCAAAAGCACAATTTGCAGCCAGACGCGTTTCGAGCGTGAAGTCGCCCTTGTTCACTGGCAGTAGAAGAGAAAAAGCAGTGAGTGCACCACCTGCGCATATTTCAATGTTCCGCCCCAGTGGGCGTATGCACCTTAGAATGCTGGTTAATGTAGTGCATTCAGTCAAACCTCCGTGGGTTGCCGCCAAATCCCCAAATATTCTCTGTATGTCCCAAGTGGGTTGCCAGGGAGCTTGCGACCCTGCCGTCCTGCCAATACACCATCCAGAGAGCGGCCCCGCCATCCCAGCAGCGCTCGTGGTCTCTCCCGCTGCGGGGCCCGCTATGATAGCAGTGGGGCTCCATCGCGGTCAGGCTGGCCGCAATATATGAAAAACGAAGAGTTGCCTCAAATGATGGAGCCACAACATAGCGAGTTGATGCCTTTATTTCTGGAATGCAGGACATAAGGAAAGCTGCTCCCAAAAGCACAATTTGCAGCCAGACGCGTTTCGAGCGTGAAGTCGCCCTTGTTCACTGGCAGTAGAAGAGAAAAAGCAGTGAGTGCACCACCTGCGCATATTTCAATGTTCCGCCCCAGTGGGCGTATGCACCTTAGAATGCTGGTTAATGTAGTGCATTCAGTCAAACCTCCGTGGGTTGCCGCCAAATCCCCAAATATTCTCTGTATGTCCCAAGTGGGTTGCCAGGGAGCTTGCGACCCTGCCGTCCTGCCAATACACCATCCAGAGAGCGGCCCCGCCATCCCAGCAGCGCTCGTGGTCTCTCCCGCTGCGGGGCCCGCTATGATAGCAGTGGGGCTCCATCGCGGTCAGGCTGGCCGCAATATATGAAAAACGAAGAGTTGCCTCAAATGATGGAGCCACAACATAGCGAGTTGATGCCTTTATTTCTGGAATGCAGGACATAAGGAAAGCTGCTCCCAAAAGCACAATTTGCAGCCAGACGCGTTTCGAGCGTGAAGTCGCCCTTGTTCACTGGCAGTAGAAGAGAAAAAGCAGTGAGTGCACCACCTGCGCATATTTCAATGTTCCGCCCCAGTGGGCGTATGCACCTTAGAATGCTGGTTAATGTAGTGCATTCAGTCAAACCTCCGTGGGTTGCCGCCAAATCCCCAAATATTCTCTGTATGTCCCAAGTGGGTTGCCAGGGAGCTTGCGACCCTGCCGTCCTGCCAATACACCATCCAGAGAGCGGCCCCGCCATCCCAGCAGCGCTCGTGGTCTCTCCCGCTGCGGGGCCCGCTATGATAGCAGTGGGGCTCCATCGCGGTCAGGCTGGCCGCAATATATGAAAAACGAAGAGTTGCCTCAAATGATGGAGCCACAACATAGCGAGTTGATGCCTTTATTTCTGGAATGCAGGACATAAGGAAAGCTGCTCCCAAAAGCACAATTTGCAGCCAGACGCGTTTCGAGCGTGAAGTCGCCCTTGTTCACTGGCAGTAGAAGAGAAAAAGCAGTGAGTGCACCACCTGCGCATATTTCAATGTTCCGCCCCAGTGGGCGTATGCACCTTAGAATGCTGGTTAATGTAGTGCATTCAGTCAAACCTCCGTGGGTTGCCGCCAAATCCCCAAATATTCTCTGTATGTCCCAAGTGGGTTGCCAGGGAGCTTGCGACCCTGCCGTCCTGCCAATACACCATCCAGAGAGCGGCCCCGCCATCCCAGCAGCGCTCGTGGTCTCTCCCGCTGCGGGGCCCGCTATGATAGCAGTGGGGCTCCATCGCGGTCAGGCTGGCCGCAATATATGAAAAACGAAGAGTTGCCTCAAATGATGGAGCCACAACATAGCGAGTTGATGCCTTTATTTCTGGAATGCAGGACATAAGGAAAGCTGCTCCCAAAAGCACAATTTGCAGCCAGACGCGTTTCGAGCGTGAAGTCGCCCTTGTTCACTGGCAGTAGAAGAGAAAAAGCAGTGAGTGCACCACCTGCGCATATTTCAATGTTCCGCCCCAGTGGGCGTATGCACCTTAGAATGCTGGTTAATGTAGTGCATTCAGTCAAACCTCCGTGGGTTGCCGCCAAATCCCCAAATATTCTCTGTATGTCCCAAGTGGGTTGCCAGGGAGCTTGCGACCCTGCCGTCCTGCCAATACACCATCCAGAGAGCGGCCCCGCCATCCCAGCAGCGCTCGTGGTCTCTCCCGCTGCGGGGCCCGCTATGATAGCAGTGGGGCTCCATCGCGGTCAGGCTGGCCGCAATATATGAAAAACGAAGAGTTGCCTCAAATGATGGAGCCACAACATAGCGAGTTGATGCCTTTATTTCTGGAATGCAGGACATAAGGAAAGCTGCTCCCAAAAGCACAATTTGCAGCCAGACGCGTTTCGAGCGTGAAGTCGCCCTTGTTCACTGGCAGTAGAAGAGAAAAAGCAGTGAGTGCACCACCTGCGCATATTTCAATGTTCCGCCCCAGTGGGCGTATGCACCTTAGAATGCTGGTTAATGTAGTGCATTCAGTCAAACCTCCGTGGGTTGCCGCCAAATCCCCAAATATTCTCTGTATGTCCCAAGTGGGTTGCCATATATATATAATATATATATATATATATATATCCACAGACAGAAAGGGATCCTTCTTGAATTGTTCCCGTTGTCAGGTGGCGCATATGCCGGCAGAGCCCCAACGTGGGAAAATTTACACAAAGTTCCAAGGTTCCACAAAGGATTTGATGCGCACTCGGAATGAGGGTGGAAAAACACCAATTTTATTCTTTAGTTACCGCGGTAACTAAAGAATAAAATTGGTGTTTTTCCACCCTCATTCCGAGTGCGCGTCAAATCCTTTGTGGAACCTTGGAACTTTATACTGGAGGTACCTGTTCAGCTAGTTGTCCCCCAAGGACCTTAGGATTGAAGGCGACTTAATTCTCCAACTCAAAACGCACCACAGGGCGCATTTACACACTTGTCAATCAGGCCACGCCCCTTCCCTGCACCACTGTGCAAACGGTCTCCCATGTGCATTGTAAATTGGGGGATTAAATCCCCTTGAGTCCTGAGGGTCCCTGGGGTCCAATTAGCCCACCAGGTACCTCCTTTAAGCTCCACAGAGCTGCATTGCAGAGAGGTGTAAAAAGGGGTGTTGCCTCGGACCACCTCTCTGCAAGGCAGCCCTGTGGCACATACTGGAGGTACCTGGTGGGCTATTTGGCCCCCAGGGACCCCCAGTATTGAAGGGGAATTAATTCCCCATCTTAAAACATGCCACAGGACACGTTTGCAGAGTGGTTCAGGAAGGGGCGGGGCCTCCAGTGAGATGCTGGTTATGAATCAGATTTAATTTGTTGTTGAAAGATCCTTTTAGGAGTGGAAAGCTATGTCCTCTGCTCTTGCGGTAGAAGAGACAGGGGAGGCCACCCCTGTCTGAACATGGCCTGAATGCACAGGGCCCCAGGGAGTGTGGTCAGCAGTGCACGGGCCGGGCGGCGCATGGCGCAGGCACCAAGGCTGCACTATCACACCGCTTAATTACAGGGATCTCTCCCAGCTCGGTTCCAGCTAGCAAACACTGTCACCAGCACAGGGGAAACAGAGTAACGTGCCGCCAAAACAGAAGCTTTGCCCTGCCGCATCACGGAAGAAGAATCCGGCACCGGGGCCCACATGCACACATTACCAATCCTGCTGAGAAAATGGCATTACTTAAGAGTTCTCTTAAAATAAAAATAGGCAGGCTCCTCCTACGAGAAGCCTCATCATCTCTGCGCAAACTCGAGTGGCAATTAGCAGCTCCTCTAATTAATTAACCATTGCTTGTAAGGGGGTGGGGGCTGCCAGTCATGCCTTCATCTCTACGTTCATATATTAGGATTTAGAAAAAAAAACTCTCTATGTCTTTTAATGAAGTGTGTGTATTAGTGTCACCAGCATGTAAACACCCCACGTGAGGCACAGGGCACAGGGCAGAAGGGGCGATAGAGGATCCTTGGGTTTACTGACGAGGTCACGTGACAGGAATGTGTCCCTAAGGACGGGCCCGTGTAAGGGGCTATTTCCTAAGAAATTCTTTCTCACTCTCAGACAAACTTACACTGCCTGCTTCCTTCTCACGCTGCCTGTCTCTATTTCTTTCTCAAAATACAGGATTGACCGGCCTATCTCCTTACTTAACCTCGACCTCAAAATTTTCACGGGGATACTAGCATCAAGACTTAGCCCTTGTCTCCCGGGATCATAGAGCCAGACCAGTCGGGCTTTAACCCCAGCAGACAATTCAGCGACAACACCAAGGGCATCCTCCACTTAATTGATAAAGCCCATTTCCAACAATCGGACTCTGTGCTCCTGGCCATCGATACTGAGAAGGCGTTTGATCGCGTCGACTAGGGTTTTCTCGACAAGAATTTATACACTTTGGCGTCGGAGAACGCTTTCGAGCGGGTAGCAGCTGCTACCATCATCCACAGGCGCGGATCCGCATCAACGTCCTGTACTCCCGCCCCTTTGAAATCCAATACAGCACCAGACAGGGGTGCCCACTCTCGCCCCTCCTGTTCGTGCTCTGTATCGAGCCGCTAGCACAGAGGGTGCGCGATAACCCTACTGTCTGCAGCATAACCTTCGGTGGTGAGCCACACCCAATCGGCCTATACGCCGATGATATTCCGGCGGCGCTCGATGACCCCAGGCGTTCAGTACCGGCCTTTTTAGAAGAAGTGGAGGCCTTCAGCAGAGTGTCGGGCCTCAAGATGAACAGAGGGAAATCGCTGATACTACCACTTGGTAAAAATGCTCACACACAACACGGAGCACCCACATACGAAGGAGGACTACTCGCTCAGATGCTACTTCCCTCCCTAGGTATCGTCCTCACGCCGTCCACGGAACAAACGGTGGCCCTAAACTATGCCAAATTAACTTCGCAGATCCATAGTGATCTTAGGCGATGGCAGAAACAACCTTTGTCCTTGCTCGGGAGGATTGCGGCCGTGAAAATGTCAGCACTTCCCAAGATACTAAATGTCTTTCAGACTATCCTAGTGCTACCTCCGGGTGGATCTGTCAAGACGCTGCAGGAGGCGATTCAGCACTTTATCTGGGTGGGGAAGAGGCCGCGTATGAACAGACAGCTAGCTTTCCGAGGGATGGACAAGGGGGGCCTAGGGATTCCTAGTTTACAACAATACTTTCAAGCGGCACAGCTGAGATATTTAGTGGAATGGTACAGGCCCGAATCAGAGAAGAGGTGGCTCTTTCAAGACAGGGCTATGGCCCAGACCTCCTTATGGAAAATACCATTCCTCCGCCGCACACATAGACCGCGCTACCTCCAGAAATCACCCATTACGCGTACACTACTGAGTGTGTGGGATTCGGTGGCTACTAAGCGGGAGCTTACATCACTCCCATCCCCGCTAACTCCTTTAATCGGCGGGGCATCTCTTTGACTTAGAGGGCTTCCTCCCATTCTCCACACTTTCACAGTCCCATGATGTCAAATCGCCACAGCTCTTTCAATATTTCCAACGCTGGCATTGGCTTACGCAGCCCGAGACTGGTACCTTAGTTGGCAGGCGACTGACGGGAATCGAAAAATGGCTTGTTACAAGCAAATCGGACCGTGGTTTACATACAAATCTCTATAAGATGCTTTTTCCTCCCCCCGAGACACACCGATCGGCAGGTCAGAGGCGATGGGAAGAGGAACTAGGGAGAACGCTCACGACCCGGGAGTAGCAGTCAATTTACTACAGGGCCAACCATACGGCAAGGAACACAGCGGGAGGGAGACAGCAGTGAAGTTAGCCACATACTGGTACTTAACCCCAGCCAGGTTACATAGGGGCAACCCGTCCCGAGGCCCAACCTGTTGGAGGGGGTGCGGTGAGATAGGAACTCTGACACACCGTCTCTGTACTAAGAGAAGTCCCTTATCAGCATAGTGTGTCTATTAGTTTTTTGGGAAACCAATAATAAAGGAAAGGGCTGAGTGGTTGCATTATGACATGTTCTGTTCATAGAACACTCATGAAAATACCTTCAGTATAAAAATAATTTGCGCACTGGCGTGCTGTGTGCTTGTGTGCAGAGGGGTGTGCACACAAGCGGAGCAGGCCCAGGCACAGGAGCTTTAGTAAAAAAGCAAGGGGAAGAGGGAATCATTTACCTCGAATATTATATATGAAGGCGCATACGGTAATTCGTATATGGTATGGGACACTTTCTGTACCTGCTCCCGCTCCGAACATGTGACACTACCTTGGGCAAAGTTGGCAACGTGATGGGGACACCACCGATTAATAGCTTCCCTAGCAGAATATGACAGAGTATCTATCTATCCGGCCGTCCGTCCATCTATCTATCTATCTACTTAACCGCACACTCACCCACTTGTCCAAACGCCGACCTCCATTCCTCTTTCTGTCAGCCCCCACCCTACAGTAATCTTCATGCGCACTCATTTCTCCTCCTCTCTATCTATTTATCGATTGGTCACCCCTGGATTTATCAAGCCATGCTTGATCAACCTGCGTGTCTCCCCCCGTGCCCCCACACCTCACCTGCCTCTCCCTCCGCCGTCGCAGTTCCCGTTTACACCACAGCCGGCGCCTCCCTCTAGTTACATACTCACTCACTCACTCAGCCCTCTGGTTCCCTATTGATCGACCCTCACCACTCGCTCCACGTGCCCCCCTCTGCTATCACTTTCTGTGATTTATGAGAAACATGTCCTCTAACTGTGATATGATTCGCATAGCGCCAAGACGTCTTTACTTTAGGGTGCTAAGAGGACATCGCCGCATCGCAAGTCGTGAGTATGGTATGTGTCCCTTTCCAGGTGCCACGCATGTGGAGGGGCAGGAGAGTCTGTAGTGGGTCCGACTAATGGGTCTCGAGGCGAGGGAAGGCGCTATAATGCACCTCATCAGGGGCTCCAGCCCTGGTGGTGGTCTGCCCCTCTTCCCATCTACCGATATCACCTATGAGGCAGGCAGGGCTGGACAGATTGCGGCTGCACTGCACCTGATGGTCTTGGGTGCCCACTTAATCATGTCTGCGCCCCTTCCTGGGTTTTAAAAAGTGTCCATATAGTGCAAGTCCTGGACCCCATACCCACCAGTGCACACACTTCAGCAGCCGCACACAACCCTCTGCCAGCCCCAACTCTGGGCGGTGGGGCAGATGGCACTACACCTAACGATCTATTATTGGACTGGGGCAAGGGTAGCCTCAGTGAAATGCTCTTTATCCTGGTGGGATTCATCCACACCTGACACACCTGGACACATTCAGCAGCGCCCACTTTGCGTGTGTTCCGTTTACAACAGCAAGCAACCCGCAGGAGTTGACGTACACCTCTTCTTTTCAGCCACAGATGGACCCAACACAAAAGCCCTACTTTAAAGGCCGTCCGCAATGCATCTGTCTCATCCCGTCTAATGTGTGATGCCAGGAAACACACCCTCAGCTGGTCAGTCACAGGAGTTTGAGAGATCGTCCATTAACCCTCTATGCTATTTTACCACGAGTCCAACTTGTGACTAGACTCCATACAGAGCTCTCCAGCCAGTGCTTCGACAGAGTTACCTCACTGTTACTATACCCTGGACATTGTTGGGAACAGAAAAATCTCTGAAGCAGGTGCTGTAGTGTAGTTCCTATTATCCCAATAGGCTCTGCGCATTGGAATAATACCTTCAATAGTATAGGCCTAGACCAGACGTTAACTAGGTCTTCTATTGTCGATATTAGACTTAAAGTTTTGGGTTTGCCAGCTAGCTCAGAGTTCACTAGAAACTTTCTCCAATAGGCAAGGAGGAGTTGAACCTCCCTGGATAGACAAGAAGGGATTTAGTTTCTGACAACCATAGAACATGACAACTTTGCTCTCCCCTAATCAAGAGTGTATCTCTAGAGTCGTGTGAAAACAAAAGACAACTTATTTTACTCAGTCAGTACGTGCATTTTTAGTCTCACCAGATTGTAGAGAAAAGGAAGAGATGGGCGTGTTCAATAAAAGATGGTATTTATTGATCAGTCTCTTTTCTCATACAAGAGAAATGGATCGATATTATCGCAATACTTATGGTTAAGTAAAGTGCATACAATAAAAGCAGAAGTATAAAATAATACTGTAAAAACATTTATATGGTTTCTAAGCCATAAGGTGGTTTAAAATGGATAAAATAGATACATACATATATACATTTGACTAATCGTACTCAACTGGTGTTTCTAACTACGCCTACCCCAGTGTACCTGACCTAAGCCTAATACGTGGGCGGGAATAGAAAGTAGCAGTTTAAGTTAAGTTTGTTTTGCCAAGTGAATGACTCAAGAATTCTCTGCAAGGGGTTATTCAGTTCTGTACCTGGAATCTAGGATGAATGAGGGATGGTATCTCTCGTCTCTGGTCTCGATATTCCAGGCTGCCTGCGAGGGCTACCCGGAAGCGCCGGAGCTGGATTTCTCGGCAGGAGAAAGGCAGCGTCTCGTTCTCAGCGCGTCAGGAAGGCGGGGCTGCGCCAGCGGGGTCTGCTCTGCTCTGGGCTTCGGCAAGTCTGGCTGCTCCGATCTCGTCACCACCGCGTGTGTTTGCTTAAGGCAATACCGGTAATATTTATACCTGTAAGGTGCCGAGATTGACGTAAGGATGGACATAGATATGTCAATAAGGATGTTATACGACTTGGTCGTTAGCACATTCTTTTGCTGAAGTTCTCGATGAAATCAAAACAATGGCCGCCGGGTTTTTCCCAGGTTGTCATAGGTTTGATTCGTTTTGAGAACTCCGTATGCCTTATCGGGGGCTGGAGGAATATCGCTTGTCTAATTAGATGGCAAGCGTTATGACCTAATCAGATAACACGTTCCTGTGCCGTGGTGTGGCTTAATCAGATAATGGTTTCTGCATCATGGGATGGCTGCTAGTTAACTTGTTAACCAGAACAGGGTCAGGAATAGGGGGATCGATACAGAACCTATAGGAATACATCACACCCACTCCACGCTAACTATTGCCATGTTTACGAATCTAGGCATAGTAAAACATACTGTAGAGTATTGTGTATACCGTACCACCCCAAAATACATATAATGCATTTCGAATTTATCTAATATACGAAAAAATAGTCATATGTACTATATGCACTCAAGCTGTAGAATAATGCCAAAGTAATCAAGCATATGTATACATTATTACTAATCGAATATGAGAATTACACATGAAATGGCTCTTAATACAGAAGAAAAAGTTCGAGACCATTCCATCACAGAATAAAATAATTATGAACATACCAGCGGGCAGCTAATGTCTATAAAGTATCTAAAAATAGAAATTTTAGTTCTCTAAGAATAGTTCTTACTTTAAGCAGAAGATAAGTGTCCCGAAAAATCGTAAAAATATTTTGGGGCTGCTAAAAAAATTGCTGTCCGTGAACTGGAGGGAAAATTGTTCATGCTACTTTATTATTTAAAGTTGAAGGCCAAATTCAGGGTGTTGGGAACGCCGTGTGCTAGCTTGCTCAAAAGTCTCTATTTCTGCTCTGGTGAGAACATCATATCATTTAGACTGTCGAAAAAGCTGTCAACAGCTTCCTGGGAGAGTTCCACTAACTCGGAAAAAGGTGTAACCATGCATTCGTGCGCATGATTGTCTCCATTGACGTTTTGATTAGTATTGCTGACAGAAGGTCGTACCTGATCGATGCTGCTTTCATCTTGAACTTCACTACCCCTTAATCGTAGTGGTGAAGTCTCCACGAATGCCGTCATCAGGATTGGTAGCCGTTGAGGGCAGCACAAAGCATGAGCCTTTATCGGACTCAACAATGTTTCTGCATCCATTGGCGCATCTGATTGTAGCGTCAGACAGGTGTCCAACACGCATTCTTCTCCGCACAGCAGGCACCTTAATACAGGTAAAACACATCGATGCCACATTGGTCGAAATGAAAGAAACCAAGTCATGTTCAGGTCTCTAAGCCGGGATAGTCCCAGGATTTTTGATATCCGGTCCCGGTATCCAATGGCTCAGATTGTTTCTTCCCTTGTCGCAGGTGTTTTGTCTGTGACACGGTTTGCCATAACGAAATATAAGGACTAAGAATAGGATTCCTGCAATTAGTCCCAAAATGAGGGGAAGTCTGCCAAAAATCGAATGGACGAAATCTGGAAAAATACCCAGTATGGCTTTGAATGGTGTTAATGCCATTGAAAATGCTGTCTTAAATACCTTTGAGACTCCACTGGTATCAGAAATATTTAAGATTTCATTCAGGATTTCTGCGAAATGTATGGGGGAATTAGTTGATAACAATGAGTGAATCTCTGCAGTCGTCCTTGCGACTAGGAGATCATACGTTTCTTTTGATGACGTGAGCCTGGTCGGCGTCTGAAGAAGCACTGTTTTCATTCTGCTTAAAGTATCTATTCGAATAGAAGTAATTTTCAAGTTAGGCCATGCCCTTGCCTCCCTGTCCGGAAAGGAGCTGGGGAACAATGAGTGTCCACAGCACATGACCTTCGCAGTCGTAGTTACGAGATAAGGAATCCCGGGCAGAAGACTACAACATCTGCGATCCACAATTAGAATGTAACTCCCGTTATAGAGTCTTTTAAAGAATGGTTCTATCTCAGTTGCAGGTGCGCCTAGCTGGTGACATGAAAGGTTATTTGAGTTCCCTTCACAGGCTCCATGCAAACTAATTCCATTACACAGAAGTGTACCGCTTAGTGACATCGCACAATTATTGCCACTAAGAAACACTTTCTGTCCTTTATTACTGACACATGCATGTTAATAGGGCAAGTTCCATGTTGTCTTAATGTACCCTTTTCCCAATTTTTCGTACATGCCAGCCTGTATATATTTTTGGCAGTATTGAAACCTGAAGGTTGATATTGGAATATTAATTATCCCATGAATTATCCATTCACTGACAGGTCGTTCTGACATTGTCACTGGTAATCTCTCGAGTTTCTCAATGCTCAGGATTGTATAATCAGCACCCTTCTGTGCCATACTGATTTGTTTATCAGTAAGGTTAAAGATATTGAATAGTGACGTTGTGTTGATTAAACGCCAAGGCACATAGCCTGAACGCAGATTTTGTAACGTCCAGCCAAGCTGTACAATAGAACGCAATTGAGACTGACCGTGTTGTAACAACAGTAAGTCTTGCGATATTATGTCGATTGCTGAAGACACAATGCTGTCCAAAGAAAAAATTCTGGAGGACAGAGTCATTAACCCATTGTCCACTACAGAAAGTGATTTTTCCAAATTAATACGGTCAATTTCCCGTATACTTTCTGCTGTCTCAATTTGAGTAACCTTCCAGGCCTCGTTGTAAGCTGCATATACAGAGGCTGCTATGAAGCGTTTTTGACGCTGTTTGCGTGGTCCCATAATGAAATCACGCAAGTCAGCACCATCAGTAAGTAAAGTTAGGTGTTGCTTAATTTCTGTCAGTGTGGAAGTTTGTAGCCATTGAAGGCAGAGTTTGCCCACACTGTAGGTGGTTATTATCCCTGGGTGTTGTCTTTGGGAATATCTAGGGTCTGGCCTGGTCAATGTGAACCCCTGTGTTTTGTTCAGGAATCTATCTTGACAGTTATTAGTATCTGTGGGCCAGATCAACCATTGTTTCCAATCAGGATGTGTTCTGTTTTGGTTTAATATATGGTTTACGTCTATCTCTTCATCTGTAGAGCTATTGCTGTTCATAGTTGGCTTTGGAATAGACGGTTTATTTAAGTCTTTGATTTTGGCTAGGCCAAGACAGGTAATTTGTTGAACAGTGTCATTCAAAAATATAATTTGTTCTGGGATCATGCAGGCTCTAAACAATGATTCTATACCTTGTACTTGCCATTCTTTTGTACCCCAAACACTTTTTACTTCAACATTTTTGTCCCAATAATCAAAACCAAAAGTATTCATTTGTTCAAAAAATGAGTCTGAATATATCAATTTCATGTTTGTTAGCATGGTCTTTGTCCCTGTCTTATTTGACAATTTGAAATAAAATGTTTCAGCATTACTTGTGTTGAATCCTGAAAAGTATGAATATTTGTCATAAAAGGTTCTTGAGCTTCCTTTTGGAGGGGTTGCACAATGTTCCCATTGATTATAATTTAAAACATTTCTAGGTTGTGCCGATTTATGTAGAAAATGGTTACCATAGTGGTTGTAACAGTACATACTATCATAATTAGTCGAACCCTGCAAATAATCATGTTTGGTAAATTTAGCAGACATCACTAGGTCAGACATCATATTATTTATACTTTCAAAGTCCCAATCATCAGCAAATGAGCTTGGTTTTACAAAGTCACTCAATGAGATCTTGATTTGGTGTGGATATTTCAGGATTTCGACCGGACCATAAATTTCATAGTCAGTATTGTCCCATGCTACCCCACCCGGTATAGGATTGGCTGTGAAGTTAACTGAAGAAAGTTCTCTTTTCTCGACGTGTGAAGATGTGTGTGGCTTGAGGATCAAGTTGATTTTCTGACTTGCTGTGTCCATTTTAGCATATTTTCCCTCAATGAAGCGTCCCAAAGTTAGTACCATGATGAGCCAAAGTATGAGGATAAATGCACCAAAGCCCACCCAAAATTCAATCCATGGAGAAATCAGATAGGTTTCTTTCAGTTGTTTCAAAAGTTCTTTAGCTTTATCTTTAAAGGTTTTTGTTGATGGCTGTGTCTTTGATTCACTGAGGTCTTCAGAGGAATCATCGAAGTTTATGAAGTAGCCGGATGCAGTTCTGTCAATTGTTCCAATTGCTTCAGGATTACTGTTTCTTGCATATTCGTTTGTTACTTCATTGTAGGTTGGTGTGTCTTTACTAAATGTTTTTATTTGGGTTTTCAGAGGTTTAAGTTCCATTGCATTGTTGCAAAGTCCTTGTTGTTCTTCTGTAGGCGTTTCGAATGTGATTAGCCTCTTAGTTAGGACCTCTGTATTAGTAGCAAACCTTGGTGTTCTACTACTTATCGGGAGTCCACTTGGCCTACTGTTTGTTATCGGCCACATGATTGTGGTTTTACCAGGTCGATGGATACAACTCGGTTCTCCTTTTTACCAGCAAGCGGCGGTAGTACAACTGATCTTGTCCCGTTGATAGACAAGACAGGAACGGCTTTTCTGTAAGAAGGCCCAAATTCCTTCTTTACCGCGATCTTTTCTCTGACTAGATCCCCGACTTTTGGAATCCAGACAGGTCTTGCTGGGACAGGTGGTGGTTCTTCAGTGGTTGTTGGCTGCTGTTTCAACTTTATGTTGCTCAGGTCTTTTCTTGTTTTGTTTAAGTCCTGCAAAATAGCCAAACGATCTTTGATATCAAAGCTTTTTTCCTTTACCACTGAAGTCTGACTGTCAAGATCTAAGACTAACATCCTAGTTCCAAACAATAATTCGTACGGACTGAATCCCTTCAGAGAATTTCTTGGCAGGTTGTTTAGACTACGTTGGACACTTATTAGATGTTTGACCCACCCAGCTCCCGAACCTAATATCCTTTCCGTTATAGATAGCTTTATGCCTTGGTTTTTTCTTTACACCATCCCGTATCCCTCAGGAAGGAAGTGAGAAGAGTCCCGCATCGCTATGCTCATTTGGCCATGTTTCCACACAGGCTTGAGGGCTAAAGTGAAAACATTGGTCAAACGTAGCATGCTCCTACCGTATATGCCATTTAGACTCGCAAATCTTTGTATAACAGTCCAGACGTCAGCCGAGTGCTGGGGATCTACATTATAAGTGGAAACTAGCCTGTATATGTTAATCGGACGCTTTGCTTTTTACTGTTGATCTTTTCTGGAGTGAAACGCCACGGTAGTATACCGTTTCTCTCGCCACTGCGATCTCTGTTGCAGTCCGGGCATTTTTTTACAAAAATGTGATGCTGCAGGCTCATGTCTGGCCACCAGTACATTGATTGTAATTCTTCCAGAGAATCTTTTAGTTTGAGGTGTCCGAGACCCTCACCCATATGTGCGTCTGCAATTAACAAGGTTCTCCTGTCCTTGTTTGGAATTACTCTACCCCCCACTCCAGGGATTCGAGCAAAAGGGACGGAGTTTGCATCGATTATGTATGTATAATTGAGTGGATAGTTGATCGGTAGCGCTGAGCAGTCGCCTTTTGATGACGTTTTCACCGCCAGCACTGTTTCACCGTCAATGTATTTCACTGTACGCTTTTTTCTAGCTACGGAAGCCGATTTAGTTGCTACCGCTGTGGCTGTCTCAGCCAATGAATTCCCTGCAACGTGAACGCCATCACGCTGATGACTCAGTGTATGTATCACGTGAGTCTTTGCTAGTTCTTTTTGTAACAGAACTATTTGTTCCCAAAGTAGTTTTTGCTTTATTGTTGCACCTGTGTCATCTTTGTAACCGTTTTGAATCCATGTCTGCAAATCGTTGTTATATGATTTTACGCAGTAATATGAATCGGACACTATAAGTGTCGGGAATTCGCGATCCGCATTATCTAGCGCCATTTTCAATGCTATTATTTCAGTCTGTTGTTCTGAATTAGTTTCTACTGAGTGTGTTTTTGTTAATAGAGGTCTTAGTTTACCTCTGCGCCACACTTCTTTTGTAATCTCACATGTGGGGTTGTATGCTTGTTCTCCCCAAACGGAGGGTTGAGCATGTCCGTCTGTATAGATTACACAAGCGTATTGTCGTAAGGGCAGAATGTCGATTGGCAGAGGGAATGTTCTTTCATATTCTAGATTTTTCAATTCCTCTAGTTCTGGATCAAAGTAGTAGTTTACTTTGTCCATTGTAATGGAATTCACCCATTGTATCCATTCCGGATTCAATGCTGTTGTTGGTAAATTACACGGTGTTGTTAATGCCTCAAAGGCTGATTCTGCTGCTCTGACTGTGATACGTCTACCGTCAGCTTTATCTTTTTCTCTAGCTATTGCGGTTTGAACTGCATGAACAATGTTTTCTTTAATGCTGAAATTCTTTTCAGCTTCTGTGTACAAGTGTGATTTGAATGCAATTGGTACCTTTTCTCCCTCATTAGAGGTCAGGTATGTGAATCCGCATCTTCCTGGGATGACTCGAATCACAAGATTGCGTGTGTTATCATGTGTTTCTAATTTTGTTTTTATTAACATGTCTGTTTGTAAGGATCTCAAAATTTCTGTGTGTATTTGAGTCCAATTGGTTCTTTTAAAATCTGGTTTTATTAGATCATAAAGGGGCTTGACCCTTTCTGCGTAATTTGCAATGTATGTTCTTCCGAAATTTAGGAAGCCTAGAATTGACTGTAGGTTTTTTAGTGTTCTAGGTGCTTGGAGTACGGCACATTTCTCTAGGAAATTGTCAGCCAGGCTTTTGCCTTCACTTGATAATTCATATCCTAAGAACAGGACTGTTAGATGGGCAATTCTGGATTTTTTAAAGTTGAATTTGTAACCCTCTGCTGCGAACCCAAGTATTATGGTGTTCACTCTCTTCAAGTGAGTATCCAAGTCATCATCTGTTAGGTATATGTCGTCGACATAAGATAATGCTTCGTCATCATATGTTTGTAGTAACTCTGTTACTCTCGCTGAGAATAATCCTGGGCTGTTCTTGAACCCCTGGGGTAACCGACAGAATTGTTTTTGAGCGCCATTTATTGAGAAAGCGGACAAGTATCTGCTCTCTGGTGCTATATTTTGACAAAAGAATCCATTAGAGATGTCTAATGTTGTTTTGTATTTTTTGCGCACTATGTTATTCATTAGTGCAGCACTATGCGAGTTTTGCACTGCAAAAGTTTTGCAACATGAGTTAAGGTGTCTGTAATCCAAAACTAGACGATATGAATTGTCTGGTTTGGAGACAGGAAACAAAGGGTTGTTCATTTGTGAGGTGCAAGTTTCAATCACCCCCTGGTATTCTAGTTGATCTAGGATTTCTTTTACCTGTTTTTTAGCTTCTTGCTTAATTGGGTACTGTCTTTGTGCAGTAGGTTGTGATTTTAACTGGATTTTGTGAGGAGGAGAGTCCTCATCCCATCCTACGTGATTTTTATATAAAGCAGGAGCTTGAGCTACTGCCCACTTTCTAGCAAGTGTGTATTTTTTATGAATTGGGATATGATTTGAGAAGGCAGGCATAATTATTTCTTCGCCATGAGGGCAGTCCCTGACAAACTCTGGTGGCCAGTCTTTTTCAGCTAGAAGGATGTCATAGCCCTTGGAGAGATTATCCCAAAATAGGCCCCTTATTTTTCTAGTCTTATCCCCTTCTATACGTAAAGTTATTTCATATATTTTGTGAGGTTTGCTAACTCTGGTGTCTGCAGTTTCCACATGAAGATATTCATTCGTGTCCACTGTCTCTAGATGATTCATAAGGACTTTGCGAGCTATGCTCACTTCTGCTGCGCTGTCTAGCATTGTCTGAGCCCATTCTCCGTTTTTCAGTTGTGTCCTCAGTATTCTCGGCATTGTTAACTACTTTAATACTGGCTACCTTCTTTTTTGGAAATTGTAATTTCTTTTTTAGATGAGCAGGTTCCTTGTCTTTGGACTCGGCGTGCTCTTCTCTTTGTTCTGATCGTCCTCTTCTTTCCGATTTCTGCGAGGAAGTCTGAAAAGATTAAGAGGGGTGTGTATCAAAATCTTGATATCTATCAGGTTTCTTTATATTATCCCTATTTCTAAGGTTGTATTTTTTCCCAGAGGGCTCACTTTGGGGAGACCTGTGTCCTTGGTTCGGAGATTTTTCTCTCCACCGAGGAGACCTTCCTCTGGACTGGAATTTCTTTTCTTTAGAATTGGATTGTTTTTTTCCATCCCAGCTCTTTTTTTGTGATGTTAAATTATTATGAAAAAATATTTTTTCAGGACTTTCAATCAGTTTGGGTTTTACTGGTATTCCACCTAAACTATCTCTACCTAGTTCCTCATAGGATTTTTCTATAATTCTGGCAATTTCAGCTGGTTGGTCTGCTATATCTGTTTCTTTTAACCTCTGGCGGATCGCCACGTTTGCTGCTTCTCCCTTTATATTGGCTAGTAATATAGCCGAGACCTGCTTGAAGTCTTTCAGTAATTTCATACCAAGAGTTAAAGCGGGTTCTGGACCGTATTCATCTTGAATTTGTTTTAGCACATCTGGTATTACCGAGATGGATGGAACACCATGCATTTTTGTGTAAATGGAAGCAAAGACTGTACCCCAAGTGTCACAGTCCTCCACGTGTGGTGCGATTCCCATTGGAAGACAGATAGTCAGAATCCTGTGTTTTTCCAACGGGGTGGTGTCTGGAAACACCGCCTCTATTTGGGTGATTTTTTGTGCTAACCAGAATGGTATTTGTTCCCGTTTAGCTGGTACTTTACCCAGGCAGGATTGTATGTTCTGTGGTGTAATTTTATTTGTGTTCCCCTGATGAGGGGTCAGCTGTGGAATTTTAATTGCTGGTTGGATTGTTGAAGTCCGCATTACATATTGGACTAATTGTCTATGTACTTTTATTAATTGTTTTAGTTGTTTTAAAAGATCTGCTGCAGACATTCTTTCGATGTCTGGATGTGGTGTGTATCCGGCTAGGACCGGCCACGTTGCTCCTGGTCTACCTAATGGACCGAGCCTGGTGATGTGATTATTATGTTTTAGGGCGCCATTAAACAAGAGCAGGTGCTCTTGAAATTTGAGTGGTACTTCCACCTCCTCGAAAGGAGTGTACTCATTAGGAGGTTCCTCTGTTTTGTAATAGTGGAAGACCTTTGTTACAGCGTTTGCTGCTGGAAAGTGTATCCATGAATAGAACACCTCTGTCTGCCGATATTCGTGTGCCTCTATTACGAATATGACTGTGCCACCTCTAGGTGTCACTCCATTTTCTATAAGTTTTAAAGTTATAGATTTTCTTATGTTGACCGCGATGAGTATTATATTCGGGTCTGTTTCTTGCATAGCATTATCAGCTGCTATGAGTTCAGCTGCTATTCTAGCTGCCTCTCTTTCTCCTTCACTGTCTGACATTGTACTGTCCAGAAGGTTATTCCGTTTGTTTGCAGATCAGGTTTCTTATGGAAACAAAGATTAGATGCACAATATTTTGGAACAGTGTATACTTCAACGTTGACTAAACCAAGAACCATACATAGGAGTTTCCTCCTGCGAGGTTTGGCGGATATTACCTTTCACCCACTCCAGACGTCTTTGGAGTATTATGGGAAAAAAGGGGTCTGAGTGAAAAAGCACGACTGAGTTACTCTAATGTTTTGCGTTAGTTTTATCGCCTTTCCAAACGTTTGGGCGCCATGTAGTGTAGTTCCTATTATCCCAATAGGCTCTGCGCATTGGAATAATACCTTCAATAGTATAGGCCTAGACCAGACGTTAACTAGGTCTTCTATTGTCGATATTAGACTTAAAGTTTTGGGTTTGCCAGCTAGCTCAGAGTTCACTAGAAACTTTCTCGAATAGGCAAGGAGGAGTTGAACCTCCCTGGATAGACAAGAAGGGATTTAGTTTCTGACAACCATAGAACATGACAACTTTGCTCTCCCCTAATCAAGAGTGTATCTCTAGAGTCGTGTGAAAACAAAAGACAACTTATTTTACTCAGTCAGTACGTGCATTCTTAGTCTCACCAGATTGTAGAGAAAAGGAAGAGACGGGCGTGTTCAATAAAAGATGGTATTTATTGATCAGTCTCTTTTCTCATACAAGAGAAATGGATCGATATTATCGCAATACTTATGGTTAAGTAAAGTGCATACAATAAAAGCAGAAGTATAAAATAATACTGTAAAAACATTTATATGGTTTCTAAGCCATAAGGTGGTTTAAAATGGATAAAATAGATACATACATATATACATTTGACTAATCGTACTCAACTGGTGTTTCTAACTACGCCTACCCCAGTGTACCTGACCTAAGCCTAATACGTGGGCGGGAATAGAAAGTAGCAGTTTAAGTTAAGTTTGTTTTGCCAAGTGACTGACTCAAGAATTCTCTGCAAGGGGTTATTCAGTTCTGTACCTGGAATCTAGGATGAATGAGGGATGGTATCTCTCGTCTCTGGTCTCGATATTCCAGGCTGCCTGCGAGGGCTACCCGGAAGCGCCGGAGCTGGATTTCTCGGCAGGAGAAAGGCAGCGTCTCGTTCTCAGCGCATCAGGAAGGCGGGGCTGCGCCAGCGGGGTCTGCTCTGCTCTGGGCTTCGGCAAGTCTGGCTGCTCCGATCTCGTCACCACCGCGTGTGTTTGCTTAAGGCAATACCGGTAATATTTATACCTGTAAGGTGCCGAGATTGACGTAAGGATGGACATAGATACGTCAATAAGGATGTCATACGACTTGGTCGTTAGCACATTCTTTTGCTGAAGTTCTCGATGAAATCAAAACAATGGCCGCAGGGTTTTTCCCAGGTTGTCATAGGTTTGATTTGTTTTGAGAACTCCGTATGCCTTATCGGGGGCTGGAGGAATATCGCTTGTCTAATTAGATGGCAAGCGTTATGACCTAATCAGATAACACGTTCCTGTGCCGTGGTGTGGCTTAATCAGATAACGGTTTCTGCATCATGGGATGGCTGCTAGTTAACTTGTTAACCAGAACAGGGTCAGGAATAGGGGGATCGTTACAGAACCTATAGGAATACATCACAGTGCCTTATCCTGGAAAACATTTAAAACGGCGGCCTGTCTGTGACCAATGAAATGAGCCAGGACGGCTCCACTCTCACACTTGATTTTCTTTGGGGGAGTGTTTTAAAAAAAACAATTGTGTAAGTTGATTGTCTGACGCGTCTCCTTGTGACTCCACCTCTCACAACCCGCCTCACCCACCTTCCGTTCACACTTCATCATCCCCCACTTTACGGGATCCCAGAGCAATGCGTTCCACTTCCAGCAGCGATCTCTGCTCAGGGACCCCGAGAGAATGACAGTCACACAGCCCTGCATGATGGTAAAGGCTTCCAGGCACCTTCAAAGAGTGAATGTTTGCGCATTATGATGTAAATGGCACAGAAGGCACAAAGGCATAATTCTATAATACCCCGAAAATCCCGGTGCCTCTGTATTTCCCTTGACACACCTATTTTTTAAGTACAAAAATACCCCAAGCCCTTCCGGGCACCTAGGTCTCCGAAGCATCTGCGCCTTAGACACCTCCCCAAGATAATGCCTGTAATATGATATGCAATGACAGAATGCCTGACAGTCGCCCGTAGTGCGAGAAGTCACTCAAAGGACAGAGGCCACATTCAGATAGTTAGCGCCCATTTGTTGGCCCACCCGGGGCCTCATTTAAATGAAGCGCGGGTGCCTGTGCTTCATTTTTGTTTAAATTTTGTCGGGATTTGCGATACCAGAGCAAATTTTGCCGATTTTGTTTTAAAAAGAAGCTTTTTGGCCTTGTGTGACTCCTTGAGCAAGCCTCGGGGGTCAGGGTGTATCTACCCTGCCCCCTTTTCTTTTTTTTAACCTTTGTTTTACTGTTTTCTTGATGGCTGCCAACACTTCCTGGTTTGGAGTGTTGACAGCCAATTAGAATAAAGCTTGTGGTCGGGAGGGGTAGCGACTTCACCGCAGCCATAGATATCGAAACTTTTATTTTTGAATTTCTCAGCAACTATGAACGGATTTACACCATTTTAAAAAAGGGTCGCTTTCTGAACCAAGCACTACCTTTTTGCCAAATTTGGGGTAATTCCGTTCAGCAGTTTCGGCTGTAGCCTGTCTCAAAATTTCCTATGGAAATGAACATGGGGAAAACTCGTTTTGGGACCCCCCTTTTTTCTCTGCCCCGCTTGACAAATCATCCCCAAACTTTCAGGATAGGAGCTGACCTGGCTAGACTTTTTTGGGGGAGAATTTCACGACGATTCATCAAACGACACCAAAGTTATTAGCAAATCAAAAAATGCTTTTCCTATGGAAATTATGTTCTAACTATAACTACCTACTGGTGACCGCCAGTAGGATATATATATATATCTGGCATGCACCAGAATGAACATCATCAGATAAGGCACACCGGGGGCCGATAAAAATTGTGACACGCAGGGTATTGTGGGAGCCAGAAAGTCTGTAATGGATGTCTGCCTCGGAGGAAGGAGCGAGAAGAGCTCCGACACGCGTCAGGCGAAGGACTTGATTTACGAGGTGCTGACAACACCCCCTTGCTAATAAAGGTTTCGAAAACCATCTGCTCACGGTGTGCGTTTTGAATGCGGGGCAACCTTGGGAGATATATATATATAGCGTCATCATGCGGAATCTGTGTGGGCCAAAGCTATGGAATTGCCACACACAGGGGTTTTCAACCTGGTCAGCAAGTGAATTGTGACCACAAGATGGAATTCTGAGGCCCGCAATCGGGCGGAAAAGAAATTGGCATGTTTGTAACAGAGATGATGTAAAGTGTATGCAGAACTATGAAACCCATAATGCATCACTGGGAAAGGAGGTGAACATACTCTGTACAAAAGCGCTTTTAACCTACCTGTGAACAAGGGCGATCCATAGCTCGAAAAGCGTCAGGACCTTAAGGGTTAAAGTCATCAAGTGATTGCACCGGTTGTGTTCTTGCCGCTGACAATAAAGTGAGTCGAAAAACAAGTGCGTCTCCATGCAAGGCAACCTTTTCTTTCCATTAATAGCGGCAAGCCCCGTCGCGGAGAGGCACCAGCGTTATCATGCCGAATCTGTGTGGGCCAAAGCTATGGAATTGCCACACACAGGGGTTTTCAACCTGGTCAGCGAGCAAATTGTGACCACACGATGGAATCCTGAAGCCCGCAATCGGGCGGAAAAGAAACTGGCATGTTTGTAACAGAGACGATGTAAAGGGTATGCAGAACTATGAAACCCATAATGCATCACTGGGAAAGGAGGTGAACATACTCTGTACAAAAGTGCTTTTAACCTACCTGTGAACAAGGGCGATCCATAGCCCGAAACGCGTCAGCAGGACCGTAAGGGTTAAAGTCATCAAGTGATTGCACCGGTTGTGTTCCTGCCGCTGACAATAAAGTGAGTTGAAAAACGAGTGCGCCTCCATGCAAGGCAACCTTTTCTTTATATATATATATATATATATATATATATATATATATATATATATATATATATTACCTACTGGCGGTCGCCAGTAGGTATATATAGTTAGGATTTTTTCTCTATGGGATTTTTGAAAATTCTATGTCTAATAACTTTGGCGTTTGTGGACGGAATTGGCTGAAATTTTCAGGAAAATGGAACATTTTGTTTCTGAGCAGCCCCTGGAAATTTGGGGGGGGTTCGTCAAGGGGGGGCAGAGAAAAAAGGGGGGTCCCAAAACGTGTTTTTAACAATGAGTTTTCCATAGGGCGGTTGGCCTCACTTTTAGCCCGAACGGCTGAATGGATTTGCATGAAACTTGGCAAAATTGTAGGGACTGGTAGCCCGATGTGCCTTTTGTAGGTCTCAATATATGTGCTCCAGTGGATTTTGAGAAATTAACGTTTAAAAAAAGATATATATCTGTAAGCGCGCTCTGGGCAGCGCTCCGGTCCGCGGACCTTAAGCGTACCGGAACTTCGCGTAGCTAAGCTGATTGGCTCTCCGGTGTCTGTCAACATTCTAAACAGTCCGGAGCGGCCGCCATCTTGTCTCTCGGTAGGATTGAGAGACAAGAGGAGGCCAAAACAAAGGCGAAAATGACCATAAGGGGGCATACTAGATCCTCCCTGACCCCCTAGGTTTAATGTGGAGGTTTTAAAAGGGCCCCGCGGGGCAAAAAAAACAAAAAATTGTTTTTGTTTTTTTTGCGTGGGGAGCGCCCGGTCCGCGAACCGGGAAGCGTTCTGGGCAGCGTACTGCAATGAAAAATGAATGATAGACTTTTCAAATGCTGTATGTTAATTGATTGTTGTTTTTGTTGATTATTTTTTATTTTCTTTATTTTTTAAGCATTTTTTTTTAATGTGATTGTGTTTCATAATTTATTAAACTTTCTAACATTTCATTGTCAGAAATTTCATAATTATCATGGAATATACATTGTAGTCTCTGAGGGTGTAAAATGTCCTCATTTGCAAGGAGGTTATCTACTGCTTGTACACATTGCAGTAGTTCATTGTCCCAAGTTTCATCGAAAAATTCAATGTCAATTTGATCAATTGTATCAATCAATTCTTGGCTGCTCTCTTGCAGGTCCATTTCAAAAGAAACTTGGTTTTCGCCTTCCATTTTGCCTGAAATTTGGATTAAAAAAATATATATTAGTAGAGATAGGGCAATGTTGGGAATAATTTTAGATAGGCATTTTTTATCAGTGAATTTATCTTTGGGCAGTGTATAGTATCAGAGTGGAAGTAGGAATATAAAAAAGTGTATGTGATTTAACGTAAGTAAATTCATAATTATACAAGAGAAGCCTAACTACATCCATAACTATAACAGAGAAGTCTCTCTAAATCTATAACTACTACAGAGGGATAGTATATATCTATCAGAAAAAGTTTACCATATTAACTTATAGTGCACAATATACTTCAGTTTTAAAAATAAAAACTTACCTTTAGAAAGAAGTTGAAGGAATTAGTGAAAATACTATTGAAATGTACAGCAAGAAGTAGTAGTCAAAATGGCTGTGTTTTCTTCTCTTCCTTTATATATATTCAGGTATATAACCAATGAAATGTCAGGTAAAAAAAATAGAAAATGAAAGTAACATTTTCATTGGTTGTCAATTCCAACACTTCAGATGTGTTTTGTGAAGTAATTTACCTCAGGGTATTTAGAGAGGTCTACAGGCTAAATGACTAAATGGAATTCCAATCAAATTTGTGAAAATGGTAGGGATTGGTATGTAGTATGAGCTAATCTATATTTGGTGAAATTGTATCCAGTGGCTTATCTGTGAACTACTTTCCCACCTTTTTTGATGGTGCGCTTCCCAGAGAGCGACCCGGTACGCGAACCGTTGAGCGCCCCGGTTCGCGAACCTTAAGCGTTCCGGGAGTCCACCATTTTGTGTTTCGGTCGAATTAAGATACAAAATGGAGGGCAAATAATGTTCAGATTGGGTAGAAGGGGGCACGGTAGAGTTATCTTGACCCCCTAGGTTTTCTGAGGGTGGCTGAGGAGGCTTATATGTGCGAAAAAAAAACATTTTTAAAAAAAAATTCGCGAGGTTAGCTCCCGGTTCGCGTACCGGGTAGCGCCCCAGGGAGCGTACTTTCTTGAAAATTAGTGAAAAATGTTAGAGTAAAATAATAATTGTGAGTGATCAGATGTAGGGTAGCTCTGAGAAGAGCTTTTGGGTTTATGGTACATTTAGGTACTTATAAGTAGGTACCAATGCACATTCTTAAATTCAGAGTGAAAACTCTGTTGCCCTCATCTGAGAAGTGAACTCCATCTCCTCTGTAGATATCTTGCATGTAGTAACGCAAGTTATTGTTGTACAGGGAGCCCATTCCATGGTCTCTCATGTAAGCTGAAACAGATTTGTTTACATGCTTCCTCGACTTCTCAATTTGTGGACAAAATTGGTTTGACCACCTCCATTTCTGTCTTTGGCATATATTTGAATATACCAAGGCAGTCTGAGGAAAAAGTGCCATTAATTGCTCAAAGGTGTCCTTTAAAAGCATTTCCAGACCTACACCAGTCAAAGTGCCCAAGTCATTACCTCCACAGTGCACAATTAACAGGTCAGGTTTGGGCAAATGCATAAAGGTTTTCACCAATGGTATCAATTGGTGACATTTTAATCCTCTGTGGCCAAACCACTTAATTTCCACATCTTGTAAATTGAGGTTAGGTAATTTCCTGTTTTCAACGTACCTTTGAGCCCAGTGAATATAACTATGTCCAACAATCCAGACAGAAAACATGGTGAGAGAAGGTTCTCCTGCAGTCAGATGAAGTGTGGCAATGAAATGGCAGTTGAAAAAATGAGAGTTTAAAATGAAAAAAACTGTGGGGTTTCTGTGTTCATGAAGCAGTAACAGTGATTGGTGGATTTTGATTGCTGAAAACAGAAAGTTAGGGTGCACGGATGTGTTCTTTGAAAGATGTATTTTGAATGGTCAATAAAAAATCATTAAATGAAAGAATGCACTGGATATGCAGGTACACTGAGAGTTCAGAGTTCAATTGCAACAAAGTTGTGTGAACTTGCAAACACCAGAAGTCTTCCAAGAGGTGGTTGCCATGCAGAAAAGACAGAAAGGGCAGAGGGGGGAAGGGTTTTCATTTGAAAAAAAGTGAGGGAAGAGTTTTGATTGGGTGACATGAGAAATATGTGTGAAGAATTACAGCATTTCTGTGCTTTTGATAGCTGCAGACTCTGGAGTGCATACCTTTTGCTCTGCTGAAGACAAATTGGTGTGTTTCTGAGACTGTTTTCAAACTCAAAGTATTTGCTAAGGTGAGAAAATATTTCTTTAATTTAGAGAATAGTGTGCTTTAAGGAGAAAATTATGAATTATGTGGCGCAAATTGCTTGTAAATATGCTCCCACCTGTGCATGGAAAATTTAGATTTTGAATGTTTGTGTTACATAGCCATGTTAAAAGTGACCCAACCATGCAGGAAAGGCAATCAAAAAACGCTTTTATGTGTCTTAAGGACATTTTAAGTAATTTTCCCATGTGCAGTGTTTTGAAATTATGATTTGAAAATCGTTTTTGAGGTAAAGGAATTGTTTTTAAATTTATGACAAGGACATAATGGTGTATGCTTCTTTATAAGGCAATTGACTGTCCCTGACTTTTCTCTGTGGCGCAAATTGCTTGTAAATATGCTCCCACCTGTGCATGGTAAATTTAGATTTTAAATGTTTGTGTTACATAGCCATGTTAAAAGTGACCCAACCATGCTGGAAAGGCAATCAAAAAACGCTTTCATGTGTCTTAAGGACATTTTAAGTCATTTTCCCATGTGCAGTGTTTTGAAATTATGATTTGAAAATCGTTTTTGGGGAAAAGGAATTGTTTTTAAATTTATGACAAGGACATAATGGTGTATGCTTCTTTATAAGGCAATTGACTGTCCCTGATGTTATTTTTCCCATTTTAGTGTAAGACCTTTGTCTGTGGCGCAAATTGCTTGTAAATATGCTCCCACCTGTGCATGGCAAATTTAGATTTTGAATGTTTGTGTTACATAGCCATGTTAAAAGTGATACAAACATGCTGCAAAGGCAATCAAAAAACGCTTTTGTGTGTCTTAAGGACATTTTAAGTAATTTTCCCATGTGCAGTGTTTTGAAATTATGATTTGAAAATCGTTTTTGAGGTAAAGGAATGTTGTTAAAATTTATGTGCGCCATATGCCCCCAAATTTCTTTTTCAGGGGTGCAGCAGGGTGTTATTGAGACACCCCTGCAGCTTTGGAAAAATTCCTAATTTGCGATGAGCAAATTGTTAATCGCAAATTGCACCTTCATTTATATGAGCCTCCTAGCCCATGGAAATGAATGGGTAATTTGCAATTAGCAATTTGCTCATCGCAAATTTGGAATGGTAAAGAATCGCTATTTATTCCTTAAAATTCACTATTTTGGAAATGCAAAATAGTTATATGATACATATGGCGGTTGATGTCTAAGAAGATAAGAAGCTTAGGGATACATTTATGATGACTGGCGCAATGAAGTTGACATCACTTACTTCATTGGTAGAGCTTTACATGTATTATGTCCTCTGTATTCTTCATCAAGCGTAACTTTAATCTGCAATCCTGAGTAGGCCTCACCTTAAACAAACCTCTGGATAGGCCACATCTTATTGTCATCCTGAATTAATCATTTAAAATGCTAGGGACAGATTTATGATAGGTGTATGCCTCTTTTGCGCCACTTAGAAAACACTGTCCATGGGGAAATGACTTAAAATGTCCTTAAGACACATGAATGTGTTTTTTTAAAACGTTTGCAATTTTTTTGGGTCACTTTTAACATGGTTATGTGACTCAAACAGTCAAAATCTAAATTCGCCATGCTCAGGTGGGAGCATATTTACAAGGAATGTGCTCCATGGGGAAAGGTCTTATAATGTAATATGGGAAAAATGACATCAGAGACACTGAAATGCCTTATAGAGAAGCATACACCATTATGTCCTTGTCATAAATTTGCAAACCATTACTTTTCCCCAAAAACGATTTTCAAATCATAATTTCAAAACACTGCACATATGGAAATGACTTAAAATGTCCTTAATTCAAAATTTGCTATTCCTTATTTTGCGATTGCACTGAAGGATTTGCAAATTTTACGATTCCTTAAATGCAATGTATCAAACAAAAAATATGTAAAAAATGATATTAAGGATTTGGAAACTACCACCAACTTCTAGTTTGTGGTAATTTGCGAATTCTTTTCAAAAAGCTTTTTTTAAAAAAAACAAAAGGTCCCATATGACGCCAACACATGCCCTTAGGGCATGTAGGTGTGCCATATGCCCCCAAATTTATTTTTCAGGGGTGCAGCAGGGTGTTCTTGAGATACCCCTGCACGCTTGAAAAAATTCCTAATTTGTGATGAGCAAATTGCTAATCGCAAATTAAACCTTCATTCCTATGAGCCTCCTAGCCCATGGAAATGAATGGGTAACTTGCAATTAGCAATTTGCTCATCGCAAATTAGGAATGGTAAAGAATCGCTATTTATTCCTTAAAATTCGCTATTTAGGAAATGCAAAATATTTTGATGATACATATGGCAGTTCATCTCTAACAAGATAAGAAGCTTAGGGATAGATTTATGATGACTGGCGCATCACCAGGGATGTGCCAGTCATCTTGCGCCGCTGTTCCGCCACCCATGGTGTGCTGCATTTACAATGCGGCGCAGCATGGGGCAAAAACGGCACAGATGCTTGACGCATCTGTGCCGTTAAGGTGGCGCATTGCTGGAGTTGTATCGCAAGTGCGATGCAGCTCCAGCAAGGCTCAGGGGTGCACCATCTCCACAATGTTGCGTCAAGACCTATGCCTGCTTCAAGCAGGCGCAGGGTTTTGACGCAGGTTTCTCCTATCTGATTGTAAATGCGGCACACCATGGGTGGCAGAGCAGTGGTGCACGTTAACTGGTGCATGCCTGGGGATGTGCCATTTAACATAAATCTGCCCCTTTACATTTAAGTATGTGCAGGGGACACAGAGTCGGTGAGGCTTATCCAAGGTTAAGAAGAGATGAGTCCTGTTCAGTGAAAAATTAGACATAGGCTTCACCTGCTCAGCATCGCTGGACATGGCTAAATAATAGCTGCAAAATGTTACTCTTGTTAAACAATTTTACTATTATAATCTGTGAGATTTGTCTCTTACTCTGCAACATCTCATTGTTGTTATCTTTCTTTAAAGATAAAGACAACCTCAACATGAGCGACAATCTGCAATCAGTTGATTTTGACCTCATCATTGAACTTGTAATTGAAACATCAGTGGATGTTGATCCCTTGGATGATTTAAATCCTGAGGATGAAGAAGAGCGTGATGAGGATGCAGATTTGTCCGAATTATATGATATAGGATGGGAAGCTGACCTGCTTGAGCCTTTGGAAATATAAACATTTATTTTTAAAATTTATAATTAATAAAAAGTAAAAAGGTAAACCGTTTAATTTAAAAATAAAGACACCTTCAAAAGCAGGTTATGTGTAGTGTCTTCAATAAAATATTAAAATATGCTCATAAAATTAGATCAGATTCACATATAAAATAGCATAGGTAACATAAATATAAATGTCATTTCTTTTCTGGTATTTCTGTATTGTAAATTTGCCAACGACTAAAAAATCTTCTAATTAAAATGTCAAGTAGTGTGTTAAGTTTTTGATCACTGTTACTGATTTACTGTTTGGTAATAATGGTTAATAACATTATTTATTATATTTTTCCACAGATTCAACTGCAGATCATTTCAAGATTTCACCATGCCTACAATAGAAAGACAGAGAAAGGCTGCAAAACGTCAAAGACAGCAGGTGAAAAAAAATACGCAGCAGTCCTCTAACAAAGAGATTTGTCAAGTCACGAAGAAAGCACCGGGTAAGAGCACAAAACAATTTATAAGAAATATGTGTAGTAAAAAAAATATTACTACAGAAAATGTTTCAGTCCATAAAACGAGAAGGAAATCAAATGGAAAGGAAAGGCCAATGAAAAATGTTACTGCTAGAGCAAGAGATAACTCTGTGCATGATAGTAGAAGGAAACAACAGTTTAGGGAGATTCGTAAACGAATGTTCCGGAACAGGATAATTGGCAATTTGTTAAAAAATATTAAGAAAGGTCAACAGAAACTGGTTTTTTATAAGACAAAAAAAAAAGTTGAGAAAGTTATTGATCAGGCATTTGAAATTAAACGTAAGTTATTTATTTTGATAATCAATAGAATTAGGAAGCTAAACAAGGCAATTTTTGATTTCAAAAGAAATAGTAGATGGAAGAGAATAGTTAATCGTAGTAATTTTTGTGAAGTTTTTTCTGGAGAATGGATGCATAGTTCAAGCTGTGAGGCATTTTTTAATGAGGAGAGTTATTTCCAGGATAATGATTTGGTGCATGCAGTTGACACCAGTGGTCGTGCTTATGAAGTGAAAGATGGTTGTCCAGTTGAAAAAGAAAAACTTGTGACAACAGAGGCAGAAGAGGTGTTAGGTAATGAGGTTTTAGGAAGACGTGCTAAGGGTCCTGTGTACACCTGGAAGTGTAGTAGTATTTGCAGTGTGCGACAGGATTCCATCAATTTGCTTTGTGATTTTGTACGGTCATTTAATAAGAAAAGTTTGAAGCAGAAAATGATGTTGTTGCAAGAATTAGATCCTTGCAGAGTAAGAGAAGTGACAGGTTTGCATGGACATTCACTGGCTTGTCTTTCCAGGAGAGTATGCCAGAGTGTTTTTCATCATTTCAGGATGCTAGCAGTGCATCATAACAAAGTGAGGAAATTAGTTAGAATGTTGTATTATGCTAAGAGTCCAGCAATTATGCTTAAACAATTATGCGCTGCTCTTTTGCATGGTTCTGAAATAGATGTGAAGAATATATGTGAAGAAATTGAGTTTTGTTACTTTGGAAGTAAAGAGGAGAATGTTGAAATTGAGCAAGAAGAAGAGGGTCATGTGGAAGATAGTGTACAGGTTTCCAGTACAGATAATTTCCAGAGGGAAATTGCGACGTTTGAGGTGAAATCAAGTGAGAGGCCTAATTTCACTTGTGTGTGTTGTCGACGCACTTATTATAAGAATCAGACTAAGTTAGTGGATTTATATGCAAAAAGTGAAAGGGAAAATAATAGTGAATGGAAGGATTTTGCAACATACTTGATGGTAGAAAATTGTTTTGATTTGGGATTGGATCAACGTGTGTGTACTTATTGTTCTTGCAAATTAAATCAAAACCAGATGCCTGCTAGAGCAGTTCATAATAATCTGGAATTGGTTGAGATTCCTTCTGAATTGAAGGATTTAAATACTTATGAATCTATTTTGATTCAAAGTATCCATCCCTTTCAGGCTATTGTACGAATGGAGCCAAAGACAGGGAAATTGCCTCCATCAGATTTACAGAGAGGATTAAAGGGAAGAGTTGTTTATTTGCCTCTAGATTTGAAGAAAAACATTAACACAATTGGAGTAGAAAAAGTGGAAGAGGAACCTCTGGTTATCTTAGTTAATGGGGTTCCGACAAAGAATAAGAAAATATGGCAAGATTTAGTAGATGTTAGGAAAGTTAAAAAGGCAACATTGTATTTGAAAAAAAATAATAAATACTATAAGAATGTATATGTTGCAGAAGAGGAAGTAAGTGAGGAAGAGGATAGCGATTTGTGTGCTGGTCAAATTGAGAAAGTAGAACCCTCTACTAGTGAAGAAATATATGAACATTATAGTGTTTACTCATCCTTTGCATTCCAAGGAAGTCATGGGGAATGCTATTGAGTTGTTTCAAATGAAACAAGCCAAAGGGAGTCCCATTAGTGTTTGGGAGGAAAGTTTGGAAGCTCGGTGTTTCCCACAGCTTTTTCCAACAGGTCAGGGAGGAAGATATGATGAGCGACCTCATCAAATTCCTGCTTCTGAATACCGGACTTTGCGATTGTATGCAGGAGATGCTAGGTTTCGACAATGCATTCCTTATTTGTTTCATCTCCTGTTTGAAAGCGATCTGTCTGGACTGTCATATGCAGTGAACCACATCTTGAAAAGTGGTATACACATGCAAAACATCTCGGCAAGTGACTTTATGGATAAAGTCAATGTCCAAGATAGTATTTTGGATTCTCACCTGATTAATCTCATGGCGTGTCAGCGTGGTACTAATGAGTACTGGTACCGTCGTCATGGTGATTTAAAATGTATGCTGAGGAACTTAGGTACTCCCACATGGTTCCTCACTCTGAGCTGTGCCGAGTATGGCTGGGAAGACTTACTTGAATTTCTACGAGAGGCAAATGCTAACGTAGATAACATCGAATTCAAGACACCCGGAGAACTGTGCTCTTTGGATCCAGTCAATGTATGTAGGTACTTCAATCATAGATTTGAAGCTATGATGTCTTTCATCATGAATAAGAAGAATCCACCTCTTGGAGAGGTGTTGGATTTCTTCTGGAGAAAAGAGTACCAAGCAAGAGGTGCTCCTCATATACATATGTTGCTGTGGATCAAGGATGCACCTAAATTTGGAACGGATCCAGAAGACTCAGTGATGAGTTTCATCCAACAGTATTCTACGTGTGCTGTTCCAAACGCAAAGGAGAAGAAAAGCCTAAGAGAAAAAGTTCTGCGTTTCCAAAGCCATCGATGTGGAAAGTACTGCCGTCGTAAATTCCGAAACAAAGACAAGTTCTACACTAAATGTCGTTTCGGCTTTCCACGACCGGTGATTTCTAAAGGAAGAGTAAACAGTTTGATGTCTTCGCTGCGACACAATGTCATGAAGAAATCACCTAAAAACACTTACAATTTGAAGAGGAACGAAGAGTCCAAGTACATCAACGACTACAACCCGGTGATTTTGTCCATGTGGAATGCTAACATGGATATACAGTTTGTGGCTGATAACTGTATGGCTGTGGCTCGGTATGTGACGTCTTACATCACCAAAAAAGAGAAGACAGAATTGAAGGATATGTGGGAGGACATTTCCCATGAAAAGAGCCTCAGCAAGAAGTTGTACAGTTTCAGTCTGAAGATGTTGTCGCATCGAGAAATCGGAGCGTACGAATGTTCTGACCGGTTGTCTTCAGCAAGTCTCTATGCCAAGTCCAGGAGTATCGTTTGGGCGAGTCTTGGTCTTGCTGCAACGCGTAATCGAGTTCTCAAACCTGTGCGGGAAATTGAGTATTTGGCGGAAAAGGAGCCAAACAGAACCGACATTTTGAAGACAAACATGTTGGATACATATTATCCAAATCGAAGCAGTCACCTCGAGAATGTTTGTCTGTATGAGGTTCTGCAAAATTACATATTCAAGAGGAACATCAAAGAAGATACTGAGAAAGGAGTGTATGCTGTAATAGGAAGTGAGGGATGTCTGGTCAAGCAAAGAAAATGCCACTTGGTAAACCATCGAAAATTGAGTGGCGAATCTCCTGAAAAAAATGAGTTTTTCTATTTAGCACTTTTGCAACTTTTCAAGCCTTGGCATGCAGAAGAGGAACTGCTTGGAGATTTCCTCTGTTACGAAGACTCTTTCAATGCCGCCAAGGAGACCATAGAATGTCCTGCTTTTCCCAAATATGTAGAAATGTTGAATGCGGAAATTGAGCAGGAAGCAACAATTGCAGCCGAGATTGCCAGAGACAGTTCTCAGGACAGTCAGAGTTCTGCTTCATTGAGTCAGGATCCACTAGGAGGACCTGTTATCGAAAATGAAGCTGCCACTGCTATGAATGAAGTGGAAAGAGCCATGGCACATGCTCAGGAGGATGCGGTTAACTTAGAAGAGTTGGAAAGACAACTCAACGTTGAGCAGAGGAAAATATATGACGAAGTTACCATGCAAATTGATCATGGATTAAGTCATGATAAGAAAGAGTGCTCATGTACGTCGTTGAAGCCTGTCCGACTGTACGTGAGTGGAGAAGCGGGAACTGGAAAAAGTTTCCTCATTAAAGCAATATCATGCTATTTGCAGGAAAGGACAGAGTCATCGCTGTCTTGTGTTGTCACTGCTCCAACTGGACTGGCAGCACATAATATTAAAGGGATTACTTTACATCGTTTACTGATGCTGCCAGTGGAGCATGACAACAAATTACAATATCACAAGCTATCTGGAGATGCTTGTTTTGAAGTTTCAAGAATCTTGAGGAAAATGAAACTTCTTATCATTGACGAAGTAAGCATGGTTTCCAATGTCATGCTTGCCTTTGTGCATTTGAGGATGCAAGAAGTTCTCAAAACAGAGTATGATGTGTTATTTGGTGGCAAACACATCATTGTTTTCGGAGATCTTTTGCAGCTGACACCAGTGAAAGGGCAACCTGTGTTCAAATTGCTCACGCATGAAGATACCAGGAAGTGCCTAGGCAGCATTGGCAACGTCAATATATGGTTAAACTTCAATTATGCTGAACTGCATGAAAATATGCGTCAGGCGAAGGATGAAGTTTACAAGACTATTCTACAAGATGTTAGAATTGGAAAAGTGACCGAGCATGGGAAAGAAGCTTTACATGCACGATTACTGTCAAATTTATATCCAGAACAAGATGTTGTGCCTGAGAATATTTTTCAGAAAATTACTGAGAAGAAATCTGGAATATGTTTGATGCCAACTCTTGCAGAATGTGCCAAATTTAACAACAAAATGTTGCATTTAGAAAAGCAAGAGATTGTGAAACTGGAAGCTATTGATAGAGTAGAGCATATGGGATCAACAATTATTTTGTCTGAGAATCTGAAAACAAAATTGGATTCATTAGAGAAGAGTATATCTAAAACTGCAGGTTTTGAAAAGACTCTGAATGTGTGCTTGAACTGCCGTATAATTTTAAGAAGGAATTTACATGTTGAAAGAGGTCTGGTAAATGGATCAATGGGTAATGTTGTTGATTTTGTGAAATACAGAAATAGAGATGGAATTGAATTTTTAAAAATTAAATTTGATGGCATTGAGGAAGTACAGCTAATTGCTCGTTGTTCTGCTAGATTTTTGCTTGTAAAAGACTTATATGTTCGCCGTAAGCAGTTTCCTGTTTGCTTGGCATATGCGGTGACAATCCATAAATCGCAAGGTTTAAGTGTAGACAGTGCATTGGTGAATATTGGCAGTTCTGTGTTCAAGGAGGGTATGGCATATGTGGCATTGTCACGAGTTAGAACTTTATCGGGATTGTACTTGATTGAGTGTGATGTCACAAACATTTGTGCGGATCTAGATTGTGTTAAGGAATACAATAGGTTAAGAAGAGAGTATGCGCCACATTTGCCTCAGTATCCTTTGTTTGAGAAACGTGTGGTAGGCCGGAAACGAAGAAATGAGAACAATACTGGGGAGGTTGTAGCAAAAAGACAAAAAGTCAATGAACCTAAAATTACAAGCAGAAACAAAAAGGATTCTGTTGAAGATGTTGTTGGTTTTCAGTTTGAAAACAGTTCTGGTGTCAACTGCTATGCTAATGTAGTGGTTAATGTTTTGTTTTCTCTAGAAAATGTAAAAGAAGAGATTGTGGTCAATTCTGATCAAAGATTTTGCAGTTTGTTAAATTCTGTGTTAGAGAAATGTAGCACTGATAGAAGAAACATAGAAAGTGTGTCTGAAATTCGAAATCTGTTAGACAGATGTTCAGGCCAAACACAATTCTCTCAAAATATTCAGCAAGATTGTCAGGAGTTTTTAATGTACATGCTTGATGTATTACATGCTGAAGGTGTAGATGTAGATCAGCTGTTTGGGCTTTCTTATCAATGGCAGCATGACTGCGAGAACTGTATGGTATCAAGTACTACTAGTGTAGACTCAGAAAGATTTATATATTTAACTTTGCCAGACAGTAAATCAGTCTCCTTTAATAAGCTAGTAAAAGCAGCTGATCACAACATGGAGTGTAGCCAATGTAAATCTGAAATGATGTCCACATTATTTATACGAACATATGGCCAGTATGTCATTTTAATGTTCCAACGATGTAGGCCTGATGGAACAAAATTGACAACATTAATTAAAAATTTTGTAGCTTCGCAGTTGTCAATATCAGGAAGGACTTTTGTAACTGCAGTAATTATATATCATGATGGCCCTTCAATAACATCAGGACATTACACAGCTTATTTAAAGTCTAGAAATGGCTGGTCATTCTGCAATGATTCTGTTTTAATTTTCAAAAAAAAATTGCCGTATGACCTTAAAAACTCTTACCTGGTGTTTTTAAAACCAAAATTTTAGGGAAATAATCTCGGGATGTGCTCTGTGGAATTTCAAGAAGTTCTAATGGCTCCTACACAATTTGGCCTTGAGGATAAGTGTATTTCAGAGACATAACTTCTAACCATAGGACTGGACATCATGGAGAAATATGTGCACTTTGAATGAGTTCAGAAAAACGGTTTCTTTTTATAAGCTAATTGAAGCAGCCAATCAAAACATGGAGTAGAGGGAATGTAAGTCTGCAATGCTGTCTACTGTTTTACATTGCTTTGTGATTAAAAGTGATGTAGAGAATTAAATAATTGTAGTAGTCATAGAGGTAGTGTAAGTCTGCTTCATAGTAAGCAGTATCAGTGTCATAGGAAATGTAGAACATGACTGAGCAAGAAGGGGAAGATATTACTATTCCAGGATTGTGAAAATGATCTTCAACATTTTAATTCTGAAAGTTGCGGAAATGCCAAATGACGGGATTGGCTTACAAGAAAACCAAGAGTTATAAATGGCTCTGACCAGATTTGGCCTTGAGGAAACTTGTGGTGGAGAGCAAGAAGTCATTTATTCGATGTAACGTGTTTTTAAAAACGATGGAGATTTTCTTTCAGAAAGTGGCGGGCTGAAAGTAATAACAGCACAAAAGAGTGTAAGCTGTTCATAGGACATCCTTGGACGTCATGGAAAGTAAGTTAACTTTAAGGAGTTCTGAATTTTGATTTCTGATGTTGTATGGGTTTTTTAAACACAATCATTTTGATTGTGTTTTTTTTTCCCCGCTGTTACATGATGAATACCTTCAAGTCACTGTTTTTAGTGAAATTTGATACATTCTGAGAACAGCAAAAATAAACCATTTAACATGTATAATTAATTCTGTACTGTTTGCATTTATGATGTACATGTAGAACTGTGTAGGAGGCATGGAGAAGGTGAGGCTTCTGTAAGTGTCAAAGGTGTTGCATACAGTGCTGCACTTCTGCGTATTCTTTCATATGCTAGACTACATCTGCACAATGAGATACCTAAGCAAAGGAAACGCAAGTGATGTGATTGAGAAATGAGCAAAATAAATTGCACGTATTTCAATTACATCACCTGTGTTTCCTATCATTACGAATCACATTGTGCAGATCAAGTTTAGGTCTGTCCAGGGAAACATAGGAGGTTTGTACTTTGTTGAAGAGTGCAGTGGACATGACTCACTTCATTGGTAGACTTTCACAGATATTATCTCCTCTGTACACTTCAACAAGTGTAAATCTCATCTTGAACTCTGAGTAGGCCTCACCTCAAACAAACCTCTAGATAGGAGACATGTTATTGGCATCCTGAAGCGACACTTTTCTGAAACAAGAGCAATCCAAAAGATGCACCATGTTTTAAGATAGGCCTCACTTCAGCTGCATCAAGATACTGTTAGTTTAAAATGTATATCTTTAGGACTGTGTAGGGGGCCTGGAGAAGCAGAAGCTTCTGTCAGTGTCAAAGTTGTTGAAAAACTATTTGTCCTTCAATCTTTTCCCTTGTCTTTTGTAATTTTTAAATACATGTTTTAATATTTTTCAAATGTTGGTTCTCTCTTTCACAGATTGAAAGTATAAAAACAAAAAGTGAGTAATTTAACGGCAATTATAAGGTAAATATTTTGTACTCTTTTCGTTACATTTCTATCACATTCACCTACTATTAGTTCCACTGCTTCACTTCTTTAACCCTCAGTTTCCTGCCTTTGCTACTTTCCTCATTCCTTTCTCTATTACCTACTTACTCAACTCCTTCCACTCTTTTTCTCAGTCCCTCTCTTCTCATAGTTCCTCAGTCTTGTTCACTCACTCCGTCTCTATTACTCTTAGTGTCTGTGAATTACTTTCCCACCTTTTTTTTTGGACCGCTTCCCGGGAAGTGGCCCGGTTCGCAAACCAGCAGCGTTACGGGAGTCCACCATTTTGTGTTTCGGTCGAATCAAGATACAAGATGGAGGGCAAATAATGTTCAGAATGGGTAGAAGGGGGCACGGTAGATGTATCTTGACCCCCTTGGTTTTCTGAGGGTGGCTGAGGAGGACCATAGTTCTTCACTCTTGTTCACTCTCTCTGTTTCTATTAATGTCACTGTTTCTGACTGATCAAAAAAATTTTTTAAAAAAAAGAACAGTAACTATAAGGGAAGGAAACAGACAGTTATGTTAAAAGAAAGACAGCTATAGGGAGTAAACTAAGGATACTGTTACCCGCAATCCACTGCTGATGATGTTACTGACCATGTCATGAATGATGTAATATGTGACATCATCAGCAGTGGATTGTGGGTAACAGTATCTCTTGTTTACTCCCTAGAGCTGTCTTTCTTTTCACATAACTGTCTGTTTCCTTCCCTTATACTTACTGTTCTTTTTTAAAAAAAATTTTTTTTTTTGGTTAGCTTCCGGTTCGCGTACCGGGTAGCGCTCCGGGGAGCGAACTAAGAGAAATAGAGGTTGGCAGAGTTCCAAATATTCTACCAATTTTTTTATAACGGGGAGGTAGTTCTGAAAAGAACTTTTTTTTTAATGTTTTTGTTGTTTTATATTTTTTTTAGTATTTTTTGAACATTTTTTTACTTTTTTTGTATTTTCTGAACGTTTTTATATTTTTTTTGGTTTTTTTTGGGGGGGGGAAACAAAAACGATCCATTGTAAAGGGCTCAACAGGAGCAACAAAAAAAAAAGAATTTATTTTTTGGGGCGTTTCGGACAAACATTAACATGATTCTGAATAGCTCTCATAATCAAAATGATGCTACTTTCCCTGTAGCAAATGAAATCGCCGCAGTGCACGCACACTTGCTTCACGTGCCCAAACAACATTTGAATGTTTGGGATCATCTCCCTCGCCTCTGGTCCCGACACCTCTGGAACAACCGATCTTCTTGCCATCGGAAGGAGATTTTGTTGCTCATCACGTAGCTGGGCAGCACTATAATTATTAGGATGCCACCTACTCATATGCCGATGCATAGTGTGATTGCCGTAACTGTATTTTTTTTCAGTTCCCCTTGACAGTCTATCACCGCATATACGGCAAAACACGTAGCGTGCATTTACTTTTTTTTGCCCCTCAGGAAATTTATAGAATTGCCAAATGTAGTTCTCTTTTCGATTATACCTCCTGGGCTCCTCTGGCAAAAACCTTGGCTCTTCCTCCTCTTCCTCCTCTTCCTGTTCTTCCTCTTCTTGTTGTAAAATTACTTCAGCAGGTGGTCCTCTCTTCTTTGGATTTGGTGGAGGTGGTGGGTTAGAACCAGCTGAAGCTACTAATGAAGCCATGTCACAATGTAAATAAAGGGTCTTTCTCTCACCAAGATGAAAGTCAGAGTGAGGAAAGAAGGAGGGGTTTTCATCATTTGGGAAAAGCAAAAGTTCTAAACCAATGAAAAGTGTTCATTTTAGATCACATGACCTAGTATTACATCATTAGGAAACCAAAAGTGAAATGAACCAATGAAAAGTGTTATTACCGAGTCACATGACCTGCTGTGTTTACGTTACGCGGTCGGCGCCGCGCCGCGGATCGCTTCCGGTTCGCGTACCGCTGCGCTTCCGGGTACGCTAACGTAGCACGTCATATGACGTATCACGCGAGAACGCGAAATGTCATGCTGACGCGACGCGTCACGATGTTGTTTTCTAACGCGACAGTTGCGCAAACGGAACGTTTACCGGTTCGCGGACCGGGTCGCGGCTCCGAATTGAGCTAACGGGAAGCTAACCGGTTCGCGTACCGGGAGCGAAACAATAAAAATAATTTTAAAAAAATTGTATTAAAAACATGTAAAAAATATTTTTCGATTTAAAGAAGAATACATTGTAAAGGTTTTGATATTTGCTATTAAAAAACCATTGAAATTCACTGAAAAAACCATAGGTTATAGACCATATATAGTTAGGAATTAGCATTTACAAAACCTTGAAAATTCAATGAAAAAACCATAGGTTATACACCATATATAGTTAGGAATTAGCATTTAAAAAACCTTATTTTACTCACACAAAACCAATGAAATTCCATATATAGTTAGTTGTACTAACTATATATCGCGCACCCGCAATCCACTGCTGATCATGTCACATATTACATCATTCATGACATGGTCAGTGACATCACTGATGACATCACTGATTACATCTCAAATGACATCACTGATGACATCACTGATGACATCTCAAATGACATCACTGATGACATCACTGATGACAACATCCAGTGACTGTATTTTTCTGTAAAGTTAAAATATGTCTTACATATTTAAGAATGAGTGGATGTATAAGTGTCTGGATGAAGGATTTAGTAGGTGCATGACTGACTATATGAGTGAGTGGTTAAATGTGTCTCACTGAGTGCATGGGTTAGTGACTAAACTGTCTTAATTTGTGCATCATTATGTCTGTTCTTCTGTAAACTGCTGCATGTGTTGATCAGTAGCTATATGAGTAACTATATGGGTTATTGATTGGTTGCCCAAGCATTTGTATGGGAGACTGAGTGTGTGTGTGGGTGGCTGGGAGGTGTATGACTCTGTGCATAGATGTATGGGTTCAAAAGTGCATGTGGAAACAGCTGGATGGGTGGTTGACTGTGTGCATGAGTGTATTGGTGAGTGAATGGATATCTCAGTGCTACATGTCAAAGTAAGTACATATGTAAAATACAGTACATGTGAGAGTTGACATATATAAATAACTGTGCATAAGAGCCAGTGAATGTGTGAGTGGCTGTATGGATCATTGTGAACTTGTATCCAGGATTGTATAAGTGAGTAAATATGTTTTAGTATATGTTTGAATAAGTAAGGTGTGTATAACTGTATAGTTGGGAAAATGGAGGTGTGATTGATTCTTTGCATGACTGACTAGGTGTGTAAGTAACTCCATGGATGAGTGACAGTCTGTGAGTGTCTGTTTACACTGAGTGTATCTAAGGTTATAATAGAGTCTGAAGAGGTTCATCGTATTATCACATGAATGATGTCATCAGTGATGTGATCAGTAATGTCAAATGAGATGTCATCAGTGATGTCATCAGTGATGTCATTTGAGATGTCATCAGTGATGTCATCAGTGATGTCATTTGAGATGTCATCAGTGATGTCATCAGTGATGTCACTGACCATGTCATGAATGATGTAATATGTGACATGATCAGCAGTGGATTGCGGGTTCGCAATATATAGTTAGTACAACTAACTATATATGGAATTTCATTGGTTTTGTGTGAGTAAAATAAGGTTTTTTAAATGCTAATTCCTAACTATATATGGTGTATAACCTATGGTTTTTTCAGTGAATATATATATATATATATGTATATATAAGCTCCAAATTCCTCAAAAAATCCAGCCGGGTTTAAGGAAAACAGCACTCACGCAAATAGCAGCATATCATCAAAGGGCTTTATTCGAACAAACGCGTTTCAGGATAAGATCCCTTTGTCAGTGTTCACATCGGAAACACACTTAGTGGCACCATTTTCTATGTTTGCAGTTGTCCTAAACACAAATAATGGACTACAATACCAGCGCTTGTTTTCTCGCGCCATCTTGGAGTGTGTAGTAAACAAACATGCATCATTTGAAACATTAAATGGGTTACAAGCTCCATACTTCAAGCCGTATATCGGCAAACAACAATTTTGGTCATTACTTGTGATCATAATTAAGGAAAATTAATCCAAACTGAAAACAAGAATGAGCATACTGCAAAATATCGCAACATCCACATGAAAGTCACATTAAGCGAGAGTCACAGGAACATACATCTTGCCGTGGATCGGCACTGGCAGCCAAATATTAGCTGCAAAAACTCGGAATACTTAAACCCAATAGCTTCTAGATGCATGAAATACATTAAACAGATAAGTTTCGGTGCAGTTTAAGGCAAAAACCCTTTCTACAAATCATTCTCTTATACTTAAAGAAGTTTTTCACTCTTATTGCCATATCATGACTGATCAAATTACAAATTGCTATGATACTGATTCATCAACCCAAGTGTGATACTAGTTCTTCACCCATGTTCAGGCCCTTAGGCGCCCTGGTTTCTAAGTCCACAATATATCGAGATTCTAATCTTCTGAGCGATTGTAGCCTATTTCCTCCTCTAGGATTTTCACTGACATAGTCTAGGCAAAAATATCTCAGGAGATTCCTATCACTTTTGTGCTTCAGAGCAAAATGTCGGGCCACCGGGTATGTAAAATCTCGGTTAGTGATGGCTCTCATGTGCTCGAGCACCCTTAGTTTGACGGGGTTGATGGTACTCCCCACATACCTCAACAAACAGGGACATGTCAGACAGTATACTGCATGATCTGTGTGACAAGACATGAATTTATCAATTTTCTTGCCATCTTTACAGCCAGGAACTACGTATGTTAATGTTCTCTTACTTGCTAAACAGGCCTTGCATTTCCCACAAGGGAAAAATCCTTTAGCATCTTTTAGGGTACCTGTTTGTTTTTCCGGAGGCTGCAAGTAACTATGAACCATCTGATCACGTAACGATCTTGCTCTTTTAAACGTGATCAATGGTGTGGCTGGAATATCTGGTCCTACAATCAGGTCAGATTTCAAAATGTGCCAGTGCTTGGACAGTATAGATCTTAATTTAAAAGAGTTGGCAGCATATGAAGTTATCATGCGGAATTTACCATCTGAGATGGGGCGTGTCTTTTTAACAAAAAGGTCTGTCCGGGGTAGTTGTCTAACCTTATTCAAAGTATCCAGAAGAACTTGACCACTATATCCTCTAATTTTGAATCTCTCCATACTCTCTGATGCAGCTTGCTCAAAATCTATGGTCTGACTGCAATTTCGTTTGAGCCGTAAAAATTCCCCGTATGGAATGCTGTTGATGAGTTTACGGGGATGGCTGCTTGTCGAATGCAACACGCTGTTCCCAGCTGTTGGTTTTCGATAGAGTTGTGTGCATAGTTGGCCTTCTCTAATGCTTACTTGTAAGTCTAGATAATTAACACTGTCCTTACTCACATCACCAGTAAATTTAAGATTGCACCCATTCTGGTTAAGAATTCTGATATAATCCATGGCTTCCTCTATAGACCCGTCCCAAACAAGGAACAGGTCATCAATATACCTGTGCCAAGATATCACTTTCTTCGTCCAAACCTCATTCTCTGCAGCCCAGGCTACCTGCTCCTCCCACCAGCCCACGAATAAATTCGCGTAGCTGGGGGCGAAGCAGGAACCCATGGCCGTACCAGAGAGTTGGCAGTAGATGGTATCAAGAAAAATAAAGATGTTATTACGCAAACAAAATGCAATCAATTCTAATAACATCTTGTTATGCATCGCGTATTTTAACGCTCTTTTCTTTAAAAAGTATTCCACTGCATGCAAACCTTGCTCATGATCTATGCAAGTATATAGGCTTGCAATGTCCAGTGTAATTAGCACATACGAGGGTTGCCAGGTTAACAGTTCTACCTTCTCAATGAAATCAGTGGTATCTCTGATATAAGACCTCAAAGATAGCACAAAGTCAAAAAGAAAGTGATCCAGAAATTTTGAGAGATTCTCAGTTAGACCTCCTATGGAGGAAATGATGGGTCTTCCGGGGGGGTTGTCACTGTTCTTATGGATCTTAGGTAAATGATAGAAACAAGGTAAAATGGGATTCAGGTTTTTCAGAAAAAGGTATTCTTCAAGATCCAACATCTTTTTGTCATGCCATTTTTAAGCAAAATATGCAAGTTGTCAATGCTCTTCAGATATTCTTGTTTTTTTATTGGCATGTAACATGACATATCTTGCAATTGCCGCATAGCCTCTGAGACATAACTCGATCTTGACATAATCACAATGTTTCCTCCTTTATCGGAAGGTTTACACACAATTGTTTTGTCCTCCGTTAACATTTTGATTGCCAATTTTTGTTCTATTGTGATGTTATATGATTTTGTTTTATCCTGATTATGTTCTCTCCTCATAGCCATCAGGTCCCTCCCTATATGTATATATATATATATTACCTACTGGCGGTCGCCAGTAGGTAGTTATAGTTAGGACCTAGTTTCCATTGGAAATCCACAACATTCTATTTGGAATAACTTTGGCGCCGGTGGACGAATCTTCGTGAATTTCTCCAAGAAAAGGACCTGCTCGGTTCCGCTCCTTCCCTGAAAGTGATTGCAGGAAACTGCCGATAAAGCGGTGATAATGGTCTTGATAATATGCCCTTGTCAATTTCCATAGCAGCCCAGGTTAACACCAGAACCTGGGCTACTATGGGAATTTACAAGGGCCGATTATCAAGCCCATTATTGCCGCTTTATCAGCAGTTTTCTGTCGATAAAAGCGGCGATAATGTATCGGCTTATGTTGTTCATAATATGCCACTTCGTTACATGCTCTGCATGGCATTTTGTGATGCAGGGCGCGTTACGAAATTCGGGCATATTATGAAGGACCGGTGTTAAAATTATCGACGTTTTATCGTATTCGTAGCGTATGCTGAGAATGATTAGCAGTAGAAACTATGGTGCGATCACTCTCCCACTCTCAAATGAGAGCACAGGGCGCGCTATGAGAATAGTTAGAAGTGGTTACTCATTGGAGATCCGATTCAGCTGTGTGTCTTATTGTGCGATGTTAGGCAATGCTTACATGATTACGGTAACTGAGCGTGTGGTTTGATTAAAAAAAAGTTGTGTTAACTCCTCTGCATGGGAAGCTGGATGTTTCCATCTGGCTGTCGATTTCGACCTTGAAAGCAGAGTCAATCAAATGAGTTGTATGAGAGCGCTATTGTCTCAAAAAGAGGTCGCTCTTACATCTGCTAGTGAAACATTTGTCCTTCATGTAGCAAACACCCGCACAGAAGTGTATGCTTTGTTAAATACAGACGTGCCATGGAATTTTAGGGAGTTAATTTAGACTATCTTTAATGCGTCCTCGAGTAGGGGGTTAGCTTACTTTTTTTAAATTATAAGAATTGGTCTTGTGACTTCTGTAGAAAATATATTTGGTGTCTTGTCGGTGTTTTTTCATTGCATTTTTTGCAGCATCTTTGGTGAATTGTGCTTAATGGTCACATTAGTTGCCAATGTGCTTGTATTAATTTGTTTACTTAAAAAAGGATGCACATCTTGCAGCAGACGACAATATTTCTCGGTTGTTGCTGGTCCGCAACCCAATGCTTAGTTACTATGGTGCGCTGCCTCTTACAACGTTGAGTGCAGTTTATGGATTATCGTTTTGATTCTCCTTTTTCACATGCGTTCAGCCTGTCTTCCATTGCCTGAGCTGTGATTTCGACTGGGCCCTGGATTTGTGTCTCTGCAGTACGGTGTCTCCCAATGCGGATTATGACCAGTTGATGAGTCCTTTAGCGGTTCATGACGTGCTCTGTTCTGGCGGCGGGATTATGGCCTTAGCAGCGACACATGGAATAATGGGACGTTGGAATGTTTTTGTAGCGGCGCTTGAGTTCTTGGCACACAGTTACATTGAAGATGTACCAAGTTTTCCTCCCATGGTGATAGAGGCTCCGGACGTTGAGGAACATGTATGTTCATTCCCACTATTGAATTGGATGGCTGAAATGTTTTCAGATGAGAACAATGACTTCCTGTTGGAGGCTATTGCTACATACTGTGCTTACACGCTGTCGGATTAGGACTCTTTGATTTTTCTGCGTATTCTTTATTTTTTAGCTACTGCTTTCTATCAAAGAGCGAATAACTTTTTTTTGGAAATGTGAACTTGACTCTGGTTTTTAGTCTTGGAGTGTGCGTTTCTAAGTGGCACATGTTTATATCACGTGCTTTGATGAAGAAAGGGTGCCGTGGGGCTGAGGCTTTCACTCACACCCTGTTAAGTTAGCATGGGTTTATTAGAAGCTTACACGCTATATTTGCTTTCCTGCTCTGCTTCGCACGTGACACATACTTGTGATATTGTTTAGAGAAGGCTGAGTATTTTGTTTTATATGAGAATAATTTGGTATGCTAGATTTGTAAAGTGCCTCGCTAGTTTTGTGTGTATAGTGAGAGCATGGAACATCAAAGTTATCTTGAATACTGTGTCTGTTCAGATTGATCCTCGGAAGTTCGAGCCAAAATACATATGCAGTCGTGTCCACCTTTGATACTTGCGCTTTTCATAATGCATTGTGGAGGCAAAGTTACACACAGTTGGAGAACATTCATAACTTGATAGTTTGTGGACCACTGAATGTGATCTATTACTGCTGAGTACCAGAGGTATGGGTCTGACCATGTAATCCTATGAGACTTTCTGTAGTTATAAACTAATCTGCTAGGTAGGGAGGGTGAACTGTAGGTTTATTTTAAATTTGTTTACTTTTAGTATTATAGGATGCTTTTTCCGTTTGTATCTTATAGAATAGTAACAATGCTGACAACCTTGTTTGTGATAATATGTTTGGTTGTATTATCTAAGGTACTGTGCATGAGATTTTGGCGTTAGAAATAAACATTTCAAAGTTGCACGTTTCTTTATTTACATCTTGTATTGGACTGGTGTAAGAGTATAATGAAAGTATAATGAAAGAGTGCTATTGTTATCCACGTTACTTCATGTAATCTAAGTGACATGTTCTGGGTTGACTAGTCGTTGGTGTTTTTGTTGTAGGGCAGGGCAACTAGTATATGTGAGTATTGGTGTATATAAGTGAGTATATGTGAGAGTGAGAGATTAGAAGAGTTCCTGTATAAATTAGTATGTGTTTCTATAAGTGATTGCTTAAGAGAGTAAGTATGTGTAAGTTTCTGTAGCAGTAAGTGTGGTGGTGGTGTGTATAACTGTATATGCAATTTATTGGATGTTTGATACTTTGCATGTGTGACTATGTGTGTGAGTAACTCTATGGATGAGTGTCACTGTGTAATAGGATTTATAGGTGTTTGAGTACCTATGAGGAGTGAGTACATGTATGAGTGACTGTATAGGACTGTTGGTAAATGAGAGGATGTGTGTGTAGATCTTGGAATTACTGAATAGGTGTGTTGTAAGTGGTATTGGTATGTCCATTGTTTTGAAAATGTTAGTTTCTATTTTTAAGTGTGTGTGTATCAAAGGTTATATTAGAGTGAGAGGAGGTCTGCCACACTATCACAAGGAAGATGTCATCAGTGATGTCATGAGTGATGTCACTGACCATGTCATGAGTGATGTAATATGTGACGTCATCAGCAGTGCATTGCGGGCACGCGAGTTATAGTTAGCTGAACTAACTATAACGAGGGAATTTCAGTGGTTTTGTACGCGTAAAATGTCCAACTAACTATAACGCCCCTGAAACCTATGGTTTTTTCAGTGAATTTCTAAGGTTTTTTAAATGCTAATTCCTAACTATAAGGCACCTGAAACCTATGGGTTTTTCAGTGAATTTCAAAGGTTTTTTAAATGCTAATTTATAACTATACCGTACCTGAAACCTATGGTTATTTCAGCGAATTTCTAAGGTTTTTTAAATGCTAGTTTCTACCAATGCCTACAGTGGTACGACATGTGAAGACAGAAGAAAAAACGCACAGAAAGAAGCAAAAGAAATGCAGAAAGAAGCAACAGAAGTCCTCAAAGACTAAGAAAGGTGCAGGAAGAAGGAAGACGTGCAGAAAGAACAAACAGAGGAGCAGAAAGAGGCCTTGTTCCAAAACCATCCTGTACCCTCAACTTTTTCAGATGGGTACTGGTGGTAACTGACTCTGACTAACCAGTCCTAGAGCCAGTGCTATGCTAAAAGACACTTAGAATACAGTTAAAACTCCTACATACACTAGGGAACACTATGCGTTGGGGTACCCCTGTGATTAGCATAACCTCCTTTGTAAGCCCGTAGTATATAATAGGGCAGGGGGATTAAAACTACTTCTTAAAACGCGCCATGGGGCGAGTTTGCACACTGGTGAAGGGAGGGGGGGCCTGAGGTGACGTGTACAAACACGCCCTGTGGCACGTTTTAAGTTGGGGATTAAGTCCCCTTGAATCCTGAGGTCCAACTAGCTCACTAGGTACCTCCAGTAAGCGCCACAGAGCTGCGTTGCACAGAGGTGTAAAAAGGGGCACGGCCTGGACCACCGTCTACAACGCATCACAGTGGTGGTTACTGGAAGCACCTGGTGGGCTAGTTGGCCTCCAGGGGTCCTCAGAATTGAAGAGGAATTATTTCCCCAACTTAAAACGTGCCACAGGGTGTGTTTGCACACGTCACCTCAGGCCCCGTCCCCTCCCTTCCCCACTGTGTAAACACGCCCTGTGGCCGTTTTAAGTTGGGAGATTAAGTCTCCTTGAATCCTGAGGGTCCCTAGGGTCAAATTAGCCCACTAAGTACCTCCAGTAAGCGCCATTGCAGAGAGGTTTAAAAAGGGGCACGGCCTGCACCACGTCTCTGCAACGCAGTGTAGTGGCGCTTACTGGAAGCACCTGGTGGGCTAGTTGGCCCCCAGGGTCCCTTAGGATTGAAGGGGAATTATTTCCCCAACTTAAAACGCGCCACAGGGCGTGTTTGCACACGTCACCTCAGGCCCGTCCCCTCCCTTCACCACTGTGTAAACGCGCCCTGTCTCCGTTCTAAGTTGAGAGATTAAGTCCCCTTGAATCCTAAGGGTCCCTAGGGTCCCTAGGGTCCAACTAGCCCACTAGGTACCTCCAGTAAACGCCACAGAGCTGCGTTGCAGAGAGGTGTAAAAAGGGGCATGGCCTCTGAGCACCTGTCTGCAACGCAGCTTCCTGGCGCATACTGGAGATATCTGTTGGTCTACAACTCACCACGGGGCGCGTTTGCACAATTTGTGAAGGAAGGGGGTGTGGCCTGAGGTGACATGTCTGCAAACCAGCCATGTGGCGCGTTTTAAGTTGGAGAATTAATTCCTCCTCAATCCCGAGGGTCCCTGGGGGCCAACTAGCCCACCAGGTACCTCCAGTTTGCGCAAGAAAGCTGCGTTGCAGAGAGGTGTTCAGAGGCCACGCCCCTTTTCACAACACTCTGCAATGCAGCTCCGTGGCGCTTACTGGAGGTACCTGGTGGGCTAGTTGGCCCCCAGGGACCCTCAGGATTGAAGAGGAATTAATTCCTCAACTTAAAACGCACCCACACATGTCACCTCAGGTCCCCCCCTCACTTCACCACTGTGCAAACGCGCCTGTGGCACGTTTTTAAGTTGGGGGATTAACTCCCCTCGAATCCTGAGGGTCCCAGGTGTGCAACTAGCCCACCAGCTACCTCCATTAAGCGCCACAGAGCTGCGTTGCAGAGAGGTGTAAAAAGGAGCATGGCCTCAGAACACCTCTCTGCAACGCAGCCCCCTGGCGCATACTGGAGGTTCCTGGTGGGCTAGTTGGCCCCCAGGGACCCCCAGTATTCAAGGGGAATTCGTTCCCCATCTGCAAACGTGCCAGGGGACGCGTTTGCAGAGTGCTGCAAGGAGGAGGTGTGGCCTCCTGCATGATGCCGCTCTTTTATTTTAATAATTTATTTAAGAAGGGGGCTGTGTGACCCCCTTCTTTTTCCAATTTATTGCCCCCCCCCTATGAGGCCTTAATCGGCGCCGGGGACCCCATCCCCTGGAGCATGGCCTTTAAAAATGTTTTTATTCTACTGGAGGGGGGCTGCGTTGCCCCCCTCCTCTGGCCACTTATGGCCCCGGGGACCCCATCCCCCGGGGCCGGCATTTGTTTTTTTATTAAATTTTGGGGAGGGGTGCCGCACGGCCCCTCTCCCGGGCCACTTGTAGCCCTGGGCACCCCATCCCCCGGGGCTGGCACTCTCCGTTGGGGACCGTGGGGGGGTCCTTAATCTCCCCACGGTGCCGCCGGCTCCCCATGTCCCTTGGGAGCCGGCATTGCTTTTCCATATGGAGAGCTGCTAAGATGCAGCTCCCCGTGTGGAAAAGTAATCGTCTTTAGTTTTTGGAAGAGAGAGCAGGTTTCCCTGCTCTCTCTTCCAAAAACCAAAGCATTTTCCTATGATAGGGCGGAAGCAGTGAGGCTCCCGCCCTGCCATAGCAAACTACAGTTTCCCGGGGTGGGCACCCCGGGACACTAAAGGAGCCGGGCCCGGGGGGGTGGCGGTCCCCAGCGCGATGACAAGGCTCCAGGAGGGGGGCGCGCAGCCCCCCTCCCACAATTTACAAAGCCCCGTGGGGTGGTGGTCCCTGGGGCTGGGGGGTCCATCACAGACCCCCATTTATAATATTAAGAGCCCGGGCAGGTGGCGGTCCCTGGGGCATGTGGGAGGGCTTGAGCCCCCCATACAGGTTAATTTTGTTAAAAAAAACAAAAATCAAGTACCGGGGGGTGGCGGTCCCAGGGGCTGCGGGGGGCTGTGAGCCCCCCACAAATATTGGAGATAAGCCCCAGGGGTGGCTGTCCCCGGGGCTTGGGGGTCCTTTGAGCCCCCCCACACATTACATTAAAAAGCCCCGGGGGTGGCGGTCCCCGGGGCTGGGGTGGCTGTGAGCCCCCCTGCAATTATGTTAGTTAAGCCCTGGGGTGGTAGTCCCCGGGACTGGGGGGCCCCTTTGGGCCCCCCAACCCAATACTAATATTGCCCCTGGGATTTGGCCCACCCGGGGGCTGTATATTAACAAAGCGTGGGAGCCCGCGCTACGTTTTGTTTTTTTCTCGGCAGGATCCGCGCACCCTGCACGGATTTTGCCGATTTAAAAAATGTATATATTTGTTGGGGGGCCCTGGGGCTCCTTGTGGGACCCACTAAGCAGGCCTAGGGGGTAAGGGTGATCTACCCTGCCCCCTTTTTACGTTTTGCGTACTTGTTTGACTGATTTCTTGTGCCTCAGTTGTACCGAGGCAAAAGATGGCTGCCAACACTTCCTGGTTTGGAGTGTTGACAGCCAATTAGCATAAAACTTGTGATCGGGAGGGTGCGCGGCCATAGATATATATGTGTTTTTACTTTTGATTTTCTCAGCAACTACTGAACGGATTTACACCATTTAACAAAAAGGGTTCTTTCTGAACCAAGAACTACCTCTTTGCCAAATTTGGTGTAATTCCATTCAGCAGTTCGGGCTGTAGCGGTGTCTAAAGTTTCCTATGGGAAATTGCATGGGGAAAACACGTTTTGGAACCCCCCCTTTTTTCTCGGGCCCGCTTGACGAATCACCCTAAAACTTTCAAGATAGGAGCGGACCGGAGCGGGTCATAAGTTTTGAAAATTCCGCGAAGATTTGTCAATCAGCGCCAACTAGCGACCGTATATATCTATACGGTACCCCCCAAATTGAGCGCGGGACAGAGAGAAGCAGCTTAGATATTTGAAATCTAAACACATTATATTGATGAGTACTAATTAACCATGGGGTCTGTACACACCTTTGATGAAATAGTAGCCCCTCCCTGAAATCTGAGATCCTGAAATGTAAAACAAATGGTTTCCAACTGACTAGGGTTCGGGGAGTCCAACCAACCGATTATGATGGTTACAAACACCGGTCGGACTCTCATTGACTTCAATGGGAGCCTGTGTTCCGACAAACAAAACAGGCTACCATTACAAAAAGGGGTGGTTGTGGAAAACCCTGCACCCTGTGGCGGGCACCCCAAAGTGCCTGCCACATTTTGCATGATTTGAAAGAGGGGTCCCATGGGTTCCCCCACGGGTCTCACCCAGAAGCCTACGGGTGAAGGGGGGTTTGCTATGTGCCCCCAAAGTCAGTTTCTGACAGCCTTTTCATGTCGGACAGTCCGAGTCAGAAAGGCTGGCAGCATCCAACATCGTAATTAGTCAGTTGGAAATGTTTCTGAGTTGGTCAAAAACATGGGTTCTGACACGGGTTAGGGAAATCCGAAAGCCATTCGGAGTCTTTCTGACCGACATCATAATGAGGCCCAAAGTGTAAGAAACTGCCATTCATTCTTCAGAGTTGATAAGTACTAAATATTCTCAATAATCATATAGAATTGTTGGCCATTTGACATCTAAAACCAGCGAGAAACACATAGTATGTTTTCACTTTCTATATATGTCATGTGGTTTGTGCTTTAAAGACAGAAGTGTATTACTGCCTTGTTATTGATAAACAAGTCTGGTCACAGCTGAAATGTGTTCAATGTATAACGACTGAATAAAGATTTCAAAGCTTCCACACGGCATCGTCATACCCTTTCCTTGAAGTGGATATTGGTTATTTATTATATGTGTTTGTGTATATATATCTATGTTTAAATATATGTATGTATATTTGTATATATCCAAACGAATCCCCAAAGTAGACACTCACTCAGGTGGCCAGGCAAAAGCTTTACTTCCAAACATGACACTTTCAGCCAACAGGGTTGCATGCTCACTTGGCGTTGGCTGAAGCGCGTCTTATTGGAAGTAAAGCTTTTCCACACCCACCTGAGGAAGCGTCTACTTTGTGGATTTGTTTGGATATTTTCACCAGCTGGCTAGTCCGACTTCCACGCTTCACCCTTCAAGGGATCCTGTTCTCGTCTTACTTCGAGCCAGTCGCGGCCGGTAGTGGGAGTACCGGCCGGGCGGTGATGTGGGGAGGGGGAGGGGCAGGGTGGAGGGTAGTAATGTATGGATTACGGACTTTAAAAGGTAAGTAAACATAAAAATAAATAAAACAAATTTTGTTGCACACACTGCATCGCATTTGGTGATGGGCCGAGATAGAAAAGGACAAAGTCTTTTGCCGTTTCTACAGCAAAGTCTTTTAGCATAGGACTAGCAGAGTTCTGTCCTTGCCGAGCTGTAAAATGACAAAAGCCATTTACCACTCCAGGCACAGTATTACAGCTTTGAATTGGTAAAATACCAACCAAGCCAACCTGAAATGAGTAAAAACAACCCATGACACAGTGTTTTGTTCTAATTAGAGCTCTTCAGAGAGGTATAGCTTCGTCCAGACACAATGGAGCACCCAGTATAAGTAAAACAAATACCCTTTCAGGCATAGAGTGATGAATACATTATGCAAAAAAGAAGCAGAGAACTCTGGGTGGTTCTCAAGTTTAGGTGAAAAGCAGCTCCTGTATAGAGCTCTCTCAACACCAGCGACACTCTAGATCTGCTCACCTCAAATGTCTACATTTCTATCAAAGTCTTTAAGCATAAGATTAGCACAGTGCCATCCACGCAGAGATAGAAAAGGACAAAGTCTTTTGCCATTTCTACAGCAAAGTCTTTTAGCATAGGACTAGCACAGTGCTGTCCTTGCCGAGCTGTAAAATGACAAAAGCCATTTACCACTCCAGGCACAGTATTTCAGTTTTTAATTGGTAAAATACCAACCAAGCCAACCTGAAATTAGTAAAAGCAACCCCTGACACAGTGTTTCGCTCTAACTAGAGCTTTTTAGAGAGGTATAGCTTTGTCCAGACACAAGGGAACACCCAGTATAATTTAAAAAAATACCCTTTCAGGCATAGAGTGACAAATAAATAATGCAAAAAAGAAGCATAGAACTCTGGGTGGTTCTCAAGTTTAGGTGGAAAGCAGCTCCTGTATAGAGCACTCTCAACACCAGCGACACTCTATATCTGCTCACCTCAAATGTCTGCTTTTCTATCAAAGTCTTTAAGCATAGGATTAGCACAGTGCCATCCACGCCGAGATAGAAAAGGACAAAGTCTTTTGCAATTTCTACAGCAACGTCTTTTAGCATAGGACTGGCACAGTGCAATTCTTACTGAGCTGTAAAATGCCAAAAGCCATTTACCACTCCAGGCACAGTATTACAGCTTTGAATTGGTAAAATACCAACGAACCCAACCTGAAATGAGTAAAAGCAACCCCTGACACAGTGTTTTGCTCTAATTAGTGCTCTTCAGAGAGGTATAGCTTTGTCCAGACACAAGGGAGCAACCTGTATAAGTAAAAAAAATACCCTTTTTTGGCATAGAGTGACAAATAAATAATGGAAAAAAGAAGCAGAGAACTCTGGGTGCTTCTCAAGTTTAGGTGGAAAGCAGCTCCTGTATAGAGCACTCTCAACACCAGCGACACTGTAGATCTGCTCACCTCAAATGTCTGCTTTTCTATCAAAGTCTTTAAGCATAGGATTAGCACAGTGCCATTCACGCCAAGATAGAAAAGGACAAAGGGGCATATCTACAAGGCACAGCGGTAGTATTATCGCTGCTTTAGCGTCCTTTTTGGGATGAAAAGTGGCGATAATTCAAAAGCCCTATTAGCATGGACACCCTAACGCGTGAATCCATGCCTCTGTGCCCATTTTCTTAGCGCCTCGCATCGCTAATGAGATGCGAGGTAGGCTTTCCCAACTGAACTCAGCAGGAATAATCGCTAAAACGGCTACTCTCTATTAACTAGATAATCGCTAACACTTCCAGCGTAATTTAAACTAGCGCTAATCGGGTATATTGTCGGTTCCTTACACCTGATAAATTCCTGACTTAGCTATATGTTGCATGGGAGGTGGATCATAATGCTAGATCCACCTCTCCCTATTTACAATGTTAACTCTGTTCGTTATGTCGCTGGTATTTCAGCGATATTATATGCCTATCGTAGCTATTGCTGGTTGCTGAGATTTCTATCACCTTGGCGATGCGCGTTGTACATATTGCGCTGACCGGGCGATAGAATCTGGCATTAGGCAGCGTTATGATTCTGTACGCTGTACGCGGCCATCGCTAATTATTGCTGCCACTTGCTGATATGCCCCCCTAGTCTTTTGCCATTTCTACAGCAAAGTCTTTTAGCATAGGACTAGCACAGTGCTGTCCTTGCCGAGCTTTAAAATTGCAAAAGCCATTTACCACTCCAGGCAGAGTATTACAGCTTTGAATTGGTAAAATACCAACCAAGCCAACCTGAAATGAGTAAAAGCAACCCCTGACACAGTGTTTCGCTCTAATTAGAGCTCTTCAGAGAGGTATAGCTTTGTCCAGACACAATGGAGCACTCAGTATAAGTAAAAAAAATACCCTTTCAGGCATAGAGTGATGAATACATTATGCAAAAAAGAAGCAGAGAACTCTGGGTGGTTCTCAAGTTTAGGTGAAAAACAGCTCCTGTATAGAGCTCTCTCAACACCAGCGACACTCTAGATCTGCTCACCTCAAATGTCTACTTTTCTATCAAAGTCTTTAAGCATAGGATTAGCACAGTGCCATCCACGCCGAGATAGAAAAGGACAAAGTCTTTTGCAATTTCTACAGCAAAGTCTTTTAGCATAGGACTGGCACAGTGCAGTCCTTACTGAGCTGTAAAATGCCAAAAGCCATTTACCACTCCAGGCACAGTATTACAGATTTGAATTGGTAAAATACCAACGAAGCCAACCTGAAATGAGTAAAAGCAACCCGCGACACAGTGTTTCGCTCTAATTAGTGCTCTTCAGAGAGGTATAGCTTTGTCCAGACACAAGGGAGCACCCTGTATAAGTAAAAAAAATACCCTTTTCTGGCATAGAGTGACGAATAAATTATGGAAAAAAGAAGCAGAGAACTCTGCGTGCTTCTCAAGTTTAGGTGGAAAGCAGCTCCTGTATAGAGCACTCTCAACACCAGCGACACTGTAGATCTGCTCACCTCAAATGTCTGCTTTTCTATCAAAGTCTTTAAGCATAGGATTAGCACAGTGCCATCCACGCCGAGATAGAAAAGGACAAAGTCTTTTGCAATTTCTACAGCAAAGTCTTTTAGCATAGGACTGGCACAGTGCAATTCTTACTGAGCTGTAAAATGCCAAAAGCCATTTACCACTCCAGGCACAGTATTACAGCTTTGAATTGGTAAAATACCAACGAAGCCAACCTGAAATGAGTCAAAGCAACCCCTGACACAGTGTTTTGCTCTAATTAGTGCTCTTCAGAGATGTATAGCTTTGTCCAGACACAAGGGAGCACCCTGTATAAGTAAAAAAAATACCCTTTTCTGGCATAGAGTGACAAATAAATAATGGAAAAAAGAAGCAGAGGACTCTGGGTGCTTCTCAAGTTTAGGTGGAAAGCAGCTCCTGTATAGAGCACTCTCAACACCAGCGACACTGTAGATCTGCTCACCTCAAATGTCTGCTTTTCTATCAAAGTCTTTAAGCATAGGATTAGCACAGTGCCATTCACGCCAAGATAGAAAAGGACAAAGGGGCATAGCTACAAGGCACAGCGGTAGAATTATCGCTGCTTTAGCGTCCTTTTTGGGATGAAAAGTGGCGATAATTGAAAAGCCCTATTAGCATGGACACCCTAACGCGTGAATCCATGCCTCTGTGCCCATTTTCTTAGCGCCTCGCATCCCTAATGAGATGTGAGGTAGGCTTTCCCAACTGAAACTCAGCAGGAATAATCGCTAAAACGGCTACTCTCTATTAACTAGATAATCGCTAACACTTCCAGCGTCATTTAAACTAGCGCTAATCGGGTATATTGTCGGTTCCTTACGCCTGATAAATTACTGACTTAGCTATATGTTGCATGGGAGGTGGATCATAATGCTAGATCCACCTCTCCCTATTTACAATGTTAACTCTGTTCTTTATGTCGCTGGTATTTCAGCGATAATATATGCCTATCGCCGCTATTGCTGGTTGCTGAGATTTCTATCACCTTGGCGATGCGCGTTGTACATATTGCGCTGACCGGGCAATAGAATCTGGCATTAGGCAGCGTTATGATTTTGTACGCTGTACGCGGCCATCGCTAATTATTGCTGCCACTTGCTGATATGCCCCCCTAGTCTTTTGCCATTTCTACAGCAAAGTCTTTTAGCATAGGACTAGCACAGTGCTGTCCTTGCCGAGCTTTAAAATTACAAAAGCTATTTACCACTCCAGGCACAGTATTACAGCTTTGAATTGGTAAAATACCAACCAAGCCAACCTGAAATGAGTAAAAGCAACCCCTGACACAGTGTTTTGCTCTAATTAGAGCTGTTCAGAGAGGTATAGCTTTGTCCAGACACAATGGAGCACTCAGTATAAGTAAAAAAAATACCCTTTCAGGCATAGAGTGATGAATACATTATGCAAAAAAGAAGCAGAGAACTCTGGGTGGTTCTCAAGTTTAGGTGAAAAGCAGCTCCTGTATAGAGTTCTCTCAACACCAGCGACACTCTAGATCTGCTCACCTCAAATGTCTTACTTTTCTATCAAAGTCTTTAAGCATAGGATTAGCACAGTGCCATCCACGCCAAGATAGAAAAGGACAAAGTCTTTTGCAATTTCTACAGCAAAGTCTTTTAGCATAGGACTGGCACAGTGCAGTCCTTACTGAGCTGTAAAATGCCAAAAGCCATTTACCACTCCAGGCGCAGTATTACAGATTTGAATTGGTAAAATACCAACGAAGCCAACCTGAAATGAGTAAAAGCAACCCCCGACACAGTGTTTCGCTCTAATTAGTGCTCTTCAGAGAGGTATAGCTTTGTCCAGACACAAGGGAGCACCCTGTATAAGTAAAAAAAATACCCTTTTCTGGCATAGAGTGACGAATAAATTATGGAAAAAAGAAGCAGAGAACTCTGGGTGCTTCTCAAGTTTAGGTGGAAAGCAGCTCCTGTATAGAGCACTCTCAACACCAGCGACACTGTAGATCTGCTCACCTCAAATGTCTGCTTTTCTATCAAAGTCTTTAAGCATAGGATTAGCACAGTGCCATCCACGCCAAGATAGAAAAGGACAAAGGGGCATATCTACAAGGCACAGCGGTAGAATTATCGCTGCTTTAGCGTCCTTTTTGGGATGAAAAGCGGCGATAATTCAAAAGCCCTATTAGCATGGACACCCTAACGCGTGAATCCATGCCTCTGTGCCCATTTTCTTAGCGCCTCGCATCGCTAATGAGATGCGAGGTAGGCTTTCCCAACTGAAACTCAGCTGGAATAATCGCTAAAACGGCTACTCTCTATTAACTAGATAATCACTAACACTTCTAGCGTTATTAAAACTAGCGCTAATCGGGTATATTGTCGGTTCCTTACGCCTGATAAATTCCTGACTTAGCTATATGTTGCATGGGAGGTGGATCATAATGCTAAATCCACCTCTCCCTATTTACAATGTTAACTCTGTTCGTTATGTCGCTGGTATTTCAGCGATATTATATGCCTATCGCCGCTATTGCTGGTTTCTGGGATTTCTATCACCTTGGCGATGCGCGTTGTACATATTGCGCTGACCGGGCTATAGAATCTGGCATTAGGCAGCGTTATGATTTTGTACGCTGTACGCGGCCATCGCTAATTATTGCTGCCACTTGCTGATATGCCCCCCTAGTCTTTTGCCATTTCTACAGCAAAGTCTTTTAGCATAGGACTAGCACAGTGCTGTCCTTGCCGAGCTGTAAAATGACAAAAGCCATTTACCACTTCAGGCACAGTATTACAGCTTTGAATTGGTAAAATACCAACCAAGTCAACCTGAAATGAGTAAAAGCAAACCCTGACACAGTGTTTCGCTCTAATTAGAGCTCTTCAGAGAGGTATAGCTTTGTCCAGACACAATGGAGCACCCAGTATAAGTAAAAAAAATACCCTTTCAGGCATAGAGTGATGAATACATTATGCAAAAAAGAAGCAGAGAACTCTGGGTGGTTCTCAAGTTTAGGTGAAAAGCAGCTCCTGTATAGAGTTCTCTCAACACCAGCGACACTCTAGATCTGCTCACCTCAAATGTCTTACTTTTCTATCAAAGTCTTTAAGCATAGGATTAGCACAGTGCCATCCACGCCAAGATAGAAAAGGACAAAGTCTTTTGCAATTTCTACAGCAAAGTCTTTTGGCATAGGACTAGCACAGTGCTGTCCTTGCCAAGTTGTAAAATGACAAAAGCCATTTACCACTCCAGGCACAGTATTACAGTTTTGAATTGGTAAAATACCAACCAAGCCAACCTGAAATGAGTAAAAGTAACCCCTGACACAGTGTTTCGCTCTAATTAGAGCTCTTTAGAGAGGTATAGCTTTGTCCAGACACAAGGGAGCACCCAGTATAATTTAAAAAAATACCCTTTCAGGCATAGAGTGACAAATAAATTATGCAAAAAAGAAGCAGAGAACTTTGGGTGGTTCTCAAGTTTAGGTGGAAAGCAGCTCCTGTATAGAGCACTCTCAACACCAGCGAAACTCTAGATCTGCTCACCTCAAATGTCTGCTTTTCTATGAAAGACTTTAAGCATACGATGAGCACAGTGCCATCCACGCCGAGATAGAAAAGGACAAAGTCTTTTGCCATTTCTACAGCAAAGTCTTTTAGCATTTGACTAGCACAGTGCAGTCCTTGCTGAGCTGTAAAATGACAAAAGCCATTTACCACTCTTGGCACAGCATTAAAGCTTTGAATTGGTAAAATACCAACCAAGCCAACCTGAAATGAGTGAAAGCAAACCCTGACACTATGTTTCGCTCTAATTAGTGCTCTTCAGAGAGGTATAGTTTTGTCCAGACACAAAGGAGCACCCAGTATAAGTAAAAAACAAATACCCTTTTCTTGCATGGAGTGACGAATAAATTAGGCAAAAAAGAAGCAGAGAACTCTGGGTGGTTCTCAAGTATAGGTGGAAAGCATCTCCTGTATAGAGCACTCTCAACACCAGCGACACTCTAGATCTGCTCACCTCAAATGTCTGCTTTTCTATCAAAGTCTTTAAGCATAGGATTAGCACAGTGCCATCCACGCCGAGATAGAAAAGGACAAAGGGGCATATCTACAAGGCATGGCGGTAGAATTATCGCCGCTTTAGCGTCCATTTTGGGATGAAAAGCAGCGATAATTCTAGCGCCCTATCATCATGGACACACTAACGCGTGAATCCATGCCTCTGTGCCCATTTTCTTAGCACCTCGCCTCGCATCGCTAATGAGTTGCGAGGTAGGCTTTCCCAACTGAAACTCAGCAGGAATAATCGCTAAAACGGCTACTCTCTATTAACTAGACAATCGCTAACACTTCTACCGTCATTAAAACTAGCGCTAACCGGGTATATCACTGGTTCCTTACGCCTAATAAATTCATTACTTAGCTATATGTTGCATGGGAAGTGGATCATAATTAGGGCTCCCGGTTTTCAGTTTAAAATGATTTTTACATATAAATACAGACGGAAAAGAATGTTTCCTTTGTCTGTATTTATATGTAAAAACGGCAAAATACTAGAAAATGTTGCCAAGCTGCCCTGCTCCAATCTAGAGTTATCTCGCCACCCTCCCCTCCCTCTCCACCCCCTTGCTGCTTCTGGAAATTCCTTCCCGGGTGCACACAGCCGCGCCTGAGTACTTCACAGGTCTTTTGAAGACCATTTACTTGTTAACGAGGCTTTATTGTTCTTTCTGCTATCACCTGTGGCGCAAGCAGGGTGGCTGCGTAGGCAGATGAGTGGCTCTGAAGTTTGATGAATCATTTATTATGTATCCAGAATAAACTCTGCTGCTGTAATCCAAGGACGTTTTAGCAAGAATATGTGTAAACTGTATTTGGTGATTACGTTTGAGGGTACAGGAAGAGTGGGAGTTAGACAAGTTCTCCCTTTACAAACTGCCTTGACATGGGTGCCGTATTCACAGTTGATCACCAGATACTCACCCGCTGGGAGCATTGCCTCCCAAAAAGTGTATCTCTCCCTCCTCTTGTTAACATATATAAATTTAGCTTTTAGCCTTTCTTCCAATATTATGCTTCTTGCTTTCTTATTTTTTCATTTCTTTATTTTTTGGGTCGTCCATGCACAATTTCCTTTTTCTTGACATGTAAAGTAGAGCGATTGTTACTCTATTTCTCTGGTACTACAGGGCTACAGCAGAATTTACTGACTGTGTGTACCGCCATCTTGAGCCATCTTGAGCCAGGCTCCAGCACCCCCCACCCTCTCTCCCTCCCACTGTCCGTACTACTGGTGTGGAACTCAACTTCTGAATGTTGTAATGCTTAAGAATGCTGAAATGCGGAGCAGTGGTTTTCATCTTACATTCAGAGCTTTAAATCAGGCAGTCTGCCGTCTGAAACGACGGACATATAGCGTCCAAAGTATGCAGTCATTTCTAAATAGATGTCAATTGTGAGGTTAAACTGGGTTGGGTAGGGAGGTCAGACCAGGAATCTGGAGTAATTTCCTCAGATTTACAAAATGTGGTCTAGTGCATAGTCAGGGTCAAAGAGACATCAGCTTAGCCACTAGACGAAATCTTCCTAATAATGTAATGTGCAAAGCAAGAACCTTAATAGAGTCCTTTAATACAAAGCCATGGAACCTGCCCATGCCCAAGTCCTTTAAACCCCTGCAGACTCTCCCCCCTCATCTGGCACTCGGGCACTTGTTTTGGTGTTATCGAAGCTTAAAGTCCTTTGACTTTTAGGGACTTCCTGAAACCTATCTCTTGGACCAAGATCCTTTTACCGCCTGTGGACAGTGCTGGGATATCGATCGGGTGTCTTTGCTGTTAGCAGGATGGTCAATTTGAGGCCTCCTGTGTACCTTTGAGAAGATGCTGTACCAAGCAGAGTAACCCACATTTGAGTGTCTCACCAGTTTCTATCAGCTGTATAGGCAGGTTCCGGACATAACTCCTAAGGAGACAGGTTCCCAGGTGACCCCATTTTGATGGTCTCCGACATTCTTCCTGGATAACTTGAAGTAGGACAGATTGTGCCCCTTGCATCAAGGGGCTAATGAAGCCCACCGCGCCATTGTCAACTCACCTTCACATAAGACACCTAGTCCCTCAGCTACTGGCTCAGCAGCAGACTGGCATTTATATTTCCCACCTCTTCTGCCTCTCGAATTTCAGGACCACACCCATGCAGGCATTGCTCGCATGTAAATCCGTATTTGTAAAGCACAAACTACTCACCCTTACAGGTCTCAAGGTGCTGGGGGCCGTCGTGGAAATTAAGGCTGCACTGGGAATGGACATTCTACACAGGGAAAGAACAAGCTGCCCTAGGAATGGACAGTCCATGCTTCTCTAGGACATAATGGACAGGCTGCACAGGGAATGGACAGGCTGCACTGGGAATGGACAGGCTGCACTGGGAATGGGCAGTCCATGTTAGACTAATGTTCTGATTTGTTACCTTTGCCTCAAATTGTAAAGCGCTCTGATATCCTTTTAACTTTATAAATAAATAAATAAATAAATAAAAAAAAATTAAAAAATTTAAAACATAATGGACAGTCTGCACAGGGAATGGATAGGCTGCACTGGGAATGGACATTCTACACATTGTTATGATTTGTTACCTTTGCCTCAAATTGTAAAGCGCTCTGATATCCTTTGGGATCAAGTTTGCGCTTTATAAAACTTTATAAATAAATAAATAAAAACAACTCAAGCACCACGGCGCTGCTGGAAAACATTCTATAAAGAACTATAAAGAACTGCACTGTCTGAATGTTTAAATTAAGTTTTTAGTTTGGCATGAGATTATACCATGCACTCCCATATTTATGGTCCAAATTTAGAAAGGCCCACAATAAATATCCCCCATAAAGACTGACTAAGAAAAAACTTGGACAAAAACAGCTGACACAATGCCTCAGAGAATTACTCAATGTAAAGGTGCTCACTGGGAAAGTAATGAACAACGCAAGGGAAAGTAATCAAGCGGCTATTGTGCTTCTTCTACTTTGTAGCTTAACGGTACAGGACTATTAACAAGCATTGGCAAAGCCAATATCTCTCAACGTTGGCTGAGTTACAAGACTGACTGACGTGAACACAAGCTTCAAGAAGCATGTGCAGGCTCGTCCAGCAATCTTGGAAGGAGTTTCCCACTAAAAATCAATAAGTACTGTGCTACACGGGATGAAATTTGTCTTTATTATAAATAAACAATTCCAGCCACCGGTAGGTGAGGAGTGATAGTTATCCCATGCCTCTCTCAGGCAGTTGTTGCAAAAGCAGGAAGAATGGGAGCAGGAAAAGAAGGCAGGAAGAGAGGAGGGAAAGCAGGAATTGAGTAAAGAAGAGAGGGAGTGAGGGAAGAAGAGACAGAGGGATAAATTGGAGGGAGGAACAAAAATTTAGGAAGGAAGTAAGACAGATGAAAATATACAAAGAGAGAAAAAGAAATAAAAAAAGAAAAGTATAGGTGAAGAAAAAATAAATGTGGAAAAATATCAGCTGTAGCGTTGTCTTTCGCTTGTGGCAAAAATAAATGTGGATAAATACAGATAAAAAGCCCAAAAAATAAATATGAATAAATACAGATGGAAATGGCAAAAAAAAAGAAAATACCATAATCATAATGCTAGATCCACCTCTCCCTATTTACAATGTTTACTCTGACTGTTCGTTATATAGCTGGTATTTCAGCGATATTATATGCCTATCGCCGCTATTGCCGAGATTTTTATCGCCTCGGCGATGTGCGTTGCAAATATTGCGCTGACCGGGCGATATAATCCGGCGTTAGGCGGGGTTATGATTTTGTACACTATACGCGGCCATCGCTAATTATTGCTGCCACTTGCTGATATGCCCACTAGACTTTTGCCATTTCTACAGCAAAGTCTTTTAGCATAGGACTAGCACAGTGCTGTCCTTGCCGAGCTGTAAAATGACAAAAGCCATTTACAGCTCCAGGCACAGTATTATAGCTTTGAATTTGTATAATACCAACCAAGCCAACCTGAAATGAGTAAAAGCAACCCCTGACACAGTGTTTCGCTCTAATTAGAGCTCTTCGGAGAGGTATAGCTTTGTCCGACACAATGGAGCACCCAGTATAAGTAAAACAAAATACCCTTTCAGGCATAGAGTAACAAATACATTATGCAAAAAAGAAGCAGAGAACTCTGGGTGGTTCTCAAGTTTAGGTGGAAAGCAGCTCCTGTATAAAGCTCTCTCAACACCAGCGACACTCTAGATCTGCGCACCTCAAATATCTACTTTTCTATCAAAGTCTTTAAGCATAGGATTAGCACAGTGCCATCCACGCCGAGATAGAAAAGGACAAAGTCTTTTGCCATTTCTACAGCAAAGTCTTTTAGCATAGGACTAGCACAGTGCTGTCCTTGCCGAGCTGTAAAATGTTAAAAGCCATTTACCACTCCAGGCACAGCATTACAGCTTTGAATTGGTATATATATATATATATATTTCAAACCAAAGTTTTCCGGTGCGCCGCAGCTCGCCACAGCATGCCCCAGGAACACAAATGCACGGACCAAAGGTTTGCGGTGCTCAAATGTTTATTCGCTTGCCGGCTTCATAACGTTTCGGCACACAGGTGCCTTGCTCACATGACAGCAAATAATTGTGACAGTGTCGTTTTTAAAGTGCAGGTGCTGTGTTTTGATTGGGCTCTCTCACATAGAGATAGAAAGAAGACTTGACTATAAATCCACGTCAAATACATTTCATTATAATTATATCGGTAAAATACCCATTGGATCTTAATAAGAAAATATAATGTACCTATATTTCATTAAACGCTTCATATACATTTATACACATATATTTACATATCTCCAATTGCTATTGTTGAACAGAGCCAACAGTACACAGTTTCAATGTAGAAAAGGATTAAGTGCAATATTGTGTTAAGAAAGTGCAATGTGCTTAAAATCACCTCATCTAAATTCATCAGACCCACAATTCTAATATATCTGACTGAGCCCAGTCATCACACTAGAATAAACAATAAGCTCAAGTTTAATTAAAACTTTATTGAGTTTATCGTTAATAAAAATCATCCTTTAAACATTAATGATATTAGTACATATATACTGTATATATATGCAAAACAACTGTGCTCGTAGAAAAACGCGACTGGGAACCCTTGAGGGGTGGAGCGCTATGAGTCAGCTAGTGAATATATATATTCACTAATAAGACCAACGGTTACAGGGATGTTCTAGTTAGTAAATAAAATGTTAAAAACCTTAGAAATTCACTAAAAAAAACAAAGGTTACAGGTAGGCTATAGGTAGGTTCCGATTTTACAGACACAAAACCATACAAATTCAGCAGCTATAGTTATCTCAAGTATCTTTAACTCATGCTCTAAGGTAACTATAACTCATGCCCCTTCCATGCACAATTTTCATATCAATAATTTCACTGCAAATGTTGCAGTGATATTATTTGCATGTCATTGAAGAAGTCTTTAGTGATGTAATATGTGGGGTAATTAGCAGTGCATGGCAAGGGCATGAGTTATAGTTAGGATCGTGTTTCCATGGAAAATGCATTTTTTGTGTTGCTAATAACTTTGGCCCTGGTTGATGAATCTCCACTAAACTTTCCAAAAAAGTGCTCTTTTTGGCATAGATTGCACATAGAAAGTTTTGGGGTAATCCGTCAAAAGGTAGCCGAGAAAAACAAAATCTAGATATCTAAGGACAAATATCATGGTGAGAACTGATTGGCTGCCAATACTTCAACCAGGAAGTGTTGGCAGGCATCTTGGGACTCTGGACTGAGCCTGAGTCCCAAACAAAATGCAAAAGAAAACAAAAGAGGGCAGGGTAGAAATACCCTGACCCCATTCTCCTGATGGTGGGGTCCTAGAGGGTCCCCGCCTGAGGCCAAACAGGTTTTAAGAAAAAGTTTTTTACAGTGAATTTGCAAAGGATCCATGAATCCACAGTAAGATAAAATAAAAAAGTGCAGGCTCCAGTGCTTGTTCTGCATGTGCCCCCTGGGTGGGCCAGGTCCTGGGGGGGTGAATTAATAATGATAGTGGGGAGATTTTGGGCCCCGGAGACTTCATCCCCTGGGGGCCCAGGTGAATAGAAGAAGGGGTAAGGGGGCTATGTGGCCCCCTCCCTTGCTGTTTTAGGCCCAGGGGACCGCCAACCCAAAGACCCTGGCCTTGCACATATTTAAGGCCCAACCCTTGGGCCCAACCATGCCATTAAAAGGAACGTGCCCCCTTCCGGAGCCATCAATGCCATGGGAACCCCATCTCATAGGGCTGGGATCTTACTATGTCCCAGGGAGCCCACCCACTTATGTTGCACAACTAAAACTTGCTGTGCTTGCCCCCCTCCCCATGAAATGAAATATATTGAGGTCTGGCCCTGGGGGATGGGTTCCCCGGTGGCGAATTCAGCCTGGTAAGGGGGGCCACTCAGCCCCCCACCCTTTGATTAATACAATTAATTAATAAAGGCCAGGCTCCGGGGGATGGGGTATTCAAGGCCAAGTTTGGTCCGGGAGGGGGGTGTGGCCCCCCTCACTTTCTATTTGATTAAAAAAATAAAAAATGGGTGAAGCCCCAAGGGAGGGTGACCCTGGGGCCCAAATTGGTCCAGGGGAGGGGGCCACGGCTGTAGGCCCTGCCAGTTTACTCCACTACTCGGAAAACACGCCTCCTGGTGCGCTCCTTGTTGGGGGATGGACGGTTGGAGGACTTGTTGGCCCCCAAGGACCCTCTGGAGCCAAGGGGACTTCATCCCCCAACTAGTAGTGTGCTGAGAGGTGCGTTTGCAGAGTGGTGGAGAAAGGGGGCATGGCCTCTGACAACTTCTCAGCAATGCTGCTGTGTGGGACTTACTGGAGGTAAAAGGAGGGGTAGCTGGCCCCCAATGATGTCCTTGGAAGCATCTACCCCTCCTGTTACCTCTAGTATGTCCCATACAGCAGATTTGCTGAGAGGTCTTTGGAGGCCACACTCCCTTTCTCCACTACCCTGCAAACATGGCTCTTGGAGCACCACTGGTTGGGGGATGAAGTCCACTTTACTCCAAGAAGCCCTCCTGGTGCCTCCTGTAAGTCCTACAAAGTAGAATTCCAGAGAGCTGGTTGGAGGCCCCATCCCCTTTCTCCACTACTCTGCAAACATGACCACTACTTTAAAAACCATAGAAATTCACATATAAAACCAAAGGTTACAAGGACTTTATTTGGAATTAGCATTTAAAAAACCCATAGAAATTCCCTAAACAATCCAAAAGTTGCAAGGGCATTATAGTTAGGAAATATAATTTTTTTTAAAGCCTTAGAAATTCACTGAAAAGAACCAAAGCTTTCAGTGATGTTATAGTTAGGCTGACATTTCACTTGTACAAAACCAGAGAAATTCAGCAGTTATAGTTAGCTCAGCTAACTATAACTCGTACCAAGCAATGCACTGCTTATGACCTCACATATTACATCACTCATGACATGGTCAGTGACATCAGTGATGACAGCACTCATGACATCTCAAATGACATTACTGATGATATCACTGAAGACATCAACCATTGACTGTGAGTGTTTTTAAAAAAAAACTTTTTTATTGACATAAAAAATAAACATTGGCATTTGAGAAAGGCATGTAGGTCATACATTCATAAGGGCAAATCAAAAAGACGAATGAAAACAAATACAGCGACTCAGCTACAAAGAGCATAATATGATTAGGGCAATACAACAGCCCCTCTACTTCTGTTCCTGAAGCCCCCCTTCTAATCGGAGTCAGTGTCACTATCCAGCTGCGGTGGATCGCAGATGAACCCTCTATACTCATTCCAAGCCCCCCAAATCTTGGCCCACTTCCGCGTGCATTTTCGATTCAAATACACCGCTTTTTATGCCACCATCGCAAAATCCAGATCTGCACACCAGTCCCTGAGCGTCGGTACCAGGGGGGATCCCCAAGCTTTAGCTACGTTTCATTTAGCATACATAATACCGAGCATGGCCCAATCCTGCATGGAGTGACTCAAATCGTTAGGCTCCCAAATATTGAGCAGGCAACAGCGCGGCTCCGGAACCAGTGTGACCTTCACTACTTGTGATATGGTTCGCATGACCTTGGCCCAAAAAACAGCGATTAATGTGCAGTCCCAAATGGTATGAAAGAAAGTTCCCTCCTCCCCGCACCCCCGCAAGCAATACTGATGTGCAATTCTCCCTATCTTGTACAGAGTGACCCTAGTATAATACACTCGATGTAGGATCTTTAGCTGCACCAATCGGAGCCTAGACGACACAGCCACCTCCCTAGCAGATGATAACGCGGTTTGCCAGTCAGACTCATCCAGATCACCTAGACTGTGAGTGTTTTAAAAAATATTTATGAGTGTTAAATATATATACCACGGCGTATTGGTGAATCAGTGCGTGTACAAGTGCCTGTATGGATGATTCAGTGAGAGCGTGACTTACTGTGTAAGTGAGTGATTAGATGTCTCAGTGAATGTATGGGTGAGTGACTGGGTTATGCGAATGTCTGTATCAGTCTGTCAGTTGGTGTCTAAGTGGCTATGTGGGTTGTGAGAGGGTATTTAAGTGGCTGTGTGGATGATTGATTGGTTGTCTGAGTACCTGTATAAGTGTCTGTATAGGTGGGTGAGGGGGTGTGTGACTGCCTGCATGGATGAGTGAATGGGTGAGTCAGTGGCTGTATGGGTTAGTGAGTGCATCTGTGAGGGGTTGTATGGGTGACTGAGTGTACGTTTGTCTGTGTCGGTGAGGGAATGGATGTGACAGTGGTATATGGGTGAGTAACTGCATAGGTGAAATGCAGTGTAGGTAAGTGTTGGAAGTATATGAGTGACTGTATGTGTGACTGAGTGATTGTGAGAGTGGCATATGGGTAAGTGTTCGCTTGGATCAGGGATTGTATAGGTCAGTGAGCATGTGTTAGTATCTGTATGAATAAGTGAGTGTGTGTGTGTATAACTGTCTAGGTGAGTAAATGGCTGTGTAAATGACTATGGGTGAGTGACTAGGTGTGTGAGTAGATCTATTGGTAACTGACAGTGTCTGAGTGGCTGTATGGGTGTATGAGTGGATATATCAGTGGCTGTATTAGTGAGTGAGTTGGTGTATGTTTGGCTCTATGGGTGACTGAGTAGATGTGTGTGTAGTCCTATGAATCAGTGAGTGGGTGTGTAAGTACGTGTATGGGTGTGTCAATGATTTTGAGAGAGCTAGTGTGGAAGTTGGAGTGGGTGTATGAAAGGTTATATTGGGGTGTGAATGGGTGCGTCAAAGATTCTGTGGATGATGTCATCATTGATGTACCTGACCATGTCATGAGTAATGTAATATGTGAGGTCATAAGAAGTGCATTGCGGGGCAAGTTATAGTTAGCACAGCTAATCATGCAAGTTATAGTTAGTTCAGCTAACTATAACTGCTGAATTTCCCTGGTTTTGAATGAGTGAAATGTCATCCTTAAGCATAATGTCCCTGTACCCTTTGGTTTTTTCAGTATATATTATATTTTTTTTTCACTGAAAAAGCCTAAGATTACAGGGATGTTATAGTTAGGCTCAGATTTCACACGCACAGAACCATAGAAATTCAGCAGTTATAGTTACCTGAGCTAACTATAACTCATGCCCCCACAATGCCCTGCTTATGACCTCACATATTGCATCACTCAATACATAGTCAGTGACATCACTGATGACATCTCAAATGACATTACTGATGCCATCGTGCAGTGATTGTGAGTGTTTTATAAATGTTTATGAGTGTTAAACATATAGACTAAGCAACTACAAAAGTTGTTAGTATACTTTGTGCATTAGTAATTAGTGATGCTACTTTTAATAAATATAATGTGAGTGACTGTGTGTATACATGTGTGAGTGGGTCTCTGATTTGCAGTATGGGTGTGTGAGTGGGTCTGTGAGTGGCTGTATGGTTGGATAAGTGGGTATATGGGGAGCTGTATGGATGAGAGAATGGCTGTGTGAATAGCTGTATGTGAGTATAAGTGGGTGTATGATGAGCTGTATGGATGAGAGAGTGGCTGTGTGAGTGTCTGTGTGAGTGGCTGTTTGAGTGAGTGTCTGGGAGTGTACGTGGCTGTTTGGGTGAGTGAGTGTAGGTGTGAGTGGCTGTGTGGGTGAGTGATAGGTTGTGTGGATGTGTGAATGGGCATGTAAGTGGTTGTGTGGGTGTATGAGTGGTTGTATGGGTGAGGCAGTGGCTGTGTTATGAGGCAGTTTAGGTAAGTGAGTGGGTGTGTGAGTGGCTATATGGGTAAATAAGTGGATGTGTGAGTAGCTGTATGGGTGAGTGTGTGAGTGGCTGTGGGTGAGTGAGTGGTTGTATGAGTAGCTGCATGGGTAAGCAAGTGATTGTGTGAGTGGCTGTAGGAGTGAGTGAGTGGGTATGTGAGTGGGTATGGGAGTGGCTCTATGTATGAGTGAGTGGGTATATGAGTAGTTTTATGAGTCTGTGAATGGGGACGTAAGTGGTTGTCCGGGTGTGTTAGTGGATGTATAAAAGGCTGTATGAGAGTGTGAGTGGGACTATGGATGGTATAATCAGTGATGTCATTTGAGATGTCACTGACCATGCCATGACTAATGTAATATGTGAGGTCATAAGCAGTACATTGTGGGGGAGTAAGTAATAGTTAGCTCAGGTAACTATAACTGCTGAACTTCTATCTTTTTGTGCCTGTGAAACCTGAGCTTAACTGTAACTCTCAATTGCATATGTTTTTTCAGTGAATTTCTAAGGTTTTTAAAATTCTATTTGCAATGTAATGGCCAGTATTTGTAAAGCGCAAACAATTTCGTGAAGGGTGTCAAGGCACTGGGGCCGTTGGGAAGATTAAGCAAGCTATTGCCCAGAGTAACACGGTGCGGGCTGATCTGCCATTCGTGATTGAACCATGAGCCCCCAAGTTCCGGAGTCAGCCGCCGTGGTCGCTGCGCCACACCTCGTCCTTCTTTCCCAACTTTAATATTCCTGTAACCTTTGTTTTAAGGTGAATCTCTACATTAATTTTTTCCTAACTATAATGTCCATGTGACCTTTGTTTTCTAGTGAATTTCTAAGTTTTTTTAATTTTAATTTCCTAACTGTAACCTGTAGCCTTTGAGAGTGGGTATGTGAGTGGCTGAATAGGTCAATGAGTGGGTGTGTTAGTGGCTGTATGGGTCTGTGTGTGGATGTGTGAGTGGTTTTGCATGTTTTTGTGTGTTTGAGAGTGGCTGTATGGGTCGGTGAGTGGGTGTGTGAGTGGCTGTATGGTTGTGTGAGTGGCATTATGGGTCTGTGAGTGGGTGTGTGAGTGGCTGTATGGATCAGTGCCTGCAGCAAGTTTCCTCCAACAAACATTTTGTGTCCTGGTCTTATGTTTGGTTCACTCATTTCATGTGTCTGCATGCCTGGGTGGTGGAAGGGGCTATGGGCTATCGGCGCTATAAGCTGTGAGGAAGCAGTGTTGCTGTAGGATTACACAGCAGATCCCATCTTTCTATCTCGCTATAATTATAGTGTCCGCTGTCCCCATGTACCTGGGAGTTGCAGCAGACCTTCAAAACTGATCATCAATAACATTTACAAAGGCCTTCTTGGTCATGTTTAAACCAATGACACGATGAGGGCACTGCACTCGTGTGCACAGTGTGATATTACAAAAAATATATCAGCAATTAGTATCTCAAATAACTTCCCTGGCGCTCAACTTCTTGTGGCCCACCGTCAAAGCCACTGAGACTGAAATTAAACACAAATAGAAGGAGCGTCTGAGTAAACAATGTCATCTCGCATAATAAAGTCATGCAGTCCATGAAGAATCTAAAAGTTCCATGCAAGCTTCCTTAGTATTTGTATTCAGTTCTTTTCTTGTAGTCTTTCATTCGACAAAACAGTCTTCCTTGATGAAAATGTTCAAAATATTGTAGAAACAAATATTGTACAGCCAACAAATATTCCACAGCCTACGCGTTTCGTCCCATCTGGGACATCATCAGGGCTGTAAATAAGAAAAAAGGGGATATTACAATCAAAAAAATATCTTAATAATTATATCTATACAACATATGTTCATCCCAACTTGGAAGCATGCCTATATACCATTCTACACACCATGCAAATAGATCCCAAAAATATCCCTATATGACAATCTATATTCTATAGGTTCCATAGAAAGTCAGTTGAGAGGTGGTCTGGAAATCATCACCACATTTGGTACATATATTTATATCACAAAGCACCCTGGTTTAGGCTAAACATTCGACCTTCCCCATTGTAACTCGCTATTAACCCCCATCATTCTTCCTACTTTTAATTATGAGCCATCTTGCTTTGCTAGCCCCTGGAACTTGGTTATCCTCCCCATACACCTGGCTCCATCACACACACAATATTTCAGCTGCTTTTTATTCTTTTCTCATTCACCCTTTTTTGAGAGTTGTATCGACTAAATTGACACTGATTTTTCTTGCTCTTGGTGAAGTTCCAAAAGAGTACCAGAATACATTAAAAACTTTCAAAATGCCACTAGAGCAGAAGCACAAAAAGTCAAAATGTAGTTTTGTCTGAGGCTCTGAAAATTCTTTCACCAGAATAGATCAGAGGCCCTCCGAGGGTGGGCCAGGATTGCCATTTAGTCTACAATGGACTCTCAGATTTTAAACACATTTATTTTTTGACATCTCATAGCACTAGGAAAAAGGAGAAGTGATCCATACCTCTCTAGCCATCTGAGAGGCATTGTTGAGAGCTATGGTTTCTGGTGACGTTATACTAATTCTATAGGATAACATAACCAGGATTCTATATATTTCATGACCAAAGAAGCTCAATGATATACCAAGCTGAGAATTAGGGAAAATGTCATCTGCTGTATAGTTTAGGCACTGATTAGGCAAGGATTATTGGCAATCTAGCAAACATAATTTCACTGTTGAAGCAATTCTCATTCACCTGCAACAAGGATATTTTAACTCCTTTTCCTATAAGTTGGTGCCCTAAAGCCTTACCTTGCATTCTGGAGTTGCCAGCCTTAGATTACATTGTAGTATAATTGCATTTATAAAGTGCCTAGTACCCCTTATGAGGTGTCAAAGTGCTTTACTGTGAGTAGCATCTACTCAGTAACCCATGGTCAGTAGTTATTGGGTTTAGTCATATGCTCTCAAGAAAAAAACATTCAGGCATTTGCTCCAGTTTCTTTGTGATAGATTAAAATGAATGTGATCTTTGGTGGGGGCTGTTTGGTTTCAGGCAAATGGTTGGTGAGGTAGATCAATAGTCTGGCGGAGGTTAGTTATTGTTAGGTTGCAGGGTAGGGTTTTAAAGAAAGAGAGGTTGTGATCTATGAAATAAGCTATGAGCCATTTGCAGGAGTACGATAAGAGTTTATGGCAGACTGGCATGAGACTGGGAAGAGGCTATACCCAGAAAGAGGGGAATGAAGAGGATGGAAACAGGGCTGACTTTAAGCACTGGTAGCGCCTGGTGCGAAACTATTTTTGGCCGTCCCCCCTCCCCCGCATGACCTCCGCAGATTCCCTCACTACCATCCGGCAAGTGTCCCTCGTCTCTCCATAGCCCCTCTCTCACATACATTTGTTGTGTTTTAAAGCACTAATAAAATGCTGGCTTTACCGATCACTCAGCTATATACATAAAATACAGATCTATTCCTTGCAGTATGCGCATTAACCCTCTGTGCTACTCTATGGCGAGTTAAACTGCCATTATCCTACATGTCTACATTTTAAAAGAGGAAAGCATGAGATTTTTTTTTAACTATATCAAGAGAATGTTTTTCCCCCATTAATGTCTATCGAAGCAGAAGCCATTTTAGGTGGGATACAGACAAAATAAAGCCATTTTGTCCTAAAAAGTTGGAAGTCTCCCTCCTGAAACAGGTCTATGGCCATGTATGCACTAAAAAAATCTCCGACTTCTCTCTCTGGCAGGAACATTAATGACAAGAACTATCTTGACGTTTTTATTGCTGCTTGAAAGCTAGAAGCACAAGGAGCCCTGCAGCAGGTGCATTTAAATCGTAAGTTATTTCTAAATACAGCTCCCCCTGAGGTCAGTGCCCCCTTCAGGTAGGCGCCCAGTGCGGCCGCACCAACCACACCGCCCTAAAGCCGGCCCTGGACGGAAAGTAAGGAAAGGGCCACTCTGTAGAAGGAAAGGGCAGGAATCTATCAGAAGTAAGTCACGGTCAATTTTCATGTGGGGTTTTAGGCGCATAGTGGAAGAAGGTTGGGATTCGGGTATGTAAGCTGAAAGAATGCTCATATACAGAGCTATGCAAATCAACTGTAATCCTCAACACCCCTATCCCTAAATTCACACCCCTCACCCCTGCATCTTTTTATCTGGAACTTTTACCCTTGCAACAAAGCAGGAACTGAAGGTGTGAGGACGAGCTACTTACTGATAGATGTCTGCTTTTTAGTGTCATTGATTCTAAGCGAAATGCTGCTCGAAAGATGTCTCAGTGCCACACAAAAATTCTCTATACATTGATGGCACGTATGGTATTGCTAAATGTTAAAGAAAATATATAACCTAAGCTAAAGGGTTTAAATATCTACAGTGACAGGAAATCCCAAGGTACAGATGGGCATGCAGGTATGTTAAAATAGGCCTGGAGGAACCTTTGGGTACAGCTCACTGACCATTTTTTAACCAGAATGACAGAATTAATCAAAAGTTGGAGAGCAAATAATGAAACAATGGCCTTCAAATTAAAGGTAATTAAAAAAATATGCTGTACATACGCATATAAATTATTATGCGTCACAATCTACCGTCTCAAGCCATTTTTTAGGTCATGCGTAAATCAAGAACCTTTGATTTTATTAAAATTATATGTATAACATGCTTACTTATGTGGGCCATGAGCCAGGCCCCATCTTCCATTGACCTACTGTTGTGTCATTAGCATTTTCCTTCCACCCACTGCGGCATACAACAAGAGGCCATGGGTTATCCCAGGTGATCCATTGGCTGACGTCAATGTGAGTGGAGCATTTTGCCTTTTCCCTAGGAGGACATACGCACTCAAAAGAGTTGCCTTAACATAACTGTCTATTACATAGCTGCCTATTACAAGCATGCTTTTGCTGCATGATGACAGTTCCCACCCCACAGTGTGAATTCACAAGCATACATCAGATATTATGCATTATATCCCACCCATATTGATAAAGTCATATATCAAACTGGCTCAACAATCAGAGACATGCTAATGCGTCATGCTGTTTATGACCCATTCAACTCTTCATAGAGGTAAGCTACCATTACTGTCATGAAATGGTTGACCATATTCATGAGAAAATGTCTTTAGTTATTCGCTCAGTGCCCGAATGCAAAATAAATGTATTACACCAATTAGGCCTAAGCGTGCAGGGCAGTGTCTGTGATTGTTGACTATGAAAGAGCTTTACGTGGGGTAACAGTCATTTTAAGCACAAATGCATATAAATTATTGAAAAATCTGTGATGGATGGGACGATTCAGTTTATCTCAGATGTAATCATTCCCCTGAACTATAATCCTTTGGGCTTTTCATATTGTGATATTCCAGGCAAGAACCAACCATATAAAAATTACTTTTAGGCCCACCCCAAATGGGTCAGTCCAGCCGGAGAATACGTGGAAGCCTGTGCATGTTTTGACGTTTGCTTCAGCCTTCTTAGGCCTCATCAGGCCTCATCAGTAAGGTACAGCTCAATTTCCAAATTCACAGTGAGCTTCAGCAACCTCATCTGGACATGCAAATGCCATTTAGGGCATGTCCTTGAAACATGATAAAGGTTATGGGTGAATGCATGAATTAACCAAAACCGCTAGGTTACATTCCCTTCCATCCTTTTACCTCTTTCAGTGAGTCTCTCTGAGCGATACGGGTCTGATCCCAATGTATGCAAGTGGTGGCAAAAAGGAGCTACTAACAATGGAAGGGAATGGAACAATGGAAAAGTTTAGTTTCCTTGGAGAATTTCCACCCTTCAGTTGTATGCTGCCTACACGAACTGCCTTCAGTAGTGTGGTCATGCCGAAACACAACTTAAAGTGACCACTTTAAGCATGTCCATCCAGGACGTGTGGCAGCCTTCACTTCATTCTCAAACTTCTCAGTTGTGGCTTGAAGTCAATGTACTTGCTTTTAACCATGTCCTTGTGCTTCTGCATACAGTGTGGGGTTTAACCCCGGGATGAAGGGGTGCAGAGAAGAAAGGCATGTGTGGTAGGAATGTTTCTTCGAGGGCCTATTTTACCATACCTCTATACAAATTTGAATACTCTGACACCGATTTTCTAAAATAAAGAAAAATTCACTGCAGAGCTGTGTGATAATACACACAGATGTGTTGTGCGGCTGGGAGAAAATTGGGATGCACTTTATTTACCATGACTTACATGCCAAGGATATAATATGCATCGCACACCCTAAAAGTGCTGTTTTGGTGGAAGACTTAAAGCGCTGTGCCCTTAGGCATTGGTGAGTTGATGGTGTCTTGTGGAGATGTGTACTCGATTTTAATTTCTACACACATACATCCGCCCAGGTGTAAACTGCATAAAATGTGTAATTTAACAAAAAATATGGGTCACAGCTGGAAACAGAATGTCTACCCATTGCTTACACCTGGTTTCACTTGGTGCTAGAATTCTACGCATAACCAGTTTGTACTATTTAGTTGATCTAGCTTACCTGGAATCCGAAGGTTATTTACGCTATTCCACCATGTTACGTTCAATTTTCGCACTGTGTGAGAAAGTGCCATCTTTCTTGCCTTGGTATGCCCCAACTTTTTTCTGAACTACTGATGTACTTTGACTGAGTGTGCCCTCCGTCCCTGCCAATCAGGTACCCAGGGCCTGTGTTCCTTCCCTACAAAGAAAAGCTATGCTGAAATAAAATACCCAATTGGCATCTCTGGCCCCTGCCACCCCCTAGTAAATGGTACCCTAGGTACCCAGGGCATGATGACCAGAGAAGACCCCTGAGGGCTGCAGCACTTATTGTGCCACCCTCAGGGGCCCTGTACCCCGGCTCCCACCACACACTGCCTTTGCAGGCTGAGGGCCAAAGTACAGAACTAAAGCAAGAGTTGACATGGCACACATCCCTGTGTGCCATGCCCACAGAACACACTGCCCTGGCATACTTTAGTCACCCCTCTAGCTGGGTGCCCTATGCCAGAGGTGAGGGCCCAGGTGCATGACCCCTGTGCCCCTACAGTACCCAGGGCCATTCCTGGGCACTGTAAGTGCAGTGTTGCCATTTAAGAGTATATGGTGCTGGGAGGTTGTCATTCACGTAATCCACAGCACCATATTGGCTTCACTGAAGCTGACAAGTTTGGTACCAAGCTTCTCAGCACATTAAACCCGCACTGATGCCAGTGTGGGATTTAATGTAACATGCACGAGAGGGCATCTTAGAGATGCCCCCTACACCTAACCTAAAATCCACGTCTGGGCTGAGTGGCTGCAGAGGCTGCCACCCAGCAGACATGTTGCTGGACCCCTGGGTGGACAGCCCCCTTCTCTCCTGGGACTGCAACAAAGCACATCCTGGGCGAGGTGCTATGTCTCCCCCCCCAGGATGGACAGGGGGAAGCTTCAAAGGCATACCACCTCTGAGAGCTTCCCCAGACCATTTGCTGTACCCAGCAACCAGCCCCCCACCAGTCCTACCCCCACTCTGGCGGGAAGACTGGCGGGAAAAACTACATCAGGAATGGGGGGGGGGGCCAACCTGTGCCAACTCCACCCCTCAGGTGGAGGAGGCGAGGTGAAGCACGACCCCGGGCTCCAGCCATCTTGTAGATGGGAAGTCCTGCCCAATCCCAGCTAGGCTCCTGCCCCCCTCCTACAGGAGAGGAGCAGGCTAGGGGGAGTACTCACCCCAGGACAGGGCCCCATTGGTCCCTGCCCCTAAATTTAGTATTTAGGGGCTCCCTGAACCGTCCTTCCTCAGATCCCGATATCAAAAAGAAGAAAGAAGATCAAGAAGAAGAAGACCAGCCGTGCAGCTGCTAACAACAGGACGACAAAAACTGACTTGGCCCCAGCCCTACCGGCCTGTTGATCCTGGAACCTGCTCCTGCCTAAACCCGGCGACCTCCGTGGACAGCAACCTTGGGACACCCAGAGGACCTGCCTGTATTGACCCTCTCGACGATTGGGACTCCCATCAGCAGATGCTCTGCTGCAACAACCCACCTGGTGCCCACCAGGAAGCTCCGGACCAGCCCACTCTGCACCAGCCAAGCCTGGTGTGTTGTCGTTCCCTGATACAAACTGCACACGGACACAGCTGCATACATCAGCTTCTTTATTTAGCTCCTTCCTCATACAGGGCTAACGGCTAACTAACTCCTTGGTCCCCCAGCTCCTCCCTTTCCGCCCGCCCTCGTCCCTCACTCGGGCCGGTGCTAGTGCCTGACCAGTTTGGTCACTGGGCACTTTGCATCAACATCATTACATCTCCCCCCTCTGTGAATAAAAGAAACAAAATAATATACACCACAGCCAAACAGCAAACTATCTTTCATTAGAGTTCTTCGATAAGGCGAGACGGTTTCGTGATCACACGTCTGGGGCGTGACTGGAGGTTGGGACTGTCGCGCTCATTCTCATCGGCAATCTCCATCAATGCCTAACTGTGAGTTGGCAGTGTCTCTGGGTCTCTCTGCTCCAGTTTCGGTTCGGTCAGTAGCTCTTTAACATTGGGTCCGCATTTTTTGAAGTACGTCACATTCCTAGTAAGTCTTTTTCCATTGGTCTCTGCAGTGATCATGGTTCCTTTTTGTTGTATCACTTTGAGCGGAACCTCATGGTATCGGCAATCAGTCTTTCTGTGCTGCTCTTGTCGTGCCAGCACCCAGTCTCCCTCTTGGATTTGAGGGGGAGTAGCATGACGTCGCTCATCTGTATAGTCCTTCATCCTTTCCTTCTTTATCTTGTCTCTGGCCGCGATCTCCTCATGATCAGAGTCGAGATACAGTTCGTGCACTGCCATATTCATCATTGGTATTCTGGTGCGCACTGGGCGTCCTAACATGAGAGTGGCAGGACATTTGCCTGTGGTGGAATGAGGCGTATTTCGGTACGCTCGCAATACCTCGTCGAGTGCTGCCTGAAGGCTCTTTCCGGTGAGTTCTGCTTGCTGGATGGTCTTCTTGATCGTGGCCATGAAACGTTCGATCATTCCGTTGGCCTGTGGCCATAGTGGTGTGATCTTGCGGTGTGTCAAGTTGAGGTGCTGAGCAAAATCAGCAAAGTCATGGCTGTTGAATGGAGGCCCATTATCTGACGTCACCACTAGGGGAATGCCCCATGCAGCAAAGACCTCCTCTAGGATCGGTATGGCACTCGATGCTTTCGTGGATGTGCACAGTTGTGCGATGGGGAATCTGGAGTATTCGTCCATGATGACCAGGACGTATTGGCCCGATTTGATTGGCCCAAAGAAGTCAATGGCAATGTGTTGCCAGACACCCTCCGGTAGTGGAGACATTTGTAGTGGTGCAGGGGGATCCGGACGGCCTACCAGTTGACATTGCGGACAGTCCTTCAGGGTCGTCTCCACCATCAGGTCTAGTGTTGGGAACCAGACTCTTTCACGTAGTGCTCTTTTTGTGGCTACAATGCCCCAGTGTCCCTCATGTGCTAGGTTGATGACCCCTTTTTCTGAGTTGTCGTGGGATTACTATTCTGGTGTCTCGTAAGACGAGACCATTTGCTGCTATCGACAGTTCTTCGTGGACATGTTTGAATGCAGCCATCTCTTGGTTGTTTTGTTCATTGCTTTGCGTGTGTCTCCAGCTGTTGGTTTGGATCAGACGTTTCACCTCTTGCAGGGTGGCATCCGTTTGCGTCGCTTCACAAATGGCCTCCAGTGGAACATCCGGAGGCCTCGCTCGGTCTACTATGAAGTGAATGTATTCATCCGCGATTGATTGTTCTGATTTGTTGGATCTGATGGGGTGTCGGGACATGTAGTCTGCAGGGTTTGCATCTTTTCCTGGCTTGTGAATTATGGTGTAGGTGTACTCTTGGAGTCGTAGGCCCCATCGTCTATTCTCGGTGGCATTTTTGCTCGCGAGTTTCCAAATATTGTGATCAAGGCTTGGTGGTCAGTTATCAGTGTAAAATGTTTTCCAAAAATGAAAATGTGGAAGTGTTCACACGCCCAGACAACAGCCAGGCTTTCTTTTTCTGGCTGTGAATATGCTCTCTCAGTGTCCGTTAGACTTCTGCTGGCATATGCTCCTATGTGCCGTTGGTCTCCTTCTCTATCATATTGCGCAAGGATGGCTCCTAATCCTACGGGACTGGCATCCACTGTTATCTCCATCTTCTTTTTTGGATTGAAGTACGCTAGGTTCTTTGCTGATTCTACGGTTCTCTTGATCTCTCGAAATGCCCCTTCACACTGAGTGGACCACTGAAAGGGCTGTCCTTGTTTAGTGAGCATCCTTAGCAGGTAGCTCAGCGTAGCGTAGCCAGGTATATATCTGGAGCAGTAGCTGGCCATGCTTAGGAATGATCGTACATCGCCTACGTCCTCGGGGCTTGGTGTGTCGTTTAGCGCTGCTACCTTTTCTGGGTCTGGTTTCATGCCACTTCCAGAGAATAGGTGTCCGAAAAATTTTAGCGTGGGTTTGTGAAGTTCACACTTATCTTGGTTGACTGTGAGGTTCGCTTCCATCAGCGCCTGACAGACCTGATCCAGTGCTTTGTTGTGTTCTTGAGTCGTTGCTCCATAAACGAGGATGTCATCGCTGTAGTTTAGGACCTGTGGAATGTGGTGTATTGTTCTCCTGATGGCCTCTTGGAATATCTCTGCTGCTGATGACACCCCGAAGCTTAGTCTTTTATATCTGAATAATCCAAGGTGTGTCGAGAATGTTGTGATGTATCTTAACCTTTCGTACAGTTCTAGTTGGTGGTACCCTTTGTTGAGGTCCAGTTTTGAAAAGATCTTGGCTCCATTGAGGGAAGTGATCATGTCACTGATGTGAGGGCCTGGATGTCTCTCTCTCTCTATTGCCGTGTTGGGCGCCCTCATGTCTACACACAGACGGACTCAGCCGGTTTCTCCTTTCTTTGGGACTACCATGACCGGGGAGACCCATGGGGTTGGTCCATCTGTTCTCTCGATGATGTCGGCTTCCAGCAGGTCTTGGAGTTCCTTCTCCACGGCTTCTTCCAGGTGAAACGGGATTTTTCGGTGGTGTTGCGCCACCGGTGAGATTTGTTTATCTATATGCAATTTTATTTGGCAGTTCTTCATTTTGCCCAGGCCTTGAAAGAGCTTGGGGAACTTCTGGATGAGTGCTGGTTTGTCAGTGACTCTGAATAAGATGTCCACCAACTTCAGTCGCTCAGCAGTGGCTAGGCTCAGGAGGCAATCGGCTTCAGGCCCCTCGATGACATGGATGTAGGCTGGTATTGTTCGATCTTCATATGACAGTTCGGTCTCAAACTTCCCAAGACATGTTAGTGGCTTCTTGGCCATCCACGTATACACTTGTACGTGGGCATTAACTAGCTTTGGCGGTGGTTTCATGCGTTGGTACTCTGTTACTGGTAAGTAGTTTAGCGTTGCTCCACTATCTAGCACGAACTGGGTGGGGTGGGAGCCAACTCTGATGTCTAGACGCTGGTACTCTTTCAGCTGATCAAGGTCAGCTACACGGTAAAGGTATTCCTTTCGATCTCGGGGGATGGGCGATGGGGATCGGGATTCCCTTGATGACGACCGCCGAGATTGACATGTCCTGCAGGAACGGCAGCTGGATTGTGACAACCCAGTGGATGAGTCTCGTCTATCCTGGACTGCTCTGACATGATGACGACTGTTTGAAGGTTGGTGTGTTCGGTGTCTTCCCCCATGGTCACTCTTCGGTACTGCCCCGCACATGCTTTCAAAATGGTTGTCTCGACCACATTTCCGGCATTGTTGTCCTAGTGCTGGGCATGCATCTGCATGCGGGAAGTCGTATCCGCATCGGTTTTTCCCCGTGCCAGCAAGAACCCCCATTGTGGACTTGCACGCTGTATTACCAGACCCGGATACCGAGAGCAACTCATTTCGGATCTTTTTTTGAGGGCATTCTCAAAGATCTATTACGTTTTTTTGCTCTCAAGCAAAATAAAAGTAACAAGTACAAGAAGTTTTCTCTAATTGAGTGCTACACAATTGTGATATATTTACAAATGTGTAATTTCAAGGCAATTACCCTCTGTCCTGAGGATGAACCTTTATTAATTGTGGTTCGAAACGTCGTCGACACATTACACTAAATGCATAAATTGTTTTATACTTTTTCCTTGCATATGTGTATGCTACAGATTGTCTGGTTTATGATTTATCCTAATCAGATGTCCTGCTATTGCCTGTTATTTGTTATGTTGTATGTCTTCTTAGTGTGTTAGTCGGACACCGGCCGGTGTCCCGCTTTTATCACACTCAGTGTTCTATTGTTTTAGAATCATCTTTGTATCAGGGAAATAAATTGTCCGGCTGGACATTCCCCCTAATAATATATTTCCATTTGGTCTATATTTATTTCTTTTTATAGTTTCTTGCTCTAAGGACCCTTGTTCTTTATAATACAGTATCCGCATCGGTAGCATTTGAGTTGTCTGTCTGATCGTCCCTTCATGTGACTCGTGTCTTTGTGTCCTTTGCTTGACTGGTGGTGATGTCTCTTGGATCTGGAGGAACGAGCCTGTGGTGGGGACCGTCTGTGCTCTTGTCGAGACTGCATCTTGAAGACTTGTTCCCGTCTCTCACTTTTCCCGGTTTCTATTTTCTTTGCGTGTTCGTCAGCTTGTTCATCTACTCTCGTCATCTCTACGATCTCTTCCAACGCGTAGCTTCTCTTGAGCAACTTGCGTCTCAGTGACTCGGAGAGATAACCTTCTATGACTCTTAGTCGCAGGGCGTCCTCAGTTGAGAATTTGTCAAAATCGCAGTACTTCGCCAATCGTCTCAGACGTGTTACGAACGCCCCCATTTGTTCACCTTTCTCTTGCGCGGCCAGGTTGAATGTATACGGCTCAAAGTCGATGTTCCTTTTGTGTAGGAACTTGAGGTCAAGTGCTTCACGTACTTTAGTGTAGGAATCAGAGGACTCTTCTGGCAGTTCTTTTATGATTCGTCCACCTTCTCTGCCAATCAAATTCTTGAGAGCATACAGTTGCTCTTCGAGGTCTGTCACCTTGGATGCTTTCATGATGTCCTCAAAATCTTCTATCCATTCTTGCCATCGTGGACCCATGCTCCCACCGGATTCAAGAACGAGGGGCTCGGGCTGCGTAGAAATGAGGCTCTCATCATGCTTGTGGGGGCTGGGTCGGTCATTGTACACCTGTGGTTTCTGACTGTTTTGCAGTCTTAGTTCACTCTCCGTTCTGTTCTGTTGCACTCGCCAGTGCTTGTTTGTTACTTTGTTGCACTCGCCAGTGCTTGTTTGCTTTCTTTGTTGCACTCACCAGTGCTTGTTTGTTACTTTGCTGCACTTGCCAGTGCTTGTTTGTTATTTTGTTGCACTCGCCAGTGCTTGTTTGCTGTCTTTGTTGCACTCGCCAGTGCTTGTTTGTTGCTCTGTTGCACTCGCCAGTGCTTGTTTGTTATTTTGTTGCACTCGCCAATGCTTGTTTGTCACTCGCCAATGCTTGTTTGCTGTTTCAGGCTCTTTGCCTGACTTCAAAATGGCCGCCGATGATCCCTCACAGTGGATTGGTCAATGCTGCCTGACTCCAAGATGGCCTCGCGGGAATCTCGTTTCTAGCGAGATTTCTGCCGTTTTTCTTGATTTCTTCACCGGGGACCCAGTTAATCGGCGGTTTCACTCACCGCATGCAGCCAGGATCCACCACTTGAGTCACGACTAGGTAGGGCAGCTTTCTTTCTCTTCCGCCGCCGCTGCACTCGGTGGGCGTTTCTTGGCAACGCGCTTCCGCCGCCGAGGTGGGCTCTCGGTGGGCGCTTTTGGTAACGCGCTTCCGCCGCCGAGGTGGGCACTCGGTGGGCGCTTTTGGCAACGCTCTTCCGCCGCCGAGGTGGGCACTCGGTGGGTGCTTTTAGTAACGCGCTTCCGCCACCGAGGTGGGCACTCGGTGGGCGCTTTTGGCAACGCGCTCGAACCTCCGGACGTGGGGTGAGCTCCAGGCGGGTCAATAACCGCTGGGTGCCGAGTTAGCCTTCTTCACGCACAAGTGGGGACAGGATACCTTTGTCGCCAGTTGTAGTGTCGTTCACTGATACAAACTGTACACGGACACAGCTGCATGCATCAGCTTCTTTATTTAGCTCCTTCCTCATACAGGGCTAACGGCTAACTAACTCCATGGTCCCCCAGCTCCTCCCTTTCCGCCCGCCCTCATCCCTCACTCGGGCCGGTCCTAGTGCCTGACCAGTTTGGTCACTGGGCACTTTGCATCAACATCGTTACACCTGGGCCGGGCCAACACGAACCAAGACCACGAGGACGTCCCCCCGGCGACTGGGACCCGAAGTCCAGTGCCCAAAGACCCTCCTCGACGAACCAGCCGACGCCTGCAGACTCAGAACCAGGGGCCACCCCAACCGCGACCAGCCGAGGGTAAGCTTTTCCGATACCCAAAGACACCCCTGCACCCGGTGCCCTACAATCCCCTGTGCCTCCCTTTGGGGTACCTACCTGTGCTCCAACATCCCAACTTACCTCTCGAAGTGCTGGTCGCCCCTGGAGAGTCACCGTCCCCGAGCCTGCAGCCTTTGTTCCCTTTTCAAGATCCTCATTGGATAACATTGAGCGCCCGACGGCGCAAAAGCATCCTGCACCCAGCCGCCCGAGTGCCGCTGGCTGTGATCTCTTTGCCCTATCCTACTTCCCCCCTTGCCCAGAGCAAGTGACCAGGAGCCCAGCTCCCAGAGCCGCGTGGCCTGCTAGCCAGCAGCCACCAACTGAAGGCCCCCTTTCCCTCATTGGATAACATTGGACCTACCTACCTCTGCACCCGGCCGCCCCTGTGCCGCTGGGACTGAACCAACTGTACTCACCTGACCCTGGGGGACCCCTGAGTCTATGCCCAGAACCCTAACTTCACCAACCAAGTACTCACCTGGAAACCAGTAATTCACTTACCTGCCATTGGATAACATTGACCCATTTTTGACTCGAAAATTTTCCAAGTGTGAAGTTTTGAAAACAGAAAATATTCCTATGAAATCAGTCAAAGACTCACCTTTGACCAGGAGAGAAGCCAGTACTGTACCTTTCAGCCCAGTACTGAACCCCAAAAGTAATCCCTAGCGGGTTTACTAGTAACCTGTATTTTCTCCATAGGAACCAATTGTCTGCTTTTCTATGGAAATTCTTCTGTCTACTTTTGAAAACTGTAAATATTCTTTAAAAATCGTACGAAATACTGAAACGCAATTACCTACCTGTTTTGAGTTAAGCCCCCAGTGCTGGCCCTAGGAGTCTAGTGCTGGGTTACAAAAGTAACGCGATTGTACTTTACCTGTAACCTGAATTTCCTCCCATTGAATAACATTGTCAGAATCACCTCGAAAAGTTTCTAAGTGTGAACTTTTAAAACAGCTTTATATGCAGGAAAAATCATCACTGTAACTAAAACGTTTTTGCTAAACTGGTTTCAGCTTAGACCCCAGGACTGAATCCAAGATCTAGTCCTGGGACTACCGAAGTAATCCATAAAGTAATCAACTGTACTTTTCAATGAAAACCCATTGAGCTCCATGCTAGAGTGTGTTTCAGAACTGTATGGCTTATTAGCTATCCTGTGATTAATGTGTATACAAACGTATTGCTCCTCTGCAAAGTATTTACATGAGAGTACTTGTAATGAGAAAGGTATATTTTTATAACTGTTGGTTCTAAAAATAAAACAACCATATCTCTGGATATACAAACAATTGGCCTGGAGTTCAGTCCTTGAGTGTGTGAAACCCTTTGCTGACTGAGTGTGTACATCAAATGCTTTACACTGTCCTCTGGTACTGCCTTACTGCTCGACCAAGCTACCACTTTGGAGAGTAAGGTCAGTTCTGACTTTAACCTCTGTTATACCTCTGGGGTTGGTGGACTCTAAGTAACAAAAAAAGGAGTATCACCACAGATAATCATAGATTCTGAATGGGATTTGTATTTGAGAAAAGGAAAATTGTTCCTTTTGTAAAAAAAACCCTCACTCCTTTTTTTGTTACTAAGATACCTAGCCCAGGGGAATTGGAGTATACTCCCTTCACATAGCGTGATTAAATCCCTTACTCTCTCTCTTGTTATCACATATGTTGGTGGACTCTATACACACTGTGCTTCCTTCTAGCCCAGTATATATAGAGCCACTTTCTCACATTGGTGGATCAGCGGCGGGATACAAACTTGCATTTGTTGGACTACTTGGTTACCATCTGATCACACGCCAGAGCTCAAATTACCTTTAGAATTCTGAAATTGGTCTTTTCCAAAAATACTAAACCTCTGGTAGGGCCTTGCTTAAGTCCCATTAGAAGTTCTGAAAAATAAAAGTCGCTACAAGCTGGGGTAGAGGGTTAGAACTATCAGTTTATAATGACTCAAAGGGCTCCAGCTGTTAGTGAAGATAACACAGACCTGGTGGAGGAGCTCGACCTCACACCTTACTTGCACTTGGACTTCAAGGAATTGAGGGCCCTATGCAAAGTTAAACAAGTAACTGTAGGTCTGCATCCAACCAAACAAGGGTTCCAGGAGCTCCTGGCTGAGTATGCAAAAGACCACCCCTCTGAGCAGGGTGACACCCCCACAGAGGAAGAAGTGAGGGAAGAGGGGGAGGATAATGGTCCCCCCCATCCTTAGGGAATAAGGGGTCCCTGTACCCTTGATTCCAATAGTCAACCTTTGGAAGCCTAGGAACCACACAGGTGGACTGGGCCCCAGAGAACCCATTGGGGAAACCCCAATGCAGAGGACGACTTTCTAGCAAAATTGGCCAAGAGATTAGACCTAGAGACCAGGCTCCTGGCTCTAGTAAAAGAAAGAAAAGAGATGGGCCTAACCCCCATCTCTGGTGGCAGCAATACCAATAACAAGGACAGAGAGTAATCTTATGATCCTAAAATCCCCAAAGGGATTATCCCTAAATTTGAGGAAGCTGATGACATCACCAAATGGTTCACAGCCTTTGAGAGGGCTTGTGATATCAGACAGCTAAATAAACCTCTCTGGGGGGCACTCCTGTGGGAACTGTTCTCTGGTAACTGCAGAGACAGGCTTCTGACCCTCTCTGGGCCAAATGCAGGGTCCTATGACCTCATGAAGAAGACTCTGATTGAGGGATTTGGACTCACTACTGAGGAGTACAGAATTAGGTTCAGGGGGGCTCACAAAACCCAGACCCAATCCTGGATAGATTTTGTAGATTACTCAGTAAAGACACTGGATGGTTGGTTAACTGGACACAATGTGCATGACTTCACTGGATTGTATAATTTGTTTATGAAAGAACACATGTTGAGTAATTGCACAAATGAAAAGTTACATCAGCATTTGGTAGACCTAGGTCTAATTTCTCCCCAAGAATTGGGAAAGAAGGCAGACCCCTGGGTCAAGACTAGGGTGACAAGGACAGCCACTGGGGGTGACCAAAGGAAAGTGGTCACAACCCCCCCCAGGGGAAAGATGGTGAGAATCCCCCAGATAAAAAGTCTGAGGCTTCCAAAGGGCCCCAAAAACCTGTTCAGGGGGGTGGGTCCCAATCTACTCCCTATGTGCCTTAGCCCTATAGGGGAAGAAACGTTGATCCTAACAAGGCCTATTGTAACAACTGTAAGAAGTTGGGACATTTAACTGTAGACAAGAACTGCCCCTACAACAAAGCCCCTAAGGCACCCATTCCAGCTATTCCAGGGACAATAAATCTACAGATGGGATCAGATGACTGCCCAGAGCCAATCTGGGAATACACTCAAGCTAGTCTAGTCTGCTTGGGGAATATGGAGGTGGCCAGTGTGGCTGGGTGGCCAACCAACTGTAACAAATATATGCAATACCCATCCATCAATGGAACAAGAGTAGAATCCCTGAGGAATACAGATGCCAGCATCACTATAGTAAGGGAAAAGCTGGTTTCCCCAGAGCAATACCTGATTGGGAAAACTTACCCAGTCACCAATGCTGACAGCATTACCACCCAACGCCCCCTAGCTATGGTAACATTAGGATGGAGGGAGGTTACTGGCCTGAAACTGGTAGTGGTCTCACCACAATTGCCAGCTGACTGTCTGCTTGGAAATTACCTGGAGACCTCAGCCTGGGCTGAAGTTGAGCAAGTAACCCATGCAGCCATGTTGGGTATCCCTAGACTTGTGTGTGTCCAAACCAGAGCACAGAGCAAAAAGAAGGGTGAACAAGTGGGTTTGGAGCCTGAAAGTATGGCCCAACCAACCAAGAGAAAATACAAGGAGACTGGGGAACCAGCTTCTACACACCCAGCCTCTCAGGACCCCTCTCCTCAGGGAGAGGACTTGGAAACCCTAGAGGGAACTGACCCTAAGGAGGTTGAGCCTTACCAGGCTGGCCTCCTGGGCCCAGGGGTACCCACTAGGGAAGAGCTGTGCCAGGACCAGCGAGACTGCCGCACTCTTGAAAGCCTGAGGCAGCAAGCAGCTGCAGAAGCAAAGGGAGATGTCAGTGGTACCCACAGAGCTTATTGGGAAGAGGGATTACTGTATGCTGAGGCAAGAAACCCCAATCCTGGAGCTACCAGGAGAGTGGTAGTGCCACAGAAGTACAGGGAGTTCCTCCTAACTTTGGCTCATGACATCGCCCTAGCTGGACACCTGGGGCAAACCAAAACTGGGGAAAGCTTGGTTAGCCACTTTTACTGGCCCCAGATGAACCAAAAAGTGAAGGAGTTTGTGAGCTCCTGTGCTACCTGTCAGGCCAGTGGCAAGACAGGTGGCAAGCCAAAGGCCCCCTGATACCACTGCCAGTGGTGGGGGTTCCCTTTGAAAGGGTAGGTGTGGACATTGTGGGTCCACTAGAACCTCCCACAGCCTCAGGGAACAAATTAATTCTAGTAGTAGTGGATAATGCTACTAGGTACCCTGAGGTAATTCCCCTTAGGGTGACTACAGCTCCTGCAGTAGCCAAGGCCCTCCTAGGTGTCTTCACCAGGGTAGGGTTTCCTAAGGAGGTGGTTTCAGACAGAGGTACCAACTTCATGTCTGCTTACCTGAAACACATGCGGAAGAAGTGTGGGGTGCAGTACAAGTTCACTACCCCATACCACCCACAAACCAATGGTCTTGTAGAAAGGTTCAACAAGACATTGAAAGGTATGTTCATGGGCCTCCCTGAAAAACTCAAAAGGAGATGGGATGTCCTGTTGCCATGCCTGCTTTTTGCTTATAGGGAAGTGCCACAGAAGGGAGTGTTGTTTTCACCCTTTGAACTCCTGTTTGGTCATCCTGTAAGGGGACAACTTTGTCTGGTGAAGGAGGGTTAGGAGAGTCCTCTCCAAAAACCCAAACAGGACATTGTGGACTATGTGCTTGGCCTAAGGTCCAGAATGGCATTCCTGTCCTCTGACTGCGCTGGCATCGTCTCGACAGCCTACCGCTAATGTAGGCACCCTTGCACCATGGTTCAATGATGCTTCTGTTGCATGCAGGATTGTTTTTGTGCAGGAAGGGGCACCTTCCTGCACAAAAAACAATCCAACAAGGTGCATTCCTCTTTTTATGTGTGCTGCAGAATGCAGCACACATAGAAAGAGGAAAAACAAGGAGAAATAAACATATTTCTCCTCGTTACACCTCACCTCCGGAGGCATGCAGATTTGACGCTTCCCCAGGTTTACATCACTCTGTAAATCTGGGGCAGCGTCAAATTCCATGGATGTTGCAAAGGGAAAACTCACCACAAGGCCCATGGAACGCTTACCCACAGAGTAAGGCGACGCAGCGATTTGCACTGCGTTGCCATACCCATGATTTATAAGGCCACTAAAAGCCATGCAGAGTGGCATTGCATGGCTTCATAAATCTTTATGGGAGCCTTGTGTCACACGTTTACCACTTTACATGGTGCAAAAGTGATGCAGAGCCCCCGCAAATTTGCCCCTTTAGTGGCTAATTTGCATAATGTGAAACTAGAAAACTTCTTCTCAATCCAAGCTTCCCCACTTGACCAAAATGTGTGATGCTCTGCAAATAATTCATTTCACTGGGGACTCTCTTTCTTCTTTATTGCACCTTGAAGTACATGAGCTCAGGATACGTGGTGTACGGTTGTATGATTATACAACTACTTCCTAAATCACTAGTGCCTCCCGTACAAAAGCTTTTCTTGTGTTTGATGTAATAGACTGTAATGTGGCTCTCTGCCTAATAACAATTTAGGCCACAACTATGGTACGCATGACAACTAACCCACCTCAAGTAACTAATGGCGTTGTAGCCTGGGCCGTGAGAGGTGTGAATGCGTTTAGGTTTAGGTTTAGGTTTACAAGTAATCTCTAAAAACTGATGCACAAAGTTTAGAAACTACCGCATGTTAAGGAAATTCAGATTTTTTTTCATTTTGAAGAGACTGTAACGTATATTTTATGCGAGGTTTGTTGCATAGGAAACGTTTTCATAGCTCGGCTCCTGCTCAGGCTTTTAGATCCAAGCCAGACCCTTTGTTAGGCTGGGATCTCCCTGCTAATTTGTTGGGTTGCCCATCTCTACTTTCAGGAGCAATAACCTGCGGTAGAACTTCCGACTGTCCCTACTCTTAACTTTAACAGGATTCGGTAGGTGGCGCCAGAGAGCTTAACTGGCCGGTGCGGAGCTGTGCGAGTCCAGCTGAGAGCGAACAATGGTCAGACTTTCATTCTGAGCCAGCCCATCATAGGAGGGTCACGCAGAAGGGGGCAAGCTTTGTGCTTCCTCCACAGCCCCGCAGAGGAAATAAACACGGGGCAAAGTGGGACAGGAAGAGACAACCCTCCAGGAAGCCTCTCGGGTCAAGCAGCGTGTTTTCGTGCACAGCTCCCCTTCCCTGAGTAAACCTGGTCTGTGAGCGCCTGGACCGCAGCTGTCCCCTTGAAGGAGAGAAACTTTCCCCCGGTCCCAGATGTGCTCGTCCACCTCAGCGGGCGCCCACTGATGCTCATTCAAGGCTAACTCTCCAGAAGGCGAGTCCACGATGCCTCTTCGGGGGGGCCCACAGGGCCGTGCACCCCTCTACCTGCTGCTCCTGCTGGCCGCTGCCCCCCGGAGCCCTGCTCAAGAGAAGGCGCCCGCTGCCGAGGAGACCCCCGAGGGGGCGTCCACCCTGGCCTTCGTCTTTGACGTGACGGGCTCCATGTACGACGACCTGGTCCAGGTGATCGACGGCGCCTCCAAGATCCTGGAGACGTCGCTGAAGAGACCCAAGAAGCCGCTCTACAACTTCGCGCTGGTTCCCTTCCACGACCCAGGTAAGGGAGCGCCCAGAGGTGACCTAGCTCGCAGTGTGGCGCTAGAGAAGAGAACTTCTGACTCGCCGCACATGTTGCCGGCACGCGTCAGGGGGTTGTGTGCTCTCAGCAATGTGTGAAAAAGAGAGTCCACACAGTGTGGGGGAGATAAGAGCATCTAACTGGAGCTAGACTCGGGGTTAGTTAATACAAAAAAAACATTTGATGTAGAATTTAATACTGGAAGTTGACCTCTTTAAGTTTCTTTCCTAGCTTTCAAACGCCAGAAAGGGAAATAAGGCACAGGGCACCAAAGTGGTTTGCCCAAGATCACACTGTTGGTTCGAATAGGGACGCTCTCATCGAGACCAATGCAAAATGTGTATTCCACTTGGAGAATTCAACAGAATGAAAAATTCTGCACATACATCTTTGCCTGGTGACATTTTCTGGCCAAAAGTCAGACGTTAATATTTTTTTCATTTTTTGGGCCAAAGTAGAGAGGGACACCCTCTCCCCCACCCCCCTAAGAATGTTGCCATCATTTTTGCTATGGTGCTTAGACCGCGTTTGTTCAGCTCAAAACGTTCCATGGTTTATGACATTGGCATTTTTCCTTAAAATGTTATTTCATCTCGTTAGCTGCACATTACTAACTAAAATCGAATCCTCGCCGATCTGCAGCGCGCATCTCAAACACTGCACAACATTTCATTTTTGCTCAGGCCTCAATGGCTAAAAAGAAGACTTCGTTTTAAAGGATGCGTGTGACTTTTTAATCTTGTTTCCAATCTGTTTTGCTTAAACAAATCTGTTTTGCTTAAACATCGCTGCATATCTGTGGGAAAATGGGAACACCGGATGAGAGATAGTCTAGGGACTTTGACGAGTTTGTTATTTCAAGAACACATCCTCATTTCTTTCAATTTCAGAAATTCCCTGTTGAACCGTTTCCATGTGTTTTTGTTTGCTTTAACCATTGGGGTAGGTATGTGACTCCTTCCAGACTGCTCTTCCAGATCTGGACGGCGTGCTCCCTGCTTGGAGCATGATTTTGAGCCTCTGATGTTTCCTTGCGAAGGAAAGGCACACAGTGACTCTCAACTCCCAGTTCTCCCCTCCTGGTACCCCCCCTCTCCCAGGAAGTCTGGAGCAAACCTGTTGAGAGTCGTTAGTTTTGTGAGCTCCGCTTCTATTCTTGCCTCCAGTACATTCCGACATAATTGCAAGTTATATAGCAGTTATACAAGACAGGGTTTCTAAGCGCGGTGTGTAAAGATGTTGCTATATTCTAAGTCAATGGTAGTCATTTTTATCCATCTCAGAAGGATGCAATGATGAGGTGGCCCCACAGAATAAGATCACTTTGAATTCAGCAGGTGGTGCGTTAACCCGTGAAGCACTCCATGCAGTTCTTCGCTCTTTGGCTCTGAGTCCTGCGTACTCACTTTCGCAGATAACCACAGACTCGGAGGGCCTTATTTATGAAAAGTGTTGCATCGTTGGGGTGAAATAGCGATGCAGCACTTTTCAGTGCGCCATCCTTGCGACACTCTTGCGACACTATGGATGCTGTATAGCATTTACTGTATAGCGCTCTATGACGCCAGGATTTACAGATACGTCAGGGATCCTGACGCATCTGTGTGCGCAAAAATGACGCATTGCTGGAGTGTGGCTGGAAACAGACGAAACTCCAGAAATGTGTAATTTAACATAGGACAAGCCCCAGGCGAAAAGGCCTGCATCACCCCTTACGCCTGCTTCAAGCAGGCATAAGGATTTGATGCAGTGACGCCGTAGAAGTGGCGCATAAATCTCACAGATTTCACAGCGCTACTTCTATGAAGCTTTTCTGCGTCAGAACGCCCACCCTGCATACATTATACTTGTCGCAGGTATAATGTAGCGCAGGGGTTTACAAAGTGACGCATCTGCCTAGATGCGTAACTTTGTAAATGTGGTACAGTGTAGCACATTTTTTATGGTGCCGCAGCGTCACAAAAAGTGTCGGAATGGAGGTGTAAGGGCCTCATAAATGTGGCCCGGAGTATTTTGGCCATTCCAGCTGTGAATAAAAAGTACCATTGCAATGAGGCAGGCAAAATTACTCAGCCTATTTATTTATTTGTGAGTTGTATATAGATCGAACTAGACCCAAAGGTATCAGAGCGCTTTACAGAGAAAGTACAACAACAATAACGAGGCACATAGAGAATAGATACAAATATATAGCAATGGTAAAAATGGCAAATGGTTCACAATGGGATATGTAGACCAAAAAGCAGCAAGTGCCTGAGTTACATAAAGCATAATTAAAAATATATATCAACATTTAGGGGCCGATAACGATGTGATTCGCCGATGGTCAGAGCCTTCTGAACCGCCTTGTAATGTGCCAGTCGGATTCCTTTCCGAATGCCTCATTACAATGGAGGCAGTTGAAAATGAATCTGACTGTTCATTCCAGCTGTCTTCTGATGAGCTCGGAGAGCCCGTCGGCCAATCAGAATGCAGCCTGTAATCTCTAGGGTGGCCCTTGAGATTACAATGTCGGGTTTCGGCAGCCTTTCTGTGCTGGCCTATATGACACAGAAAGCGTGCCGGAACTTACCTTTGGGGGCCTTCAGCAGGGATCCCTTAGGTGCACGGCCTCTGGTTGGAGGCCGAGGGGGCACCTATGGAGCCCCACTGTTGATCCCCGCACCCAACGGCAGGCACTTTGCGGTGCCTACCACAGGGTGCAGGGGTGACTGCACCTCCCATTTTACTATGGGAGCATGCATTCCGTCCGGTTTCATGCTCCCATAGTAAAAGATAGGAATACGACCGAACAGTGTTCAGTTGCATCCCAATGGGACGGTCGGCACTGCCGACCAGGTGGCGGTTGTTCCCTTGACCGAGACGGGTTACGGGTGGAAGTGATTCCGCCCGACATCGTAATGAGCCCCTATAATAAAGAAGAATCTGATAGACAGAGGAATGTGATGACGTAAAGTTCTGAGGTAGATATAGTAAGGAGTTGCAAGGGTAGGGAGAGTAGGTGCACAGTATAATCCCTGAGGTAGTGAATGAGCATGGCAACATAGCACTTAAGATCATGAAACTAGCACTTTACAGAGTAAGCACAACAGCAGAAACCTGAGGTACATAGAGAGCAAATAAAAATAAGTGCTAACAGGAAAGAAGGAGTTGACGAAATACAGGTGGGTTGTAAGCAAGAAGTTGAGTTGAGTGCCCCTCTGCAGGGAGTGCACTGCCATTACTTTGCCACCATTACTTCGAGTTAACATTTATTTGGCATGGCTCTTGCATTTAAATTTCTAAATTCTGGATTTAAATTGGTGAATCAACCACATTCAAGAAAGGGGACTTGACTCACAAAGATCTTTCCCTGACTTACTCTTGTAGTACTATTAACTAACTCTTGTGTTTCAAAGATAAACCAGGAGTAATCCTGGAAGAATATGCCAGGCTTACTCCTGGAATTCGGGAGTAGGCCAGGAGAACTACAAGAAGAGTAAGTCTCAATTACTTACTGCCACATTTTTGTGAATCAGTCCCTTTGTGTGGGTAAGGGTAAGAAAGTTATCATACAGCAGGTGTCAGGGTGCCATGCTTACAAGATCTGTGTGTGTGGATTGTATGACCGCAACATCCCTTACAACGCATACATTTACATTGCATGCCATTACAACAAATTTTTTAAAACTACATTTACAACGCATTCCATCGCATTACTAAACGGGTCCCTGAGTATCCTTAATCTGACTGCCTAAGTTTCGCTCCCTACGCGTGAAAAGGGTCATATCTTAGACCAAATCTTTTCAACAACCAGGTTAGAACCAGTTGTCCCCTCACCAATTATCTGGTCAGACTACTTCTTGCTAACCTTTAGGTTAGACAACGGGTCCGGCAAAGTCTCAGCCGTACAGTAAACAGCGGATTAGAAACTTCAGACCTTTTGATCAGATAACACCGAAAGCATTAGCTACCATACTTAGCCAACATTCCATACCCGTCAATGGCAACATAGAGCATGACGCGCTTTCACTGGAAGGCTGGCTCAAGGAGTGGACTATGCAGCTAGCCTCGCCTAAAACCGAGTCACCAAACATGGCAGAACCTCTGCACCCTGGTTTACTGAGTCTCTAAGGAAAAGCAAAAGCGCGTGTAAAGGCCTAGAACATCGATGGAGCAAAAACTTTTATCCCCTGAATAAATTCACCTATAAAGTGGCACTAAAAGCCCACTATGCCAAAGTCCGAGAGGAAAAGAAAAAAGTTTTGGCCGCTAAAATTGATGAAGCCGAGTACTGCCCCATAGAATTGTTCAAAATTGTTAAGGACTTCTCTTCCCCTAAAGCAACAAAAAGCCCCTTCACCCCTACCTATGAATGAATGAATCATATTGTGCAATATTTTTATTAAAAAATTAAAACTATTCAGGATTCATTAATTGCTCTGCCCCTGGACAGTGAGAGCAATATTGACATCCCCTGCTTGCCCTATTTAAGAGGAAACCCTTGTGGAGTTTCCACCTATTTCTATGGCCACTTTGTTCAAAATTATTAAGGCTTTGAAATCCGGATCTCCATTGGACCCTTGCCCTGTAAAAACCCTGGCATCTATTGCCGAGGTAATGAATCCAGCTGTTAGCTGGGTTTTGAATCTATCCCTGTCTGAGGGAGTGATGCCGGAAAACTGGAAGCACGAAAAAATCCTCCTGCTCTTAAAAAAACCCTTAGCTGATCCCTCGGTAGCTAGCAATTATAGACCGTATCGTTACTACCTTACTTCTCAAAGGCATTGGAGAAGTATGTAAATGTCAGCATTACAGATTTTATTGAGGCAAGCCAGGCGCTACACCCGATCCAGTCAGGATTTAGAACTAATTTTAGTACAGAGACGGCCCTGCTGGAAGTTTCAGAAACGAGTAAGACCACTCTTGTTAGAGGATGAAAGGCAGTGCTGATGCTACTAGACCTCTCGGTGGATACCGTGCTCCACAAACTACTCCTTCACAGACTGAAGAAATGTGGTATTGGGGGCATGGTGCTTAGATGGTTCACCTCCTTCTTGGCAAGTTGCCAGTAATTAATCTGGTTCCCTCCCTTTTCAGCACTCATTCCTCCGTTGAATGTAGGAGTCCCACAGGGTTCTGTTTTAAGCCCAACCTTGTTTAATATATACATGCCCCCCCTTGTACCCCTAGCAGAACAACATAGGGCAAAAATTGTATCTTATGCCGACGACACTCAGCTGTTGTTTACCTGTGAGAAGGACGAGGCACTCAAAGGAAGTGATATCAATGCTTGCTTGACTAAGGTGTTTGCCTGGTTCCGGCAAAACCAATTACTATGCAATTCAGACAAGTCTGAAATAATTTTCTTCGGACATACTCCAGGCGACGAATGGCGCCAATGGTGGCCACAACATTTCCCCCCCCCCCCAGTAAGCCCAGTGACCACTGTAAAAAACCAAGAGGTGAAACCGGACTCTGACATGTCCATGACATCCCAGGTCCAATCTGTGGCTGGCACCTGTTTTTGGTTATTAAAAATGATGAGGAATTTCCTCCCCCTGCTCCCTTTCACACACAGGAAAAATGTGGTCCAAGCACTGATTACGTAAAGGTTGGACTATGTCAACGTGCTGTACTTGGGCCTTCTGGACTACTTATTGACCCACCTCCAGGTGGTTCAAAATGCAGCAGCAAGGGCCGTACTTATGGTCGGACCGAGGTCACACATGACCCCTCACCTAAAGTCCCTGCACTGGCTTTCACTGAAAAAAAGGGTAAGTTTCAAAGCCCTGGTGCTGACTTTTAAGGCCCTTCACAACATCGGGCCCCTTATATCCGGAATAAAATTCAGCCCTGCAAACCGTCTAGAACCCTGCGGTCATCGACGTCGGAATTGACAATCGTACCTAAGTTCTGTTGTTCACGTAAGGGAGGACGCTTCTTTCAGGTGGCAGCCGTGAATCTATGGAACAGTCTGCCATTCCTTTATAGACAAGAACATGAACTCCTTAGCTTGAGGCGTACCTTAAAAACCTGGCTCTTCCAACTGTAGAAGAGACATTCTGCTGTTATGTCTCTCATATGCTCTGTATTGGGGTCAAGACAGCGCCGGGACACTCCCTGGAGTAGCCGCGCGCTCTACAAATACCCCATAACATAACATAGCATAACAAAGCCTACCATTACAACGCATACCATTACATTGCATTTATGGTAAGTGTTGGATAGTGTAGGGGTAAAAATTACTATTCTAACTCCAGGGGGTGCAACAGTAGAGTAAGTAATGGATAGTGTAGGGGTACTATGCGTTGTAATGGTATGCATTGTAATGTAATGCGATGTAATGCCTGCATTGTAGTGTCATGCATTGTAATGTCATGCGTCGTAGTAACATGCAATGTAATGGTTGCGCTGTAGTAACATGCGTTGTAAAGAATGTTGCGATGTAATGACTGCGTTGTAAATGTAGTTCGATGTGATGACTGTGTTGTAAAGGTTGTTTCCCATGTGTGTGACCTGCAGGCCAAAGGCTTGAATTCTGACAGGGCTGATTCAGCCTTTCAGCTTTCAAACATTGATAACCTGAGTACTGTAGTGTGCTATCAATATATTAAGCATAATGATGCATTTCAGCTTGAGCTCTTTGCCGCATTTGGTCAGTAATTACAGTGCAAGCAGTTACTTTGATTCCTTAGGGGTTAGGTCCCATTGGTGCCATTCAACACAATCTGATCATCTTTGCACTTCCAGTAACCAAACACTATTTTTTAAACCTGCATATGTCAGTGCATTTTTAAGCCATGAGCCTGTTGTAACTTTTTTCTGATTCATGTGTAAAGGCAATAAGCAGCCGCTGCCCGTGCAGGTAAGAGCGGTGGGGCGTGTGACCAGGTTGGGGGGAGTTCGACAGATGACCACGAGGGGAAATCAAATAAATAACTAATTTTCCCTCTTCGTCGTCTGTCCCAATCCCCCCATAAGGCCCTACCACTCTTACCTGCACGGGCCGCGGCTGGCAAGGAGCTTGGTTTACAACGAGCCTAACATTACAGAAGAGAAGTTTGATAGGTCATTGGGACTGTGTCATCTCAGACAATTCCTCAAGGCCAAGTATGTGGTGGGCGCATGTTGACAGTCATTGTCGCGCATCGGTGTATCAGCATTTATTACGAAATGAGGTATTTGGCTCTGGCTTAAATATGTGTGCATTATGTATCTTGCTGCTCCATTCGCTCCCACACACACTGGCTGCCATGGATAGCACTGGCACTTAATTATCAACACCAGCGCTTTTCATGAGCAACAGTTCAGGACATATTTATTTATGGTAGGCACGGGGAGATAAAGTAATTTGCCCAGAATCACAGGATATTGAGCCGACACGGAGACACATATCTGGTTCCCCAGCTCCGAAGTCAGCAGCTCTGGCCATTACGTCACATCTTCTCCAACCTTTCATTGTTAGTAGTTGGTTCTGTTTTAGGTGGCGCTAACAGGAGAAATGGGGTGGTGCCAGCTGCCTCCTGACAAGAGACCCATCCCTTATTTTTTTTACAAATTAAACATTGAGTAAAACTTACCCTTCTTGGGTTTGGGCTAAACTATTTGGTGAAATGTAGCCAGAGCACATCCCCCATTTTTAAATCTGCCTATGCGTCGTTTTTTCTTTGTGATTTCTGAGTGCCAAACCTTCTCGACAATCTGAAGGTGACGATTCATGAAATAATTAAATTTACTCAAGTTCTGCTCAAAAGCTATGTTTCTCAATATGTTGTGGGTACTGCTTGGAACGACAGAATAATTTGCGTATGGAATATCGTGGAAGGAATAATGAGTGGTCACGAGAACCAAAATATCGACAAGTAAATGTGTATAGATTTTCTATACCTAAAGCCACATCTACATACCTTGATTATATAAATATGTCTTTAGGGTACATTGATGTGGAGTTAAGAATAGGAAATCTATACCTCCCTCTGTGCACTTACCTCCTCAATATTTAGTTTTTTTTTATAGTTTGGTTACAATATTGTGGCCATTCATCATTCCGAAACATTCCAGACTACAGCCTGAGAAAAGTATGTGGAATGTGACTAGTAGTGTCAAATTATGAGAGGAGTTCTGATTGATATGCCAGGAAAGCTGCTCGATATCGCACAGTGTGTATCAATCAATCAATCAACCAATCAATCAATCAGGATTTATAAAGCACAGCTAATTACCAGATAGGGTTTCCAGGCGCATGCAGGGCCCGGAGGCTTATTTGAACAGCCAGGTCTTGAGGGCCATGTGGAATTCCAGAAGTGAGGTGATGGTCTGGAGGTGCGTGGAGGCTGTTCCTGGTCTTTGCTGCCATGTGGGAGTAGGAGCATCTTCCACTTCTGTTTCGATAGATGCGGGCAGTATGGGCAGGTGAAAGGGAGGGGGCGCATCGTCTTCTCCACGGTCGGTGGAATCAATATGATGAGCGTGTTGGCCATTATGCCAGCATGCGGTTTAATATGCCAGATTTACTATTTAATGTTCCAAGAATGCCACATGACATGAACGAGTGCTTCTCAATAATCCAGGAAACTGGTTGATCTAAAAGAGAGTGTATTAATATTGCATTATATCAGAAAACAATGGTTCCTGTGGTATAGTACTGTATAATATAAAATCTGTATATAGCTTAATAGCAATTTTCAAGAGAACAGAGGGTTGGCAAGGGATGTCAAAAAGAAATGCAAAAACAATTTGATAGATTTCATATCATCAATGTTTTTATATTTCAAAACATTGGTTGCATGATTGTACAATTATATACAATTTGTCACATAGTATTGTGAAAACAGAAGAAGGGTGCACAGTGTCCCCAGTGTACGTGTGAAACCAAAAACAACAATACAAATAACAGAAAATAAATGTAAGCACAGTGGTTTCTCATGGGATGACTAAAAGGAAGGAAAATGACCTATGCATTGATACACAAAATACTATTTAGTGTCTATCCCCAGTCGTAGGCACTAATATTATGGTTCAATTCCTTATAGCGTCGACGGCGTTTCGACCCTTAGGGATGTGGGTCTCATCAGGACAGGGCGTTGGGGGACATCTACAATTAAAATAAGGAGGAAGTGAATATGATATGTGTCAAATTTGATATAATAATTGTTGTAAATGAATGAAGACGAGGGACCAATATACCTGGATAATGACTTGTTCTCATCCATGTGTGGTGAATAAATAAAACTGACTTACAGGAAGCCCAGCCGGGTACTGTTGTCATATGTAAGAGAAAGTGTAATTTAGAAGGCATAATGGATTTCGCGATAACACAAGTGCACATTCTATGCAATTTGGGCAGACATAATACTCACCACTGTAGTGGTCAGGAAATCATGAAATCATGTATACAATAGTCACAAGTGATATTGTGGCGTTTTGAAGATGACGTGAATAATATCCACAGGACGATGCCTGTTAAGGAGAAACGCCCCGTTAATATTAATATTGCAGCATGCTACTCAATATGGCGGTGTGCTGCTCAATATGGCAGCGTGCTGCTCAATATGGCGGTGTGCTGCTCAATATGGCAGTGTGCTGCTCAATATGGCGGTGTGCTGCTCAATAGGCTAGTGTGTAGTATTTGGTATTTAATATGCGAAGATTGCTTTCTAATGTGCCATTATGTTGCTCAATCTGTTGGTTACTGCTGAATAACGCGAGGGTGATACTCAATATGGCAGGAAGCCATTAATGGTATCGGAGTACCGGTGCTGATCTTCACACAAAACCTTGCCATGGTGCTAAAGCCAGAGCGCTGCAATCCACGCTCCTGTGATCCCTTCTAATGCAAACGAGAATACAGTAGAGGGCTTTGTGCAGGGCTCTCTAGCAATTGAAGAACACTGAAGTTAGTTAGCCAAGTCTTTATTAGATCTCACAAAGTGGAGCACATCCAACAAGTTGCGTGTTGAGAATAAGATCATTCAGCCACTGGCATATTTTTCAGAATTTACACATATGGATATATGCACATTTAGAGTATTAACACCATGAAGCCAAACAGCAGAACATAAGATACAGGCATTCCTACCAGGCAGAGCATCGCACACCACTCTCATGGGTTGGGGAGACAGACCATTCCCGCTCCTGTCCTTTGTGGTCTGCTGTTACTGCCTCCACATTCTAGTGCCAAGTTCTATGCAGAGAGCAGGAGTTCCAGCATCTTGACCAGTCTCGGTTTACAGTGTAGTCAACAGGATAATCCTTTGGGAGGCCACAGTGGAACATAGCCCATCGACGGAGATCAAACCAGGTACTTAAGAAACCTTAGGCCAGATGTATGTAGCTTTTTTGAGCATGCAAACAGCCCGATTTGGGCTGTATGCGACCATAAAAAAGCCCTTTTCTATGATTAAACCCTATTTTGCACTTTGGTAACCTATTACCGAATCGCAAAATAGGCTTGCTATTCGGTTTTGAGAAGGAGCATGTTTAGGGCGTCTCTCCTAATAGCAACTCACAGTGGTATGTAAGTATGTTTCGCGACCGGAATGCGGTAGAAAAACAATTGCATTTTACCACCAACTTGAAGTTGATGGGAACTCACCTTCTCCTTTGTGAATGTATGCAAAAACGTTTCTACGAGCAGAGAGCAGTCTCATGAACCACAGCCTGCTCTTAAAAAATGAAAAGAATAATTTTCATTTTTGTTTTTAAGAAGCATCCCGTTTTCCTGCTGCATTAAAAATAAAAATGTTGCTTTATTTAAAAGCAAGCACAGACATGGTGGTCTGCTGTTTCCAGCAGGCTACCATTCCTGTGTTTTTAGCGATTTGCAATGGGTCACAAATTGCGACCTACCTCATGAATATTAATGAGGTAGGTCAATTTGCGACCTATTGGGAATCACAAACAGTGTAAAACACACTTTTGTACATTGCAATTTGTGATTTCCTAATTGCTATTAGTAAAATCACAAACCCGCAATTTCGTACATAGGGCTCCTAGTCCTTCTCTTTTCTTGAGATGGGCAATGCCTACCTGTGTGGCCAGAAATTCCAGTGGCAAGCTGTGGATTCACCAGGAGGAGCAGAAAGAGTGCCATGTTATGGAGTACTGTAATGTCCTTCCTCTCCGGCAGAGCCTAGAGCATCCGCCTCCCGCCCTTCCGATCCGAGGCCACCGACATCATCTGCGGCGTCCCCCAGGGCTCATCCCTCAGCCCGACGCTGTTCAACATTTACATGGCCCCCCTCTCACAAGTGGCCCGCCAACACGACCTCTACATCATCTCCTACGCCGATGACACCCAACTCATCCTCTCCCTCACCAAGGACCCGCACACTGCCAAAACCAACCTCCACGAGGAAATGAAGGCTGTCGCCGACTGGATGAGGAACAGCCGTCTGAAGCTGAATTCGGACAAGACGGAGGTACTCATCCTCTGACCCACCCCCTCAGCCTGGGACAACTCCTGGTGGCCGACCACACTGGGAATAGCACCGACACCCACCGACCATGCATGCAACCTAGGATTCATCCTCGACTCCTCCCTCTCCTGTCTAAACAGATCAATGCCGTCTCCTACTCCTGCTACAACACCCTCCACATGCTCCGCAGGATCTACAAGTGGATCCCGACCGAAACAAGAAGAACGGTGACACAGGCCCTCGTCAGCAGCAGACTGGACTACGGCAACGCACTCTATGCAGGAATCCCAGCCAAACACCTACTACTACTACAACGCATCCAAAACGCCTCCGGCCGACTGATCGTCAACGTCCCCCACTGCAGTTACATCACCCCCACCTAAGAGACCTACACTGGCCCCCCATCGACAAAAGGATCACCTTCAAGCTCCTGACCCACGCACACAGAGCACTCCACAACGCCGGACCAGCCTACCTGAACAGCAGACTCAGCTTCTACACCCCCACCCGCTAGCTCCGCTCTGCCAGCCTTGCCCTCGCCGCTGTCCCCCGCATCCAATGAACAACCTCCGGCGGCAGATCCTTCTCCTACCTCTCCGCCAAGACCTGGAACATCCTTCCCACCCACCTACAGCAGACCCAAGACCTACTCGCCTTCAGAAGACTCCTCAAGACCTGGCTCTTCGAGCAGTAGCGGCACCCCCTCCCCTCAGCACCTTGAGGCCCTCACGGGTAAGTAGCACGCTTTACAAGTATTCTGATTGATTGAATGTCGGCCACCATAACTTAAGACAGGTTATCTAACCATAACATTGGCCCTTCATGAGGTCACAGGCAGTCCCCATCTGCTGTTCACCCAGTTCCTGCTCTCTTACCTGTATACTATCAGCAGTTCCTGTCCTCTCTTACATCTGATCTCTCACAATTTTATTAGCCGTTCATGTCCTCTCTTACCTCATCTGCAGTTCCTGCTCACTACCTTGTGTGCTATCAGTAGTTCACGCTCTCTCTTACCCCATCAATAGTTCCTGCTGTCTTCCCTGTATACTATCAGCAGTCCCTGCTCTCTTCCTAGTATACTGGCAGTAGTTCCCGTTCTCTCTTACCTCCTCAGCTGTTCCTGCTCTATTCCCTGTATACTATGAGCAGTTTCTGCTCTCACCTACCTCACCAGCAATTCCTGCCCTCTCTTACCGTTATCTGCAGTACCTGCACTCTCTTACATCATCAGTTGTTCCTGCTGTCTCTTTTCAGCAGTTTCTGCTCTCTCTTACCTATCAGAGCTTCCTGCTCTCCCTTACATCATCATCAATTCCTGCTCTCTCTTACCTTTATCCGTGATTCCTGTATCTCTCTTATCTATCAGAGCCTGCTCTCCCTTACCTCATCAGCTGTTTCTTCTCTCTCCTCCCTTTCTCAGAAGTGCCTACTCTCTCTTTTCCCCTGTCTGCTCTTAAGTGCGGTTCTTCCTTCCCTGTCACAGCAGAAATGTCTCTCTTCCCATCCACGCGCCCCCTCCCCGCAGCATTACATACGTCTTGGGCCGGCCAAACAGTCATGCACATTTAGCATTTCTCCACCTGGCTGTATTGCACAGCCAGGTAGAGAACACACACATGCTCCCACTCCCTGCCTGAGTGCCAATCCAGGCTGCTCAGACCAATCACGACGCTGCTGTCATACTGATGAAAGCAGAGTCATGATTGGCTAGGGGAGTCTGGAGGCCTGTGGGCTTCCGTGCTGCTGGGAGTTAGAAGAGAAGAAGACGAAGGAGAGGCGGCGGCCATACCCATGTGAGTGCTATCTTTTTTTTCTATTCCTCACCTCACCTCCCCTCCCCTCCCCGCCCCACCACCACCACCGATCAGTACCAGTCGCTACTGTCTATACCCTCTTTAATAGCCCCATGGTCTCTCGAGTAACCCATTATTCCTATTCATTATATCAGTGATTGCATCACATCCTCTTTTACCAAACTCAGAGAGATGGAAAGTTGAGTTGCCCTTGGCAGGCTCTGAGCTCGTGTCCTGCAGGCCACAGCAAATTTAAATTCTGGTGCTCAGCTCACTGGGCCATCTGGCCGATCCTGCCTCGTGCCTTACACAGCAGTCCCTGCTATACTCAGTTCTTCTGTCCCCTCTTTTCCAATATGTTATGCGTTTCTACCAAAATATCCTTTCAACTTTCCAAATCTGGATGGAAGCTGTCAGCCCTCATCTCTTCGGCTCATTTTCTATCATTCTCCTCCTGAAAGGCCTTCTTTACGAGTGAAGATACCGCTGCAATTGGAAGTTCCAAGATTCAGGCCCTCTGGTATCTCTGTATCCAGGGATTATGAGTTGTTTCTGTTGGAATGGGGAATAATGTGTGGACACGGAATGCTGTGTTCAAATTTCCATGTTTTTCTCCTTAACAAAATAACAGGTCGAAACCGACACCCAAAAACCTGATTTGAGTAGGTGGTAAATGGTGCGGGTCTTTGTGGATGCCCATGGCGTAGGTGGTGGCGGGGAGAGGGCCCAGCAGGTGAGGGGCAAGCTAATTAAAATGTTCCAGAGCGCTATCTCCTCAAGGGATTCTGCTCCAGGTCACTTCAATACATACTGCTCCAATGCATCAGAAAGTCTTTGAACTTAGAGGAAGGCAGGACATTTCTACCACTGATGCTCTCCTTGACCATGATGTCACCCTAGGATTCACTACTAGTCTATAGCCACAATTTATGACTCAGACTTTTTGTCTAAATCAAAATGAGATGTTTTCAAAGATGTAACAAGTTATTATTTTCAAAGCTTATTGAAAAACAAAAATCAGAGAATTTCTCATTACAGATGGGGGTTTCCTTAAAAATACCTTTCTAAGTCTTATGCGAAGCACAACCAATACATGCTGATGGTATGGCCGGAAGCTGCCCTGGAAAACTTGCTTAAACTAGCCCGCTCCCTCATTCCTTGCGTAAAATCTCTCTTTCGTATCTATCCATTCTCTCTCTTTCCCTTTCTCTCCTCTCTCCCTTTCCCCTCTCTGGCTTTTTCTCTACTTTTGCACTCCCTCAATCTCTAGGAGTGGATATGGGATTTCAAAACCAACCTTCAAGAGCTCCAGCCCACCAGGGAAATGCCAAGAGAAATTAAAGACCTGTCCAGTCCTGCAGTTGTGTAGATTAATCAGCAGTATTTTCAAGTTTACATTGTATTAAAAAAATACAGGCTGAGGTAGCAGAGCCAAATTATAGAAAAGTTTAAGATGAAGGAATGTTCCATAAACCCACTGGTCATTTCTCAAGTTCTTTCAGGTATCTGTTGATGTTTCGACACCCAGGCATAATTCCATGGGCCTCATCAGGACCAAAAGAGGCCATGTCAGTCAAACACCCTCTTGTACAGCAAGACCTCTGCTGTTGTGGTCTCTATTGTTGACACATTGTACAAAATGGCAGTGTCTATAATTCAGTGACACTGTTACTGTTTTGAGCAACGAATGGCATGGGCTGCCAGCAAAAATGGTGAGTCCAAGTGGAGTTGTGAAACTTGTTCACATTTCATTAGGTCAGTGCTTGTGTTGAAAGATTCCTGATAAGGGATATTTTTTAGCCCTTGCTTGATGATGTTACATTACAGAGAGCACCAGGGGCCAGGCGCACTATTGTTCTGGCTGCCAAAAGCAGTCACAATTTGGGACCAGTCTTTCGGCTACCAGAAATGTATTTTGCTTCTGGGTGCCAATCAAGCCGAGATCATGCGGATGCAGCGCATTCAAAATGCGGCTGCGAGAGCCTTGGTTGGCCTACCACGGTTCTGTTCCATCACTGATACCATCCGGAGGCTACACTGGCTCCCAATGGCCCAGCGAATTCAGTTCAAAACATTATGTCTTTCTTTTAAAATTCTAAAACTCTCAACTCCCAAATTACTCTGTAACCTTTTGACCCCATATGTTCCTACCCGTGCACTACGCTCAGCGGAACAACACTTGGTCAGTGTACCTCGGGTCAAACGCTGCCGAGCGGGAGGACGCTCCTTCCGCTGTGTGATAGCAAAGTTGTGGAACTCATTACCTCCACACATACGAGAACTTGAAGATCTACTGGCCTTTAGGAAAGCAATCAAGACCCATCTCTTTCCCCTAAACTAAGCTTATTGGACACTGTCTTGCTGAGCTTCATCGTAGTCAGTTGTTTGTGTGCTGCCAGAAGCCCTTTGCTGGGGCAGCTGAGCGCTATATGAGTTAATATAATATAACATAACATAACCTATGTACTAATAGTCAGTTCGCAAAATAAGGATTGAGAATGGGTCATAACCTTAGCTACCTAATTAATATTTATTAGAAAGGCAGCAAATTGCGATTCACATGGATTGGTCAAAATCACAGCGATATGACCTGGAAGGGCCAGCAGACATTGATAATAAATAAAGTAACCCTATTTTTTTCAAAGCAGCACAAATTCCTTAAAGGAAACGTGGTTGTTTAAAAAGGCCGAGGGGCCCACTGCCTCATGAAACGTGTACCCCCCAATTAACAAAGGGGAAGGGGGCCAAAGAGGACCACATTTTTATTTTTGCGAATATGTTTCCACCCCAACTTGTGAATTGGTAAATTGTCAATGGTTTGTGACCGGGATTCGGATTGCAAACCTTTGACACATATGGTACCGATTTGCAATATGGAAGGAACACCCACACCACCCTCCTTCCAAATTGCGAATCAGTAACCATTCGGAATCTCATTTTAGGAGTGGATAAAAGCTTCATGACTCCTAAAATGTGTTTCATGTAAAAAAAAATACCTATTTTGAGGTAACAAACACTCAAATTGTGCGAATTTTGGAGTAGTGTAAAGAGAAAATCAATAATAGAGTGCAGTGGGGAACATGTTCCACCAGTCTAAAAGATGTCTCAGTGAGTTAATTGCGTGCTGCTGACTTTTGCAATAGTCAGTATGTTTCAATTTCTGGATTCTAGCATTGCAGACGCAGCCGTGGTGCAATTGACTGAGTCAATACTACAAACTCCCAGAATGCACTAATGTATTAAAACACACTGAACACCAGAAGCCAGGTGCCCTGGGGACATGGGGACATCTGGTAGCCCTATCACCATTGGTCAAATGTAAACTTTGCAGGTCACTAATGTTACATTTTATGGCTCCGTCCCCCACAACGTTAACTGAAGCTTTGTGGATGCCACTGAAATGAGAGTGAGCTTGACGGGACTGGCCCTGAGACAGAGGACATCAAAGGAGGCAATTTACAGGAAGCTGTGGGCAAACAAAGGCTTAGGCGCCTGCTGCAAATACTTTCACCAGCTTATGGGGTGAGATACATTGTGCAAAGGATTTCGATATTTACAGAGAATCGCAGCGGGTGTTCACCAGGCAGTTAACTTTGGGCACGATTTTGATACATTTATCATAACTGTCAGCTGGCCCCGTGTCACGATTAAGACTTTCAGCCAGGCCTGTTTTTCCATCCAACGCCACCAAGCTGCTTGAACTTGGAGTTTCAGTTTTCCCATTACAAGTGGTAAAATCCAACACTGAACGTTGGCAAAAAAAAAACACGTTTTTTAAAACCCCCTCATCAGAATTCAGTTTCTAGGGCTAGTACTTGTTTATTTTCAGAAACTGGTCCTGATGAATTAGTGTTTGTTGTCAAAATACAAAATGGTAAAAAATAACAGAAACAAAAAAATAAAATAATTACTGTCGACTGTTTGCATGTCATGGAGGCTGTTTTTAAGCAGCAGTCCCTCCCTGTTCAGCAGCCAACATAGTAAGGCATGCTGGAACTTGCAGTTTATTATCCCCATTATAAGTGCAGGTCTACAAGTTCGCACATTTGAGTTTCTTGCATTCAACTGCACCCTTAAGGCAATTGAGGGGTTTGACGCAGGGAAGGCAAAGCAGGATTCTAACATCAGTCCTGGATTATTTGAGAAAAGTGCAATTTTCCCAAAAGAATCTAGGAAGATTATTTACCTTTTAAATATTTTAATCCTGAGATGCATAGTGAAAGTGCAACTTTCCATGAAATAGTTCAGAAGGCTTTTTTGCTATGTCCAGTAAATTGCAGCTAACTTTGTGGCTTTTAGGTTCCTACTCACCTCCAATATATTTTATAGGTAAAAACACAGGTGATGAAGCCATTTTAAATAAAAACTGCTATGGTGCTGGGCTGTGGAAGTTTGGGATGGAGAAAGTTCACTAGCAGGATGGAACATGAGCCATTAAATGGCTGCAGTTCCTTGCTTTGTACTGCCCCTTCGGGGAGCAAACTGGGTTTCGCGGATGCTGCAAAGGGAAATGTAATATTCTAAATCCAGACCCAGAACATTTGGAGAAAGTGCAACTTTACACAAAAGAATCAAGAGGTATATTTGTTACTCGTAACTCCAATCCTGAAATATTTTTAGAAAAAGTTTAAAAATTCCTCATGCATTTAAAAGAAAGTGTTGAAAAGCTGTAATTTTAAATTGTGGAAAGTGATTTATTGAGGGGGACCCTTAAGGCAATACAGTAGGAATATCCTGCAAGAGTTAGCTCCTGCAAATATAGCCATTAAGCTTATTTTAGGGAACAGATTTTAGTTCTGGGAAAACATTTTCTTTTTTACAACCAAAAGGCACTTTAGAAGGGAAAAAAAGCTATTGGTTGGTGAAGGTGCAAAGGGGCGAAAATGTAGGCCCTGATGGAATTTAAATTACTTATGCAATTTTGGGAATTTTACATTACGCTTATTACATGAAATTCCCAAAATGGCGGCAGTAATATAATTACGCTGAAGTTCAAGGGAAAAATGCAGCATGAGAACAACGCTAATAACCAGAAGGCGAGTGGCTGTTTTTCGCAGCAATTGTGCTGTTCATGTTATTTTTAACTCGAGGAAGCGCTTTGTGCAAAAATTTACAGCTAAATGACAGATTTCCATTTAGTGTAATTTCATATAATGTTGCAAAATTTTCCAGAAATTTGATGTAATTATGCGAAAGGAAATTCTGCGAATTTCACATACTCCTACTGAAAAGTAGCCCTTCCCTATTTGCGGAAAGTGAAATATGTTTAAATTATGAGAGCGCTCAAAGTATCCTGTTCTATGCACAAAGCCACTGGAATAATGCTATTCTGCTACCTCTATATTTTCACATAATTATGGATTTGCCAAATTGGCTGCACAATCGACCATCTGCTGCACAATCTGCAGATTTTAACAGACAAAAATGTATTTCTACTTTAAACGTATCAACAGTTAGCAAAAGTGTAGCGTTGTGTCCCCGCTCGATTTAGGAATACACCTGCCTCCATGTTTGGTGCAAAATTGGTCACGGGGTAGTCACATGAATTATGTGGGCAAAAATGTGATTTCCTAGTACTAAGGTAACATCCATAACGACATAGAAGTGATTGCGCCTCTGTAACATGTATTTTAAAAAGAGTGGTAAAAAAGAAGCTTTTTCCATTTTAGCTTTCATAGGAATGTATGTTCTCTCTACAGCAAAATGCTCTCCCTCTCGATTTCCCCGAGTTTACAGGCAGGCGGGGGTGGGGGAGGGCGGTGGTTGCAGAACATTTTCACAAAGTTGAAAGATATAAATCTTTTCTAAACAGGAAATTGATATCCAGTGGGTATGCTGCTAATTGTCCCACGTTGCTGTGCGACGCAAAGCGCGCCTTTCATATCAGGAGCTCTAAAAAAAAAATTTGATAGCATGGGGAAAAAGATTAATGTATGAGGCGAATTTAAAACGAATCCTGCGGTACAGATGTAGGTGATAGTAAGTGGTGGGCACAATGTACACTTTAGTTCGCTCTGGGGCTGGAGATCTGGCAGGGGGAGCATTAGTTATGCTGGAGATTGGTGGGGGGCTATAAATCAGTGGTCTTCCGAGAAGGGATCAATAGGCCAGGTCAGACACATTAGCCCCCTGGCAGTGGGGCTAATGGTGGCCTCCTGCCATGTTGTTCAGATTAGGACTGAGGCCTGGAGCTGGCTCTGGCAGGAAGGGTCTGTGAATGTGTCTGCCTCTCACACTGGCAGCATTTACTAGGCTGGAGTTAAACATGTCTCCTGGGGCAGCCATATCAGTGACACATTTCCTGCGACCTCCAGAGCTGCACGACTGGATTTGTTTTGGGCAGTTTTATATAGCAGGAACTCGACCAGAAGGTATTGGAGCACTTTACATTAGCACCAGTTACATTACACAGGGGCACATTCATTTTTGTAGGGATGGGGAGATTAGGTGATGTGCCCAGAATCAGATCATTGAGCCTATGCCAAGACCCAAACCCATTTCCCCAAAGTCGGCAGCTCTGGTTGTTATGCCATATCCTCTCCCCAGTATAAGTCTGTCTTTCTGAGTCCGCATTTGACCTTGTGCCAAGGGTAAAGTTATGGGAATGTTTATTAAAATTAGGCATGCCAGTAAAATTGGTGAGGCTTTTGGTAAATCTACATGTCCACACGTACGCACAGGTTCGCTGGGGTAAGCCAGGCGAGGTGACTGATAGATTTGATGTTTCCAAGGGTGTCAGACAAGGGTGTGTATTGGCCCCTAATTTGTTTTCCTTATTTATTAATGGGGTCCTAAATTATTTTACAAACCACCCTACTGACGCACCATCACTGGCTGGAATGAAAATTCCTTTACTCATGTTCGCGGACGACACGCTTTTAATATCCAAAACGAGGCGGGGACTACAATTTGCCCTGTCTAGGTTTGAACTGTTTTGCCGCGAGCATGAGTTAGAGGTCAGTGTGGCCAAGACCAAGTTCATGGTCCTCCGGGGGAAGAGCCCAATTACAGCCAGGGTAACAATGGGAGGGGCTACCCTTGAACAGACATCGGTCTTTACTTATCTTGGTGTCACATTTAGTGATAATCTAAGCTGGAACCCCCAGATAGACCACCTTACCAATTAGGAGGAGCCCTTCTTAAAGAACACAGATGCTCCCAAACAAAGCCCATGTCCCCCCTTATGAAGATCTATGGCTCCAAAATTTTGCCAGCGGTGTTGTATGGTGCAGAGCTTTGGGGTTATAGTAACCTGGATCCCCTTAAAGTGGCCCAAAACAAATTCCTTAGGGCAGCTACAGGCCTTCCGCAGTCCACACCCCATATTCCTCTTCTATATGATCTAGGGTGCCAACCGGTTGAGGATGTTGTGCGTTACAGACCACTGGCGTTTTGGCGGCGCCTGTGGACTACGCCTGAACTATCGCTTTATGCTAAAGCCCTGTTAGAAGTCCGAAACCTTCAGGGTTCTCATAGGATAGGCTGGTTGAGTGACCTTAGAACTACACTGTCTGATATGGGGCCGGGGGAACTCTGATCTAACCCGGACACAGTTACTTTCCCCCCGAAAAAGCTGTTGAGAGATCTGTACTGGGGTGTGGGGCCTTCTCCGAAAAACATGCTTCACTGACAGATGGCTCACTGGCGGCATCATTTGTGTCGGTAAAGGACGTCTGTCGCCTTGAAGACTACTGGAATGTGATAACCAGGCCTCGGGATCGTAAGCTATTCCATCAGATTCGGGTAGGGACACAACCGCTACGGGGTCTAACGAAGTCTTGGGCTAATAGTGGCAATGGATACTACTCACTGTGTAAAGAGTCGGAAGAAACAGTTGACCACTTTCTATTTGTCTGCCCTTTGTACTATGCCCCAAGACATAAGTGGTTACGCCCAGTCTGTAAGGCATTTGTTATACGCTCGGCGAAGACAGCTAGTAGAATTTTGAAGACCGACACTTCATTATTGGTGGTAATTGGGGTTGCTAAATTTACTAGTTGGGCCTGGATACTACGGTTAAGATTGATTAACTCTGTATTAAATGTTTCCTAACCTGCCAGATTGGGTACAGGTTTGACGTATTGGGGAATGTCATATTGCACTTTAAATGTCATTTTTATGAGTTTTTACTGTAAATGAAGTCTTGTATATTGTGATATAATGCTATTTTATCTTGTTCTTAATGCATATTAATTTATTGTTTTAACCATAGTACACAATCATAGTCATATTTGTGAATTTGTATAGTAGGGTAACAAACCCACTCCGAGTGGTTGTTTTTAGGGGTTGGGATTGTTTTATATGGTGGATTTGTGTAGTATGTCTTTTATGATGAAATATCGAAATGAAGACTTTTTTTGACTTGACTTGACTTTCTGAGTTGCAGGGTTCCTTGTTTAGTTTGCAAGAATCCAATGCAGGTCTCTAGGGATCACAATGTATTTTTCACTCTCAGACTTGTACATGGGAAATTATAGGTTGAATGTGCTAGTGCAGAATGGCAGCCCCGTCTATAATTCTTTTTCATTTGCCACCGTACATTGTAGGGTAGTTAGTTTAAAGACCAGGGCCCTGGTTTAGAGTTGGATGGTGATGGAAAATCCACCAATTTGTAGATGGCTGCAGAGGAGAATGCACTAGGGAAATCTCTGTGTCACGAGGCACCGTGTGGTGAATTTCTCTCCTGATTTATTATTTCATCCAGGATCTTCTCGAAAGACAAACAAAGAGTAGACAGGGGTTGCGGCTGCTGTTCCTGGCTTGAACTTTGGTACACCCTGGCATTGCATTTTCTACCCTAATGAAGGCAGCAGGAGAAGCAGAAAGCCTTCGGTTCTGGCGTTTATCTCTGGAGCGGGCCTTTAATGGCCGGTAGAGCCTGCTACGGAAGGCTCTAAGGCTATTAGAACATTCGGCCCTTAGAGGGCCGAATGTTCTAATTAGTAAAAAAAAACGCCTCTCGGGCTCCGAGAGGGTTTAAATCCCCTTGGACTCCGAGATGCCTTTGTTCACAGCCAGAGCTGTGAAAAAAGTCAAAAATTGGAATGTTTGAGCTCTGGGCATTCTAACAGCCATTAGATGCTGGGACACTCCATTATTTTCAATGGAGCTCCAAACATTCTAATGTTCTAATGTAGCCTTAGAGCCCGACCTCGCAGCCTCTACCGGTCATTAAAGGCCCGCTCTAGCGTTAAAGGCTTAAGTCGAAGACGAGGGCCTTTAACAAGTGAGCAGGCCTTTAACGGCCGGTAGAGCCCACTAGGAGGGCTCTAAGGCTATTAGAACACTCCACCCATAGAGGGCAGAATGTTCTAATTAGTAAAAGCAAAGGCCTCTCGAAGCCCGAGGGGATTTAAATCCCCTTGGGCTCCTGTAGGCCTGTGTTCACAGCAGCAGCTGTGAAAGGAAAACAGCATTGGAATGTTGCTCTCCTGGCTTCTACCCGCCAATTGAAGACCGGAGCACTCCATTGTCTACAATGAAGTGCTCAGCATTCCAATTTTCTAATATTACCTATTGTAGCAATTGATCTGCCATTGAGCTTGTGTTTTCAGTAGTCACCCAAGCATTTAAAATCCTCCCTTAAAAATTCAAGTTCACTAGAAATTGGATTTTTACAATTTTAGGTGAAAGAGGGTATCCTACTTTGTGGGACCAAGACTGATGGTTCTTGAGGAGGGGAGCAGAGAACCTTAATCATCTTTAAAGTAGCTGACCCATGCTAGAACGCCTGAAAATTTGAAAAAGTGTACATCAGATCTAGCACAGTTTCTCTGGCATTTTATATAGTTAGTGGAATCTTGAAAAGTTAATTTAGAAAGATAAGGTTGGGTGAAGTGACATTTTGGTAGTTCCAAGAAATGTAACACATTGAGATTAACAGGTTTCTGAGATGTTCTAGATTATGGCCCGCGTCATATCAAACTTGGTGGAGAATTTGCACCGTTTTAAGTAACATTTCTAAGCGAAATGTAAGTAGTTGTGTTTAACAGTAGTTTTTTTATGAGCAGAAATATGGAAAGTAGCTTGAAGCGCTGGTGATGCTGGATTATTGCACTGCTTTTGCATTGACTCAGCATCTTTAGACCCCACAATGAGCCCAGGAATCACATTGTAGGTTGGTACACCTAGAACCTCTCTATACGGCTTTAGACATTTGAGCACAAAACATGATTTTTAGAACCTTACATTAAAGAGAAAATAATGGAGGTAGGAAGCTGAATCATACACTGCAGTGTGCAACTCGGAATCAATAGAAATGGATAAGAATTACAGTAAAATTTACATAGTGACCAAACTTGATTAACGATTTAGGGACAAGGGAAGGTGTTTCAATTTTTTAAACAATTTAATTACCTTATACTGTACCGGATTCTAAGTGACTGAGTAAGTACTTTCAGGTTAACATGCAAAGTCAAACCCAAATAGGCCATGGGTGTTGTTGCCATTGGTGCAGCAGGTGCAGGAGCACCAAGGGCCCAGGGCTCTAAGGGGCCCGTCGAACCCTGATAATTGCTACATTTTAATACTCAACCAGCAGTCAATAGGGCAAGTTTCCTTGTTTGCACCAGCGCCCATGGCATTCGGTCTACGTTACTGAAATAGACTACATTCCTTTGCAAATAGAGTGTCTCAAACTTGGACTGACTGACAGGCAAGGATATGGTTTGGCTGGCTTAACTGATTATTGGAGTGGTTATCAATTTGATCTGCCAAGGATGCGACCTTTGAAGGTCCCGCAGAATTTTGTGGGGCAGGGCAGACCCATTAAAATGTGGTATATTTTGGTTTACTTTATTAGGTCTCGCCTACCAGAGAGCTTTCAACTGTCTCTAAGCATAAATTCTTCTTCTCCCATTTATGGTTCCCCGGCCATTGCTTCACCCACCCCCTTTCCATTTCTTCCATCCCCAAATCGTCTTTAAAATAAAAAAAATAAAAAAATATATATATATATATATTATTTTGTAACATGTTTTTTAAGGCCCAGCTGCTATCATTTAAGACCAGACCACTTTACTTTTTAAAAAAAGTGCATTTGAGCAGTTTTTATTTACCATTCCAATTGGTTTTCGCTATCTTGGATTGGTAAATAGAACAAATAAATACAATGGTGTCCTGCCAATGAGTTGCCATGTGCCTGTGGCATGACTGATGTGCGTGCATACCTCATCATTCATCATCATCAAAGCTTTATTTCGATATAAATATATCTTAAAAGCATTTTACAGATTATATAAAAAAGCACCATTTATAATAATTGCACAAAGAAATCAGATTAAAAATCCCAGTATAGAAGAGGACGTAAGGTAACAATATCCTTGATTGAGCGGCGTCCCAAGTCGCTCAGTAGTGGCTTAGTGGGGGTACCCTGTGGGAGTGTGACCAATTCTCTAAATAATTTATTTTCCGCTTTTACAATGACATCAACGTTGTCAAAGCCCCAAAGCTCAGCACCGTATAGTGCTGAACTTACGGCCCTGGCAGCATAAATCTCAAGGGCAGGAGCAATTGGCCTGGATTTTGAAGCACGGTGTTCCCTTCCTATCACACCCACAACTCGCTTGTGATTCAGAGCCATTTTGTCAATATGTGGTCGCCAGCTTAGATTGTCTGAGATTCTAATTCCCAGGTAATCAAACGTTTTGACGCACTCTAAGGATGCCCCATCGAGTGTGAGGGTGGACTTAACCGGCCTACTGGGATTAAAATAGAGGAGCTTTGTCTTAGAGGTATTAATTACTAAGCCCCTCAAATTGCAAAAAAGATAAAACCTACTTAACAGTTTCTGCAGTCCGACAGTGGTTTTAGATATTAATAAAGTGTCGTCTGCGAGGAGTAAGGCGGGCACCTTATCACCCGCCAAAACTGGGACATCAGCATTTATTTCCAATAAAAAAGAAACCACCCCATTCACAAAAAGCGAGAAAAGGGTGGGGGCCATAACACATCCCTGACGGACGCCTCTATTGACAGGGATTTTATCTGTTTTCTGTTCCTGTGAGCCCCACCTAACTCTGGCGTAATTGTCCTCGTGCATAGGACCAAAAGACTTAGAATGGACTGGGGGAACCCCATCCCCTGTAAGACCGACCATAGGCGATCTCGAGGGACCAGGTCAAAGGCAGTCTTTAGGTCAATGAAGGCGAGATAAAGACTGCCCTTGCCAATGGTCACCACTTTCCAGTACAAAAGGGCCAGTCTGAAGGCCTGATCGACCATGCTTGTGCATGCACTAAAGCCAGCCTGAAATTGTAACAGGATATTGTTATCCCCAGCCCAAGAGAGAATTCTCTCCAGTAGGACCCTGCCAACCACCTTCTGACCAGCATCTATAAGGCTGATGGGACGATAGTTGGCAGGATCCTCCCTGGGGCCCTTCTTATAGATAGGAATTACTTCCGCCTCCTTCCATGAGTCAGGGACGGGGGCCCCTTCCAGGAGAGCATCAAATCAAAAGTGCCAAATATATGGCCCATTTTTCAGAATTTGCACGAAATAGATCGCCCGGTAGGCCATCTTGGCCAGGGGCTTTTGCCGGGACATTCTTATTTATGGCGGCCTCTACCTCGCTTGTCACTATGGGATCAAAAGATGCAGGGGAGAAGGAGGTTGGGGGGCAATAAGGGAGCCCTTGACCCTCGGGATCGTCATCTCCCGCATAACGTTTTTTAAAGTGGTCATGCCACTCCCAGTCGGTGATGTGGTTTAGAATCTGGTCTGGGTCCCGTCCATTGGATCTTCTAACCAGGCTCCAAAACAGCTCACCTCATCATTCATCCACCTCCCCAACAGAATTATTCAATGCAAGTAGCCTCATGAAGAGTTTGCGCTGTGTGCGTCACATCATGGCACATTTTTCTTTTTTCTGGTAATGCTGCACAGCATTGTCAAAAGGAAATGTAGCTTTTTTACTGATAACGTACCACTTTAGAACATACAACAAGCATTGGCAAAGCCAATCGATTACAAAGGCAAAACCTGCTGGCTTTGCCAAAAGCTTGTTTGATATGTGATTGGTTTTAAATTGAATGCAAGTAATAATACCGGAGGAAAGGGAAGCCTTTGTGTATCCCATTAAGAGATTGAGGTGTATGAATGGCTCTGCTTGACACCCAAAAAGGCTTTTATTTCTTCATTCAAAAATTTTTGTCCACCCTACTTACCAGAAAGGAAACACCTAAACCTAATTAAGGTTTTCTCTGTGTCAATAAAGGAGCCAGCTAGGAGCATCAGCAACACGGAGAAGAGTTATAGCCACACAGACATGTCCAGTAGTGCTCTCAATAGAACAAAAACATGCAGTTCTGGAGAACCAAAGTCAGATAGTAGCAGAGTCAGATGGTCAGCCAATAATGTATTCTAACTTTTTCCATCAACAAAGAACATAGGGTCTAATTCCTCAGTTTCTCCTGCTGATATCATACTCTCACACATATAATTTCCAACATGGGAAGCAGCTAGTCCTCATTTATAGCCCAATGGTTCTTGTCTGTAGTAGAAGATTTAGACAGTATTCCTTGATATGACTTAGATATTTCAGAGCGGAAAAAGTCATCCAATTAAGAGTCAATGTCTTCATGGAACGACTTTAAATGCTCTGAACAAAGTTCATCATGATAGAAAAGGGAAAGTGGTAGGATGTTATGAGTGTTTGAGTGAGAACGCCCAGACTGTAGCTGTGCCAAATAGTTGATCTCGCTATTATTACAGGCCCACCAGGGCCAAAAAATACGGTATATTTACAGGTGCTACTTATATTTTACTGCACCCCAGACTGAGCAGAATTTATAATGAGATGAGCATAAAATGCTTGTGAGACCAAGAGTAACCAGAATGAGGATGGGTGAAGGCACATTACCTATGAATGTGATGTTCCTTACACCAAGCACCGTGTACTTTAAGCATTGGAGCCCTACATGTTCATGCTAAATTAGGATGATCTTTGGGGAAGGCTTTAGATGGAGCAAGGAATGTCATTGGAATACCAGTAACCTTGAAAAAGAAGATAATTCACCACAAAGTTCTATCCAACAGTCAAATAGGAAGAAACATGTGTTAAAAAAGGAACTGTAAGGATAATCTGTTGACCAACAACATCAAATAGAGATCTTCTAACTGTTACTGCTGGGAGGTAGCTAAAATATTGGCCCCTTTATTGTTGAAAAATTGAGAGGCAACCAGAACCGCTGTGATCCGAAATGGTTCCGGACCAATGTGTCGTGTCCTACTAAGAGAGGTGCGTCTTATGTAGACAAAGGATGTCATAATAAGTATGGTTTATGGTTAAGATATTGCAAGATTGTGAATCTTTTAGAGGGCATTTGAAACCCATTGACTTTCCATTAGTGATTTTCATCAAGGTTTTTTTGGTTGTGTAAACTGGAATGGAAGGATACACATTATTCTTGTGAATATGCGTAATGTTGTGCTCTCTCTAAAATTCATTTTAAGTCCCATGGAGTGTGCCATAGCACAACGATAGTGGATTACTACAACACTATACTAGATGGTGGCAGGGTGGAGAGGGACTGTTTTGCATGGTGTTTATGGCTAACCAATTCGGTCGATCCTTTGTGGATGCGTTTCCAATGGATTTAGGGTGGGGCCTGAGGATGTATGAGGCGAGCCCGGTAAGTTTGGTTTGTTGGGTCCTTGTGTCCTTCACCGTGACAAGTGACATAGATACATCGAGACTGACAAGGTAGTCTCTAGCAACCAAAATAGAGGAAAACGTATCTCCAATGCTTTTGAGGAACAAAAAGACAGACATGCTTTATTGCAAACAGCGGAAACCTGCAGATGAACACATTTCCTTAAAACGGCTTTGTTTTCCCTAAGTTCTTTTTGCACATGAGCTCAGCCTCAGTTCCCAGGCTGGGAGAAACCACATCTCTCCAGCCAGGAAGGTGACCTCATGCAGTCTTTATCCTCAAGTGTTTGGATTGGTGCAGCTGACCTCATTTTACTTAGGAAGTTTTATGAAAACAAGCCGGTCGGAAGTCTGAATTACAGGCCCTCTGAATCAGCAGTTAAGAACTTTAATCAGCAATCCAAACCTCGGGAAGGCGAGCCAGGAATATGGCCCTTGGCTTGTAAAGGTTTAATGGATGTCGGACTAAAAATCTTTGTCTCACGGCTAAGCAGGACTTCCTAATCATCAGATGTCTGCAAGCGAAGCTGGGTTGTGGCAGTCAGAGGTCTCTGCTGTCAATCATACATCTGTTTCTTATTGTGATGGCTAAGCCCCAGCTGGATGCCATTTTAATGTCCAGTCCCCTTGTTTAAGCTGCATCTGTCATGTCTCATTGTTTCAATGACATTGATTGATAGTCTCTGAAAAACCTGCTGTGCCAACACTGATGGTCAGAGCCAACCCATGATCTTCTCAATCCATCCAGAAACCGGGACCAAAATCAGCCCTAGCAACAATGTTCACGCCAGCTCCACATTCCAGGAAGCCATGACTGGAATGGGGTATAGAGAATTTTTCTTGGGTGGGTCCATCCAGCTCTGAAAGCAGCCCTCGCTATGCAGCCTAGCAGTAACATCCCGGAATAGAAGATTGGTAGGTCCAGCATCGTCAAAAACCAACTTCGGTGTTTGAAACCAGTGTGTTTTCCTGCCAGGGCTGTTTAAGCCACTTCAGTGTGGCACAAAGTATGTCACCTGCGATTTCTCTGCAATGATGTCTTGGATAAATAAAATCAAACTAGAAGAAAAAGGCTGGTGGAAGGAACTTGGGAAAGGACTTTAGAAAACCTGAAAAATCTTGAAAAGGATTTATTTTTCTGTTCATGCACAGACAAGATATAAAACCATAATTGCAAATGAGATGTAGGTGTGGTCAAAGGTTCACAATTTGTCCAATTTCAGCATTTAAGTACATCACTTGCATTCTTTCACCTAGACAGACACTCCAGGATTTTAACATACACATCATTCAAATCATTGCTATCAGATGTGTCAATGCAGGTAGTTTAATGGAAGTAAACCAAGACTACTGCACGCAAAATTAATTATGTTGTAATTTGAAAGGCCAGGACTGTATTGTAGTGTAGTGTCCATGATGGCATGGAGTTAGTTAGTTTACACCCTAGATTGTGATCCCATGGCATTACAGCCTGGGACTCTTGATCCATGATCCTACCCATCTGCGAGTGTAGCCTTCCCACGTTCATGACCAGAAACTTTCGAACTTTTCGGTGATTAGGAAGGTGAGCACGGCACGAGTAAAATGGTCGATAAAGTATATTTGCACTCTACATAAACCTATGAAGCACTGTAGTGACTTCTTGGGCCTGACCTGAAGTCAATGGTTGAGAGCAAGAACAAGAGAAGTGCAGAATTGACAGAATTTTTCTATACTCCGCTAATCACAAGATTAGATCTGCACATTATATAAATATTATCAACAAATGCATAAAAAATACACAGTCCCCATTATTTTGAAAGGCTTGAAATCGGTTTTAGGCGCTGCCTTGACTGCACAAGGTGGAGATTCTTTCAATCACCTTTATGATTCCATGAGACCAAGGACTCATTTGTGGGTATTCATGAAATGGCGTGATGCCCCTTTAGATCTGGAGTTCTGAATCAAATTGAACTAGTACATCCAATTCTAAAAGAGCTGCCACCTCCCTCAGTGTCTCCAGTCCTGGGCTTTCATTTGACAACCAAATGTGTTCTGGGAGTTGCAGTCTTGATTTGATTCTATTGAGCAATTGGACTGACACACTTGATAACAATGACGTGAAGAAGAAAATATCAGGATTGGAAACGTGATGTGCTGGATTGAGATGGCAACTTTAACATCTGTGTCCAGTCAAATCAAGGTTAAGAGCATGCAGCCCACTGGAGGAAGTACAGTTATCTCCGAAGCTCTTTTACTGGTCAATGAAGACCGACTCCTCAATGTTTTTTGTGTCTATCATTCTCAGTTGGGGGGAGTCCAGTTAAGTGTGCCTCAAATAGTAGTAAATGTTTCTCACCACGCACACATCACAATAATCACTATAAAGTGCACGACATACTCCATTTCCAAGTACATGGAATCATACTTCATGGCACAGTACAACACCACATAACACCAAACTGAACAACTTTCCAGCTTTAATACAACCTACACAACGCCCCAGACCTTAAAGGCAGACACAGTGCCACACCATGCCTATCCTTATGCCATCACCACCCCCTTTTGTACCACTTTGTTCGCCATAAGTTGGCAGGGTATGCTCAGACGTGAGTCCCTTGCTCACTTTGCCACTGGATTCAAGCAAGCCGGGCTGAAGACGGCTGAAATGCCAGAAACCGGTCCTCGGAAGCTTGTTTCCGGTCCAGGGAAGGCATGGCTTGGCAGTTCGGGCTGGACAGTTCCCATGAGGCACAGGGTCAGACTAATTTGCATATGGCCATGTCTGAAATGGGGTGGCAGAGTGGGCTAAAGAACGGTGATGGATTAAACCCAGATCGGTTGACTGGGTGTGAGTGTTTGATTGGTTCAGATGCTCCGTCCATCACCACCCCCTTTTGTACCACTTTGTTCGCCATAAGTTGGCAGGGTATGCTCAGACGTGAGTCCCTTGCTCACTTTGCCACCGGATTCAAGCAAGCCGGGCTGAAGACGGCTGAAATGCCAGAAACTGGTCCTCGGAAGCTTGTTTCCGGTCCAGGGAAGGCATGGCTTGGCAGTTCAGGCTGGACTGTTCCCATGCGGCACAGGGTCAGACTGATTTGCATATGGCCATGTCTGAACTGGGGTGGCAGAGTGGGCTAAAGAACGTTGATGGATTAAACCCAGATCGGTTGACTGGGTGTGAGTGTTTGATTGGTTCAGATGCTCCGTCCATCACCACCCCCTTTTGTACCACTTTGTCCGCCATAAGTTGGCAGGGTATGCTCAGACGTGAGTCCCTTGCTCACTTTGCCACTGGATTCAAGCAAGCCGGGCTGAAGACGGCTGAAATGCCAGAAACCAGTCCTCGGAAGCTTGTGTCCGGTCCATGGAAGGCATGGCTTGGCAGTTCGGGCTGGACTGTTCCCATGAGGCATAGGGTCAGACTGATTTGCATATGGCCATGTCTGAACTGGGGTGGCAGAGTGGGCTAAAGAACGGTGATGGATTAAACCCAGATCGGTTGACTGGGTGTGAGTGTTTGATTGGTTCAGATGCTCCGTCCATCACCACCCCCTTTTGTATCCTTATGCCACTGCAACATGCCAATCAACACAGTTCAGAACACCCCAGGAAACCAACCAGCACCCTTCCACTCCATTCCACACAGTACCACATTATACTACATCTCACCACAAAGGCACTGTAGCACACAAACACAGTCAAGTCTTGCTGCCATGTACCACATGTAACTGTACAACTCCCTACCACACACAAAATAGCTTACCACAGTACTTCACTTCACATACTATAGCAAACCTCAAAAGCAACCACTTCAATTCACGCAATTTGATGGCAAACATGCTTATTTAAACCAATAATATGATAATGTTCTGGGCAGCCTGCAGAAACATAAAAAAGTACAGATAAAACAACAGACAGCTCCACCGCAAAAAGAAAACCCACAACAATTATACATTTACTAATTCCAGCACTTTGCCTGAGTGTTTACTGTCACTTAAGAACCTTGTCATTTTCAAAATCATTTCCTAAGATACCAAACAACACTTTAATACCATTTTCATATTGCTGCGATCGAAGACCCATCAATGCAGTCCATTGAAATGAGTCAAGTAGAGAAAAAGGGGGAAGGACAAAGCCAATATAGAAAAGGCTGTGCACATTGTGGCTGCAAATGGACCAATGCATGTCACACAGTAGCAGACCCAGAGAGAATGGTATCTGACCCTAACTCAACAACACACATCTGTGAACATAGCATCAAGGAACATGAAGACTCTGGCATATGCACCACATCCCAATGACAAAGTGTTGGACCTGGCAGTTTTTGGCAGGTTCACCCCGAAACTTTTTGCTTTTTCCTGGCCTATTTCTGTAACCTGGTGTTGGTGATTTTAGGCCTCTGCGCACTTTTTCACTGTGGTACAGTGTAAAGTGCGTGAGCTCTCTGTGTATGTGTGAGAGTGACCTGCCCTCCCATAGGAATGCATGGGGAATATGTGTGACCATGGTAGTTCCTGATGTGTGGGGAGTGCAGGGTCGAGTTTGGTATGTGCGAACTCGTGAGATTGAATGCTGCGTAATGATGTATGCGGCATGATTGTGTCTAGTGTGGAAGTGCCACTTCTAGAAGTGGGCATGTTTGTGTAATTTGTGTCTGGCGTGTGATTGGCTGGAGCTGGCTGGTGAGCCTGGCTCCAGGAGTCAGGATGGGTCTGCCCAGTGGTGAGTGTTGAGATTAGCATGCTGATGTGAGGGAGGGGCTGCACTTGGGACCTGAATAAGGCTGGGCTTTCCCAACACAATGCTGGCTCCAGCCCCTGTGGTGCGTCTGATGTCCCTAGCCTGGCCAGTGAAAGGAGTTCCCCATAACCAGTTGTAGCTGGTTCTCACAATGCCTACACCCTGCTAGACAAAGGGATTCACTGTATAAAAAGAGGCTGTGACCTCTTGTAAGGTGTTCTTGTGCTTCACTTGAAACAACCAGGGGCGTGCTGCTGCTGGGGCCCAGGGGAAGGCTTGCCTCCCTGGGCCCTGCCCAGCCCCTGGATGAATGGAGGATTTTCCTTGTGGGAGCTGTTTTGCTCCATCCTTATTCCGACAGGACTGCTGAGACCTTTTCTGAGGGCTGCTAAAATTGCCAGGACCTTCAGCAGCCTCCCTGTGCCTTATTGTTGGCAGAATGCGCTTTTAGTTAATTTCCCTGGAGAAGGGAGAGGAGCGTGGGCTGTGCAGCGCGATGCTGCAGGCCTTTTACAAAGGAGTCCCCCTCGGGGGGATTCCCCAGAGATTGCCTTGGGGGTAATTGCGAGAGCCCAACTCGCTTATTTTAAATTTAATTGCGCAGGTGCCCACCCTGCTTTGTGTGCATAGAACTCGAGATTTCCGTGGCAGTCCCCGCCGCGGCCGCCCCGGAAGTCAGGCAAGTCTGCCTGTGACGGGGCGGGGCCGCGGCGGGACCGGAAAAGGAAGGAGAAGCATGGCGGCTCAGCAGGACTCGGAGGGAGCCCTGCAGCGTGAAAAAGGAGGAAGTCCAGTGATGCGGCCATTGCGGGGCTTCCGGGAGCCGGGGAGAGCTCCGCAGCTATGATGCACAGAGGGGAAGGGGCGCGGAGGCTACCCCCACCACGGGCGAGGAAAAGAAACGGCAGCGCAATGCTGCTGCCCCGCCAGAGAAGTGCTGATCGACGGGAGATGCAGCCGCGGGTTGAGGATGCTGCACCAGGAGTGAGGCAGAGCTCCCCCGAGATCGAGGGAGAGCCCCGCTGTGGCAGTGAGGCATTCTTGCGGCGCCGGGGGCCCTAGGCACGTTGTCGGGGCTTGGCCCCTGCCGCACGGTGGAAGCGCAGAGGCACCGGCGATGAGAGAGGCCGGCCAGCAGGAAGCTATGGTGAGTGGGGGCTCCACGTTATTTAGTGCCATTCGCAGCCTGCTCTACGCGCCCATTGGCCACCAGTGCTTGCGGGCATATTTCCTTGAGAGAGCCTCGTGGGCACCTTTATTTAAAACGGCAGCTGGTCGCTCACCTGAGTTTAAGGGCCATGTTCCTTGTTAGAGCCCACGAAGCTCTAAGGGGGCCATATTTGTTTTAAGAGCCTGAGAGGCTCAAGGGCATGTTTGCCTTAAGGAGCTGAGGTGGCTCCCCGCCCCATTCGTTTTCGGAGCCAGATGGCTCCTGGGGACATTTGTGTATTTCGAGTCCACGAGGGACTCCAACGAGGGGGCAATCATTTCTTGCTGAGCCCAGAGGGGCCATATTCCCCCGGTGGTGTGGCACGGTGGTGCCAGGCCCCAGTGGATTTACAGCTGCCCAGCAAGTAGTGGGCAGCTGCACCGTTTAGGCGCAATGTGAAAGAGAGAGTCCCTGTGTGGGACAGAGATGGCACAGTGGTGCCAGGCCTGCTACAGCTGCACAGCACTTAGTGCCAGCTGCAACGTTTAGGCCCTGTTGTTGCTCTCATCTGCCTAGCAAGTAGTGGGCAGCTGCAACGTTTAGGTTTGCGCCGGTGGCGCATCCCTGACTGGCGCTGCGTGGCAGCGTGCCCTGACATTCTGGACACAGGGCTTTTTGAGTCCCTTTATTGGATGGCCAGTTGGCCAGGGGTCTGGTGTGTGGATGGGGCGCAAGACCCTACATGTGAGTTATGCGTAATGTGCTATGCCATTATGCCTGTGCTGCACCTCTGAATGTGTTTTGATGCATCATGTGCCTTGTTCTTGCACCTCTGAATGTTTTTAGGCATCATGTGTTTTCCTTCCCTGCACCTCTGAATGTGTTTTGATGCATCATGTGTCTTGTTCTTACACCGCTGAATGTATGTTTATGCATCATGTGTTTTCCTTCCCTACAACTCTGAATGTTGTGATGCATCTTGTGTAATATGTTCTTGCTTACGCCCCTAAATGTGATTTATTCTTAGGAGGCAGAGTCTAATGTGTTTAGACTAGTGAGAGATTGCCTACTGTATTTGTGCTGGTTTAGATGATTTGGACACTCAGCCACTGCTGATCAGTGCCAGAGTGTAAGTGCTCCCTATGGAAATTATCATATTGATTGGATGTACCTGATTGGCATATTTGTATCACCACGAAGTCCCTAGTAAAGTGCACTGGGTGTGCCAGGGCTGGTGATGACAGATGCTACTAGTGGGACCCTTTACCCTGACTAGAAGCAAGGGTCCCTATTTGGACAAAGGTACTTAGCTCTGCCAACTAGAGACCCCCAATTCTAACACAAAGCCAGTGGAAGCACACGTGGCCCTTATTCCTGCATTGGCTGGTGATAAGTTGCAGGACTTTCCTTCCTTCATGCAGATTCCTTTGGTGATAACCCACACCCAGAAGTTAACATACAGCCAGGCAGGGAACACACACAGAGCAAGAGAAAGAGTACAGAAACACCAATGAAATTTCAACAAATACCTACTTGACCAATAGAAACGTGTGATCTCAGAATCAGGATTCAGTATCTATCTAGGGGAAGAAATATACAGACAAGGTTTTATGCAAAGCATTGCACAACCTAAACTCCTAATGGAGCCCCTACACGCGGGCTTGTCTGGCTGTTAGATGGTCAAATGTGCTAAAACCTTTCAGGAAAAACAATCTCACAATGATCTTTTCAATTACCTCTAATTAGAAAACACTAACCTTCTGCAGTGTATACTAGCAGGAACGTGGTGGGTTCCACCATAGCTAGAACTCATTACCAAAGTTCTGTAACTCAAAAAATGGTCTTTGGGTGAGTTGCAAGTGTGAGCAAGAGAAACAAAGACCAAAAGGAACTCTTCTCACTTCCTTTCTCTTCTCGTCATTCCTTGAATGGTGTTTATGTTCAATCTTACAAACAATCTATTCATTGCTCATTTGTCTTACAGTTTATCACACTGTATTGCTAATTTTAATATACTGACCCTGAGATGAGAAAGGTGATAGCTTTAAACAAAACCTTCCCTACAAGGTAGTGCAGATTTAATGAGTATGCTAAATAACTCATTAATTAACTATCTTGTGTTATGACCATAATGGAACCATTACCCTGAAAAGACTCTTAGGAAGACAGACAGAAATTCTCATATAACTGGAGTATAATTTCTAAGAACCAAAACAAAAAGAAGCTACCTCAATAATTACTTTTTAAAAGCTGGTGCAGAGAACACAATCAACCTAACCACGAACAGTCTGTGACAGGGTATACAATCAACATATTCAAGTAAAATCAGTTAACCCACTTATCTATATTGATGGCTCAAAAAAGTTTCAATTGCATATTGTGACACTGGAACTAATTGAAAAAGGTTTTATTAGAAAATTCTATCCAATTATAAAATTAAACTTTTTACAGAGCAAATAATATTTAATTTTATTATGACAATCTCCAACAACAACTTGTAGTATCAACATCTCGTATATATAATACATATATATGCAGTTCAACAGAAGACAACTTGTTCACATTCCTCAATCACACAGTTCCACCCTACAAAACCCACCCACGGCCTAATATTGATCCCAATCCATAGTTCTTTACACATTTAAACAAAGTTGAAAAATAATGGTGGTCATGGCCAATGAGTATAAATGCAGGTTTCGGCATCCCAGAAGATAAAGATTATGTTACCTTCATTCCGATCCAACCCTAAAACCAATTGAAGAGCTTGATATGTCGAGGGGTATTTTTTACACTAGGAAATTAAACTGATGAGGTTGTGTCACAAAACATACAATAATTAATCCATGTATATTTTCTAAATTTGGACAACCTCCAAAATGTAGATTAAATTAAACTTTATGCTGCTCATCAGTCCTGAGTAAGCTTATATTTTGTCTTCATTCTATCATCAAGAAGTCCATCTGATAGGTCCACCTTTGGTGTCCTAACATTCATCTCACTATACACTTGTCCTATCAAACTATTATTTCTTATATCTCAATAAAACCCTTGTGTTGTTAGCTCTGTAAATCATTTGTACAACGGTGCAAAGATGTATGCATTGTGCAAGGCAGCCTAATGTTTTCGAGCACAGTGTGGGAAAGAAACAGTGCCATATCTACTAAAGCGAATGCCTTGTTCTCCTCTCTCCCTCTCACGTAAAACAGTACAGCAACGTTTGTTCCTGCGCTGCATTGCATGAAAACTTATTAAATCTTCCCCTGGAAGTTAAAGGCCTTGCTCAACTCTATTTTTTTTTAAATATAAATTATTTCTATAACACAGACCTAGCCACAAGGGCAGTGGAACACTTCATAAAAACATAGATGTAAAGGGGAAAAGATATGAAGGTGAGCGTTTACCAAGGAGTTTGAAAACATGTTTTCAAATTCTTTCATACTATGAGGAGATCCTAATTGAGCCTGATGTTTGGGAGGGAGTTCCACAGTTTTAAGACTAAGCAAGTAAAGGCCTGATTGAACGTTTTGACTCTGCTTGTTTTTTTGGGATTTCTAGAATGAGACAGTTTTTTGCAGTGGTGGCCTGCACGGATCGGGGGTGAGGGGGTTTAAAAAAAAGAAAAAAAATACCTGATTGGCATGTCCCTCCTCATCTCTCCTACAACAAGTTATTATAATTTTTTGTTGCCTTTATTTACACTACTAAAAAGCAGTAGGGCGATGCTCCTCCGCCTTAGCGGAGGAGCCGCCACTTGTTTTTGATTTCATATTTGGTGCCCATCTGTGGATTAAAGTTTCTTGTTTAAGTAGGAGAGATGCCAGACTAAATCACTTTATGGATTATGCAGGCTTTCTTAATTGAACCACTTGTATTAATGTTCTAGGTTAGTTTTTTTTATGGGAGGGTAACTGGACGGTAGTATGGTGTTCGCGATGATAACCTTGAAAATCTGACTATATGTACATATATTTTTTCTTGGTCTATGTGAGCCTGTCAAGCAAAGCTCTGGAAACCCCATTACTTGTACATGACTGACACCTCATAAGTAGGAAGGAAGAACAAAGGTGTGTAAAAGATAAGATGGACTACTCCTATGTCTCCTTGAAGCTGGCCCAGGCGTATTCAGCAAAAGAAGTATATTGCTATGCAAAGCAGTAGCATTTTCCCCCCACTAGCTGTGAGAATTTGATGCTAACCCATAAAGGCATCAGAAACTCCAGGAGTGTAGCTTAGTCAATAAGATTGGGGGATGCACTGGCGTCTGAAACTTGCAAGGTACGTGGAGGGGCCCCCTCCAGACTCAAACAGGAGCTCTCTGTCTAGAGTATTGTGTTGAGGCAGCCTCCTGAAGCTTGTGAGCCCACCCACACCACGGGGGCTGCGGGAGCATGTGTTATGTCACTGGAATGGGCATGGGTGTGAGCTTCAGATTTTCCAACAGCCACGCTGGGATATCTTGCTAAAACATATTATATGAGAAGCCAGACATGAGGGGGGCTTAAGGAGCAGTGGAAAGAGTGAGAAAACGAATCCAATGTTTTTAAGGTGTTCAAAACAGGTGAAAGAGAGAGAGAGAGAGAGAGTGTGTGTGTGTGTGTGTATAAATTCCGACACTTTATCATACCTGACTGAAAGCCCTTGTACCCAGCTATTTACCACAGAATATATTTTTTAGTGGTTGCAACACCCCACACACCCCCGCCCCCGAAGCTATGTCCCTGCAACACTCAGGTAGCAAGTGCACATCTTTCTCATGACAGGGTTCAATGTTCTAGATCTGCTCTGGAACCTCAGGTCGATGGTACTTTTTTCAGCATGAAAGCGTGGAGGGGAGAGAAATCGTTAGCCAATCAAACATTTCAGTTCCAATTTACCAATTTACCATGACTCCTAAGAATCACAGACTCCCTATTAAGTTTAGTTAGTTTAGTACAAAGCCAAAAACAGCTTGACGTACAGGCACCTCAAAGTGCGGTTGTAGAAATACATAGGAACTAATACAAAGCCAAACCTATGGCTTAAGTTAAGGCAATGCAGCGTACACAGGATAATAAGTTTGAGAATCAGGATACAGAAATTAACAGAGCAGACATTGAGATTCCCCTTCATTAGAAGTTCGTTGGTATAAAGCATTAATCTTTCCCTACACTACCACTAGCGTGACATCCCTACATAGCGTTTCCCAAGGCGAGATTCATTAAGGTGTCAGCATGTGAAGCCTTCCTAAGAAGTCTCTTCACATCAAATGGGTCAAGTAGCATAAAACTACAGATCTCGTTCTAAGATGCTCTCTCTCTCAAGGCAAGGCAGAAGTCCCCTGACACTTTCCCTAACTTCAACACATCATTACCACAGGTAGTATCCCAAGATGAATTGCTGCATCACACCATCCAGTCAAGCCACCTCCTCCTAGGTGATTTTCCATTAGGCAGAGATGATCCCTGGCCTTGGCGAGATGACCTTGATTCCCAAGCTTGCTCCAATGAGAAAGTACCACAGTTCTCCATTATCAGTATCAGCACTCAATGTATCCTCTTCTCCCTAAGCCTAACTACTAAAATAGAGACATTATTCTAGCTAACAAGGATGAATTCTCCACCTGCAACAGAAACGTGAGAAAGAACAAATCCAACATGCACATGAAATTCAACTATTAAATCTAATGTGAGAGCTTCCAGGGAAAATGCATTTCAGGCCTACAGAAATCAGCCAACATAAGAAATAGCACATAGGCCTTATGAAACTACATATAAATGAACACTTTTACTGAGCACTTCTATAATAACACGTTACATAAGCACATCAAATACGTGAATAATTGTCAGCAGCATACACAATTTCTGCATGTGTTTCCAGCTAAACACATATGAATGTCAACATTCATTTATTCATGTTTAGATGAAAAATATACCTAATACATCACAATTCACGTTATTACAGTTCATGTTTTACTGTCCCATGTTTTTATTTCTTTTTATTTTACAGTTTTACATAGCGCAAACTTGACCCGATATCGGGTATCAGAGCGCTTTACATAGCACCAGTTGCATTACATGAGGACACATTCATTTTTGTTAGGCACAGGGAGATTACATGATTTACCCAAAATCACAGGATAAATTCAGCATCATTGCCGAGACTCGAACCCGGTTTCCCAGATTTGAGGTCAACCGCCCTAGCCGTTAGGCCAACTCCCCTCCCCCCCATGTTAATACGACAAAGGAATATATGCGGGTGTGGACTATTCGTGATTATGATGCACCCCTACAAATGGAAAGTGAAATTTGCGCTACATCAAGAATGAAAAAGGACCTTGACAAAGCTATAAGAAATGAAAAATTCCAGAAGCTGAGTTAGTCATTTGCTTAGCAGTTTTCAAGCATGAAAATAAGGCTAAATATTTCAGAAGCGTGACAACAGCACAATGTAAACACAATTTTGACATACAAGATGACAGTAAATTACTCAAGACGACATTAGCTATTACAGTGATTTAAGGCAATTTCGTGCAAATTTTTTAACGATTGACACATGATTTCAGAATGTGATCCTTGAAAATAAGGAAATTGGTTAATGCACTTCTTGTTGCTTCACTTTATGTCCTTTTGGGAACACATTTTAGGCTTCTGGAATTCTATTTTTTACTCACAGTCAGCAAGTTACGCTTCATATCCTTAAATGGGGACCAGATGTGCTGAGAAACAAAAATAAATGTCTCCTGATCACGTGCTGAATTCTTGGTAAATGTGCATAGTAGAATCATGTTCTGTTAGCCATTCGTTAGAGTCATTAAAGGCACCAATACCCCTCAGCTGCATCGTCTAAGGATAGACAGTTGTGGTTTAAACCTAGAAATATCCGTCGATTTGAATTGTCAGTTCTTGTCCCGCTTTTAAAATGTCTCTCATTCCAGCGTCCTCATGTTGGGAGCCAAGAGCACACACATGGTGGGTTGCAATGATTTTTGATGACCTGGGCGCAATTATATTTGATGCTCTCAGGGCTATAAGCAGGATAAAAAATAACTAGGGGGTCTCTCAAAGGGGCGTGGCCAATGTAATTAAGGGCTTGGCTTAAAAGACGTCAGCTAAAAATCGGTGCTTAGCATAGTGTGCCGCCCGTCTTGTATTTTGCTGTTTCTGTCATTGCATCCAGATATATGATACAACAAGTAACATCATACCTACAACAAGTCGGCAGGGCACAAAACAGAGCCCGACAGAGACCCATTTCGAGGCCTCTTTTAAAAAAACTGCTGGTGCTCAGCACCGGAGAGACCCGGCCCACTTAAAGCCCTGAATGCTCTGTTCCCCCAGCGTCGAGGACCGTATTTCAAGCTCCTAATGAGAATCTGGCGCACTGCCAGTAGCGGGTGACTTTTATTGCACTAGCAATACATTTTCCATTGAAGCCCTTTCTAGCCCAGTATTAAGAAGGTATGCCTAGTGGTGGGGACGTCGCCAGCGCGCTGGGGTCATACTCGTTTTACACATAAGTTTTTATAATGCATTCTGCAGCACAGCCCAGAGGAGACTAAATGCTAGACTGGCACTGTGGCCTGGCATCCTTTCCCGTGCATGGACTGGCAGTGGCACAGGGGACCAGTGGCACAGCAAGCAGTAAATAAAGGCTTTTTCAGTGCCAATTAGTACTTTTTTTCTTTATAATAAACAGAGACATTGCACGTGTTTGGCTTTCACTACAACAGAGCCTCGGATACTGGGACAGTAGGGTGTTTTTGGAAGATGGGCCGGGTACAGAGTGAGACATTCCGGGTTCGTGCCAGGGGCTTGCACGGTGCACCCCAAGTGAGGTCTCACATTAGAGGCGCGCCCTTTAACGACTTGTAATGCTCCTTAATTTGTTTCCCTTTGTTCTTCGATACAGAAAAAAGGTAGAGCTTGGGTGGGGGGAGGCCGGGGGGTAGCAATGCATAAAAGATTAAAAGCCATCAACGTTTTCCTGCTAGTTAAGAGTTTCTAGGACACATTTCAGAAAGGGAGATAAAGTTCAATAGTTGTAAAATAACCAACATTTTCACAGGCTTTCCCAAACTATGTCACCTTATCAACAATAACCAGTTAAAGGACCACAAACACACAGCACATTGAAGCCTCAAGCTACCACCCATAAACCAAACCAGCCTCCTTCCTGTAATGTTGGACTTTGATAGTGCTGCAAGGTCATACTAATGGCATAAATACTAATAACAGCATTATGTGAAATAGGACTGACCATAAATAAATCTGGTCTGGTCAATTACCAGCTGTGCTTCATCCAGGAAGTCACATCTCTTCACTCCTGGGTTGTGGACGTAGATGCTCCAGGCTGTAGGCAACACTCTGGTGAGGAGCCTCTACACAAAGACTGTGTCTGAAGAACTGCCTTTAAAGGACGGTTGAAAGCAGAACAACATTAAAGCTGCTCTGAAAGTGCAGGCAGTGGATTTACATTTGTCTGCTTTTAATGTATAAAAGTCGGAGTTACTGCCCCACTTGTTGCTGCAGTTCTATGTTCTGTATGAGCATGGAAGGGAGTGTCCTGCAGAGGACTCACAGGACTGCTGTCAACCAGAGCTGGTGTGGACCTGCCTGCCCTCTCTCCAAGGGTGAGGTAACATAGCCTAGTGACTGGCTGGAAGAAGCTGTTCATCTTATCTGAGGTGCCTACTAGCCAACCTTCTTGCTGAGTGAGGTAAGGAGCCTGCCAACCCTGAAGGATATGTGACTGTCCAGGAAGATCCAGAAGCAGTAAGGCCCCAGTGCTGGTGGGGTCTGCCAGAGGAAGGAAGACAGAGCATAAGGAACCTTTTACCCCAGGGGTTGGCAGACTTCAGACTCTTCGAGTGGCGGGTTCAGTCGGCAATAACAGCTGTTTGTGTCATTTTGACCAGAGAATTGCAAACGTGCTATGACCAGAGAAGGGCTAGTGTGGCTCATTCCGTTACTCTGTGACCAAGAAGTACGACCAGGGCTCAACCCATGCAATTTTGACCAAGAAGTGCGACTGTGTCTCAGGTTCAGAAAGAGAGGTGCAGGATTATTCTTGTGACACACTTTTGGATTTCACAAATTTGGTTCCCAGGATTAATGGGACAGGCTGTAGAAGAGCATCATTTGAGGTCAACTGACCAGGGTTTACTGGTAGGCCCAGAAGGAGAGGAAAATCCTTTGGTGGTGGAAAGAAAGTTGAACCCTCTTGTTTGGAAGATCTCAGGGGTTAGGGGTCCTGGAAGATATTCTGGTCTTTCAGAGAAAGCTGAAGATATTTTGGATGAATCGTGGGCACCAAGTACAAGAAAGAGGTATATGGGAGTTTTGAGCAAATAATTTAGTTGGTGCATGAAAAGGAATCTAGATCCCGTGGAGGTTCCAGTGACAGAGCTGACAAATTAATTAATCAGCCTGCCTCCGATATTGGTTCCTACCACTGCCCGCAATGGGACCTCACCAGAACGGTCTCTTGCCTACTCGCTGGAGAGAGGCTGCACGCTGCAATCGATTGACTGCAGGCCTCGGACCTGTGCTTCAAAGACCCACATCTTGGTAAGATATCAAACGTATGAGAACTGTGATTATCTGAGTGCACTAAACGTACTGGTGGGGGTTAATCTGTGCCTGAACCTTGAATATTGCTAATAGATACATTCTTACCCAGAGGGGAGAACTACTTATTTTAGAGAAGGAGGGGAATCCAGGGTAGAGGAGTGGATAGAAGCCTGAGGCACACTAGCACCAGCGTCCAGTTCACTAAATTGTGCCTGTTCACTATTACTAGCTTTTTTATGTAATCTGTGTTTTTCTTTTATAAAGTAAAGCACTGGGCTAGACAACCAATTATTGTGCTTTTGTGTGATCATTCAGGCTTGAACACCCCTACACTGAGAAGCCTGTGATGGCTCGCTATAGCTACTATTGAGAGTCAAGTGCAGTGATGGATTGGTTGTATTTGGCCAAGTTTGCAGAGCTGTAGTAGAACAAATTCTGAGACATTAAGGGGCAAATAACCCCAATCACCACGGTTGGGTCTATGCGTTGAGTGTGACATCTTACAGGCCCTTATCGATGCTGACAGTGGACTACAAGATCTTGAGTCGAATCCTGGCCACCAGGTTACTGCCGCACATGACGAAGCTAGTGCACAGGGACCAAGCGGGGTTTATCCCGACTAGGAATACCTCCATGAATATACGACGGCTGGTCCGAATTTTGGATAGTGCCGGGTCTTCGGCTATTGACTCCGTGGTGCTAGCGGTTGATGTCGAAAAGGCTTTTGATAGCCTTGAATGGCTGTATTTAGATGAGGTGCTGCTGAAGTTCGGAGTTGGGGAGGGATTCCGGAGCTGGACGAGGGTCCTTTACACGTCGGCTAGGGCAAGGGTGCGCCTGGGCCCGTTGATATCTTCGGCCTACCCTGTTTGTAGGGGGACGAGACAGGGCTGCTCATTGTCCCCCCTGCTGTTCGCATTGGCGATGGAACCGCTGGCAGCACAGGCGAGGATGGGTACAGTGTATGGAGGGATCACGCAAGGGCCGGAGTCGCATTATATCTCGTTATACGCGGATGACTTGCTGCTGTACTTAGCGGACGCTGAACGGTCACTGGAGGGAGCGGTAGATATGCTGGTTGGATTCGGTCGGCTGTCGGGCCTCAAGGTGAATTGGACTAAGACCTGTATATTCCCATTGCGGGCAGGTACGCCCTGTCCCCCGTTAGCAAGGGAGGTAGTATGGGAGCCTTCTGGCTTCACCGACCTCGGGGTGCGAATTTATCACGAGGCAGCTGATCTCCTGGAGGGGAACGTAGGGCGATGCATACGTGCGCTGAAGGGCTGCATGGCATTCTGGGCCTCTCTCCCTCTGTCGGTACTGGGCCGAGTAGCACTGTTGAAGATGGTGGCGCTTCCCCGGCTGCTTTATTACTTTCGAACGCTGCCGGTATGGATTCCGCAGCGGGTCTTTAAGGAACTGAAGATGTTGGTGACTGGCTTCCTTTGGGGCCAAGGTCCGCGGAGGGTGGCGTTGGAAACTCTGATCAGGCCTAAGATTGAGGGGGGAATGGCAGTCCCCGATTTTGAGCTATATTACCTAGCGGCGCAACTGCAGACCCTAACGCAGAATGTGGCTAGAGAATTCAGGGGTCCTGAGTGTGACCGTGGTGCTGGTATTCCAAAGTACATCCTTTCTTATATAGTTATGCAACAGAAACTGGATTCGAGGGAGCTAACGGTGGAGGAAAGGACGCTTAGAATGTGCTGGCAGCGGAGTCTGAAGAGAGCGAGGAAGGTCCGGCCGTATGCACCGGAGATACCGCTGGGGATGTTGACCGCGCTGCCGCATGGGGGTGACTTGTCCAGGCTTCTGGAATGGGAGGAATTGGGACCTACAGATGGTGGGGGACCTGTACATTGATGGAGCATTGGTTCCCTATCAAGTGCTTCAGGAGCAGTTTGGCTTGCCGGACGGTACCTTTCTATTGCACGCGGCAGTGGTGGCGGCGCTGCAAAAACATTGGGGAGTAGGGCTTGCCGAGCCGGAAGTGACCATGGCATGCCAATATGTGGTGATGGCAGCGGGCACTGTTAAAGCGGTGACGTGTCTCCACATGAGAATGTTGAACAAGGGGCTGGCTCCACTGCTGGCCTTGAAGTCGCGATGGGAGGATAGCATAGGCAAGCCCATTCCGGACACGGTCTAGAGTCAGGTCCTGCGGCGGACGTGGAAGGGCACGAGGAACGCACGGTTTCAGCAGGTGCATTTCTTTATAATACATAGGGCGTACTTGACTCCGGAGAGGATAAAACGGTACTTCCAGGTGCATGACGCCGCGTGCCCACGATGCTTGGCGCCCGAGGTTGACTTGGATCACATGTTGTGGGGGTGTCCGACATTGGGGACGTACTGGCCGGAGGTGGGGGTGCTCTTGAATGCAGTAACGGATAGGGAGGTGGACTTTGATATGGCGGCATGTCTCCTGCTCTGGTTCCCGCATACAAAAAAGACGAGAATCACCAGTAAATTTATTGATTTGGGACTTATATTGGCACAAAGAGAGATAACCTGGCACTGGAAGTCTAGTGAAGGCCCTTCAGTGAGGAGGTGGATGAATGAGCTGTTGAAGTGGGCGGGCTGTGAAAGCATCATTAGAATGCGGCAGGCTACTAGACTTGGCAAGGAGAGCTGTCTGGACTTGGCAAGAGCTTGGGAGATGGTGGTGCAAGCGTTGCGTGATTACATGGTGGGGGATGACAAGGAGGAGTGATGATCCATGCGGCTTCCATGCACTTTTGGCGATTGCGAACGACTCCTGGTAGATGGCGAGCCTCTGAGATAGCACGGATTTGGACAGCCCGCATTAGCAGCAGCAGCAGCAGTAGTTGGGGGGGGGAGGGGGCGTTTTGAGGAGGGTAGCTCGACTTAGCGGCCCGGAATAGAATAGGAAGATAGCACGTAGGTTGGACCCGGGGAACCGGGGCTCCCGGGATAGCAGGCAGGTATTCTGACAGTGATACGGGGAGGCCCGGGAGGGGGACTCTGGAGCGACTTGATCGGCACTGGATTGGGCGAGGTATGAGCTGTTGACGGTTTCTCCCTGAAAATTCTGAGTTCGTTTGTTGATGCATGGGGGGGGGGGAGTTTTAGGGGGGTAAAAGCAGATACTAAAAAGTGATGCTGGTCGAATACCTGGGAAAGGAGGACACGGAAGCATTCTACTGAGATGGGTAATCCTGCAGCGCCGCCCAGCCTCCGGGATGTGGGCCAAATGGCTGTCTACGATATATCTGTAACTTTTAAGATTGTGATGCTGCAAGTGTACTGATTGGCTTAAGATGTGGTCTTGTTCTTAATTTTGCAATAAAAATATATTTACAAAAAAAAAATCACCACGGTTGGGTCCCAGTAGCCTCTGCTTTCTCCATGGCCTCCTGAATGGGTCTGACAAGCAGCGGTGGCCGGTGGAGGTTAGAGCAGTGAGGCGGTGGGATGGGGCGGGGTAAGTCAAGAGATGATGGAATAGGAAAAATAATATAACCAAATAAACAAAACCACTTACCTTGCACTCGCCAAGGTAAGTGGTATTGTGCTACTTTCCCCCTCCCACCCACCTCCCCCCAGTTCCCATAATCCATCCATGAGGAAGAGAGTGCAATTTTATCATTCACAATGCTCCCTTTGCTCCGCCTCATTGGCGCTAGTCTGTACTCGGTGGTGAAATACTCTCGAGTTGGAGGCCGCTCCTTCCGGTTGAAAGTGGCAAAGCTATGGAATGATTTGCCACTTGCTTTGAGACTTCTCCAGGATCTGCTTCCTTTCAGAAAAGCCCTAAAGACATGGCCGTTTCAGCAATAACGTACCACTTTGCGTTCTGCACACTTGTTTTTCCTGTCTAGTTCAGTCACACTCACCCAGCGCCGGGACATTCAGTAGAGTAGCTGTGCGCTTTATAAAACCCCGGTTAACATAACATAACATTATTGTTTGCACAGCTCCAGCCATCAAAATAAACCAGTCACAAAGCCAAATAGCTCTTGCATATGTGAGAACAATTTAGCTTTTTCAATATGGTTTTTGCAATGTTGTACAAAAACGTGGCCATAGTGCAGCATGTTTGAAATTAAGAAAGAAAGAAAGTAGAATGATGTGAGCAGCGCTGGATCACTGAAATAATATCGAGTGACAAAATATCGACCTTCAAGAATATCGTTGGCTAAATATAGACTGTCAAAATATCGACTTTCTATGTACAAACAGGTAAGTACAAAAATATCGAGTTTTAAATATCGTTTACAAAAATATAGTTGTAAAAAATATCGACTTTAATAAAAACAATGTTTAATTACATTAATATAAAAAATTCATTACTAAAATATACTTAACAATACTTAAAATAACTTTTAATAATTAAATAATTAATGAAAGTAAAAAAAATATATTTTTTATTCATATTTCTTAAAACATATATATACATAGTAACAAAATTTAATTAAATAATAGCCAATATTATTAACGTACAAATACAAAAGAGTAAAAATTAATTTAATATAATTTAATTTAATTTAATTTCATTAAATTAATTTAATGTAAATTTAATTTTACTTTATTTTTACACTGTACCCCTGTACCCCAAAAACCCAAAACTGGCCCTGAACCCTAAAAAAAAACCTTTACCCAAAAACCCAAAACTGACCCTGAACCGTAAAAATACCCCTTTACCCAAAAACTAAAAACTGACCCTGAACCCTAAAAATACCCCTTTACCCAAAAAACAAAAACTGACCCTGAACCCTAAAAATACCCCTTTACCCAAAAACTAAAAACTGACCCTGAACACTAAAAATACCACTTTACCCAAAAACTAAAAACTAACCCTGAACCCTAAAAATACCCCTTTACCCAAAAACTAAAAACTGACCCTGAACCCTAAAAATACCCCTTTACCCAAAAACTAAAAACTGACCCTGAACCCTAAAAATACCCCTTTACCCAAAAACCAAAAACTGACCCTGAACCCTAAAAATACCCCTTTACCCAAAAACTAAAAACTGACCCTGAACCCTAAAAATACCCCTTTACCCAAAAATTACAAAATTGTTCATTAATTATTATTAAATTACTTCCCACTCTATTCCCCTATAAACCCACAACCCGCTACAGGAAATAAATAATTTAATTTAACATAATTAGCAATTAATCAATTAAATTAAATTAATTACCAATTCAATTTTAATTAATTAACAAATATTATTTAATTACCAATTAATTAAATATTACTACCAATTAATAAATTTACATATTTAATTAATTATAATTAAATTACTTCCCACCCTATTCCCCTATAAACCCACAACCCGCTACAGAATAAAATTACACAATAATTAAAAAAAAACATTAATTAAAAATAATTATAACATAAAATGACACTTTTCACACATATTATATATAACATGAAAAAACACTATAAATAATTAAATATTATTTTAAAAAACGATATTTTTTACTATCTAGATTATATACTTGGATATTTTCACTTTCTATATTATTTACAGTCGATATTACTTCACTTACCTTAAAAACGATATTTTGGCTGTCTATATTCTGTCCTGTCGATATTTTGTCCAAACGATATTTCAAACTCGATATTCTGTCCAAACGATATTTTGGAGTCGATATTATGTCTGTGCACCAGCAGCGCTGACCACATCATAGCGTTTTGTTTTTATATTTTTTACCACACTACACAGCTGCCACGTTGCTGTACAGTATGGCAAAAAACGAAAACTGAAAAAGCCAAAAGATCTTGCATAGGTTACACCTATTGGCTTTGCCAATGTTTGTTGCAAACAATATTTAGGACATGATATTTTTGTCAGATGATATTTTGGTCATAATACTATAGTGTCAAATGACCTGTCCATGCAAAATAAGTCATGGAGCACACATACAGAATTCACACATACATGGGAAGTCCCATTTCTTGATAGCTGGATTGAAGCGAGTCATTGCCACACATAGGTCTGGATAGTAATATTCTTCATGAACACATGTTCACGGCAGTTCAAAAGTCAATGATTAACGTGTGCATCGCTGCTTTCCCAAGAAAGTATCCAAACTGTCATAGAAAGACAAGAAACAGTTACTAGAACTTAAAGATAAATCATGAAACACAATTACAAGTCCTAAAAAAGATACAACTACCTAAGATTTATAGCAGGCTATAAAACAGCCATTCATAAATTTAAAGAAAATATTACATTGTAAACCCATCACTAATCCTTCTTTCATCAAAAAGAGATTTCCAAATTATAAAAGAGTTAAATAATGTCTTGTCTACTCTACAATTTTAATATATCCCGGTCACTAAACAATTTAATTCTGAGCTTCGTTTTTAGTTAAGTATAGAAAGTATATGGCTAGATTAAGGTCTCCAGTTACCAATTCTAAAAGGATATAACGTGGATTAGAGATAGTGTTTCATGAAGAATGACCAGCCTTTGACAATCAATGAATTCTTAGCAAATGTACAGCCTCGCTGCAAGACCCTAGCCCAGCTGTGATGCTTCAGTCTCTTACCAGCAGCCACGCATCACGTAAGGCAAGTAGTTAATGCCTGAATCTCCTAGGACTTCCAAACAACTGATGCAAGCTTTTGTACCAACTTTGGTTAAGAAGCCAAAGGTAGATCCCCAAGACCCTGGCATCTACTGCCCTAGCTCCAACCAGCTACACCTGACTAACTTATTAGTTATTATAGAGGGCAGTGGTTCACAAGTTTAGCTCTGATTTGCAAACATAATGCTTTTCATCCCCTTTTCATCCCCCACTCAGGCAAAAGTTAAACTACTGAAAAATAAAGAATTGATGATTGCTGCCATTCTTCACAATCTCAAAAATGATCTTAAATTGGATGGGAATGGAGAACTGCTGCTTTTAGACCCTGCTGCAGCTGTTGAGGAAGCTGATCATAGACTACAAAACTTGCGCTTGCATCATAAGATGCATCTATATCTTTATTTGTCCCCATTGGTTACAATTTATTATCTTTAAATTAATTCTACATCTGTCACTTGACCTTAATCATTGAATCAGTCAAGGTGCTTTTTTATAACTGAGCCAGCGCCTCACAGTTGCTAGTTAAAATGCATCCTACCGCGATATCTTTCAATAACTGTTTAAAGGCTATTGATTGGTGGATGGCAGCAAAATCCATGTTTCCTTGAAATTCTATTGGTAGGTGACAAGAGTTCAGCCAGCCTGAATCATCTCGGGCATGCATCACCAGGGACCTTTGACTTGTTTGGTTTCTAATTTGGGTGTTCATTCCGACGCAGATTGGATAACAACATCCTGGGGTAGCTATGCTTGTAGAACAGTCTTTACTTATCAGAAATGTATGACAAACATTTTCCCTCCTACAACCCTCATGTACAATTGCAAGTAGCTTTCGCTTTGTTTATTTCTTGTATAGGTTATGTGATAAGTGCTTGTTTTAGGCTACCTGTGATAGGTTACTACCACAAAGTGAAACACCACTGTGTACACTTACAACTAATCCACCACCCCGAGTACACTTACAATGCATGCACTTTGGGGACACTTACCTCTGCAATGTGTACAAAAGCACTTTAAAACACACTCACAACACATTTATTCATATACAATAACATAAACGTATATATACATAATATATATATATATATATATATATATATATATATATATATATATATGTGTATATATATTTATATTTATTTATTTAAATCTGCATTGTGACTACCAACCCTGTGGTTTTGACATTCTTATCAAAGGCACACTGACTCTCAATGATTAAGACCCTTCCAGCCAACCCTCCTGTTACTTTCACGTCCGCCACCGTTTTGCTTTGGCGTTCACCTCCTCCCCTCCCCCATGTTGCTTTACTGTTTGCCCCCATCCTTCCCTGTGTTGCTCAACTTCACAAATATGTCTGCTTAAAAAAAAGTTAAACATTTTGCGTCTTTTATTTTCAATTTGTTACCAATCCAACTCGGTATGGTAACAAAAAGAAAACAAGCACTGGCATAGCCAATAGGTCTCGCCTTTGGGACCTTATAAGTGCTATGCAACGGTTGATGTTGTTGCACCAAGGATATTGTGCTGCATAACTACTTATAAGGTCCCAAAAGTGAGACCTGTTTGCTATGCCAATGCAGTGTCAATAGTTATAATCCACCCCAAAAGTAATGATCTCTGTACTGTTACGTTTTCCTTGCACTAACTCATCCAACCACCAGGGCCGGCCTTAGGCATGTGCAAGCTGTGCACCTGCACAGGGCCACCAAACCCAAGGGGCCACCACGCCAATATATATCCTAAATATAATAATCCTCTGAGGATGGATACATATTTGCGTGGTGGCCCCTGGCAGGGATTTGGCGGCCTGTTCCACTTCCAAACACCCTGACCACCCCCCCCCCCCTTCACTGGCCTCCGCGCTCCGCCCCGCCAGGACTCCCTCTTCCGGGGCCCCCTACCTACGCTCCCTGCCCAGGGCCACCACGAGCCTAGAGCCGGCCCTGCAACCACTGAATCATTCTGATATACGCTCACCCACCCACCCGAGCAAACTCACTAATGAAGAAACCTGTGTAAACTAATCAGATCATTTGCTGCGGTACTGCTGGTTTAAAACGTAGGCACTCCCCCCCGCCCCCCCCCCCCCGAAAAGGCTGGATTGTAGGAAGGGGAAAACACAATTTTAAGCATTACTTTTAAAAGTAGTTACAGGGAACACATCATTTGAAAATATTTCCTAGAAACTATGCTCTGCACTATAACATTTATTGGTGCTCCCTACTTAGTGTGGGAAGGGTCAGAGATGCGCAGTTATAACAGCAGCCTCTCTGCACCCTGCGGAGACAGCTCAATAATGGAAAACAGGGTACTTAATAATAGAAAGGAGATGAAAAACAATGCAATATTGTTGCGCTATTGATTGAAGGTGCGTATACGGGAGCAGGCAATCAATTGCAACACCCAAAACATCCCCATGGCATGGTAGCAATGTCAATTTAAAAATATTTAGTTCCCTTTTACTTGGTGTATTTTCGGAGCCCTTTGACGAACCACACTGCGTTCCTGTACAGAGACATCTGTTGGTACACGCTGCCGGGATTTGCAGCCTGTAAACTGGAGGGGTGTGTGCTCTCCTTTCAGTATCCTGTACACTTCAGCATGAAAACTCTGGTACAAGCTCTGCTGCTAGTTGTACTTGTAAACCCGTGAGTCAGAGAAGTAGAGGAGGGACTAAAATGTAGCAACAGTGTTGCCAGGCCCTGCAAAAAAAGACCAAGGACAACACCCTCTAAAAAGAAATACAAACCGAGCGCTACCCGTTCTAACATTGAAGACTTTCTAAAAGAAAATAAATATTATATTATATATACGTTTCTGATTTATAGTTTTTTCTCCACGAGGTAACAGAACGTGTTTGTCTTTCTACAGAGTCAAGCACCGTGAAGCAAAGAGAAAGACAGACAGACATGGCACACTGACAGAGAGAAGACAGAGATGGGATGCTGATGGAGAGAGGAAGAGAAAGGCATGGGGAGACAGATAGCAGAAACAACAGACAGATGGGAAGAAAGAGATGTGCAAATATGGAGAAGAAATGTTGATCAGACACACAGAGATAGATAGATAGATAGATAGCTAGATAGATAGATAGATAGATAGATAGATAGATAGATAGATAGATAGATAGATAGATAGATAGGAGAAGCAAGAGTTGGGAAAGAGCAGTACAATGAGAGACAGAGGGCTAGAAAGAGAGGCGAGTGCTGCAGATATAAAGTGACAGGCAGAATGACAGAGGCTGGATACATGGGGGTGTCAGGCAGATAGAGACTGGGAAAGATAAGCGACAGAGACATTAAAAGAAATACCGACAGAGAAAGACCATTAAAGCAAAAGTAACAGAGCGATGGGCGCGTCAGGGGTCCTATCTGTCCACACCCTCCAGCAGGGCAGCAACATACGGCAGCCCTGCACCTCTCAGGCTGTAAACCCACGGTACTGGTTAGCTGTAAAATTTTGGCATAAACCCTTTTGGGACAGGGTGATCTGAACTGAGCTCCGGTGTTCTAACCATTTGCGCGCAAAACGACGGGACACCAGCAATGGGCGATGAGATAAAAGCTAAGATCCAGACTGGAGCAGAAAGTGGTATTCCGCCATGCGAAAGGGGCATTGTTGAACTGAATGCGGATATAGCATGGGAAGCTGCGTCCGGACACCGGAGTTGGAAGATAGTGAGTGAGAAGAGGCGGCAGGAGAGTACACTGAGGGGAGCGGCGGAGGAGAGTGCTGGGGATTCTGAGGTGTAGGGCGGTGCTTAGTGTAGTATAGCAGAGTGCACTGGGGTGTAGGGGTGGTGCTCAGGGTCGTTAGCAGCCCGCACTGGAGTACGGAGGCAGTGCTCTGTGTTGCTAGAAGCACCAGTGGCTGGGGTCCTCCTTGAACAAGATAGGGATTAGTGGATGTCATGCGAGCAGCTCCCTGGCCACTCTGACAGTGCAGCTGCCTGGCAGGGAGGGGTCAAGCAGAGAGCAGCGCATGTACGTGAGGTGCTCTAATGGGGAGAGTGGCCCAGGAGCTGAGGAGACTCCACCCACCCCAGAAGGGGCGAGGCAGCCGCCTGGCTCCTAGACTTTGCAAGGGGCGACTAGCAGCAGGCGCTGAAGCTGACCGCACGTTGTAGCGCTTGCAACAAGGGAGGATGGGTAGGGGCATGCAACATGGAGTGGGGCAGGAGAAGCACATGAGGGAGCCAGCAGAATAACCACCATATTCTGGTACCGTGCTTAAATGCTAATAAAAGAAGCCTGGGAGTTGTCTGCACGTGCACGCGCTAAAAGGAAATTTTTAAAAACCACGCGTGAGGTGCTTGTGCGCGTGCTGCGGCAGAAGTGAAAGCAGCTGCAGCGTCCCGCGAGTGTGAGGGTGTCCACGAGCGAAAGAGGAAAGCCAGATGGCATCTGTGCGCGTAACCACACGCGTAACCACACGCTTTAGGCCACACAAAAAGCGTGTGGTCGGATTTTTTAAGCCCACTTACTAAAAGTCTCGCAAGAACAGCGCTTGCGCTAGCTCAGGCGAGACCTAAAAATGCACTGTTGTCATTTTGTAGGCGTGTGCCTACAAAACGATGCAGTCGACCATGCCAACGTTTTTTTTTTATTTAGCCAAGGTGTACAGCATCACTGAGGCTGTGGGGCAGCATGGCTACAAACCAGGGGCAAACCTAGTCTGGTCACAAAGGCGATAACTATATTGGCTTTGCTCATGCTTGTCTTTTTTTCTCCTTGTTCCCCGTTCCCATCTCCTGCCCTTCATACCCACTTCTCCTTCACCCTCTCCAAGCTCCTTTCTATTTTTAACATGCATTCTCCCTAACCTGCCTTTTATCTTGCGGTTCTTGCAATCTCTTTCCTCCCTTTCACGGCTATTGCTTGCCTTCCATTTTGCTCTCTCTATATATCAGTCTCCCTTCTTCAGCCTCCCTCCCTGTCAGGCTTATTCCTGTACCATACCTCTCTTCCCTGTGTCCAACTGTCCGTCACTTCCTTTGTCTTCCTCATCCTTATCTTCCTCCCACCTTCCTCTGACGTTTTTTTCTCTTGGCTCAATTATCATCTCCTTTTTTTCCTCCCTTCCCTCACTTCTACATTACCATTATTATCTCCTCCCATTCTCTTTTTTTTTATCTCTCTAACAAAGTTTTTTTCTTCATCTCCGCCCTCTGAACTTTCACCTAAACTTTTTCTCTCCCATCTCTGGGAGACGACTCTTCCTTGCCACCTCCCCTGGGGAAAGAAAAAAGGTGAGCTAGGCTTGAATCAACAATCAGAATCTGAAATATCGGTGCTCCAGGACTTAGAGGTGACCCCCAGCATGCATCTATTGTACATGGAGTCCTTGAGGTCCAAAAGTACCATGCTTAGGCCAGCTTTTCAGGAAAATCAGTTACTTTGTAGATGTTTACCATATAGTTTCATTGTATTGAAATGTATCTCACGTGGATACCCTGTAAATGTGGCATGGGTCTTGCCATCTGCGCACCCATATATCCTATTATCTCTGTCCCACTTAGCAATATAACACCCACAAGTTTGTAAACAAATCGCGCCACAAATGTTACCCTTTACATTTCTTATGTGACTTTAACAGAAATATTGGGGATCTATGTGCACCTTACTGCTTTGAATATGGCAAGTTCAAAACATTATTAACATAATAATTTACCAAAGGAAGTTTCACATGGAATCCTGTTAATGGTGACCTTCGATTGCCTTACTTCACCAAGTGGATAACAGTATTGTTTAGTGGGGACCTGAAATACCACTGCTACATCTAAATACAATGTTACCTACAGCTGTAGGATCAGGACGACAGGATAAAGGAAACTGGAACATCAACCTTGATGTTAAACAACAGTGGGGCTCATTCACTTTCAGTAGCCTTTAAACCGCATAACACCACCATTTATGGCATGGAATGTTCACTTTTAGAGATGTCAGGGAGAATGATGGCTGTAAAAAGGAAAGCAGAAATGAGCCAGAGAGCTCATTCACCTGGAGACATTCTTCCCCAATGAGTAAGTAGCTACAGATGAAGTGAAGATGGGTGTCACTGAGGGTGTAATCTTGGGCATTTGTCTTTGACATGGTCGACTCAATGTCCAATGAGTTGGTCCAAGTCATCAGTGGCACCTCAGAAATCTATTTTGATGGCACTGGAAAGAATCAAAAGTCATTCTATAATGGAGTCTTTGTTTCCATCCATAATCCAGTTACAATATGCTTCTATATTGCAGTGTTTACACAGATTGTGTTGTTTTGTAGTCTGAATCTACAGGTTGGACAAACACCCCATCGGCCAGTGATTAGTCCACTAAGCTAACCTACTGACTATAAAGCACGTATAAGGTGTGGTTTGCTGTATTGGCCTAAAGTAGTCCTCTCTTCCTCTTAACAATGTTAAATCCCAGCCAAAAGCAGGAAGCAGTGTACCTACTTCAGGAAATGTAGGATGGAAGCCAGAGATAGTTCAAGGAACATAATATATGATGCAATTACGTCTCATAGGCTGAAAATGGATCCCTCTGTTTGCACTCTGTTCAAAGAAATGCAAAAACAACAGATGACGGGCGGAATTGTGAACAAATGAAACATTCTCCTCAGTCACAGATCTGGGTTAAATCCATTGTTTTGTTGCTCGCCATGCCATTCTAGTTTGGACCCAGCCATATGCAAATCAGTCCTGACCCTGCTCCCCATGGAAACATTCCAGCCCGAATTGCCAGACCAGGTCCTCCCTGGACCGGAAACGTCATCATCTGTTACTTTTTGCCTCTGTTCATAGAAAGCACATGGGAGGCCTCTAGGTATCCCCTTGTCCTGCACCACTCTTACCCTTACACGATCCACTTACTTCTGCTCACCTTGCTCGTCCATGCCTGGAAACTTCCCCGTTGCAGTGTCCTGATGCTATCCATTTTCAGGTCTGTCCTCTCTCGTACTGCTTCCAACATTTCATGCCTCCATTCTGCCTTCTCTCTACTCTCTTCTCTCATGCTTCACATGGAGGCCCATCTGTCCAAAGGCGGCAATTCGCCAGGTCTCTACTGTCTACCTGTCTACCTGTTTCCTTGCTTCTCTGCTTCCTGTGTGGATAATCCACAGCTGCAGGTTGTTTCCTATACTGTGCCAATGTTGTCTTTGACCCAGTTAACAACATGTCTGGTGAGAAAGGCAACCATTTCAGGTTCAGGTAAGTCATAATCAATTCAGTAGCATTGGAATGGAATAACATATAGGAACTGAGTCTGAGGTAAAGTCATACACCACTATGACAACTGGCAGAGCGCAGCTTAAGAGGAAAGCAGACACCATATTAAATCAGAACACCCACATAAAAGTACTAGACAGTATGTAGAAACCAACCCTAATCCCTCACACAGTGAAGAATGGAGACCGAATCATGATGGGCTTCGCTGGCTCAGTACAGAACCGAGCACCTGTTTTTGTATACCTGCGGTAAGTAAAGAGACTTAGATCTTCATTTCCAAATAGCATAGGTCCTAAACTGTATGAGGCAAACCCTGGTCACCATTTCCGAGCTCTACTGTCTGAAAATAAAGCACTCACCCAAAGAAATATTGGGTTAAATGGATTCACTTTACACACTGGAGGCACATAAAAACAGGCGTTTGGCTAATAACTGACCCAGAGAAGCCAACCGGGATATGTTCACTGTGTTAATTTGTGCCCTTTACTGCAGGAAGACTTATTTTTAATCATTACACTTTGACCCGAACAAGATTGCGAAAGGCAGAAAAAGGAGTAAAAAGGGCTAAGAAAAAGATTGGAAAGCAGTGACAGAGGGAAAAATCAAAAATGAAAAAGAACTTGAAAGAGAGAGGTCAGGAGGCAGGAGGTGTAGGGTGATGGAAGAAATAGGAGGAATCAACACTAGTAACCCTACATGTTTGGCATGGCCAGCATTCAACATCACTGGCAGAAGGCACCTAAGAATAACTGTGGGCCCTTGTACTTATTTATATATTTATTTGAAAAAGCAAACACTGATTAAGATAGTCCACTGGAAGAATGCTTTCAGTGTTTAAAACAACAGAAAGTCAAAGCAGTTAAGATGATTACCAAAATCTCCTACTGAGTTGAATGATAGGCTCGAAAAGGAGTGACAGGATTGGAATTTTGTTGAACTGTATTATGAACTAGAACATTACTTGGTGTTGAAGACACTTAGGGCCTGATTATGAGTTAAGGCGTTATTTATAGCCCTCAACAAATAACGATACCACAGGGTACGTTATTGATCGGGTGTGATAAATATCACCTATTATGAGTTAACGGGGAATAACATGCAGTTTTCGGTTTGACCAGCTGAAATTGAACTCATGTTGAGCTATTTAAAATTATCGGAGGCTTTAACTATGTTCAAACTCGTAATTCCGAACCATGAGTAAACAGGAGTTTACGCATGGATCAAAATGTTACGAGCAACTAACCTAAGGGTCTGATTTAGACTTTGGCGGGAGGAGTAAAGTCCATCAGGGTAGTGAAGGACATTACCTCTGCCACTCTGATAGACTACCGCCCTCTAAATTTAGAGATGACCTCCGGCCCAGCGGGCATCTCTGTACATTGAAGGTAACTGATATAAGGGCGGTTCCTTTCAATGTACAAAAAACTAGGTGGACGCCTGCCATCTGTTTTTTTCTCCTGTCCACCAAACCTTTACCATTTTTTGATTTTCAAAATCAAAAGTTTGTTTTGTTTTAAAAAACTAAAAACCTTCACACCCTAGCATTATTCTACCAGGAGAAGCGTCATTGTCGTTTTTTTCCTGTCCTTCACTGCCAGGTTTTTCTTGAGGATGACGGACAGGAAAAGAAGACATTACACTGTTCACAATAATGTCCGACAAATTCTAAATCAGGCCCTAAGTGAATATATGAATTGTGTGGCTAAGTTTTGTGAAGAAGGGAGATGGGAAACATGGCCTGAAACATGTTACTGCCAAGTTAGGAGGCCTGAGTCGTAGATCAGCCCATCAGGGAGTATGAATAAACTAGAAGTGGGTGGATCTTGTGTGGCAGTCTCAAGTTATTCCTTGGGACATTTGGTGCACATAGCTGATACGTTCTCGATTAGAAACACTCAGCATTAGCAAATCGGATGCCAAAGCCCTGGAATGCACTCAAACCCCCCGAGTCGCTCAAAAACACTGTCCAACGCCAGGAAGAACCTCTCAACCACACAAGCTGTTGGAAGGACCAAAGCTGAATATTCAAAGGAGAAACCTGAATGTGAACCAACCAACTCAACTAGGAGAGAACAGTCTGTGAGAGGCAACGAGCAGCCTTTTACTGTGTTAGGGATGCTCAGAAACTTTCTCTATCCCAGTGTTGGCAACAGGGTGTCTGCAAAAGTGGAAAAAAAGGTCTCAGTGTCTACACTGTGCATTCAACTTCACACATCTGTGACCTAGACACAATTTGGCTGTCTTTAGAGATAAGAAAAAAAGGCTTGAAAGGAAAATGTTTGACAGGGTAATATGTGTTATGACAAAACTGCCGAAAACTTCTAGTTTAAAAAAGATGACGTCTGTAGGGAGTAAAAAAAAATATGCCGTGAGATCCAGACAAGGATTGGCAGGGAACGAATTTATGGATTAACAACTAACTATTCACAGAAATTGTGGCTTGGGAAAACGAGACCTTTCAGGACAGGGTTAACGGTGTCAGAGAGAGTGAGGAAGAGATTAAAAGAGAGCCAGAAACAGAAGTGAGAGATGAATGGATAAGAGGAGGGAGGAGGGGCACCTTTCCAAAAAGTGTTTGATGCAACTGAAAACATTTCTAATTTAGCCCATGGTTCAAAACCGATTACATCTGTCGGGTGATTTTATCCTACAACTCAAAATAAGCCAATAGGACTGACCTAGCCAAACGTACGATATTTATTTATTGAATATTTTTGCTTTAGCAACATATCCAATATGCAAACAAAATAACATGTCATGTATTTGTAAAGCACACGTTCACTGCGAGTTACCCAACGGTACTCATTTTATCAACCTCAGGAGGATGAGTGGGCCTGCCAGGATTTGAACCTGTGCCCATGAGGTCAAGCACAGGATCCTACAGTGGACGCATTAGTCCACTAAACCACTAAAGCTGGTTGATAAAAACCTAGAAAATGTTTTAAAAAATATAAAAAAATAAAGGAGTGGCCAAGCAGCCCTGGTAATGAAGTGCTATCCTTTTCCGTCATCTGTGCACATATGATCAGGGAAAATGCCCTTACTCACAGTCACAATACGCAAGAGAGGCAATTGATGATGTATGCTGATCCTTTTCCACATGAGGTACGCAATGATGGGCGGAATCAAAATGTGAATTACACTTGAACAAATCAGTGGATGAAGCGTGCTGGCTGAAAACTCCTGCATATATATATGTGTTTTTATTATGATTTCGTTATAAAACATTAGGCTAGCAAAACATCTATATCAGTCTTGATGCCAGAAATAAGCATATGTTCGAAATGGGATGGAAGAGAAGAAATAATTGGGTGGACAGGACACTTTTAATAAAACCCTGTGCCCCTTGAGAAGAGTCAAAAAGTTCTACACATCTACAATTAAATGTATGAATTGCAGGAGGGAACAGTTTATGACACACTGGCTCAATACATTGTCCCACACATGAAAATGGAAAAGATAATTTTACCCCCATTTGTATTGGATACCGGTTTAAAAGTTGCATGCCCACCTACGTTGTTTGATTCTGTCTAGAGCAAGCACTGGCAGTGACAGTAAATTGCTAAGGGCAATGATAACATTTGTTCACTAGAGTGTGCATGGTGGCTTACAGGCACGGGCAGTATTTAGGGTAGATGAAAAATTGGGGATGTAGTGTCTTGTGAGTTAGCAATGATTGAACCCTTTTGGCTCCTGATGGACTCTGTACAGTTCAGTGCTTAATTTGTAAAATATGAAGTGCAGGTGCTCAAACATTTCTAGGAGGCCACCCCCACTTCCCTTGGCTCCACCCACTTCAACCAATGGCTCCACCCACTTACTCTAGTTGCTCCACCCCAGTGCTTAATTTATGGAAAAAATAAGTTTCGGGAGGAGCAGGTCGGGAGCCACTGTATTATTTATTTCCAAATATTATTACGGTATATGCTGCTCCATCTAGAAAATAAAATACTGCCTTTTGTCACTATTAGAGTGATGTCAGATGGGATGTACGTCTGTACAACGCTATCATTTTGATCGCGGTACTTTACGACACAGCCATTACAACGCAAGTTCTTACAACGACTTGCGTTGGAGGGCGTTGGATTGTGGATTAATTTAATTTTCTATTCCAACTCCAGCCCACGTAACAGTAGGGAAGGTGTTGGAATAGAAAATCAAACCATTCCTTAAGCAAGGGCGCCCTACAGCGCAAGTCGTAATAACGACTTGCGTTGTAATGGCTGCGTCATAAACGTTGCGCGGTGTAAACACCGCGTTGTAAAGGATGTTTCCTGTCAGGGGCAGGAAGCGGAGAGGTGGGCGGAAGTCAGAAAGTGGGGGAAGATGCCTGTTCCAGAAGGCTGAGTCTGCCTTGGGGACTATGCAGCTTTTAAAGCAGGAGGAACTAGATTACAACCGGGGAAAACGATGTTCCATCATCAGCCTTATGCAGGAGCATGGGCACATAGCTGCCACGGTTTCAGATTGCCATGTGTGACATTTTCATAATTTCAATGTAATTATAAGTGACAATTCAACGATTATGAGTGACACTTTCTCGCGAGCAATATAAATATTAGAAATTACACTGGAGAGTGAGGCTGAGGCACACATAGGTCACAGCCAGGCTGCATGTTATTATTTCAAGACTAGTATAGTAGCCTTAACCCTAATAAAAACCATTAACCCGAGCTGAGCAATCCACCCCATTTGGCGAGAGGTGCCTACGTGCCCAGCCCTGCAGCAGGCACCACATTGCACCACCCACAGGCAGCCTGTCACAGAGTTAAAGACTCTGTTGACAGTGATGCTGCGGATCAGTGCTGAAAGTAAAGTAGTTGCTGTTGGATCCGGCCTGACCGGCACATTACTGAAGGGAGAAATGAGGGGGAGGGTTCCAGCCGCTTCTGACAGCTCTATGTATCCATAAGCACTGCTTCTGTGACTGCAGATTGACAGATCCATGCCCTACTACCCATCGTGTATATAGAGAAGAGATCCCATAATCTAGTTGGAGATGAGAAAACGGGGATCCAGTGATAGACATTAGTACGGTGACTATATAACCCCATGTTACAAGGATGCCGTGCTCCATTTGTAGGTTTTCATTCAACAACAAATCTACTACATTCTGGGAATTGCAGTCCTGGCTCGCATCATTTGAACTAGCAAAAAATCCCCCTATGCCATCCATAAACTCCTATCTATCTCTTTTGTACTGAATGGCGAATACCGAATCTATGTATACTACCTCAACAATCTAATGTTCAACAATTGCATAGTGCTCTGATACCTCCATGGGTCATGTTTGCGCTATATAAAACTTTATAAATAAATATATAAATGGAGTCCTCTAATTCCCTTAGGCATCAGAATTAACAGAAAAGTTCTGTTAGCCAGTAAAGGCCTTAAAACATACCAAGACCCACAAGAGGCAGCATAGAGAAAGTGGTATATCACCACACAGTGGTCTTTTTAGGGAGAAAAGCCAATATGACGACCTTAGTAAAAGGAGGATTGGGTGCAGGCAAAGCCCTTCCCACACAAACACAGCTGCAGTGATATATGTACTGCATGTCTCTTGTTATGTGCAATTTTTAATTTTAGGAACGCAGTATTTACATGCGTGTCAGGAATCACTAAAAGCAGCATTAGAATGAGTAAACTACAAAGACTGTTGCAGCTCACTTAGTCATTGATATACTAAATATATTTTTGAGCGCAGCACGGCTTTTTACGTATGCTGTGTACATTTCAGCTAAGAGCATGTTTTAACCTATTTCTGTAGAATGTAAAATTAATTTAAGAGAATTAATCAATGTGTACATATCAATGCAATATAGAATACTTCAGAGGGTTGTTTTCTTGTAATATGCAATGAAATTATGTCTGCATAGCACAGAAAAAGAGAATAACGTAACACAGTTAATGTCCTATCAATGAAAATTAAACAGGACAGACAGTCGTGTTTCTTGCAAAACGGAGATGTTATTCCTACCACAGCAGACTCTGTGGTAAGGTACACCTGGTATGAATTAACCGTCTACGCAAGCTGAGCAGAGACTTGGTAGTAGAAGTAGACCCTCTTCTCGATTTTTTAGTAGAATAAATGACGCTCTGTACAGACTTCAGCCACTTCATTACCACACAAACAAATGACCTTTTCAACCCCGGGTAGGATAGAGGGCAGGGCAGCACAGGTCAAATAAAGTACAGTCACTGTCTACAAACAATTTTTAAAGGGACACATGAGCTCTGGAAATGAGTGTACTGTCAAAGCTCTCAATTGCGTGGCCTGTCCTTTCAAATTACACAAACTGTATTGCTGATTGCAGTGATCTCTTCCTCATCCCTCCAACTAAGCCCAAGTCGCGGCACCGTCCCAAGCTCAGCCTCGCCTGAGCAGTCAGCAGGTGTTGGAGCAGGCTCAGAGTCAGTCAACAGTGACATGATGACGGGTTAAAATAATTAACTATATTTGAATAAAAAATACCTGAAACTGAAGCAGAGAGAGCGATCCACGCTGCGGGCCAGCCTCATGAGGCTCTGCAGACACCTAGCTCTGTTCAGCAGCTGGGCCCGGTCCGGACTCGAGTGGCATTACTGGATGAGAGGCTACAGACTAGACACCAAATGGCTGCACAACAGATAGCGGTGCGAGCACCAGCCGCGGCCTCGATGAGCCGCAGCACCTCATGGGGTTGCAGGCGCACTGCTGTGCAGCACTGCTGGCAGTCTCTCCGCAGCGCCCGATGCTGTGATGATTCCGTGGTGTGGCCATGTCCTAACCTGAGTGAGAGTCACTGTGGTGGTGAGGCCATCGTCCATGCTGTGCCATCCCGCCTGTCCATTGCTGGTACTAATAATGTATTGCCTTCCTGCTGTGCAGTGCAAAGGCAGCAGTTCACTCAGTCTCATTCTATGTTGAGAGGGATGCCACACGGACCGACAACAAGTCCAATCGAGTCCTCGGCCCCGCGCCTCTTCCACCTCACTTCCTTCTTGTTCCACTGAACGTGAGGTCACATCCGATCGGAATCGGATCATCCCCCACACGGCGCCAGAGCGTGTAACGCAATGACTGCTGGGCAGATTCTTTGTAACATTTGTAGCAAAGCACTGCGTCCGAAAGCAGATCTTTAACTGTTGACTAACTGTGCTGCTGCTGGGCACTGCTGCTCCGTGTGTGCTCTCGGACAGAGCCTCTCCAGAGAGGCGGAATCTGCAAGGTATGCAGCATCCAATTTGAACTATTTTATGACATTCACCGGTAAGACCTAGGTGGAGGGTAGACCCGGCCCTGAGAAATAAGTGCCGGTGCTAAGCACCGGAAAGCACCGGCACAAATTAAGCACTGGTACAGTTTTGACACAAGTGTCAGAGCGGAATGCAGTGAAGGCTAACTTAAAATGTTGAGTTCGCAGTTACACACAGAAGAATCAAAACATGTTCTACTAAGCTCCGTGTGCGGAGTAGTCATTGGCAAGTAGCCAGACTGGATAAGATGTTAAAATTGATGAGGAGATAAGGGAAAAGTAACCCAAAGATTGACAGTGCTCTCTCAGAGAGTTTACAATGGTCCAGCAAACTGCTTGTGTGTGCAGAAGTCGACATTTGGCGTGTTGTGAGTGAAAGTGCAGTCACAGTTCCCTGTAAAGCATTTGAAGTTAATGAAAGCTTCACTGAGATGTCTACACATCTCAAAGCATACATTCATATGGAGTGAAAAGGCTATAAGCAGATGCAACCAGGTTTTGAAAGAGACACAAAGTGCAAGATAACATTGCGAACAGAAGCAATACGAGGCAGAGATCAACTATGTGTCAGAGAGCACAAAGTGATGCTTAAAGGCCAAGTAATACAAGAAAGAGTCATCATACCCCAGCACTGGTGGGAGTGACCCTAAAGAAAGCACATGAAGTTGTGCTTGCCGTGCTGTCCATATCTGAAGAGGCACCCCATCAAAGCTGCCGAGTGGGGCTCAGAACCACTCCAAAGGTTTCTGAAGTGCAGAAAGACAAGAGCAGTGATCGGAATCATGACAGGTTGCTTCTTCAATGAAGACCAAGAACAGGGTCGGGTTTCCTGTCAATATTAAAGATGACCCAGAGGCCAGCACGTGCAGGGCCTCAGAGTTGGTGAAGATGACATAGGTCCTAAAGGACAGCCGACTACCTCTGAAAGAGCTCCACCCTCAATTTAAGCCACTCTCATAAAGGGTTACAATGCTGCTGCCTTCCTGAAACCACCACTGTTCGAGACCACCAAAAAGCCAAATATTGGCAAAAGATGGATTGTGTTGATAGACACATTTCAAGATTTCGTTGATGCACTGAGAGACTGATAACAAAAAGATTATCAAATACCTCGAAAAATAATGTCAGTGATGTTGCAAAAGAAGTCATAAGGAAGATGCCGTAAACTGACAAAGCAATCAAATACCACCAGATTAAAAAAAAAATCACATACTGTCAGATTAAAGACACTTTGAATCTCAAATTCAATCCAATGCCCAATGTAGAATACGAAAGATATATTTTCAGTCATGAACTACAGCAATTTGGTGAAATCATTGATGAATTTGTGGAAAGACTTGATACACTCATTAAACACTGTAAGTTTAATTAATTTAATGATGTAGAAGAAGATAAACGTCTTAGAGTTGTTGATGGATGTTTGTCAGATTCATTCAGGTGACAAATACTGAGAGAAACTCTTAGTCTGGAGTGAGTGTTAATGGCTGCCAGAGCTGAAGAGTGTGCTGATAGACAAGTTGCTGACATGAAGGCTGGAAGTGCCCACAATGATTCAGTCATGATTGTGAAAAGAAAGCCAAAGAAAAAGACTGAAGGACACAGGGTAGTGTTTACACTGAAAAAAAAGTTGTGCTTTAGATATGGATTTTTTGTTTCCACACGAAGATAAATGTCCCGCCATTGGACAGACATTTGAAGGCTGTGGGAAGGAGAATAATTTTGTGAAGGTTTGCAAAGCCAAGAAAAAAGCAAGTGCATCACATCCTGAAGACAAAATGGCCACGGAACGTTCCAGAAGCAATGTTCAACGTGCACCCCAAATCCAAGCAGCAACCTCAGTTAAGACATATCATGACTAAACTAAATTGATTGTCATCAGTCGCGGTCGGCATGGCTTGCAGGTGGAGGGGCGGGGGACGCACAGGGAGGAGGGGTCGCGCGGGCGGTTGATTTAATTAAAAAAATAAACATACCTTTACACTGGCCGAGTCCTGCATCTTCTCTGCTTCTGCCCTCCTGCCTCTGGCAGGAAGCAGGCAGCCAGGCTCCCTCCCCTAAGCCAATCACAATGCTGCAAGCAGGGTTATGATTGGTTGAGACTCGCCCAGCCAGGGGCTTATGAGGATGCCATGTTCTCCATGCAGGCTGCATTGCAGCCTGCATGGAGAAGTGCAGAGCGCACCTGACTGGTTTGAGTGGCCCCATATGGCTGGCCAAACAGTCTTTGCACACTCAAGAGTAGGGACACCACTCCTCACCTGCCCTGCCTGCTCGCAGAGCAGCCCCATCCACCTGCCCACCGCAACCAAACATAAAATGGTAATAACTAAAAGTTATTACCATTTTTTGTGTCTGCTTCTCGCACTGCAAGAAAGCAGTGGGGCAGCGCTCCTCCGCCCTAGTGGAAGAGCAGCCCTCGATTGTCATCTAAATCACCATCAAACAGTTCTTCTATATCCATATCAAGTGAAAGTATAAAAGATGGTTGTGCATGTCGGTGTTTACTCCAGAAAAGAGGTGCTTCGATAAACATTATGCCTGAGGAGAAATATATTGAATTGTCTCCATTAACAAAACTTACATAATTTAAAACCAAGATGTATACATGGACTGCTTCCACACCCTTAAAAAGTCAAGGTTCATTCATAGCGACGATGAAACACAAACAAAATAAAGGTGCAAGCACCTATCAATGAGCTTCAAGGTACAGCGTCAAGTGCCTCTCTACTCAGTTTGGGACTGATTTCTGTAAACTACCACATAAATGCTCACCACGAAATAGTAAGCCAATTCCCTTTATTATTTCATGGTTCAGGAAAACGTAAGACTATGAAAGTAAAACTGCATATTAATGAGGATGTCCTTCCTGTTGCCCAAAGACATAGACAAGCTGCTTTTCATTTACAAGATGCTGTTAAAAAAGAACTTGAATCGCTACTTAAGCATGATATCATTGAGCAGTCTACTTGTTTCTCCCATAGTGGTAGTGCCCAAAAAGCACAGTGGAGCTGTACACACATGTGTTGACATGGGTTAGGCAAACAAGGCAAACAAGACAATTAAACGAGAATGACATCCAGGTCCACACATCGCTGACATGATAACACAATTTAAATAGTGCCTAAGCCTTCTCTCATCTTGATATGAATAAAGGCTTTCATCAGTTGGAATTCGAAGAAAATTGCAGTACATTATAACCTTTTCTACAGATTGGTCTGTTTCAATAAAAAAGACTACATTTTGGTGTGTCATCAGCTGCAGAACTTTTTCAAGACCTAATTTGACGTATCATGCAGCCTGTTATGAATGCGTTCGAATATAGCAATGACATATTTGGTTTCGGAGCTACCCAAAAAGAGCAAAATAAAACTCTTGCACAAGTATGTTGTGTACTTGCGGATGCAGTTTTGACTTTGAATGAAGATAAATGTGAGTTCCACTAGACAAAGTTAAAATTCTTTGGCCATACATAACTATTTGGGCTTAATTCCTGAAGGGGGAGATTAGAGCATGTGACAGGCTCCAACTTTTCATTTTCAGTAGTTTTACATAGCGCAAACAAAAACAAAGTTTTGAACTTTGTTTTTGCTTGTGCTATATTTGTCAAAAATGAAATGCTGATCATCCGTCACAATACATACCAATAGACCTGATTTCAGACAGATTGCCTATGCATCAATATAAATCAGTGGAAAAATACATTCTTCCGACTATTTAAAAAAAATCTCCCACTTGCCTGCTCTAAAATGTTGGTATGTATGCTATTCGAAGGGGAAAGGGAGAGGGTGATGTGAGAACTGGTTCCATCTGTCCTCATTCAGCAGTGCTACAATGGGCAAATCTTTATTTTAGTCCCTGGCCTGGGCCTGTTTTGCCTCTTAGTTCAACCCTGCGAGCCGTGCATGGCTGATTCCTACTCCCTCGAGCTGCTATAACCCAGGGTTCACACCTGTACACTTCGGGTGGATTTCACACATTTTCTTTCTGTGGTGACTGTTCTTTTTCCTACACGTCATCTGCCTGCTCTCATCCTTTGATGCCCCAAGCCATCTCAAAGAAAGGCACTTTGAAAGCAAACTCCAAGTCAACTGTTTTAATGAGGCTAGTAAATGACAGCTCTTAACATCTGTCAAAGGAGAACCACAAAGCCCAGGAACATAAAAGGGCCAGCAGATCCACAAAGCAAATGCGCATGCTCCATTTTTGTATCCCCCCCCAACCATTGAGGTTGTTTGGCAGAGCTACTCCATAAACAGCCTAACTATGAAAGCCCAACAACTGCTTATACAAGCTCCATGGAGGGTGAGTTGTGCCAGTGACAACTAAGCATATATGAGAGTTGCAAGTGCCCTAAATAAATGCGACGTCCATACCTTGAGCTGCATTATTTCATAGCTTGCCGGCACCCTTAAAAAACCCACTGAGGACGAAATCGGTCTATGATTGTAGAACATATAGGAGAGGGGCGCAAGGGGTGTTTACAGCTGTACACTCACAACAGCAGGTGTGCAATAAATCTATTAATACCTGCCCTTAATCTTACCCAGCACAGGCAAATTAAACTCACCCGCCGTCTCTCTCAGCTCCATGCCCCTTTATGACGTTTTATAGGTGGATAGCGGTGAGTAGTGACCAGTGCTTAATTTGAGCCAGTGGTTTCTGGTGCTCGGCATCGGGACTTAATTGTCAGCACTGGAACCTATGACAGTCTGCCACATGGTGGCGCTGTTTTTCTAATTCAGATATAAGCACAACTATTGTTTATTAAATCAATATACATTAGGAATGACTAATACTTGCTGCCTAAGCCATTTGTTTTACTTTTGGGTCCTGAAATTGTCAGAACCCCAACACTTGTAGAAATGTGACATATTACTAATAAGCTATTAGTCATGCTGTTACTGTAATTGACATCAGCAATGAACAGTACAAGTGGTAGGAGCCTGCGAACTGGAGCCCTAGCACTTATGTTTTTTTTACAAACTAAGCACTGGTAGTGAGAGCTTTCTTAGGCCTGAGATTGGTTCAGCACATTTTTATATTTCATGCCATGTGTCATCTTGTTTACTGTATTCTAATCTTAGATATAATGGAACTTGTAATACGGCGGACGGGCTATCCATCACATTTGTGAAGGAGTAATCCGTCCACGAAACTCGTAATCGGGCCCTTAGTTTGTGTTGATTTGGTATGGCACAGATATTTGTATGTTTTTTTATTTTTTTCAAAATTAACATGATGTACGCTGTCAGGTCATGTCTAATTACCGAAAACTGAAATAATGCATTTTTGTAATTTTATTCTTAACAGAATTGAAGCTGTCCAAAACTGGAAAAATATCATTACTAACAAGCGACCACTACTTGGTGCAGTTAATTGTAGGTTTTACTAAATTAGCTTTGCATGTTAGATCATAGTACATTTTTCCAACGACCTTGCATACATGAAAGGCTGAGCCCACTTGGGATTCGATGTTGTGACTTGCCAGTCATCTATAGAGGTGAATATGCAGGTCACTGAGCAATTCGAGTAGCTAAATAGGCAAAGCTTTATCTGGTAAAACAGGGTTGTCACCTTGCTCCATATCACCAGCAATTTTTCTTGTCCTGAGATTTTTTAATTTGCAAATCATTGCTATCTAGTGTGCCAATCCAAAAGGGTCAATGGAAGCAAATCAAGTTATTTGCATTTGTATAGCGCCGACCTCCAGTGTTACCCATCCTTGCACACACTCTATGTGATGCCCTCTCTTACCGATCTAGGATGGCCATCAATTGAATTGGAGGAGCAATTTATTGCTGGTTGTATGAAAGTCTGGAGCATGTTTTAGAAAAGAAGACTTCATTATTCAGATGGGAAGTTTAGTGTTTTTAAAGCCTGGATCATCACCCTACCAAGTTGCGACGCCCCAGCCCATGGAATGCTTTACTGCGCCGCTAGAATTAGCGCCTTGAGTAGTGTTGCTTCTTTGCTGCAAAGCTGCTCTCATGCACGCTCTTCAAGCCAGACTGCCTGGGTTATACGGGAAAGGCTGTCATAAATTTGGTTAATATATTTGGATACTTTTTTATAATAGATTTAGTACATTGTTGTTATGCAAACACCTGGAAAATGTGGCATTGATCCAGCCCCCCTGGACTTACGTTTGACATATTTGCTTCGAGTCCTCAGCATGCATCAAAGGGCAAAGCAATGATATTACATGCAAAATTAGAGTATTCATGAACATGGGAAGCAGCAAACACCCACAATTTCAAATTGCTTGTGACTGAGTGAGGGTAAAATTGAAGAGTTTCTAGCATTGTCCCTCGACAGCCAAATTCAGGTTATATCTTCACAAAATCCATATAAAATATAATTACGAACAATTGATCGAAATTGGAACTCATTAAAAATATTCAATGATTATCCTGAAAATCAGCAAATGGAACAAATGATGGATGAAATGCTGAAAAATGCAAACATTCATCCCCAGTCTAAAGGATCTGGGTTTAATACATTGTTCTTTTGCTCACCACACCACCCCAGTTTGGACCCAGTCACATGCAAATCAGTCATTACTGTGTTCCTCATGGGAACAGTCCAGCCCAAACTGCCAAGCCAAGTCCTCTGTGGACTGGAAACAAGCATCCTGGGACCGGTTTTGGGGCATCACCCCTCATCAGCCAGGCTAGCTTGAATCCAGTGGCGCAGTGAGCGGGTCCTTCACAAATAATACTATAATGTCCGGTTACCTGGACAACAGCAAATGCCTGTGCCAGAAAGAAAGGCCTCTAAGGATATGCTTTTCTTGCAGTTGATGGGCAAAGGTGTCCATGACCAGGCAGAGGGGATAGGGGACAGTCCTGTTGGGCCCTCCGCCCTATCAAGAAAGCCTCCGACATCAGACCGTTGACAGTAATATGAGCAGTTGGGCATGTATACAAGAGCCTGATGAGGCCTAGAAAATTATTTGGTATACCACACAGTCGAAGGGTTTCTTGGAGGAAAGGCCATTCAAAAGAATCAAATGTTTTTTCGGCATCAAGCAGCACAACCTCTACCTTAACCTCTTGGTCAATCTGATTAAGGACTGTAGAGACTGTACAAAGATTCAATGTGGGGGATCTGTGAGGCACAAATCCAGACTGCACTGGGGCAATCATGCTTTCAAAAAGTTGAGAAAGTCTAGTTGCAAGAATTTTGGCAAGGATCTCTTTGTCACAGTTAATCAATGAAAGGGGTTATTAGAATGCACATTGTGTGGGATCTTTCCCGGTTTTAGGATGGAGAGTGCCTTGTGCATTGAGGGGGTAGTACTCCATCCTGCCATGCCTCTGCATAGACCTCAATGAGATGAGGGGCCAGGACTTGCCTATACGCTTTGTAAAATTTGGCGGTAAGCTAATCGGTACCCAGGGCCTTAAAACCAGCCATTGAGTCATTAGTAGTTATGACCTCCTCAAGAGCGATGGGTTGACAAAGAAACTGGTGATGACTGTCCTCCAACCATGCCAGCGTGACTTTACAAAACTACCCAGTAATAGCTTGGGATCTGGTCTTTGCTGGGGCATAAAGCCGGGAATAGTAGTCTATGAGTTCAGAGAAAATGGTATGATCTGTGGTGAGGATCATCATGGCCTTCCATCCCAGTAATGTGTGATCTAGACCTCTCATGCCTAAGGATCCGGGCCAGGATTCTGCCAGGGCTCTCCCCCTTGCAGTACTGTCTAGCCAGGGTCATGCTTCCCAAGGTGTTGGACATCACTGTCAGCCAGGTCTAGAAACTGCTGCAGGAGGTGACACTGCCCCTGCAGCAGGTCCTCAGTGGGTGAGTGCCTCATTAGGGCTTCAAGGGCTTGTAATGCATCTTTCAAAAGGATGAGTTGCCCCAGACTGTCCCTCAACACCTCAGCTTGCTTTGAAAGGACCTGTCCCAGGATAAAAACCTTAAAGGCTTCCCAAAGAGTAGCATACTTAGGCTACGTACCACCTCAAATCTCTTCTTTGAAAACTGGGTCCAGTCGTGAGGAGGGAGGGAAGCGCAAAACGACCTGCAAAATCAGGATATATGGAGGGTCAGTGCGCAGAGTACAGGCGAATGGTCAGAGAGTGTGTAAGGTAGATGTTACACCTCCGTGACTGAGGAGATAAGATCAGAGGATGCCAACCAGTAATCTAGTCTAGAGGATGAATTGTGAGGTGTAGAGTAGAAAGTGAACTCCTTAGTAAGTGTGAATGCTCTCCACCCAAAGATCCGATAACCCATACAGGTCAACAAGTTCATGAAGGATTCGTACTACCTGAGTATGTTGGGAGCATTATTGTCCAGATGAATCAAAGGTTATGTCCACTGTGATATTCATGTCGACCCCCAGATGATGGTGTCTGGGTATCTGGACGGAAGATGATGGACAGAATGCTGAACATTGTCAAACATTCACAGACCTGGATTAAATCCAACATTGCTTTGCACACCATGCCACCCTAGTTTAGATCCAACTATATGCAAATCAGTCTTGACCCTGCTCCCCATGAGAGCAGTCCAGCCCAAACTGCCAGGCCAGGTCCTCCCTGGACCAGAAAACAAGCATTCTGGGACCGGTTTTGGGGTATCATCCCTCATCAGCCAGGCTAGCATAAATCCAGTGGAATGGAGAGCAGGAGACTCAAGTCTGGGCATAACCTTCCCACTTAGGACAACTTTAGCAACACAAAAAGATTAATGGAATACTGAACATTGTCAAACATTAACCCCCAGGCACCAATCTGAGTTAAATGCATTGTTTCTTTTGGTCACCATGACATCCCAGTTTGGAGCCAGCAATATGCAAATCAGTCCTGACCGTGCTTCCTATGCGAACTGTCATGCCCGAATTGCCAGCCCAGGTCCTCCCGGATGGAAACAAGCATCCTGGGACTGGGTTCGGGGAATCACTCCTCATTAGCCAGGCTAGCTTGAATCCAGTGGCATAGCGAGCACGGGACCCACGGCTGGGATTAATAGACTCCAAACTGTTCAAAATGCTGGAGCTCGGCTCATTAACAGATTCCCTTATTGTGCATCAACACACCCCTCATTTGAGATTAGGGCCTTTTTTTTGGGCAGGTTTCACTATTTGGAAATTGGACTACAACACCAGTCTCCAGCAAGAGTGTTGGCCTTTCTTGATGGGCACTGTGGTTGAGGCAGGCAAGAAGGGGTGGCCGTTCCTTTTCTTACCTAGCCATGACGGCTTGGAATCAGCTTCCATTTGAGCTTCAATCAGTAACCTCGGAGTCTATGTTTAGGAAAATGCTTAAAACCTAGCTGTTTGCTTTGGCATAATGTTTTCCCCTCTGTATGATTAGCCTTTTAGCGTCTGGACACTCTAAGGACCATGTGCACACTCTATTAAACTATTCATTAATTTATTCATTATAGGACAGTTACAAGTGAGGTGACCCTATGCCACTTGTGACCCTGTCAGGCAGTCCTGGCTTTTAGTCGACAACACCTTGGCATTTAGCCAACAACACTTTGTGTTCGGACACTTGTAGCATCACTTTCCCACTTATAAGCATGACGAAGAAAATCCTTGCATGCAAAGTTTTGTTACATAAAACCCCAACTGGAGGAGACTCCCCTATAGGCAATACTTAATTTGTAAAATAAAAAGTTCCAGGGCTCTGACCAGGAGGCCACTGCAGCTTGAACCACCCATCACTCCTGTCATCACTGCTAAAACAACTACTAACCATCTCTCTCGCCTGCAAGTTTAGCAGTTCCGACTATTCCTGATCCCCAGAGCTAAAGGAATGTCTGGGGAGGCAGGTATTAGTAAGTATTGTATTCATAAACACCCGTTGTTATGCTCATCTCTAAATTAGGTGAGCAGCACCACCATGTGGCAGACTGTCATAAGTGCAGTGTTGACAATTAAGTGCCGGTGTCCAGCACCGGAAACCAATTATGTGGTGGTGCAGAGCACTGGAAACCACCGGCTCAAATTAAGCACTGCTATAGGACATGGATCCTATTAGCAGCAATGACTTCCACATGGGTTAATTATGAGTCCTGGGGAGTTCTGATTCGAGGGCAAATGGGAGTTTGCATTCCAGTCCAGATTGTAATTCAGGAGACTTATTGGATATTTCGGTAGGAAATACCCAACCAAATTTGATGCAGAAAAGGTCAGAAATAGTCAAAACATGTGGTAATTGGTTGCACAAACTCCGATATTGCATGTTATTCCCCATTTCAACAGTGTTGGCTCACAAGGCTTCCGTAATATGTCACCCTGTGTAAACACTTTACCCTGCATTATCGGTTTTTTCCTGTACTGCATTGCAGCACAATTTGTGAGGCAGTACTCATAATGAACCCCTTAGTACACACAAGTTATCAGTTGCCTTTTGTAATGTAGTTTTAGTTACTGTAAAACAAAAGTTCTTTAATTCCATCCTCTCTGAATGCATACAAGGGGTACATTCATTTGTTGGGCTTACTTATCATTTCAATTAGAAGCCTTGAAGGCCCTAGACAATGTATGCAGAAATGTGCTCTGTAATTGTCCTTGGAAGTCTGCCTGAGATGCCTCAGGCAAGCACAAATGAATAACAGGCCGGCTCCTCCTTGACCCTACTCTTGTGGAGGGCCTTTTCTCCTAACAGAGCCCTTGTGTCCTTGAAGTTGTCTCCTCTGATGAAGATGGATGGGCTTCCTGTGCCAGGCTTGTTTCTTGGTAGACTCCAGGCTCAGCCGAAAGAACTGGAGCCAGTCGAGGCCTCAGAGCTCAGCCTCATTAGGGCCTGCATTCTTCTCCTCCCCAGTTCCTAGGGGAATGCTCCAAGCAGATAACAGCGAAGTACCCAGTTCTTGTGTAGATGTAAACTATTTTTGCTCATTTGATAGCTCCCAGGCACTGACTCAGACTCCTTAGTCTTTTCATTGCAACACAACAGCTCTGACAGTGCCTTAAAGGGGCTCATAGTGTGAGCTACTGGTGGCTGAAGCTGACTTGCAGCGGGGGCTCCTCTGCTATGGCGGAAGAGCGTCGCTCCCCCTACCACCAGCTGAAGAACTTGAATAATAAAACAACACTAAAGCATGTTTATTATTGTTTTATTTTTCTCTATACCATGGAGTCTAGTGTGCAGGGCCTTGGGGATTGACAGGCACAGGGGGAGTGGTAGGTGCACTGTTGTCAGTGCGCATGTCGGTTTGGCCGGCCGTCCCAGGGCGGCCAAACCATCATGCACACTGATGCTGTCTCCAACTCAAGTTGCGTTGCTGTGTTAGAGGCAGCAGGCACAGGCTCCCAGTCTCCCTGGGAGTGCAAATCAACGGCGCTCAGGCCAATCCTAACTCTGCTCTCAAGATGTGAGAGCAGCGTCAGGATTGGCCGCAGGGCCGTCTGGCATCCTGTGCCTGCAGTGGAGCCAGATGAGCGATAATGTGGCATTATTCAGGTTTGCTTTTTATTGTCAAACCCCATCCCCCGCCCTACCACTTTTCCCCGACAGCAGCTGTTACTGCAGGCTTGGCTACAGAGAAGTTCTTCTTTTGGGGTTCTGAGGTTCCCTTCCTCTCCACAAGGTCAACCCACAGCGCCCGTCCAGACCGTGGCACAGCTATCACTAGTGTGGCAAGTTTAGTCATACCCGGTACCAGGGGGTAGGGGACCCACTGCTCCTCAATATATAGTTGTAGACGTACTTGTAAAGCGCACTGATACTCCTGAGTGTCCTGGCGCTGTACTCATACCGCTAGGGAACCCTTCCTGGTTTTTCCCCGTGAAATGTCCACTCCTGGGCATCCCCAGGGTGCAACCAGGCATCCCTAGCGCTGTAGGGGGCCGTTGTGGAGACTAAGCAAGCTATTGCCCAGAGTTGCAGCGTGGAACCCATGCTTAGAGTAGGCACCGAGGCGAGAAATCAGGTCCGAGGAATTATGACCCCAAGATCCACCGAGACCAGCCAAGGCAGGAATTGAACCCTGGTCCCGGGCCAGACCTCTGCATCAGGGTCTGCCGCTCTAACCATTGAGCCACACTTCTCCACTGATTATTACTTTCGAACTTGAGTATGGAGGTGCGTTTTCTTTGCTTGCATTAGAACCCCTGGCAAATTTGCTAAGCTACTCTGAATGGTGCTGGACAGTTTGTTTATTCTGGGAAGGACCGGCCTCAATTTGCAGACCCTGATTTTTGTGCTAAGTGTTCTTGAGATAAAAGCTGGAAGACTAGGATGAGAGGGGGGTTAGGCTTCTCTCCCACTCTGCTCCCTCCAGTGCTACTCCCTTGCCCCCTCCCACGCTCTGAGGCTCAGTGACTACTTCACTCTGTCCGACTAGCTCTCTATGTAAGTTTTCTGCAGGGCTACTGTAGGGGCAAGTGCTAGAAGACCCCCAGGTGTCTCCTTACAGCCTATCAAGGAATTAGAGAGGGTGGACTGGGAGCTAATAAAGGTCCAGTGCCCGTGCTCTTGGAGTTGAAATAAATGAAAAGATAGGGGTCACTGATCCTAAAGAGGCTTCTCCATGACACTAAATATGGATGAGTTTCCTACCCCATACTTGTGTCAAAAAGTAGTACCCTTACAGTGGTACCTACTTGTCTAGTCATTGGATGTCCAACCTAGTTAGAAACAGGGAAAACAATACATAAAGTAGTAACAACATATTTATCCTATTTCTGGCATAAGACCTTCTTATTTACCAGAATGCATCATCTCATGGACCAATCGGTGTGTCTGGACCTGAATTGGCCACCACGGCCTGGAATTAGACCCCATGAAAAGATAAAATGGCAAATCTAATGCTTATGACATCACGTGCCAGTATGCATCCTCAAGATTTTATATAGGTTGTACGTGTATCTGTTTGTCTGTCTACGTCTGGTGGCCACTTCCGCTCCAGACACATTCAAATTTGATGTCCTGAAGAAGTGGCACAGATCTTTTTGACCACCAGGGCCTCGAAACATGTTGACCAAAGTTTGACCCTAACAAGGGTAACAAACCAGAGTACGAGGGTACATTATAACCCCTTAAGTAGCACTAACCTGTGAGGTTTTTTTTTATCTGACAGGGGAATCCATATATTAAAGGTTTAGGTGATATCTCCTAATCAGTTTTAACTCACTTCACAGCACACTCAACACCACCCCACTAAGACATCACTTGCATTCATCAAACCACAGAAACAAAAGATCTCCGCTAAAGTGACCCTTAAGGGACCCATAGGACATTGCAGCGCCGACCGGATGAGGAGCAATTGCCCTATGATGAAGCATAACATCCCTGGGATATGTGATGGCAACATGAAAGAGTCTTGTTGACTGTACCTAACAATCGGTCCAACTCCTAGGTATTTCTTATTTCCTTCCTCTTTAGGAACAGTGACCCCAACTTCTGCATCTGTCTCCTTACAGACCCTTTTTATCCTGTAAGGGTGCTAACCTCCCCCCTCACCTGAGGCGGTGTTGCTGGAGGGGGGCCACTGTCCCTGGGCTTGCACCAGTAATCTTTGTCCTGTTTAGTCACGTGTGGCACTGTGGCTTCCTTTCCCACTCAGAGTCACTTCTTGGCAACAACAATATCCCAAAGGAAATGTCCTTTCTTCGCACCTAAGCAAGGCCCAGTGATGAAGATGAGGCCTCTGGGAGCTCTAGGTAAGAAGAATAGGGGGGAAGATATTTGTCTGGGCCACAAGCTCTGGGGTAATTGATGTGATGGCATTTCTGTATCCAAATCATTCCGAACTCCTGCTGTGGTCCGAGCAAGGACTTCACATGCTAGATATGGCAGTAGGGTCTAAACACTGATCAGAGACACTGTCTGATGCAGCTCAGTACCTGCAGGTGGGCATATCTACCTCTTCAGGCTGCACAGATTTCTCAGTCACACCCACTGACTGGAGAGCCTCTGACAGCTTTTAACTATGATTTTTTAGGTCTGGCATCAGCCAAGATCTTGTTTGAATAAAAGTATAGATATAATATAATAATAGTGGCTTTTTGTCTTTTCACAATGAGAAAAAGCTGGCACAATATAGTTTACCTTTAATGCCAGGGACTGCTGTAGCAATGTGTGGTTTTTGAGACCAACCATATCGCTTTTAGCCAGTGTTTTATTTTCGTAGTTTGTTGAGGACACAAAACTCCCCAATAATGAAGTAAAAAAAAATGATATATTAATAAAGCATTAACAAAGCCCCAAACCTTCGCGGCAACACCGGACCTATAGGCTTTGCCTATACTTGCTTTAATTTGGACTTCTGCGCCCAGAGCTATCAAGGCGCACCTTATCTGGGGCGAGTAATTCATCAGGTTCTGAGATTTACTTTTCATTCTGGTCCTTTCGGTTTTTGTTTTTTTTCCATTATAGTGTAAGGCTACAAGCACCAGAATGTGAAGCTAAAATCAGAAATATATGACATACTCATCACACCTGACAAGGGCAACATAAGACCTTTGTGGCTAGATAGTAAACATGTTGTTTATAACAGAATAATAGAGCTTGACACGTACTCCTTGCTATGCACCCGTATTCTTGCACCTATGTAAGGTCCATCAGCCTCGCTTACTCAGAAAATCTGTGTGGGATTTAAATGTCTTGCACAAAGCTGTCAAACAGGCCTATGTAATGCTTGTGAAGTTCAACCAGCTCTGGTTTGTCAGACAAAAACTAATAAACATGCTGGAATTTGTAATTGTGCTTTCTAACTATAAGTATGGGCCTACAGGTCTCACCATACTTAGGGGCACATTTACAAGCGCCATCCGCCACCGGAGCGTCACTTTTTTTGACACTCCGGTGGCGTAGCGCCACCTCTCATATCTACAAGGTGTCGCTAAACCACTTAGCATGGCTTATCGCCGCCTAGTAAATATGCCCCTTTCCGCCGTAGTCCTGTGCGGCAAAGTGGTGTGCAATGGGTGTTGCTGTGGGCGTTCCACAGCAACATCCATTGCTTTTTGGCGCTGCCTCAAATTTACAAAGCTGATGTAACTGTCAAAACGAACGCCAGGGAATATGTGGTCTTAGAATGGTGATACCAGAAAAATTTGTTAATTTCTCCTGCTTTTTGCTCTTTCTATGTGTGCTGCATTCTACAGCACACATAGAAAGAGCAAATCACCATTAATGATTGTTTATGTGCAGGAAGGGGTCCTTCTCCCACGCCATTCCCTTTCTCCCGTAGTTATTTGGGAGGACCTCTACCTACCTAAGGGGTATTCCTTTCCGGATTGTTGGGTGGAATCAACCCCCACTGCATCGATTCAGGTGTAGTATGTATTGCTCATACGTGTGACCCTTACCCCAAGCAAGGACCGCATATTTAAATAGGGTAGGATTTAGTTAATCTAGATCCTGAAGAAATGCTGCTTGGCAATATAGGTGTGAAACATTTCAACCCCACCTTACGCTTAACACTTCAGCTATCAGGGTACAGTGTAATGTAAAATGTAATGTCTATACTTGTAAAGCTCACTGTTGCCAATCGGCGTTCTGGCGCTGTATATCGCTGAGGAACCCGTCCTGGCTTTCCCTGTGGGATGGTCCCTGCTGGGAATCCCCAAGGTGGAGCCAGGCATCCCCGGCATTGATGGGGCCGTTGTGGAGATTAGGCAAGCTAATGCCCAGAGTTGCCGAGTGGGACCCCTGGTTAGAGTAGGCACCGAGGCGAGAATTATTGAGTCCGCTGACCCTGGTCCACGACCCTGCCGCGTCAGGACTCGAACCCTGGTCCCGGGCCAAATTCTGCTTCCGGGTCTGCCGCCTCTAACCAGTGAGCCACACCACTCCACTGTCCTTATGGTAGCCCCTTTGTTTTTACTGGGTCGAGGAGGGACCATTACCCCATTAAACCTCCCTTTGGCTTCCTTAGACTCTTTTATTCTTCCCATACACTTTTTGACCACCTTATTTTTTGTGACCCACAACTTGAATTCATCAGAATGGCGTTAAAGATCAAAAGATCTATGACAAAGAGCCCCCAGGCCTGTCGAGCATTGCAGCACTGGCTTGACAAGGAGCGTCCTATGATAAAGCATGACACCCTACTGGGTGTGTGAGGGCACTATAATCTGATCATTCAGATCCCCTGGAAGCCCTTGCCTCGGTTTAGGATTCCACCGAGATTAGTGACTTTACCTTTTCTCAGAGAGGAACTACTCCAGTATATGTTTTGAAGTACATTAGCCCAGGAGGAGGACAGGTTTTGGACCTGAATAAAAATATAGCTGTTCTTTCCTCCCATTCGTGTTTATTCACCATCCGAGCAACATACGTTGAGGTCTTTGCTCAAAGTCCTGTCCAGGTTAGGCTTGAATCAAGCCTTCGGCACCCAAACGATGGCTTAACCGCAATGACTCTGCCCTATCAGAATCTTGACCACTTGGGTAAACGAGGAACCTCCACATCCCCTCTTCCTACTCCATTTGGAGAAGAAGTGGTGCAGCGGCCAGAGCTGCAGACTGGTGATCTGGGTTTAAGTTTCAGCATCGGCGCAACATCCTGTGATTCTGAGCAAATCACTTAATCTTCCAGTGCCCATGGACAGCGCCTGGATACCTTCGCAGCTGATAAACCATGCTATATAAATCTACAAGCTACGGGCCTACAGATATAAATGTTAGCACTTTACAAAGTCACTTTACTGAGTGGTTGCTTCAGTAATCCTCAGATTAGAAATAAATCCAAGTTTGATCCTCTCTCTCGCTCTGTCTTGCACACACTCACTCGCTCAAAACACTTGAATAGGATTAAAGGTCTAGTTTTAGACGCTAAGGAAAGTGGGGAGGAGCCAGACTCCTGAATACAAGAGGCTGTCTCTGGTCTGCTCTAGCAACTCTCAAACAATGTACCATGATTTCTAAACCACTGCTGCTTCTAGAGGAAGCTCACCCACATGCTTGCTGAAGCTGTGAGCCACAGACATTTTCCATGCCACTGCAAAGCTTGTGGAGCTGAGGAGATCATCTTCAGAACAGCCAATCTCTTTGCAGCTAGAGTTGTTTTGAAGGCCATTCACTGCAATAGAGTCTGCTAATGTATATGCAGTAGCTGCAACAGTTTAATGCTGGGCCTTACAATAATGGTGGTAATTCTTGAAATATTGTGGATATCCAAAAAAGAATATGGTACTCACCTTTTGCAGAATCTGGCCCTGGCATAATGAAGGCAATATTTGGAATATTGTATTCATCCTTCTCATGATGGCACCCAACCTTCATTTATTGCTCTCATTGGCACAACAGTGGTAATTCATTGGTATATATCTGTTGCATGACGGTGCCCAGCCCTAAGGGAATGGTGGCCCTGGCATCATGGTGGTAAACTCTGGCCCAATGTTGGCCTACTTTGTGTGATGCTGGCTCTTGCATAAAAGTGGAATTTCTTGGCATGCAGTGGACATCCATTGTGATTCTCACTCCTGTCTAAAGCAGGCTCTGGCATAATTGTTGGAGTAAATTTCAGTACATGATGAAAACGACAACCTGATGTTAGAGTATCAAACATATGTAAACTTAAAAAGAAAAGCTGCCATTTCCTAGGCATAAGAATCTGCAATGGGAACGTATGCCTCCAGTACAAAACCTATGCTGAACATCACACACTCACCTCTGCACCATGCTGTGAGGCTGTGCGTTGGGTAAAGCAGCCTATCTAGAGCATCAGTGCAAGGGATGCTAGCAGCAGCAGGCCACTCTTAGTTGATATGGCTATGTGCTATGTTATGCTATTTTAATTTGATATCGCACACGAATCATCCCAATGGGGTGTTTTGCCACTTCTGGAACACCACAGTGCATTTCTTTGCTGCACTGTGCTGTGTGAAGTATGACCTACTCTGCCCTGTAGTTACCCTGTTGTGCTATGAGCCGCCTGCCTGGCCAGTATTGCTGAAACCCCATAAACAGAGTGGGGATGGTTTAAAATTGAGGGCCTTAAACCAATAGTATGCTTAATAAGAACCTTTCAGTAATGATAACATGCAAACTGAAAACAATGTTTAAAGGAACTACATGGCTGATATGGGTCACCAAAGAGAATGATAAACTTGGAGGAATTTTCATAAAATATAGGTTCTCTGACATATAAAGAGCCTTGAAAAAGCATGGTCAAAAAGCGAAACATGTTTCGGCTGTACTGTATATATGATTGAGTCACAACCATTGCAATACTTTTAATTGGTTTTGTAAAGATGATGTTCAAGAAGGTATTTGGACCAAATTGATAAATAAAAGATTTCACAGATAGTGGAATAGTTTGAATTCATAGGCATTGATTCACAATGCTTCATAATGTATTCATTTGTGTACCACCACTTTAAAGATGTATTTATGTCCAAATACACCAAGGGGAATTGACGTTAGGAGTATTTAAACCTGGGCTACATCTGTCTGTTACCCAAATATTCTGTCTATCCCGTATTATTTTCAAAAAGTCTTCAAACCTGGTTGTTTTGTTTTTATCATATTTATTTATTGTGAGTTTTATAAAGAGCATTCATGACCGGGGGTATCAGTGCGCTATAGAGTATACAAAGTAATAACAGGATACAGTTTTGAGTATAAGTACAACATGAGATCAAATTGACAATATCTAGATACAGAACAGTTAGTTTCGATTATATGTTTATTCACCTTCCATTACGTCTTAGTTATTTCATTGTGCTCAGTTTACTCTTGGCTGGCGTCTAGCACGGGTTCCTCTGCTTTCTGCGTGGAAGAAATAAAATAAATAATCTTCTTTGAAAAGTGAATCATCCTGGTCTTTGGCCCTTAAGTGAGGGAAACGAGCCGTGTCTTCTTTCATTATAGCATTTTCGGGTGGGGTGTTCTGTGATTACGTCCCACCTGGGAAGGTGATGTCATTCAATGCTGCTGTGCGCCTGGAACCCACCAGGTGTGAGGGTATGTCATGGGAACAGTGCATACGCCTGCATCCCATTATTTAAAGGGGCAGGCTTATTGGAAAATGCACACTGTGGGAAGATTTCAAGCCAGGCTCCTTCAACGACACGTTGAAACAAGCATTGGCAAAGCCAATAGGGCTCGACTATGCAAGAGCTATTGGCCATGGCAATGCATTTTAACCATGTTGTACACCAGTGTGGCTGCTGTTCAGCATGGCTAAAAGTTAGTGGTGTGGAGTAGAGTTGAAAGGGGTGGAGCGGTCTGGGGTAGATTAGAGCAGATTGGGTTAGATTGGAGTGGTGGAGATGGGGTAGAGTGGAGTGGGATAGACTGGGGTATATTTATTTATTTATTTATTCAAAGTTTTATATAGCGCGAACAAGATCTTTACAGATATCAGAGCGCTTCACAATGACAAGGTAGGGGCAGTAGGAATGAACAGAGGTAGTGGGAACAATGTAGTAGTCACCAACACGAAGGGATCATAATAACAAACATAAAACATATCAATATACAGTCAGGTAAACAAGTAATATGAGACGGCACAAGTCATTGATCCCAATACAGAGGTGTTCAGGTACAACTTGGGTGTGTGGAAGGCTTATACCAGTGTTTTAGTATAGTCATCAAGTAGGGTATAGTGCCAAAGGACAAGGTGAGCATTGACACAAGGCAATGCAGAGTCTCTGATCCAACACCTATAAGGTTCAGGAGATCTTGGCCAGAAGGATGGTTTTCACCTCTTTCTTGAAGAGTGCAGTGGAGGAGATACGCCTTGTTTCAGGAGGGAGCGCATTCCAGATCCTGGGAGCCATTCCTGAGAAGGAGCGCTTGTAGGTTTTCTCTTTCCGGAATCTACGGGGTTTCAGGAGTAGATTTTTTGAGCTTCTACTGGATCTCGAACCTCCTGATATAGACAACTTTTGAGCGAGGTAGTTGGGTGCATTGTGGTGCACGGCCGCGTGTGTCATAACTGCAATTTTTAGTTGTATTCTGGCTTCAAAAGGCAACCATTTTAGGGACTTTAAGTCTGGGGAAATATGCGAATGTTTTCTTGAGCCAGTGATGAGTCTTGCGGCAGCGTTCAGGGAGGCTCTTAAGGGTGCTGTTGTGGATAGCGGGAGTCCGCTGAGGGCCACAATTCCGTAGTCTATTCGAGGGATGACTAACGCTTGTACAGCAGTTTGCATTGGAGTGCAGTAGATTGGAGTGGGGTAGAGTGTGATAGATTGGAGTTTAGGGGGTAGATTGTTATAGAGTGGAGTGGATTGGGATGGAGTGGGAAAGATTGGGATGAAGTGGGGTTGATTGGAGTAGGGAAGATTGGGGTAGAGTGGATAGAGTGAGGTATAGTCAAGTGGAGTTGGGGAGATTGGAGTCTAGTGGGATACATTCGGGTGGAGTGGATTGGGGTAGATTGGAGTGGAGTGGGGTAGATTGTAGAGGAATGGAGTGCTGTAGATTGAAGTGGGGGGATTAGAGTGGGGTAGATGAGCGTAAATTGTGCTAATTTGGGGTGGAGTGGGGTAGATTGGGAAGGTGCGGGGTAGATTGGAATGGAGTGGAAGTTTGGAGTGGAGTACAGTAGATTGGGATGAGTGGAGTGGAGTGAATTGGCATTGATTGGAGTAGATTGGAGTGGAGTAGGGTAGATTTGGGTGGACTGTAGTGGAGTTGGGTAGATTGGGTATATTGGAATGGGGTATATTGGAGTGGAGTGGGGCGGGATAGATTGGAGTGGGGTAGATTGCGTGGGGTGGATGGGGTAGATTAGGTTAGAGTGGGGTAGATTGGGGTGGAGTGGGGTAGGTTGAAGTGGAGTGGGGTAGATTGGAGTGGAGTGGGGTAGATTGGGGTGGAGTGGAATGGGGTTAATTGGGATAGAGTGGAGTTGAGTGGGGTATATTTGGACAAACTGTAGTGGAGTGGAAGGGAATGGAGTAAATTGGGTTAGATTGGGGGATTGGAGTGGAGTTAGATTGGAGTACAGTGTGGTGGATTGCGGTGGAGTGGGGTAAAATGTGGTAGACTGGGGTGAAGTAGATTGGAGTGGAGTGGGGGTAGAGTGGAGTGGAGAATGGAGTGGATTGGGTAGATTGGAGTGTAGTGGAGTGAGGTAGATTGTATTGGAGGGAAGTGGGCTAGATTGGGGTGGAGTGTGGTAGATTGGAGTTCGGAATATTGTAGTTGGGTTGATTGGGGTGGAGTGGGGTACATTGGAGTGAAGTGGGGTAGACTGTGGTAGATTGGAGTGAGGTAAACTGAAGTGGAGCAGAATGCATAGATTGGAGTTGAGTGAGATATATTGGAATGGAGTGAAGTCAATTGGATTAGAGTGGATTAGATTGTAGGGGAGTGGGCTGGATTGTAGTGGAGTGGAGTGGATTAGGGTAGATTGGAGTGCAGTGGGCTAGATTAGGGTAGTTTGGAGTGGAGTGGGGAACATTGAGGAGAATTGGAGTGGGGTAGATTGGGGTAGATTAGTGTGGAGTGGGTAAACTGGGGTAGACTGGAGTTGAGTGGAGTAAATTAGAGTGAAGTAGGGTAGATTGGGGTAGATTAAAGTGGAGTGAGGTAGATTTGAGTGGAGTAGGGTAGATTGGGGTAGATTGGAGTGGTATTGGGTAGATTTGGGTAGATTGAATTGGAGTGGAGTGGGGTAGAATGGTTGGAGTGAAGTGGGCAAGATTGCAGCAGAGTGGTGAGGAGTAGATTGGGGTAGATTTGAGTGCAGTGGAGTGGGGTAGATTGGAGTGAAGGGGACTGGGGTAGATAAGGGTAGATTGGAGTGTAGTGGGGTAGACTGGAAAGGCATGTGGTAGATTGGAGTAGAGTGGGTAGTTCAGGGTAGACTGAGCAGAATGGAGTGGGGTAGATTGGAGTGGAATGAGGTAGATTGGGGTGATGGGCAGTGGGGTAAATTGGAGTCGAGTGGAATAGGGTAGATTGGAGTGAAATGGGTAGTTTGGAGTGGAGTGTGGTAGATTGGAGTGGAATGAGGTAGAATGGGGTAATGTGCAGTGGGGTAGATTGGAGTCGAGTTGAATAGGGTAGATTGGAGTGGAGTTGGTAGTTTGGAGTGGAGTTTGGTAGATTGGAGTGGAATGAGGTGGGGTAGATTGGAGTGGAGTGAGGTAGATTGGGGTAGAGGGTAGATTTTGGTAGATTGGGGTTGATTGGGGTATTTGGAGTGGAGTAGGGTAGAATGTGGTAGATTGGAGTGGAGTGGGTATAGTGGGGTGGAGTTGGGCTAAATTTTGGTAGATTAGGGTGGGGTGCAGGGTGGCTGAGTGGAGTGGGGTAGACTGGAGTGGTGTGGAGTAGATTGGAGTGGAATGGAGTGTAGCTGTGATTGTTCGGCTACATCTCTTACACCTAAGTGCATATGAATATAGGGTGCCTGAGGCACTTTTGGTGGAATTCATTTGGGAATGAGGCACAGGCTTTAAGGAGAAATGAAGTAGTGGCTTCACTGCACAAAAATGGAATTGCTTTAAACAGAAACATACTTTGTATAGGCAGAGAAAAGGTGTCCTACATATGTGAACGAGTACACAGGTTTTAAGGAGAAATGGAATAATGGTAGCGATGCCCAAAAGTGAGCCACTTTAGAAAGCCCACAAACGCAGCCTATAAACACATGCAGTTACACAGACTGCTTTAAGAGTTTGTGGCATGTGTTTGTTTGGAAAGGCAAAAACAAACAAACCTGTACTTCATCCAAGCAACAGGGCAGAAGTTAAAAGCAACCCAAAAGTGTTTATAAAAGGATGTGCCGAACTGTAAAACAAAGCACAAACTACATCAACAGTCTGTGGCATTTGCTTGTTGCTTTAAACAGAATCACTGAATTGCCCCCAAAAAATAAAGGCAACAACAAACAAACCTGTAGTTCATACAAGGAATGGGATAGAAGTTAAAAGCAACCCAGAGGTGTCACACGGGTTTTAAGAAAAAATAGATTAACAGTAGCGCTGCCTACAAATGAGGCACTTTAAAAAGCAGATAACGCAGCCTACAAACCCATGCAGTCACACGGACTACTTTAATAGTCCATGCCATTTATTTGTTCCTGTAAAAGAAAGCGCTGCATTTCAAAAGAAATTAAGGCAAAAACAAACAACCAAACGTGTTCTTTGCACAAGTTACGGGATGTAAGTTAAAAGCTACTCAAAAGTGTTAGAACATGAAGCGCCGAACTGTAAAACAAGTTACAAACTGCTTCAAGAGACCATGGCATTTGCTTGTTGCTGTAAAAGAAATCCCCGAATTCCAACAACAAAAACATTAGAAACAATCATTGGCATAGCCAATATGTCTCGCCTTTGGGACCTTATAAGTGTTTAGTTATCCAGCACAATATCCTTGGTGCAACAACATCAAGTGTTGGATGGCTAAACACTAATAAGGTCCCTAAGGCGAGACCTAGTGGCTATGCCAATGCTTGTTTTGAGTGAGTGGCTCGTGCAGGTATGCAACGGTGAGGTAGAGATGCTGCAAGTGCTTTTACAGGAGCCCCTGTAACATTGCGCTTCTTCAAAATGTATCTTGGGTCTGGTGTAATAATTCTAGCTCCTATTCTCGCACCCAATACATCCTTAAATGTCCCATGTACAGCCACGGTTGACACTCCTATTACCCCTGCCCTCCAGTGACACTTTACCCGTCATGGGTGGTGGTGGACATGATGGTGATGGATGTGGTGGTGGTGGTGGACGTGGTGGCTAATGTGGTGGTTGACGTGGTGGTGGTGGTGGACGTGGTGGTGGTGAATGTGGTGGTGGATGTGGTGGTGGAGGTGGTGGTGGTGGATGTGGTGGTGGTGGACATGGTGGTGGTGGATGTGGCGGTGGTGGACGTGGTGGTGGACGTGGTGGTGGACGTGGTGGACGTGGTGGTGGTGGACATGGTGGTGGTGGATGTTGTGGTGGTGGTGTACGAGGTGGTCGTGGACGTGGTGGACGTGGTGATGGATGTGGTTGTGGACGTGGTGGTGGTGGACATGGTGGTGGATGTGGTGAAAGTGGTGGTGGTGGACGTGGTGGTGGTGGAAGTGGTGGTGGTGATGGACGTTGTGGTGGTGGATGTGGTGGACGTGGTGGTGGTGGACGTGGTGGTGGTGGTGGACGTGGTGGTGGTGGATGTGGTGGTGGACATGGTGGACGTTGTGGTGGTGGATGTGGTGGTGGTGGACGTGGTGGTGGAGGTGGTGGTGGTGGTGGATGTGGTGTGGTGAACATGGTGGTGGTGGACATGGTGGTGGTGGATGTGGTGGACGTAGTGGTGGTGGACGTGGTGGTGGTGGTGGACGTGGTGGTGGTGGATGTGGTGGTGGACGTGGTGGTGGATGTGGTGGTGGACGACTATTGGGTAGGAGGGTGCTGGCAGAATGCAGAAGGAGAGGAGGATCTCAAAGGGGGCACATGGGAGAACAGAAAGAGGCTGAATATTAGAAACAAACAAGCGCTGAAGAAAAGCAAGCATGCGGCTGCCATTATTCACTATTCGGCTTAGCAAGTGCAGCTGTCGTGCTGATTTAATAAACCTTAAATAGCCGCGACGGAAGAGAGGCAGTGACGGGTGGAAGTGCTTCAGGATGTAAACAAGCGTCTTCACTTTCACTTTTCAAGCACTCACACTCATGCTTGTGGCGGCATCCAACTTGCGGGAGCGAGCAGCGACCATATGTTTGTAATTAACGTGGTCGCGCCGCTGCTCGCTCCCGCAAGGTGGATGCCACCACAAGCACGAGTGAGGTGCTTGAAAAGTGAAGACCGATGGCTAAAGGCCCTCATAGGCAGCGCTTGCGCGTTGCCTATGTGAGACCTAAAAAATAACAACATAATCTGCAAAACAGTGCAGAGTTGAAATACAATCCTTTTTCAATATCATCTCATTGTTAGTGTGTGCAACAGACAGCTGACATTGTCTGCAGGCCCTGTTAATGGGTCCCAAACTACTATTACACCTGCGTCTGAAACACAGTTGCAGGTGTAATAGTAACAATGACCTTGTGCTCCACCATGTTAAGCTCATAGACTGATAGCGCTTACTTGTGCCTATTTTGTGTATTACAACCAATCCAGGAAGTGTTGGACTTTGCCAAAAGCTTGTTGTGTGTACATGATGGTCAACCTCTTGTTTTTTTTTACAGATTCCGCAAAATTAACCTTAGTTGGTGTAAAGAGTATGGGAAAAAGCGCATTCTTTTTTAAATAATGTGGCTTTTGGGGCTACCAAATTCAGGTAGCTTGCTAGCAGCTTGCTACATGAAGGGTGCATTCATAGATGCAAGAGAGCCAGGTAGTTTAATGGATCTGAGTATTGATGAGGGAAGCAGGAGTATAGTAGGCAGCAAGAAGATGTATTTTGCCTCAGCAAAAAGAGCAATGATCGGAACCTGAGAGTGAGAACATTTTAAATGTGGAAAGCTAAGAATGGCCGTGAAGGTTAGGACGAAAACACTGTACAGGACCCTGTGTTCAGAAGAGAGAAAGCCTGCCTTATGTAGATATGAAGTGGTATGGCATATGTGTGGCAGGCTGAATAGGATAGGTGTAGCAAAATTGAGGATTTCGTCAAAGGGAATGAAGATATGTTGGGGGAGTGTTGCAGTGACCTAAATCATTCATTACAGACATGTTCTTTTCTCAGAAGTTGTGGGGAAGAGAAGGCGCTGCAGCAGTTTCCCAATTTTAAGCAGGTGGAATGCATGCACAGTGGCTGTGGGGGCAACAATGCTACTCGCATACCTGGGCCTGCTATAACACCTAGGTTCCAGGTTGAGGAATTAGGCGAACATGTGAAGAAAAAGTGCACTAAAAAGCGTATACGTTTTCAAAAGAAAAGAGCGTAAGAGGGAGAGAAAGGCCATCCCATGGATGGATAGCAGAGATGGAGAAATAGATTTTGGATCAGAAGAGAGGGAAGAGGAGAAGAATTGTGCATTATCATATTAATGTGTTGAGAACCCAAAGCACAAAAAGATGTCGCCAAGGGAAATGATGCAAAGGGAAAAAGGAGCCTTGGGAGGGACTAACCGATAAGGTGGGTGGTGGTCAGTGGTGAAGTGCCAAAGCAACAGGAGACAGAGAAAGATCAATCAGTGAGGCAGGCTAAGGACTACTCTGAAGCCCAACCATTAGTACCCAGCAAGAGGTGTCGAGACCCATGTTGGGTGGTGAACCATAGCCAAGTTTCGGGGGGTTGGGGAGAGGATGTGGCCTAACGGCTATTGCGGTCGAGCTCAAATCTGGGGAACCGGGTTCGAGCCTTGACAAGGACGCCCCACTTTCAGTGATTCTGGGTAAATCACTTAATCTCCCCGTGCCTAACAAAAATGAATATGCCCTGCTGTAATGCAACTGGTGCTTGTGTAAAGTACTCTGATACCTAATACCTTTGGGTCTAGTTCAAGCTATATAAAACTCTTCTGTCTCTTATTATTCTGATGCTACACACATGGATCAATCTGATTAAGCCAAGCGGGACACCACATGTGTATGACGGAGGCAGAAGACATAAGTTTCACAGTTTATTGCTTAAGTTAATAGTATAAATATATCCCACACCAAGAGTGGTGGGGGTAGTTCATCTCAGCCTCAGGTACCCACAGACCACCCACCCAAAGAGTTTCCACATAGAACATTCACTGGCTTATAGTATCAAACCAACACTGGACATCAAACAGGCAAGGGGCAGCCGCCTGATCTCTACATAAACAACGTATGCTCATCTTGGGTGGGAGTAATAGGGGGCAAGTCCAGGACGTTTGCATCGGTGCTACGTGTGATGCATACGGTGAAACGCTAGTGCTGCTTTCATAATCACAACATTTGTCTGGGTGCAAACACACATACAGACATATCAAAAATCGAGCTATTTAAACTACCTCAGTGTGAATACTTGCAGGGTAAAGAGAAATCATTAAGCAACAAAAAAAAAACATTTTTTACACAGAAAACATGACTTTAAGTAAAAACTGTGAGACAAAAACTGAAATAGACCTGCAGCTGTATCTGCAAGTTGAGGAGGTGGTGTCTGCGACAATCTCAGAGTCTTCAGGTAGGGAAAGAAATTCTTCCATAGTTCACTGGCAACGGCTAGGTGGTGCTCTTTAACAACAGATAAAAGGTTGTTGATTTTGAAGTGCTGTATCCCCCACCTTCAGTCCCAGACTGGGGCGTTCATGAACACTTCTAGAACAACAAAAACAAAATAAACAAGCGCGGCCGCGAATGCAGCTGCAGCGTCCCGCTGCTCTGGGCTAACAAGTGGGAGGGGAGGGGGGAGTGCGAGAGAACACACAGCGATTCCCTTACGGGAGCGAGCAAACATATGTTGCCAAAGCTCGCTCCCACAAAGGAATCGCCAAACGTGCACGCATTGCCATTGAAAGCAATGGAATGCGTGCACGTTTTTGCCTGAAAAGCCAAATCGATTTCTATAGGTCTTTCCCTAAGAGGCGAGACCAAAAATAAAGTGCAGCTCTGAAAAAAATTGAAAAAAGTACCTCAAATCACAGCAAGAGCAGCTGATAGACAGTGGAAGGACACACATAAAACAAAATCAATTAGTACTTGGTCATGCTCCAGAGGAATAAAAGGAAGTGATGTGAGCTATATGGTGGCAAACTAGGGGCCAGATAAAAAGAATGACAATTATTTGATTTGGATGCAAATAAACTACCATTCCCAGCGTGCATCAGTAAGAACTTACAACGGAAATTAGGTACACCAGAGGCTTAATGAAGCATGAAAAGCACGCAGAAGAATGGTGGTATACATCGAAAGCAGCCTACTGACATTGGCCTCTGATGAGAAGCAACAACGGCTTCGAAACGCGTAAGGCCGGGACTGAACGAGGGATGGGAAGCTGCATGCCATAACAAATAAAGGAGTTGTAACTCACCTTACTAGGGGTGCGGCCTCAAACTGTTGGGATCTTGGAGGAATATATATATATATAGTAGTGAGCTGTCCCCCTCACCCACTGGCACAATGCAGTGTTAGACCAGGGCCAGACTGGCCGTAGCAGGCATCAGGCATTTTCTCAGGAGGATGGAAGGGTGGGGGCCAGCTTTGAAGCGGTGGGGGACAGTTTTGTAATGGGAGCCAGTTTTGCAGCAGTCCTGCAATAACAGCCCCCAGTAACAAAAGCAGCAGTGCCGGGGTCGGTTTAGTTAAGCAGCAGTGCTGCACACATGCAACCGGTGGCCAGTCCGATGACATTGCCAGGGCTGATTTGTGTTCTCAGTCCGGCCCTGTTAGGGACCACATTTGGCAGACGAACACATTGAGCAGAATATTTCAGCAGCATCAAAGCCAGGCTGGCGCAGTCCTTATCATATTAATAACACAACAATTGAACGTTCAAGCTGGACCTTAATATAAGTGAATAGCAACATGCAAGCACCTAAGCTAACAGTAACAGCACCGTAAAACACAATAGTATCAACAATGATGGTTACCCATTCTTTGAAGTGAACAAAAAAGTGAGGGGTTGAATGCTTAAAAGAATCTCATCCACTGGTAATTACACATGGCCAATTTCCAGTCCATTGTTATATTGCAGACCATGCCACCTTAGATTTTTTTATTTCAGTGCGACCCCCTGAGAGTGACTGGTGTGCCTAGACATCGGTTCCATGGTTACTGTGCCACCTGAACCAAGCAACACCCAACTGAATGTCCTCAGTCAGGGTGAAACCGGTCCTGGGTTGTTTGTATTCCCCCCTCAGGGAGGACACAGCCTTGCAATTCAGGCTAGACTGTTCCGATTGGATCAGGGTCAAGATTGATTTGCATATGGCTGATTCCAAACCTAGGTAGCAAGGTATGTAAAATAACAATGGACTGGGATGCGGCCTGAGTATCTACCGGTGACTGAAAATAAATCAACCCTCACACCTGAACGCCCTTACCTTAATCCCAATACCTTAACCCTGTACACTAACGCTTTACCTGTATGCTTACCCTCAATTCCTAACCCATAAACCCTTACATTTTCATAATTAATCCCTTACACTTAGCACCTTTCCCCTTATCTGAGTTCCTAAACTCCCTACCCATACCCCTTAATTCCTGCCCCTTACCCTTAGTATTTTACTCTTTCATTTAACTCCTTACCTACAACCTTTTAACCCATTACACTTAACCACTTATCTTTAACCCTAACCCATCCTAAAAATAAATAATCCTTTCACCTTCTCCACTCCATGATGGTGTACTGGTTAAAATAACCCTAATAGCTGGTTATATATATTGCAAATCACAAACTGAATTGTATGTTGCCGCGTGGAGACTTGGTGTAATTGCCCAGCTTGTGGAAATTCATATTATCAAATCCCTGCCAGAGGAAAGTCTGAGAAGGCCCAGCTTGAACTTTAAACTACAACATGCAGCAGGCACTCAACCATCTGAGATATTTTACCAGATGGAAAGATGGACGAAGGATGCGCTCCAGGCGAAATGCTGACTTCCTGGGACATAAACCCCCTACGTAGGAGGGAGGTGTGTGGGTCAGGCTGTGCAGAGTCAGAAAGACACCACCTGGGAAAGTGTGAAAGAGAGCCAGCATGGCCCCACGCCTGTCTTTTTGTGAAACCCTTTAATCCTGTTTGTTATGTTTCATTCTGCTTCTGGCCTTTTTTTTAGGTTGTACTATCTTCCGTGGAAAGTGAAAAGTCAAGTATTTTAATGACCTAATTTTTGCCATTTTGTGTTTTAAAATATGAAATATAATTTCATGGCTCAATAAACTAGCAGCCCACTGTAAAGCTGCCCTCTCCTCCCAAGATGACTTGGTTGAGGTTCAGTTACTCTCCGACTTCTACAACTCGACCATCTCCAACATCATGGATGACATTGCACCACTCCACCAAAAAAATGCCTCAACAAAACTATCCAAACCGTGGTACAACAACAATCTAAACACGGAACATCACAAGCTCAGGGCTGTTGAACGGTCCTGGAAATCCAAGCCCTCCCATGACTAACTAAAACTCCTTAGCGATGTTAGGAGCTTCTACAACAAACAAATCAAGAGCGCTAAAGCTGACTACTTCAGACACTAACTTGATCAAGCTGCTAAATGCCCCAAGAAACTTTTCAAATTGGTCAAACAGCACTCAGTGGAAGGTCCAAACCATTCTGACTCTAGAGGCAGTCCACCCTCATGCGAAAAACTTGTTGCTTTCTTCACTGAGAAATTAAGACTCATCACCATTGAACTCACCTCCAAGAAGGCTCTCCTGCCATCCTCTGGGTTCACACCACCCCTTGACCTCTTAGAAAAGTGCAAACCTATCATCCTGAACACTAAGAACAATGCGTCATGGGGCACCTTTACCCCATTCAGTGTAAAAGACATCAACAAGATTCTTCAGAAAATCAACCCACCTAACCACTTCAGTGACCCGTTGCCCCCGGCCATCATCAAAGAAATCAAGAATGCACTCATCCCCAGTTGGACAAGGATTTGAAATGCTTCTTTATCACAAGGCATGATCCCAGACTGCCTAAAAGCAGCTCAGGTGTCACCTATATGAAAAAAAACGAACGCAGATAAAGCTGACCTCCGTAGCTTCCGCCCTATCTCTAACATCCCCACCCTAGCCAAACGACTAGAAAAATGCGTACAATCCCAACTTTGTGCTCACATAGAGAACTTCCAACTTCTAGATCAGCATCAATCCAGCTTTCGAAAGGGGCACAGTACGGAATCAGCTCTCACTCACATTAAGGATGACATTTAAAAATTCTTGACCAAAATGATTCCTGCCTCCTAATCCTCCTTGACCTTTCCTCCGCATTCGATATGGTTAATCATTACAACGTCCTATCCATTCTGAAGAACAGGATGGGTTTCACGGGTTGGGTGCTACAATGGTTCTCATCCTTCCTCCACCACAGATCACAAAGAGTAATGGCAAACCACTCTCTCTCCCAGCCTTCTCCAGTACTCATGGGTGTCCTTCAAGGGTCAGCCCTTTCTCTTATACTCTTCAATCTTTTCTTGGAACCACTAGCTCGGTGGTTCCCAAACTGTGCGCCACGGCGCCATGGTGCGCCGTAAGAACTAGCCAGGGGCGCCACGCACATCTTAGGAATGTGGGAAAGGTAGGTCCTGAATACGATTTTTGTAAAGTGGAATGTTTGTAGATTACGTCTTTGCGGCGCCGAGTAACCCATTTGGGACTGTCGTGGGGGAGTTCTGAACACCCCCCTGTCAGTATCTACTCGAGAAAATGGTTTGGTACAGCCCCAGCACGTAACATGCTTCAAAAAGCTTCCAGTTAGGCAGGGTCAGGGGCAATCAGGAGCAATTCAAAGCGTTATTCCTGCCCGTGTTCTGCAGCGCCTCTAGGCCATTGTCATTACAAGTAGGTTTGAAAGAAAGGAAATGTGAAATGTACGATCGGGTAATCATGAGAGATTCCCCCGAGCTCTACACCACACGTCTTTAAATAAATTACACAAACTAATTGTTGTCATTTTAAATTGAAACTAAAGAGAATCTGGCAAGTAAAGCACCCATTCCTATTTTTATGCAGTTCTGAAAGTCTCAGAACCGCAAGCCAAAAAGCAGTACTTGTGTACGCCCGTTGTACTTGAGACCCACGGGGAGAGATCTCGTCAAACTGGACTTTGCCAGTTTGCCACAATAATCTCAGAGCCTCTGCCTTATGACTGGGAAGTCACCAAAACTCCGTTTTGGTAAGCATCCCACTCATACACATCTGTAGTGCAGCCGCCTCCCAGCAGGCAGTAATGAGCAATGATTTAGTGTGAAAAGCACTGCACTGTGTCCCTTTCACACACAAACACTGCAGCTCTACGGCGGCTGCCTCCCAGCAGGCTCACACTCTGCATCACCCATCCTGCCCAGCCCTCTGATAATATAACTCAGTTGCCCATGGGTAAACCACATGCACAAGAGCTCGTGCACTAGAGAGGATGAACAGAAGAAGCACACAGCGCCACCCTGAAGGAGAGTGTCTCACATATGAAAGGAGCTCATAGGAAGTGGATATCTCAAACGTGGAAGTAGTGCAAGGGGAAAGGTGGTTGTCACAGCTGGTGGTGACACAGAGAGGAAGGGTACTTTTGACTTCAGGGATAAGGGTGCATTTGAGCACCTTCAGGGACTTACTAGGATGTGCATCAAAGCACCTTCAGAGACAGAGTAGCCGTGCATTCAAGCCATTTCAAATCTCTGACCACATCCTTATGGACCATGGTGGTGCATCTAAGCATCTTGAAGGCCAAAGTGAAGCATCTAGGCACCTTTACAAAACTGATGGGCCCCTAAGCATGTGCTGGGACATTGAGCTGAATCAAAACATATGGACGAGGGTAAGTCCACACTTCAGAGCTATTTTGTGCTTGAGCTAAGTTTCTGCTCCAAACACAAAAGTATAAACAGAAAGATGCATCAAAACAGACGGAGGGAAAAGAAGGTGAATAGAAGCACTAACAAAGTAAGGACGATCATGGCACAGGCATAGTGAGATTAACAAGGGCCACATAAATACGCAGGAATGTTTCTATGCACTTACAGTCATTTAAACAATTAAAGTTTATTATTAAACGTCTGCTTTAATTATTATTATGTTACAAATATAATTATAATATGTTCATCAGCTTCATCCCAATTATTTTCAGGTAGTAAAATGGGTACTTACGTGTCCAGGCTTACATCCCCCCTCCACCCGAAGAAAAAGTAACATAAGTGGGAGCCGCGGCCAATGGCCAATAGGTCAAGGGAGCAGCAGGTCCAAAAAGTTTGGGAACCACTGCACTAGCTTTTTCACTAAATTACACAAACATTCTCTTCCATATGTATGCGGATGATACGCAACTTCATCTGAAAATCTCATCCCCTGATAACATCATCTCACTCAACACTACCCTAACGTCTACTCAAAATTGGTTAACTGAGAACCATCTCCTGCTCAACACCTCCAAAACTGAATTCCTTCTTTTCTCTCCTCCGAACCACATCCCCAAAGCCAGACCTTTGGCTGAATCACCTCACTGGTTTCAACTGACTGCACCCCTCTCCTCATAGACTCAGCCAAATCTCTCAGGGTCACCCTGGACAAGCACCTGAATATGAAAAATCACATCAGCAATGTGTGTAAGGGAGCTAATCACTTGATGAGGACACTTAGAAATATCAAACCATTCCTTCCACAATCTGATTTCAAGCAGGTGGTCCAAGCGCTTGTCTTGCCGAGGCTAGACTACGGCAACGCTACGCTCTGTGGCCTTCCCAAATACACCCTTGCTCCACCAAGGGCATCACTGAACGCTGCGGCTAGACTGGTTACAGGTACCAAACAAAATGAGCACATATTCCCAGTCCTAAAATCTCTTAAATGGTTGCCTTACGAAGCTCGAATTCAATTAAAGATTGCCATTCTGACGCACCAAGCCCTGCATTTCAAAAGTCCCAGGTACTTAGAGCAAAAGCTTGAATTATCCTGTGATGGGAGAGCCTCAAGAAGCGCTAACACTTTCCTCTTAAATCCACTCATCCTTCGCAAAAAGAGAACTTGTCACCGAGCCTTCTCCGGCGCTGCCCCAATGATATGGAACTTTCTTCCTCCGGAAGTACGCAGAATATCCCCAACGACTGCTTTCAAACTGGAAGCTAAAAGATTCCTAATGAATAAATTCTTACCTTAATGGGGCTAGGTTCACCTGCTCTAAGTCATTGATCCTACAACCATTGTACCATCATTTGATGCTGCTGTTCTCTACTGCATAGTGTGCCCCCCTTCGTAGCCCGCTATATACATGTTTATTGTATTACTCTCCTTGACTCAATGTCTTGTAATTATGCGATTATTCCAGTTGTTTTATTCTTACTTGATGTCGTTTTTGCACTGATGTACTTCCTTCCATCCTTTTGTAAAGCACTCTGATATCCTTCTGGATCTTGTTCGTGCTATATAATACTTTATAAAAAAAATAAAAAAAGGCCATGGGCTGTTACTGTGGTTACGCCGGCTCCCAAGATAACGCCACGTCCTAGCGGCTAATCTGAGGAGGGCCCATCACAACAGGGTGACATTCCTCTAGGAATCCCCTTACAGGAGCGGCAACAGATTGTAAGGTTATGTTACTGTAGTGACATGGTATTAGCGACGTGGTATCACAAGGTCACTTTGTTGCAGTGATATCACACTAGTAGATTAGATAACAGCAGTGAGTTGCCACTGCGAGGTCATTGTTCTGCAGTGACATCCCACTTGAAGGTAACTTATTGCAGTGACAACATTCTGCGGGATCACGTTACTGCAGTGACATCCAACTGTGTCACTTTAATGATGTTACATCACATTGAAAGAGCTCCTTGCTGCAGTGGTAGTCGACTTTGATACAGTGATATCCCACTGGAAGGTTCCAATCGGACACTGACATTTAGTGACAAACCCCTTGAAATATCGCTTTACTGCAGTGATCTCCCTGTGAAAGGCCACTATTCTCAAGCGAAATCACCCTAGACAGTCCCCTTAATGTAGCCACGTCATAGCAGACTCGCTCCTTCCTGAACAGATATGCCAGGGGTGGTACCCCACTGGAAGGCCACTTTACTAAACAATGGCTGATTGATTTACTGTAGTAACATGTTATCACAGGGTTACACTGCTGCGCTGATATCCCAGTGGAAGATTACAGTACCGCAGTGACATGCCACTGCAAGGCCATTTTACTGCAGATACATCACTCTGCAGTGTCACTTTACAGCAGGAACAACCCCCGGCAAGGTCACTTTACTGCAATTCTTATATCCCACTTGAGGGACTCTTTACTTCAGTGATATCTCACTTGAGGGATACTTTACTTCAGTGATATCCCACTGGGAGGTTACTTTACTTCAGTGATAACCCACTTGAGGGACTCTTTATTTTAGTGATATCCCACTGGAAGGTTACTTCACTACAGTAATATCGCACTGGAAGATCACTTTACTTCAGTGATACCTCACTTTAAGGACACTTTACTTCAGTGCTATCGCACTGGAAGGTCGCTTTACTACAGTGATATCCCACTTGAGGGACTCTTTATTTTAGTGATATCCCACTGGAAGGTTACTTCACTACAGTGATATCGCACTGGAAGATCACTTTACTTCAGTGATACCTCACTTGAAGGACACTTTATTTCTGCGATATCGCACTGGAAGGTTGCTTTTCTACAGTGATATCCCACTGGAAGATCGCTTTACTTCAGTGATTTCTCACTTGAGGGACACTTTATTTTAGTGATATCCCACTGGAAGGTTACTTCACTACAGTGATTTCGCACTGGAAGATCCCTTTACTTCAGTGATACCTCACTTGAAGGACACTTTATTTCAGTGATATCGCACTGGAAGGTCGCTTTTCTACAGTGATATCCCACTGGAAGATCGCTTTACTTCAGTGATATCTCACTTGAGGGACACTTTATTTTAGTGATATCCCACTGGAAGGTTACTTCACTACAGTGATATCGCACTGGAAGATCACTTTACTTCAGGGGGATCTTTTGAGACGCCACCTACACTTGTTGCTTTCACGGACTTAAGCCCATAGCTAGCGGAACCCGCTTCGCGGGTCCCGCGTCGCAGGAGGAGGGCATCTGAGGACGTCTGCTGCTGGGCGGTGTGTGTGCGACAGGGCTGCGAGCTACAACCCGGACTCAATCTCCCAGGAGTCCCGGGTTGTCTAGGCCGATCCAGCAGGCCCGCTCTCCCTGACCGCCCCGCCCAGCCACACCTGCTTCATATACCGGCAACATCATTCCCTGCCTTGGGATCTTTTGAGACGCCACCTACACTTGTTGCTTTCACGGACTTAAGCCCATAGCTAGCGGAACCCGCTTCGCGGGTCCCGCGTCGCAGGAGGAGGGCATCTGAGGACGTCTGCTGCTGGGCGGTGAGTGTGCGACAGGGCTGCGAGCTACAACCCGGACTCAATCTCCCAGGAGTCCCGGGTTGTCTAGGCGGATCCAGCAGGCCCGCTCTCCCTGACCGCCCCGCCCAGCCACACCTGCTTCATATACCGGCAACATCATTCCCGGCCTTGGGATCTTTTGAGACGCCACCTACACTTGTTGCTTTCACGGACTTAAGCCCATAGCTAGCGGAACCCGCTTCGCGGGTCCCGCGTCGCAGGAGGAGGGCATCTGAGGACGTCTGCTGCTGGGCGGTGAGTGTGCGACAGGGCTGCGAGCTACAACCCGGACTCAATCTCCCAGGAGTCCCGGGTTGTCTAGGCCCATCCAGCAGGCCCGCTCTCCCTGACCGCCCCGCCCAGCCACACCTGCCTCATTAATCCACCTATAAAGACCAAACTCCATACGCTGCGCGGGAGCGCCCGGGTTTAGCCCGGGACAAGGGGCGGGACCGTCTGTGGCCGTCAGGGGCCGAAGGAGGCTGGGCTGGGCCCACCTTATTTCGCCTGCACTTTTCGGACCCTGGCTGGACTGTGCTACAGGATACAGCTATGCCCTCACCAGCCCTAGGAGATACTTCATCAAGGGCAGGGGGCAGTAACACTGGGACTTTGGACAACTTTTTTAAACCAGCAAAGGGGGAAGGGGGAAAGGAAAGCCCCCTAGAGAAGCGAAGGGTTGAGCGTCGTCGCTCCATTGAAAATATGAAAAATCGACCCCTTAGTGAGATAACCCCCTACCCTGTCTCTCAAGAGGAAAGCCCCCGTCATGGTAGTCAGGATACATTAACCCAAGAGGGTGTCCCTCTATTGCTACGGGACACTATCCCTAATCCCGGCACACTCCCTGAACAGACCATGGAGGCCATCCCGCTCCTAACCGATAGCAGTGTGACTGTCGATTTGACTACCCAAACAACCTCGGGAGCCAAAACCAAGAAAAACAAGCCTAAGCAATTTGTTGTGGCGGAGGTACATGGCCCTCCACCCAACAAGCGTAGAAGAAAGACGAGGGGTGGGCAGGGGGAAAACTAAAATTCCCTACTCAGACTTTGGGAAAAATTTTAAGCCGGTACATACCCCAGATAGGCCCGGAGTGAAGATATCTGTAGCCGCCTCCCCAAAGGGTATTAACATGTCTACTGCTGTCGTCAATAGTGACCTAGGGATTAAACCACCCAATACAACACCCCCTGCTATATCCTTGGGGAGTATAGAATTTTTACTAAGATCACTCCTATTGCCTATAAGTGAGAGTCTAAAAAAAGTAGAGATCAGGCTCACTATCTTAGAAACTACCTTATCTGGTCTGAATGCCGCGGCTAGCAAGCAGACTAAACCCGCTGGGCCCAATCTTTCTTTAGGGACCCTCCCCTATTTACAAAATCCCCACCTCAATGCAGGACTTTCACAGGGCACCGCTTTAGCTCCCCCTTTGCAACCACTTATGTCTATCCAAGTCCCAGTTCCATCGAACATTCCTAACATTGCGCCCCCCGAGAAAGTGGCTACAGCCTCTTATAGTCCAGCCCCAGGCATAATGCATAGGGCCCTACCAAACGTTTGTAAATCCCCTTCTTCGCCGGCAAGGCCCGCTCCCAGACCCCGGAGACCGGACCTGCCTCCGGAAGCTAATAGCTTTATGGTGGTATTGGCGGGTGCCCCCCCTCTTGAAAGGGGTGAAAATGAAAATTTCCAAACACTCAAGAGGAAAGTTATCAAGTGGCTCAATTGGAACAGACCCTTACCACCCCACTTTAATAACGAGATCACTATGGTTAGAAGGGTACCATGGCTGGGGAGGACAAAGAAAACAATAATAGGGGATTGCATTATGGTGTCCTTTCGAGACCCTGGCACTGTTTTGCATATTTGCGCAGGGTCAAATAGATCATTGGACTCCACCATACAGTCTTTGCCAGTCTCCTTCTTCTTCCCCCCAATCCGCATGCATCATGAGCCACCACAAGGCAACTGGACAAGGGTAGAGCGGAGACCCAGATACAAGGAACATATTGCATGTCCAGTTTACCAACCGCCTGATACACCCTTCTTTCATTATAATCGTTTTAACTGTTTGGGGGGGTTGGATGGGGTTGATTGACTGCTTTCAAATTTAGCTCCCAAGCTTGTGACCCCGGACAACGGCCCCTGTGTTCTCCCTGAGCTAGTTGGACCTATTGTCGAGAACGTCATCGATGTATCAAACATTGAAATAATTGGGATTGTTCCCCCTGACACTTCTTTCTCTGCGACTTCCACTACTAAGCACTTGAGACTCATCTGGTGGAATGTGGCTGAACTTGCTAACAAGCTGAACACCCCGGACTGGATAACATATATTGAGACTGGGGACGTTTGCATGTTCCAGGAGACCTGGGCAAGGGAGGAATACATGCACCAGGGATACCAGTCATTCTTTATCCCGGCCAGGTGGGAGGGCAAAGGCCGTCCTTCTGGTGGTCTAACAACATGGGTGGCATCCCATTTAGGATGCGAGGCCCTACGCCTGCCGGTACCATCTGACGATATTCTTGTGGTCCTATTATCATGGCCGAATCAAGCAAAACTTGCTTTGATTAACATCTATTCGAGGCCAGTGGGAGTTGCCAGGGAGTCACCTACCATTGATGAGCTTTCAGCTGCCCGGCCTCCTAGAGGGTTTTACGATGGAAGAAGAGGCCAGGTGGTTAGTACCCTCGGTAGAGGCCCCTCCCCCGAAGGCATGGACCCCCGTAGCATTGCAGATCACAGCCCTAACCCTAAAGTTCGGAATCCGAGCATGCAACGGGCGCACCAAATCAGATGTACCTAGTAGAATTACCTATAATAGAGCGGGAAGAAACTCCCGCTTGGATTATGTCTTGGTACAGATAGCGAACTGGCCAACTATCAAGGATTTTAGGGTTTCCGAAAGGCTAGATAGCGATCACAATGCTTTAGAACTTGATCTTATTCACCCTGGCCTTCAAACCCCTGCAATAATGAGTGAAGAAAATATACCTGAACTTCTGTTAGCCAATAACAAAAAAAGAATCAGGTGGGAAAAAATTGTCTCAAACCAGGAGAAACTTCCGAAGCTTTACGCAAGGTTAATCCCTATTCTAGAGAGTGTAGGAGACTTAGCCATTGAGAATGGCAATTAAGACACACTGGGCAAATTATACCAGGCACACGAGGATCTCATAAAGGGTGTGGCTCCCATCCTATTTAGTAACGTACAAAACTCGAGGAGGGGGCAGCCTCACAAATCCTCGTGGTATAATACAGCCTGCAAAAAGGCAAAAGGAGAACTTCTTAAAAATATTAAGGAGGGCCTAGGTGGAGAGAAGGTAAGAGAAAGCAGACGGGCTTATAAAAAACTACTTGTCCACGCTAAAACTGAATGGGAGGTGAATCAATGGGAGGAGCTTAACAACTCCCTTGTAAAAGGAGATCACAGAATGTTCTGGAGAGTAGTGAATGGGGGGTCGGGGAATCTCTACTCAGCTATCGAGCCCAACATTGCAGCTGGGGTGTGGCAGGCTCATTTTCAATCCCTCTATAGCTCAGAGTTGGGAGAAATTACGAGCAATATTGGTTGTGGTCAGGCGGCATACAAGGGGGATCCAATAACAGTGGGAGAGGTTAGGGTAGCAATAGCAGGTCTGACCGCGGGTAAGGCACCAGGATTGGACGGCCTACCTGGGGACCTGTTTAAACAGGAACCCGACGTTTGGGCCCCCTACCTTGCCATTCTGTTTAACGGAGTTTTGAGCGGCATGGAAGTTCCGAGTACTTGGCTGGGGGCAGAGGTGGTTCCCATATTTAAGAAGGGCTCGCCTCTGCTCCCAGCCAATTACAGACCAATCAGCTTAATGGATGTACCGCAGAAGCTGCTTGGTAGGGTACTGTTGAATCGGCTTCAGGACTGGATAGAAGAAACGGGTGTCCTCAGCCCCTATCAGGCAGGATTTAGAAAGGGAATCTCAACAGTGGACCAGGCCTTCCGACTGAATATTATCTATTGGAGGGCAGTGTTTTGCGAGGGCGGCAGCTTATACACAATATTTGTGGATTTGAGAGCCGCCTTCGATCTGGTGCCTAGGGGCAAACTTTGGAGTGTCCTGTCTGAGATGGGTGTACCCGCGGACATCTTGATAATCTTACAGAGATTACATCATAATAACTATGCACGAGTGAGGTATGGGAAGTCAGGGGAACTGACGGATAGATTCCCCGTTGACAGGGGGGTCAGGCAGGGCTGTGTGCTTGCACCGACCCTGTTCTGCCTCTTTGTCAACGGGGTAATCGCCCATCTGAACGGTACGGAACATACTGACGCCCCAAAATTGAACGGCAGCAGGGTCCCTGCAATTATGTTTGCAGATGATACCCTGCTGCTGTCTAAAACCCCAATGGGGATTCAGCGGATTCTCGACTCTTTTGTGGCCTTTTGTACAGATAGGGGCCTAGAAATCAATGCAGCAAAAACTAAATTTATGGTCTTGAATCCAAGTCAAAAACTGCGCCCGAATCCGTTACTGGGAGCGTCACGGTTGGAGAGAGTCTCTACCTTCGAATATCTAGGCGTGACCCTCAATGAGACTATGTCTTGGGGGCCACACCAGACTAGGGCCAACCTTAAATTAGTGCAGACTACTGGGGGCATCGCACGGATGTTGAAAAATTCGACACATCGGCCGTTGGGACCGCTCATTCAGATCTATAAGGCACAGGCTAGGGGCGCTACTATGTATGGGGCGGAACTGTGGGGACATACACCAACTCGTAGTCTGTCGGTAACTGAGAACAACTTTATTAGACAGATAGTTGCACTTCCGCCCAGCACCCCGCTCCTTCCCCTGAGGCTAGATCTGGGACTGAGACCAATAGCTGATGAAATAGGTCTTAGACCCATAGTCTTCTGGCGAAGACTGTGGAGCAGTGATGAACTCTCTGCTTATAGGGCGGAACTAAGGGAGCTCTTAACTCATCCGAAAGCGTTACAGATCCCTTGGGTAAAATATATCCAAAAATCATGCACGAGATTGGGGCTCCCAGATCTTTGGTCAGACCTTGGTTGTAGGGGGTATCTCCCGATGTACAGAATTTTAAAAACTGATGTTTCGAGTTTAATGGTGTTTGCATTGGCAAAATTTCTTACTAACGTCTGGCATATCCGTACTAGTATTTTGAAGTCCCAGCCCCAGATTTAATTCTAAAGTCCTTTCCAAATGTAACCTTTGTAGTTTTAACTGCTTGAAATGATTGATTTTATAGTGTATAAATATGCATTGTTGATACCTGTGGTGATTTTATTATGGTGCATATGTTTTATGTTGTTGTATATCTTTGATGGCCATGTGGCCAAAATAAAGATTAAATAAATAAATAAAAGATATCGCACTGGAAGATCGCTTTACTTCAGTGAAACCTCACTTGAAGGAGACTTTACTTCAGTGATATTGCACTGGGAGGTCGCTTTTCTACAGTGATATCCCACTGGATGGTCAATTTACTTCAGTGAAATCTCACTTGAGGGACACTTTACTTCAATGATATCCCACTGGAAGGTCGCTTTACTAAAGTGATATCCCACTGGAAGATCGCTTTACTTCAGTGATATCCCAATGGAAGGTCGCTTTACTTCAGTGATATCCCACTGGAAGGTTGCTTTACTTCAGTGATATCCTACTGGAAGGTTACTTTACTTCAGTGATATCCCACTTGAGGGACTCTTTACTTCAGTGATATCCCACTGGAAGGTCACTTTACTTCAGTGATATCTCACTTGAAGGACGCTTTACTTCAGTGATATCCTACTGGAAGGGTACTTTACTTCAGAGATATCCCACTTGAGGGACTCTTTACTTCAGTGATATCCCACTTGAGGGACTCTTTACTTCAGTGATATCTCACTTGAAGGACGCTTTACTACAGTGATATCCCACTGGAAGGTTACTTTATTTCAGTGATATCCCACTGGAAGGTCGCTTTACTTCAGTGATATCCCACTGGAAGGTCGCTTTACTTCAGTGATATCCTACTGGAAGGTCACTTTACTTCAGTGATATCCCACTTGAGGGACTCTTTACTTCAGTGATATCCTACTGGAAGGTTACTTCACTTCAGTGATATCGCACTGTAAGGTCACTTTACTTCAGTGATACCTCACTTGAAGGACACTTTATTTCAGTGATATACCACTGGAAAGTCGCTTTACTACAGTGATATACCACTGGATGGTCACATTACCTCAGTGATATCTCACTTGAAGGACACTTTACTTCAGTGATATCGCACTGGAAAGTCGCTTTACTACAGTGATATCCCACTGGATGTTCACATTACTTCAGTGATACCTCACTTGAGGGACACTTTACTACAATGATATCCCACTGGAAGATCGCTTTACTACAGTGATATCCCACTGGAAGATCGCTTTACTTCAGTGATATCCCACTGGAAGGTCGCTTTACTTCAGTGATATCCCACTGGAAGGTCACTTTACTTCAGTGATATCTCACTTGAAGGACGCTTTACTTCAGTGATATCCTACTGGAAGGTTACTTTACTTCAGTGATATCCCACTTGAGCGACTCTTTACTTCAGTGATATCCCACTTGAGGGACTCTTTACTTCAGTGATATCTCACTTGAAGGATGCTTTACTACAGTGATATCCCACTGGGAGGTTACTTTATTTCAGTGATATCCCACTGGAAGGTCGCTTTACTACAGTGATATCCCACTGGATGGTCACTTTACTTCAGTGATATCTCACTTAAAGGACATGTTACTCCAGTGATATCGCACTGGAAGGTCGCTTTATTACAGTGAAATCCGACTTGAGGGACTCTTTACTTCAGTGATACCTCACTTGAGGGACACTGTACTTCAATGATATCCCACTGGAAGGTCGCTTTACTACAGTGATATCCCGCTGGAAGATAGCTTTACTTCAGTGATATCCCACTGGAAGGTCACTTTACTTCAGTGATATCCCACTGGAAGGCAGCCGCGGCCGGTAGTAGGTGTAACTGCCGGGCGGTGATGTGGGGAGGGGGAGGGGCAGGGTGGGGGTAGTAATGTATGGATTACAGACTTTAACAGGTAAGTAAACATATAAATAAATAAAACTAATTTTGTTGCGCGCACTGCACCGCATTTGGTGATGCAGTGCACACAACGAAATTCATTTTATTTATTTATATGTTTACATACCTGTTAAAGTCCGTAATCCATATATTACTACTTTCCACCCTGCCCCACCCCCTCCCCACGTCACCGCCCTGCAGTTACACCTACTACAGGCCGCGGCTGCTGGAAGGTCACTTTACTTCAGTGATATCCCACTTGAGGAACTCTTTACTTCAGTTATATACCACTGGACGGTCACTTTACTTCAGTGATATCTCACTTGAAGGACGCTTTACTTCAGTGATATACCACTGGAAGGTCACTTTACTTCAGTGATATCTCACTTGAGGGACTCTTTACTTCAGTGATATCCCACTTGAGGGACTCTTTACTTCAGTGATATCTCACTTGAAGGACGCTTTACTACAGTAACATCCCACTGGAAGGTTACTTTATTTCAGGGATCTCCCACTCGAAGGGCGCTTTACTTCAACGATATACCACTGGAAGGTCGCTTTACGTCCGTGATATCCCACTGGAAGGTCGCTTTACTTCCGTGATATCCCACTGGAAGGTCACTTTACTTCAGTGAGAGCCCACTGGAAGGTCACTTTGCTTCAGTGATATCCCACTGGAAGGTCACTTGACTTCAGTGATATCTCACTGGAAGAACACTTTACTTCAGTGATATCTCATTTGAAGGATGCTTTACTTTAGTGATATCCACTGGAAGGTCGCTTTACTACAGTGAAATCCCACTGGAAGGTTACTTTACTTCAGTGATATCTCACTGGAAGGTTACTTTTCTTCAGTGATATCCCACTGCACGGTCACTTTACTGTAGTAATATTTCTCTGAAAGATTACCTTTCTGTAGAGACAATCCACAGGAATTTCTCTTTACTGAAGTGCCATTGCACTGGACCATCAGTTTGCTCCAGTGACATTACACTACAAAATCAATTTTCAGGTCTTGTGACAGCCATGACCTTTTGATTTTACTAAAATTGCATATATAATGCACATACTTATAGAGCTTTCATCCAGTACTCTTCACCCATTGGTCTCTTGCTGTGTCACTCATATTCTTCTTGCATCTACCACAGAATACAGTAAGGGACACTGCGTGAGCACACTTCAATAATTTGCTAAGTTCACTTTGAATGACAGTATTCTGCTCTTTTTAAATGAACACGTCCACACACGAAATAGTTCCCTTCAGTGTCAGGGACCTAAAAAAGAGTTCTTCTCTTAGGCAAATCTATAAATTCAGCCAGAATGCAAAGAAAAAAAACTCCTTTTCAGTTTAGACAGGCACCTCGTATTCCGGAGAGTGCTAAAAACCTTGCTTACCTCTCATATAATTTTAAATAGACTAATACTAAAAAAGAATTTTACTCTCATAGAATTTTAAATACTCAAACGAAATTTTTTTTTTTAAAGGTAGTTATCCACGTACATGATTGCATTTTTTCACACACTTTTCTGGACCTCGTCTGACGTACCTACCAATTTGTGCCCCTGCTGGACTACAACCAGTTCGCTTTCAACCAAGCACTCCAAAAATGTGCTCATCCGCCCAATACAAACCAAAGAGTTCAGAGAACAGTAAATAGATTCTACCTTAAAATACTTAAACATGGACTTTGGAAACACGAAGGATAATAGTTTCTTCGCAGATCCTGGTGAGAAATCAAACAATTTAGAAACAAAATGCTTTGTGCGTAGTTTATGTGTTTTTATGGAGTGCTAAATGTAGAAAAAGGTCTCAAGGTGCTGAGGGGTCTGCTGGTCCCTCTGGGTGGAGAATAATTCAAAGAGCCAGGTCTTGAGGTCCTTCTTGAATTGGGTCAGCAACGTGTATAGCCTGAGGTGGAGAGGAAGGGTGTTCCAGGTCGTGGCCGCGAGGTAGGAGAATTAACTTTCTCCTGTTATGGGCTTGTGGATCCTGGGGATGGAGGCTAGGGCGAGGTGGGCGGAACGGAGTTGTCTGGCGGCCACCTGGAATGCGAGGCGGTGGTTCAGGTATGCTGGTCCTTCGTCGTGCAGAGCTTTGTAGGTGTGTGTGAGGAGCATGAAGGTGGTTCTCTTGTTGACTGGGAGCCAGTGAAGTTGTTGGAGACATTGCGTGATGTGGCTGTAGCGAGGGATGTCGAGGGCCAGTTTGGCTGTGGCGTTTTGTACGTTCTGTAGTTTCGTGAGCTGTTTCTGGGTGACGCCACCGTAGAGTGCGTTGCCGTAGTCGAGGCTGCTGGTGATCAGTGCGTGGGTGACCGTCTTTCTGGATTCTGAGGGGATCCAACTGAATGTTGAAGCAGGTGGAGCGTGTAGAAGCAGGCTGAGGAAACTGCATTGATTTGGCGGTTCATTGTGAGCGATGATATGGTCCCAAAAGCTCCATCATTATAAATGTAGACAGGAGTCTTGCTTTCAATTTAAAATCTAAAAATAAATATTTTGAAGGTGCCGGGGGGCCCTGTAAAGAAAGGGGGTTGTGGTATAATGCACCTTACACAACCCCTTTAATGGCCACGGGATAGCAAAGGGCCTGCCAGAGGTAGCAGCTGCTACCCTGGCTACCCCTGATGACGTCCATTGGGACCAGCGAGTACATTTTTTCTTCTTGTGTAGCGAAAATGTAACAATGCTCACCGACATGCTTGTCCTCATGAAGCCTCACAAAAGTGCCGGAGGCACAGTTCCAAACAAAGCAGAGAAGCAAAAGCTGACCAAAAACACTGCTCCTGTCATAACACAGAAGGACGTGCTGATTGTAAACACTGATCCGTTCAAGACACACCACCAAGTGCTGACGGGAAACACATCTTTAATCAAAGCACACAGACCCAACTGCTGACTCTGAACTCTGTTCCAATTAACAAACCGAACCAGTGTTATAAACACTTCTGGAATTCAAATATTGAACCTACAGCTGATCAACATGAAGGATTTATAACTGTCTCGACAATTCTCTCTTTCTCCGGAGGATATATGTTATCATGTACTCTTCTTACAATGTTAAAACAATTTCAAAAGAAAAAAATGTCAAAAGAAAACAATGTCAAAAGAAAACAATCAAAAAAAAAATGTCAAAGGAAATCGTTCACAAAACTCAGTTGTTAAGCTTGATTACAAAGTGGCTAGTGATTCAAAAACGGTAGTGTCAGGTCCCTTTATTGTTGAAATTCTTGTGCTGAAGGTTAAGTGGGCTTCATCTGTCTGGGCTACACAAAGCAGCCATGTTGACTCCAGGGGTGGCCTTAGGCATGTGCAAGCTGTGCACCTGCACTGGGCCACCAAACCCCAGGGGCCACCACGCCAATATTTATCCTTAATATAATAATCCTCTGAGGATGGATACATATTTGTGTGGCGGCCCCTGGCAGGGATTTGGCGGCCTCCGGCTCTGTTCCACTTCCAAACACCCTGACCCCCCCCCCCTTCACTGGCCTCCGTGCTCCGCCCCGCCCGGACTCCCTCTTCCGGGGCCTCCTACCTACACTCCCTGCCCAGGGCCGCCATGAGCCTAGAGCCGCCCCTGTTGACTCAATCCACATGCGGCACGCTGACATGGATGTTAACCTTGACATCAAATTACGTTTAAATGCAAAAACCTGACAACTTGGGCAACAAGTTCAAATAGTATGGGATACCTTTTGGGGGATCCATTAAAAAGAGGAGACATGATCACCGTAAAATCACTGATTGCTGTGTGGCAAACAGCCAAGTTTCAATGAGTTTATGATCCATTTTCTTGTTGTATCTTATGAGTCAGTCAGAAGCTTAAGGATGACCACACAAAGTTACCCAACCATTAAGAACCATTCATGTACAAACCACAACAGCAAAGTAATCTCTTTCACAATGCCTCTGGCCTGATCTATTTTGAGAAGGAAGAGAAACTCACCTATCCTTATAGACTTTCCATCAACTTCCTAGCAAACTTCCCTATGTGCCTTTCAATGATGTTTGGGTAATCCTCCCCCTCTCATCCATATCCAACTTCCCTGTAGCACCCTCAAAAACCTCAAACAGAGGAATAATTCAAAACTTTTTGGTGATAGCCTTCAGTTTTACTGGGCAGAAGATCTAGGTGTCATGGCAGCTCCTGCTGAGGCGGTGAAAAATCATGAAGCATTCATCGACTTGGGTATCACTTCACAGCAGCAATTGAAAACACCAACTTCCATCCTATGTCACTGAGAAGGGTCTTTCTGTTATTCTAGCTTCCTTGCCATATTGAACTCACCCGACCCATGGTGTTATCAAGATGAAACTTTGCACCTGAGCACCCAGAAAAGGGCCATTAAAATGTCACATGTGTAAGTCCAAGTGCCCAATCTCTTTCAATGTATAGAAATGATGTCCCATCACGCAAGACCTTAAAGAACTGCATTGGCTTCCCTCTCCACAGAAAATAAAACTTAAAATCCTATGCACCATCAACAAAGCTCATGCGGGCCACGGCCCACAATATCTTCAGTAACTTTTCTTGATATTTAGGCCAATGTATCTCGCCTGCTAATTTTAAAAACACACAGTTAATGTCATGCCTCTTCAAAGAATCTTCCCCAAAACATCTATGTATCCATCAGGACTACTCCTACCCCAAGGAGGGACAGGGTCCCTGTGTGGTCAGGTTGACCACAGCTGTAGATGGTATCTAGAAATTCTAACTACATGAACCAACTCCCGGTGCCATAGCAAGACTGTCATGGATCCTAATTCAAGAAAGGAAAATGAGCCCCCCAACCCCCGTATTTATAATAACAAAACAGTCACTAATTGGGGTGCACACGCTTGGGTCCAAGTGCCACTTTATCTGCTGCAGTATTGATAGTTTCATACCACCCGAACCCCTATATTGCTGAGTACTGTTTCGCGCAAGACGAGGGTGAATTATCTTCAAGAACTGTTGCTGCACTATTGATAGTTTCATACCAGTTGACGCCCTACAATGCTTGATACTGTTTCGTGCAAGACGAGGGTGAATTATCTTCAAGAACTGTTGCATGCTATCATCAATGCTGCAAAATATATTGTGCCCTTCAAGGGCGCTTTACACAACACTTAAATAAATTAAGCTAAATATAGATGTAGCTCCTTCTTGACACTTGGATAATTTTTCTTACGTGGATGCCATGTTCTCTTAGGAGAACTTGTGCTGCTGGGCTAGAGCTCAGCCCTCAGTTTTGAGAAGCTCTCTCGTCTGGGCATAGCTCTACCTTAGTCTTGAAATCCTGTTGTATACGGTGATTGCTGCTTTCAATGCAGTGGTATTTTTAGTCTGGAGGCCTCCTTCCCACTTGGGTGCAACTACATCTTCACCCTAATGAATCTCGCATGTATGCACCCAGCTCCACTTCCACCTTGAAGAACTTCTTTGACAATTACACCACTTTGTCTTTTTGTTGTAGAGAGAGACTCCTGCATGCACACAGTTTCTTCTTTATCCTGGAAACTCAATTTAACAGGGATGCATATTTGCTTACGCCCTGGAGACCCTTATTTGCATGAACACAACTTCACCTTCATCTGAAGAGCCTCACCTCCATGGATGCTGTTGCACCATAACTTTATAGAACGTCAACGGTGTTGATACAGCTGAGCCTTGAATCTAGAGATTCCCCCTTACATGAATGCAGATCCACATTCCCGCTGAAGAACCTCTCCTGCATGGACATAGCTCCACGTTCTTCCTGGTGATGATGTTTGGCTTCTCCCGGGAGAACCACAACTGCATTAACACAGCTTCATCTTTTCCCTAGAGAACGTCACCTGCAGGGATGCAGCTCTGTTTTTTACTAGGAAAACTATTTCTGTATGGCTTCAGGTACACATCGAACCTAGAGAACCTCACCCGTGAGAACGCAGCTCAACCCTAAATCCAGAGAGTCTGGCTTACATGGATGAAGTTCCATCTTCTCTAAGGAGAGCATGACGTGTATAGACACAGTTCCACCTTGATCTTGGATAAAACTTCCTGCATGGATAGAATTTTTTGTTCAGATCACATTGAAGAACCTGCACAGAGATTAGTTAATATTCACCTTGGCACCTTGGAGAGTCTCTTCTCTAGTGCAATGTTCAGCTTGGAAATCCTGCTCCTGTATTAGATCAGCTAAACCTTGACCTTTAATGATCTGCCTGTAATGGAAACTGATCCACCATAACTCTTAACAGTTTTGTGCCTTCACATTGTAGGAACTTGCCTGCACAAGTATACCTTCATGGAGGCCCTCTTTCCTATCATATCTTCCCAGACTCTCCACCCTAAATCCTGAGGTTGGGAGGCTGAGGATCTATTCACTGCCTAGGGATGCGAGAGAGGCTATCAACAACAGATTATCAGATTTTAACAGATCCACGACAGTCTGTTTGCTAGTTTCTTTCTGTCCCTGTATCTAAGATTTCACTCTAATAGACATTGTTACAGCATGCATCAGTGAGCTTATTCTCATTTGTTTATACTCTTTTACTAAGAAATGCTGGTTATCGAAAGTTTAAAAATCAATTTGCCATTTTCTGAGACAAATGTGTTAACCCTATTCTATGTTTCTGTAAAATATATTTACTATTTTAAACTGAGAATGTTACAGCTATTGCAGGCAGATCCCATAACTCACCAGTCTCCTTCTGTGACACTTGATTGTTTCAGAGCCTGAAAATTTCAAATTGCTTCAAGAACAATTTGAGAACATAATCTATTGCAGTTTCAATATCTTTTGAGTAGACACCTGCCTGGGAGGGGAACAGAGGGAGGTGTCTTAGGGCTGTATGTCCCTAGGATTCTTGAAGCTAATACTTATTGGTTTAATCACACTCATGGCTTGGGGTTTGAAAATCTTTGCAAACAAACCTTATGATTGAAAATAGATTTTCACTGCACCTGGACCCCAGCACCTGGGGGTCCTACCCCTCGATCATTTTCCTTTGGTCACCTGGTGACAGTGCCTAAACCTACTAGAAATGTAGGCATCTACCATATGGTGGCTTAAGAATGTACGCCAACTTAGGCAGCACCACCAAAAGATCCTTTATTTTATGATATTTCCTTTACTGATGTTCAGTATGCTTGCACTGTGGCACAACACTCTGATCACTAAGACTTGATTCTGCCAATTCTTACCAACGGGATCATTCCAGAGTTATTGCTTGGTGTATTAATTTATAGGGCGCAACCTTACATAATATTACACTACACAGTTTTGTATAATACAATGTCACTAATTTACTGTGCTTCTTGCTGCTTATCAACATCTTCCTCTATAGACCGCTGGTTATGAGTCTTCCCTAAAGAAGAGGCTCCATAAGTATGATGGGCCTTAGAACCTTTTCAACATAGTTTGGTCTCGTTGGTGTGTGGAGAGACACAGTGGACTTAGTTTTCAGTTTAGAAAGTTGCTCACAGTCTCAAGAGGAGTGGCAGGGGCTATTTTTGGCCAGGAAGATTGACTTCAGGTGTGGGACTCGGAGAACCGTTTCTTGCCAGAAGTGCATCTTCACCCTGGCCGAGGCAGCTCTGTTAAGGGCTGGCGACCAGTGGCAGAGGAGCGTCGCCCTACAGGAAAAAGAAAATGATAATAACAACATGTTATTATCATTTTATTTTTCACTACTGGCTCTGAAGGTGCGGGCGGAGCTGCCCACACCACAGGGGGAGGAGTGGTGAGTACTTTCTAAGTGTGCATCACTTTTTAGCAGACCGTCTTGGGCCGGCCAAACAGACATGCGCACTTAGCATATTCCCAAGCCGGCTGTATTGCACAGCTGGTTGGAAAACATGCACAAGGTCCCCTTTGCCTGTCTAAGCGCTGAACCTCGGCGCTCAGGCCAATCACAACGCTGCTGTCATGCTGGTACCTGATTACTCTCAGGATGAAGACTATCGGTATTCTCTAGTGGGTCCTACCCTTTGAGTATTCTACCTGTGTTTACTCTGATGGGAAATGAAAAGACTTCACCATTCTCTTGTATTGGTTGAATCCAGTGAAGGTTGAACTGGAATTGTTCCTTTAGCATTCATTTTATGGAAAATGGCAACATTTATCATATAGGAAGCATTAGATTAACTGCACTTTGATTGCAGAAGAATACATAGTATTTTCTGTTCCCTCATAGAAACCTCTGCACATATGTGAAAGGGAGAGTATGGAGAATTTAGACCCAGAATTACTTAGGCCCCCCTGTGATTTTTCAAGGTTTCAATTTGTAATCTCCATTATTTCCACTGTTAGACGGGGACCCTGAGGGTCGGCCGGGTACTGAGGGAGAGATCCCCGAGGGGGACCGTCTCCGGCGATCGTACAGACAAGTTACCTCCCTCCCCACAAATAGGCACCACACCAAGTCGAGTTCAATACTTTATATAAGGTTCGTAAGGCAAGGATATCAGCGATACAGGATATCTCGGACCCGGGGGTCCTCTCACTTCTAGTCTTTGTAGGGAAAGGGGGTAGCGGGACAGTCTTGGTACCGGATCGGTACAGGTAGTGGTAAGAGGCGAGCTCACAATCCTCGAGTTGGAGAGTCTGTGGATCGGGCCGCGGCAGCGCCAGCAGGCCAAGATGATAGTCTCACAAGGCAGAGGGCCGCGGCAGCGCCAGCAGGCCGAGTCGATGGTTTCACAAGGCAGAGGGCCGCGGCAGCGCCAGCAGGCCAAGACGATGGTTTCACGAGGCAGAGGGCCGCGGCAGCGCCAGCAGGCCAAGACGATGGTTTCACGAGGCAGAGGGCCGCGGCAGCGCCAGCAGGCCAAGACGATGGTTTCACGAGGCAGAGGGCCGCGGCAGCGCCAGCAGGCCAGTCACAGATGAGTTCTTCTCGGGTCTCTCGACTCCAGGATACAACTGGCTTCCTGGTCTGGCCCTGCCCCAGTTATAGGTCTGGTCCCCTTTGATGTCCGGACCCTCGCGCCTGGGGGGCCGGGAGGTCCGGGATGAGGGAGTCCAGACACCCAGCAGGGGGGTGGAGCCAGTGCCCAGGGCGGCCTGGGGTGATCGACACCTGGCGGAAGAGAGCCGTTGACGATTCCTTTCTCCCATTGACTCGCCAAGTGGTCACTCTGCCTCCTGGGGGGAGGTTGGTGCCTCGATGTCGGGCCCGGCCGGGCCCAGGGTGAGGGTCGAGTTGAGGCCACGCGGCCTCGTGCTGCAGTGCCCCAAGATGGCGGCTGGGCCGAGGCCGTGGTGTGGATGGTGACCCGGGCCAGCTGGGTCCGGAGCTGGTGTCTTGTGGGTGAGGGATTGCAGTGTACTTTGGGTGGTCGTCGGGGACTCTGGCTGGGGATGCAGGGGGAGCCAGGGTCCAGGTCCCATTGCGGGGAGGGGGGCAGCCCGACCATGCGGCCTGTCCACATGCGTCCCCCCCAGCTGAAGGCGGGGAGAGTCAGCCATCTTCCTGGGGACTCTCCTCGCTGAGGCGGAAAAAGCGTGACAGGCCGTCGGCGTTGGCGTGGTCCTGGCCTGGACGATGTTCTACCGTGAAGTCCATCCCCTGCAGGGAGATGGACCAGCGCAACAGCTTCGGGTTCTCCCCCCGCATTTGCATCAGCCATTGCAGGGGTCGGTGGTCTGTTTGCACCCGGAAGTGGGTGCCGAAGAGGTAGGGCCGGAGCTTCTTGAGTGCCCAGACTACGGCGAAGGCCTCCCTCTCAATGGTGCTCCAGCGCTGTTCTCGGGGCAGTAGGCGTCTGCTGATGTAGGCCACTGGTTGGTCGACCCCTTCGGCGTTGAGTTGGGAGAGGACGGCCCCCACACCATGATCGGAGGCGTCCGTCTGCACAATGAATTCCCGGCTGTAGTCGGGAGCCTGGAGCACGGGGGCCGTGCACATGGCGGCCTTCAGTCTCTCGAAGGCCGATTGGCAGTCCGGGGTCCAGTTGACGGTTTTGGGGCCCTTCTTGGAGGTGAGCTCTGTGAGGGGCCCCATGATGCTGCCATAGTCCTTCACGAACCGCCGGTAGTATCCGGTGAGCCCCAGGAAGGCCCGGACCTCCGTTTGGGTCGTAGGGGGTCGCCAGGCCTGGATGGCAGCAATCTTGAGTTGGAGAGGGGCCACCAGCCCGCTTCCCACTTGGTGTCCCAGGTAGGTCACGGACCCTTGGCCAACCTGGCACTTGCTGGCCTTGATGGTGAGCCCGGCTTGCTGGAGGGCGTGTAGAACCTCCCGCAGGTGGCGGAGGTGGTCGGTCCACTGGTGGCTGTACACAGCAATGTCGTCCAGGTAGGCGGCGCTGAAGTCTTCCAGGCCCGCCAGTACCTGGTTTACCAGCCGTTGGAACGTTGCCGGGGCGTTTTTCATGCCGAAGGGCATTACTTTAAAGTGGTAGTGCCCGTCCGGGGTAGAGAAGGCGGAACGTTCTTGGGCCCTAGGGGTGAGGGCGATCTGCCAGTAGCCCGCTGTTAGGTCGAAGATGCTCAGGTAGCGGGCGGCCCCCATCCGGTCAATTAGCTCATCTGCCCGGGGGATGGGATGAGCGTCGGTCCTGGTAACTGCATTCAGCCCCCGATAGTCCACGCAGAACCGGAGCTCAGGGGCAACGCCCGGGGCGGCTGCTTTGGGAACCAGGACGACTGGGCTCGCCCAGGGGCTGTCTGAGGGTTCGATCACTCCCAGGGTCAGCATTTTGGACACCTCGGTCTGGATGCAGTTGCGCACCCGATCGGGTACGCGGTACGCCCGGTGTCGAATAGGAGGGCTGTCCCCGGTGTCCACATCGTGAAGGCACCAGGGGGTGACTCCGGGGGTGAGGGAGAACAGGGGGGCGAACCGCCTCAGGAGCGTTTGGCAGTCTTGGCGTTGCTCCGGGGACAGGGCCTCGGAGAGCTGGACCCCTTCCACTGAGCCATCCCGTTCGAGGACCCTCAGTAAGTCCGGAAGGGGTTCGGAGTCTTCTTCTGTCCCATTATCGGTAGCCATCAGGAGGCTGAGTTCGGATCGCACAAAATGGGGTTTGAGCCTGTTGGCATGGAGGACCCGTAGGGGGTTCCGGGCAGTCTCCATGTCGATTAAATAGGTGACGGGCCCCTTGTGTTCGATCACCTTGAAGGGCCCGGACCATCTGTCTTGGAGTGCACAGGGTTCAACCGGGGACATCACCCAGACCTGTTGTCCTGGTTCGAACTCAATGGAGGACGTGTGCTGATCGTACCACCTCTTCATGTCCTCCTGACTGGCCTCGAGATTGGCTTTGGCGGTGTCTCGGAACCGCCGGGTCTGGTTGCGGAGAGCCAGGAGGTACCTGTAGATGTCCGGGGGAGTTTTCTGGGGGGGCTGCTCCCAACCTTCCTTGACTAGGCTGAGGGGGCCCCGGACGGGGTGCCCGTACAGGAGTTCAAATGGGCTGAAACCGAGGGATTTCTGCGGGACCTCCCGATAGGCAAACAGGAGGCATGGAAGTAGCACGTCCCACTGGCGTCGAAGGGGTTCTTCTAGGCCCATAATCATTCCCTTGAGGGTGCGGTTGAACCTCTCAACCAGTCCGTTTCCTTGCGGGTGATAGGGGGTCGTGAATTTGTAGGTGACCCCGCATTGTTGCCAGAGAGACTTCATATATTTGGAGATAAAGTTCGTGCCCCTGTCACTGACGACCTCCCGGGGGAACCCCACCCGGGAGAAGATCCCCATCAGAGCTCGGCCCACCACGGGGGCCGTCACAGTCCGAAGAGGGATGGCCTCGGGGTAGCGGGTGGCGTGGTCTACTAGGACCAGGATGAACCGGTGTCCTTGGGCTGTTCGAGGGTCGAGGGGCCCCACAATGTCTATTCCCACTCGTTCAAACGGGGTGGTGACGACCGGAAAGGGTTGTAAAGGTGCTTTGATTTTTCGGCCACTTTTTCCGCTGGCCTGGCAGGTGGGGCAGGCCTTGCAGTGGTTGGTGACATCCTTTCGCATTTGGGGCCAGAAAAAATGGGTCACCAGGCGGTCGTAGGTTTTATCCTGTCCCAGGTGTCCGGCAAGGGGGACATCGTGGGCTAAGTTCAGGAGGAAGTCTCGGAAGCGAAGGGGCACCACCAGCACCCGACTGGCTCCTAGTTCTGCAATTTTCTGCTCGCTGTAGAGCAGGTCTTGGTCCCAGTAGATCCAGTGGGCCCCCGAGGTATCCCCTGTGCTCTGGGCCAGGGCTTGCTGCCGGAGTCCTTCGAGAGAGGGACATGTTTTCTGTTCGGCCCGGAATTGTTCCTGAGTGGGGCCTCCCTCCTGACGCCATTGTGCCAGGTCAGGGACGTCCCGAAGCTGGTCGGATCCTTCTTCTGTTTGGGTCGAGGGACTGGCTTCTGGGGCGGCCTCCTCTGGGATGAGCGCGGGAGGAGGTTCCGGCCACTCGGGCTCTTCTAGACTGGGGACCGCGCGGGCGGTCATGGACCGGGTCGTGACGCAGACCCATTCGGGGAGGCCGAGCATCCCCAGGTGTTCCCTCCGTTCGACAGCTGCCCAGGGAGAGCTTTCGAGGTCGTTTCCTAGGAGGCAATCCACGGGGGCATCATCGCGGACAGTCACCTTTAACATCCCCGTTACTCCTCCCCACTCGAAGGGGACGCAAGCCATGTGGCACAGGCTTTCGGAATTGTCTGCTGAGCGGACAGGGCAGAGAATGTTCGGCAGGATTTGGTCTGGAGTGACGAGATGGCGTCGGACCGCCGTTACACTGGCCCCGGTGTCGCGGAGGGCTCCCGCCCGGCGGCCATTAATGTTGACCCATTGACTGTATTTCTGCGTGTTGGCAGGAAGGGGGGCCCGCGGAATCATCTCTCTCTCCCCTAAGCAGGCCAGTGCCATGGCGGCGGGAGCCCATTCAGAGGGGTCGGTCTCGTACTCTTCTTGGTCTTCCGGGACTAGTTCTTCCCCTAGGGCGGCCGCTGCGACCTGGCGGGGGGTAGTGTTCGGATTCTTTGGGTAGTTGGGATCACTGGCGTAGTGGCCGGGTCGCAGGCATCTGTGGCACATAACGTGGGCCCGAAAACCGGCCCGGATGGCAGGGCTTCCTCGGCCGACCGGGGTCGAGGGGCTCCTGGGGGGTGACGAGGGGCCAGGGTCTCTCCCCCGACTCTGGCCTCCTCCTCCTCCTCGGGGGCGATGGGGCCCTGGGTACGGTCTGGATGATTCGCTGGGTCCGTTCCGGCCAACTCGGGTGCTTTCCCACCGGTCGGCTTCGGCGGCGAGTTGTCGAGGTTCGGTTAGCTTACTGTCCAAGAGGTGTTGGCGGAGCTCCACGAAGCAGTTGTTCGACAGGTGCTCCCATACGATAAGGTCAAAGAGTTGTTCGTAGGTGGTCACTTTGTTGCCCTTGATCCACCCCTCGAAGGCTCGGCTAAAGAAGTTCACGTACTCCACCCAGGTTGTACCCGGAATCCGTTTGCAGTCGCGGAACCGTTGGCGGTACATCTCAGGTGTGAGCCCGTATCGAGTGAGGAGGGCGGCCTTCATGTGGTCGTAGGATGTCATCAGCTGGTCCGGGAGTTGCAGCAGGGCGTCCCGCCCTTCCTTGACAAACCTCCCCCATAATCCGGCTCCCCAGTCGCTTCGGGGAATCCGGTGGGAGGTCATTGCCACCTCATAGGCTTTAAACCACTGCTGTATATCATCGTTCTTGTGGTATTCCCGGATGACATCTTTGGGGATGTGAACCTTGGGCTCGGTAGAGGCAGGCAGGGTCGGTCGTTCGGGGAGCCCGAGGTCTTTATTCTGTTTCTGGATCTCCAGTTCTTTGAGATTGCGCTCATGTTCGTACGCTAGTTTCTTTTCCTCTAGCTCTCTCTGTTTTTGCTTCTCTTCTCGCTCCTCTCGGAGCCGTAAGTGTTCCAGAGTTATTTTTTGTTCCGCCAGCTTGAGTTCCCCATCCAAGCGAAGTCGGGCTAGTTCTAACTCGTGGAGTCTGCTTTTTTCTCTTTCTCGGATCTCTTCCAGGGAGAGACCCGCTCTTCTTTCCTAAGTTGGTGCGGGGCTCGTCTCGGTTGTTTGTGTTCGGGGTACGGCCGTACCCGTTTCCGCCCAAGCTTCTAGGGCTCGTTTGAAGTCTTCCTTCGTGCTCAGACCTGTGGTTGGGAGACCAAGTTCTATGCAATATTGCTTCAGTTCTCGGTGGTTGTAGTCTTCCAATTTTTCCATCTGGAATTTCTCCGTTGTTCCGCTCTCTGTTGTCATGGTGGTCGTGTGCCGTGGGTCGAGTGACTTTCTGTACGATTATGCGTAGGTTCGGATCCCGTCGCTGGCCACCAATGTTAGACGGGGACCCTGAGGGTCGGCCGGGTACTGAGGGAGAGATCCCCGAGGGGGACCGTCTCCGGCGATCGTACAGACAAGTTACCTCCCTCCCCACAAATAGGCACCACACCAAGTCGAGTTCAATACTTTATATAAGGTTCGTAAGGCAAGGATATCAGCGATACAGGATATCTCGGACCCGGGGGTCCTCTCACTTCTAGTCTTTGTAGGGAAAGGGGGTAGCGGGACAGTCTTGGTACCGGATCGGTACAGGTAGTGGTAAGAGGCGAGCTCACAATCCTCGAGTTGGAGAGTCTGTGGATCGGGCCGCGGCAGCGCCAGCAGGCCAAGATGATAGTCTCACAAGGCAGAGGGCCGCGGCAGCGCCAGCAGGCCGAGTCGATGGTTTCACGAGGCAGAGGGCCGCGGCAGCGCCAGCAGGCCAAGACGATGGTTTCACGAGGCAGAGGGCCGCGGCAGCGCCAGCAGGCCAAGACGATGGTTTCACGAGGCAGAGGGCCGCGGCAGCGCCAGCAGGCCAGTCACAGATGAGTTCTTCTCGGGTCTCTCGACTCCAGGATACAACTGGCTTCCTGGTCTGGCCCTGCCCCAGTTATAGGTCTGGTCCCCTTTGATGTCCGGACCCTCGCGCCTGGGGGGCCGGGAGGTCCGGGATGAGGGAGTCCAGACACCCAGCAGGGGGGTGGAGCCAGTGCCCAGGGCGGCCTGGGGTGATCGACACCTGGCGGAAGAGAGCCGTTGACGATTCCTTTCTCCCATTGACTCGCCAAGTGGTCACTCTGCCTCCTGGGGGGAGGTTGGTGCCTCGATGTCGGGCCCGGCCGGGCCCAGGGTGAGGGTCGAGTTGAGGCCACGCGGCCTCGTGCTGCAGTGCCCCAAGATGGCGGCTGGGCCGAGGCCGTGGTGTGGATGGTGACCCGGGCCAGCTGGGTCCGGAGCTGGTGTCTTGTGGGTGAGGGATTGCAGTGTACTTTGGGTGGTCGTCGGGGACTCTGGCTGGGGATGCAGGGTGAGCCAGGGTCCAGGTCCCATTGCGGGGAGGGGGGCAGCCCGACCATGCGGCCTGTCCAACATCCACCTACATATTCCGGAGTTATCAGTACCGCGGTTTTGGTAATTCTAGGGAGTGGAGCCTTAGCGGGAGAAATATGGGAACTGGTAAAGAGTGCCTTAATGTGCAATACTGTCAGAGATAAGATGGCGTGATGATTTTCTAAATGGCTTGAACCAAATTAAAACGTCTGCATGGAGTGAATGCAGACGCAGCCCTGGAAACCATACAGTCATATACAGCCCATGACGACATGGAAACAATGCCACATGCAAGAGATTGAAAATGTTCTTTTAGATCCCCCCATTTTCTTTTACTAGCAGCCGCTCACGACTTAGAAAGACAGCTTCCTTGCCAGAAACTTGGCGGACAGTTTGACGTAATCGGAGTCATTTCCTTTCTTTAACTACTTGCAACCCCCTCCCCCAACTTCCCATTACTGCACTGATTAGTAAAATCAGTCTGAGGGATGGATGTTTGTTTTGCTTGAGCATTGAAAGGGATATGTGCTGGTTTCCTTAAGAATGTGCTGCTATTAGTGACCCACAGACTTCTGCTGCTTTCCCTTTGATGACATGGAGTTTTGTGAGTCCATCACCAGCATTCTTCTCCAATGGACCCCCTGTGTTATATATCTTGATGTGTACTTCTAGGTCAAAAGGGAGAAAAACATGAGAAATGACAATTAAGAAAGAAATAGTGATACAAAGAAAAAGAAAGGAATCTGAAAGGGCCCAATTCACAAAGATGTGGCTGTGTGATTTGCTCTTGTAGTTGTCTTGGTTTACTTCAGCAATCTCCTGAATTCAAGGCAGAAGTATGTCAGAAATACTCCTGACTTACTCCTGGAATTCAGGAGTAAGTCATAAGTGCTTCAAATGTGAGTCAAACCAACTCCTGGCAAAATCTTTGTATAAGGGCTACACAGTGATCAAAAAAGAAGTAGTTTGAAAAATGTTCTGAAAAAATAAAAAGAATGCAGTTAGAGTAACAGAAAATGCTGGGGACTGAATTTGGTATGGAATCGGATAAGGGAAAGTATGCAAGATTGGACTAGGGTATGTTGTACTTTGTAGACCATGATTAGAATTAGGACTAGGGCAATCATTTGTGAAAGGGTTAGATTACAGACTCGAATAAGTGTTAAGGTTAAGGATTGGGTTGGGTTTGTGGCTAGGGCAGGGTTAGAGTTAGGGTTAGGGCTAGGGCAGGGTTAGAGTTACGTTTAGGGATAGGCATAGGGTTAGGGCAATTCTTTGGGAATGGGTTAGATAAGAGGAAAAGTTAAGAGTAAGGGTTTACGGCCCAATTAGGTGTTGGGCTGGGTCAGGGCTAGTGTCAGGATTAGAGTTGTGTTTAGTGTTTAGATCGGGATCAGGATCAACATTAGGAGCAGGAAGAGTGTAAAGGTAAGGATATGGGTAAAATTGAATATTATGATTAGGGAAATCCTTAAATTTGGGATAGTATATTAAAAACGTACAAAATATGGTTGGGGGAAAGAATAGTTTTATGGGTAGGATTCAATGACCGTTTTTAATAAAAAAGCATAGCCCATTTCAATAATTTGTGATAAAGTGACAGCTTGTGTTGCAAGTTACTTTAATGTAAAAATGATAGCATCCTACTCCATTTGTTTCTTTCTCCTTCTCGTAACCAGCAAAGATTGAATGCCCTGCTTCCCAACAGAAGACTAAGTTGTGATATACATTTGGTAATTTTGCCTTGCTCCCTAGCTTTCTTTGCCTACTGTCCCATGCAGCGAAAGTAGGGTCAGCATCCCCATGCCAAAGACTCTTTAACGCAAACAAAGTCACCTGGAAGATCTAACCCCCAGATTCATCATGCTCCTCTTTTGCGAGTCCTTAATAGCGATTATTAAGGAATCGCTATTAAAGACTCGCAAAACGGGATGCATGTAGAAATCGCAAAATTTATAGCGATTTCTACATCTTCCTTATTTGCGATTCGCTAATTGCTAATCGCAAATAAGGAATGACTCCCCATTCATTCCTATGGGCCAAAGGCCAAAGGCCCATAGGAATGAATTGGGAGTCAATCCTTATTTGCGATTCGCAATTAGCGAATCGCAAATAAGGAACCGATTTCAAGGGTGCCAGGGTGTCCAAAGGACACCCTGTAGCACCCCTGAAATGGTGATTTACACTGGTGTTGCGCACACACATGTCCAAAGGACATGTGTGTGTGTAACATCCAACTTAGAAAAATGCACCAAAGTGCATTTTTCTAAGTTTTCGCTATTTACCACGAAGTCAGACTTCGCGGTAAATAGCGGCCAAATATTGCGAATTCGTAAATCTAAAATGGTTCATGAATTGCATTTAAGGAATCTCAAATAGAGATTCCTTAAATGCAATTCTTCGCAATTTAGCGATTTCTAAATTTGCGATTTTTGCATTCGGGATGATGAATCCCAAATGCAAAAAAAGCGCTCGCAAAGGGCCAGATTCGCAGAATCTGGCCCTTTGCGAGCCGATTTGTCCTCCATGAATCTGGCTGTTATAGCGTGTCATTCTTGAGAATTAGCCTGGGACCTGGCAGAAAGATTCCGAGAGGCTACTCCTATGCAGTCAGATTTGTGGTGTTGAGATGTGTATAAGCGCACAACATGACTAAGCAACATCTGGGTTCTTCAGAGAGCAATAGGCTCTACAGGAGACCAATCCTTTCTTACATACCTGTTGACCAGTAATCAAATAGGTTGTAAGGGGCCAATTACCTTAATTTACAAGATTCAAGTGGACTAGTGGCCTAGGTGTTCTCATATGCTCTGATGCTTCTGCTATAAGTGTCTACTGGCAATGCTGGTGCTCTCTTACAGCCATGATGTACTACAAATAATGCCAGTAAGAAATTGCGACCAATCGAAATCAAAAACCTGTGGAATGAAGTATCGATGACAGCAAATGTCACCACTGTTAGGTCTACCTGTCAATCAAAATGTACTGTTTGAAACACTATTACCTACTTTAATGGTACTTAATTTATTACCCTGAGGAGTAAAATTCTGACTTGGCCGTGTCAGGATTCAGACTCATGAACTTTAAATTACTCTAGCTGACAGCAGCGAACATTTAAAGTGCAGAGCCATCTTGGCTCTCCTTGAGATCGTGTAAGCAAGAGAACGTCTTACAGCTCCCCCGGCTCCAATCACTAGGCATCAATCCTGCAATTCAGCCTTAATGGCAAGCCAGGATTTGGTCTGCCTGAAGAAAATGGAACAAAAAATGCCAATGCCACGTGTAGTTGTAGTTTAGTAGAAATGAGAACGGTGGGCGACATATGCAATAATCTAAAGAAAGTAAGTGCTTCAAGGAACAGATAGTTTTGGATGATGTGCAGAGAAAGGAAATGACCACAGTGTGAACTGCCCTGTAGTAGAGATTTACTGCTATAGAACCATATGGAAGGAGGGACACAAACAATTTCACCCAACCCTCAGAAGCATCATCACTCTTGACATAGTCCAGATACAGCCATTTTTGTTCCACTCTCTTGGCTGTTAGTTGATGGACCACATTGGCCGAAGGGGAACCATGAAGAATACAAGACGAAAGTTAAGATCACAATTGGTAGAGTTTTGCCTGGATTAAAGTAGTCTTAAGCCCTTAAACGATAGCCCTGACTCCAAAGCACAATAAGGAGAATTTTTTGATTTCTCCTCGTTTTTGCTCTTTGTGTGCTGCATTTTAAAGCACACATGGAAACAGCAAAACGTCATTGTTTGTTTATGTGCAGGAAGGTATCCCTTCCTGCACATAAACAATCATTAAACAAAAATTATGTTTGGCAACTTCTATGTCTGCTGCATTTAGCAGCACACATAGTAGTTACAAAACGCCAATCAAAGATTGTTTATGTGCAGGAAGGGACACCTTCTTGCACATAAAAAAATCTACCCCTGCAACGCGGACACCCTTGCACTCTGGTGCAAGCGTGCATTTTTTGGCGCTAAGCAACTAAATTAGCGCCAGTACAGGGGGAAACACAGGGTTGCACCATATTGTTGTAAATACGGTGCAGCCCTGCGTTTCATAAGTGGTGGATCGCAGCATTAAGCCAAGGAGGCCAACACCGCGCTCCGCCACTTCTCTTGCACATATGTCCCTATATTTTCTTGTTTAAGTCATTCTGAAGACTGTCTAAATCCATGACAAACTCTTCTGTAACCGGATCAAATAGTCAGGCTTCAGACATTCTTGAACCAGAGAACAACTTTAGTAACTTAAAGACTAAGGTGCTGATTCAGATCCATGCGGACTACAAAGGTGACGTATATCCCGTCCACCGAAATATAAATCCCATAGTACATAATGGGGGTTGTATTTCCCTCTTTCTTCACCGATGTGGCCTAACGCGCTTGGGCAGTCATGTCCACTTTCAGACCCAGCACATTTAGTAAACTGCGGTGTTTAATGTTGCTCATTAATCAATGTGGCGTGTGAATGAACTCCTGTTTTTAGTTTGTGGTCAGCGTTCAGCGTTGTGTCAATGAAAACCAGAAGTTGTGACACCGGTGTGTAGCACTTTTGTTCCTGCAAGAAGTTTATTACATATGATCACCCTTGTTTTAACCTTATTGACTGAGCCTTGCTCCCTGGTACTTTTACACATTGTCCACAATGCCCCATACAACACGAGGGCGGGTTCATTCCTTCAGTGCTATGTTTAGTCAGTTGCTTAGGGGATGAACCCAAACACCATATTGATTGCGTTAACCAGTCCTTTGCGGTTTTACAATTTAGGAAGCGCGTTTCTTATTCTATTAACATGCATCTGTCCTCGCTCGAATATTTCCTGGCCTACGTAATCAGAGTAAGTTCCCTGGGGTTATTTTTGGAGGCTGGTGCCTGTTCCCAAACAATGGAAAAATGCGATAGAATAATCAATGTTTCTCAGTACATCCAAGGCGTTCGTCTCCCACGCAGCATCTCTTGTTTATTGAAAAAAGATCCGGGAACGTGAGAAGTGAGCCGCCGACTGGTCAATTGAATCGGACTTTGTTTCAGGATAAACACTTTCTTTGGGTACAATTAACAGCGTGTGTCTTTATATGTTAGCCAATTACGACTCATAAATACGCTACTCCGGGATCCATAACAAACCTGACAAAAACCCAACAGGCGCCATTTTGTTTTCCCCTCAATAGTTCCTGTGGTATTTCCCTTTCTTCTGTCAAGTGTAAAGTGCGCGGTGGGCTGCACAATTCTGTATCCTGGCTTGCAAATGTTTCGAAACGGGTTTATTTTCATAGCTATTCAAACATACACTGGAGTGAGCAGTGTTGGGTGTGGGCAGGGATTTCTTAATGGAGCATTTTTTAATTCATTCACTGCACAGTGAAGGATGTAAAATAATCCCCAGATCTCCAGAAGTAATGGCTGGGCAGCCAGCCAAAGTAAAAGGGAGAGTTACTCCTTTCCTCGTGCAAAGATAAACTGGCAAGAAAGAACAGCATATCATTTTTAGAAGGCATGAGTAAGCGAGGAAGTTGTATGTAAGTTGCGCCAGTTTGTGGGAGGTCCTGCAATTTGACGCTTAGAACTTTGAAAGTCAAAATTGGTTAAATGTCCAGAATTGGTGGAACCAGAGTACGTATAGGATGTGTATCAGTTGGCTTCTTTTTTTGAAGTATGACAACTATGGGCCTGTTTCTCAGCGCTCGCAGGTGAGGCCAGTAATTTACTCCCGTTGGTATTCTCCAATGTTTGGAGTATGTTTCTGACTTTTCCAGGATTCACAACCATCTGAAAGAGTACTCCCGAAAACAGAAAGGCGCTATGTTAAGTTGAGATGTCAGTCACTTTACAGCGCCACCAGCAGGGGGCAGAATGGAGTGCCACCTTGCATCTTGAAACTGCCAGCTCTCCCATTCTCCAGGGAGGGGACGAAGACACAAAATTGGCAGAATGCAGATCTGTGCTGCTGGAAATGCTGGCACCTTTGCTGTCTGGAAATGTAAGATAGTTTTTAATTTGCAGCTGTACTCCTTTTCTTGCATGCTTACTTATGCTGAGTTTTTATGAAGTGGAACATCACCATAACTAAGTGTGGTGCAGATGTGCGATTTCACATAAAACTTTTTTTACCAACTGGGAAAGTATTTTTTCCCTAAAGAAAACTCTCTTTTACACACTTTGAATTTTTTTTTGAAGAACTTTTCCATGCTATTTCCACCATTGCTACAGTCTAGTTAGATATAAGTTTTAGGTGTGTAAAAGGGAGTGAAAATTCATGAAATGTTTGTGTGAATGCAGCTTTATGGGTGCTTACAACATTTTCAGTAGCCAATCCCCTGGTCTTCCCTTGGCAACACCCAGATTCCTATCCCCGCCATAGAAAATCCACAATTGTGGTGCATTTTTCACCTTCCTCTGCGCAGTATATGATTGTATTATATTTTATTCTGTTAATCAAGATTTGGGATGTAGGACTGTGCTTGCTCTTTGTTCAGCCAAATGTTACTTAGTTCTACCACACAATTTCAAATCGAAGCCGTAATGAAGTCAGAAGTGGCGCCTCGTCAAGGTGGGCACAATGCATGACTAGCATTTAGTCTGAAGTTTACCTCCTTCTAGTGGCCATTTGAGTTGGAGGGGATACTTGCTCTATTGCACTTTGTAGTGAGCAATGTCTTGGTCAATTTACTGTTTCTTGGGCTACCTCTTTCTACTGGGCACATACACCCTGCAGGGTTCTGCATTGATGAGGGTGGCACTCCACCCTCACAGCTGGTCATTGCTCCAACATTTGATAATTCAAAGGCATGCCCCTGCCACTTTTTCTTTTCCACCGGATATGCCTTATGAGGAGGTCCCCACTGGACCTCCCTGCGTTTAACAGTTCCAACTGACCTCGCCCATACAACGATCTCTATTCCAGTTGTAACTCTGGGAAAGATGGCACAGTGTCATCCCAGAGTTCCATCAATTAACACTTGCCGTAGTCGCTTATAGGGTCGATTCAACCCTAAGAACGCCTGCCTGCTCTAGGTCCGAGCTGCACTCTTCCATCCCTGACGTCTGCTGTGATGGTTTTTGGCTATTATTTTATGGCATTCATTATGCTAGTGCCCTGCAGGTTTTCTCCTATGCAAGTAGCTTATTATATTGTATTGTACTGTAATTGCATTTATGTAGTGCTTGCTGTTCCTGATGAGGCTTTGAAGTACTTTATGGCAAGTAGCATGCCACTCAGAAGCCCCAAGTTAGTGGTTATTCCATTGGCGGTTGTTGGTTATTGGGATTAGTCTTGTTCTCTCAAGGAAACCATTCTATGCAATTACTCCAGCTTGTGGTAGAGTACATCATCAGGAGTGAAGCGTGATCATTGATGGAGGCAGTGCTTAATTTGAGCCGGTGGTGTCCAGTGCTCGGCACCAGCACTTAATTGGCTTCAGGTGTCGGCACCAGCACTTAATTGTCAACACCTCACTTTTGACAATTTGCCTCATGGTGGCGCTGCTCATCTAATTTAGAAATCAGCAGATCTGTGATTGTTTATGAATACAATATACTTTAAAAATTACTAATACCTGCCTCCCCAGCCATTCCTTTAGCTTTGGGGACCTGGATAATCTGAACTTTTGCACTTTGGGCAGTTGTTTTGGCAGTGATGAAAGGGTGATGGGTGGTTCAAACTACAGTGGCCTCCTGGTCAGGGCCCTGGCACTTATTATTTTAGAAATGAAGCACTGAAGGCTAACTGAGTTCATGCATATGATTGGTGTGATCAATAGACTTGAGATAAGGTATTGTTAGGTTGTAGGTTTGTGGTTTCAAAGAAGGAGAAGTTGTGATCTATGTAAGAAGGTGTTGAAAATTTGCAGAGATTAAATAACAGTGTTTAAGAGAGACAATAATGGCAGTCATGCAACTTAAGAGTAGGCTGCACTCAGCGATACAAGGCATGCGAAGGATGGGAGGTAAGGAGCGGGTTATTCACCAGAAAGAAAGGCGAGGGAACAATTGAAAGTTTAAGTCAAGGTCAATTTTCACACACTTTTAGGCATATAGGTATCAATGTCCTCATAATATTGTTGATGCCAACCTCTTTGCCCATGTTTGCCCAGTGACATGTGGCTTTGTCACTTAACTACTGCAAGTGGTAAAAATGCACATTTCTAGACCTTCACTTGGTAGGGTAGCATGTTACTCGCTGGTGTCCAGTTGTTCTGCTTGTGATTATGTTCTTTATCTACGCTTACGTGCCTAAATATGTAATCCTAGGTCCTCTTCCTGCATATGTTTTGCTTTTCACGTGTATCCGTCCTCTTTTCTGAGGCTGCTCTTGGTTCTCATCTACTCACCCGATCCCTCAGAACTACTATTAACATAACTTCCTTCTTGTTCCCTCATTTCAACTTTAAAGGGGGGTTCAGCAAGTGAAGAGAAAAGACAAGTTCTCTTTCCCAAGGCCAGGAGATATAACATCAACAGTAGTCATTTTAGAGTGCTCCTTTGCTTGATGACGTCTGCTGGGGTTTGAGAAATATTGTGACGTGTCCTTTACTTCTTAACTGTCCATAGTGTACCTACGTGCTCCTCCTGTGAGAGACCTAAATTGCCCCCTCTGCCTTTTTCACAGCCCCGTATTTCTCCGCTCCCTACTCCTTTCTATTGTTCAAATGTATTTATTTATTTACTTCATGGTCCTGCTAGTGAGGTCTGCTTGGGCTGCTGTTCATGTTCCTTATTGATTGCTTCATGTTCTTGAGCCCCATGTTGGTTTGATATTTATGATTAATATTTCATGCTCCTTTTATATGACGTGCTTTAGGCTAGTTACATGAAGTATCTTGTACTATAGAGTGCACACTGGCATCTTTTTCCCTGGTAGCATAACACCTTAGAGAAATGTAAAATATAAATAAATAAAAATATATAATATATTTAGTAGAGTCTAGATATCTGGAAGTTCTTCCTCGCGAAATCCCACACATTTTGCATAATTTTGAATTCTTAAATTTTTCACTCCCTCCACCCCCACAAGGCTTATTACTGACCTCTCACCTTCTAGCGGCTTTCTCTGACCAGCCGATCCCCTCTATAAATAAATACATCTTCCGTGTTGCAAAGGATTACTTATGAAGACCAAAAAAAATGTAAATGACGAATAGTGATTGTACACTTTTTACATTATCATAACAGATCTGCCTAAGACGAAGCTGCCCTTTTCTTTTTTCGTTGAACCTGTTATCCATACTTTAATTTGGTGGTTTCCCGCATACCAAAATGAACATTGTAGACCTTTTTGTGAATATTTGAACTATTTACGGCACTTTAAAAGAAAAGCTAGTTTAATATGCCAAAGACATAACATAATTATTTACAACAGACACTCAACTCAATAATGGTGCCCAATTGCTAGAGTTTACAATGTTGTAATAGCATAGCAACCGCGGCCCGTGAAGGTAAAAGCGGTGAGGCGTGGGTTAATTTTCCCTCGTCATCGTCCGTCGAAATCCCCCCCCCCCTCCTCCCACCTGGTTCCACCGCCACACCGCTCTTACCTGCACGGGCCGCGGCTGAGTATTACTAGAGAGTTTGGACTTCAGGTGGGGAACCCATATGTGGGTCCCAGAAACCCTTGAAGTCCTCTTAATGAAACAGTCTCTACAGAGAGCAAACCCTCGTGCCCCCAACTTTACTGGCAGCAGTAGAGTACACACTTTAAGGGGGGGCGAGGAAGAGAATATCTTTTGAACAGTCTTTTACGACTGAACAGAAAAGATACAGTGTACTACGTTGTTTTACATTTGTTTTCCATGACTTGGTAAACAGGTGATTTGGTGACAATGAGACTGTTTGCAGTCTCAAGGCTTCAGGATGGTTGAGTGAGAGTTCAGTCAACATGTGTTATGACAGATCTTTGGGTAACCCAGCCAGAATAATTCCTGGGTTCTGCAGCGAGCACCTCTCACTGCAGCCCAATTACTCAAGACATGCATTTGGGGCCTGAGCTTGGGACGACTACCTTTATCACAAACAGTGATTAGATATTTCTGCGTGTAAGTAAACTGTGGTCTTCATGGAGCTGCCAAGCCTTATCCATGGTGAGGATACACCTGGAATTCCACAGAGAGCAAGGCACACCTGTGATCAAGCAGGAAGTGGTGTACCTAATATATATGGAATAAAGTATCCCCTACCATACATTATAAGAATATTGCAAGTCTCAGAGGAGTTTCATGAACATATAGAGGAACAAGGCCATGGACAAAGTTCTTTTATAAGGTTATGGAACTCAAAAGGTGACTTGCAAAGACCTTATAATGTATGGCAGCGGGTACTTTATTCCTTATAATACCTGGCCACACCATCACCTTTCCCACAAACCACTTTAATCATTGGTGCATATTTTTTCATATGAAAGATAAAATATAAAAATCGAACCTTTCGTGCAAAATTAAACACATACACAAACTGCTAGATATTTGTTTTAAAAAGATATTAGAATCTGTTTAATACAAGTTAGTGTCTTTTGTTAAACAAAAAAGCCACAGTAACTCTGAATGTTTAGAAACATTCAGAAGGATTCTAACTTATCTATAATTGCCTAACGAGTGCAAAAAATGAACATGTTACTGTAAATACATAATTTCTGCTTGTCACTAAAGAGCTTTAAAACAGAGCAGAAGAAAGAAAAGCGATGTTTTGTTCCTTAAACAGCTGCTTTATTTATGCTTCGTGTCCTGACCTGCCTTTTCCCTTGGCTGCTGGATCTGGCAGTAGGCATTGAGACATCAGATCTGTAATACGTTGAGTTCTGACATCATTTCTTTATAGCCAGCAACTGGGTGTTTCACAAATGACTGATTATAAAGAACAGACTTTAAAACATGGATTCCAGAATCCCATGTATTATAAAACGTGTACAGTTCATACAGAAGAGTTGATTCACAATTAGTGTAAAGGGAGACATGGACATTGGTGATCCTTTAATTTAACTTGCTAAATTATTTTCTAATTATTTAAAGTTGCAGGTTCATAGATTGATTTGGACCCCACATATCACATATCTCATATGCAAAACAGCTATAAAAAAACGAAAAAGTGCGATATATTTAATATTTAGGTAAAAGGTTATTGTATGGTATGTGTCTAGTCATAAATCAATAATTTATATGACATCCACAATTAATATTTTTTAATTGAAATTGCTATAAATATAAAATGTGTAACTCACAAACCAAATAATTTGGCAATGTAAAATTCATACACTGTCTAAAACAAATACCCACAACAAATCCTGCAGGCAGCAATGGACAGGTGATAATCTTACAACTTTTAGAGACATACGTTTAGCAAACGCATTTTAAATATATATTTAATGTTGTTGTAAAAGGTAAGGTAGTATCTTTGCCTTGAGAAAGTTCTGTGGAGCCTGCATTTCGCTGCAATGAGTTGCACAACAGCAACGCACAGTCAACCTAACATTTGCTGGTTGACGGACACTGTATTCAAGTATGTAACATTTATGTCCTAGCTCTAAATCCATCACTGTTCCAAAAAAAATCATTATTATTTCAGATTTAACATTATTAATGTTGGTGAGCCATTGTGAAAGATATTATACAGATGAGTGCACTCCAAAACTGAATAACTGAATAGCACTTCTTTTATTGACACAAAATAAGAGGATCGATTTACTAAGCAGGTTCTGTGCCCGAGTATAACTCAGGTATGTTGAAAGAGTACCATGTAAGTGGGAAAATAGAGTTACTGAATCAGGAATTATTGATTTCAAGGAGAGCAGGATTCGCCACAAATAAGCTTTTTCCTCTGGAGAAACAAACAAGAAATATATCAAATGCAATTGATCATGACCTTTCCTAATGCAGAAATGGTGACTTGTTACATTCCCATTTCAGGAAATACTTAAATGTTTGAGAACTCCTGCTGGAAATCTGCAGCCATTGTAGATTTTCACTACTACTCCTGGATATATTTGAAGATTCTGTAAAAGTGGGATATTTGCTCCATTCATAGGAGAAGCCACACCACAGCTAATTTCTGACTTTCTTAGAAGACCCATTGCGAAGTGAGTGAAGATTACCAAATGCCGTCATATCATCAGGAGCACCATCGTTGAGGCCAGGTTTTCTTTTTCTTGCAGACAAAGGGATCTGAGGCAGCCTTCCCTAAATTTGAGCCTGTCCCCCCACCTCAAAAAGCAAGTACTCAACACCCTAAGCTATATTACTCCTCCTTGTGCCCCTTCTTAACCTTCTCACTCAAAGATGTCCCCTTGCCTTTTTAAAGCAGCCGCTAAACAGCATTTCGCTGCCAAAGCAAATAATGGGTTTTGCCAATGGGACTAAGAAAATACCATAACCCGTCCAAAGAAATGACTCTTGGAATGAAAACTTAAAACAAAGGAAGTTGGCTCCAGACTTGACCCCAGGTGGCTGATAAACGCAGATCCTGTAAGTGTCTGACAGTTGGGCAAGTTTCTGCAGGAATTACCCTGCCATTCAAATGGTAATATTTATAATAATTGCTCATACTTCTGTTAATGGAAAGCTTCATGTTAAAATTCAATGTAGGATCTAATGGAAATGTTCGTGCTAATATTCATGCTAATATTCATGCTAATATTCATGCTAATATTCATGCTAATGTTAATAGAGATGCCCATGCTAAAATTCATGCTAATGTTAATGGAAATTACATGGTAATATTCATGCTAATATTAAGGGCTAAAGAGAATGCTAATAGTCAAGGCAGTGTTAATGTTAACACTTGGGTTAATGCTGTTGTTTATGCTGGGTGGATTTGTAAGTGCAATACTGGATGAGCCATATTGCACTAGGTTAGCAAAAGACCAGCATAGAGTGTGTATAACCACATAATTCTACATTACCCCCTTGTCCATCTTACTCACCACAGCCCCATCTTTTATGGATTTGCTTCAGATTTCAAAGAGGCAAGTCACTGTTGTTCCTGAAGAAAGACTAAGGGCCTGATATAGAGTATGGTGGATGGTATGTACTCCACCAGGGTGATAAAGTAAAATACTCAGTTGCCCTGACGGAGTACCCGTTCTCACAACTTAGCATTGTGTGCCAGACAAGCAGGCAGCTGTAGTCATTGACAGGAACCACCATCACAGCAGTTCCTGTCAATGAGTAAAAAGTGTGATGAACCATCCATCAAACTTTCAACGGGACTTTGTTTTTGAATAAACAAAAACGAATGACCCTCACGCCAAGGGATTTTTTTCCCTTCATGTGGGGATCAATTAAGATTTTTTACTGCCTCCTACCGACCAGGTTTTTTATGACGGTGAGAGATAGTAAAAGCTGCCCATTTAACTACCCACTTTAGATCGGGCGGGCAGTTGATTGGCCAAACCTCCTACGGACCTTAATCCATTGGGTCGTCAGAGGAGTATGTTAGCGATGGAGACTAAGTAGGTTTCGTCGCTGACAAACTTAAGGTACGCCTGACTGTAAATAAGGCAAATGGACCTTCAGTTTGGTTCAGAGGGTACCCCGTCACATTGTGACAGACTACCTTTACTACCAAACCTTAAATAGGCCCCTAAAATAGATCAGATTTTTCATCCTCTTCCCTCTGAATAGAGACAATTTGAGCATTTAGAAGAGTTTTTTTCAGAAAATATACACCTATTGATTGCCCACAGATTGTGGACGTTTTGGACGTTTACTGCACATTTTGGACATTTTGGGAGCTTACCATACTTTCTAAACATTTCCTTCACATATTCATTCTCTGCGTCAATTACTAGGCTGAGCAGAAGCCTGCAAAAGAGTCAGAAAGAAAGAAAGAATAACAGGGGCCAATGAAGAGGGTTCACAGGGGCAGGTAGGTATAAATTTAGGTGAGCAGCATTACTGCCACTATGCATATTTAAATTAGTTTCCTTTTCTCTGCAGATTTTGCCTTTTTTACCGTGGAGAAATTTTAAAACATCTTGCAGATTGTCACACACTTTTCGGAGGATTTGGACAACCTCTTCGTAGAGCACACCCCTTTGCTCCACCCATTATCTGTTTTGTCACTTTCCAGAAAGAGCCAATGGCGACTTGTGCGGACATTGTTAATCATGCATGTCTATTTTGATGTCCAGTGCACCCCAGTTTTTGCACCAGCTGGAGTGAGGATCTGATTCTTAACCTCTTCTATGCTCATGATGGCTCCCGGCCATCATGAGTCACGGTGGGCGTGTGCTCATGACGGCCGGGAGCCGTCACGACCATGCCCGCGATCGGAATGTCCAGCACTGCGGTGGAATTTGCGCCGCAGTGAAGATGTTAATATATATCCCTATAACTATTTTATGAACTCTGCATCCAGGGGAAGGTACAAGTATATTGTAACCAAAATATTGTCTCTGGACAGAAATATTCAGGACTAAATATTGCTTACAGAAGTGTCATCCATTGCCATTAATAATAGAAAATCTGAAAACAATGCAGTGATATTTTTGTAAACCATATTTAGCACACAATATTTAGATCAGACGATATTATTGATGTAGCTATTTTGACATACAACTGCAACCAGGGGTAGCAAGGACAGTTGCAGGGGCAGCAAAGGACAAAAGGCATGGCAGGATGGGCCGTAACGGTCAACGGGCGTTTTCCTGCTAGGCCGGAAGGGTGGGGGTTGTTTTTTGAGTGGTGGCGGCCATTTTTAGGTCTTGCATAGGCAGCGCGCAGGCGCGGCTTTAGGAGATGACCTTTAGAAATCTGTCAGCTCTTTTTCAGCGCTCGTGCTGGCATACCCCTTGCGGAAGCGAGCAGCGGCGCGCTAATTGAAAAACACGGATGGTCTGCTCGCCGCTGCTCTCCCTCTCGCAAGGGGTATGCTAGCACAAGCACGAGTGGTTATTTTTGTTTAGTCTCAGCTTGTTCGCCGCCCCTACACCACCTCCCACCCATTGCTGTCTTTCAGGCTTGGTTTTGTTTAGCCTGAGCTCACTCGCTGTCCTTACACATCTCCCGCCCATTCCTTTCTCTGATACTTTTTTAAAACTTTCAACGCGAAACGCGCGCGCTTGTTTCCCTTCTAAACTGTGCATGGTTAGCTGCTGAAGGTGCCTCCTACTTGTTCAGTTACCTAATCACAGTGCTTAACGCTTGAGGCAGACACCGTAAATACATTCATTAATATTTCCCAAGCGAGAGGCACTCATTTTACCAACTTTGCGTGGATGAAAGGCTGAGATTGCTTGCGGGGATTCCTCTCTACAAGGGTGGCCTGGTAGATTTATGCAGCTACACTTTTATGGGTTTTAATTAGGGGAGTCCTGCAATACCACCTCCTTCCATAGTCTATCACTCCCCTGAACGTCATGAGCAGGGAAGACTGATGCCCAATTGTGAGAGATTCGGAGCTACATTCAGAGCTTTCCCTGATACTTTAGTTTCCTCTGGCTGCCCCACCCACTGAACTCCATGTTGTTTTGGCAAATCCTAACTGATAAATGTGGTTTACTTTAGTAACTTATTTTTCTTCCCATTGATTCCTTTTGCTGACACTTCTTTTGACCTCTAATTTCCCAGATATGCGCTCATTGCCCGGTGTCGGTAGTTGCTCATATTTGGCTTTTTGCAGTTTTGAGTTGCTAATTATTTACATAGAGGACTACATGTACCAGAATGCAATTTAACGGCAACAGAGGCAAATGAGGGTTTGATATCTTCGCGACCTGCTGTCTTCTTACTTCGGAGCTTTTTTCGAAGTGTTGTTCGTGCAGTAAACACCTGTGTCCCCATGGAGTGAATGGGTCATCATATGTTTGTAGGAGGCTAAATTAACCTACCTTTGTAGTAAGTGACCCGCCAATGAGAGCTGGTAACCCTGCCTCCACTCTCCTGAACATGTGGGTTTAATTAATGTTTGAACGGGCAGCAGAGCAGTGCAGCCCTGTTCCTTGGAATGGAGCCTGTCTTGCATCAGTACACATGAAAATCGAATTCACACGCCTCAATAGGTAATTTATTCTCATTACTTTGATTCCAAACTATATTTCTGCGCAGTTAGTATTGTTAGATCTGCTCAAGCGGTCCCTATACACTTTCGTAAATATTTTGCAATTATATTTTTACAACTATACATACAACTTTCAAATTGGAATGTGGCTTTACTGTGTTTTAACCTATACCCTTATGCAATTAATGTTTTAAAAAAAAAGTGCCGTGGCATTCAGGGAAAGTAAAAGAAAAGCGGTAGGATAGCCAGCGCTGGTGTCATAAATGTTTTTTTTTCTTTCAGTCCTGCTGCACAGCAGTGCAACATGGCTAAAAAAAATCTCAGACAATAGTTCTCGCATGGCGAGACCTATTGGCTTTGCCAATGCTTGTTGTTACTGGGGGCCGGTTTTGTAGCAGTACTGCAATATCGGCCCCCAGTAACAAAGGCAGCAGCAGTGCTTCTCATTAGCACCTGCCCCCCGATGCCCCACCTGGGTCTAACTGAATTGCCAGAGCTGGTTTGTGTTCCCAGTTCAGTCCTGGCAAAAGAGACGTAGCAGTTTTACAGTAGTAACCCCCCACACAAGGAAAGAGAAGTGGGCAGATGAATTTGTGAACTGCCTTGAGAGTTTCTCAATTCCCACAAACTTGTGAGAGTGGCCATTCTCAAACTCCTCTCTAACCTTTTCCCACTCTGGAAGTGGTCAGAGATTTTATCAATGAGAGGGCTGGAGTATATCCCCTTCCAGGGTGGGAAGGATACCAGAACACCTAAAAATTAATGGACAGCAGGAAGAGCAGTTCTTCCAAGTGGAAAAATGTTTGCGCATTCGGACATTAGGGTGTCTTCTCCAATGTGGTGGTGCAACGTGTGTGCACAATCGGAAAATGGCAACCCAGAAAACTATCATGTAACATTCTATGTAATATGCCTAGCCAGGTCAACTTCTCAGGATTATAACTGGGAAGTTATGTCAATTTCCCAAACTCTTCAATCTACATCCTCCATTCCTGACAAGGAGTACCTGTTGGGGGGTAGATTTACATTTTGTTCCTGAATCAGGAAGTTGTTTTTGTGCAAAGAGTAAAATTGCTTCTGTTTGCTGTAGCCTCTCAATCCTGTAATAAAGAAATGGGATGAGCAGGCAATGGCCTAATTAAATCTCTGTGATGTCTACCACTCTAAGTCATGTCCTCCCCATCATAGTCCTACAACCCACAATCATGCCCTGGAGTTCTTCCTCCAATGGTGGAGCTTGTTACCTGGGAGGTTATGGGTGGGTCAAAGGGCTGTGTTATAGGGAACGATGATAAAAACAAAAGAAGGACAGCTCTTGGAGGTCTCAGTATTTCTTCAGGAGCTATATTTGGTGCCTGCATTGCATCTGAGGCTGAACCTCATAATGTTTGGAATGTGAAGAGAAAGACCATAAATGCGATTACAGCAAAACAACGTGGGTGGCCATTACAGTCTGCTTACGTGGGAGGGAGGGCTGGGTTAGGTCTTGATCATTCCACATTTCTAATAGGAGGTACTGGGCGCGAGCTGGCTCCCGCCCAGCAGGAGAACCGCAGTGACAGCCACATTTTATGCCTGTTTAGGTGATGAAATGAGCTACAATAAGAAAAATATGTCTTTGTTATACAAAACTGCTGAACATCTTCCTAAATTCAGCTGTGTATATACAAGTGTTAAATGAATACACAGCTTTCAGTCGTCCATCTTTGGCTCTCAGGCTGAGTCGGTTTGCCATTTTCTCCAAGAAACATTTTTTATCCAAGAGTACTTACCACTGGGAAATGAGAGAGGCTCCTTCATATCACGCACAGAGCCACTGTTAAAGCCTGCTCCCAAGAGGTCAATTATCAAGTCTTTTTGATGATGCATTAACATTTTCCAAGCATCAGACTGGTTCAAGAAGTGAGGAATGTTCAAATGGGGGCTAGCCAGGCAGGCATGCATTCTATCAAGACCTGTCAGCATCAGAAGGCCTGCTTAGAAATAGTAAGTGTTGCTATCTCCCAGCAAAGCAATAGCATTTTGGGAAAAGGAGGCCATGTTGTAAATTTAGAAATGCTCAAAAGAGGTAGCTTATGTGTAGGATGGGGTGGTATGTGGGGCAGTAGGTACTTTCGCCCTACACAGGGTAAATCTTGAACTGTTGCTTCAGTTGTGTACATTTTTAGTATGTTAGTGCTTGCTGGATGATTGGCGCTGTGGTGGCGTAGGAGAGCAGCACTGGGTCTGAGTGAGGTGGCGTTGCAGCAGCACATTGTCAACGAGGTAGAAGAGCTCGTGGTCCCTTGACTTGCAGCAACGCAGGGTCTGGGTTTGGTTGGAGCACTGCAGGATCAGCGGGTGTACAATTGCAGGATCAGCGGAATGGAGCAGCGGTGGACCTGGTGGTGGAGCAGCACAAAGCCAGTGGGAGGTGCACAGTACGGCCAGGGGGTGGAGCCTGTGCATGGTTCTGAGAATGGATCAAGGCAGGGTCCTTAGTTGGAACAGATAAAGGCCGGGCAGTGGCGTAACCATGGCTTCGGGGCGTAGTAGACCACGGCCAGGGTGGCCAGAAGATCTGGGGGCAGAGAAATGTTCGGTTAAAGAGGTGGAGCAGACCATGGTCCAGTGGGGTGTAACAATACAGGGTCAGGAGGCGTTCAGGATACAGGACAGGGTCAGGGGATGGAGCAGCGTATGGTTCCAATAGTGGAGCAGTGCGGGTTAGAGGGCGTTGCGATGCAGGGTCAGAAAGGGTGGGACAGAGTAGGGTCATGGGAGTTTACAGCACAGATTCAGGGTGTGTTGTGGTACAGAGTCAGAAGGTGGAGCAGCACAGGGTCTGTGCATGCTCTGCACTACATCCAGAAGATCATCTATGCGCAGCATTTCATCCACCGTAGGGATAGTATGGTGGAGGTGATTCTTCTTAAGAGTTATCACTTTGTCCAGAAAGCTGAGGATTTTTTGTTACCACCTTGCTCCAAAGGAGTTATTTGGAGTTTGACGGACAAGGCAGAGTACCCTCTCTGCCAAACTGTAGGTCTGTCAGCTCCGTATAGTAGAGGGTACTCTCATATTTCTGCCTAAAGAGCCCCAGTTCACTTTGCTGACAAGAACCTTAGACCCATATTGGGCCAGCTAGGTACAGAAGGCCATCTGCTCTATTTTGGGAGGATGTTCCAACATACATTTTCTTGTTCAGGGCTGCTTTGAAAAGCCTGTCGGTCCCAAAAAGAAAACAATAGAAGTGGCACCCACGCCCTGTGAGAAAAATTAAAGGTGTTCAGGCTATATTAACTTAATGTTTTTCAAAACAACTCCCACTTTGGGAATTTAATGGAAACAAAATGGTTACTGAGCAACCGCTTGACACGTGGCGGCCACTTACAGTACCCTCAGAGGAACTGCTATGGCACAGAGGCAGAGGGCCACTGCAGCTTGCACCGTACATTGCCCTGCCAGCACTGCCCATGACTACAAACACAACTAACAACCACACTCCTACATGTGTAACAATTCAGACTATTCCAGACCCCAGCAACTGCGAGACTGTTTGGGGGGCATTTATTAGTTGTTATTGATGTACATGGAATTCATAAACAGCTGTTGTGCTCATCTCCAAATTGGACAAACAGTGCACCATGTGGCAGACTGCCATAAGTGCCGTTGTTCACAATTATGCGCGGGTGCTGAGCACCGGAAACCACTGGCTCAAATGTAGCACTGCTGCTAGGCATTTCTAGATCTCTGAATCTGAAGGGAACAGACATCTGGAAAGGCAGCCCACCAAACACTAATTAACCCTCATAGCATGCTCAATATATGAGACACACTTGCAGCATAGCATAGTGAAAAGTTCAGCATGAAATAAAATGCGGTGCACCATTTTGTGCATATCTTTAATGTATAATAATGTATTTTCTGCTTCCCCAGCCTAAACCTAGAGCTAAATGATGCATATACCTGTTGTTTACTAGTCACGAAGGTCTTATTTAGAGTTTTGTGGATGAGATCTGTCCCAAACATGGTAGATGTCCCGTCTGCTTTACTGTAAGCACATTATGGCCTATGGCCCTTGTAATACGGAGAAGAGGAACTCCACATTTTGACACAGTGTCCCGATCGCCAAACTCTAAATAAGGCCCAAGGTCTGCAGAATGCCACAAATGCACAGGACAGTAAATAAAGAGACATTGCACCACTCCTGACAATGGTACATAAGTACTTTACAGTACCATCCCAAAAAACAGGCAGACTGTGTCCCTGCTACTTTATTTTAGATAGAAATACATTTCTCCCATTAAAGCGATGGAAATACAACTGTACCTTGATTAAGGGGTTTACATGAGGTCGTTTATCAGTGTTGTCCATGTTTTTTAGGTCCTGCCTACAGATAGCTAAATGCAGTGTAGTGTTGAATATCTATTGGGGACAATACTTACAGTGTGCTTTGGTTCAATCCATTACTTACCATTAGTTTTCTTTCTTGTCCATCTCATTTGCTTGCTCAGGCAACTTTTTTGTTTGTTTTCAGTGTTCAATGGGAATGCATGTGTTTTCTTGAATGATGATGCATTGTTGCGCATGAGTCATGACGCTCAGTCTGACGTTGCATTATGACGCATATGCAAGCATGTGTGACATAAGTCATGAGTGATGGAAATTAGGTTTCTGGTTAAGAGGGGTGAAACCCTACTCAAGCAGCAACCGCAATCTCTTTGTCCGGGTGAAACTCAAACAAATGTAGCTTGCCATGAAGCGGTCAGGCCTCAGTTAGAGGAAATGTGTAAAGTATTTATGCAGCACTTCAAATAGTAATAAAGTGAAAACAAAACGCAAGAAAAAACTGACACCAAGTTAGAATAATATAGTAAAATGTGATAAATAATTTGAGACCAAAGCAATAAAAATCCAATCATTAGAATCGGAGATATGCAATTTTAAAGATTAAAGTGAAAATATGCCTAGAAGCACAAATCACCAACTGTGGTTATCTGGTCGCGCCGGACTGGGACAAATTCACAAGTTCAGGCCGACCGCGATGAAGCATGGACAGGATACAGGGACCAAATTAAGCCAGCTCAACATAGTACCTTAAATCCTGGGTTGCATAGCATTGCGATATCCCGCATCAAGATGCGTTGTAGTGCAGCAGTTCTGAGGAGCTGAGGGGCTGCGATGCGTAGTCCTCCGCCGTTGTTGAGTATCCTGTTGAAGAGGGGCTTGAGATGCAAAGTCCAGCATAGAGGTTGCTTCGCGCAGCAAGGTTCAGAAAAAAACAATGGGCATCGATGTGAAGTGCTACGTCATCGTCGTGGATGCTGTCCATGAAAGGCTTGAGATTCGAAGGCCTGTGCCGAAGATGCATTGTGCAGCGGCTGTTTCGGGGGAGCTGTGAGCTGCAAGCTGCGATGTAGGTCCTGCGTCAGAGATATGCCACGCTGCAGCTGTTCCAAAGTGGCTATGAGGATATAAGTTGCACCGCTTCGGTTCTAGTTACTGGACCACAGCTGGGGTTGCAGAGCTCCTTCAGATGCACTTCCAAGGATCCAGGACTGGGGTCTCACTGTCAATACACCAAGACCAACTTCCAGCTACACCTAGTTATGTGACCCAAGATACAGGCTGCAGGCACTTAATGGTAGGGACAAAAAAATGGCAACTTTCTATAAGTGGTATTATCAAAACTGTTGCTTAAAATCTGGCTTTTCCATTAAGATGGTTTTAAATTATAATTATTTTTAAAAAATTTAATTTTATTTATTCAAGTTTTCTGAGACGTATATCCAGCATAGAATACTTAGTACATAGGTAGTTACATGCTAATCAATGAGGTTTAGGTAACAAGTAGATGCATCCCATTGTCCGGAACTACAAAAGCATCAGTAAGCACATCTGTGCATTGCTTGTATGCAACAAGTCTACAGGTGTCAACAGGAAACAAATCTGAGCAAGCTTAATACATAATTTTGTTACCAAATACATACATAACACACAGAGGCAGTCAATATCCAGAGCAAGACGACTGACTCATTGTCAGTGAAATTGCTCTCCCTACCTCGCAGCTCCACCATTAAGTGAGACCTTCCCCCGAGCCCCTGCACTCTCGAGTGTTGGTGTTCGAGGCCCTCCTCCACCCGCAGGTTTCACCTGCACCTCATCCCTGGTGGTCCAATGGACCTCTGTCTCCATTATCTTGCTCCGCTTTTTCTCTCCTTTTTTACTCCTTTTTTCCCTCACTTCTATCTCCCCCCTTCACTCTCCTTCTGGGTCTTAACCTCCATTTTCTGCCATTTTCCCCCCATTTCAAGCTCCCCCTTCACTCTCCTGTGTCTTTCCTTCGTTTTTCAATTTTTTTTTTACCCTCATCTCAATCTCCCCCTTTCACTCTCCTGTGTCCTCTGTGTCTTTCCTCCACTCTTTCTTGCACTTTTGCTGCCTTATTTGCACTTTTCTCTCTCTTTTTGCCTTTTTCCTTTTGCCTTTTTAGCCCGTTTTCCCCGCCACTGCTGCCCCCGCGGCCTCTCCCCCTCAGCACGACCAGTGCGACTGGCCCAATCCAGCTCCCCGCTCCTGCCTCCCAGCTGTCCAGCCCTCCCCTGCCCCTACATAATGGCTGCAAGCCCATCTGCGTCCGTCCGCGACTCGACTGCGACCAGCGCCAGGAACCCTGGATCTCTGCACCGCCAACGCTACGACCCAGCGGCACTCCAAGCTCTCAACCCAGGCCACAACAACAACTGCACGCTAGCATCTCCAGCCGACACCCACAGACCCTTCAGCTCTCACCGCTACCGGCACACCTGCAGCCCCGCCAAGACCACTGACCCAGCGCAATCTGCCCGCAAGAACACAACTGAACTGAAGACCCTGCAATGCATCCTCCTCAACATCCGATCCCTTCACAAACATGCCACCGAAATCTGGGACCTCCTCGAGAGCACTACCCCGGATGTAGCATTCTTTACCGAAACCTGGACCAACACCACCTAGGGACCGGACATCGCCATCGCCATTCCCCAAGGATACAAGATCTATTGGAAGGATCGTCCGACCTGCCCTGGAGGAGAAATTGCCATCGTCCACAAATCCACCCTCCGCCTGAGCACAAATCCCGACAAGCCCACAGACCTGATAGAACACCTTCACTTCAAGATACTGGCCGGTCCTACCTCCACCCTCCGTGGAACCCTCATCTACCGACCCCCTGGATCCCGCAGACTTTTCGTCAACTCCATCACGGATATCATCTCCCCGCATGCCATGCCGTCCACCAACTACATTCTTCTGGGAGACCTCAACTTCCACCTCGACAACCAAGTGAACCCCAGCACCACATTCCTCCTAGACAACCTCCACAACATTGGACTCCGCCAGATCGTGACCGAACCCACGCACTCAGCAGGACACACCCTCGACCCCCTCTTCACAACAGGAAACTCTATCACCTTCAGCCACACCACCGAACTCCCATGGACTGACCATGGATGCGTCAACTTCACCTTCAGAACACCCACCATCCACAGACACCAGCACCTGGTCCCACGAAGAACCTGGACCAGAATCATGGACGACCAGCTAACCTCATCTCTCAGCAACTCCACCCCAACCATCGCGAAAAACGACGCCAACACTGCAGCCCAAACCCTGCACAGATGGATCTCTGACAGCGCCAACACCATAGCCCCCCTCAAGAAAAACAACAACACCCACGCCAAGAAAGCTAGATGGTTCACCACCGAACTTCGAGAGTCCAGACGCACTTGCCGCTGACTCGAAAAGGCCTGGAGGAACACCAAATCCTCAGAAGCCCACAACAACTTCAGAGCTGCCTCCAACGCTCACCACCAACTCATCAGAAAAACAAGGAGAAAAGCGATTGAAGACAGAATCTCCACTCATGCACACAACAGCAAAGAACTCTTCAACATCATCAAGGAGTTCGCCCAACCCACAAGCGAGTCCACCGACATCCCTCCCTCACAAGACCTCTGCGACAAACTCAGCACCTTTTTCCACCACAAAATTAAGAGCATCTACGACAACTTCGACGAAGACAACCAACACACTGAGCCCTCACCAACTACCCCCGACACCCTGAAGCCAGCGATCAATAACTGGACAGCTCTCATCACCGAAGACACACTGAAGAAGATGAAGTCAATCCACTCCGGGGCCCCCACGGACCCCTGTCCCTACCACATTTTCAACAGAACCGCCAACACCATCGCACCCATGCTCTGCCATAACATCAACCGCTCCCTGGCAACGTCTCGTTCCCTGACGACTGGAAACACCCTGAGATCAACCCCCTCCTGAAGAAACCCTCGGTGTACCCCACCGACCTCAAAAACTACAGACCCATCTCCCTGCTCCCGTTCCCAGCAAGTCATTGAAAAAGCCATCAATAGCCAACTCGCCACATTCATCGAAGAGCACAACATCCTCGACTCCTCCCAATCCGGCTTCAGAAAAAAACGCAGTACGGAAACCTACCTCCTTGCCGCAACAGACAACATCCGTACCTTACTGGACAAAGAAGAAACAGCAGCTCTCACCCTCCTCGACCTCTCAGCAGCTTTCGACATAGTCTCTCACCGCACTCTAATACGCAGACTCCACGACACAGGAAACCAAGACAAGGCCCTCGACTGGATCCGCTCCTTCCTTTCCGGCAGAACGCAGTGGGTCAGACTCCCCCCTTTCCTCTCAGACCCTACACCTACCACCTGCGTAGTCCCCCAGGGGTCCTCCCTCAGCCCTATGCTCTTCAACGTCTACATGGCTCCGCTCGCCCCATCGTCAGAACCTACGGACTCAAAATTGTGTCATACGCAGACGACACCTAACTCATCCTCTCCCTATCCAACTAACCCAACACGACCAGACACAATTTTCGAGAAAGCATGGAAGCGTCGCCAAATGGATGAAAAACAGATGCCTACAACTAAACACAAAGAAAACGGAAGTACTCATCATGGGCCCAAACCCAGACACCTGGAACAACACCTGGTGGCCCCCTGCGCTCGGAAGTCCGCCCACGCACGCAACCTGGGAATCATCCTGGACTCAGAGCTCAAAATGGACCTCCATATCAACTCCTTCTCATCCTCCTGCTTCCACACCCTCCGCCTCCTACGTTAGACCATCAAATGGATCCCCCTCGAACACAGGAAGAACGTCACTGACGGCCTGGTCACCAGCAGGCGCGACTACGGCAACGCACTCTATGCCGGAATAAACAAAAACCTCACCAGCAAGCTACAGAACATCCAAAACACCGCCGCAAGACTGTTCCTCAACCTGCCAAGCCACTGCCACATCTCCCAGCACTTACGCACACTCCAGTGGCTCCCCATCGAAGCTAGAATCACCTTCAAGATGCTAACCCACACTCACAAGGCCCTCCATGACACAGGACCACCATACCTGAACAGCCGACTCAAATTCCACGCACCCCATAGGGCCCAATGATGAACCCAGAAAGACCAGATCGGGAGGCCGCTCCTTCTCCTTCTGCACGGCCAGTGCCTGGAACGAGCTTCCGCTCCGCTTCAGACAGATAACATCGCTCCCCATTTTCACAAGAAACCTCAAAACCTGTCTTTGACAGACTCCCTTCTTGATGGACTGGAACCTGCGAACCCCCTCACACCCCCAGCGCCTTAAGAGTGAGTAGTCGCGCTTAACAAACACCTGATTTGATTTGATTTATATTGTGTTCAACTGCCAGTTACGGGTGTAGCGTTTATGGCATCAGCAGGGTGTTTTAGGAGATACGCCTTTAAGGGGTTCCAGATATGAAATGTATTAAGGTAACCCAATGTTCTCCTGTAAGAGAGGTAGGTCTTGCAGTAGTGAAAACGCCTTTAAGGGGTTCCAGATATCTCAAGAGTTTAATTTATAATTCTTAAGACACCAAGCTCAACATTTCTACTTGATCCCATTTATAAGTTAGCACTTATTAAATGTATTAAGGTAACCCAATGTTCTCCCGAAAAAGAGGTAGGTCTTGCCGTAGTGAAAAACAAGTTTTAAAGTTTTTCACTACCAGTAAATGTAAAAGTTAAAAGTATATTTTCACCTTTATAACAATACTGCTTCCTGCTCTATGGGCTGTTTAGGGCCTACCTTATGGGCACCTTATATGTATTAAAAGTGAAGATTTAGGCCTGGCAGAAGGTTTATATTGCTAGGTCGAAATGGGAGTTTAGAACTGCACATACAGGCTGTAATGGCAGGCCTAAGGCTGCAAAAGTGGGTGGGGCAATCAGTGCTGCAGACCAACCAGTAGCATTTAATTTACAGACCCTGAGTACATGTTGTATCAATTTACTAGGGACTTATAAGTTAATTAAATGTGCCCATTGGGTGAAAGCCAATGTTAGAATGTTCAAAGGAGACAGCACAAGCATTTTAGCACTGGTTAGCAGTGGTAATGTATGGAGAGTCCTAAGGCCAGTAAAAATTAGATCAGCAAAAATTGAGGAGTAAGGCAAAATGATTGGAGAAAGACAACCCTAAAGCTGACAGGTCTAACAGTGTGCTTATGCAATAGGTCTTCATTGGCAGAAAAAGGCAAGACCTATTGGCTTTACCAATACTTATTTGTGTTGATTAATTTAGGTAATTCATGTAAAATTCTAAAAATGTGTGTGGAAGATACAACTCCTAATGCAGGCCCATACAAACTGTAATTACACTTAGAGAAAGTTTCAACATAATGTGAGATCATAGTTCAAGTAGTGACTTAAATGAGTGAGCCCTAATTATAAATGTATGTATGAAAAAAAGGGAAAGGTGTCAGTTTTTTTTCTATTGATCCAGAGAGGGGAAATTTTAAGATGAGAATCAACCTCGTTCTATTAGGAATGAGGGTGCTATCTAGAAACATTTGTTTTTGTGATAAGTTTTAAGACTTTCAGGTTTAAAATTGTTTTTAATGTTGTTTGTAAATTGTGTTTGGCCCTGTTGGCCCTGAGTTCTGATGATACTAATATTACTAATTTCATAACAAGATGAAGAGTTTGAGAAAAATATAAAGCCAGTGCTATAAAAATTCAGAATAATTCTTCAGATTTTGAAAGGTAATCTGCAATTCGGTCATGAATTAAAGTGGCCCAAAATCCAAATTGCTAGGTGCATTTATGTATTCATTCATCAATTTATTTATGTATTGATTTATTTGTTTGTTTATTTATTTATTTGAGAGCTGTTTTATGAAGCACAAACTCTCCACCTCTTTTACATGTTCTTGGTCTGCAGCACAAAGCTATGGGGCGGAGGTGCAGTCTAGAGACTAAGGGGGTCAGAATTCGTGACTGCCCGCCATAAGGGCGGGGGTCCTGTGGGGGGTATTAGGATGTGCCCGCCACGGTGGCAGGCACATCCTGCATTTTTAGCATTGTGGCGGGCGGTGCTCTCTGCACCGCCCACCAGAATGCTAAAAATGCATTTCAGCATTTGCATTTACAAAGCGGCAGGCACCGCGCGGTGCCTACCGCTTTGTAAATGCAAATGAAGGGGGGTACCACAGGTACCCCCTGTGTGCACCCCCCACCTATACTTCACTCTGGGGGCCCCCAGAGTGAAGACCGCATGCCGCCGCGGAAAGGCACCTAAATACAAGCATCATAATATGGCTGGCGGTGTCTGATAGACACCGCCACCATATTATTCCTTTTCCGCCCCGGCCGCAAGGCGACCGGGGCGGAAAAGCGGCGGACGGTCTTTCCATCTGCCGAGGTCCCCCTGCCATACTAATATGGCGGGGGGGAAACGAGTGTGGATGTCGGGCGGATTGCCCCCGCCAGCCTGGCGGGGGCAATCCGACATCATAATGGGCCCCTAAATTGCTAGCTTTAGAACCTAGGCAATGGGTTTCTTATCTCAGCTTCGGACCTTCACTGAAATTTTGTGATTCTGGGCAACTCTCTTCATTTCCCTGTGATTAAAATAGGTTACATGTAAATGTGTAATTAAAAAATGTAAAATCCTTAATGGAGCTCTCAATAATCTTGAATTTACCTTCAAATTCTCTCCCGCCTCCTCTCCTTTATGCTGGTCCTGTTCTTCCTTCACAGGGACTTTAATTCACCTATTATACTATTGTTCCAATGTGTTGAATTTTTGGGAATCTATCTGGGTAAAGCGTCTAGAATGGTTTCACTGTTATTTTCCGTTATCAATGCAAAATGTTTTTCTTGGAACTGCTTCACCAGACTTTGTCAGTATTTATCCTAAGCCTATGTTATTTGATCCTTTTATTGCTTTTGCATTTAAGGTAATCCTTACTTGTTCGAAAGACACCTCTAAATTGTCTATATTAACATGATGGAATTTTATTTGTGATGAACATAGCATAGCTACTGTTTCTTTGCTCTTGTTGTCTCAGAAAGTTAAATCTAATTTACTTTGGTTACCTTTCACTTCCTATCTTTCTACTCACACACCTATATCTTAGTTAGTATTTTTTTCCTCTCTCTCTTCTTTTGTTTCCCTTCTTCTTTCCTCACATTCACCTTTCATAATACAAAACATAATTGTTATGTATTTATCAACTTGTATTGCTTTTTTGTTATTCTCTGAACTATTTCACCATTTTGTTATCTACTTGTTATTTACTATTGATGTTGTATTGCTGTTATTGCTAATGTTCTTTTCTTTATTTTTCAATAAAAATTATTTTTAAAAAAACACAGTGCAATCCACATTTGATGTGAAGAAAGTGGTCTCCTAATGTTCACTCCCTATTCAATTTACAAACCTCCATTACTTCTCGGGGAGGTTTGTCCTATATAAACTTGCATTCCTACGTTATTGTTTGTGTATTGAAGTGTCAGAGTTTCACTGCCTTCTGCCTCTTAAATAGAGCGAACTAGAAAAATGCTGATTCTTGGACACAATATTGAGTTTTTTTCTAAAATCTAATCCTGTAAGCATTTGTGTTTTTTCGTTTCAGAGATTGGTCCAGTAACGATCACCACAGATCCCAAAAAATTCCAGTATGAACTCAAGGAGCTGTATGTTCAGGTGAGTGTGATGTATGCGTATGAAATGAAAGTGGTTAGTTCATTAAAACTTAATAGCCCGAGTTATTCTAGCATGGGTCTTGATATTTAACTGCTGTTGAGGGAAGTGCAGAGTCAACAATGTAGTCCCATGCACAGTAACCCTTGTTTTTTTTTTACAGATGTGGGCATGACCATGACGTATCTTAGATATTGTGCACTTTGTAGATGAGAATGCAGTTTAACATTGAACTGTGTTTTTACCTGAACTGCTTTGGACACTCCACTAGGGCGTAACTATCTCTTGGTCAGCTGCTGTAGTGGCGCCGGGTACCATGGTGTGAGATGCCCTGTTGTCCCTTGCAGTGGCCCCCCTCAGATTGATTTTTGTGAGGTCCTTTCGAGGCCTGTTACTTTGTCTGCTCTTCACTATTGGAATATTTTGTCTGGGTTGGTGGGGGGGGGGGGGGTTCATGGGCAAGGATGAGTCCTGAAGATGGGAAGGAACAGGACAGACCTGTCTAATGGGACATTGAGGGACCTGGCAAAAGGCTTCTGATCCTAAAAGGCACAGGATGCACTTATATGTCTGCCAAAAAGTCATCTTTTATTTTATGGTCCAAACTAGACTTAAATCTGCAAAAGATTAACCCACCCTAAAGTATATGAGGAGATTTTTTCGCACACTCCTCATACAATCCCGATAGTCAACCTTCCTCTTCTCTTCTCCCTTTATTCCACACCATCAATCTTTTGTCTTTCTCATATACAGGGTGTGTGTGTGTGTGTGTGTGTGTGTGTGTGTGTGTGTGTCTGTGTGTCTGTGTGTGTGTGTGTTCTGACAGCAGCCTGAGCATCCTTGGAAAGCGATTTTATTCTTTGTGCCAGAGTTCCCATTGCTTGTCTCTTGGTGGGATAATTTGGGTGGTTTTCCAGTGTATGATTGATTTTCTGATTATTCCAAGCTCAGGAGAGCCAGATACTTTTATTTTCCCACATCTGGTTATTCCATGTGCCAAGAGCTGGACATAGGGAGTTGGGCATCCTTTCTATTAACCACTGGTGGACTATAACTGTCCTATTGACTGATCAGGCAAAACGTGTTTTATTTATTTTTCCTTTCTCAAAAGATAATTTGATCCTTTTTTGATCGACCAATACCTAGTGAGTGATTGATTCCATGCTGTTGCCCTAGTTTGAGGTCCTGTCCAATCGCATTCCTTTCAGGACCTGGCTAAATGCCTGCACAGACAGTAAGGTATTTCCCTGACTGGGATGGGCTTAGATTATTTCTTGTATTTCAAAATAAAATACTAGCTTATATGGAACATCTTGTGTAGAGTGTTGTCTTACAAGAGAACACGTGCATCATTTGTGAACCACCCTCAGGCTCACGCAAAAAGATGGAGGCATCTATAGTTGCTGCTTATAGTCTTTATAGCGGCGCATCCTTGTAGAGATTTCCTCCCCTGACCGTGGGAGCTCTTGCTTAATACTTTTAGAGCCAGCAGTGGTATATTCACTTTGAAAACAGACTCAAGTATTACCAGGTTGGAGCCACGACTTAAAAGGAGATACACGAAGTGAAAATATGTATCCCAGTACCTAAAAATCTGACGAACATAAAAGACACGATAGAGCAAATGCAGGAAAAAAAAGTGTGTTTGTATCTTCGGTTCTAGAGTGCCGGTCAAGAATAAATAGGCAGCGGGGAATTTGCATAGTGTATGAAGGCAGTACATTGAGAAGGACATAAATCCAAGAAGGAGAAAGGAAGGGAGTCTGTTGCACTAGTTTGTGCAAGGTAGTTGAGAAGAGATACATTGTACCCAGATGTAGCTCAAGGAGATGGACCATGAGTTTGCAGTAGAATGAGATATATATTTGTGATGGTGCAGTTTGTTGGGCAGAGTTCTGTATATGAAGATGCAGGGCACCATAGGAAGTACTTACTTGTATTGTACTTAATGCCACAAGTTTTGCTAATTTTAAGTACTGTACATAACGTGCTACTGTTATCCCTTTTAATTATACTTAATTGATTCACCTCGGAAGTATGAAAGGGTAAATTGGCCTTGACAGGAATTGAACCTATGACCTGCAGGTCACACAGATGTCAAAAGTGACACAGATGTCAAGAGTAGAGTGTCCAGCTGGAGAGGATCGAACATTTCACGGTTTTACGTGGGTTGGTTAAACAAGCATTGGCATTGCCAATAGGTCTCGCATTTGTGGGACCTTATAAGTATTTAGTTTTGCAGCACAATATCCTTGTTGCATAATCGGATATTGTGCTGCAAAACTAAATGAAAAGGGGGGGCCCTCGGCCCCCCCGCACGCATGGCGGCGCGGCGACCGCCTCACCCCCTCTCCCCTCGGGTCCTTCGACGGTGGGGGCGTGCCCTGGGGGCGCGGCCCACCGCCGATTGGCCGGCGCCCCTCCTGACCCGGAATCAATGGACTGGTTCCGGGTCGGGGGGGGCGGGCGTGAGGAGGGGCCACCCGGCCCCTCGGGAATAAGAGGTAGGGAGCGCCCAGGAGACCCCCTTGTCCCTGGACGCTCCCTCGCTGAACGTTGTGCCCCGCGTTCGGGGCTTCTTTGTTTTTTATAATTTTCTCGCTTTCTTTTCTAGGTGTCTCCTCGGTCGACGTTGGCGCCGAAACAGCTTCGGGAGAACTAGGAGAGGAGCCAGGCCGTCGGGTCGTCAAACGAACCGGAGGGAGCGGAGGTCGGCCTGCGTTTAGCAAGCGGAGTCGGCGTTTGGTCTGTTGTCGGGGAGCCAGCTGACTCGCCGGGGATACACTCGGAGTCGGAGGCCGGAGCGGGTTTGAAGTGCGGTACGGGCCGTCTCGAGGTCCCGTGAGGTATTATAGGGCGGGTTCCCCAGGGTCGGCACACCGGTCGACCGGTGGAATTTGTGGGTCTGGCAGCCAGCGATAGGGGAGAGGAGCCGGGCAGATAGACCGAGCGCTCGTTTTGACCGGCAATTGATTAACGAGGATAGCGGGGCAGTAGACACAGATCTACCTGATAAGTGTAACAATACGTGTCGGAGCTGTGGGTAAGCGTTCGTTCTGTTGGGGCGATACCGGTGTATTTTCGAGCAACATACGTAACCGGTACAAAGAGAGGAATTTTCCCGCCAATTTTGGTCTTTCATGCGGGGAGGTTTCGCATCACGTTACGATAAGCAGGGTCGACCAGGGCAGGACCTGGAGGGGGGACCCGAAGTCGGTGGGGCTGATTCTAAGTGCAATATCATGCTAATGACCAATTTACCTGAGTGTGAAGTTCACAAATGATATTGAACGATTGTTTTCTTTGCATGACTATATAAAACCAAGTGCACCTGGATTGTGGGAACTAGTGTAAGATTGTGTAACTGAAAGGAAGTAATTGTGACTTCTTTATTCTGTTTTGAATTAGGAGTGATGGTCAATGGAGATTTTATAACTGGGTGTGGGTCTCTGGTTACTGGGCAAAACGAACCTCAGTAGGGACAGTCTAAAAAGGGTTGACAAAGGGGGTTCAGGCCTCCATCTTATTTGAACTAAGTGTTCCTGAAATTTGCCCCTGCTTTGCCTCACGGTGTTAATGCGTTTTTCTATTTCAGGCTTTTAGCGACATTATTGGTTCCAACTGCAGGGTGGGTTGGGAATTGCAAGCTCCAGTGTTTTTACGAAGGGTGTTTTCCAATAAATCTGTCCCCTTTTTGGTATTACTTGGTTGTAATTCATATCTCTATTTCAGAAATTAACCATAATACTGGTGCAATCCATTCAGAGACGGACATATGAACGGTAAAACGCGCGGATATCGCCAGCAGACGCGCAGGACTGATCGGTAAGAGGGGTACGGGGGGCTAGCATTTCATCGCTCCTGGTGGCCGCCGGGTGGGTCTACATTAGGTTTACTCACCCCTTACATAAGCGGACAAGCCGCTAGTGTTGCGGTCGCCGTTGCATGGTGCTGAAAGCCCCCTGGTGACCCTCCATCTGAAAGGTACACACAGTTGACCGGTTGGGAACTAAGTAGGCAGCGGGTGTTTTTGGGGTAAGCGTCATGCCAGGTCCAAGGGGTGGAAAGAGGGGGTCCAACATGGAGGCTATGATGCGGGCTATGATGCGGGAGATGAGCGACATTAAACAACAACTAGGACAAATTAAGGAGCGGGAAGCTCGGTTGGAGGACGGGGAGGGCGAGGCACCGGGCCCGTCCGGGAGACCGATCCGCAAGAGGGTGGCACCAGTGCCAAGAGGGGATTTTGTCACCCCGCAAGGGAAACCTAGGTCCAAGAGACCCAAGGAGGCGGTCCCCGCCCCAGGCCCAGTGGATCCGTTACCCGCCGCACCGCCCGCGGTGGTCCCACCGCCCCATGTGCCTACACCCATTGCCCCTGTGGTGCCGGTGCCGGCAGGTCAACCAGTAGACGCTGGGTCTGCTCCCGCACCGGTGCCCACAACCCCGGGTACAGGCGGGCCACACCCGGCGCCCGCCCCGCCAGCTGTGCCAGGACCACTGGGCATAACCCCAGTGGTACCTGTTGTCCCGGGGGGTAACGTAGATTCAATGCCGCCCGAATTGTTATCTCAGTTAACGGCCATGATGCCATGGCTCCAAAAAGGGGGAGCCTTCCCGAATTCTGCAGACCATGCGGCAGAGGCGGCAAGGTTCGTAGAAAAAATCAGATCGGCACCGATCGCCGACAGTGTTGCATTGCCAATTTCTTCTCCCCTTGCAGGTCCAAATGTTCCCCAGCTGGACGGAGTACAAGGGCAGCCGCCCCCGGTGCCCGCACTTGGTAAGGAAGTGGCATTGCCGCTCTTGGGGGACGGTGTAGTACCTTCCAGGAGCGAAAATCTAGCTCAACATGTGTCTTTAGCTGTTAAAGAAATGATTTGGGCTGATAAATACGTGTACATTTATTCTTTATTATTGGATAATAGGGAAATGGAGCAGGCAAAAGCACTGAAAGAGTGGATGCTCCCAAGTGAATGGAGGGCGCAGTGTACTAGATTCAGGGTTGAGGAAAATCTCAATAATTGGATGCAAGCATGGGCCGTTTTCACTGCAGTTAAGGCTGAGCGTCCTCCAGATCTGCAGGCTGCATTGGCTTGCTACTCGAGCAGGATTGTGGGGTGGAGTCAACAGTATTCTGGGGAAGCATGGAAGGGTTATGATGTAAATTTTAGGAAGGCATTGGAATTCAATAGATCATTACCATGGGACTCGGTAGATTCCATGGCCTGGCACAAACAGTTCTCTGACACTGCACCTCCCCCTCAGTTCGGTGCGGGCAAGGTGTTCACTAGACCGCAGCAGCCCTTTCGGCCCCCCCAAACGAGTGAAGTACCTGGGAAATTTAGGGCAGGTGGGCCAGAGAAGAAAGGGGTGTGCTGGGATTTTAATAAGCGTACCTGCACAAGGGCCGCGTGTAAGTTTAGGCATGCATGTGCCTCCTGTGGGCACCCCTCTCATCCAGAATCTACCTGTAGGTCCAAGCAAGGTAACACGGGACAGAGGGGTAGGGGAAAGCCACTATGAGTCAGACAGGTCACGCCCCCCCACTCCAGTGGATGTGGTGGCAATGATTCCATGGTTGAACAGATACCCTGACCACAAAGCGGCCACCCTACTCCAGGAAGGTTTTTCTAAAGTTTTTAGGATCCCGGCCGGGGGATACACAGGCAGTGCGCACTGTAGAAATCAATTATCAGTCACACACAATCCGGCTGTTGTGGCCGCCAAAATTGACAAGGAGCTTTCCTTAGGCAGGATATCTGGCCCTTTTTCTGCAGTGCCAGTACACAATTTTGTGTGTTCCCCACTGGGAGTGTTCCCCAAGAAAGAGAAGGGGCAATTCAGATTGATTCATAACCTATCAGCGCCAAAGGGGGCCTCGCTGAATGATGCCATTGACGAAGGTATCTGTAGTGTTAAGTACGCCTCTTTTGATCAGGCTGTGACCTTATTACAGGCCACTGGACCCGGGGCGCTGATGGCGAAATCAGACATAGAGTCCGCCTTCCGCCTCCTCCCAGTCCACCCGGCGGACCAACATCTTTTAGGTTTCACCTTTAGGGATAGGTTCTACATGGACAAATGCATGCCTATGGGTTGTTCTATTTCTTGCGCCTACTTTGAGATGTTTAGTTCATTTCTTGAATGGGCCATGAGACAAGTGACGGGCCATCAAAGGGTCATGCATTACTTAGATGATTTCCTCTTCCTCGGTACAGCGGGTTCTCAGGAGTGCGCACTAGCATTGCAGGAATTTTGCGTGCTCATGCGGGCTTTTGGGGTCCCGCTTGCGCCTGGGAAGACGGTGGGCCCGACCACCTGCTTGGAATTTCTGGGCATCGAGATTGACTCAATGGAGAGATGTTTTAGACTACCTAAGGACAAGGTGTGCAAATTCAAGACGTCGCTACAGTTATGCCTCCGGAAGGAGAAGGTCACTTTGCAGCAATTACAGGAGGTGGTAGGGCAACTGAATTTCGCACTAAGAATCATCCCAATGGCTCGCCCCTTCTCTCGCTCCATCGCGCACGCGATGAAGGGGCTGAGGGAAAAGCACCACCGCACGCGCCTATCGTCTGAAATTCGCCAGGATATGCTTATTTGGATGGCATTCCTGGAGGATTTTAACGGTAGGGTGGTCTGGCCCGACCCGCTCACGACATCAGCGGAGTTGGGACTATGGACTGATGCGGCCGGTAGTGTGGGCTTTGGTGCCATCCTAGGGAATAGGTGGGTCGCTCAACAATGGCCGGAAGAATGGAACACATGGGGTTTGCTCAGCAACATTGGCTTCCTGGAACTTTTTCCAATATGGGTGGCACTGATGGTTTGGCCCGAACACCTATGTAACCAATCAGTGGTGTTTTGGTCAGATAACATGACAGTGGTGGAATGTATTAATCAGCAGGGGGCGCGGTGTCCTTTCATACTTCGTCTGATCAAAGAGATTGTTCTGCGGTGCCTTAAACTGAATGCTAATTTTAGAGCCAAACATGTCCCTGGTGTTTTAAACAATGCTGCTGACTCCCTTTCTCGCTTCAAAATGCAGGTTTTCAGGGAACATCTCCCCACAGCAGACCCCTCGCCAGCACACTTCCCAGCGGTACTTTGGCAGATTGGTGCCCCAGATTACAAGACCTCGTGGTCGCTAGCTTAGCCCCCAGGACCAAGACGGCGTACGAAGGGGCGTTTCTGTCTTATTGTTCTTTCTTGGGGCCGCAGTGGGAAGTGCTTTGGGCGAAGGAGGATGGGTTTGCAGCCTATTTAGAATGGATGCACAAAGAGGGGCGCTCAGTGGCAGCGGCAACCAGACATAGGGCAGCAGTGTCATTTTTCGCTCAAGCTAGGGGCTTCCGGGATCCCACCAATACCTTTCTGATACGCAAGGCTTTAAGGGGATGGCGCCGTATTCAGGGACACCAGAAGGATAAGAGGAAGCCCATGGGGTTGGCCCGGCTAACAGCCTTACTGGGCACGCTGGAGATTGTTTGTAACTCAGAGTGGGAAGTGCTTCTTTTTAGGGCGGCATTCTCCCTGGCATTTTATGGGGCACTGAGAATTAGTGAACTTGTGGCAGGATCTAAGGCTGACATACTAGGGGGCTTGCAGAAGGCTGGGGTGACGATAAGGGGTGACACCATGTGGGTGATTATCCAGAAATCAAAGACCGATCAAGAAGCTAGGGGTCACACCATAGTTCTGCAACGGGCCCCCGCCAACCCGTGCTGCCCGGTGAGGCACGTGGAATCACTCATGGGATTATTGGTCGGTTCAGCAGGCAGGGCGTTGCTCTGTCACGCCGACGGGAGCCCCTTGACCAGGTATCAATTCAGGAGAGTGTTCGAAATAGGGGTTACAAAAGCGGGTCTTGATCCTAGAGATTTTGGATCTCATTCCTTCAGGATTGGGGCAGCAACTGAGGCGGTGGCGGGGGGCCTCCCAGTGGAAAGAGTGAAGACAATTGGGAGGTGGTCGTCAGACTGCTATAAACGTTATGTTCGGATTGACATGCTATGATTACCTGTCACTCACGCTTGGTCTCTTTTCCGCTCTCTTACAGTTTCTCAGACCTGTTACGCAGGGGAGGAATTTGTCGTCGGGCACCGCCAATATTCATCGGCACGGAGCGGCGACCAGGAAACAACAAAGAACAATGTCTGGATTGTTGGTCATTCATATGTGAAGCGAGCGGAATGTGTCTTCCTGTCAGGTGACAAGAAGGAAAGGGCGGCACAACTAGGGTTGAATATCACGTTCTTTGGCAGAGGAGGGTTGTGTCTTCACGAGTTTAGGGGATTCTTCCAAGGGCTGTTAGCACGCCAGCGGGCTCCACCGTCAGTGGTGATACTTCACCTTGGGGAGAACGATTTGGCAACACTGGGCAGGCGCATCTTGATTGAGGAGATTATCTCAACAGCGGGTTGGATAGCTAGGACCTGCCCCGGGTGCACACTAGTGTGGTCACAACTAATACCTCGACTTCAGTGGCGGGGGGGCGATTCAGTCAGGGCGTTGAATCACTCGGTAAAGAGGATCAACACACGGCTGGATAGGTTGTTCCGAACCCCCGTGTTACAGTCAATACCTCATGGGTGCATCTGGGGTCAAAAGTATTACTTGAAGGACGGGGTTCATCTGACAGAACAGGGTAATGTCCTATGGGCTGACAATATCTGGGCTTGGCTAGAGGGCTGGGGTAGGAGGATGTGTCCTTAGATAGGGGCTGGAGGGGGAGGCCAGATCGTCGGTTAACAATACTGGCCTGTGGCGGTAAGGTCATTATCGGTGAGCACATATTTGAGGTCTGAGGGGGCGGGCATCATCCTATGGAGGTTCCCGCCCAGGGGGAGGGGCCTGCGGGCCACTCCCAGTACTCCAGGGGCAAGGTAATATGCAAAGGAGCGCGGGTAGGAGTAGTTCACGCTTTCCTTAGGCTGGTAGCCACCCCGCGCGCGTGGACTCATGACGCCACCGGCGCAGAGTAAGGGCCCTCCTTTAGCGGGTAAATGGAGTTTGGGGCGTAGACCGGGCAATTCCCGGGGTAACACTGCGCATGCGCACTTCTAAGGGGAAGGCGCAGCTTGTAGGACCTGACACCGGTAGTGACCCTGCCATATGGCCAGAAATGTACAAAAATCAAGATAGGATGTTTAGTTAAGCTAGGAACAACTTGTATTAGAGTTTTGTTAAGGTCAGGCTCTCAAACTTGTTGATAACGATTGTATAACTGAATGTCCTGCTGATTTTTGTATTTCATTGTTGATTATGCAATTAAAACCCTTTTTTAATTTCATACTTTAATAAATACGGCCGGGCGACTAGCGCCCGCCTTCCAAAAAGTAAACACGTCTCGTGTCCACGTTCCTTGGTGTTGGGTGCCGGATTGGGGGGGAGGCGGCAGCTAGTCGCTGACCATGTGAAAAGGGGGGGCCCTCGGCCCCCCCGCACGCATGGCGGCTCGGCGACCGCCTCACCCCCTCTCCCCTCGGGTCCTTCGACGGTGGGGGCGTGCCCTGGGGGCGCGGCCCACCGCCGATTGGCCGGCGCCCCTCCTGACCCGGAATCAATGGACTGGTTCCGGGTCGGGGGGGGCGGGCGTGAGGAGGGGCCACCCGGCCCCTCGGGAATAAGAGGTAGGGAGCGCCCAGGAGACCCCCTTGTCCCTGGACGCTCCCTCGCTGAACGTTGTGCCCCGCGTTCGGGGCTTCTTTGTTTCCCACCCACCATCCCTTGGTACAAAGTTTAAGCAGCGTTATGTCCGGTCTAATGGTAAGTTTCATAGGTATAGACCGCGGGAGAGAGTAGGTTGTTGTTGTAATTTGTGATCTGTTGTCAGGACTTTTTTCCCTTTGTAGAAAAGTGATGTGTGAAGTGAACTATATTTGAAGATATGTGTCTTTAGGCCTTTTTTCCCTTTGTAGATATACGTAGATATGGTGATTATGAGCAACATGCGTGAACCGAATTGTAATTTTATGCCATGTGTCGTTAGGCCTTTTTTCCCCTTTAGCTATGCGTGGATACTGTTATTTATTAGCCAGTGTAGTTGTCCTTTAGACTTTTTTCCATAGGTCGTCGTATTTATTAGGTATGGGGCATGCGGTAAGGTCATTATCGGTGAGCACATATTTGAGGTCTGAGGGGGCGGGCATCATCCTATGGAGGTTCCCGCCCAGGGGGAGGGGCCTGCGGGCCACTCCCAGTACTCCAGGGGCAAGGTAATATGCAAAGGAGCGCGGGTAGGAGTAGTTCACGCTTTCCTTAGGCTGGTAGCCACCCCGCGCGCGTGGACTCATGACGCCACCGGCGCAGAGTAAGGGCCCTCCTTTAGCGGGTAAATGGAGTTTGGGGCGTAGACCGGGCAATTCCCGGGGTAACACTGCGCATGCGCACTTCTAAGGGGAAGGCGCAGCTTGTAGGACCTGACACCGGTAGTGACCCTGCCATATGGCCAGAAATGTACAAAAATCAAGATAGGATGTTTAGTTAAGCTAGGAACAACTTGTATTAGAGTTTTGTTAAGGTCAGGCTCTCAAACTTGTTGATAACGATTGTATAACTGAATGTCCTGCTGATTTTTGTATTTCATTGTTGATTATGCAATTAAAACCCTTTTTAATTTCATACTTTAATAAATACGGCCGGGCGACTAGCGCCCGCCTTCCAAAAAGTAAACACGTCTCGTGTCCACGTTCCTTGGTGTTGGGTGCCGGATTGGGGGGGAGGCGGCAGCTAGTCGCTGACCATGTACTTATAAGGTCCCACAAGCGAGACCTATTGGCAATGCCAATGCTTGAGGACCCCCTGTTACCCGCCTCTGTGATTCCCAGACTATGTTTTCCTTTTGTTAATAAACGCTTGCAAACAGCTGGCGCATGCGCAGAGCGGGGGCAAGCAAGGGAAGGAGTGGACACAGGAGGGAGCCGGAGAGAGAGAAGAAAGGAACCTGGAAGTTATGTCACGTTGGCTGCTTATTATACGACAGTAAAGTTGCCCTACATTTATAGTGCAACTTAGTACTTTAAGGAAGCAGTAAAGGTGAGGAGAAACAAGTGGAAGGAGAAAAGGAATTAGAGAGAGGGAACAGGAAAACCCGATGTAATATGTCAGCAGTTTGCATAGATAGTGCTTATGCCACATGCAGATAGGGTCAAAGCGCTGCATCTGAAGGGGAAAGGTACACAGAAGTGGCGAGGGGAGGATGTCACTTTATGTAATGTATTGGCTTGTATAGTGCTTATTGCGTTTAAGACGTTTAAAGCGCTGCAACACAATTGAAGAGGGAATGACAGGGCATGGGGGGGGAATACTTTAGGGAATTGGAGTGAGGGAAAGAGAGAACATGATGCTACGTCACACTGCTTGCTTGGATGATGTTTAACCCTAAACTGTTCCAGAGCTGCAAGGAGGGGACTCTAAAGAAAGGAAAGCAAAGAAGGAAAATATGTAAAGCGCTCTGATACCTGATTCCGTTCGGGTCTAGTTCGCGCTATATAAAACTCGGCCAAAAAAAACCCTCAGTTTACCGCCAAGGCAGATAGAGTCAAAGGCTGCATCTGAAGGGGAAAGGTACACAGAAGTGGCGAGGGGAGGATGTCACTTTATGTAATGTATTGGCTTGTATAGTGCTTATTGCGTTTAAGACGTTTAAAGCGCTGCAACACAATTGAAGAGGGAATGACAGGGCATGGGGGGGGAATACTTTAGGGAATTGGAGTGAGGGAAAGAGGGAACATGATGCTACGTCACACTGCTTGCTTGGATGATGTTTAACCCTAAACTGCTCCAGAGCTGCAAGGAGGGGACTCTAAAGAAAGGAAAGCAAAGAAGGAAAATATGTAAAGCGCTCTGATACCTGATTCCGTTCGGGTCTAGTTCGCGCTATATAAAACTCAGCAAAAAAAAAACCTCAGTTTACCGCCGGCTTGGCTTGTAAAAAAAAAAAAAAAATGCGTGCGCCGGGAAAGGAAGGCAGAAGGCAGAGAAGGGGAGGGGGGAGTAAAAAAAAAAAATGCGTGCGCCGGGAAAGGAAGGCAGAAGGCAGAGAAGGGGAGGGGGGAGGAGAAATGCGACACGGCGGGCAGGGGAGCGGCGAAAATGACTAATTAGGGGAGGAGAAGCCGAGAAGCCGCAGAGCGCACGCTGGGCCAAGCCCTTTGATGTGCTCTGCGGCAAATGGAGGGAGGCTGATGCGCGTTCATGTTTGAACACGTGGTTCACATGAACTGCATGAAAACGCCATGAAAACGCCAGCAAAAAGCTGGTGGCTTCATGATGTTTTCGCCGCTTGAATTCTCGCTCCGCTCGATGCGCATGCGCGCATCGATAGGTCGCGAGACCTAAAAATATCAACCATGTTTCAAAACCTCAAAGAATCCTGCATAGGCCACTGGTGAGGAAAATGGCTAAGCTCAGGTAACTTTGTCTCTCTCTGTTTTTTGGGTTTTTCAAAGAGGCTACAGTTTCATTTTACGCATAATTCAATCCCCGTTCAGTTATAATGTATTCTTAGCTTTAAAAAAAAAGACTATAAAGTACATTAAATAGATTTTTGTGTCTAAAAATCGATATGTAATCAAAATGCATATTCCTCTAACCTTTAAAAAACATTTGCAAAGTTAAGAGGAATGTTCCTTGATTCTGATGTAATTAGTTAAAAAATATATTAAAATTCAGCCATTATGATAACATTCTAAATCAGGTGATCAGGAAGTTGATCTGATATTCCCTAAGGTAGAACACATGCACGTATCATATGTTAACCTTTTGTCTACCCTGCCACACGTTCTACTTCATATCTGCCAAAATTGTCCTATTCAGAGTCAGAAGTGAAAGCCCTGAAATGGCAAAAAGGTTCAGTGAATCTTGATATTTAAAAAATCCCCATTAAGTATGATTACAGTTTTCCAAGGTGGGAGCATTTACACCATACATCTGTAGGAGTTGAGAGCACTTTGTTTTAATCTTCCTTAGGGGGGTATTCCTAAGCATTTATCTATATAAAATCCTTAATTTAACTTTTTAAGGCTTGCTCCATCTCCAGGGATCTTAGCATTTTGAATATCTCTAATTTTCTACTGCATGTCTTCGCGAGAACCACCAATTATGACAAGGATAGTTCTTAAATAACTAGACCTTCCCTTTAACAATGGATGCAAGCAAGCTAAAATAAGGGAATATATTCGTTTGTACAGTCACACTATGTTTTGTGCTTTGTTATGCTATTGCATTTGCATAGAGCTTAATATGCCATTGGTAGAGCATCAAACGTTTTTTTGGGTAGTCCTGGGTTGATTTTCCAAACAAGTCCAAAGTTTCTATCACAGTTGTATGTTAGAATACTGTCTTATTAATATTGTGCTATGGAATGTCAAAGGCAAAATATCAAAGACGTAAATATCGAGAAGGTAGGTGCACATAAGTAAGCATAGATTTATGATTCTTAACTCCACATCTATGTACCTTGAATACATATGAATGTCATGTGGGGACATATATATGTTAGTTAGTAAAGTAAACTTAAATGTGTGTATATATATATTTGGTCCTCAAAACATTCCCCATAATATTATGGTATATTATTGAGACTATTCTGGCATAATACCTCAATAGCATACCAGGGCCGGATTTAGTTGTAAAGATGCTCTGCCAGTAGTGTAAATGCAATAGATACAAAACAACATTTGGAAACTTCATCTATGTTTAAATGGGTACTTTTCGCATGTTTACTAAGTAATGCGAAAGTTCAAAGAATCTGCCTTCTTTGGAACTTAATCAAAACTGGGGTAAGAGTCGACTTATACAAAAAAAGCTTATCATTAGTTGACAGAACACACAAACAAATGATTAAATGCTTTGAAGAAATCCGCTTGAGTTTCCAGATGTTCCAAAACTTGTAAATGTAAGGAGCCAAAACGTGTTAAAGACTCCCTATAAAGTTTAATTTGAAGCATGATGGAGTTTGTTTTAATGGTTACACGAGACAAGCTTTAATACTTTTATCCAATAACGATAATTAAATAGTGAAAAGTAATAAATTGAGATGACTATAAAACAAGAGGTTTCATTGGCAGAAGACCAGACAGCAGGTCTTTCCCTTTGTGAAAGATCTGGGTTTATCTCAGTGTAGTTTTGTGTTTCTTCCAAGGGACCTACCATTTAGGCTTCTTGACAAGAAAACACCCAGCAATGACGTTCTAAGGACTAGAAAGTGCGCAAGCCTCAATTTGAAGACATTAACAATTTATTTGACATCCAACAAATCCCAGCATATGTCGGATGCAAATAGCAGAGTTACAGCCAAAACGCAACACACACACTGGAATAATTTCTGACCAACATCCACTCGGTGTACCAAATTTGCAAATAAATGTTTGGAAGCCTCCGCCAACAAAGGTAACAAGACCACATTCAAAAGAAACAAATGTTCAAATATAAATTTCCAAGAGATTATTCAGATCCTTACTTGAAGCAAAAAGATGAATGTTCCCAGTGCTCAATGTGTGGTGGTTGCAGACGGTTTTCTCCGGGACTCGTTTGTATTTGAGAGATTAGGACTTATTATCATCAGGCTTTGACCTAGAGAAAGAAAAAGAGAGCATCAAAAAAGAGAAGGAAGAGGCAAGAGTAAGATAGGAAATCAGTGAAAAAAGGAGAAGGCAGGATGAAAAAGAACTTGCAACCTTGTAGAGTGGTGGAATAAGAGGCATAAGTTGGAAACAAGACTATGCCGCCATGCTATTTGGCTACCCCAGCATTTTGCTCACAGGCGTTGAGCTTTGGCTCCCTGCACTTATTCATTTATATGTTTATTTATTTATATATTTATTTATTCATTCACAAGCGATACACATTGGGTCAAAGTCTCAACGATTGCCCTTTCAGTAGTTGTTACTCTTGCATAAATCTTCGCTTACCCATGATTTCCTGCATAGTGAATCATTTTTTTTTTATTGGGGAAACAATCTGTTGGATTACACTGAAGTGACCTTAAGACACCACAAAAGAGTCAAACTATTATAATAAACAGCCCAGGTAAGGTTGCTGAAGGAGTAATTTTGATGATGAAAAAAACTTCCTCTCAAGTTGTTTGAGTTTACTCTAAGCATAATTGCCTGTTTTTCTTATTGTGATTATCACTCAGTGGTGGTAAAATTCCAGTTGAGACCCAATATCTTTAGAGTTACACCCCATTTAGCACTTACACTTAACTGATGGTGTAAATTCCTTTCTTTGAGCAGCCCTGGATCAGGATGTGTATGTATGCTCAGAGTATATATTCAGTCTTTTATCTAACACCATAGTGCATCATATTTCACCTTTCGTAATTTTACCAAATATCATCTTGCTGGAAAATTTACAGTGGGGCATTTCTCATTGATGAGGACATAAAGGCCGGTTTTGTGCTGTTTTGACTCTTTGCTCTATGGTTAAGATGAGTCACGGTCAGGTACGTCTGCAGGAAAGAGAAGTTCTGATATTGTCACCCCCAACAAAGCTTTACGGGTCATCAAAGAGTAGGTACTGCCTTTTCACAAGTGATGCATGAGGCACTCAAACCCCTTTGATGGACTAAACACAGTACCTGACATGCTGTAAATAGCAACTAGCCTTTTGTATTGGTAAACTGAAGGAAATGGTCATTAAAAATGCTTGGGCAAGCTGTTATTTTCTACAGCCACCCCAATAACTTATTCATTTATCACCAATAATACAGAACATTAAGAACTGTGTACATGTACGATAAAGTATGGAACCTGCAAATGCCTAAAAGATTATACTTCTAAACATAGCCCGTAGGTCTCAAAACTCTCAAGTGAATGCACCATTCAATTAATTGTCCTGTGTAATAAGAATATGTAGAAATTCCTCTCCTTCAGTGGGCTCATTAACACTGTGAAGAACTAAGGGCCTTATTTAGAGCGTGGTGGACAGGATACTCTGTCACAAACATGGTGATGTCCCGTCCGTCGTATTACAAAGGCAGTTGAGCCTATGGGACTTGTCATATTGTGGACGGGATATCTGCCACATTGTGACGTAGTGTCCTGTCTACCATCCGGCCCTAATTATTCAACTTTGAAGATATGACTCACTACACAATGATGGTCCTGCTGAGCAATTTTCTTAAAATGCAAAGATGGGATCATGGGTGCATACCACGCACATTGTTTGATCCCGAGCTCTGTAATGGGTACTGCATGTTCAAAGGCCTGGCTTTGAAAAAACACATGACAACAATCCAACCAAGAAGCATGTAGAATGTCGAAAGAGTACATCATCTAACTATTAGAGAGATCAGGAAGCTGACTTTGAACGTGCTCCAGGCATCTGCTAATGACCCTCAAATTACTACCATCACTGTCTGCAGTAGGCCTGGACCAGCTGGTGTGTGGCTGGACTGAGACCACGCTCACAAACTTCCTGGAAGCAGTTCTATATTCCGTCTCGTAAGGAGGATAGGCCTTGTATTATTCCCGTGCTCCACAGCTTTATGCCTTGCCTTGTTCATACATTGAAGTACAACACTGGGTGAATGTTTTACTAAGACAACTAAGACCTTCTCAACAATGAATTGTGCGTCAACAAAATGGTGTAAAGTGTTTTAAGGGATCACGTAACTAAGGTGTATAACTAGTAAATAGCTAATGTATGAGTTCTCTGGTATACATCTAGGTGTATAATAACATGTCCAGGGTCATGTATCTCATAAGGGTATACTAGGCACACAACAACCCCAAAATGCCACGATAATGTGCTATACCAGTACTAATGAACAATAACTATAACTACAAAAGTGAATGCAAAATATTATGGTATTTGAATTTCTGGTAATGCCATTGGTGTACCCCTGCAGCTGGGTGTATATATATATATATATATATTTATATATATATATATATATATATATATATATATATATATATCTGCAATACCTCGCAGCAGCAGCGCTCCACCAATCGAATGGACACACGAGGCATGGACCAACTAGTGATAGCATTCAAATTATTTATTTCCCCAAAACAGCTTTGCCACGACGCGTTTCGGCCGTCCCTGCGGCCTTGATCACATGACAATGCATTGTGCTCAGTTCACTTTTAAAGTGCAAGTGCGTGACATGTTACCATAGACATAGAAAATATACTATCCACATAAATGTATTGCTGAAATGCCATGGTTACCTAGAAGAAATACTTTGTATAAATACAGTACTGGTCTTTCTTCAAAATTACAATTTTGCTTACCATGAAACAAATAATGATGGTCCACCATGTACAGTTTGGTCTCTCTGCATAAATGCATTAGAATCCATGACATTCCAAGCCTATGTCTTATCAACATGAATAATTTAAGTTACAAATAATACACGTGCCCACCCAAACGTGAAAAACAAATAAAGAAAAGAAAAACATTTTCTATTTTTTCAAGAAGATGAGATCAGAATAAATGTTGTCGAACATTGTATCTGGCATAATTCAAAGTTTCATATTCATAAGGCAGTTCATATTTGAGATGAGGGGTTTTTTGTAGCCAATACATTTCATATCAATCTATATAGAAACATTCAGTTTCTAAAATATAGCACTCTAGATATATTTCTTGTGTAAGAATTATATAATATCCATTTGCCACAATCTTTTTCCGAGGGATCCCCCTCAATCCACTAAAGTGACACGGTGCTACAGTGCAATAAATCAAAGTGACTGGTGCTACTAAAAGAACCCCTATTGCAATGATATGTTCCTCATAATTCAGTGGGTACTTAGTTCATCGGGAACAGGGTTTGTGTATAAATTTCAGACGGTTAATCATACAGTAACATATATAAATATATAAGAACTTATGTAAAAATGGAATCAGTGAAATGTTAAAAGCTTTCAACTGAGATAAAAGACATATAGATAAAAACTACCCTAATGTCTAAAATACTCAGCTAAAATCAATCATGACATGCAGTATTTATAATGAAATTGAAAAACTAGTGTTTCATATTGTAAGGTGATTTTCAATAAATAATGGTAAAATATATACAAAAAAATGTTTATATATATATAAATACACCATTACATCAAACAATCCAAATATTGCAAAAAATGTAAACACGAGTTTAAAATCATCAGATATGTATATATATATATATATATATATATATATATATATATATATATATATATATATATATATATATATATATATATATATATATATATATATATATATATATATATTCAAACACACTCCCTCCAGTTGAAAAGAGCAGAGGCCACACAGGGGACTGTAATGAAGACACCTTTATTGGATTGCGGCATGATGCATTTCGGCCAAACTGGCCTTCTTCGGATGCCTTAGTGTCAGGAGGCGTGCACTCTTCACCTACTTAAATGTCCAACTACTTCCTAATTGATGGAAGCCCACTCCGCCCCCCTCCTCGTTCCTGCACACCAACCAGTAGTTCGTCGGAACCACAAGTCCCAGAATGCCTTACTTTATCCAGGTAAATGCTGCGGGGGGGATTTTTCGGTCCAAGTGGAAATGCGGGGTGTAAGACATGCCGTGAAGAATGAAACTGCCAATATCCTGTGGAAATATGCTCCTTTGGTGCCTTCTCCAGTCCCCAAGCACCATGTCAACCCCACAAACCAGGATGCGAATATGGCGGAGGCAGGAGTGCTAATGCTGCCCGCCCTACGTATCACCGCCACGCTGAATCCTGATGCGGGAGGTGGGCCACGGATGTCCCGATATCTCAGAGTTCCAAAAGTTCTGCAGCAGCAGCTGCCAGCTTTGTCCGTGGCCAGCTTGCGACATAGGGGCCTCTGAATCACGGTGCCGGCTGCCGTGAATAATATTCAAACACACTCCCTCCAGTTGAAAAGAGCAGAGGCCACACGGGGGACTGTAATGAAGACGCCTTTATTGGATTGCGGCATGATGCATTTCGGCCAAACTGGCCTTCTTCGGATGCCTTAGTGTCAGGAGGCGTGCACTCTTCACCTACTTATATGTCCAACTACTTCCTAATTGATGGAAGCCCGCTCCGCCCCCCCTCCTCGTTCCTGCACACCAACCAGTAGTTCATCGGAACCACAAGTCCCAGAACGCCTTACTTTATCCAGGTAAGTGCTGCGGGGGAGATTTTTCGGTCCAAGTGGAAATGCGGGGTGTAGGACATGCCGTGAAGAATGAAACTGCCAATATCCTGTTGAAATATGCTCCTTTGGTGCCTTCTCCAGTCCCCAAGCACCATGTCAACCCCACAAACCAGGATGCGAATATGGCGGAGGCAGGAGTGCTAATGCTGCCCGCCCTACGTATCACCGCCATGCTGAATCCTGATGCGGGAGGTGGGCCACGGACGTCCCGATATCTCGGAGTTCCAAAAGTTCTGCAGCAGCAGCTACCAGCCTTGTCCGTGGCCAGCTTGCGACATAGGGGCCTCTGAATCACGGTGCCGGCTGCCGTGAATAATATTCAAACACACTCCCTCCAGTTGAAAAGAGCAGAGGCCACACGGGGGACTGTAATGAAGACAACTTTATTGGATTGCGGCATGATGCATTTCGGTCAAACTGGCCTTCTTCGGATGCCTTAGTGTCAGGAGGCGTGCACTCTTCACCTACTTAAATGTCCAACTACTTCCTAATTGATGGAAGCCCGCTCCGCCCCCCCTCCTCGTTCCTGCACACCAACCAGTAGTTCGTCGGAACCACAAGTCCCACAATGCCTTACTTTATCCAGGTAAGTGCTGCGGGGGGGATTTTTCGGTCCAAGTGGAAATGCGGGGTGTATATATATATATATGCTGCAAGACTCGTCTGATCCACAACTTCTCCAAAAGACTTGCAATGAGACGAGGTAGACCCTGTTTGGTGCTTATTTTAATTTATTTTCCAATATGCGACCATATCATCACGACGCGTTTCGGCAGATCCCTGCCTTGATCACATGACCATATATATATATTATTTCCAATCCCGAATAACAGATTAACAAACAGACGCTGACTCTGTGGGATGCGGTGAATTCAAAGAGAAGTTTTATTACATAAAAAAAAAGATAAGTATACATGTAAGCAGGAACCTTTACTTTTGCTAACTCCAGATAGGATTTTTATGGGTGCTGTAAAAGGCATTCTGAATTATTGAGCTGCCCAGCGTCTACTGGCTCCCCAGTTTTCTCAGAAAAGCTACTTCATATATTTCCTTCAGGTTAAAGGAGCCTGTGCTTTGGTTTTATACTTCAATTGCAAGAATTGATCTTCAGTGCTTAATTTGAGCTGGTGCTTGCAGGTGGGGACCACTGGCACTCATTTTTGGGGTAGGAACCAGCACTTAGTTTTCCTTAACTGACTTTTTAACCAGGGTAAGAGAGAAAAAACATAAAAGGGGAAAAGAAGTAGAAAGAGAAGTAAAGCAAAATAGGGACAAGACGAAAAAGCTGCAGTGAAAACAAGTCTGCATGGTGAGATAGATAGGCTGGAGGTGTCTGCTTGTGGATTAAAGAAACAAGAGGTTGAATTAAGTCTACTCAGCCTTTTTATTCAGCACCCTGGCTTTCGATAGGGCTGGCCATCGGCTTCTGAGCAAAACGTTTGCCCAAAGTTTATATCCTTTTACAAAATACACTCTGTCCATATGCAACACGTCAGTTTTGGTAAGCAGCCCTGCTGCAGGTCTCCAGGGAGAAACGTGTCAATCTTTTTCAGAACCCTATCGCCCAGCTGGAACCCAGTTTCTTATCCTCATCACACTCTTGCTTCCATCTGGCCAGATTACAGCACAGTTAAATAATTCTGTGCACAGAATGTCTGGAGGATTGTCTCCGTTTGCCTATCTCCGGTCTCCTTGATGGAGGTTTTAACTCGTTCTTTTTTGCAAGGATCAGACAGCCCTCTCTATTTAAGGAAATTGCTTTAGTCCTTTGCACGGGTCTGCTAACTATCATGGAAAGATGGTGACTGTATTGCAGTGTTTCATTTGTAAAAAAAATAAGTGCCAAGGCTTTTGTCAGGAGGCCACTGTAGCTTGCACCACACATTGACCCTGCCATGCTGCCAATGACAGAATCAACACAAGTACTAACCGTCACACTCTTACAAGTGTGACAGTTAGGACTATTTCAGGCCCCCAAAGCTAAAAGAATGGGTTGGGGAGCATGTAATAGCTATTTTTTAATGTATATTTGTTGGACTTGGCCCTTTTTGCAGGGTCATCCCTAAATTTGTGCCTTCCTTTTAGCCTTTTTTTCTGACATGGTGTTGGTGGTTGTAGGACTCTGCACACTTTAGCACTGCTGTCAAGTGTAAAGTGTGTGTGCTCTCTGTGGTAAACATGGTAAAATTGGTCTACACCTGTTTGGCATATTTAATTTACCTGTCAGTCCCTTGTAATGTGGTATCTCAGATACCCAGGGCCAGTAAATTGAATGCTACTGGTGGGCTTGCAGCGCTGATTGCGCCACCCACCAAAGGAGCCTTTCAAACCTGTCTCAGGCCTCTGCCAGTGCAGGGCCTGTGTGCGCAGTGTTACTGCCGCTGTGACGTGACACCTAAAGTGTGTGCCACGTCGGTGACCCCCTTTTACTGCATGTCAGTCACCCCTAATGTAGGTCCTAGCTAGCCCTATGGATAGGGGGCATTGTAGGTAAAAGGTAGGACATGTACCTTAAGTGAGTGACATTTCCTGGTAGTGACAAACAGCCATTTTGGTTTCTCACTGCTGTGAGGTTGCCATCCCGTATGAATGCATTGGGGATTCCCTGATAGGTGTTTCAGTGGTAATTCCTGATATGAGCGGAGCAGCTTGGTCAAGTTTGGTATGTTTTGAATAGTAATAATAAATGCTGCGCAAAGTTGGCTGTGCCAATTTATTATCACTATTTTAGAAATGCCACTTTTAGAAGTTGGTATTTCTGTGTGCTTTGTCTCTGCCTGCCTGATATGTATTGCTTGTCTGGCTCTGGAGAGACAGGGGCTGGTGAGGTGTGTGTGGCTCCAGGGAGGGCAGGGTGAGTCATCGCTAGGCTGAATAGGAGATCTGCTTTTGGAGTAGTGGGTGGAGTAGTCCCCTGACACTGAATAGGTCTGTGCCTGGCTGGGTGAATGCTGGCTCAGCCACCCTGTGGTGGTCTGATGACCAAGCACCCACCTGACAAAGGGGAAGAGGAGTCCTGTAAACAGAATTCTCCAATACCCCCCAGAACCAGTTAAAATTGGTTCCCCCACCAAGCCCTGTGCTAGGGCAGAACAAAGAGGAAATGTGGTATAGGTACTAGGGCTCTGACCCCATGTTAGTGGGCTGCTTTTGGTGCTTGTACCGGTTCTGGGGCGAAGGACTGCTGAACAATAGGAGAAACCGCCATGGGACCCAGCTGCTGCTTCCTGGGGATCCCTACGTGCTTACCTGCCTGTGCCCAGCTGCTGGTGGTGGAGCCAGAGTCCACCCCGCATTGCTACTGTCCTCTTGCACTGCTGACCCGAAGCGGGCGCCTATCCGCATTGCCGTGGACCCGAAGTGCAGCGGGAATCTGCTCCGCCTTGTGGGTATTTTTGCGGCAGAGCAGGAATGCAGTCCGCACTGCCGATGTGTGGTGAAGTGAGATCCCACCCTGCATTTGTATGTCTTTGGAAGTGGGAGCCCACCCAGCATTTGCCGGAAAAGAGGAACCACCACGACCCGACCGACAGGCAACTTGTCTGGTTGAAGGCGGGGCCCAGAGGGGTCAGAACAAGCACCAGAAGTCGTCACGTGCCTGTGCGGAGACTGGGAGAATGAGAAGAGGCCCCAGGAGCAGGGGCCCTCCGAGGCACTTTGTCGGTGTCTTCCTGCCACTGGAGGAGGCCGAGAAAGGTCAATGAGAGTCCAGTGAGTGGGACCTGCTGAGGCACTTTGTCGGTGCCTGGAGCCAGCCACGTTCTGCCCCGGTGAGTGGGGGCTGAACGGAGAGCGTTGTTGGTGCCCTCCAGGGTACAGTGGGGGCCAGTGTTCGGGCTCTACACAGCTGCACTGCGAGAGCGCGAGCAGCTGCAACGAGGTGGACCTTTTGTTTTAGAAGTCCCGGAGTGGGGCTTCAGTGGCACAGTTAGTGCCAGGGCTCATTTTTGTACTCAACTGCACAGCAGGAGAGTGGGCAGCTGCAACACACGAGCATTTTTCTTTCTTGAGAAGCAAGGAGGGGGTGAAACGCCTCCCGTGCCCCAGTGCATGACGCACAGTGGTCTTGCTGCAAAGCAGCCAGAGGGCCAGTGAAAGGCCCCACATTTACGCCCTGACATTTTAGACGAAGGGCATTGGGCCCCAGAGAAAGGCCACTAAGGTGATATGTCTAAATGTGATGCAAATGTCATGCTATGAGGTTTATAATGCTAATGTGATATCATACTTAGCACAGTATTTCTACCAGTAGTTACTGGTTGTGTTATTTTTGCTACTTGCGCTTTGTGATGGTTCTGACAGTGTCTCGATTGGCCCTGTCATGTGTATAATCCCCTGTAAATTATGGCCTGGTGCCAGTTGGCACAGTGTATATGTGTGATTATGATTCTAACAGCCGCAGCCGGTAGTGGGAGTACCGGCCGGGCAGTGACGTGGGGAAGGGAGGGGCAGGGTTGGGGTAGTAATATGTGGATTACGGACTTTAACATCTTGGGTGCTTCCCAGATTTTTCCCCTGTGCTGAACCTTATTGATTTCCATTGTTCATGACGAGCTCAGCTCGTCATGAGCACCCTAGAGGTATACCTCATGACGAGCTGAGCTCGTCATGAGCATGGAAGGGGTTAAAAGGCAAGTAAACATAAAAATAAATAAAACGAATTTCGTTGCACACACTGGATCGCATTTGGTGATGCAGTGGGTGCAACGAAATTCATGTTATTTATTTTTATGTTTACTTACCTTTTAAAGTCCGTAATCCATACATTACTACCCCCCACCCTGCCCCTCCCCCTCCCCACGTCACCGCCCGGCCGGTACTCCCACTACCGGCCGCGGTTGGATTCTAATGTGTTTTGGATAAACCGAAGGCTATTTTTTATATAACCTTGTGTGGCGTTTCTTTTGTGGTGTGCCTAGTGTGTTGCTGCTGTGTGTGTGTGTTGCACAAACACTTCACACATTGCCTCTGGAATAAGCCTGACTGCTCGTGCCAAGCTAACAAGGGGGTTAGCCGGGGTTATCTTCAGCGTGTAACTCCCTTGCCCTGACTAGAGTGGTGGTTTCTGCCTGGCTTAGGCGCATGCCCTAGCCAACCAGAAATCCCATTTCTAACAATATTGAATTAATAATTAAATGTTGTTGTGGTAATGCCTAAATTAGCCAGACAGTGGTACTTTGTGGCAGACTGTCAAGCTTCGGTGTTGACAATTAAGTGCCGGCGCCAAGCACTGGAAATCACCGGGTCAAATTAAGCACTGCTGTATTACGTGGTACCCAGTGCGTCGCTTGACATTACATCATCAAAGGTAAATTATATAGCATAGGTTAATGTTGAGAGTGGCTTATGCCATTTAACCCATTTTTAGTGCTAAAGTCACCTTGTGACTTCAAACCGTCAAGGACAAGATGTTCGTGAACAGTGTTACATCTACAAATCATTCAAATTAAGGATTTAAAAGTTCAAAATGATAAACTTTTAAGGCGAACCAGGACTACAATTACCCGGTTAGTAAATGAAATCCCTAGGCTAGAGCTTGGTGTTGCTGATGCGTTGAGTCATCTGGCAACCTTACATATGATTTATGTCCCACATGTGCTGGCTGCTTTAAGTGAAAGCAGTACTGATTCTAGTCATTCTGAACATTCTGGCCCAGAAATACATAGAAGTCACGCAATGCAGGGTAGCAAATAAACTTGCTGTGCTCCATTGCATGAACTGGAGAAAGAAGTAAAGCGACATATCTACTAGCGCTTGTTCGACAACAATGCACCTATGCAGACACCCTTGTGCCATAGTGCAAGAGCGCGTACAATTTCTGTAACATAGTTTTTGTGCTTGAAGGAGTCCTTTTCTGTACAAAAGCTATGATTTAAGGCTATGCCCACTTTGAGACACCCTGTGAGTCTCCAAGTGTCTCTCCGGAGGTACAGGGGGCATTTCAAAGTGTGCTGCTCTGTTGGATTGGAACTTAAAGAGCTAAATACAGAAGCTAAAATCTTTGACACACATGATCTAGTTAATGTCCATCATGATCAGCGCAAAATTGCACCTAGGTCTCTGTCTTTCACAACCATTGACTATGACTATCTTTGGCACTTTGTGCTTCTTGGCGCAAGTCTGACTTAAACATTTAAAAATTAATATCACTGGGTCCCTTTATTGGATTTGTGTCATTATAGTGTCATTTTGTTTATTAAATCTTACTCTATTGTCCTAATTCAGTTTGGAATTTTTATTGTTTTGTATTTCAACTTTATTACTTTTTTGCTACTGTATAAATACTTTACACACTGCCCAAAGCTTTACCATAGCTGTCAGGAGATTTACCTCAAGTTAATGTAGTGGTTTTAAGGGTTCACCCTGACATGGATTGTGATTATTCCTTGAGGTGAGTAGCCACCCACCCAAAAGAATTATTCTGTTTTCTACAACAACCATTTGTTTGTGGCTTCTGTTTCTGCTTTCAGCGCAAAGTAAATTTTACATGTAATGGGCAGGCAGGCGAAGCCTTAGCACAAAACCTTCACAGTACACTTTTGTTTGCGCTCATTCGAGGGGATCTGTTCGCTCCCAGGCCTATGTCAACTGTCCCATATCTGCAGATCAGTACCTCTAACCTCCTCCCACAAATCTCACCCACCCCTCTTTTTGTGTACTGGATGCCAGTGTCAGACATCCTCACACACATCTCTGCACCCCCTCATGTACTCATTTGAGGCACTAAATCTCTTCTCAGCTCTCCTTAAGTCTCTCCAAGAGGGGTGAAATGATTTTCAGCTCCCCGTTCACTGATAAAAAGTTTCTTTTTGTATTTTTTTGTAATTTTTACCATTTAATTGTAACATCCTTACACTACTGCCTTATCTCACCTTCTGAAGGCTCAGAGCTTGTGATTCTAGTACCATTCCCAGAAATCTTGCCTCCTCTGTTATTTGTGCATATGCGCTACCTCTATCACACCGATGCACACCTCTGCAGCCTCCCTAGAACCTGACAAAAGGGTCTGTGCTGACTGACACAAATCTCTCCTCAACACTTCTTTCTGTTACTTTATACCAGGTCTCTGCCCACTGCCACACATATTTCCTTTGTTCTTCCGGTGTCCTGGTGTCAGTTTTTCATCATATACTGCACGTCTTCTCAGCCTGGCCAGTCTCTGCCCCCACTCACACATAGATATAGTCTTAAGCCTCACCATGTCCTGTAGCTGAGGACTGTAGCCAAACTTACACGTATCACAGTTTGCATAGTTCTCCCCAAAAACTAGTCCAGGTGTCATAGAAGGAGCTGCTTACACTTGGGCCCATTCCATGTGGGCCATGAACCGGAAGTAGAGTCCAATTTTTGGCCTTAAGCAGACTCGGAATTGGAAATAACATGCAGAACCCAGAATTTCCAGAACTAATTCTGCATATTCCTGGGCCTGTTTCCATGCACATGTCTTCCTGCTTATGGCAACAAGAAAATGGGCTTGGAAACACATTTGGAATTCCCACACCTCATAAAACTAGAATCTGTCGGGCATATCCCCCAGGGATAGAGGCTCGCCCGACATGGAATGGACCCTTAATGTGGGTGCATGGATATATACAGAATGACTGCTCATGGACAACTGGTCTCACAGAGCTGGGTTGGCGTGGTGCAGGCTCTGCTCATAAACAGTGAAGAGCATGGCTCAGGACCAATATGAGAGGGAAGGCGAGGCCAGAGGGAATTGGGGGAGGGTAGCAAGACGACAGAGGGTGTAAATATGCAGATATTCGTCTTTAATAAGGATATTAAGGGAAGACTAACATAAGGTGGGGAATTACTTTTTTCAATAGATGGTAAGGGAGATGGAAGCTGATGGAAAAGGGTGGGTGAGGAAGTACTTTATGGTTGCATCTCAACTTTGACTATTCTCTACTACCCCTACGGAGCTGTACCAAGGGATTCAATATATGGGGGGAAAGTTTTTTTCCATGGAGTGCATACACAACATAACATTGTAGATGGGTAGGTCCTAATCACAGGGAGTTTTCCACCTTTGGATTCCAAGTGATGTCATGGACAATTTGTACTGCAGTTGACATCAATTTAGTTTCGGAATAATGTGTACAACAGTAGTTGTCTGCTTTATGACAGCTCCTTTCACTCCTTACTTTGTCGATAAGATCATCTCAGCGAAGAGGTCTGGAATGGGCCCAGTGGACATATACATCATAAAAGTTTAATCGTTAAGTTTAAATAAGGATATTTTTTCAAACTAAATGTTCCAAGCGACTGCAGAAACAACTTGTGCTTCTCTCTTGTTATATAAGAGATTATTCTGACCCTGTAGTTAAAATTAACCGAGCTGTTTTATGCATGCACAGGTATACCTCTCTATATTGCTCCTGATCTAATATATGGTTGTTTCCCCGTGTAGGTTCTATCTTGCCCATCTGCAGAAGTAGGTTTCCTTGTTGACGTGCCTGGGATTTATTTGGGGTATTTTAGGTTTACCTATTCAGTAGAGGGCTAGTGTACCTGAGTCTAGAAAGTCAATAAAAATGTAAGCCATCTGGATACACCGCTGTGGAACAGCAATCATCACTTATTGAGGGAACACATTCCCCTCACCTTTAACTTTGAATCCGATGGCCCTCTCACTTTCAGGAAAAGAGGTTCCCACCCGGCATGATCGTCACTCACACAATGACTGGGGCATATTAACCGCTAGGTAGGTCCCAAGTGTTCATTGAGATATCCTAGTAAACAGATTAATACATTTGAAAAGCAAACAAGATTGTTCGAGCCGTTGTGAGGATTTTCTCTTTTTTAAGATCCTCATGGTTCTTGCAGAGTACAAAACGGCCCCCAGGATCAAAGTGCAGAGACTACCTAGCCCATTCTCATCCACCAGGTTATTCACCCATTCCATTCACTGTCTTAGGGGATTCCAAAAATGGCCTATCGATGGATCGCTACCATTTCCAGCTCTGGCTGCAGCTGAGGACAATGATATCAACTGGGATGGATCTGGGAGATTTTGGACACTGGTGACTTGAGTCAATTTTGTTTACTGTTCTGTCCAGCCCATGTGTCCCCTGGGGTGTTGTCTGGCTTCTAGAGAAACTATCACCATGACCACAAATGACCTGTGCATGTAAGAGCTGTGGGGTGGTGTGGCCGGGTAGGGGGGGTTCGATAGACGACCATGAGGGAAATTTTTATCAATAATTAATTTTCCCTTGTCGTCGTCTGTCAAAATCCCCCCAACACCCGGCCCTAGCATCCCACTGCTCTTACCAGCACAGGCCGCTCCTGACCATGACAGATTCTCCACAAGACCTAATTCTCCTCCACCCCTTACCACATGCAGCTCAGTGCTAGAGTCACGTGGCTCACGCCCACTCACCATTTAAAAAAAAACTCTATCACATTCTCCTTTTAAATATGCTCAGCCACTTCTCTGTCTTCATACATGCAATCAATCTGCAAGCACCATCACACTAACCACATACACCTCCCTCCTCCGGAGCAAGATCTGATTATAGGTAGAGTGCTTTGCTTCCAGACATTCTCAAAAAATCTGATGCATGGCAGAGGACCCCACACATAGTTGCAGTATGTCTGTCGGCCATGTGTCCAATGGCCGACAGAAGGCACGTAAGCCATCTCCCACACAATGAGGCAGAGCATTTACTCAGTTCACATGCTCTAAATTTAAACTTATCTTGCAGCAACAAGGAGCCATCCTAATTCTATTTATCTAGATATTACGTTTTTTCTTGGAAACTAATTTACTGCACTGATTTCTCATGATGCACATTTTGAACCTTAGTCTACTGTGTTATATCATAACATGACACTTACTTTAAATTCTTTATTCTTTAGGAGAGTATAAATGTAGCAGAATCATCAACTGTACAATAAAACCAGCAACTATCATATATTAGCTATCTTAAAAGATTTGGTTATCACACAATTCTATCCATCAAACAAATAATTGTTTCAGATTAAAAATAAAGACTGAGCAGTGGGCTGTTAAGCTCTCAAAACAGAATCAAATCATGTAATGAACACTTGCAATACCTCTATGCAATCCGTTGATTGGTATTTTTCGAATAATCGAACAGACACCAGATCTTGTAACTTTCTACTTTCTCATAATACAACAGTGCATCAGTCATTGTACAGTTCCCATGTGTATTCAAATTATGCTTCAAAGAGCGTCATCTAATATCCAGTGAATAGGGTTCAATTTTTCCTACTCAATATCCCACAATCACCATCTACTTTATATGTCAGTGTCAGCAAGAGAAAGTGACATAATCTGAACCTCATGAATCTAAGCCTCATCACATGACTCACTGGCAGGCAGAGCTGTGGTGCAAAATCTGTCTGCCGTAGATTCTATGGTTTTGGTATCTTTAAATTTGTTGAGGTCCACCTGCAGACTTAATATTTTAATCACATTAGAAACCTGCACTTTAACTTCTGATTTCGTTAACCTGGAAGTATCTGTATCTAATATTCGAGTAACCAGTTCCCTATCTAATATCACTGTAATGACCAATCTCACTTGATAGCAAGCCCTGAAGTGAGTTAGCAGCTGAAGTTTTTAACCTGAACCAATAGTTTCAAGCTACTTTCCTTGCAATTAAGCGGGAGGTGACTCTTCTCTAATGATGAGATGTTGAAATACACAGATATAATAAGTATAAGTGCTTTGTATTGAATCAGAAGGTGTGTGACGTCCCCAGAACTCATGCTTACAGCAGCCTAGCACATTCATATTGTGACATTTTGTTAAGCAAAGGTCTTTAGAGCGGGTTGTAAAATAAAGCCTCGGTACTGCTTGTTGAATAACTGTGAGTCTAGTATTTTTTTTTTTTATTTAATGGATCACATTATATTGGCCAAGTTAAACTTGAGGTAAATGTCATTCCTAGATGGTTGTAGCTTTTCACCTGTGCTATCGTTTCCCCATTCATGGTTCAAGCGTGGCCTATTTCTTCCTGCCAATAGCAATATTTTTGTCTTAGGCAGATTCATGGTAAGATTTGTTTTATTGTATTTCCTCATTATGTCCAGTAGCCCTGGTAGTCCCATCAGAGTTTGGTGTGAAAGGACCAAATCGTCAGTGAGCCTTAGTGGGAAGAATTCATATTATCTTCATTTTGGGAAAAAAGTGGTCACTCCTGAAAAAATGTGTGGCAGATAAAGGTGAACGAGAGTAAAAGCAAGTATGCATCCTTCTTAAGGCCATTTGATGTTAATATTTTGTTCATAGGTGCCCAACCTCTGCCGTAACAAACATTTACCCATGTGTTGTCGTAAAAGGCCAGAATTTATCTCAGTGGGCCTGGATCAATGTCTAATTCATTGTCACAGGCCACAGCTGTCCATCCATTCAAATGCCATGAATAATTCTATTGCACTATACTCTAAAGTATTTTTCAGACATATAGCTTTCTATGCCAGTAGGTAGATTTCCATTGCATTACCTCTAGTGCAAGACCCTGCTCTAAACCCAAGCCTGCTCTATAGGAAGGATATCCTCCTTTATTTTTATTTATAATCTAGTCTGCTAAGTACTGAAATATTCATTTAAAAAAGGTTTTCACTTACAGCATAATAGCGTGATCATATGGAAATTATTTGGACATCATGTGATCCTTTTCAAGTATTTTCCATGAATGGCTCCCACACCAACTTTATCATACATTAATCAATTCATTATAATCATGAAAAAGTGGTAATAAATATTTTACCCAGAAAAGACTATTTGTTTTCAGAATGATGATAGGAGGGGGGTGAATCACAACGCCCTTGATCTTTCCGTAGACCAGTTTCCTGGAATCTATTAGTGGTTGAATTAACTGGAAATTTGCAGTTACCATACAGTGCCTCCATGGGGGACATCCTCGTCTATTCAGCCCTATGTCAGTCAGGCGCTGATTTAGATGTACCAGAGCCCTTTGATAGTGACCACCAAAACCACATATGTCTCAGCTCTTAACGACGATTCACATTTCGCTAGAGTAATCGCGCATTGATAGTCTCTCGTCAGTGCTGCAGCCTTCCATGCACAGCATAAACTTGTCTAGTTCAAGTTGAATGATGATTCTGCTATTCTTTCCATTGTTAACTGTTTGTTTATATGAGTCCACTTTCAAAGAACTCATATTGTTTTTCAAAATATCTAAGCAACTCAAGGTTTTATTTACCTGGCCCACTAGGGATGTTCCCTCCTTAATTAACAGGCACTTATCTCCATTTTACCAACAGCTCAGTTCGTTTTTCACAGTGGTTGACAAGATTAATTCATCGGGCATACCTAATTTCAACCATCTGCCCTATGGGCTTCTCAGTTATGGCTTTGTTGACAGATGGAGATATGATTACAATATGTGTTTAATTATCATTTAATAATTTAACATCAATCCTCACCTATAGTAGGAACGTGGGGACAATCCTCAAAAGTATGTTATAGTATACTATAGCTCAGTACTGTATAGAATAGTTTAGTATAGTATACTGTAGCACAGTATAGTATAGAATAGTAAAGTATAGTACAGTGTTCTATAGTGGGTATAGTATGCTGGCGAGCCATTCTTAAAATGGACATTAGAACTTCATAAAATGAATGCTTCCAACAACTTATGTAAAGTAAGACTGCAAAATCCCAATAAACGTCTAGATCACCTATTCACACATTTAATCTGAACTTAAGCAGAATCCCTTTAAAATCATCCACAAGTGTGAGCATATTACCTAAATACTGAACTCTCACCTGTTACACTAGAACTTACACCTATAATGTCTACTTTCACAGTCTTTGTCAAGCAATTCACAAGCAATTAAACAGACATTACATAAGAATAATTAATTAGTTATTGGTCCTAACTTGCCCCAGAGGTACCTCTCTGCTAATTTATATTCATTTACTACTACGATTGCAGATGATGTACAGACATTTTCTTGTGAATTTAAAACTCTCGCAATTAAATATCAATTCCTTGAAAAGTTAATGGAACGTGAGATCACTCAAAAGTCTGTTAATCCACGCACTGCAACAGAATTTAAGAACTTATGTAGGCAGGAGGTAATAGATTTGGCTGTGAAATCCTCATTAGGTCAACCACTGTCGCTAAGATAGCCCTGACTTTGCTGAGCACCTTTATTAAGTACATCTACTGCCAACCCCAATCTTTAGATAGACTCTTCATTTTAGTATTTGAATTAGTGACACTCATCGTAGGTGACGCAGCTAATACTAAACAATCACTAAATGAGAACAACCCATCCCCACATACCACCCTATCTTCAAGGTTATCACTGACCCTTTACTCGTTTCCCTAATACATCCACTGAGTGGCGTTTTATTTGATGTGGAAGATGTACCCATTGAGAGGACTCTATTCTTATTGATAAGTGAAGTGAAGTTCAACGAATGGGTGGATACTGAACAAGTAGGATAACTTCAACTTTGATATACATTCTCAATAAATTGCCTTTATTACCCAGCACAAAATGGCCAAACTTAGCTGTCATGAATTCAGTTTTCATCACATCATGCTAGGGAGAGCTAATGGCCGGAATTGAATTGATATATTTTATATGAGTTAGTAGTATTGCCTTCAGTCTAGGCAGTTTTCTCTGAATGATTAAAGATGTTCAAAGATTTCAAGTATTGTGTGTCCCTTGTGATGTATGTAATGGTATAAACAATATACTTTAACTTGTGACTCCCAAGACTCTAACAATGTTAGTTTGTACTGAACTATACGTATCTGTCTATGGTGTAGCCCACAAATTAAGGAAAGATATATTGCCTAAATGTTTCGTTATTATTCTACCATCTACACCCAGGTTCATTGTCAACCTTTCAGAGTGAACCGTAATAATGTCTAAGTCAAAATTAGGGACACTACGACCTAAGTAGTGTGCCTCACTAATGCATATTGGCGTTACACATAAACTCCTACACTCATTATCTTTCAACTAGCAGAAGTAACTGAATTATTTACTCCCACTATTTGCATCTCATTTGTTGGTTCCACTGTTAACTCTGTCGCGTATACATGTGAATAATTTTCTTGGGTGACATAAGTATGTGACACGCCCACTATAACATGACACGCCCACTATATATGAATAAAATCCACCATATTTGGTGGCTTCTTCAGTTTCATTAGTCTCTCCACCAAAGCTGTTCCTCTTAAAATAAAAGGTTGTTTGAAGCCGCGCTGGCCCGTGAAATCGCAGAATGTGGTGTACATAGACAACAGTTCAATTTTACCTGAGGACCAATCAGAGCCCTTCTTTGGTATGAACATAATTAGGGAGAACCTCTGTGGTCCTGCGAAGGATGTAGAATATAATCTGTGTATTTTTTAGACCAGTAAAAGGTATCTTAGTTTACGCAAAATAATAGCCTGGAACTGGCTCCGCAGTCTATCGCAGAGAATGGCATTTGCCAAATATATTCCCTCTGGATATAGAGAGGCCTTCTCTGTGTTTCCTGGATGTGATGAACATCGCCATTGAGAATTGAGATGCTTTTGCCTTTGGTTTCTGCGAAAAGGCAATCATTTGTCTTCTCATTGGACGTTCTGTGAGTGGCGCAATCAGCTGCGCATGGCTAGCGGAAGAGGTGAGTGCTCTACGGATGTAGCCACTCGCATGTCTGATGGAAGTTGCCGATGCATTCAGGCGTGCCTCCCTTCCAGTCTAAGAGTTTATGTTTGTCTGCACTTTGTTCTCTTACCCCTGTCAATTTATTCTGACTACTTAATTGGTAAACACATGGCCATTTTTTTCCTCATTACGGATTTCAAACATGACGTTATGCCCTCAAATACTTCTTTCCAAAATCTGTTTTGAATCAGTCAACTAAAGCAAGCAACATTTTAAATTATATTCAGCTGTTCATACACCCTTCCTATGATTGGCGTTTTTTATTTAATTATAATGAATTTAGTTGATATTTATAGCGCCTTAAAACTCTGGGAGCATCTGAGCACTTTACAATGAAAAACAGGATTTGACATAGAAAATGTATGCATGGTATAGAATGTTAAAGTATTAAAGAATAACAGCACAATCAACAGGTGAGCATGGTAGACGGATGTAACCAATAGAAAAAGAGGTCACGAGAAGCTCTATACTTAAGAGAATACATCAAATCTGTCAATAAAAGGGAACACTTGTGAACTCACAAGGGATCCCTACACCTAAGTGGGCAAGGGAAGCCTTTAGAAAAAGAGATTAGGGCCCTGATTCCGAGTTGGTCAAAATAGCTGCTATTTATCACAACTGAAAAATAAATCAGGTAATAAAAATGTATCAAATCCAATAAATAACACCTGTAATGAGTTTTTGGGGAATAACATGCGGATGTAGGTGCTTTACTCACCAAAATCCACATTGAATGGTAAATACTGTTTGGATTTCACCTGCTAAATTGCAGCAGGAATGACCTGCCTATATTTGACAAAGGGTGACGTTTATAATGAACCTGAAAATTGCTGGGTGTAGTAAATACCATATTCCAAAAGGAGGAGCAGAAGAGGGAAAGTAAACCAGGATGCCCTCCCCTCAATAATGTCAATATGCAAAGACCTGTTTATATATTACACACATAAGTTCAAATTGTAAGGGAAAGCACCATTTCTTTCTCTGTAGGAAGGTGTTTGCTATCTAGTCATACACCCCCCGGGAAACAACCTTTACAACACAACTTTTACAATGCACTACCATTACAACGCAGTCATTACAACGCAACATCCCTTCCAACGAATGGCATTACAACGCAACCATTACCACGCATGACACTACAACGCATACAATTACAACTCATGTCATTACAACGCATACCATTACAACGCATAGTACCCTTACACTATCCAACACTTAACATATTGTTGCACCCCCTGGAGGTAGGTACTCACCAGTTATCTCAATGTGTCATTATTGGCACCTTCCTTACACAAAAGGAAACTTAACTAAACTCCCAAATATTTGTAGCTGGAAAGAAAAAGTGTATCAAAATACCACCCAACATGGAATTCCGAACCCTTTGAAAACAGGCCTTTGCTCAGTAGTCGGAAAACACCAACCAGCTCAGAGTTAGGAACTAAGGAGGAAAATGATCTTTGAGGAGTACATATATCGTCAATGTTTTGAAGGTTTTTATCTTCGACATTACATTTGAAGTTCCTCATCAGTACAACATAGAGAATTGGTTTGGGTCTGCCAGACTCTGTTCATGGACCACAGGGCAAGCAGAGTTTACACGTCCTCAGCCTTGGTGGTTGGAGTATTTTACCAATGGTGTCCCAGGGCCTGACCGACTGAGCACCAAGTACACCCTTTCTGTACTTGACTCTAAGGGTAATGGGGCCAAATTTTAAGGTTTCTCAGGAACAGGGCCGGAATGGCCGTAGCGGTCACCGGGCGCTTCCCCGGTGGGCCGGAAGGGAGGGAGCCGGTTTTGGATCAGTGTGGGCCGATTTTGTTACTGGGGGCCGGTTTTGCAGCAGTACTGCAAAATCAGCCCATTGTAACGAAAGCGCACGCAGCAGCAGCGTTCCGCCAACACCCCCTCCCCTCTCCCCGGGGCCCGGTTGCACCTAATTGCCAGGGTTGGTTTGCGATCCCAATCCGTCTCTGCTCAGAAAGGTAGTATGAAGGTAGAGACACAGAACTCAAACACCTAGGCAACATGGAACTAAATGCTGTCCAGTCCAGTTTTTTTCTTTGTAGTATAAGAGATATAACATTATCACATAAAGTACGCAAAGAGATATACCACTATTACATAAAGTACGGTCAATCAGGCACAGGGTTCTAAATTTTATTTATTGCATTTATAGAGCGCCTGACTCACCCCAAATGGGGTATCTTCGCGCTTAGGATCAGAATGTATTTCACAGGGGGAAGAGATTAGAAAAGCTGGGTCTTAAGTTTTTTCCTAAAAGATAGATAATTTGCTTCCTCACGCAGGTATAATGGAAGAGAATTCCATAATTTAGGGGCCAGGTAAGAGAAGGATTTGCCTCCTAATCTAGTCTGCTTAATGCGAGGAACAGTAAGCAGGCTTTTACCTTCAGATCGAAGCGAATGCCCAGGGGAGTGTTTGACTAATTTTTCTGACAAATATGTTGGGCCCATAGAATTAAGGCCTTTAAATACCAAGCAACATACTTTAAACTGAATTCTCTTACGGATTGTAAGCCAGTGTAGGCTGTGTAAGAGAGGAAGGGACGGGGTTCGATAGGGGGCACTAGTCACCAAACGAGCCGTAGTGTTCTGTAAATTTTTTATAGGTGAAGATCAGCTGTGTGTTGTCTGCGTAGGAGATGGGAAAAAATCCGATCTTCCTAAACAGACCAGCCAAAGGGGCGACATAAACATTAAACAAGGATGTACTGAGGCAGGAACCCTGTGGCACACCCTTCGTTACATTGCTAATTTTAGATTGAAAAGGTCCTAGATTAACTGTTTGGTCCTGTCAGTTAGAAAATCCTGTATCCAATTCAGAGCCGAGTCCTGAACCCCTGCAAGACGGAGTCTGTCTACCAAGATTTGGTGAGATGTGGCAGACAGGTCAAGCTGTACCAAAATCACTGCTTGACCTGCATCCGCTAGCATTCTTATATCATCTGTTACCTTCACCAAAGCCATTTCTGTACCATATTTTGGCCGGAAGCCGGATTGAGAATGGTCCAGACAATTGGAGGCCTCCAGAAAAGCCGACAGATGGGTGCTCACATGTTTCTCCAAGAGTTTGCTATATAGAGGTAACAGGGAAATAGGGCGGTAATTAGTGATAACATCGGAGGCCAACTTCGCATTCTTACGGATTGGCATAATTTGGGCAGCTTTCCAGGCATTGGGTAGTTTGGAGCAGAGCAGAGAGGTTCAGCTAATTCATCTGCCAACTTTTTGGCATTCTTGGCGGGGATTAAGTTGGTGGGCTGATCTTAGTAATAATTCTGTGTCTTGGGCTATTAACAAAGGAAATTATTTAAGAGCACCCTGTCCTTCTGGCGTAGGTGGTTGGATGGTATCAGCATCATCTTTGAGTGTAAGGGGAGAGACTATTTTACTATAGATGTCTTCTATATTTCTATAGCGAAATAGTCCGAGATATTATCACAGAGAGATTGGGTGGGTTCTTCTTCAGTATCTAAGGTTTTAGGGTTTACAAAAGTCTTCAAGATCTGAAAAAGCATTTTAGGAGGAGTTTCCTGATTGTTCCAACTGCACAATAATTTGATGTTTACGTGCCTTTTTTATGTTTTTATGGTAAGTAACACTCTTTGCTTAGGCCATCTTTAGTGCGCCACCATATGCGTTCGAGTTTTTGGCATTTACATTTCTCTTCCTTTAACTCTGGAGTATACCATGTATTCTGAGCCCGACCAATCCTCATATTTGACACTTTCTATGGAATTAGAGTGTCCAGAGTGGTTTTGATGGAACGATGGAATGACTCGAAATGATCCTCCACTGTAGCTGGTGTAGATGCCTGCATATTAATAATCATATCTTTAAATATCTTAGGGGATAATTTCTGCCAGTGTCTAAAAGTCTTTTTAGATGGAACAGGCTTCACTGTCTCTTTCCTTACATTAAGAAGGTCAAAGGAGACCATAAAATGATCAGACCATGTTAAAGGGTTGGTGGTGGTGTAAACTAGATCTGATGAATTAGAGAGAACCTGATCCAGAGTATGGCCAGCTTTGTGTGTAGGAGCATTATTCCTAATAGTAAGATTAAGGGCCAACATTTCCCTAGAGAAGAGAATTGCATCAGAATCATCCTGGTTGTCTATATGCATATTAAAATCACCCAGGAGAATAAATTTATCTGAGGATATGACATGAGGTGGTAAAATATCCAATAGGTTAAAGATGGAGTTAGCAATTGGGCCTGGTGGGCGATATACCAGAGCTCCCTTCCAGCTCGGTTGTGAATGGAAGTCAAGCCTGAATACTAAAATTTCAATATTATCAGAGCAAAATTTGTCTAAAACAATAGCCTTTATTCGGTCCTTATAAATTATAGCGACTCCACCACCCATTTTATGGGCCCAATCCAGTTTTAGAATATGATAGCCCTCTGGTATCGCAACCGCAATGTCAGGAGCCGAAGTAGGTCTCAACCAAGTCTCCGTCAAGAAGCCTATATCTGGGTTTGATGTGGAGAGGATATCCCAAATATTAATAGCATGTTTAGGAAGCGAGCGGACGTTTGCTAAAAAGCAATGCCAGTTGGTTTTATGGTATCTAAAATCGTTGTGCTGTAGGGTCGAGAGTTCCGATCTTGAGGGAGGAGGGGAACTCTCAAATCTACATTTAATACATACAAAGCTGCCCTTGATTGTAGGAGGAAGCTGGTTGGTACATGTAGTACAGACACCATAACCTTTAGTATACTCTGTAGTGTTCCTAATGTCAAGCAGCTCCGACCTAGAATATTTATATACACGTTTGTGGTCCTGTATATCGTCCCTCTGAAGAGATGTAGGGGGTATGGCGTCAGGTGGCGACCAGGCGCGGACGGGCGCAGTCGGGCTTGCCTTAGGTGCGCCTTCGGCGCGCCATCGGTGCGCCCGCTGCGCGCATCCGCTGCGCGTCGCCCAACATATAGTTATATATGGGGGCTCAGTGTTCGAGCACTAGAGCGCTGACCCGATCCCGGAAGTGAGTATTTAGGCTAGTGACAGAAAGAATCTCCCTCCACAGCAAACGAGCAATGCTCGCGGTGGACCTGGGAGAGTGAAAGCAGTCCCTGACAGCACAATCAATGAAAGGTTCGTTTTATTTAAAAAGGATCAAGTTTTCATCCTGCCGCAAATATTAAAAGTACTGATTAGCACAATCAGTGAAAGGTTAGATTTTAAAAACAGAAATAAAGGTTCAGGTTTTCATTTCTGCCGCAAATAGTGAAAATTGGCAAGTCTTACTACTTCTCACGCCCTTGGGTTACAGTATTATAACCACACAAAACTCACTGTGACACGTGCTAGTAGCCTTTATAATTTGCTAACATCTAGACCAATTCAGTCTTATTCTCACAGGGATTCAGTGCATAAATAACAAAATGCCCATTCAGTGTTAGTGGTAGAGGCACAGTCAGTTTTCGAGTTTGCTTGGTTGTTTTACCTGAATTAGCTGGGGCTTAGGAAATCTGGAATGCAAGATCCACATACAATGGCACCACAAGTGGTTCTGTTCGGGGTTCACAGCAATGGGGCAAGTGGGTAACCACATGTCTTTTCCCGGTGTTGTTCGAGGGATGTGGTGGATCCAGCATAGTATTTTCTCAGGCTGAGATATTCCTACTGTCCTAACAACAATATTCACGCTTTACAGTTGCCTGTCACAGGTAGTTCAATGGTGCACTGATTCAGTCCTCAGAGTGAGGCACTTGATCTCATAGTCAGGTTGAAGGCCTGGGCCGATTATTGTTTGTGCTGGGCCAAAACATGTCAGGTTTCCAGATAACCTACAGCTGGAGTCACTCAGGGCAGAGGTGCACATCTGTACTGTCCTAAAGGAGCCATTCTCCTTTTAACACTCATCCTCCACATCGTTCTGATGTCACCAATAGGTTATGCATGGCCCAATTTAAAACTCTTTAATAAATAAATAGGTATTTGTAGTGTCCTGCCAGGACACAGTCTAGTTGTTTCCAAGTGTAACCCTACACTAAACACCCACCTACCACAGATGTCACTGGGCCAGGTGACGATGTTAATAAAAGACCCAGAGCGCACGTGCTCGTGGGCAGAATTACCATCCCCTAACTGGTTTCCTGTGTCGTCCTTTACTCCACCATGCGGGCCTAGGGCCCCATCATTACAATGGCAACGAGGTCGGTAGTGAAGCCCGTGCGTGCCACTGCCAAGCATCCTGGAAAAAGGGGGAGAGAGTTGCCCGCCTAGAGGACACCCCCTGCAACACGGCACGACGCGCTGAGAGGCCCACGGGGCGTGCGATGAGCCCCGAGCCTGGGGGAAAAGGAGGAGGTGACCAGGAGCCCACACCTCTCCAGCCTGCGGAATGCCGCCCTGCCGTGGCGGTGCCCAAGAGGAGAAGCGGACCGGCCAGAGCCCACCTGTACCGGCTGCAAGGGAGATGGTGACAACGCGGATCGACCGGAGCCCACCCGCGTCGACCGCGATGAAGTGAGAGGAGGCCTGTAGGCCGGAGGTGAGCCCGGGCGATATAAACTGCCTGGGGGGCCGCGCAAGCCTGAAGCGACCCCCCACTTGGGACTGTGATCGTAAGCGGAGCCCAGCCGCAACGCACACGACGGTACCAATGGCGGTTGCCAGCTAGCGCCGCCAGCAACACATATAAAGCGAAGCCCACCCGCTGTGAACATTAACTATTTGCCCATTAATTAAGCAAGACCAGCGGAGCCCACCCGCGGCCTGCCTGCAGCGCCTCCTGTCCCCGCCGCGCAGCGTAGGTGGAGTGAGGCTGCGGCAACGGGGAGAAGAAACTTTAAAGGAGAGCAATGCCCGCAGCGTGTGAAGAGCTGCCGGGTGCTTGAATAAATGTAAGCAGAGCCCGCCCGCCCGCACACACAGCGGCCCAGTGCACCCCCCCCCCCTCCCCGGCAGTGCGTAAATGAAGGAGCTGCTGCGGGGAGGGGAAGAGTGCACAGAAACACGGAGCAGGCATGCTCCAGCTGCAGCCCCACCCCTCCCCCGCCCCGCGGAGTGTGTGAAGTCGAAGATTTCCGCGGGCGGGGAGAGCAACAAGAGACAACGACTGAATGCGGCCAGTCCCGCTGAAGCAGAGAAAACAGTGGCACCAGTGAAGCACCACAGCCGTTTGGCGTACAACGCGGAGCTCACCCGCAGTGCAGAGGAGCAGTGCCCCCACCCCATCCACACGCTCACGGAGACCTGCTGCCCCAGCGGCGCTGCCGCAATCAATTGGTTCCCCAGCAAGAGCCCACAACTCCAGGGGAAGGAAGGAAAACTGGCCTACCTTCCCTGTGCTGCTAGCACCGTGGACAAGTTCGCACGCGCCTGCCTGCCTGCCCGATAGCTCCAAGACAGCGCAGCCGGCAGAAAGTGGAAGCCGCCAAGCTGAACCCTGCAGCGCTGCACTGCCATCTAGTGGCCAACTCGCTCAACTGCGCCCCTAAAGTAAAGGAAGCAACCACAGAACTGAGGCTGGGAACAAGAAAATAAAGCACTCAGAGACAATCAGGCAGAGACAGTCCCAGGCTGCTGTGACCCACAACAAGAAAACTAAGGCACCTCTACACAAGCACAACAGTGCTCAAAGGAAAGAGAAGCACGAGGAGGTCGCAAGGACTGCACCCAGGACACTGGAGGAGTGCGCAGGAAAGCGTTCAATAGCTCCACTGGACCAGCGAGGGACACTCAGTAACCCTACATGAGGTGACTGCGCAATATCTCATAGAGAAACCGACCAAGCGCAAGAACACTGCCACACCAGACAGCGCAGGAACGCCACATAGTGACAAGGAAGCCCACACAGCACTGCGCATGAAGGTACAAGGAGTGAAGGTACTCCACGCCCAAGAAGGTCAACGAAGAAGTGGCGCAGTCCACCAGAAGCACAGAACCACACCACGAGGCGCAGGAACGTGCCAGAAGCACGGAACCGTACCACAAAGCGCAAGAACGCGACAGGAGTGCAAGAACTCCACACCCGCACGACAGGACCGCGCAGCACTGCGCCAGAACGTGGCAGGAGCGCCAGGAATCAAGAGCGCCAGAGTGACGCTGCACAGCGACACGCCAACGCCACGGGACAGCGCACAAAGGTCTCCAAGAGAGACAGCGACGTCTCACAGCAACCAGAGCACCATCGTCAGCACGCATGGCGGCATGCACCAGAGATGCACCAGGAGCGGTGACGCAACCCTCCTCCGCGCAGACAAAGCGCGCCAACGCCAAAACACCGTGACGGTGAATAATGACCACGAAGAAGATAGCACAGCATGACGACTCATGCCGAGGATGAAAGCCGACCACCCAGTCTGGTCGCCAAGGAAAGAAAAGAAGCAACACAGAAGATCGCGACAAACGGTCCAGTCAAAGAAGAGAAGAACACCATGCCGGAGAGCTATGCCCAGACCAGAGAGAAACACGTGGAGTGCACGCTGCCTGGGGAAGACTGGTCGGGAAGGCCAACGACAGCAAGAGGACCAGACCACGTCGCAAGAAGGAACATGAAAAGGAAGGGCACGACGCCATAAAGAAAAGGAAGGAGGAACAGTAGAGCCAAAGGAACCCGACGAGACAGGAGAGTCACGAAGGAATTGACCAAGGAAGGGTATCCTGATTGAAGGCGACAGAAGTGATCAAGTAACAGGAAGATACGATGACAGGTCTAGTCAACAAGCCAGGGGAAGACAGTGTCCTACCACATGGACAAGACCAAGGGGACGACATGTAGAGGGCCCGCTACATGGAGAAGCCTGGTTAGCATGAGTAAGCAAGAAAGAAGACCGGACCGCGTCGAGGAAGAGAACGAAGAGGAAGAATGGAGTAACACAACATCACTCCACAGAGGAAGAGAGAGAACCACAGTCAGCACACAGGAACATCGGTGCTGTCCAAGGAACATCGCAACATCCGTGTGGATCCCAGTAATCCCTACAACCTGCATTCAAGGAGACCAACCACTGAAGAACCGTATAAGTGCCCCGTGAACCTGAAACTTGCCAAAGCAGAGCATACCCGAGCACTAGACAATCCACCCTTGTGGACTACACAAGACTCGACTGTGGCCATGTCCGAAGTTCCGCAGCGACCCGCACAGCCCACGCGATCAAGTGGCAGTCCAGGGGACAAGGCCTCGGCCGCATGTCCTGTGAGAGAGGAATCTGGATGGGAGAGGTGCAGCAGAGGCAGCTCCACGACAGGCAACAGGAAGCACGAAGGCCCCAGGTGAACACCTGGCACCAAGAAACGGTCTGGTGAAGACACTGAACCCATGTCCTAACGGCAAGACCATCCTGGCGGATGACATCAACACCCCCGAGGACATTATGAGAGACTTGGCGGTGAGTCCGTTGGCAGTTCCTCAGCGACGCTTTTGCGCGGCTCATGCAAAGCCCCGCACGGTCCACCCGGTCCCATTGTGTGCGGCAAGAGGGTCCTCCCAGCGTCTCTAGTGAGAGAAGAGTCCAAGCAGGAGAGGCCAGTCTTCGAGGCTCCAGTGAAAGAGGAGTCCGGCAAGAAAGGCAAGTCGGAAGTTACTTGGATGGACGGAGGTGTGAAGGCATCAAGATCAGCAAATCCAAAGAAAGACCTCTCGTGCCATAGTCGTCTCCAACAACCAACAAGCGTTGTCATCCACTGGACTAGGAACACCTGCGAGACGCCTCAAGGGTCACACCCATTCTGCTCCCGATGCTCCAAGTGATGAACACTGTATATAAGCGTCAACACAGCAAGACAAGGATGATCCGAAGTACACCGCCGAGGTGAAGCTCATCTGATTGACTTTGCAGTCCAGAACTTTTGACATCTCCCAGCCGACTGCCTGAAGAGAATCCGTTGGGGGCTGTAAATTTCTGGTATTCTGTTTTTCTTGCAGGTTGAACATTCGCTTTGCCTTTCATTAAATTTTGGGAGGGTTGTAGTGTCCTGCCAGGACACAGTCTAGTTGTTTCCAAGTGTAACCCTACACTAAACACCCACCCACCACAGACGTCACTGGGTCAGGTGACGCTGTTAATAAAAGACGCCGAGCGCACGTGCTCGTGGCCAGAATTACCATCCCCTAACTGGTGTCCTGTGCCGTCCTTTACTTCACCATGCGGGCCTAGGGCCCCATCATTACAGTACTGAAGACTACCTCAACTGTGGTGACACTTAAACAGCACAGCTTCATCATCCTGTGGCTGAAAAGATTACGCATCACTTAAACTCTGATTATGAGTGGGGTGAAATGTTTCCATTCCTACTCAAACTCCTGTTTCCAAGCTGTGCAATTTACCGCAACTGGTAATTAGCGGGCGCAATAACGTCCACACTCTTCATGAAATTTAAGGAGTTCAAAGGGGGGGGGGGGAAGCACTTTTTTATCCTGACATGCTGCTTTTGGTGCACATTTCGTCTGCTACTCCAGAAAACTCACATTAGGGCAATTTGTCACTTCTGATAAATACCGTACTTCATGCAGTCAGATTTTATCGGATGTGATAAATAGCACCTACCCTTTTGGAAGCATTTGCAATACAGGGTTTCTGGGAACATTCGTAATGCAGGGTTACAGTACAACAATGGATCAAGGCTAGGAAAAAAGTATCGAAATAGCAGGTAGATTTGCTAAATATCTTGAAGAAATATAAAGTTCAAGGAAGCAAGATGATACAGAATTGCTGGACAGCGTTGTTGGAGATATGCCACAACCTACACTTGACCTACAGTACAGAACTAACTTTAGAACAAGATATGGACCCCAGTGATATAACAGCTATTGGGAAATGTTCCTTATCCTAGTGAACTATCAGTAAAACTATATAAAGGCATCGCTAACCAAATGACAGAACATATACTTGCAATGTATATGGAAGCTAATGAAACTGTACAATTCCCACCTGATTTAAGAGAAGCAACCTTAGCACTAACCCTAAAACCTGGAAAGCTACCCGAGAAACATTTGTTGTATACACCTATATCATCTGTAAATGCGAAGACAAAGATCTTGCCTAAGATATTAGTCAACATATTATATACTCAATACATTAATGCATCCAGAGCAATCTTGTTTCATGCAATAGAAAACGACATGATTTAATCCACATAAGACTATACAAGACAAACGAATGTACGAGCCAGGTGAAGGAGGCAGTGATGCTAGAAAATTACAAGAAGACTCAATGACTGGCTTCGGGAGATGGACTGGTGCATGGCAGTAGGAAGAGAAAAATACAAAAGTAGAGGATGTTCACATAAATTCCAAAAGATCTGTGGCAAATGGTGCGAGACACTGAACCAGGACTGCAGAAGGGAATGGGGATAGTAACTTAACATAAAGTAGGACCCGAGATCGGACTACAAATGAAATAGCTCAACACGCTAGTATAACATTGACCCTGGGAAAAGATCATGTGAAAACCTACTGAGTGATGTTTTTAAGATACAATATATTTGAAATGTAACATTGTGGACATATGAATTGATCTATATTCTTTCAGCATGACTTTCTCTTCAATGTCTACCTAAATAGCTGCTGCTATGTTTTTGTTTAAAAGCACCACTATTTGTTTTTTATAAAAAAAAGACTGTAGAAACATATTTGATGTGAAAGTAAAGATGGGTTTGGAAAAGCCTATGTATGTATATTAGGAGCCGAAAGAGTGTAAAAAACATGCATTAATGTGGCTTCTCTCCTGCCTTGACAAAACCTCGGTGAAGACTCTCCTTAGGCCTGGAGTTTTTCTCAAAGCCATAGGATAGATCTAAAAAATGAATATTCTTGTTGTAGGTCAACAGGATGTGGCGATAGTTGTTGGTCTTGTGATCGCAGAGCAAATAATATTCCTATTGCTTAGTTCGAGGTGTAGTCATGCTCGTTAGAGATTTGGCAGTCAAGTTGGTGAAAGTAAACTGAAAGTCTTGTGCAGTCTCTTTGGGAAAGCCAATAGGTCTGGCCTTGGCAAGCTTGTGCGCTGGTTATATTTTTCATTTTTTGTTGCAAGAATGCACACCAAAATAATCAAGCATCTGGCTTTTGCCTCAAGCCTTCTGGCAATTTTTGGTTTGTTTTGTCTGGGTTTTTGGAAAATCCTGTTGTTTGGGAATATGCTGGGCCCTCATTAATATAAAAAATAATAATTTGCTTCATGCCAAAAAGTGTTTTTCGTCTACAAAAATAAAACCCACATATTACCATAGCACCCACTGGCACTGATGGGAGCTACTTTGTGTGTGGATTTGTTTGTTGTGAAAGGGCATCATGCCGTAGCTAATAGTGAAGTCAGCCAATGGCCTAACTGGGCTAATAAATTGCCCTTTAATGCTTGAAGTGGGTGGAATAAAAATGTGAAAGACACCAACCACTGCCTAATGGATGAAGTCTGGCTGATACCCCTATAAGTAACTATGTCATACAGATACTTTTATTAAAATCAAAAGGTCTTTGCTAACACAGATTTAAAAAGACAATCAGTCTGCCATTGGCTGGAAGGAAAGAAAGAAAGAAAGAAAGAAAGAAGCAGAGAAGGAAACAGAGAAGAAGAGAGAATGAAAGAAATTGAGAAAGAATGAAATAAAAAGAGAAAGACAAACGGAAAGAGAAAGAAAGTGGGATAAAAGGAAAGAAGGAATGAAAGAAGACAAGAGAAAGAGAGAAGGAAAGAGAAAGAAAGTGAGAGAAAGGAAGGAAGAAAAAAATAAAGAGAGATTGGAAGAAAGAAGTTTGGAAGGAAAGATAAAAAGGCCCAACAGAAGGAGTGAAGGAAAGAAAAAAGAAATAAGGAAAGAGAAAGAAGGCAAAAATAAAAGCAGGCAAGAATGAAACAAACAAAAAAGAAAGAAAGAGAAAGGAAAAAGATACACAATGAAGAAGGCAAGAATGAGAGATGGAAAGAGAAAGAAAAAGAAAGACGAAAAGAAGGAAGGAAAGAAGGAAGGAAGGTAAGATAGAAATTAGGAAAGAAAGAGACAACAATAAGGATAGAAAATGAGTAAAAGGAGGATAACTTAATAATGAACAGTTTCAAATGCACACAATCTGATCTGCTGTGAAATAGCAGCAGTCAGAAAAGCAAAACACTTGGAATTTACAATATCATTGGCAGGATATGGCATGTGTTAAAGATGGAATGTGCATCAGTAGCATTCTGCTATAACAGCAGGCTCTAAACACAAATGTAACACTAAAGTAATTATAAAGTAAAACCAAAAACACTAGCACTGAAGGGAACTAGCTTGTGTGCAGATGTGCTTCTTGTGAGAGAGCAAAATGTGGTCACTCGAAGTGGAGGTGACCAGTGGTTTAAGTAGGCTGACCCATTCCCATATGATAAATGCTGTTGTGGGCAGATGCAAAATGTGAATGACACAACACACCAATGGATGAACAGAGGTGACTGAAAACCCCTGTACATTTATGTATATTATACATATTTTAGTAAAATCAAAAGGTCTTGGCTTACTCCAGACCTAAAAAGAAAGAAAAAGAAATATGCCAGTACCTAAACATGACCATCTTTTGCTTTCAATAAAAATTAAAATCCTTCACTGAAGCAGCTGTTTTACTAGAGATGTTTTTAAACAAGCCTTTTAGCTGCTTCATGCATGTTAGTATTATTTTGAAGTAGACAAGAATATATCATCACCTAACCAAGCGCTCAAATGGCAGTTTGTTACAATGTTGCAATGTTACTTAAACACTTACGGCCCGATTCCGATCTTGGTCGGAAAGCTCTCCGACCGAGCCGGAACCGGAGTGTTTTCCGTCCGAGCCGGACTCCTGCAGTCCGACCGAGCGAGTACGATGTGGCCGCATGCTGCCGGACTCGGTTTGGTCGGATTCCCATAGAAGTCAATGGGAGACGGTCGTACGACACGTACCTGGGCTCCCATTGACTGAATGGGCACGTTTCGCACAAAGGCGCCTCCTATAGTGGGTACGCATCGGTGCCATCCGCACCATACATGCCTGTGTTGGGGAGACCTGTGTCCGAGTTGTAAGGTTCCAGGTGACAGGGGGTCCGACATGGAACCCCAAAGACAACGTTCCAGACGTTTTGCGAGCCAGAAACCTTGCCTCGAACCGGCTGTCCGATGCGTGCATCGTACTGGCTCGGTCGTAAATCACATCCATTGCACGGCAAGGTTTGCTTACGGATGAGATGTTCGGAGCGGTTCGGACCCGGTCGGGGAATTTTGCGTTACTCGCATCGTACTTGCTCGCTCGTACAGCTGTACGAGTCGGGCGGAAAACACGTGTACGGCTCGTACTTTTTCCGGCCAGATCGGTGCCCTTCCCAGCGAGATCGGAATCTGGCCCTTAACAGGAATTTTGAGAAGGAGACATAATGAACTTTGAACAAGATTTGCCAGGGAAGGGAAAGGAACTCTTTTTAGGTGTGTGTGAACAATTTATACAGGCATGTGCAGTTACTCAAAGCAAAGGGAGCCAATGCGTTAAGTGTGTTGATCCATTGCCCCATGCTGGATACTGTGGTGAACGTAACAAAACTGTGAATGGTAATTTAACAGACCAGTGGTTGAAGTCCGCTGTCCATAAGCCCCTCTACCTACATATATTACATAAGAATTTTTAGAAGCTCAATCGTCGGTGAGACAGCTAAAGCTGTCTCAAAAGCCAGATCTAAAAACAGAGGCCCAATGAAAACTAAAAAATGCAGAGAATACTTTGCAGGGTCAGCACCAACCAGCACCACTGTTTTGCAAAAGGAACACTGTAACACGCAGCCAACAGAGGCATTGGCAGTTAGGAAGCTGCCATTTTATATTCCTGGGTTTCGAGGTAACAAGGAATGCTAATGCAAACTAAACTTTTTATATTTACAACTGTATTATAGAGGATTTCTACTTTTAAAGGTTACAACAGATCACTATTAATTTTATAGCTAAAAATGAGGGTGAATTACGGGTCGTGCCCTCCAAATGCTGTTCACTCAAGGGTTCTCTCTGTCCAAACAGTGGTCCTTCAGTTGAATCCAGCAGGGGCGGCCTTAGGCATTTCCAAGCTGTGCACCTGCACAGGGCCACCAAACCCCAGGGGCCACCATGCCAATATAGATCCTTAATATAATAATCCTCTGAGGATGGATACATATTTGCGTGGCGGCTCCAGTGGCAGGGATTTGGCGGCCTCTGTCTCTGTTCCACTTCCAAACAACCTGACCTACCCCCCCCCCCTCTTCACTGGCCTCCGCGCTCCGCCCCGCCCGGACCCCTTCTTCCGGGGCCCCCTACCTACGCTCCCTGCCCAGGGCCACCATGAGCCTAGAGCCGCCCCTGAATCCAGTGTCAGTCTTCACGGACGCGTGGCAAGTATTACGTAAATAAGGCGTAGGAATACAGCGGTTGTATCTGTGATGAGGCCTTTCTCAGCTTCTGGCATTCTTTCTTCCTGGAAGATATTGAATGATTATCAGTCAGCACTATGTTTTGCACCTACTGCTGTTCGATTCAGAATGTATTTTAATATAAGCTAGAGTTCAGAGGATAGCTAATCAACTGAGAAGCTTGATTTCGCTGAGCTTTATAGAATGCTGATTGCTAAACACTTAATCCTACACTTTAGCTGAATAATTAGTCTGCTTTGTGTACTGTAAGAAATGTGTAATAGTTTTGCGTCTGCTGTTGCAGGTGATGGGCATAGGCACTCATGGTTGGGGATGCAGACTTATTAGTAATCATCAGATATAGAGAAAGAAAGGGAAAAAGAAGGAGGAAGAAAGAGAAAGATGGGAAAACAGTGACGGTCCAAAAACATTATAATAATTAGGCAGGTTGCTATTTACGACGCCCTTTGATGTGCTACCAATGCAGGTAAGGTGAGCTGAAAGGGAAGGCAGACCTCATTCCATGTATTATATAGAGTTTAATTTGAGCCCGTGGTTTCCGGTGCTCTGCACTCGCACTTAAATGACAGTCTGCCATAAGGTGGCACTGTATGGCTAATTTAGAGATGACCACAACAACAGTCAATTATTCATTCAATATATTTTACAATGACTATTACCTGCCGATCAAGACATCCTTATAGCTTCGGGGGCCAGAAGTAGTCAGAATTGCTACACTCGTAGGCGTGTGAAGGTTAGTAGTCGTGTTGTTACTATCAGTGGCAGCATGGCTGGGGCAATGTGTGGTCCAAACCACAGTGGCCTCCTGACAAAAGCCTGGGCACTTATTTTTGGACCAATTAAGCACTAGCAGTTCATTTGCAAATGACAAACATAATTTAATAACCCGGTGTTCCTTAAAGAAAGAAGTGTTGCTTAAACAAGAATTGTGTAGCATTAGGATTTAATCGTGGGTGCTGGCAGTGGTCCAGACACACCTGCCACAATCCCCAAAGGGGAAACATAGCCACTGGGTTGACTTCCCCTTCATGAATCAGTTACCACCCTAACTAACTTCAGTAATTGGAGTGGTTTCCAACTGCAGTCGCAAACCATTCCGAATCACAATTAGGATGGTAAGCCCCTTTCCTGCCCTTCCTAATTGTGATTCGGAATGAGTTGCAAACCCCCATTTGCGAGTCAGAAAAACCTTTCCTACTCACACATGTGGTTTAGAGCACGTACAACATTTTGTGGATGTAAACCCTGTAAGCTTGGGAATTACAGGGTCTGCGACTGTAACGTGGTTCCATTATCTATCCTAAAGACATCTTGCCAGACAGAGCTCTCTTATTACACCCATTTTAGTATTTTAAATCTTATGTGGTCTATATAGGTTTGATTTCCTAGTCCTAGATATATTTATCTGTTCTGATTTAACTAGTTATAAATAGTCATTTGTTCTCTAATACTCATATACTAAAAAAGTGCATTCCTTATTCTTAAACTGTAGTATTTGAATTGCCATTTGCATTGCTTCACTGTCTTGACTAATCACAAGAATCTCTGCCCTGCGACTGCGAATTGGAGTTTCATAGTAAAAACAACGTAACATTTTCTATAATAATGTAACAAATAATATTTGATTGATAACAATATATGTAATTCAACTATTCATAGTAAACCAAATAAAAAGTAGTTAAAATACATTGTCAAAAGGAAATCTTAAGTTTGCAATGTATTTCTTTCCCACCAAAATAAAATTTCCCGTCAGAATTCTCATGAAAAGAAAAGCATCCCATTGTCTCTAAAAGGGTTCAGCAATAAAGAAATAGGATTGAAACCCCCGAAAGACATTTAGTCAAGTTACATCTTGAACGAGCAGTCCACCTCTATGCAGTGGCCGCCGGCACAGATCGGGTATTGCGCGGAGGCAGGGGCAAAGAGGTAAATAAAACATAAAATTAAACTTACCTCCTCGCTGCGTCATCCTCGCAATGTCATCCTCATCACGTCTCTCCTCTTCATCCCTCCTGCCGGTACACAGAACAGGAAGCACCCAGGCTCCCCAGAGCCAATCACAACACTGCAATGCTGCGTTGTGATTGATCTGAGTGATGTTGTTTGGCGCTCAGAAGGATAATGGGAGCCTGGGCATGTTCCCCACCCAGGCTGTAATGCAGTCTGGGTGGAGAACATGCTAATTGAGCATGTAATTTTGGCCAGCCCGAGACGGCCGGCCAAACATTCATGTACACTTATGGAGTGAAAACCACTCCTCCCCTCCCCTGCTCCATTGGCAGAGCAGCCCCAGAACCGCCTCGCAAAGCTGCCGTGCCCGCAACAGGAAAAAATAAAATAATAATAACATTGAGTTATCATTTTATTTTTCCTTACACTGCTGAAAAGCAGTGGAGTGACGCTCCGCCACCTTAGAGGGGGAGTTGCTACTGTCCCTAAATTGGGGATGGAATATGGATATTACTTGAAGGAAGCATATTAAACAGTGACAGAATACATGTAGACAGGTCAAATAAGTTTAATCTGGTCTGCCTATGAACCACACCTGTTTCAACACTGGAGAAGTCTGTGACTCCACAAATGATTCATTTACAATTTGAAATAGCTTTTGGTATACTTACATGATCTGTTTGGTTGTGTTGATATATATTGCTTTTTTTCTGACTCAGGAAATAAGTCTATTTCTTTATTTCTTACAGGGTGGTGGCGACTGTCCAGAGATGAGCATTGGTGCCATCAAAATTGCTTTAGAAATTTCTCTTCCTGGATCTTTCATATACGTTTTTACCGATGCACGGTCGAAAGACTACAGACTGACCCACGAAGTGCTCCAGCTTATTCAACAGAAGCAGTCGCAGGTAAGAGGGTGAACGGTAGGCTTATATAAGCTGTAGGCATGCCTATCTTGTTGATGACTGTGTGTACTGCATTCATATTTCTTCAGAATTTGACGACAAAGCAGAATCCCGGGCAAAAGTTAAACATTCCGACTTCTGCCCATTTCCTCCATATGGCTTAGTACATAAGATGTTATTCCAGAATATCTCTGTCAGAATATCGCCAGACCCAAAAATCAGGTCTTAGACATCGTCTACAATCATACAGCTCCCTTACAGTTATTAGTATAAAATCTATATCCAATGGAACAACATTTTTGAAAATGATATTTGGGCAACCATATTTATGTCACACATTATTTTATTGTAAAATATTCTGGCATACAACCAAATTGAAATATGCAGACTGGGCCACACTCTGTGAGATCCAGGCAATGGTTGAAGATCAGTCTGTCTCTATAGGTGCCTGACAACTTAGGGGTATATTTACAAGAAACTGGCGTAGCTCGGTGTTACGCCAAATTTGGTAATCCCCCTCTCTGACAGTGTCAAACACAGGGATGCGTCATATTTCCAAAAATGCAGTGCACCCCTGCTGTACTCCTAGTGCTGGTGCAAAAAAAACTGGCTTGCGCCAGCGCAGGCTCTTTAGCGCCATTTTGCTAGGGTGCCTGCACTGCAGGGGCAATTGTTTATGTGCAGGAAGGGGCACCTTCCTGCTCATAAACAATCTTTCAGGCGATTTGCTCTATCTATGTATGCTGAACGAGCAAAATACGAGGAGGAATAAAACATATCTCCTCGTATCGCCTGCTTAAGACAAGGTATTCCCTGGCGATATTTATGGAGCTGACCCATACCTTGTAAATATGGGGCAGCATCAAAAAGCATTTGGTGTTGTGGCAGAACGCCCACTGCAACACCCATTGCACGCCCCTTTCACTCTAAGTGCTGCGTGAATAGGGGACATTATTTACAAGGTGGTATTAAGCCACATTAAGTGGCTTAACGCCTCCTTGTAAATAAGTCAAAGGAGTTAACGCCACCAGCACGTCGGAAAAAGTGACGTTCTGGTGGCAATAACTCCTTGGAAATATAGCTCTTAGTGTTCATATTGGAGCGTCTGCTTGTGTTACTTTTTTACCTGTTTGTAAAGTTTGTTTTTCTGTCTAACCACAATAGCTTTTCTATCGGCTAAGATTTCAGACCAGTCTACTTATCTTGCCCTTCCTTCCTTCATCCATCCATCCATTTACTCATCCATCCATCCCCCACTTTGTTTGTGTTCTTAACAACAGTCAACCTAATAAGACTAAACTCCACAGAAGCCTTAGTGCATTTTCCTTTGTTGCTCTGCTAATCCCAGTTGTACATTGTAGCAGCCTGTGGATCAGCCATGCCTCCAAAGATTTACTGGTGAGCCCTGCAGTGCATGTGTTTTTCCAGTACATGTAATTGGACATGTTGCCCTGTGGTATCACATCAGTCAGGGTAACAAGAGTTCCATCTTTAACTGTTTTTATGAATCATTGTATTATTAATGGTGCTAACCGGTGCCATGAACATTGTTCTCACATTGGGCTGTACTTTGGATGCATTTTCGGTTCCACAGAACCTTTTATTTTATAGTTGAAAAGACTGGCATATAAAAACATGTTGGTAAACGGATAGAACATTCTTTGTAGTTTCCAGTGATACAGAGTTGTCAGAAAGTGTGTGTGTGTGTGTGTGGCGGGCGGGGGGGTTCCCAGGCCCCATATTTTTTAAGGGCCCTGCTCTCTTCTACAAGCTTAATTTATATTTTTTTCAGCAAGCTGGCCCAACACCACTAGACTTCACTAGAAGCTTTAAATGCCATGTATTCTATTTCACTGGAGGATATATATGCGTTTTTTAAACTTAGTAACAGGTACGTATGCTATGGGGAGGTCCTGCATTGAATTTTTGACTACGGACTCGCAAAATGATGTCAGCCACCCATGTCTACTTCACTAGAGCTGAGGTCATCACCTGCTGTAGATAGTCATAAACATATCCCGCATTGTAGAGGAGCAATGTTCAAGTCCCAAATAAATGAGTCATCTAAAGTATAAGATGCCCATTTGCTGTATACGGAGAGTTGTGGTGAATCACTCCCTAGTTTTAAAAAAATGGCAATGCTACTGCATTTACATGCATGTGGCGCCCAGGTTCCAACATTGTTAGAGAACAACGCCAATATAAGTGCTCAAATGGGCCATCAATTTTGTGTGCGATGGCTAATGCATAAAAAAAAGTAGTGAAACATGCTCATTGTGTCAGTGGTACAGGCAAACACAGAAGAAAGAATACAAGGAATGAAAATTATCTGTTTTATGACCAGTACAAGCACGGTGAATCTTGAGGAGGCTGGTCATTCCTCATCGTTTTCTATGATTCCTTTTGGCCGGTCAACAAGTAACTACTGGAATTAGAAGGAACTTACCTTTTGACCTTATAGTAGGTCTACTTTCTACTTATGCCAAGTTTCTCTCTCCTCTTCCTTGCTTCACGTGATTTTGTTGGATTCTGGTCCAAGTAGCTGAGAAGGAAAAGGAGTGTTGGCAGCCGTATCTGCAATGCATCCCTTTTGGAGGTGTATAGAACCCTCCACCCTCAAAGGGTTCATGTAGTAGACACAAGAAGACGGTTGGCTCTGGCCTCAGTGAAGAGCCTTAATTTTTAAAGATTGGACAATATTGGCCATGGCCCATTCAACCTCGGTAGTCAATACTGTACTTGTATACTGTCTCTTCCTACAGTTCTAGAGATGAGGGAACTTCTTACACATGCATCTGGTGGTCTTCCATTGCTAGCACAAAACCTGGGCTCTAGCTTCTGAAAACGAACTCTTCCCTACCACTGCTCCTTCCCATCAGCATCATGGTGATAATGATTGTTTCTTGAGTGTTACATACAGATAGGCTCTTAGTGCTGCAGGACCAGGCAAAATAGTCACAGTAGAAAAGGACCATTTTTAAAGGTCAATGAAAGGATAATAGGGGGCTCTCTAAACTGTAGTTAATATGTGTGCACTTTGTAGAAAGTGCTTTTTATGCGAGACAACTTTGTAAAATTAACAACAGAGCTGGGGAATAGCCAAAGAAAGAGTAACAGTGGATTGTTCTCTGTGATTTTCTGCTTCTCCCTTATTGCTTAGCCATCTCAAAATCTTTCCGCTCATCTAACCGTTTCTAATCTAGCTCTTCTGTCTAGATACTGGTGTTTTCCAATATTTTATTGTTGATGTCTACAGCCTCCAACTAGAATATAGACACAAATAATAGCACCATTTAAAATATGTAGACAACTTTAAATGAAAGAAAGTTTAAAGGATGAACAGTCGTTGCAACGTTTACCTGTAGAATAGTAGTTTCCAACGTAAACCCACTACGGCTGGATTCATGCCAGATTTTCAGAATATCCAAACCACGTATATATATATATATATATATATATATATATGTATATATATATATATATATATATATATATATATATATATATATATATATATATATTCCAAATAGAAATCATCAATTTAAGCAGCAGTTATCATCAAAATCTAGCGTGGATCCAATGCCCATGGATCTATATTGGCCACCCCCTGCTCTAATAAGACAGAAGAGAAATGTGTTGACATATCGTGTATGCCATAAAACGATATAGATCTTATTTTTGCTTGCATTTCTTTTACCCCTAGGTTGTATTTGTTCTCACTGGCGATTGTGATGACAGGGCCCACATTGGTTACAAGGTCTATGAGGAGATTGCCTCAACAAGTTCTGGTCAAGTGTTCCACTTGGACAAGAAGCAAGTTAATGAGGTAAATGTTACACATAATGGAAATAAAAATGTTTTGTCATTTTACTTGTCCAGTGCGGTGTCGTAATTATGATGCTAAAATCAACAAAATCTACTGGCGCACCCAAATCATTGAACCCATCAAAGGAGTATGGTGCTACAGCATGTTTCGGTCAAATATACTGATTATCAAATAACATTACTGAATGTTTTCAAAGCATGTCAGTCCAATAATACTGATGATAATGCTTCATTTGTATGTACACTTTAAGACCCACCACCTTTTGTTCTCTAGGTCAATGAACCATTTATTATGTGACGTATTATGAACAAACTCTCAAAAGCCCTGCTTTCATCCCCTCTAATCTTGGAGATTGAAAGCAACTGACTATCTGGTGGGGAGGCATTTTGCCACTTTAAAGTCGCTTCTGTGGTCTCATCACTGTGGAAACCATTCATTTATCCAGGAATTCAGAGCTCGTAGACATTCTAACACCTTTGAGTCTCATGACGAGCTCAGCTCGTCATGAGCCACGGTGCTCGTGTGCTCATGACGAGCTGAGCTCATCATGACCGTTAGAACGCTCACATGCTGGGCAAATTCCCCTGTTGGGCGAGCGTTCTAAAGGAACTGGTGTGGCCATGACGAGCTCAGCTCGTCATGAGCACATGACCACCGTGGCTCATGACAAGCTGAGCTCGTCAAGAGCACGGGGGCACTGTGCGCGCCCCCCGCTCCCCAGCACAGCAGGGGAATTTGCCCAGCTGCGAAGGGGTTAAGGGAGCTAGCAGTGTTTCTATCCAGATCTGAAACAAAGTGAATTTCTTTGGAAAAAACATAGTAACCATGGTAACATTATATCTGTCAGACTCGAGCACTCTGGATCTCCACTTCATTGGCTTGTAAATGTACCAGGGGGACATGTGGTGATTTGTTGACTTTGGAACCTTGGTTCTAACCCAGCTTTGGCTTTTATGCGATTCTGGGTAAATCAATTTGTCATCATGAGTGTCATATTTTAAATATGCCTAATGTAAACAAGTGGAAATATGCACAATGCCATGTAAAATCCCATGCTGCTTTTTTTTAGAACGCTTCAGCCGGCATGCATGCATGTATGCATACGATTGTATGTGCAAAATCACTTTAGAGATGCTTCAATTGCAATAATGTCCTCTGTGGAGTGCTCCAATTTTCCTTGGAGCTCGGACAAAGTTATATCAAATGCATAATAACTTTAGTTTGTTAATAAATGCCTTACTTGAAGGAGCAGTGGCATATTTGTATCGTGAAAGAGCATCTCATTCAGGAAGCGCAGCACATAGGATACTATAAAGTGCATTTTCCAATGGAAATGCATTGTAGAAGCTAGATATGAATCAGAAGGAAATTGTATTTTGGCAGTTTTTTTACAACATTACCAGCCACTACTGAGGCATATCACTACATCCTGGTCACTACATTATTATATTCTACTTCAATAAGGTAGTTTTGATAATTTTTACCACTACATAGTCCATACTACATATACCCAACCATTACATGGACCCTGTTGTTTTTAATTTTGTTGTTGTTTCTAATTGTTAATGTACATGGAATGTTTCATATTTTATTATCGTTCACCTTTTTGCTCATTCTAATTGTATAATTGCATTTTTTATTAATTATTCATTTAATTGATCTATGCCTAAACATTTAATTAACCATCATTTATCTATATTTATTGAATTACTTGTTTTAATCCGTTAATTACCTTTTATGAGCTTAATTGTAGTTGAATTTACTTAATTTCTCATTCTAAATCTCACCTTTAAACATATACTGGCCCTTAATTGATGTCCTTTTTTCCATTAAAGTAAATACATTTACTTGATGTATCCCTTAGTCTCGTCTTTTTAATTTTATATATTTTTTTAGTTAATTAAATTATGAAGTGTAATGAATTACTTATGACCCATATAGTTATTGGTATTTGTTTGTATTATGATACCTATTATATTTTGGGTAAAGGTTTATTAAATTAAACAAGTTCCTTATTAAAATAATATTTGCTCATTCTTGTAGGGAATCTAATAAGTAATATATTTTATTTTAGTTAAAATCTTTATATGCTTAACATTGACTATATAGTGGCAGACGATGTATTAGTTACCTTGATATTTTGATCAATTTTCGAACAATATTGTGAGAGTGCACTCTTTTTATCTTGTTACACATATTTAACATTTCTGGCATGGAGAGATACAAGGATTTTCACAGAGCTGTGTGATTTTCTTTGGTCAAGTTTCAAAGCCATGATTGGACTCTATAGTCTGCAATTTAGGCTGTAGACCCCATCTCATACAATGCACCGTCTTAGGACACAATATTTCTGTCAGATAATATTTAGGTTACAATATTCTGGTTCTTACCCACATATCACATTGCATTAATTTTCACAGGTCCCCATATATTGCAGAATGGTGCCTAAAAGCATACAAGCCAGTAGTTTTTAATCAGAATACAGCTCTGGGATATCGCTCTATATGAAATAAAGTGAACTTGGCAATATCTTGGGTTTAAGTTCTTTAGGTGCTTATAGGCTGACCAGGGCCATTGGTATTGCCACTAATATGTGCTGTATAAACCTATTCCATGCAGATGTCCATAGTTTGAACGGAGGATTTGTTCTCATAGTTGGTGATAACGTTTCTACCTTTATATATTGCCAGTCATATATACGTCTTTTCTGAACCAAGTTTCCAGTAAACACTTTCTTGAAATCAAAACCTTTTTCCAAAGGAGAATCCACCATGAAGTGCTAATAAGTGTGCCATAAAGTATGACATGCTTTCTTGTTTATACAACTTGTGGGATCTAATCTATTAGCAGTCAGGTTAATTATACTATGAGTAAATAAGGGCTTCCACGTACTAGATCCGATCCCCACAGAGCATGGATTATATTGTTCCCATTCACAAGGAAGGTATATGTATAACTTAAGCATATAAGACATGGAGATACAATACTCTGCTTCTCTCGTGACCAGCTTACATCCATTACAACCATCAAGGGGATACCAAATATTTCTCAGGAATAGAATAATCTGTCTTCTGCATGGAGGTGACAGTATGATGTGATAACACAATATTTACATTTTAATATCAACTTGTTACAATATAGACTGCAAGTTATGAACTTGCTCAATATTGGCAAGATAAGTAGATATGGTGCTAGAATAGTAAATCTTGAGTCCAAAATAAAATAAAAAATACGTTAGACATATATTATGCATAACGCGAACTATTCAATAAATAAAGGCCCGCGTGACTTACCACTGCAGTGGTGCGGTCAGCGATCTCTGAATCTGTATACACTTAGAGTTCGAGGAGTGGTTTTAAAGTTGAAGCGCTGCACAATGGCAGACCGGGATAATACCTAAAATAGGGGATTCTTGGTCAGTAATGAATATAAAAACGGAGTGGGAGTCAAAACTTATGGCCAATGACGGTGACTTACCCGAGGAGTGAGGGCACGATCGCTTTGATTCTTTCACTCGGTTCTGTTCCGTAACCGAAGTCAGTCTGTAGCGGGGCCAAAACATTCGTGTGCTATATCCAGGAAGTGCGCAGGCCGTGTGGAGAGAGCAGATTGCTCGATCTGCACATGGGCGGCGAACTGCTAGGGGCGCATAGTTGTTACAGAGCTTATCGATTGCAGCACGTAAAGTACCAACATTGCTGTACAAATAGCAAGGGTTTAATTGGGCTAGTATCAGTTATAAATAATGCAGGTTACATATATTTGTGGCGATCTCATATTGAAATTGCATATAGGAAAGTTTGATGATACAATTGAGCCTCCAGCTTAACAATATAATCAATCAATCAATCAATGCATTTATAAAGCGCACTACTCACCCGGAGGGTCTCAAGGCGCTTGGGGGGGGGGGTCCGCTACTGCTCGAACAGCCAGGTCTTGAGCTGCTTCCTGAAGGCGAGGTGGTCTTGGGTCAGGCGGAGGTGGGTCGGGAGTTCCAAGTCTTGGCGGCCAGATAGGAGAAGGACCTTCCTCCTGTGGTGGCTCTTCGGATGCGGGGGACGGTGGCGAGGGCGTGGCTGGTCGAACGAAGCTGGCGTGTGGGAGTGTAGAAGTTGAGGCGGCTGTTGAGGTATCTTGGGCCTTGGTTGTGTAAGGCTTTGTGTGCGTGGGTGAGGAGACGGAAGGTGATTCTCTTGTTGACCGGGAGCCAGTGCAGGTCTCTCAGGTGACCGTAGATGTGGCTGTGTCGGGGGATGTCGAGGATGAGTCTTGCTGAGGCGTTCTGGATCCGCTTTAGTCTCTTCTGGAGTTTGGCAGTGGTTCCGGCGTAGAGGGAGTTGCCGAAGTCCTGTCGGCTGGTGACGAGGGCCTGGGTGACCGTCTTCCTGGTCTCGGTGGGGATCCACCGGAAGATCTTACGTAGCATGCGCAGGATGTTGAAGCACGACGAGGAGACGGCGTTGACTTGTCTGTTCATGGAGAGGGAGGAGTCCAGAATGAAGCCCAGGTTACGTGCGTGGTCTGTTGGTTTGGGTGCGCTGCCCAGGGCGGGGGGCCACCAGGAGTCGTCCCAGGCGGAGGGTGAGGAGCCCAGGATGAGGACTTCCGTCTTGTCTGAGTTCAGTTTCAGGCGGCTGTTCATCATCCACTCGGCTTCGTCTGTCATCCCTTCGTGTAGGTTGGCTCTGGCGGTGGCGGGGTCGTTGGTGAGGGAGAGGATCAGCTGGGTGTCGTCGGCGTAAGATATGATGTTGAGGTTGTGTTGGCGTGCGATGGCCGCAAGGGGGCTCATGTAGACGTTGAAGAGGGTGGGGCTGAGTGATGATCCTTGTGGTACGCCGCAGATGACTTCGGTGGCCTCGGATCTGAACGGGGGGAGGCGGACTCTCTGTGTCCTTCCGGCGAGGAAGGAGATGATCCATTCTAGTGCCTTCTCTTGGATTCCGACGTTGCTTAGTCGCTGCACTAGGGTGCGGTGGCAGACGGTGTCGAATGCCGCGGAGAGGTCCAGGAGGATGAGGGCCGTAGTTTCTCTGCTGTCGAGCAGGGCTCGGATGTCATCGGTGGCTGCGATGAGGGCGGTCTCGGTGCTATGGTTGGCCCGGAAGTCGGACTGCGAGAGGTCGAGGGATCCGTTCGTCTCGAGGAAGGCGGCCAGCTGTTTGTTGACGGTCTTCTCGATGACTTTGGCCGGAAACGGGAGGAGAGAGATGGGGCGGTAGTTTTTGAGTTCGGTGGGGTCCGCTGATGGTTTCTTCAGTAGAGCGCTGAGTTCGGCGTGCTTCCAGCTCTCTGGGAAGGTAGCGGTGTCGAAGGAGGTGTTGATGATGTCCCGCAGGTGGGGTGCGATGACAGCGTCGGCCTTGTTGAAGACGTGGTGAGGGCAGAGGTCGGTTGGAGATCCGGAGTGGATGGAGTTCAACGTGCGTTGGGTTTCTTCAGTGTCGATCGGGGTCCAGGCGCGGAGGGTGGTGGTGGGGGGTGCAGGTGCGGTCGTGGGGTGTGCTGGCTGTGTGATGAAGCTGTTGTGTATGTCTGCGATCTTGTTGTGGAAGTAGGCGGCGAGGGAGTTGCAGAGGTCTTGTGATGGGGTGATGTCGTTGTTTCCGGCGTTGGGGTTGGCGAGCTCTTTGACGATGTTGAAGAGTTCCTTGCTGTTGTGTGCGTTGTTGTCCAGTCGTTCCTTGAATGCGGTTTTCTTGGTGGTGTGGATCAGTTGGTGGTGTTTTCGAGTGGCGAGCTTGAGGGTTGTCATGTTGTCTGGAGTTGGGTCTCTGCGCCAGGCTCTCTCGAGGGCTCGGCAGTTCTTCTTGGAGCTTTTGAGTTCGTCGGAGAACCATGGAGCTTTCTTACTGCCGGGTCTGTTAGGCGGGGTCCTCAGAGGGGTGAGGTCGTCTGCGCAGTTGCTGATCCATTTCGTGAGGTTGTTGGCGGCCTGGCTAGGGTTCGCTGAGCTGACGGGGGGGTCCTGGCTCAGGGATGCGGCGAGCTGGTCGGCTGTGATCTTGTTCCAGCTTCTGCGTGCAACCTGTTGCTGGTGGTGGTGGATCGTGTTCTTTTTGAAGCTGAAGTGGACGCAGCTGTGGTCCGTCCAGTGGAGTCCGGTGGCGTGGCTGAAGGCGATGTCCTTGCTGGATGAGAAGACGGGGTCGAGTGTGTGTCTGGCTTGGTGGGTGGGGGTGGTCACCAGCTGCTTGAGTCCGAGGTTGGCGAGGTTGTCCAGCAGGGTGGTGGTGTTGCGGTCGTTGTTGTTTTCCAGGTGGAAGTTGAGGTCCCCGAGGAGGATTTAGTCAGCGGAGGGGAGGGCGTGCGGGCTGATGAAGTCGGCGATGTCTTCGCTGAATGGTGTGCAAGGTCCCGGGGGTCTGTAGATGAGGGTGCCTCTGAGGGTGGTCTTGGGGTGGGTGTGGATCTGGAAGTGCAGGTGTTCGGCGGTTGTGAGGGTGTCGTTGGTGTTGGTCGTGATGCGGATGGTGTTCCTGTGGATGATGGCGATGCCTCCTCCGGTCTGATTGCTGCGGTCCCTCCGGGTGATCTTGTATCCGTCCGGGATGGCGATGGCGATGTCCGGTGCTGAGGAGGCATTCATCCAGGTTTCCGTGAGGAAGGCGACGTCTGGTGATGTAGTGTCGAGCAGGTTCCAGAGCTCCACGGCGTGTCTGTGGATGGAGCGGGTGTTGAGCAGGATGCACTTCAGATGATTGTTGCTGGTGGCCGGCTTTGTGGGTGCTGGTGCAGTGCAGGTCCGGATGCAGGTGAACTTGCAGGAGTGGCAGCTGAAGGGTCCGTGGGTGCGTCTCGGGGTGGCACGGTAGCATCCCGGGATCCGGCCGGTGTAGAGTGCATTGAGTTCGGTGGCGTCGTAGGTCCGGCGGGTGGGCTGGTATCTGCGGGGGCCAGGGGTTCTGGCGCTGGGCGCGGGCCAGGCGCGGGCCAGGCGCGGACGGGCGCAGACGGGCTTACCTTTGGCGCGCCCGCTGTGCGTCAACGCTGCGTGTTTGCCACTCTGCCATATGTGGAGAGTGGGGGGGTGGAGCGAGGGAGGAGCAGCTGGGAGGCGGGAGCGGGGCGGCGAATGGGAAGGGCGGCCGAGGGAAGGGGGCGGGGCCGCAGAGGGGCAGCGGCGGGGAGCGGGGAGGTGGTGGGAAAACGCGGCAAGGGCTGATCGCAACAAGGGGCAACAGGGGACAAAGGTAATGAACTAAGAAATACTAAATACCACAGGGAGGGGGTACAATCACAGAAAAACAAAAGAAATACAAAGCAGGATCAGCACACAGAGCGGAACGAGAAACAGGAAAAATTACAATACAAGGTAGCGCAAGCAGCAGCGGTCGAGGGCCAGGAGCACAGCTGCAGGCAGCGGCGGCCCTCGGCGGGAACCAGGGGCACAGCTGCGGGCAGCGGCGGCACTCGGGGGCAGCCTGGGCTCACACACGGAGGAGTGAGTGCGGTGCGAGGGGTGACCGGCCCAGAGGGTCAGAGGTCACTGCTCACCACCGCGCCCCCTCTGTCCTATATGGTCCAGTGGGAGGGAGGAGCAGCTGGGAGGCGGGAGCGGGGCGGCGAATGGGAAGGGCGGCCGCGGGAAGGGGGCAGGACCGCAGGGGGGCAGCGGCGGGGAGCGGGGAGGTGGCGGGAAAACACGGCAGGGGCTGATCGCAAAAAGGGGCAACAGGGGACAAAGGTAATGAACTAAGAAATACTAAATACCACAGGACAGGAAGGGGGTACAATCACAGAAAAACAAAAGAAATACAAATCAGGATCAGCACACAGAGCGGAACGAGAAACAGGAAAAATTACAATACAAGGCAGCGCAAGCACCAGCGGTCGGGGGCCAGGAGCACAGCTGCAGGCAGCGGCGGCCCTCGGCGGGAACCAGGGGCACAGCTGCGGGCAGCGGCGGCACTTGGGAGCAGCCTGGGCTCACACACGGAGGAGTGAGCGCGGTGCGTGGGGTGACCGGCCCAGAGGGTCACAATAACAATAATCAATATATACAATAATCAAGGACTACAGGAATGGTGAAACATACAAAGCAAATGAAGCAGAGAATAGACAATCTTTTGAATTATGTACATATAAAATACAGAGTTAAAGTCCATATAACAAAAGCATTGATGTAATCGCAATGGTAATTAATCACATTTATATCTCAAAAGAGAGCCTACACGATCACCATGTTTGAACTATGGAAAATAAGTGGCTACACACTTAACGTTAGTTCCTCTGTATAGATGTCATTGTTGGAGGGATGCTACATACCCTCGCCATTCTTCAGCGGAATTCAACCCATGATTAATGGAATTGATCCTATTGATCCAATGACATTCGCGTCGTTGGAGTATTTGAGCAATGTTGCCACCTCTCTCTGGTACCTTTGCAATGTCGATAACTTGCCATTTAATTTCCTCGGCCGTGTGATTCTGATCTTTGAAGTGTTGGACCAGAGGAGCAGTGAGGACTGAGCGTCTAATTCGACTCCGGTGCTGGCTCACTCTTGCTTTAATTGGTTGTTGTGTTTGCCCAATATAGGGCAAACCACAGGGGCACCAGATACAATACACTACATTACGAGTGTTGCAATTCGAAAAAAAGTCGAGCTTATATTCTGACTCTCCATGTTTAAAAACAGTTGTATTTTCAGTAAAGGGGCATATGATACAATTACCACATTTGTGGTGGCCCACAATGACTGCCTCCAATGTACCTGTTTTTTTGATTTCAGTAGATGATCTTACTAAGTGGTCCTTTATGTTCTTAGCCCTTTTATATGCAAAAAGGGGAACCTCCAAACAGAGGGTGGGGCAGGGCAAAGGCTGGGAATGCATTGAGCTTATGGTCACAAGAAGGGTGAGGTAAATCAGGAGTGGGCTTGTGCGGCCACACTGAAGTGGTGGCAAGAAGGATAAGGCAGAGCAAAACCTGCTACTGCCAGGAGCCAGGGTGACAAGGAAGGTGATGCACAGAAGGACTCAAGGTCTTATGAGACATCGGGACATTCATATTGAAGTTAGACTGCCCTGCTGTGTAAATACAAAAAAGCGATTAAGAGGCTCTCTTAACCCTTTGGCTGCGGGGGTTATTCCCCCGCTGTGCTGAGGGGCGGGGTGGCGCGTCACAGCCACACACGTTTCCTTAGAACGCTGAGCACAGCTGGGGAACTATGCCCGCGCGTGAGCGTTCTAACGCCCATGACGAGCTCAGCTCGTCATCAGCACACGAGCACCGGGGCTGATGATGAGCTCAGCTCGTCATCAGCATGGGAGGGGTTAAGGTCAGGTTCACACTTGAGTCCTGCCAAAAGCTTCTACAGCTTTGAAAAAACAATACAAAAAAAGGATTGCTTTCTATATGCAATGCAAGTATGAGATATATAACTGAATGTGTGATGACAAAGTATACTATTCATGTGAAATATAGACCTGCATGTATTGAAATGGAACCACTTCTAAAAGGCGGATTGAAACAAACAATGGCCAACAGTATGATGCTGAGAGAGAATTGCTCCTCAGAGCTCAACCACATTATGACTGACAGACAATGTATCAAGTCAGTGAGTCTACACTCTCCCAGACACATACTGGTAGGTTTGCAAATTGCCCCCCTGATTCCTCCAGCAACAATGCAAGCTGATTTTAAAAACATAGAACACATTACCAAACAACCACGACAAGCCCATGTGGACCTTGTTAAAGGAAATTGTTTTTGTTTTTGTTTGTGAGAACCAACGTAGGATTTTTTGCTGTGCATCAAAAACATTATCTGCAAATGTTTGTGGTTTAGTATGACATGTCTTGAAAGGTATGATTATAAACAAGTTCTGAGATGTTTATCAAAGTTCTACTTCAATTTCCTGGTCAATCAAGAACTATGCTGTAAAAATAACCTGACTCCAAAAACACTACAGGGTGTACAAATAAGAACACATTTGCTATGCAAATGCCGCCAACATGATGTAACATATCTCAGGTTCATCTATTTGACCGTGATTGTTTGGGGCCTAGATGGCAGTAAACTAACATATTTTGCTCTAAAAATAATTGGGCTGCCCTTGTATTTTTTGGCGCGCTGTTTATACAACTTGCAGAAACTTATTGGGCTGAAATAGAGTGACAAATGTAACAAGCATTTACAATGCAATAGGTCTCGGGTTAATTAAGTTTGAGCTATTGGCATTGCTAAATATTGCAACACCAACTGCAACAAAAGTCTATAAATTGTAGGCCAAAAAATGAGTATTTATTTTTATAGCAATGGTGGCATGCTGCGCTTTAGATGAATATGTTTAAAAGTAAAGTGCGCCATACTGCGGTTGCTACAATAGTTAATTGTGGATGCGTTAACAATTGATGTGTGCACTGATGGCTGGTAGTGTGTGTGCCTGTAGAAATTCTGCACTGATGGCTGGTGGTGTGTATGCCTGGCGGAAGCGTGCACTGACGGCTGGTGGTGTGTGTGCCTGGTGAAAGCGTGCACTGACGGCTGTTGGTGTGTGTCTGATGAAAGTGTGCACTGACATCTGGTGGTGTGTGTGTGCCTGATGACAGCATGCACTGATGTCTGGTGGTGTGTGCCTGGTGGAAGCGTGCACTGACGGCTGGTGGGGTTTGGGCCTGGTAAAAGCATGCACTGACGGCTGGTGGTGTTTGTGCCCGGTGAAAGCGTGCACTGACAACTGATGGTGTCTGTGCCTGGTGAAAGTGTGCACTGACGGTGTGGTTGTGTGTGTGGTTGTATGTGTGGTTTTGTGTGTAGTTGTGGTTGTGTGTGTGTGGTTGTGTGTGTGGTTGTATGTGTGTGGTTGTATGTGTGTGGTTGTATGTGTGTGGTTGTATGTGTGTGGTTGTGTGGGTGTGGCTGTGTGTGTTGTGGCTGTGTGCGGTTGTGTGTGTGTGGCTGTGTGTGTGGTGTTGTGTAGTTGTGTGTGTGGTTGTGTGTGTGTGTGTGTGTGCATTTGTGTGTTTGTGCGCCTCGAGATGGGAATCCTTTTAAATAAAAGGAGAGGCGCGAGCACTGGTGCAGTGTGCGCTTCTGGGTATGCACACAGACACATACTGTCTCGTGCTCTCACACACCCATGCACACACCCATACGAACACACTCTCACATCACATACACACAAACACACACACAGACTGTGCTGGGGCAGGGCACAGGACATGCCGCTCTCGCCTTGAGACTCCTAAGGCGCAATAGATAGCGATGCATCGGGCTCCTACAATGTATAGCAACAGTTCCATTTGGAATGGGTAGGAAGTTTGGAAATGCTTTTCTTCCTGAGTTTAAGCAGAGGAGCGCAGTAGATAGCGATGCGTCGGGCTCCTACAATGTATAGCAACAGCTCCGCTTGGAATGGCAATGAAGTTTGGAAATGCTTTTCTTTCTGAGTTTAAATAGAGGAGCAGGAACAGAAGATAGCTATCTTATCTCTTAGGACTAATAAAACACGTGAACATGTGTCATTAAAGAGCCTGTGAAAATCGTAAATTGCTGATAAAAGGAGCCTGGAAAAGCGAATTGTCTGCTTTGATTAACGGTCCTAGGAAGGTAGAATAGATGTTTTTGAGTTCAGGAATACAAGCAGGCAAATATGTTGTAAAACAATGTTAGCGTAGCATTTTATTAAATAGCATGGCTAATTTTAAATGAACTGGTAATTGTATATTTAAGGTGTTTTAATAATATTGCGGAGTAATGTAGATACTAGTATGGATGCTGCTGGCTTGCTTTTATGGCTTCTTAATGGAAACGTATTATTTGAGAAAGAAATTAGATAGGAGTTAGTAAAGAAAAGAAACAAGTCAAATACCGCTGCTTCCTCAAACAAGTCAAATACTGCTGCTTCCTGAAATAAAGCCTGCCTGTTTATCAGCGCCGCGCGCCCCTCTGCAGACTCCCCCTGCATTCCAAAGTCAGTCACGTGACCTCTTCCCGAGGCGCGGGATGTGATCCGATTCTTTCTGCCATGCTGAAAACAGCAGCAGTTCACGCGCGCAACGTTATCCTATTGCAAGTGCTGCGCGTGGTCAGCTCTTGTCTCCACTTTCCACTCGTTGTCGGCTGAGCCGACAGCTATAGTTCTCTGGCGAGAACGCGCTTCGCGCGTTTCTAGCCGAGACCTAAAAAGCATTTTACTGGCCCCAGGGACTCCAATTCAGTGTTTGAGACAGTTCAAATGCTTTTGTATAGGTGTTAATCCCATTTTAGGAGCTGGAAATGTTTTTTGGACTCTTAAAATAGAACCTAATGGATACCGATTTGGTGCTTGGTAGGGACGTGCTGTAGGTGTCCCTTCCAAATATCAAATTGATATCTACGGTATCATTGTTTTGCTAATGAAATCCGGCTGCAAAACATTAATTTTACTGACACCTCAAAAGACGTAGTAATGCATTCGCAAACAGAAAAGGACCCTTTGTAAATGTGTACAAATGTTTGTTGATGAGTAGTCAGGGGTCCACTACCACCTCTTAAACAAACCAAAAGCAGTAAACACAGTGGTTAATTTGAAAAAAAAAACATAAGCGCCGGAGCTCTCATCATGAGGCATCTTCCACCAGCCCATTTTTCCTCTCAGTGCCGCCTAAATCAGAATCAACTACCAACAATGAAAGTGGGGAGAGGATGTAGTATAATGGCCAGAGCTGCTGACTTCGGAGCTGGGGAACCAGATTCAGGTCTTGGCGTCGGCTTGACATCCTTTGATTCTGGGCAAATCTTTTAGTATCCCTGTAAATTAATGTGTCCTTAACTAGTGCTCATGAAAAGCTCTGGTTTGATGATTAAGTGCCAGTGCTGAGCACTGGAAACCACCGGCTCAAGTCAGGCACTGAGTAAACTTTCCTTTTTAAATGCAGTCATGTTTCCTTTAAGGAAAATTGGATGCTTTTTAAAAAAAAGCTTACTTTATTAAAGGCAATCACAGACATGGTGATCTGCTGGACCCAGCAGGTGATGCCCTGCAATCGTAGTGAGTCACAATTTGAGAGCAAATTCATTAATATTCGTGTGGTAGCTCAGATTGCGCACCGCTACGATTCTGAGTTTTAATAAAAGATCTATTAGTGCAAAAGTCAGTTCATAAAAATCTTTACAGGTCATAAAAATACTGGTCACAATTTGTGATATTTTGCGACCGGTAGATAATTGTGCATCTGGCCCTTAGTGAGGTAATAGTACAGGTGCAGTATTTACTGGGTTCAGTATTAGCTTTTCATTCTATGTTTCGAAACTCAAAATGTGATATAAACCACATTTTCCTCTTTCTAAGCTGTGAAACTCGGAATATTGTAGTAATTTTCTGCTCAATTTTCACAAGGTTTTATCCGCCCACATCTGCATTACTGTGGCCAGTGGAATGAGGGTTTTAGAAGCCTAGTTTAATGGCCTGAAACTTGAACTTCCATGTAGGTTTTGGCAGATTTTGTGACACAGATGTGACTTGTGTTTGTACCTTGCTGATGTGCCTACTGTTGGCTTGGAATTCCACAGATCAGTTTGGCAGGTTCTCTACCTCCAACTGAGTAACTAAATCAGTGAAGGAGTTCTGGTACTCCATGGCGTTACTATCATAAGGTGTGAGCAGTGTTACTCACATTACCAATGCTACCAATGTTGGCAGCGTTACAGATGTTACCAAAGTTACACTGTTGCGTATTAGTGGTTACTGATTTGACCAATGTCATTGGTGTTACCAATGTTAGCAATGCTAGCAGCATTGTTAGTATAATTAATGGTATCGCTGTTTGTGTGCTACCAATGTTAGCAGTGTTACCGAGGTTGCCAATATGACCGGTGTTACTGATTATACCAAAGTTAACAGTGTTGCCGATGTTAGAAATTCTACCAAACCAGGGTTACCAATGATAGCAGTGTTACTGATCTTATTATTTTACCAATGTTAGTAATGCTACTGACGTTAGTGGTATTCCTGATGCAAGCTGTTTTGTTGATGTTTGCAATGTTTTTGGTGGTACGAAACTTAATGCTGTTAGTGTTACCAATATTAATGGTGTTACTGTTGTTAATGTTGCACATGTTAGTGCTGTTACAATCAATCAATCAGGGGGTTTGAAGTGCGCTACTCACCCGTGAGTGTCTCAAGGCGCTGGGGAGGGGGAGGGTAGGGGGTGCAGCTCCGGATCAGCTGAAGAGCCAGGTCTTGAGGCTCCTCCTGTAGATGTCCAGAGTGGGGGGAGCGTTTCATGTTGGCTGGGAGCTCATTACAGGCTATGGCTGTGATGTAGGAGAAGGATTTTTCCACCCGCTCTGGTTCTGCAGATACGCGGGGTTCCTTTTGGGTACGTAGAAGGAGACTTTTGTTCAGGAATTTCAGTCCGATGTGGTGTAGGGATTTGTAGGCGTGGGTGAGTAGCTTGAAGGTTACTCTCTTTTCGACGGGGAGCCAGTGGAGGTCTTGCAGGTGTGGGTGATGTGCTAAATGCTGTGGGATGCCGAGGACGAGTCTGGCTGCGGTGTTTTGGATGGTCTGGAGTTTGCATAGTAGGAATTTGTTGATTCCGGCGTAGAGGGCGTTTACGTCTTTCCAGTCTTCTTGTAATGAGTGCGGGGGTGATGGTCTTTCTGGCCTTGTTGGAGGGATTCACTTGATGGTCTTGTGGAAGATGCAGAGGGTGTAGAAGCAGGTGGAGGCGAAATTGGTGGTGTTACCAATGTTAACAATAATAATATCAATAGGGTTATGAAGCGCTTTACAGATTCTGCCATATAATACAATAGGACATTAGGTATACCACATTCAGAGAGTCTATTTTTTTTACTGAACCAACTGGAAGTTCACCTTTAAAAAAACCAAAAACTTCTTTCAACAACAAATTCCCAAAAATACAGTACCATTTGCTGGGGGTAATATTGCATGAGAGTCAGTTGATCAATGAGTGTAAATTCATGCGTTTTGAGTTCAAAAGATGAATTTGGACTGATAAATCCAGCTTTGTAGGTCAAAATGGCGTTGTAAATCAGGCACTAACTTTTTAATCTAATCTTACCTCTAAACATCTGTGGTGTATAAGATTTGGACACAAACAAGCATTGGCAAAGTCAATTAGTCTGCATTGGTACCAGTCTTTTGGCTTTGTCAATGGTTGTTTTGTTTTTATATGTTTTAGGTAAGTCGTTATTATTGGGGGAGCTTTCAATCTCTTATATATATGCTACAAACATTGTTAAAACCAAAATATTTTTTTCCTCAATAGCACATATTATTTTTTCTGTGGATGTACTTCTTGTCAAAGAGCAGAATGCCATCACTCACAGTGAAGTTAGCCAATAGCTGTAATTTAGCAGACAAACTATGCGATGCTGTGTGGTGTAATGGGTGGAAGAACAATATTGAAGGCACAACAACAGATGAGTGAATGAATAGGGCTGTCTAAAACCCCTATATTTAAGTATATTTTGTCTATAATATTAGTAAAAATAAAAGGTTCTCGTCTAACGTCAGATCTAAAAATTTCCTGTATCTATCCACTCTAGTTAACTTCCATGAAGTGGTGAAACCACATCTTGTCCACCAGGTTCTCCTTTCCTCTGTTAGCCATGATCTTTCATCCTACAGGTCTTGATTCTTATTAAATAGATAGACATGAAATACATTTAAACAAACAGCAAGATTCCGTTATAACAGGGATATATTTGTGTGAATTACAAAATTAGCAGTAGGATACACTCAGGCCAGGATTTATCAATATTTGGTGCAAACAACGCAGCAAGACAACTTGCTGCATTGAGTGAAATGGAGAGGGCAGGGATGCATCATAATTACTAACATATGGCGTATTCCTGCTCTCTCTCTGCGTCGGCGCACTTGTGGCTGCCAATTGCCAACACAGGCACCCTTGTGCCCTGGGTGCAGAGGGGCCTTTGTTACAACTAGGATTGTTTTAGTGCAGAAATGGAAATCTTCCTGCACAAAAACAATTCCCAGGGGCGTTTTCTTCTACCTACGTGTGTTGCAGAATGCAGCACACCTAGAAAGAGGAAATAAAGAGGAGAAAAATAACATATTTCTCCTTGTTACGCTTCAGATGGAAAGGTGTAGCATTTTGATGCATTGCCAGGCTTACTCGTCTCAGTAAATCTGACAATGCACCAAAAAACCATGGGTGGTAGTGTGGGAACACCCACGCTCCACCCATGAAAACTTCCCCACGCAGAGTAACGCAAGGCAGAAACTTTCACAGCCATGCGTTCCTGCAGATTTTGTAGGCCATGCACGTCCACACAAGGTGGCTCTGTGTGGTGTGTGGCCTAGTACATCTTACTTGAAGGCAACACATGCCCTTGATAAATCTGGGCCTCAATTTTTTCTGCAGGCAGTACTTCCAGAAATATATGACACCGGTGGTGGCGAAATGGCTCCCTGGCTCGTACTAAACCACCACCATTGTAGGCAGCTGCCTCAGGTTGTATGATTAAAGGCCAGAAGACGGTGCCAGACTGGAGGAAATTGACTTAAACAAGGCCTGTTGTCAAGGCACTGGGGAGACCCAAAGTGCAAAATATTTTTTTCTTGGGGTACTGAATATTCCTTTATCCAAAATTTGGGAGTTTTGAATTAATAGAAATGTTTTAATCCCTAAAAGGCAAGTAATATGTAGACATTGTGCTTAAAACATGTCACATTATTTGAAAAGCCCTAGATAGATATAGGGGCTCGAAAGCATAGAAACCAAACTAAAACTGGAGATTATGGGGCATATTTACAAGGGGATTGCGCCTTCGGAATGTCACTTTTTCTCACATTCCAGTGGCGCAATGCCCTGCCCCATATTTACAAAGCGGCGTTAAGCCACTTTATGTCGCTTATCAGCGCTTTGTAATTATTGTCCCCTTTCATGCAGGTATCTGTGTAAAGGGGCGTGCACTGGGTGTTGCTGTGGGCGGTCCACCGCAACACCCATTGCTTTTTTGACACTGCAGAAGATTTCAAGGATCTGTAAATCTGAGGCATCGCAAAAAACTAATGCCACTGAATAGCATAACTGGCCAACGACAGGGGGGTTAGGCCCAGAGGAACAAACACCGGGTAGGGCCGTATTTTACTAGGAGAAATAGCATAACTGCATAATACTTTTATTTTTCCTAGTTTTTGCACTTTCACTTTCTGCTGCGCACATTGAAATAGCAAATCTCATTTAAAGATTGTTTATCTGCAGGAAGGTGTCCCTTCCTGCACATAAACAATCATCCTTGCAACACAAACACCCTTGCAGTTAGCGCTAGGGTGTTTATGTTGGCGCTAAGCAGCTTTTTTTTAGCACCATCACTAGGGAAAACAGAGGAGTGCGTCGCATTCTTGTAAATAAACACATCCATGCGTTTTAGAAATTACGCAGCACGGCACTACAAAATTTTGTGCAGCGCCGCGCTGCACCATTTCCTTCGAGATATTCCTCTATGTTGGGACATGTCTGGTAGGAGTAGAAGTGGAAGCTGGCACACTGATTTGGCATAATTAGATTTAGCTTTACATTGTTGCCTAAATTGAGCTATTAGTCTTTTCCACTGTAAGCTTTAGTTTGATTGTTACATGATCCATTTATACAACACACACTACCTTTGGGACTGCTGGCCTAGTTTCTTCCATTTAATGTTATGAATGGAAAGTATATGTTGCAAAGTCAGTCTGTTTCATTTTGACAAGCAGCGAAGACAGCGCAGAGAGCATTTGTGTCATTTCTGCACTGGTGCAAGAGTAAGAGGTGTGGCCAAGAGTTAGCGTGTTGTGTGGTTGTAGAAGGCCTCCTGACAGAATGCAACACCGCTGTCAGGCAGCTACATGCACCAGCCAGCTGCTAAATGGCCAGTCATCAAAGGGAGCTTGGTTGAAGGTCATTGTAGAGACGTCCTGTTGAGCCGTGGCAAGTCCGCGCAGTTTCCAGGTCTCAGCACACATTCCAGCCCTGACCTGGCAGCCGAGGGTTACACGTCTGGAGAGAAGATAAAGTGAATTTCCTTCCCTCCCCGAGGCACTTGACTTGCCCCGCATCCCGGCCTCGCTACAGAACTTGGAAACATCTTTTGCGAAGCATTTGAAGCTGCCCAGCGCCCGAATTGTTGGAAACCACGAAGCGCAAAAGTTTGAATTAAAACCTTCCGATCGTAAATTGTCTACAATAAATGTTTGGAAACGATTTAAACAAATACACACATACAATTTTGAGAACTTTGACAGATGAGGGAGATTACAGTTTTGTTTTGAAGCAATGGACTTTGAAATATGTGTAAACAAAAGATTGTTTAAAAAATTGTTTTCCTAATTATTGTTTAAAAAATTGTTTTCCTAATTATCTTTTTCGACAATAGCGCAAAATGGGAGCGAGTCCAATGACTTTGGAGTAGCAGCAGGACCCTGTGCAAACCAGCGCTTTTTTATGGGACTAAATATTGGCAGTTAATCAATTTCCAAAGTGTTTAGATGAAGCAGTCGAGGTACTTATTAAAACTAATCCTGTAAAAGCAACGACAGGACCCAGACACACACACACACACACACACACACACACACGCACACACACACACAGTGCAGAGTGGGGTTAGCCGTTTTATCAGAACGGCATTTAAAATTAAAATCACTGGAAAGAAACTTCCCCCACAACTCACTCGTTAACAATGGGATGTGTCCCTTTGTCTGTAGAGGTATCACGAATGGTGTATTTGTGTAGAAAACTATGCCTGTTTGTACAGGGTTATCTGTGAACGTGAGCGCATGCGCGGCGACGAGCCCACATGCGTGGTGGGGAAACCCCTGAGTATGTTTATCTATGTGTTTGTGTGAGCTGTGTGTGTAACAGTGCATAGTATGTGTTCTTTACTTTATAGTTCATGGTAAGGGTGGGCGTAGTTCGCGAAGTAGCGCTATGCGAAGCTACGCGAAGTGCACTTCGCACTACGCAAACTTCACGTAGCACTACGCGAGCTGCGTAGTAGCATGTTCGCACTGTGCAAGATGCGTTTTCAATGATTGCACAGTGCGGACCAGCATCCGGCACTGTGCAAGCATTGAAAACGGCATCTTGCACAGTGCAAGCTGTAGTTTTCTGCTGCTCGAGTAGATTATTACTCGAGCGGCAGCTTTCTCAACGCGAACAGGTAGTTTCTCATTGAGAGCGGTCGCGAGCATGCGCAACCACTCACAATGAGAAACCTGACCTCCTCGCGTTGAGAATCTCGCCGGGATGTCATTTTGCTTGCTCGCAGTCGTGAACATGACGTTCAGGACCGCGAACAAGCAAAAAATGACCGCTGCACTATGCTACGCTGCACTACGCATGTTCGCACTGTGCTACGTGCAGCTCGCGTAGTGCGAAGTTGCGAAAACTTCGCAAACTCGGCCAGCGGAGCTTAGTGCTTCGCCCAGGGTTAGTTCATGGACAGACCGTAAGTGTGTCTTTTTGTCTCTGTTGTTGCACTGGCAGCTCAAGCTCACCCTAGATGGTGAGGTCTAGCTGGGAATCCTTCCTGCTATGTGAAGTACCTTTGATCAAAAGCTGGTGTGTGTGTGTGAGGACGGAGGTAGCTGTTGTGGGCTAGCTTCATGGCAACATGACATCCCTCCCCTAACTGAATCAAACTGGCGCCCCAGTGCAAACTTCTTCCGTCTGGTATACAGTCTATCAGATGGTATAGCCTCCCGCTTCCTTGGGACCTTTGGGGCTTAGGGATCTTTTAAGAGGGTGATGTTAGTTTTGACTTTTTAACCCGCACTGCAAAAGATAACAAAGTGTAGTGACAAAGAAATGGGTGTGAACAAGGTCACAAACACCATGGAGTCTTAGCAAGAATGAAATAGTTGCCGGAATCTGTGCTCCTTATGCAGTTGCTATTTTTAATGTCTCTTCCCCTGCTGCCCCAGAAGTGCATTGGTTGACCTGTAGCATGCATTCAGTGCTGGAATGGCTTTTTACTCCATCTGGTATTTCCCTAGTGGGCCTAAGCCCAGAAAGGAGGAATAAAATCATCGTTTCCAATACATTGCAATAAGCTCATTACAATTTCATACAGGTATTGATTTCCGTGATATAAAAACATTTTTAAGAAACGTCGAGATGGATGCAACAGTAAAAATATCATCTAGCTTCTGGATAGCTAAAAAGGCAGGTCGACACTGTCTAAAATCCATATACTTTAAAATAGGGACAATCCATCTTTTCCTTGGAATTGTATAAAATTTACAAAAGAACAAAATATGAATGTCAGATTGGTTGGACAAATCATCACATGGACATTTAATCAATTGCCTTGACCAATCATTCATTATAGGAAAACTTAGTAGTCTAAATAGGATATTAAATCTGAAATGTATTATCAAAGTCTCGCATCTGTAAAGTAATATATGGTTGGATATCGTTCCTAATCAAAATTGATTGATGAGAAACCACCGATGTTTTAGTGAATTCCACCTTATTTCTAACATCCTCTAAGTGGGTCATACAAAGTTTTTTCAATACTTTCCTTGAAATCTGGTACATTAATGAAGGTTCTTCATAATAGTCTAAATGACCTATTTGTATAAGGAATGATTTTTATATATTTTAGCCATTTAATCTTATGCACGTTATCGAGGCCTATTACATCCCTTAAAATGAAACGGTTAAAAGAACACTCCTCAGTTGTCCACACCCTATGCCACAGGAGAATCGGTTGTACTTTGATTACATCCTCTAGATATGGCAATCTGAGTTCGGCATGGCAATTAAGAGTGGACACACTATCTGGCACAGATAAAAGATATCTCAGGAAACTATTTTCGATACTCTGCAGCAATTTCACGTTGACACGTCCCCATATACCCGCCCCATATATAGCAATTGCTACACAAGTTGCATTATAAATGCATAACAATTCTTTGATATGTTTTCTCCCCATTTTCCTACTAAAAGTTGTCAAGGCCATAATAGACTTAGAGAACAACAAACCTCTTGTTTTTACAGCAGTCTTCCAGAGACCAGATTGTTAAAACAAGATGCCCAAATATGGAAAAGTTTGGATAAAATCCAAAGGTTTAGAATCAATGTACATACTTTTCTTCATTTTATCTGTCCCTGAACCACAGTTCATGCAGAAAGTTTTAGTACAATTGATTTTTAAGTCCAATTTGGTCATAAAATTTGTAAATGACATTACCATTTTTTGCATTGCCTGTGGGGTCCTAGCCATCAATACCACATTGTCTGCGCATATAATAATGCGGGTATCGGACGATTTGATGCCAAAGGCATATCCCGACATTCATGCAGTAACGTTCTTTCTAGATCGTTGATATAGATGGTAAATAAAAAAGGGGCAAGGACACATCCTTGCCAGACCCCTCTAGCTATCTTAAATGTCCTAGTACACTCACCATTCTTACCATATCTTATAGAGGCCTTTACCCCTTGGTAAAGATTCCTAAGGAATATAATTATGTTTTCATCGACCCCCAAACGTTCCAAGATCAGCCTTAACTTGCTATGAGTAACACAATCGAAGGCGGATGACAAAACCACAAAAGTCAAAAACATCCTACTGCCCTTAGCTTTTGTATACTTCTCTAAAAGAATATACAAGTTCAGACCTTGATCGACTGTGCCGAGGCCTTTCCTGAACCCGTATTGGAGGCCGCTGATTATGGCATGCTCATCAGCCCATGTTTGTAGCCTATTTAAAATCACTCTGCCCAGGATTTTGATGGTTGAGTCTAGTAAAAATATGGGGCGATAGCACGCGCAACTAGTTCTATCACTCTTTTTAAAAATAGGTATAATAATAGACTCAAACCAAGTCATTACCAAGCCATCTGAGCAGGTAGCATTAAAAAGTTGTGTGAGGAGTGGGGCCCATAAATCAATGTTATTCTTGAAGAGGTCAACCGGTACCGCATCAGGGCCCGGCGCCTTACCTCCCAAGCTAGCTTTGATGCCCAATATCACTTCCTCAAGAGTGATATTCATGATAATTTCGTTGTTATAGGGCATGGTCACTTCCTCCTCTATATTCTCGCTAGGGGTTTGCCCTACCAGAAATGGTACACTGTACAATGTTTCAAAAAACCTGACCCATTCGGTCTCGGCAATGGCTATCTCTATCCTCGCCTTAGAGTTGACATTAAAAAAAGGGGCGTTTACTGCCTTCCAGAAGGCTGACGAATCCCGGCTTTGAGAGGCCTCACAAAGTGAGTCCCAGGCTTCCTTTTTCAAGACATCCTTTCTCTTTTTTAAGGTTCCCTTATAAACCTTACGTAGATCTCTAATTAGGGTCCTATCTTTATCGGTTTTGCTTAAAGCATGCTTAAGGTTGGAATAAGCCTTAGTGCAGGCTGTGTCGAACCAGATGGTAGGTTTTTCTTTTGGATTTTTGACTTCCACCCACAGCTTGGCCTTAATTTGTGAGGTGATTATCTTAATTTTTTTAATTATTTCCGAATTTTCAGCTGACTCATTCAGGCAAACATTGAAGCTGTTTTCACATTTCCTAATTAAGTGACGTAGGAATTCCTCTGGGACTACATTTAACCATTTTAGCGAATACCCATTTTGTCTTTTTAAGGCAATACTGCCATGTATACGGTCATGTTCCAGACACAAATGAGGATTTTGTACTTCAACACTTAGGGAATTATCCAACGTTTGGAAATTTGATACATTCTCTCTGTAGCTCGAAGATATCAATATAAAGTCGAATATTGAGAAGATTCCTCTGCCATTAAATGTGGTAGAGAATGGGATCTCGGGTTGGCACATTTTGTTGGCGAAGCCCAAGTCACATGAGAAAATAATGTCATTTAAACGGGTCCCCACAGACAGTGTGGTCAAAATGTAATAGGTCAGTTTCCCTATCTAGCATTAGGCCACAAGTCCCCTGTTCGCCTCTTTTACATAATTGACAGTTGAAATCGCCACCCCAGACGACTACAGTCTCTTTGGCTTTCCCTCCACGCAAAGAGTTAATATCTGTTTTTAACATGTTTAAGACTACTTCGATGTCATCCAAAGGAACATTATTATAAAAATTCACGATGATCAAACACAACTTTTTGTCATATGTATCCTAACCACATGATAAAATCTATTATTCCGTAGAATCTCTATTTTGTCACATTTAAAAAGGTTAGAAACATAAGTGCAGAGCCCTCCTTTTGCTCTGCCATGTACAGAGCCTTTAGCTGGTGAAAATATGGTTTTAAAACCGCACAAGTGATGTGCTTCTACTGCCCAGGTCTCCTGTAGACAGGCGATGTCATATTCTTCAATTAAATGTATCCATATATGGTTGCTTGTCTTGGATTTTAGGCCTGCGACATTCCAGGACATAATTGACCAATAACTCTTATTCAACCTGTGATCCTCATTTGATACAGTCTCCAAACCATTGACTGCAGACTGGGTACATATATCGGAATTATACACTCCAACATCTTCGTTTAATAGTTCACCTAGTATTCCAGGGTTCGGTGGCACGTTGCTTTTCCCAAAATCCACTAAAAGAGACTTTGATCTCACTATAATATCTTTGACCACTTGAACCTCTTTTATTGAGTTCTTCATATTTTTAACTTTACCATTATCTTTACACAGTCAGTCAACACATTCAAGCCCAGAAAACACTTTAAAACGATTAGCAGTTGGAATGTTAAATTGATTTTCGAAGACCTAGGACATCCTCTCCATCTATCATGGGGTATGGTGCCCAGCCAGACAGGGAGACGAGAAGGACAAAAATAACTTAGGTCGAGAGTATTTATGCCTCCAGTTTCTCTTTGGTTATGAAAGTCACTTATATACTGAGCTACCCTACTGTCCCTGAAATTAACAATAATACAGTCCCCGTCCATTTCCTTCCTTCTGTGACCCACCCAGCTAACTCTACGCACGGTTAGAATTTCTCCATGGAGACCTGGACGGAGGGGTCTATTTTTATTTAGCCAGAAGGTTACCTTGTTTCTTAGTTCATGGTAGGTTTCTGTCTTGTGATTCTCCAACTTTGGGACCCCAGAGAGAACAACTACATATGGATATGAATCCGGAGGAAGGTCTATTCTCAGGGCGCTACCTTTATCAGTTCCAATTTGGACTGTATCTTTAACTTGCTTTGTATTTTTATCCATCAGTTCCGCGTCCCCCGTTCCATTTCCAGCCCCCTTGCCTTTTCCCTCTAATCGCCCCCCTCTCTCATGGACCATTAAACTACACACTGGATTGATATTGCCATGTGCCATTGCATTAGGTGGCTGTGCTGAATTACTTGGGGTTATAATCAGACTCCCACGTGGTCTACTTATAAACTCATCTGTGTTTGTAATTTCTGTTACTCGTTGATTTAGACTAGAATCCAGAAGTTTTTTCAATAACACTGAGTTTGCTTGAGTGACTTGTTCAAGCAACACCAACTTCTCACTAATTCGTTTAGATCTCTCCATCAGTGGTAACATTAGTGATGTAACCAGTTGTTCTATTTTCACCAACAGTCCCTCCGTACTTTGATTCAAAAACTCAGAATGGTCTACCGCTTTAACAGGAGGTGACTATGATGGGTGAATAGTAAACAAAGAAGATGACACATTAGTAACACCCACTGTTGGTTTAGTCGGTGCCTTAGTTGTTTTGGTAACTTTAGTCTTCTTTGTATAACCACCCTTTTGTGTACCCCCTCCTCGTTTCTTCTTTACTATCTGTTTAGACAGTTGAGGATTACCATTAAGACCAGATGTAGACCTGGTGGAAATACACAGTCCAGAAACGTTCAAAGTATTATCTGTAGAGGAGTCACTTAGTATGGCAAGAGCACCAAATTCCTCAATATCTGGCTGACTTGATCGTACTTGCAGATGTTGGCTATTTCCATCTAACAGATTAATATCGGGGTACAGAGTAGGAGCAGTCACTTGATTTGGAGAGGGCACCAATGCTAAACCTCCCAGCGAGGATCGTCTTAGATACATAGGTTCCAAGGAAAAGCGGCGTTCGGTCAAGGCAATTTTGTGTTCGAGGACAGAAGTGGCTCTGGTTATAAACTGGTCCAAAGTCCCAGTGACACTCCCTCCTATTGCTCCGTTTAAAGCCTTTCTACCTCTCCCATTTCTTAACGCCATTGCTCTCACAATTCATGAAGCTGTCCTCTATCAAAGCAGGAAAACACTCAATAAATCAACAAGCAGGAAACAAAAATAAAAATGTTAAAGCGATTACAATGTTCGGGGGGTGGCCCAGTCCAGTCTCTACCTGTATTTGACGGGCCCGCCCTTGGCCCGGGCTTTGCCTGGCGCCGCCCGTGCACGTCCCGCGACACGGGGGCTCTCCTCGTCTTTTAAGCACCTCCGGGCGCGTAATGGCGTGGGCGGCTTCCTGCTTCCTGCCGCGAAGGCTCTGGGTAATGTAGTCCCCCCTCACTGCGGCTACACCAAGATGTCAGGAGGCTGCGGCAGCGGGGGAGACCGGGAGTAAGAGCGGGAGTCCTGTGGCAGTGGCAAAGAGAAAGAGGGTAAGTCCCGGTATTCTGAAGAGAGCACCCGCTCCACCGGGGCTCTCCTCGTCTTTTAAGCGCCTCCGGGTGCGTAATGGCGTGGGCGGCTTCCTGCTTCCTGCCAAGAAGGCTCGTGGGTAATGTAGTCCCCCCTCACTGCGGCCGCTCCAAGATGTCAGAAGGCTGTGGCAGCGGGGGAGACCGGGAGCAAGAGCGGGAGTCCTTATCACACTTTAAAAACGCAGCTTTTGTTGACATGAATAAACCGTGCTACTTGATTTTTTTATATTAATAGGTTGGTGTTTTAAGGATGAGTAATGCCGATTTGATCTTATAAAGCTGTGATTTGGTTGTACAAAGGTGGTGGCGCCACGGCGTCTCTAATCACACTTCCAATGCACCTTGCACCATCCACATGAATTTCTCGAGCACTGTGTGTTCACTTTGCCCATTGACCAAACAACAGGAGTGCACCATGTACCCAGTTGAGACCTGGGTGATGAATGTTTGTAACAAGAACAATGTCTCAACAGGTAATATTCAATTAGGCTATTTAATAAGCATGCACATATAGTTGCAAAAAGCACAGACTAGGGAGACTCCACACAGCGGGGGGAAACACCCCGCAGCCAAGGGGTTAAAGCAAATCAGAAAACTGTTGTATCAGCACTGTTTACACCGAATGTAAGCATAACCTGAAAACAGTTTGTGTTCATAAGTGCTTATGACATACAAGGTGGACGGTGCAAGTGACAAGTGATACAGCGATGAATAACGCAGGGTGGACAATTGTGGAAATATTTACAAGGTACTTTAAGGATCATAATAAATTATTTACCAGAGTTTTACAGAAGTTTGGACAAATGAAGGAATCGGAAAAAGACGCCAAAAATTGCGCTGGAAAGTCAATGGCTAATCAGGGTCATCTTCAGGACCAGGTTAGCAATGTGCAGGCGACTGAAATGGTGGAGGTCCAGGATGAGTGAATCACTGGTCACGGGTGAAGGCCTAGCGTTGCAGTTGTACTGCTAGCAGGAGTACAAATTGGAAAGTGCCATGAAAGCGATTATTGGCGTCTTAGCGCTAGTTCTGGTGGGCGGTAACACACGGGTGACCAGTGTGTGAGGGAGAGGAGGAGGAAAGCAGGAGGAGCACAGTACAATAGGGTGTGCGGGAGCTGAGTAAGCCCATAGTTGCGGCAGCAGAGGGCAAAGTGGGTTCGTGTCCACGATTGGTGTGAATCCGATCGGATCTGGACCTCTGAATTACTGCCCCCGGCAACGACTTAAACACTCGCCCCCGGACGCCTCCACTTTACCGCCAGCACCAGTTTTGCCCTTTACTTCTGCAACTATGGCCTTACTCAGCTCCCGGATGCCTTATTGTACACAATATTAGTGAGCTGCTGTAGTGTAACAATATTGAAAAAACGTCACTATCCATGAACATTAGACATAAAATCATTTAGAATTTGGACGAGTAGTTCCTCTGCACTGTCTGTGAAAGAGCTGGAACTGGATTATAAATTCAAAGCTGTCCCGAAGTGGGGACCCAAAATACATTTGGCCTAGGCCCCCCAAAATCCTTAAGCTGTCCCTGATATGTAGATAGCCTTGCCCACAGTCACACTCAAACTCAGAAGTTTGTGGTTATTCACATATCCCCTGTAGTTAGTTTCTGATTTTTGTGTGTTTACGGAGGAAAATTGAGAGGGAAAATCTGTATAGTTAATGGATGATAGTAGACGAGGTTTCTCCAAGGGAAGCAGCAATCTCCCCTTGGAGGAATAAAAAAAAAGTTCAATGTGCAAATCCTAATTAGTGCCTGCATTTCTGTAGACAAAGCAGTGGGGCGACAGGAAGTAGGATGGTGCAAGGACAAGTGATTCACTTCCTGCAATAACATTTAATGGATCCTTTTTTATACAACAGTTGATAATGGCACCGACCAGATGGTTATAGATTGTAGCCACATGAGCCAAAGTACACTTTCATCTTCTGAAGTGCCCCCAAGCCACCACTCTACGTACAGTGGGCACGTACGGAATGTTAACAAATGGCACAATGCTCTTGGCGCAACTTCTGTGGCCCCTTGGGTTGCATTATTCAGGGCTGGACTAGGAGCCCAAATCAGCACTGGAAACATTGTTCAAACCAGCCCCCCACTGCAACAGGAGCAACTAGAATGGGCCCACACGGAAGCATGATCGAGTCATTCCAGCCCAACCAGCTCCGAACGAAGCCCCCGGACCGCTGACCACATACCACATTGAAAATGGGTAGGTCTGAAGTGAGCACTGAAGCACAATCAGGCGGTCTATAGCTCATTCATCTCTACCTTTGCTGAAGGTTCAGGAATCCCTGGAGAGAACTGTTCAACAAAAATTGTTTAAAGCTTCATTTTGAAGGATGATGGTTGGAGAGAGTAATTGCAGGGATGCACAGGCTTGAGGATAGAGCATGGATAATATAAGAGGAAGAAGAAAATAAGACAGAGATGAGTGAGTTCTTAGGGCAACCTTTTAAAAGTGTAATGAAATGAAATAAAAACGTATAAAGCGGAAACTAAAGACCAGAGGCATCTTGCTGCTGCTAAACACACTGAAGAAGACCAGAAGGCTTTAATTATCTGGGAAAGAGACAGGTTTTTAGTGACTTTCTAAATGAGTTCAGAATAGGGTTTAGCTTCAACTCAAGGGGGAGGGAGTTCCATAGCTTGGCAGGGCCACTCATGAAAATTCGAACTCCCCATGAAGCTTTCCTAAACTTAGGAACTGTGATATATTTGGTTGAGGAGGAACAAAGCCTCCTAGAAGGAACATTTCAGGTACATTTTTTCCTAAGAAAGTCGGCCTAGAGTTGTGTAAAGCCTTATAGGCAATGCAAAGAGCCTTGATTTCTATCCTTCATTTCATGGGCAGCCAATGTAACTTAACCAATGCCTGGGAGGCTGATTGGAACTCGGGGATCCCCAATAGAAGCTGTGCTGTGGCATTCTGCAGGGACTGTAGTTTGTGGAGGTGCCTTTGTTCTATGTTCAGGAATAAGTCTTTGCAATAATCCAATCTAGATAGAGCCAAAGAGGCCTCTACCATTTTCTGAAGATCAGTTGGACTAAAGGGACATATTTTTCTATGTGTGATAGCACAGACACCAACTCCAAAGAGGAAAGGACAATGAAAGTTTTAATTTGCACACATCTTATGAGAGAATGCAACAGTTATTCAATATTATGAGTGTTAAGACCACTAGCAACATAGCTCAGTACTTTAGTGCCTCTAAACAGAGGGATAACTGCACATTAAAGAGTCCACTCCTAGTGTCACAGCTCAGTTGGTTAATGCAACTACCCTGAAGAGATAGGTGAAATCAGCAAGTGTTAAATGTCAGATCAACTACGAGAGCTCAGTAGATTAATAAAACCTCTCTGAGGCCTCTGTGAAACAACTAGTACACAATTCCAAGTCCCAATAAGATATTTCATTTCTTTAATTAACCTTCTGCAGGGATCTGAATTAGAGTTGCAGGTCAAACATTTGACAAAAAGAATAGCTCTGTGGTAATGCACCTGTTGCAACTATTATTAGCTAACCTGAAGGCCTGATATTTTTGAGGTTGATAAAATAGATGTATTTAAGTCATATAATAACAATAATTTAGATTCTCAAGCGTTGGTTCTTTTCTAGAATCGCATGCTTGAATAAACCCCTCTCGTCGAGTTAGGGGTTGACAGTGACTTACAAAAATACTGTTTAAAATCAATTGCCTGAAAGATTTTAAAATAATGTTTATTTAGTAGGCTCTTCACCTCATTAGAAACTACAAGTGTGCTGTGAGGTGACTGAGCTCCACTCCCCCTGAGGCATCATACATAAGATTGTACCTGCATGTCATATGCAAAGGAGGCCCTTGGTGAGCTGTAAACATTTCTTTAGACAAGTGTACCTTTCTTTTTTCTTTTTCAACCATCTACTCTTCCCTGGACTTCTCCCGCCCTTTCTGCCATCAGCCAGGAAGATTTGTGGTCAGAGGTCACCATGGGCGAATATTTCAAGGAGGAAGTTTTTCAGCCATGTGTACCCTAGGGAAGGAAAGGATTTACACAGATGACCCTTACTAGGAATGCATATATTCCAGAGAGCATCACCTCGATGTTCCATATCAACAAACAGGGAGGTAGGAGGCCACACATTCTGGTGGAGGAGGCCCGGGCTCTGTGAAACTGGGCAAATGAGCATATAATCACTGTCAGGAGCCTTTTCCAAGGTTTAGGACGAGTGAGCCAACACACTCAGCAGGAGAAAGAAACAAGTGTGAATTCGACCAATCCAAGACAGACATCGTGTTTCGTCACTGGGATTGACCAGACCTGAATCTCTTTGCCTCAAGGCCACAACATGTGCTGGTTCTTCGACAGCAGGCACTGGCAACCGACGCTGTAGGGTGATGCTTTTTTAGGTCTCGCGCCTAACGTTGCAGTGTGCAGCATTGCACGCGCAGTGAGAGACCTCATGTAGGGGCTTCTGAAAGCTGACTACACGATCATGCGTGTGCTTTTGTTTTCGTCAGCTGCAATTGGCTTTTGCGTGTGTCTTTGTAAAAAAGACAGCACGCCATTAGTGAAAGGTGTGTGCATGTCCCAGCTTCTTTAGAAATGTATCCGCCCACCTCGATGTTCCATATCAACAAACAGGGAGGTAGGAGGCCACACATTCTGGTGGAGGAGGCCCGGGCTCTGTGAAACTGGGCAAATGAGCATATAATCACTGTCAGGAGCCTTTTCCAAGGTTTAGGACGAGTGAGCCAACACACTCAGCAGGAGAAAGAAACAAGTGTGAATTCGACCAATCCAAGACAGACATCGTGTTTCGTCACTGGGGTTGACCGGACCTGAATCTCTTTGCCTCAAGGCCACAACATGTGCTGGTTCTTCGACAGCAGGCACTGGCAACCGACGCTGTAGGGTGATGCTTTTTTAGGTCTCGCGCCTAACGTTGCAGTGTGCAGCATTGCACGCGCAGTGAGAGACCTCATGTAGGGGCTTCTGAAAGCTGACTACACGATCATGCGTGTGCTTTTGTTTTCGTCAGCTGCAATTGGCTTTTGCGTGTGTCTTTGTAAAAAAGACAGCACGCCATTAGTGAAAGGTGTGTGCATGTCCCAGCTTCTTTAGAAATGTAACCGCCCATGTCCTATTGGTGTCTGTTACGCGCAGCAGCGGCATCTGAGACTTAATAATAAACATGTGTTTATAATTAGCGCGCGTTTGCTTTGCTGCAGCTTCTCTGTGGTGCGCGCTCACTACTGGTTTCGATTCTGTGCTTGTTTAGTCAGTAGACATTTAAAACCGGAGTAATGCCAAAATGCCTTTCGCTGAGGATGGCGTTACACAATCAACAGACAAAGCTATTTCATAGACATACAACGTTTATTAAAACTAACCTATAAAACAAGCCTCCAGACACAATTGCATGTTTCTCACCGTTTGCCAACCTAATTCCTGCAGCACGCACCTGAAGGGATTCCAAACCACCCTCAATTGTATTAGACCTGCCTGTTTACCAGCAGTGCTGTCAGGGGGGAAGGGAAGGCACGCAGCGTTGTTATCTGCAGCCAGCGTTGGCGGATGTCTCAGCAAAGGAGTGCGTGGAATTCTACCTGTGCACACGCTCACGTGAAGGGTGTTTTACTCAGTACAGCCATGTTTGCATACATTTCCATCCGAGCAGTTAGCAGGCGAACAGGGCGAACTCTGTAGCTCCGATTATGAGTTGTGCAGTGCTGCTAGGAGTACAATACACAACCCACCCCTCCAGTACTATGCAATTACAAGGCACACTCCTATGCAAACATGTGAGGAAAGTAAAATACAATATATAGTACCACACAGAATTACCTGTTCTGCAGGTTTTTACACACACACATATGTACCTTCTTCAGCTTAAAAGGTGGTAAGCGTGTGCAAGGGACCTGATATGAGGCAGGGCGGGTGGAAAGAGGGCTGTCAGCGCCTGCAGAATAGAGCTGCGGCCTCGGTGATATCCTCACTCGCGAGCAGTGTTTACTTGGTTGCATGCAGGGGTGGGAGGGGAGAAAGACCCTCGAAGATTGGCACACACCCAGGTGACGTACTGAACTATGGTGACCAGGTGGCACCCTGTGCTGACCTCTCGTATCAGAGTGGCATGCGGTGACTGGCACTGCCCGCGCCACTGTTCCATTCTATGCCATTGTAATCTCTTTAGTTTCTGCACCACTCCCGCCCACCACAGTTCCTTATGGCTCTTTACTTAACAAGAGCCCACGTGAAGTGATGGGGCCGTCTCTTGGAGAGAACCGGGGATGGTCACTGATTCAGATGGAAGCTCTGGGTCTCCGGCCATCAGGAGTTCAGTGCCGCCACCGTGGCCCTACCGCATTTCCAACCACAAACGTAGCCAGTGTTCTGAGGGATTCATTCAATTAATCGCAAGGGCTGACTTTACAAGAACCTATGTATGTGCAATGGCCATGCTCCAGTACCCCAAATTCCTGATCCGCTCTGCTTATTTTGTCATCACCGCTTCCTTTCCATATCGACATTTCATGGCCTCGTTTCCTGTTGGCAGCTGTACGTGACCACAAACAGCAATTATCTGCCATAGGAGGCATGCACGGCAAAGGAAGGGGCTGCATTTGATCCAGGGCACAAGTCCTAAATGAGCATTTGCAATGCACTAGGTCTCTCACTAGGTCTCTCATTTGTTAAAGTTAGAGCTGTTGGCGTTGAAAATGAAAATGTTTTTTACTTGTGTTTTTTTATTTGCAGTGGAGTATTTACATATGCATAGCTTTATTGCCATTGATATAAAATAGTGAAAGTAAAAGCATTGTAATTTTTAACGCCAACAGCTCTAACTTTAACAAATGCGAGACCTATTGCATTGCAAACGCTTGTTGATAGCATGATACGGGACATCAGTAAATGCCTTTTCATTGCTTCAGCTCGGGCCCATGTTGCATTATACTGCTAGTCTGTGCATCCAAGGTAAAATTGTCTCTGTCTGAAGCTTGGTTTAATAACACGTCCAGTTTAGACATATAGACATTCTTGCAGACTCCTGGTACACTCTCGGTCAGGCCAGGACACCTTTGACAACCAAAACACACTAGGGCAAGTGGAAGATGTTCAATGCATGGCGCGTAGAGCTATGATTACAACTGAGGTCATCTCAGTTTCACCAACATTTGCCATATTTGTTCCACTAAGCTGGGACTCTGCCGTTCAGCTGCAGTCCCCATCAGAGCTTCCATCCCGTTATGTCCCCAGGGTCCGCTGCCCTCCCATCATTTTGACCTTTGCAACATTTTATTTATTGAGTTTTGTATGACGCAAACTTGACCCGAAGGTATCATAACACTTTACATAGTTGGCACAACAGCAATCAATTAAGTTACATAAATAGGAAATAAAAATACATAGTAACGGTATAAAAAGAAGTAGATAAGACATTACCCGTTTTTCTCCCAGCCAAGGTCTTCATGGCTGGGATGGCACACCCTCTGCAGGTTACTTGTAGTAGCAGTTTCCCCCGCCAACAAGTCCTGCCTCCCCATCCTTCAAGTCTGCACTGTTTTCCAACTGCAGAAGGTCCCGCTTGTTATGGGGGGCATACTGCAGATGGAAAACAGCCTAGTTCCACACACTGTGAGGAGGGGAAACTGCGTCAGCAAAGTCACGGGCAATGGGAAAACTGCCCCCGTCTTCAATGATATGAAGTTCTCACATTTGCATTATTTTGTGGCAGTAGCGGCTGGCATGGATCAGGGGTTGTGGGTCAGGTGGGGTGGAGGGGAGACAAAAAAAGAAATCTTACCTCCTTGCAGCTCTCCATGTTGTCCCTCATTGTAGTCCCTCTGCTCCAGCCGGAAAAGGAAGCAGGCAGGCTCCCCTGACCAATCACAACTCTGCAATGCAGCGTTGTGATTGGTCTGAGATTCGTGGTTTGGCACTCAGATTATAGGGGCCTGGGCATGTTCTCCAAGCAGTCTGTAATGCAGCCTGCATGGAGAACATGCAAAGTGCGCATTACTGTTTGGCCGGCCCGAGAGGGCCAAAAAAACATTTATTCGCACTTTGCAGAATGCCACCATTCCTAGTGCCCACACCGTCATCCGCTCCCACCCAACATCATACACATTTTGCCCATATAATGATTACACTGGACACATTGTTTCTGGGTGAGAACTGCTGCAGGTTTATTTTCATACAACAAGCGTATGACATTTGATGGGTTATCTTATGGGCGATCCAAGGCAGGCAGCCCCTCGCTGTCCCGCCTGCCTAATGAGCCAGCCAGCACGGTGAGTCGACGCTCGGACAGTGCAGCACCTTGTAGATCCTTATCTTACACTCCCGCCCCCCCTTTCAGGGCGGAGCGGTATGGCACACCCCGGGTCGGTTCAGGCACCCCGACCGCCTGAAGGCCTGACGGGGAGCCGTCACGGTTTCCCTGAACCTCCTGCGGCTCCAGGTCCTTGGCTCAGGCACCCTGAATGTGCCAGGCAGAGGTACCCTTACTGTACCAGTCTGCCGCAGAGGTACCCTTACTGTACCCGTCTGCCTCCAGATCGCCCTGTAACTCCGCCACAGCTCTGGAGGAGGCTACCGTCTATGACAGAGCCCCCCACCTCCGAGCTTCCTACTTCCATCCCCCAGCTTCCCGTGCATCCAAATATCAAGGAGAAACATATCTATCCCGACTTGGACAAGTGCACGCCGTCCTTCTAATGATAGCCTTACACTCATGCCTGTAATAGTGCCAATGCTCTACTGCAGCTATGGACCCGGCACCCTGCTGTTCCCTACGCGGCACAATCCCTGACCACACTAGCTCGCATGGCCTCAATTATTGCTGATAGTCCGCTATATCATTTCGCATGGCCTGTGGAAGTGCCCTCCTCCCCATGGATACTAAGTCCTTGCCACCTGCATGGGTAACGAGGACATGGGGGGGTCCCCAAAGAGAGCGGTTGTTCGCCTGCTCCTCCCCCGACCCGGGGTAGATTCAAATACTCAGTGAATTGCTGCTCGTTGTACCCAGAGAGGACCATGTTGCTTACAGCGGTGCCTGCTGCGGATCCCAACCAAACTATCTCAGTAGTGAGCGGCAGGTTCCCCTAAGCTGTGTTCGCGCTTGCCTCCCTTTCTAGCTCAGACCTAGCTGCTGGCATCCTACCGGGCACTGCACTCCATCTTGTACAGCTAGCAAATCTCACACCTCCTCACATGACCGTTGGTCCTGGACACTTTGAAGTGGTAGTTGCTAAACCCCCATTCGCTACCTTTGTCATGACAAAGTGCATTAAGCTGGTGGGACACTCGGAAGTTCAACACGCACAACTAGCCTCCGCCCTATTGTCCTGGCTTGGCGGTCCCTCGCCATCTGACAGCGGTCCAGGCTGCTGCGCCACCTTGCTCCTGACCGAACCCCGGCGTGCGACGCCCTGCGCCACACCACTGTTCGTGTATACCAGGAAGAGTTAAGTGGGAGGAGACAGTCCTACATACCCTTCCTCTTCTAGCCGCCTAGCAGCCTTCAAGGTGTGTGGTTACCTCTCCTCAGTGTGGATGGAACATATAGCATGTGCCCCAAAAGCCCAATATGTGTGATGTTGACCCTAACACATTGTCCCAGTGAGACTTCTCAATTATCTGAAGAACGACGTTTCAAATAGCAATTCTATTCTCCCTGCCTCTGGAAGTGTCTGACCCGGAGGCCGGACGCGGCCGCAAGGCCTTGCCCCCGCCCCCGCCCCCTCGTGGGCCTCCCTCCTCTCGCCAGCAAGGCCAGCAGCACCGAGATCGCAAAACCCAGCCGGCCAGTGGGGGGGGCTCCACGCGGCAGGTATGCTGTTCGTGGCCCATCGTTATTATCTTTCTAGTCTAAAGCTGGTGGGTGGTTAGTGTCGCATATTGTATGACCTGACACATACTCGCCGGTTCAGCACCCACCTAGGCCCGTGAGGTAAAATTATATATCCTGCACAAACTCGACCCGACGGTGATGGAGCGCTTTACAATACCCTTCATGCGCGGGGAGATTACGTGATTTACCTATATCATAGGACGTGGACCTCCCTCCTCACGCCAGCAAATCCCGCCGCGCCGGGGTCGCAACCCCCCACCGGCCAGTGGGGGGGTTCTCTACGTGGTAGGTCCGCTGATCGTGTACCCATCGCATGATCCTTCCTATTCAAAAGCTGGTGGTGGTTACTCGCCGGGCCGACACCTACCTATGCCCGTGAGGGAAAATAATATATCTTGCACAAGCTCGACCCGACGGTGATGGAGCGCTTTACAATACATCTTCCGGCGCGGGGAGATTACGTGATTTAATTATATCAGATGTTCAGAGGCTCGACCCTGTTCTCCAACACCTTCCCTTTATAAGGCGGGAGGCTTAGACATAACACATGGATCCCTATTACCTTCCCTATTGTCACCGATAAATATTTACAATCCTCGATCGGCCGCAACCCCTGAGCTATCTGGCATCGATCGAAACGGCACTGCACGGCGATCCCCAAGGGGCAAGCCCCGCTCTCTCTGCCCGCCGTTTTGGACTCCGCCTAAACCCAATTAACCAGCATAACAAATCAAACCGACCACTTCTTCCCCCCGTGTGCCAGCTGGTCATGCCCAGGGATGGGGCCAGGGGGAGGCCATAAAGTAGTACATACCTCAGATTACGAACGCGACGACGACGCTGTAGGCATGGGTGCAGCGCTCAGGCGGGCGGACAGGAAACCGGAGCAGGACAGAGGCAGAGCTAGGGGCGGCGGGAGCTTAAGTCCCTGCCCCTCCCCCCCACTGGCAAGCCCTCCCCCCATCATGGGGACCCCGGGGAGGGGCAGACGAGGCTCGCCTCGCCACTTACGAAGCCCTGGACAGGGGGATGGGGGCTGAGACTAGTGGCCACTAAGGTGGCTGCCCTGCCAATGTCCCCTTGCGTGGGACGCGGGCAGCGGCATTCCCCTGCTCTGAGAGCAGAGCAGCCCCGCCCGCAAAGACGCAGGAACAAATAAAATGATAATAACGTCAAGGTATCATTTTATTTTTTCTTCATTTCCACTGCTAAAAGCAGTGGGGCGACGCTCCTCCGCCTCAGCGTGGGAGCCGCCACTGTCTTGTGGCCAACATTTTTTCTTTGGCCACTTCTAGTTATTTCAGAAAAAAAGCTCTGTGGCAAACATAGACTCCTCACTCTTGCCCTAGTCTTGCTCACAGGCCTGCCTTGTCCATCCAGCCTACCTTAAATGTTCTGCTGTACAGTTTGCGCACCTCATTATGACATCCCAAAATGTTCTACAAAAAAACAATACATTTAAAAATGCGTGTTGTCAGCATTTTGTGGGACGAAATAAAAGGGTAGAAGCTGCAGAGGTAATGTAAGTAAAACACGCACAGGCAACATATGTGCAGCCACCACCCAATGTGTAATGCAAGTTTGCCTTAATGCAGGACACATGTCTGGCCATAGCTACATTTTCCAATGAATTAAGCCGTTGCTGGTTCCACTTATATTTGTCCTGCAAATAGTGAAAAAGGCGTCCTTGGCATGTTGACAGAGGCCTGCGTCGTGCCGCTCGCGCTCCTCCACAGCCCGTGCAATTAATCCTTTGAAACCCCGGTCAATGTTGACAATGAAAATGGCGTTAATGATGCTAAGTCAGAAAAATTAGTCCAGCTACGAGGCGGCGCCTGGAATGTTAAGTGTCTCAATTATTCTTCCCAGAACGACTGCGTCAGAAGGCTGATATGGCTTCCATTTTGAAAGCTGCCTCCCCTGCCATCTGAACAGGGAGGGGCAGGGGGAGGCAGGTCATCGTCTTTTTTGGAAGAGAATATCCGTTTAAATATAGCAGTTAGTAATAGAATTCAGCTCTCTTGGTTTCTAAAACAGGGCTTTCTGGGACTTTAACAAAGGGGAATTCATGTATACAAGAATTATGACAAATATTTAACAAAGGATATGGATGTGTAGCACAAGCATTTTATGTTTATTTGTGTATTTTATTTTAAAACAGAAGTTGTCATTTTCACCCCTTTTCCCATCTCTGGACTGGCAACTTGTGACTTCCACCTTAGAGAGCCATCCAGTCTGTGTTGCCAAGGTAAAATAAACCTGGAAGTTACTTTACCCACCAAACTAACGTTTCTTTCCAAAATATGATAAATCCAGTGGTCGAAGTGGGGAAAAAAATGGGAGAACTGAAGTGGTAAAATATAAGGCTTGGAATAACATGAGGATTGGGTCAGTGGGCGGAGTCAGAGATGTGGCCAGAAGGAGCAAAGCATCCCAATATTTAGTATTTGTTTTACATTTCACGGACCAGTTACAGCTTATTACTTTATTTGATTCAACTAACATATCCACATGTTTATTTAAGATGTAATATGAGTTATTGAAATTAAAATACATTCACAACGAGGGATATGATTCCAATCACAGAATGTCCCAAATATGCTTAAAAGTGAAATCACAAGCCATTTGTCTCCGAGCCATGCAGTTTCTGTCATTAGCACTTCTACTCCCTTTTTCCACAAGAGCAGTTTAAACATGACGGCAAAATATCCTATTTTGCAAATGTTTTCCATATAATTATGACTCTGCCATATTTGCCACATAATGCATTTATCTGCTGTATAGTATAACGAGTTTAACAAAGCATTGTTCGCAGCTCAAATGGATCAAAAGTTACTAAAAAATGTGACTTGTGTTGCTGAGCAGTGGAGGGCCCTTTGCAAAGGTTAACTGGTCACCTTTTTCACTGCTGTATTTGCATATTGCACTGGTACTAATTAGGCATAATCTTTGCAGAGACTGTTAGTATGTGTAAAAATGCCAAATTAATAAAGTATCAGAAAATGTAGCGCATTATGCTGCAGCCTTTTTGTGCTGCATAATTTAGTCAACAATGCGACATAATTTGTTCCTCCATTGCTGCATAATTCTAGTGGCCCCAGAGCAGGCAGCATATCTTAAAAGTGCTTGTGCAATAAGCAGAGAGATCATGAAATTTGCGAACTTAGTTTGGTGTGTGTGGGCAAATCCTGCATTGACGATCTCTGGTGAGTTGCACTATTACTGCTGAAACAAGGCCAATAGAGGTACCAATGGATGAGGCTGACTGGCCTCACGGGTCCTGTGACCTCAGTGACAGGGTCACTGTTGCTCTAGGATGTGCTGCTTCATAGGCCTGCCCGCAAGACTGGAGCTGAACTTCAGTATAGATTGTGGTGGACAGGCCTTCAAGGTTAAACCACACTTGGCACGGGTAGGGTCCACCTGCTGGTGCTAAGACACCACGGCTTCTAAGGTCTGGCCGGGCCTTCTAGGGTCTAGCATGGAAATGTGTTCCCCCAGGAGAATGGTCTGGTGGACTGGTCATGAAGGCTGAACCTGGTTCTCCAAGAATTAATGGCGCCACCTCAAGATCTTGATCGATTTTTCCTTATTTTCCCCAGAAAGTATTCAAAGCCACAGCACTAGCCTATCGACTTGTAGGAACATCCAAGTTTCACTTAAAATTATCTTGAGTGTCATTTGTACCCGTAAAACTCAGATCTAGACTCGGTGAATCTTAGTATGGCTCTTGCAGGTGTAGCTGCCATGTTTTGCACACTTAAGTGTCACTTATGTGATTAAAAAATGCTAACGATTGGTCAGTTTCTGATGGAGGACATCTTTGGCAGATTTGATCTCATGGAAAAAGGCTAATCTTGTCAAGTAACTGGCAAAGAAGTGTGGTGATTCAAGTGCACTCATGTTAATTCAATACAGCTAACCCGGGTGATCGCTGCTCTCACAAGCGCACAAACAGTGCTTAATTAATTAAAGATATAGGTGAAGCAGAGTTTTTCATAGTGGCCTGCCACCATGCTGGGCTTGTGGAATATTAAGGTTGCCTAGCCTTGATTCCACCTCATGACTCTTCCTGATCCTTCAACCTCTTGTCTCTTTCTCTCCCTTTTACATGTTCTTTTTCCTACCTTCCTTTGCCTTTTGTTATTGTTCCTATCTTTCTTTTTCTCCTTCTTTCTCCCTTTTCTAACCTTTTCTCTTGGTCACTGTTCAGCAGTCCTTATTTTGATCAGGTGGTTGTGGTGGGGGCACCGGCATTTATTTTGGGGGACCTGCACTTGTTTTTCCCTATCAGATATTTACTGAGTGTAGGAGGGGGAATAAAACACAGATCGTTGAGAAGAAAAAGATGGGGAAAATCCGACACAAAAAGAAATGGGGGACCTGAAAGGGAGTGAGAAAAAGGGGGCAGGGAATGTCTGGTTGTGGATTAAACACTACCGGCCTTGGTATTGGGCTCGCTGAAGTTTAACTCTATCGGCCGCTGGCTTCAGAGCACAGCTTAAGGCACACAAAGGGATTTAAGTGGGATAAAATAACTCGAGCGTGGTTGATTAATTAAGGGCATTGCTTAAAAACTCTTAAGCTAAAAGTCTGTGCTTAGCGTAGTGTGCCGCTTGACTAATATTTTGCTGCTTCTGTCATTGCATCCAGATATATAATACAACATGTAACATTACACCTACAACAACCCAGGACTATTGGTTCTGTTAGTGGCGGTTAGTTGCATAAGATAACTAAGCAACACCTATGGCTTCGTTGTATATATTATTGAAAATGCTTCAGTACTGAAATGACGAGACTGCAAGAACTATAACAAGTCTCTTAGAAGATTTTTTCACCCTGATGGTGAGGGCAAACATGCAGAGCCCAATAGAGACCCGTCTCAGGACCTGCTTTTTAGAACTGCCTGTGCTGAGCACCGACAGGGCCTGGCCCGCTTAAAGCCCTGGGCACACATACTCTTTCTCTCATAAATTAAGCACAGCTGTTCAGTACAAATTAAGCCCTGCCCATGAGCAGTCTTGGAGCAGTTTAGAGGTCTGTGAAGTCTTGAGGCTATAATATGCTTTTGCCTGACCTCCAAACCATGGCTTTCTTGATAAAATAGCACATCAGAACTTGAGTAAATCTCGAATGTACTAAAAAAAACACCAGGAAACAGTTGCTTTAAAAGTAATTATTGGAAGACATGACATAAAACAAAATATCTATATTGTGTATGTCGATTCTTGGGTCAGCTTTTTCTCTATATTTTCAAACACACCTTTGGCTACTGATCTCTCTGGCTAAAATTCACAGCACTTCCAGGCAGCTCAATCTCTGGTGTTTTTTGTGTGAGTTACAATGTCAAGGGCATATTCTCCATCAAAAGGGACGACCCTTTAACAGGGGTCATTCCATAGGGAGCAGCTACTCACTGGCCAGGACTAGACCCAACCAACTGAAACAACAGTGGCGTAGCTAGACCTATGGCAACCTATGGGTGCCCCTGCATTTGCCTACCTGCAACCATGTGTAAGAATGGGGGAGGTGCTGGTGATTTCCTCAGCGCCCGTCGTGGGGCGGCCGCAGGTAAGGGGAGGAGGACGGGAGAAGGCCGCCGCCCCCAAAACTCATGCCACCGGGGCGGACTGCCCCTGCTTCCCCTGGCTGCGCCACTGTCCAACGATGACACTGAAAATGGTTGATTGCTGTTATTAATGTCAATATTACCTATATGTGGCACAAAAGCAAACTCAAAATGCTACTGTTGAACTAGAGATTAAATAAAAGGAAGGATAGTGCTTAGGGTGGTAACAAAAGGAAAAGACAGAATATACGATTGTGTTCTACTGTAAAAGGGAGCACAGGAGTTTCTTGTTTTCTTCATGCACTATTTTCTAAAATATTTTTAATTTTAGGCATAAGGATGTGCCATGGTATTCAGACGTATTTATTTATTTAGTTATGGCTTTCTTGAGTGTGAACTAAACCCAAAGGGGTGGTGTCATTGCGCTGTACATGTGGGAAAAGCATACACCTAAATGAGCAGTTATATATGGTTGTGTAAAAGAGAACAGTCCCGCACAGAAATTTCAATACAGAATAGCAGAATGTAACCAAGGAAAATCAGCAAGAGGTATTACAGATTACAAAGGTACTACATCGGGTTGAGATTTTCGGCTGGGCCCAGATAAGACGATGTTGTCAGGTCTCTGTCGTCTGTGAAAGTATGTTATGTTATGTTAGGAAGACTTCTAGAGCGCACAGCTGCCCCAGCAAAGGGGCGTCCTGGCGCTTAGGACAGGCATAAGAAACACAACACCACATAGACACCCGAAAGATCCGAGAGGACAAAATACTAAAGTGCAGGAGGGAACAGGAAGGTTTTGATAGCCCTCCTAAAGTCAAGCAAGTCATCAAGGGCACGAATATGGGATGGAAGGGAATTCCAAAGTTTAGCAGCTAAAACGCGAAAAGAACGCCCACCTGCTCTACAAAGCTTAAACCGTGGGACAGCGACCAAGTTTTGGCCGAATGACCTCAGAGATCGAGAAGGGACATAGGGGGTGAGGAGATTCTCGAGAATCTGAGAAGAGGACAGTTTGAGAATCTTAAAGGAAAGACATAAGGACTTAAAGTCAATCCTTTGCGCTACCGGTATCCAGTGAAGTGCACAAATAGTTATTTTAGCAGAGCAGAACCTCGGTAACCCTACCAAGGCCCTGGCTGCCGCATTCTGAGTGCGCTGCAACCGGGCGATTTCCGCCTGATTGGCCCCTAACAGGAGTGAACTGGCATAATCGAGTCGGGATAGGATGGTTGCCTGAATAATCAGCTGCCTAGTGGAGGCATCAAAGAATTTTAAAACGGGCCTCAATCCGCGCAGGATCCCGAAGCAGGTGGCTGAAACCTTTTTTGTATGGTCGCAGAAGCTAAGGGCAGAGTCTAGCCAGACACCTAAGTTTTTAACCTCAGGTGCCGGGATAGGGGTAATACCTAGCTCTGGGGGCCACCAAATATCACCCCAGAGATTTCTCTGCTTGCCCACGATCAAGACCTCAGTTTTCTTGGCATTGAGCTGGAGACAGTTGGCTGTCATCCAGCCTGCCACTGCCAGAAGACCGCTACGAAACCTGGGGGCATTGAGGTCGGAATTCCCACTAAGAGCAACCGCCAGCTGCGTGTCGTCAGCATAGGAGACTAAAGTCAAGCCCCAAAGCTTGGCGACCACAGCCAGCGGCTGCACATAGAGATTGAATAATGTGGGGCTCAATGCCGATCCCTGAGGCACTCCCAGTTCTAAAGGGTAGGATTTAGACTCAAAAGGTGGAGTAACAACCCTAAAGGAATGCTCAACCAGAAAAGAACTAAACCATTCGAGTGCCTTGCCAGAGACACCTGCATCTCCCAAAAGTAGAGCCACACAAGGGGGCTGATTCACATAAGCATTTATGGATATGGGAGGAAGTGCTATAGAAGAGGATACTCTTATATTTGTGAATCAACCCCAAAATGTCCAACACCGTATTAGTAGAAGTCGAAAGAGGGCACGAAACTGCTGATTTGTACTATCTGTATAGGACCATCCCCTGCACATTGCAATTTTATTCCTATTTTAGATGTGTTGGAGATCATTCACAAAGGCATAAACATGTGTAAAAGAAAGTATTACTACTTTACATAATCCAAAATGCCTAGCATACAACTTAAACCTTGTTTATGCCCTACACCTCTTTATGACTGAGGGAGCTAAGGATTTTACCATATTTGGAAGAGAATCACACTCTTTTCTATATTCTTTTTTTGGTTGTCATCATGAACCGTGAATGAGATTCCCTAACTCGTTTTGTGCTCCAGTAAGTAATTTTTGGCATCCACTTTGCCTAGTGTCTGATTTATGCCTTTTATCCACCCGGCGGAGGCCTCTGTCTTCATTGCAAATAAAATAAAAAGAGCCCAAGAGAGTTTTAGCTACAGTGAGGAGGGTCCCACTTGGGAGCAATCATCTTCCTGTCAGTATTTATGCCCCCTCCGTTGTGTTGGTATCCGATTCTGAACCCATCCACTATTATCATGCAACTGATGATGCACACAAACATGTCTTCTGTCCCAGAATGCTTCATGACCGTGCCGCTGAACTTAAAATGCAGGCACACAACTGTAGTTAGTGGCAGTATTGTAAGCTTTCTGATTGGCTGACCCAATATCACCATACTATACAAGGTGCTGAAACATCACAGCACATCCTCAAATCAGGATTATCCACACAGTACAGCATAGAATATCCTTCTGTAAGTCAAGTCAAGTCAAGAGATTTGTATAGCGCGCTACATACCCATAGGGTCTCAAGGCGCTTGAGGAAGGGTGGGGAATTATTTGTCGAATATCCAAGTTTTAAGTTGCTTTCTAAATGCTAGGTGGTTCTGAGTAAGGCGAAGGTGAGTGGGAAGTGAGTTCCAGGTTCTAGCTGCCAGGTAGGAGAAGGATCTACCTCCCATGGTGGTTTTGTTGATGCGAGGTACAGTGGCAAGGGCTTGGTTGGAGGATCGTAGCTGACGGGAGGGGGTGTAGAAGGATAGTCGTGTGTTGAGGCATTCGGGTCCAAGTTCGTAAAGTGCTTTGTGTGCGTGGGTTAGGAGGCGGAAAGTAATCCTCTTATTTACGGGGAGCCAGTGGAGGTTTTTCAGGTGACCAGAGATGTGTTCTTTACGCGGGATGTCTAGTATGAGCCTGGCTGAAGCGTTCTGGATGCGTTGGAGTTTTTTCTGGAGTTTTGCGGTGGTACCGGCGTATAGGGTGTTTCCGTAGTCCAGGCGGCTCGTGACCAGTGCGTGGGTGACCGTTTTTCTAGTTTCGGTGGGGATCCAGCGAAAAGTTTTTTTGAGCATGCGAAGAATGTTGAAGCAAGTTGATGAAACGGCGTTGACTTGTCTGGTCATCGAGAGTGAGGAGTCCAGGATGACGCCCAGGTTCCGTGCGTGGTCCGTCGGGATGGGTGCTTTTCCGAGAGCCTCTGGCCACCAAGAGTCATCCCAGGCGGAGGGGGAGGTGCCTAAGATGAGGACTTCTGTTTTGTCTGAGTTCAGTTTCAGACGGCTGTGCTTCATCCATTCGGCTACTTCTTTCATTCCTTCGTGTAAGTTGGTTTTGGCGGTGTTAGGGTCTTTGGTGAGTGAGAGGATCAGTTGAGTGTCGTCAGCGTAGGAGATGATGTTGAGATTGTGTTGGCGAGCGATGGCCGCAAGGGGGCTCATGTATACGTTGAAGAGGGTGGGGCTGAGTGACGATCCTTGTGGCACGCCGCAGATGACTTCAGAGGCCTCTGACTTGAATGGTGGGAGACGGACTCTCTGGGTTCTTCCGGTGAGGAACGAGGTGATCCATTCCAGTGCTTTTCCTTGGATTCCGACGTTTCTGAGGCGCTGTAGAAGGGTGCTATGACAGACTGTGTCGAAGGCTGCAGAGAGGTCAAGGAGGATGAGGGCGACTGTGTCTCCATTGTCCAGTAGAGTTCGAATGTCGTCTGTTGCTGCGATAAGTGCGGTCTCAGTGCTGTGTTTGGCTCGGAAGCCGGACTGTGAGGAGTCGAGGGATTTGTTGGTTTCGAGGAAGGCGGCGAGCTGGTTGTTGACAGCTTTCTCGATGACTTTAGCCGGGAATGGAAGAAGCGAGATGGGGCGGTAGTTTTTGAGTTCGGTGGGGTCAGCTGTGGGTTTTTTCAGAAGGGCGCTGAGTTCTGCGTGTTTCCAGCTTTCCGGGAAGGTGGCGGAGTTGAGGGAGCAGTTGATGACGTCTCGGAGGTGTGGTGCTATGATGGAGTCTGCTTTGTTGAAGATGTGGTGAGGGCATGGGTCAGTTGGGGATCCTGAGTGGATGGAGTTCATCAGGCGGATGGTGTCCTCAGTGGAGATTGGGTTCCAGTCGTTAAGGATGTTCAAGGGGGGTGAAGGTCCTGCAGAAGGTTGGGTGGGTTGGTCTCCGGGTCGGTTGTCGAAGCTGTTGTGGATGTCTGCGATTTTGTTGTAGAAGAAGGAAGCTAGGGAGTCGCAGAGGGCTTGGGGGGGGGTGATGTCATTGGAGTTGGCTGATGGGTTGGTAAATTCTTTGACGATGTTGAATAGTTCCTTGCTGTTGTGGGCGTTGTTATCTAGTCGGTCTTTGAATGCGGCTTTCTTGGCTGACCGGATTAGTTGGTGGTGTATGCGGGTGGCGTTTTTGAAGGCGTCCCTGGTGCTGGTGTTTGGGTCTTTTTTCCAGGCCTTCTCGAGGGAGCGACAGAGTTTCTTCGATTTCTTAAGATCATCGTTGAACCAGGAGGCGTTTTTGCTGCCTAGTTTGATTTGACGTTTTTTCAACGGTGCTAGGATGTCGGTGCTGTTGGATAGCCATTGGGTGAGGTTAATGGCTGCTTGGTCGATGTTTAAGGAGTGGGCGGGGGGGTTTAGAAGAAGCGATGAGGAGATCTGGTCGATGGTGATTTTGTTCCAGTTTCTTCGCAGGGTGGGTTGAGGGTGGTTGTGGATTGTGGTCTTATTGTAGATAAAGTGAACGCAGCTGTGGTCCGTCCAATGAAGGGCTGTGGTGTGACTGAATGAGATATGTTTGCTGGAGGTGAAGATGGGGTCGAGTGTGTGACCTGCAATGTGGGTGGGGGTAGTGACAAGTTGTTTGAGTCCGAGGTTGGCGAGATTGTCCAGAAGGGTGGTGGTGCTGCTGTCATTGCTCTTTTCCAGGTGAAAATTGAGGTCTCCCAATAGAATGTAGTCCTCGGAGGGGAGGGCGTGTGGGGTGATAAAGTCAGTGATGTCGTCACTGAATTGTGCACGGGGTCCTGGAGGACGGTAGAGGAGGGTGCCTCTGAGTGTGGTCTTGGGGTCGGTGTGGATCTGGAAGTGAAGGTGTTCGGCGCTAGCGAGGTTGGCGTCTGAGCTGGTTGAGATGCGGATGGAGTTCTTATGGACGATAGCGATGCCTCCTCCTGTATGCTTGATGCGGTCTTTTCGGATGATCTTGTATCCTTCCGGAATGGAAATGGTGATGTCTGGGGCTGAAAAGGCATTCATCCATGTTTCTGTTAGGAAGGCGACGTCCGGTGAAATGGTGTCTAGTAGATTCCAGAGGTCGATGGCGTGCCTGTGGACCGAGCGGGTGTTGAGCAGGATGCATTTTAGGTGGTTGGTGTCAGGTCTCTGTTTGGTGTTGGTGGATGAGGAGTTGGTTTTGGTGCCGTCGAACTTGCAGGAGTTGCAAGAGAAGGGTCCATGGGTGTGTCCGGGAGCGGCTTGGACGCAGTTGGGGGAGCGGCCGGGGTTAAGGGCTAGGAGGGTGGTGGCGTCGTAAGTGATGCGAGTGGGCTGGGCATTACGGGGACCAGGGGGTCTGGCGCTGGGCGCGGGCCAGGCGCGGACGGGCGTAGACGGGCTTACCTTTGGCGCACCTTCGGCGCGGCCGTAGCGCGTGGACGCTGCGCGTGTGGACATCCGACATAAATGGTGAGTGGAGGGGGCGGAGCGTGGGAGGGGCAGCAGGGAGGTGGTAGTGTGGATGAGGGGCGGACCAGGGGATAACAACAACAAAATGGAGGGTCAAAGGGGAAAGGCAGACAGGGGCAGCAGAAACCCAAATGCGTCGACAGAGAAATGCAATTCAACCAAAAGCACAGACCCAAACAACAATGATCGAGTGATCAGTAGAGACAAATGCACACACACAGGCAAATATTATCCCAATAGCCTGAGCGAGGTCGCGCTGAAATATGCAAATCGTTCCAGTGGCGCTATGCGTCTAAAGCGCTATAATGCAGGTTACTACAGTGCTGTTTAAAACGTGCAGAAAATGATACCAGGGCGCGTAGCAGTAGATAGTGAGGAGGAGCGTGGTGGAGCGACCGTACTGAAGCTGGTCCAGGTGGTCACAGTTTGGCCGGAGAGGAATGCTCGCTAAACGTGGGTGGGAGGGGCAGCAGGGAGGCGGTAGTGTGGATGAGGGGCGGACCAGGGGATAACAACAACAAAATGGAGGGTCAAAGGGGAAAGGCAGACAGGGGCAGCAGAAACCCAAATGCGTCGACAGAGAAATACAATTCAACCAAAAGCACAGACCCAAACAACAATGATCGAGTGATCAGTAGAGACAAATGCACACACACAGGCAAATATTATCCCAATAGCCTGAGCGAGGTCGCGCTGAAATATGCAAATCGTTCCAGTGGCGCTATGCGTCTAAAGCGCTATAATGCAGGTTACTACAGTGCTGTTTAAAACGTGCAGAAAACGATACCAGGGCGCGTAGCAGTAGATAGTGAGGAGGAGCGTGGTGGAGCGACCGTACTGAAGCTGGTCCAGGTGGTCACAGTTTGGCCGGAGAGGAATGCTCGGTAAACGTGGGTGGGAGGGGCAGCAGGGAGGCGGTAGTGTGGATGAGGGGCGGACCAGGGGATAACAACAACAAAATGGAGGGTCAAAGGGGAAAGGCAGACAGGGGCAGCAGAAACCCAAATGCGTCCACAGAGAAATGCAATTCAACCAAAAGCACAGACCCAAACAACAATGATCGAGTGATCAGTAGAGACAAATGCACACACACAGGCAAATATTATCCCAATAGCCTGAGCGAGGTCGCGCTGAAATATGCAAATCGTTCCAGTGGCGCTATGCGTCTAAAGCGCTATAATGCAGGTTACTACAGTGCTGTTTAAAACGTGCAGAAAACAATACCAGGGCGCGTAGCAGTAGATAGTGAGGAGGAGCGTGGTGGAGCGACCGTACTGAAGCTGGTCCAGGTGGTCACAGTTTGGCCGGAGAGGAATGCTCGGTAAACGTGGGTGGGAGGGGCAGCAGGGAGGCGGTAGTGTGGATGAGGGGCGGACCAGGGGATAACAACAACAAAATGGAGGGTCAAAGGGGAAAGGCAGACAGGGGCAGCAGAAACCCAAATGCGTCGACAGAGAAATGCAATTCAACCAAAAGCACAGACCCAAACAACAATGATCGAGTGATCAGTAGAGACAAATGCACACACACAGGCAAATATTATCCCAATAGCCTGAGCGAGGTCGCGCTGAAACCCCCATACTATACATCATAACACACCCACAGTCACTTCCGTATCTGGTTATAGGGCTCATGGCGATATTTGAAAACAAGCAACGCGAAGATGTATCAGTACCATCAAGTGGTTTAATACATTTCAAGAACGATTGTAATCTCCCATTTCATATAGATTCTCTTGCATAACACTGCACTGCTAAAAACGCTTTAATATTGTACCTGCACTCTATCTCTACTGTCTGTGGTTTTAGAATAAATGCTGATGCAAAAGGTGTATGTTTGAAATATTCATATACTTTTTGAGAGCAAATTTGATTTATAAGCTTCTATATCTGCTAAAAAGATGTTCTAGTATTTTTGACATGTTGATTTCGTAATGTGCATTTCTGAAAAACTCTCTTGACCATACACGCTGTACAAATCTCTTTTCCCTGGTATGTGTTTATCTGTAATGTGAGTTGTTTGCAAATATTATGGTAGCCTAAGTTTCTGCACACAGCTTAGGGCTTATAATTGCATGAGCTCCATCCTCAAACACTCAAAGCACCTTACTACAATCCTTTTACGTAGCAAAACCGTTTTAGTGGTGTGGGGATCTGGTAGGGAAGAGATACCTTTTACTAGAGCAGTACAAACAATATACAGATGTTACAGTTAAGTGTAGCATCTGTTTATTATTTGCATTGCTCCAATAAAACTAACAAAAGCTCCTCAAAATGTGTCAAATCCCCCTATAAATACGGAATGTGTATATTACTCAGGTTTGCATTACATGCACACTCATGCTTAACTGTTTTAGGGCACACATTGTTGAATTTTCATCCCATCGTCCCATATGCTCACAGGTTTCTAAACCTTTTATCAGTTAAACACTGATGAGGGGCCGATTCCAATGCGGTCAGAAATGGTTGGAGTCGTTCCGACCACATCAGAATCGGCAGCTCAGATTCCTTTCTGACCGACCCATTTTGATGGGGTCGGTCAGAAAGGAATCCGAACCGGATTTCTGAATGGCATCCGATAGGCTCGGAGAGCCTGGCTGCCATTCGGAAATCCTCCATCAATCCTTCAGGCGGCTCTTTCTGTCCACGGTATAACGATGGAAGATTCCCACAGCCTTTCTGTGTCAGCCTTTCCGACACAGAACTTTGGGGGCCCCCATGGGTGCAAGCCCTCTGAATAGAGGCCTAGGGGCCACCTATGGTGCCCCTCTGTTGATCCCTGAGGTGCCTGCCAAGGGGTGCACGGTGCAGGGATAAACTGCGCTTCTTCATTTTACTCTGAGAGCATGCATTCCAGTCAGAATAAATGCTCCCGGTGTAAGGAATAGGAATGCGACCGAACAGTGTTCGATCTCATCCTAATTGCTGGGCTGGAACACCGACGACAGGAGGTCGTTCGGTTCCAATTCCCAAACGATGTTGGACGGACTCCGGTCCGACCGACATCGTAATCAGCCTCTGAATCTGTGAGATATAAATGTGTTAGCTGTGCTCTCTCCTCCTTTTCTCTCTCCCCCCATGTTTAGAGATGCTTATGTATATTGTGTTACTTGTTTCACATTTCCAGGCATTATCTTTAAAATCTCTTATAGTGTGAGATTCTAATTTATAATTAAATTGCATTTTTATAGCGGTTAATATTCCTGAAAAGGCACCCAAGTGTATTATTTGACTGGCTATTCCATGAGAAGTGCTTACTGGGAAAAGTGTTGTCTTTGCGGTGAAGTCTATGTGGGAAGCGTTTTGGTCTCATGAGAGAGTCGCCTGGTGCTCTTACCCTTTTATCGATCACAGCACTCAGGGTGGCGGAGGGAAGAAGTGTGAGAGGCAGGAGATACACAGTTTCCATTTGTCTGTTGTTGTGAGATACTCTGCGGATCCCTTATAGAATTTTGGATAATTACTGAACCGTCAACCCACACCATGTGCTCGATGTTGCCATCTGGACTGAGGTTCTGTAAATTCTGGGTGGAACTGTTGAGGAAGAGGAGGAATAGATCTTCCTGGTTGGTCTGTGTTAAGCTGTTGATTGCACAGACAGATTTTAAAGCTTTAAGTTTCCAATTGAGAGCTTTGAAGGACGAAAACAGGACCTGCATGGATGGACTATAATGACGTCCTCCATGACACCTACTGTTTTTGTACAGCAAGCTTTATTGAATGCACAATCCAGTCATAGTAATGGATGGGGAATATGTTTATTCATTAGTTACATGATCTCTTAGATGTGTGTAGATTGTTCTGGGAGTGCTGATGGTGGCTGTTGCTGGATTTCTTAGGCATGACAATAAATGAGGAACATGAATGTTCTATGGGTCCAATCTAGTTTGGAGAAGCAGCCTTCTTTCCTCCCTAATTGCAGATAGACAGGATCCTTGTTTTATCAGGACAACTAGAAGATGTATAAGTCAAGTTCAAGGCTTGAAATAAAACAGTTGTGGTAGTGCCCTATTTAAGTGGTTCTGCTGGGTATTCTTATAATTGACCTTGTTTCTGTGTCCATCTTGAGGCACTCTTGATCTGCATCCTTTATTTTGGAAAAGGTAGGTTTTTAATTCTTTCCAGGACTTTATTGTATGTTTGGGGTTTTGATTCCAAAGGTTTGCAGCATGTAATTAGACTAATATTCCACCAGTGGTCTTTTTCTTCAAAGAGGGAATGGTTAAATGAGGTGCTAAACTTGAACATAGTTTTCAGTTCTTGGAGAATAATTGGAATTTTGCTTGTAGGTATTGTGAGCCTGTCCCTTCGATGGATTTGGGGACGATACAGATTGCTGTCAAGGCAGATATTTAGCTATCTGTAGCCAGTAGACCACATAAAAATCAGTATGCCCTTTGCTCTTGGTAAAGGTATAGTTGCAGACTTGATTTATTGTTTTGAACTATTTGCATTTCTGCATATTTGCATAGTTTACCCATAACATCACAAGAGTGAGCATGGCCTGTGTGGGAATATGTATCAGAGTGCTCACCTTGTGTTGAAATTACTTCTTGTTACTTGATTCTCATGGAGGATTAGGGATAAATTGCAAGTATAGTGTCACTTCAAAGATTCTCATCTCCCTTCAAGTCACATGTGGTTTCTCCATTTTTTGGGCCAGGTCAATTGCTTGGGCCAGAACGTTGTAGGCTGGTACTTAATCCACTGTTAACAGATCATGATCTTGTTTCTGAAGGAATTGAGTCTAAGATGTTTTGCTTGCTTTTCACTTGTCTATGGCATCATGATACCTGTCAAGTCTAAATGAGCCTAGATCCTGAGGCCTTTCCAGTTTTAGGATAACCTGGCTGTCATCTGCATAGATGTAGCATGGTAGGTTAAATGAGCAGATCAGGTCAGGTAAGGGGGCTGGATAGAGGTTGAATAAAAGTAGATGGGTGAATGATCCTTGAGGATTGTCATAGTGTGAGAGCTGATGAGGTTTAATGAGTGGTGGAACTGATACAATGCTGCCACTTGATTATTGCCCACTGTCAATGGCAGGGCATCCCAGATGGCTGTCACAGCGGACTCCATGCCAATGCCTCTGCTTGCTCATTTGTGAGCAAAGTGCTAGTGGCCTGTGAGATGCTGTTCTTTCTACCTGTTTTTCTATAAATGGACATTTGGGATTAGCCTTAAATTCACTAGGTTAGATGGGGCAGTGTTTTTCTTTCTATTGAGTGGTCTGATAAATTAGTTATTCAGTTCCAATGTAAAAGATTCTGCATCTGGTGAGTTGTTCGATGTGTTTCTTGATGCTATTCCAACACTTGTGTTCAGGAAGCTGCTTTTGAATATTCTAGCTTGGGCAGAGGCTCATGGTAATCCAAATGGCCTGCTTGCCTTGATTAGTGATTGTTGTCTGTTAGCATCTTTTGTTTTGATATTTATTTTCTTTGTAGGTTGGATGTTAGTTGCTATGTTCCTGAGGCGAGTATCTGGACTTTTTGTTCAGTTGGCAAGCTTGTTGGCTGTGGCAGTGCAGAAGGATTGATTCTGTGTTGGGGAAGGAGAGCTAAAGAACCTCAGGGTAACATGCAGGGGGCTTAGGGAGTCTAAAGTTGCAAGTTATCGTGCCAGGGTCCTTCTTTTAGAGAGAGTAACAGGTCATCACAGTCACCCGCAAACAGATGCCTGCGTAGATCTGTGATCTTTTCTCTGTGGAGAACTCTACTCTCAGCCTCAGATCACTTGAGGGTGTAATGGCACCATTCGTCCGCTGTGGCAGGTGCCATAGACTTCCATCTCATAGTGATTGTACGTTTGGCTAGCAGTAAGGCCAGATCAAGAAAGTGGAATGTGGCTTTGTCATTTTTTGGCCTTTTAAAAAGCCCGAGGGTGTGTGCCTCCCAACAGTGCTGGTTAGCCTGCCCATGTATAGCAACAAGCTTGTCCCCCACTGCGGACTACTAGATCCCCAATGATGGGACAGTCCACACCATATTATGAAAATTCCCTGAAGGCACTACACGGAACAGGAGCCAGTGACAGATGCAAGGATTTGGTTGATTTTATCAGGAGATAAGTAGGCCCTATGGAAAATGTTAAAATGTATGCATTTGAACCTTTGGTGAGGAAGTGTGTGGGTATGCTATCACATTCTCCTCCTCCCTGTCATAAGGCAGCCAATGAAACCACTAATGGGAGGAGATCACCTGGCTGAAGTGGAAAGGCTAAAGAGGGGCAAAGGAAGGAGAAAGCTAAAATGTAGCATGGATATTTCGGTCTAATTTGCACAGTCTCTTCACTGGAGCTCTGGAAATAAAAAAGTGCAAGGTGAAATTTAGAATGAATACTTGCCATCCATTTCAAATTTGTGGGGCAACCACCGCTTTTACGTGTTTTATGTAGATGTGGCTGAGGAATCTTAGGGCCTTGTTCCGACCATCGTATTGTGAGATGTGCAGATTGCGTTTGGAAAGATTGTGGCTGAACCGCCGACACCGCCAGCACATGGCAGACTGCCGGGGTAGCAGTCAGGGAAAAGCAGCTGCCATAGGGCTGTACAGGGGAGTTTCACAGCTGCCGTATTATGAGGTGGCTTTCCCACGAGCTGACCATGGCAGTGAGACCGCCAGTTTTAAGTCGGCAGAAAGAAAGGATTTGGGCTGCATACTCACCTCTTTCCTGTGATTTTGGTCAGTGTTCGCCGTGGTACTCTTCCTTCTGGCCCCCCTTCACAGCAGCATCTTCACCCTGAGAATTTGCAACTCTGTTTGTGGTGATGTACAGGTGAGTCCTTTTTGTACCATATACCCATTTCCTGGACTGGCCACATATGGGCCAGATTGGAGCAATGGGTAGGTAATATTTTTCCACATGTATCATGCATATGTGTGTAACCGACACATATGCAGTCGAAATACTCACATAGGCATTGATACATATGGAAAAATAATCAACACTGCTGCAAAATCTCTGAAGACATACCGCGAGCACCGCAGTAAACTTGTAATACGGGGGTGTGAAGACCGCTGGCACTGCAGTCGCCTAGTGACCCCGGCCGAGGTGTTTGGGTGGTTGGACCATCAAACTCGTAATAAGGCTCTTAATGTCTCTTTCCGATTCAGGAACTCCATGAGGTACAGTCAACATCAAAGTACACTGCAACAAGCAGCAAATGGGAAGAGTCTTTATTGTAGCATAATGTTGTCATTGATCATTCAGTTTCAACAAATGACAGTATTCCTGAGACCTCTGTCTGTTCAACGACCAGACATCTGAAATGCTGGGGCTGACATTTCTGTGCAATTCCACTATTGTCCAAAGATGTCAAACAGTTAGAGGTGCACATTTCAACTTCAAAATCTACATCTGGCATTCTAAAATATGGAAGGAACTTGTGCTTGAAGTCATTGCGTGATCCCTTTATTTTGATGTTATTGGATATGGAGGCAAGACTCCTCTTCTGCACAGCACGTGGCCATGTTAATAATGAAAAACAGTTGGTACAGAACATGGCATCTCCAATGTAAGGGTGTTCCTCTCCATTTGAGCATGTCACCTCTTCGCTGTAATCTGGAGTATCATATGATAACAACTGCACTGTCTCATGCCCGCCTAGCTGTGTGGTCGGTGGCCCCACAAATTTGCTTGACGTACCCCCTTTACCACCAGTGTCACTTCTACACTAGAGAACCTTATATACAAAGTGCAGAGGTCAAAACCACTTGTGAACTTCCGGCTTTCAGAGGCTGGACCAAACAGTAGCCTACGCCTCTGCCCTTTGAGTTTCAGTGGTCGGGCTGTTTGTATCCTATCCCTGACGCATCATATCTCTATTGCTTGCTGTAAACCGCACACCAGGTATCTAAACAGCTTAAGAATTATATTTTTGAACTTTGCTGCCCTCAAATGATGTTTCTGATTTCGATTGCATTGTTACTGTTGGTAATTTAGATGTTTTGCAGTGCTGTGGTCTTGCAGTGCATAGGACCTATTGTGTCTGCCCTGAAAATAAACAGAGTGACAATGATTGATGCTGATCCGTGCATTATGTTGATTAACATTCTTTCCTTCACTCTGCTCTTCCAGGTTCTAAAATGGGTGGAAGAAGCAGTGCAGGCATCCAAGGTGCACCTCCTTTCAACAGATCATTTGAGCCACGCTGTGAACACATGGCAAATACCATTCGATCCAAGTCTAAAGGAGGTGACTGTGTCGCTGAGCGGACCTTCTCCAGAGATTGAAATCCGGGATCCATTAGGTAGGACATGAAGCTTATGTTTGAGATGATCATATCTACAAAGACGCTGCACGTGTCTCCAAAGCTTTCTTAAACCCAGACTTGGAAACTTTGATATCCCCTTTCCTACTTTGCTCGTCGGCTGCTCTCATATATAAACACTCTTGGCATTTTGCACTGCTGCAGTCACAGCATTGCCAGGGTTCCTTCATTTCTGTCCTTCCAGGCTGCTAAAACATTCATTTCAACCATTATTTACATATCTGCAACCTCCTACCTGCAGATTTGTTCACCAAGGCCCTCTCCACTCGATCCAGAGTGGTGCCACCTGAATCATTCTTGGATCGCCTCCATCCCGGTGCATTTCAATAATCCTCCCGCCTCTCTATGGACAACTCATTATTAAACCAAATTTCATGTTCAGTCTCTTTTGCAAACCTGAAACCTCCCATAGTACCTCATCTGGAATACTTCAACGTCCCCAGCATGCTTAATATGTTCTCAGTAACTTGGGTATCGGCCATCTCTCGTCCAGCTGACCACCTCTGTCATTGGAGGGAAATGTCTGTTTGGGAGGCACAAGATGCAAAGTTCCTCATGTCACCTTTATAAATTCCTCAGTCACTCATCAAGTTAAATAGGACAGCTATGCTACCTATGACTAATGTGTTATGACATATTGTATGTGTTTTCGACTGTTCAGCACACATGTATATGTGCATCCTTTTTATTTATATAATACATTTTATCATGTACAGAGTAGACACGTGTGTGCCTCCTATCTCTGTCGATTACCTTTCCCACCTTTTGTTGGACCTGGCTCTATCTGCATTTACCCCAGGTTTTTTGCCTTCCTCTGCTGAAGCAATTGTGGGTGGCTTTTAAGACTCTGCACCCTGCATGTTTTTTGTACAATTGTAGGGTGTGTGGGTTTAAGTTTTACATGTCCTGGCTGTGGTAAACTCGTAAAGTCATTTTTTCACTGTTGTAAGGCTATCTCCCATAGACTAATATTGGGATACCTTATTTCAATAAAATCTAACTAACTTCATAATGGGAGCAGATAGAAACATGCTGTTTACACTCAAATGAATTGTAACTTTAAATACTCTTTAATGGGGAAGTCAGATTTTAGATTATAATTCTGAAAATGGCACTTTTAGAAAGTTGGTATTTTCCTGCCCAAAGTTTCTGAGGCCCTTCTAGGATGTCCAGCTCTCTATACATGTTAATGGTTCCCCCCATCAAGAATGTATATTTGGCCTAGACAGTGAACAATGGGACCTGAATACAGTTGGGAGAGGGGCTTCCTAGCAGGATGGCTTGGGATGAGCTGCACCGTGCCCTGATTACATTTCAGAGTACCTTGTTCACTGCACAAACAAAGGAACATGAAACCAGGCCTGCCCTTACTTTGTTCTCCTAGTCAGTTTGGAGCCAACCCCAGAGTAAGAAGAAGAACTGACTAGAACCTGTTTTGGGGATAGATCAGGGAATTTCCCCACACAAATGCTTGGTCCAGCTATAAAGGTGGGAGCTTCGGACCTTCCCATCAGAACACTCCTGGACCTGTGGAAGATCCAGAAGAAGGACTGCCCTGCTGCTAGAAAGCCTGGCTGTCTGAAAAAGGTATGTTGCATCTGCTTGTCTTGATCTCAGGTCACTCAGAGGGATTTCAAGTGTTAGTCGTGGACCACCTGTGTGAGCTACAGGGACATAACAAGATTCCAGACCAACTGGACCTGCCTGAGCCCTGCTGTGGGCATTTGCTGGAGTGAGTCATGATCCCAGAAAGGTGTTCCCAGGTTCTAGACCCTTTGCTGGCATCAGTGAGAGCGCATCCTGAAGGGAAAGACCTGATTGTGGGGGCCAATCTGATTGGCTGCTGGCTAATCAAACAGAGTGCCTGAAAAATATCGTAGGTTCAACCAGTCTCATTGGCTGTACCCTGACCAGTTACAATGGGCTCATGCTTTCAGGCCAATCTTACACAGGCTGTGTATTGCCCCAGTCAGTTTATTGGGCAATATTTACATTATTGACACCCAGCTGATCCTCTCCCTCACCAATGACCCCGCCACTGCCAGAACCAGCCTGCACGAAGGGATGAAAGACGTCGCCGAATGGATGAAGAGCAGCCGCCTGAAACTGAATTCAGACAAGACGGAAGTCCTCATCCTGGGATCATCGCCCTCCGCCTGGGACGACTCCTGGTGGCCGCCTGCCCTGGGCAGCGCACCCAAACCAACGGACCACGCATGCAACCTGGGCGTCATCCTGGACTCCTCCCTCGCGATGACCAAGCAAGTGAACGCAGTCTCATCATCCTGCTTCAACACCCTGCGCATGCTCCGAAAGATCTTCCGATGGATCCCCACCAAAACCAGGAAGACGTCCACCCAGGCCCTCGTCACCAGCCGCCTGGACTATGGAAACACCCTCTACGCTGGAACCATGGCCGAACTCCAAAAAAGTCTCCAGCGCATCCAGAACGCCTCAGCACGACTCATCCTGGACATCACGCGCCGCCGCCACATCTCCACCCACCTGAAAGATCGCACTGGCTCCCCGTCAACAAGAGGATCACGTTCAGACTCCTCACCCACGCACACAAGGCTCTCCACGACTTGGGCCCAAAGTGCCTCAACAGCCGCCTCACCTTCTACACACCCACCCGCCAACTCCGATCCGCCAGCCTCGCCCTCGCCTCCGTCCCAAGAATTCGGAAATCCACCGTCAGAGGAAGATCCTTCTCTTACCTGGCAGCCAAGACATGGAACTCCCTCCCCACTCACCTACGGCTGACCCAGGATCACCTCTCCTTCAGGAAACTACTCAAAACCTGGCCCCCCTCAGCGCCTTGAGACCCCTACAGGTAAGTAGCGCGCTATACAAATTTTACGATTGATTGATTGACAGGACATAACACTTAGTACTGTTTGGTGATCTATCCTCCCCTTAAAAGTGTATGGGCTACAGGAAAGTGCACCATTCTTGCTCACTATGGTCCCCCCATTTCTTGTTTCAGCCTTAATGAACATATAGCTGTGGAATGGTCAGTATTTCATCTTTAGGTGCTTGTGTAGGCTTGAAAGCAGAATGCAAGGACATCAAAGTGCTACATTACTCCGTGAGCCAGGAACCATTGAAGAAATACTTAAGAAGTTTTCATTCAATTAATATGATTGCCTACAGTGTATAATCCTTCATTTGGAGAAATGAGAAATGATTGGACACTGCCATTCACAACTGGGAATCTATTATGCTTGCCTTCTACCAACCACTCCCTGCCACACTAGATGCCTCATTCCTTAACACCGAATCAGAAGACCTCATTTTGCCAAGGGCAACTTCACAGCTTCAACTGTGCACTTGGCTACATACACAAATTAGTGTATATTTAACAGATAGGATATGTCAGGCTTTTTACGTACTTTTAAGAAGAATCATGTTAAGAATCATTGAAGAACTATGGGAAGTAATAGGAAGCCAAACACGTTATTAATAAAGTACTTTAACTAGACATACTGCATTCAGAAGACAACTAAAAATCAATCTTTTCAGACGGTGCCTAAACTGGTGTTTTCTTGATGTTCATGGAGTTCTATTGTAGTGTTAAGTTGCATATGTTTGTACGTTCATGTATATTGCCTGTTCTTTGTGACCTAGAGTAATCGATTACTCAGCTGTTGGTCCAGGTGTGCTTATAAATGTTAAGATAAATAAAATGAAGTTACCCCCTTGCGTCTCAACTGTGCCTGGCGTTTGCAGGGAATGAACCATGACATTATGTTGCTATTAACGATGTAGCCATGCTATTCGACTATTAGTGAACTTGTAATTAATATGTTACTACAGTGGCAGCCGGCTCAGGTAAGCACGGAGGAGCGGGGCACGGCGCAACAGGGGGAAAGCCGATAGACGACGGAATAGCTATAATTAATAATACCTATTCCATCATCCATCGGCTTCCCCCCTGCCGCGCCCTGCCCAGCCCACTGCCCAACCTTGCTTACCTTAGCCGGCAGCCACTGTTTTACTACTACTTGTACTTTTCCACATGCTGTAAATTGTGTAAAGTGCTCTGATACCCGCAAGGGTCATGTTCACGCTTTAAAGAACTATTATAATTAAAAATAAATAAATAAAGAATAAATCAGAACCTCCTTTTATAAAATTGGGACTGTTTATTGTTGGTGCCTTTGCCTTTTTAGGTCTCGGCTAGCGTAGGCTGCGCACATGCGCAGTCTCGCTGGCGAGATTTAATGTCTCTGAGTAGCGAGGGTAAACCCTGCCTCTTTTCTCCATTGGCTGGCCTCCTAAACAGCGACCAGCCATTGGAGAAGAGGTCTCAGTGACGTCATTCTTTCCATTTAAGCCCCGTCTTTTTCGGATTGAGGGGTGTGTTTTTTCATTTCTTTCTCTCCTCTTTCCATTGGCTGGAATGTAAACAACAAGTCAAAAACACGCCTGTTATTTACATTCCAGCCAATGGAGAAGAGGGGAGAAAGAAAAACACGCCCCCAGTCTGCAAAGGACGGCGCTTGGGTTTGATCTTGGATACTCTTGTATGTATAGTCAGTTTATTCTTTTGTCTCGGGCCATTTCACATTTTTTCCGCTTCTTTACCTGTAATTCATTACATGTGCCACTTTACCATGCGGAACGTTTAGACTCTCCATTTTGCTCCTTCTACGTAGCATTACTCACCTGCAGGAGCGGGGATGCTGTTCAATGGACCCTTCCAGGCTGCCAGTCTCCCCTGTCTGCTCCCGTCTCTGACAGACCACGAATTCCTCCCACTCGACGTGGTCCCCCAACGCCACAAAGGTACCGAATTCGTTGTCATCTTCGCTGCCACCGCAGCCCCACACCTCGCTCTTCATGGTGCCGGGCTCTGCTGCATAGTGGCTGCTGCCATGTAAACACGTCTGCGGCCGGACGGGAGGCCGGTCCGCAGCGACGGCAGTTGCCATGGTTACTGGGCTGTGCGGCTCTCGCGCCAGGCACGGGGTCGGGCGGGCGCTCAGCTCTGGGGAAGCTGCAGGGCCTGCCACCGGTCCATGGAGACCGGGAGCCCTTCTAGTCAGAGCCCGGTCACACCGCGGCACGGGTTCTCCTCCGCTGTTTGGAAGCATCGAAGAACGGGCTTCGATAATCCCCGACTGCCTGCCCCCCTCCTGCACGCTCCTCCTGGTGCGTGAGCGCCGTCATTCCTCCCTCTCGCTATTCTGCCATCCGGCTGGAACGGCTTCTGTTCTGTGACATGATGAGGCCGGGTATTTCAGTCACTGCACGCTTAGTAATGATTTCAAAACCTGCAGTGCTCACGCGGGGATAAACCACAGCATCCCTGTGAAATACGTACTAGAGGTCTAAAATGTTCACAGATTAGCTTGTTTTTTAGTTTTCCTCTGAGCTCATGTTCACTTGCAGATTATCCTCTCTTCACAGATATCGAGGTAAGCCACAAGACGTTATTTTCGTTTTTTTAATTCATGTTCGGGTCTATGACTTATATAGTTTTCTTAATCCATGCTATCTTTACAGCTTCGCAGGTTTCAGCATCTTAGCAAGAACAGACAGACTTTTTTCCTCATGGTGAGAGCAACATTACACTCACATTTTTTTCTCACAGGTGGCATTATTAATAGCTGTTTCATTTGCAATTCGGACTTATTATGGTGGCACTTTGAATACATTCTGTTCTTTATCGAAATCTTACTCACCCACAACTTTATTGCTGGCCTCTCGAGCACAAACATAACACCGCACTGCCCCCTGAAGGCTTTTATGAGCCGCTTCAGCCAAACAGTAAGTAACGCATTCTGTTCTGGTGGTGATTTGGGTGGCCCCACCCTACCTGGCCGCACAATGTTGTCCTGGGCTGTACTTGTACGCACATGCGTAGTTATTGTATCCGGTGTTAGCAGTCCTCGTTCAACGTTATAGAATGTCTATCTAAACTGTTGAAACGATTGCCCCCACCTCCGCCCCCCAGTTCCCGGTCTGCACACTTCCCTGTCTGTGCACAAGAGCAGGTCTCTGTACTATTAAGGTATCTTGCGCTCGGCGACTCCTTCGTTCGGTCCTAGCTGTTTGGCCATGAGCTTGTTGCATTCTGGGACGTGTAGTGTCTTTTCGCGTTGTAGTGTAAGACTTCAATTCCAGCATGACCTGTGTGGCTGCGATCTTTGAGGGGTCCTGTAGGTGGCTAAACTACTAGCTAAATCCAAAGAGCCCCCAGCTCTGTACTGCGGGGGCTGCAAGGCTCTGTGTGTGTTTGTGGCTATATGTGGCTGTGTGTGTGGCTCTCTGTGTGGCTCTGTGTGTGTGTGGCTCTCTGTGTGGCTCTGTGTATGTGGCTCTGTGTGTGTGTGTGGCTCTGTGTGTGTTGCTCTCTGTGTGGCTCTGTGTGTGTGTGTGTCTCTGTGTGTGTGTGTGTGTGTGTGTGGCTCTCTGTATGTGTGGGTGCAAATGCAATAGGTCACGCATTTGCGAGAGATTAAGCTATTGGCATTGTAAATGACAATGCCATTTATTTATCTGTTTTCAAAACTAACAAATAAATAAAAATGTTGTCATTTACAATGCCAATAGCTCTAACTTTTGCAAAGGCGAGACCGTTGCATTGTAAATGCTTGTTCTTTTTTTCCCTCCAGATTCTAACCTTAAAGGTGTTGTGGAAAAGGCTAGAATGTTGCTTATGAAAGTGTTCGTGTTCTAAATGAATTAATCAGCTATCTCTATAATTAAATATTTTCCGTTTTTTTGTACAGTCTGTTGCAAAACTGCTGTTTTATTTTTTTTAGATTGTATGTTATGTTGTATGGCAGTTCAGTGATCATTAAGATTATTCACTTACGTATAATAACATGTGCAATATAATAGTGTGTCTTACTAAATTTACAAAATTCCGTGATTACCTTTTTATTAATTAGTTTGATAGGACTTTGCCTTGTCATTGTAATGTGTACATTGGATGTTCATAGCCATTAGCATCTGTTCTTACCATTATTTTCTACCATTTTAGGGAAGGTGATTAAGAAAGGAGCTGGTTTGAATGAACTTTTGAATATCCAGAACTCTGCCAAAGTGGTCAATGTCAAAGATCCAGAACCTGGAATGTGGACTGTAAAGGTATGTTTATTGCACGAATATGGCACCAGGTTTAGCCGTCTGTCCCTCCCTGTAGACCGCCCCTCACCATTCACCCCCAGTGTCTCCACTGTTTCTCGACACCATGGGGGTATGATTCCTTGCATTCAGTAGGTTCAGATTGAGCTTGAAAGAATTTATTTATTTATTTATTTATTTATTTTGAAAGTTTTATATAGCGCGGACAAGATCTTTGCAGATATCAGAGCGCTTTACAAAGAGGGGTACATGAGGGAGCATAGTCAGACAGATATATCAATAGATCAAACAGTATAAGTAGGTGGCTACAATGCCAATCAAGTGGTTAATAAGATAACAATACAAATAAGCAAAGGGATCAAACATGTAGTACAGATCGGTGCATAGTCTTACCAGAGTTCGAGATAATAGTTCAAGTGTATTTAGCCATGAGGATAGCTTTTACTTCATTTTTAAATAGTGTAGTGGAAGGGATAAGCCTGGTTTCGGGAGGGAGTGAGTTCCAGATCCTAGGCGCCATTCCTGAGAAGGAGCGCTTATATGTTTTTTCCTTCCGGAATCTTCGAGGTTTCAGCAGAAGATTGTTTGTGCCTCTAGTGTTTCTAGCTCCGCCAGAGATTGTCAGTTTCTGAGCGAGGTAGCCGGGTGAGTTTAGGTGTACCGCCTTGTGTGTCATGCAGGCGATTTTCAGATGAATTCTGGCTTCAAAAGGCAGCCAATTCAGGGATTTCAAGTCAGGGGTGATATGGGAATGCTTTTTTGATCCAGTGATGAGTCTCGCTGCAGCGTTTAGAGAAGCTCTTAGGGGTGCGGTTGAAGTTAGGGGGAGTCCGCAGAGGGCGATGCTGCCGTATTCAATTCGGGGGATGACTAGTGCTTGTACTGCGGTTTGGAAGTCTTTGGTTGGGAGGAAAGGTTTGAGTTTCCTCAGAGTATTGATCTGGAAGTTTGCTCCCTTTGTTGCCTTGCTGATATGTTGCTGCATGTTGAGATTGGTGTCAAGTGTTATGCCTAAAGATTTTGCTGAGTCCACGATGGTGGGTTGGACATTGAGTGCGGTTAGGTGTTTAAGCCAGATTTGGGTGGTGGAGATCTTCGCTGGAGGTGAGATCAGAAGGAACTCTGTTTTTAGGGCATTGAGTTTGAGATGATTATTGGCAAGCCAGGATTGGGTGCTTCTGATCGTTGAGTTCAAGAGCAAAATGTCTTTGGGGGACTGTAGTTTGAGATAAAGTTGGGTGTCATCAGCGTACATGTGAAAGTGTACATTGGATGCTTGTAGCAGGGTAGTGAGAGGTTCCATGACTAGGTTGAACAGAGTTGGGGATAGTGAGGATCCTTGGGGGACGCCTAGCGTTACAGGTATTGGCGAGGACATCAGGTTGTTGCTCTTGAATTTCTGCGACCTGTTGTGAAGAAAGGAGGTGAACCACTTGAGAACAGTTCCAGATAAACCCATTCTTGTGTTTAGTAGATCTAGTAGATTCTCATGTTTAACGGTGTCGAATGCTGAAGAGAGATCAAGAAGGATGAGGAGGCAGGTGTCGTTTTGGTCTAGCATTTGAAGTGCGTCGTCAATTATGTGAGTCATAGCAGTTTCTGTACTGTGCCCTGCTCGGAAGCCTGACTGGTGAGGGTTAAGGAGATCAAATTGTTCAATGTGTTTAGTCAGTTGTAGTTGTGCGCATTTTTCCAGCAGTTTGGCGAGAGTGGGGATATTGGTAATGGGACGGTAATTGTTGAGGTCAGAGGGGTCGGCTGTAGGTTTCTTTAGTAGAGGTGTGACTTGACCAACTTTGAGGGAGTCAGGTATGCTTCCTTGTTGGAGAGAGCTGTTGATAATTTTGGTCCAGAGCGGGAGAAGCACCGGGGTAAAGTCTTTTACTGCGGTAGCAGGAAGGGGGTCCGTGAGGTGATTGGATGGTTTCAGGGTGCTGAGCAGTTTGCCAATTTCTTTTTCCGAGTATGTGCCAAAGGTTGACCATGTAGCCTTGTTTTTTGGTTCAGTGGGTGCTAGGCACTGGGGTTTGGAGTAGAGGCTTGCGTCGATGAGATCGCTCTTTATGTTGTCAGTTTTTTGGATAAAGAAAGCAGCGAAGTCTTCACAGGAGGGTGCCGCACGCACATTGTTGACTGGTTGGGGTTGACCCTTGGATTGTGATTTGATTAGCTCAAACAGTTTTCTCGGGCGTTTTTTTGCTTGGTCGAGCTGGAGGCTGAAGAAGTCTGATTTTGAGCGTTTTATTTTCCTTAAGTAGGCGTTTCTCTTTTTCTTCAGATCTTTTAGGTGCATTACAGAGGGCGCTGATCTCCAGGTACGCTCCGCCATTCGCATGTCTCGTCTATCCTCATTGAGACTCCCGTTGTACCATGGATTGGAGATTTTAGTAGAGACTCTTTTTAGCTGCATAGGTGCAGCCTCATTGATTATTGAGGTCATAGCGTTGAGATATTGGTCAGTCAGGGTTTGAACGTCCGTAGCGCCAGTCGGCGGGCGAAGGAGATTGCAACTGTTAGGGGGCAGAGAGCCTGGGTTGAGTTTTTTCATGTCTCTTTTCCAGACTTTGGGCTTGGGGAATTGAGCCGGGTTAACTTTAACTTTTTCATTGATGAAGAATGTGACAATATGATGATCTGACCAGTCACAGGGTTGGATGGACTCGAGTTGGATAGAGTCTTCTTTGGAGATGATCAGGTCGAGGATAGAACCTTTCTCGTGGGTCGGGCTGTTGCATATTTGGGTGAGGTTAAGGGCATCGAGGAAACTTTTAAGACTATTTACCACCGCGTCCTTGTGATCGTTCCAGTGGAGGTTGAAGTCACCAAGGTATATTTGGGTGAGCTGCCGTCCGGCATTGGTTGAGATCATATCCATGATTTGTTGGGAAAAGGTGAAGTTGTCCCTGGGTGGGTGGTAAATGCTGTGAAGAGAGCAAATCGGTTTGCCCTCACTGATAATGTCGAGGCAGATGTATTCCCAGGATGTTGGGGATGGTAGGGAGGTGGAATTGACTCTCAGAACAGAGAGGTTGTTCCTGTAGATGCATGCGATTCCCCCACCTATTTTGCCTGATCTGTCGAGCCTGATAATGAGGTAATTGGGCGGAACCAGAATGTCCATTATAGGTGTCGAAGATTCAGTTAGCCAGGTTTCAGTCAGGATGATTAGGTCAAGGTCCAGCGATAAAATGAGATCAGCAATGGCGGCGGAATGTTTCGAGGCCGATCTGCAGTTGAGGAGAGTGCATTTGAGACGGGGTGCGTCGAGGGTGGTGGATGATTCTAGAGAGAGAGGGACTTTTCTAAGGTTATTGGGGATGGAGAATCTGCTGTTTAGTGTGGGGGGTCTAAGGGGATTTGAGTGTATCGTGGGGATGGTGAGGTGAGGGGTAGTTGTGTCATTTTGGGGGGCTGGGTCATAGGAGCGGAGAAGGGTGAATGTGTCGAGGTCAGAAGTAGGGCTGTGGGTGCGATGCGGGCGGTTGTTGCGATTGCGAGCTGGGATTGAGGTAATGGTGTGGGGGAGTTGAGTGAGAGAGTTAATCGGAAGGGTGGGGGACTGGTTGGGCGGGGAGGTGTAGTTGTGTGAAGGGTTGCAGGGGCGACGATGAGGACGAGGGCAGTTGCTGCGTCTACGAACAGGGATTGACCCCCTGTGTGGGGCGTTTTCATTGAGGGAGTCAGCCGGAGGGGTAGGGGACAAGTTGGGAGGGGTCACCCCAGGCGGGGAGGTGTAGTTGTGTGAGGTGTTGCAGGGGTGGCGAGGGGGACGGGGACAGTTGCTGTGTCAATGAGCAGGGTTTGACGCTCGGTGTGGGGCGTGTTGATTGAGGGAGACAGCCGGTGGGGTAGGGGACAAGTTGGGAGGGGAGGTGGATGAGGGGTGTATGGGGTGTGTGGAGAGTAGTTCTTTGATGATGTGTATGTCTTCTTTGATCTGAGTGAGGGTGGCCATGATGTTGTCCATCGTGGGGTAAGTGGTGGAGGTGGGGGTGGCGATTAGAGGTGAGTGACTGACCAGGGAATTCGCGGGCAGGTGGGAGAGCAGGGCTGCGTTGTGTTAGTGTACAGGAAGGTGTTATGGAGGGGAGAGGTTTTGGGCGGGAGGGGTGTGGATGGGGTAGGGAGGGGGTTGGTGGTATGAGGGAGGGTATTAATGGTAGGCGGGGGGGTCAAGGTGTAGGCTGGAAGACTGATAGTAGTGGTGGGGGTGCAGGAAGGGTAGTGGGGGCTGCAGGGGCGTAGCTAGAGCTTGTGGCGCCCGGGGCTATCCCTCAGATTGCCGCCCCTTGAATCTGCAGTCCTGTGATTGCGTGAGGTTTAGTCTCGACTCGAATTTTGAATCTCACCTCATTGTCAATTTTCGGGCACAGATATTTTTCACATGTATCATTGGAATGCTAGTTTTACATTGATCTATTAACTAGTGCAAGTAAGTGTTAACTATCTGAATTCGCAGTTGTGGAGGGCTGCGCACAGCAACCACGGCCACTCGCTTAATTATACTGGTGTGATTTTTTAAAATACTTTTAAGCATTTTTGTCAGCCTGCCTGACTGTGACTGCTATGTGTGTCTCGCAGGCTCTCCCGAGGCTTGCCCATCAATCATGCTATCACGCACATGCTCACTGCGGCGGCCTGAGTCGGTGAATCAGCTGACTAATGAATTTATGTTAAAGGCCTGTGGCAATTGAGATTTGTGTTAGGGGTAGGGCCTCTCACACCCTGTTAAAGTCTGGGCCCATCTCTGATTGTTTTGACCTATGTTCCTGACAGCCTATGTCCCACCCCACCACTTGCGCAGAGACAGAACAAAACCCATAGAGGATTAGTGTTGAATTAGTATAGTGAAACATGCAAGTAAATTTTAAGTGGTCGATAAATTAGTCAGTTATTTGGATTCGGAAGGATAGAAGAGCAAAAACAAGGTTTGTATTTATATATAGTGGAGATATGCAAGGAAGGATCAAGATAAATGTGTAGGAGACGAGGGAAAAGTGGGGAGATAAGAGGGTAGAGAAAATGAGAAAAGGGAGATGAAGAAGGAGAGAGGGAATCATGGAATGTAGCCGTTAATGGAGAATGAGGGGAGGGAGGAAAGTGGAGAGATAAAAATGGGGGCGGGTGTGGAATCTAGCATGGTAGAAAGGAAAAATAGGAAAGAGAGGGACTGGGATATTCAGACAGTGATGCAGGCACCTGGGGAAGTAAAAAGGTACAGAGAAGCAGAAGCATTGCTTTCATTAGTGCAGCGGGTGCAGTGGCACCTTTGCTTGGGGGTGTTTGAGACCCCCTGCAGAGAGAAGGGAATAGGTGAACCGAAATAACCAGCAGCCTGGTAAATAATTTAGACGCCTGTGGCATCCTGTTTATATCTGCATTTAATTCCCAAGTGAGTTATCACTTCATAATCTAGTTTTAACTCGCTTTAAAAATATCTAGGCCTGAAAATCTGGTTGTACTCCGCTATAGTGAATTGCTTGTATTTCGACATAACTTCCAACACAGGAATCCTTGTTGTGAAATCTTTGTGAAAAACGTACACAAACCCTACTCGCTCCAAATCACTTACAAAGAAGAAAAGGGAATGAGAAAAAGAAACAAAAGGTTGACAGAGGAGTTAATGCAGCAAAATGGAAAGTAAGAGTTAAAAAAAGAAAAACGTTTTGAAAAACTCAAAGGAGAAGAGCCAGAAATAAAAAAAAGCAGCAATTAAAAAAAATGTTGAAAAAGAGAGAAATAAAGAGGAATTAATGCAGCAAAATGGAAAGTAAGAGTTAAAAAAACGAAAAACGTTTTGAAAAACTATAGCATGTACACACAAGAGCAAGCAGCAGGAAAGGTAAGTCTGAGAATCAATGCAACAAACTAGAAAAGTGTGCAAACGGCAAAGCAAAAACAGGAAGTTCACAGTTTTTCCAGCAACAAATGCTTCCATATATACTGCTCTGTGTATCCCTTTTTCCCGATCCTACCTTCCAGCATTTCTCTGAATTCCTGGGCACTGCAGTCTTTCCGGGGCGATTGAAAGCCTTGCGCGAGGGCTGGGCTGGCCAAACATTATACCCAGGGCCGTCATTGGTAGCGCTTTCGCGCGCTCCAAGATTGACGGCCCTGGGACGTCACGGGACCGGACACACAACCATAAACGTGGTACGTCGCGCACCGCATCGCCATGCTGGGAGGTGGTGGTGCGTGCACTGCAGGCAGGCTTTACAAGCTGAAGCAGGTGCGCTTGCCTTCAGTGTCCCCCACATAAATTATAAAGGCTACCGTCACGGGTCACAACACAAGTGCCGCGCGGCTGCCGCCCACAGTTTAGTGCCGCCTGGGGCGGACCGGCCCCCTCGCCCCCCCCTAGCTACGCGACTGGGGGGCTGAGAGTAGGAGGGGAAATGGGATTGGAGATGATCCTGTTGTGGGGAGGGGGGATAGATTAAGAGAGGAGGTGTATTCTGCGTGGTTGGTTAGAGGGTAGTGTGGACTGAGAATGGGGGGGATAAAAGGGGGGATTTGTCGATATGCGTGTTGTTGTGGTGTTGGAATAGGCTAGGTGTGTTGTGGGTGGGAGCTGTGTTGTCAGGGGTGAGCGGAGTGTTAATGCCAGCTGTAGGTGTGGGAGGAGAGTTGATGGTGTGTGAGGATGTCCGAGGGTTTGTAGAGGGGGTGGGGGTGTGAGAGGTGTATGATGGGGAGCGATCTGTGTCTGTGTTTGAGGCGTGTGTGACAACTGCCTGGTGCTGAACTGGGATAGAGTTGTTGTGGTTGGGAGATGGGAGGTCAGGGGTGGTAGATGTGTCCCTGATTGGGGAGTGTGTAGTAGCTAACTGGCGAAGTAGGTTAGAAGTGTTGTGGGTGGTGGGAGCTGTGAGGACATGGCTGGTGGGACTGGAGGAAATACGAGTGTTGGTCCGTGAATTGAGGAGGTGCTCTTTGAAAGTGGGGAACAAGTTGTCTAGTAGTTCCAGGTTCCTGTCTGTGGATTGAGAAAGGACAATCCCATTATTGTATATAGTTATGGTGGCTTTACATGGAAAGAGTGGGGATGGTGTGATGGAGAGAGTTAGGCTATGAGCGGCTTTCCTGGTGGAGGAGACGGTGAGTAGAGTGAGGAACGTTTCTCTCCATTGAGCTCTGCGTGTGGTGTGGAAGATGATATCAGTGTTCAGGGATCCATTGACCGGCGAGGAATAGGTGTCAGCAAAGGGGATTTCTGGGTGCGACCTAAGGAAGTTGTGTTTAAAGCGTTTAGCGGCTTTTTTGGTGAGTGTCGGTGGGTAGTTGATTTTATATGTGTGATTGCCGATAGGATCCATGTTGGGATGGTGGTTTAGGTGGGAATGGGTGACTGCACTCTAGTAGTACACATGTGCCGAAAAACAAATATATACAGTAAGTTCCACAGTACAAAAGTGGTACTAGTGATCAGCCAGCATAACCCAAATGTAAGAATGGATTCTGAGTCTAAACAGACCCCTCGTCCATCTCACACTCAGCTTGTGCCCTCATCCATCGTGCCTTCAGTGCCTGCCCTATTTCATTGTGCGCTCAGCTCGTCCCTTCAGTTTAGGTGCTTAAAATTTACCAGCACTGTCCTGAAATGCAGAGTGAAGAGTCAGCTCTGCCAATGTATGCCTGAGCAAAAAAAAACAGATGATGGATGGATTGCTGAACAAATCAAGCATTCACCCCCAGTCACAGATCTGGGTTTAATCCATTGTTTCTTTGCTCACAATGCTACCCCAGTTTGGAGCAAGCCATATGCAAATCAGTCTTGACCCTGCTCCTTATGGGACAACATCATAGCGCTCTCCTACCTGGCGAAGAAGGCCAACACGAGGGATAAGCTGCCACTGTTTTGTTGTTTTATAGACTATTCTACGGCCTTCGATCGAGTGATCAGAAGCCGACTATGGGCAAAACTTGAGACCTGGGGGCTCCCACAAGTCCTGCTAAAAGCTATAAAAGCACTATATGAGGGGACATGGGTCCAGGTGAAATTAAGTCCAACAATTATAACAGCAAGAATCGAAACCAACTCTGGACTTAAGCAGGGGTGCGTTCTGGTCCCCCTACTTTTTAACCTGTATACAGCTGACATGGGGCAAGCCCTGAAAGACGCCATCTTAGTACCGCCAAGATTGGGGAAGCTGGTCCTGGGATCGCTCCAGTACGCTGATGACACGGTGGTCATGGACCACACCAGGGTGGGACTTCAAAGAGCTTTAAATAGCCTGACGACGTACAACAAAGAAAATGACCTACGGATAAACGTTAGTAAGACCAAGATAGTAATCTTTGGCAAATATCGGCGAAAAAAAGAAGCAACATGGATCCTGGGGGAGAACTTAATCGCTACTGCCCCATCCTATAACTATCTGGGAGTTTGGGTGTCAGAGAGGGCCACTGCAGCTAAACATCTAAAGGAGCTAAAACCAAGAATAGATAAACCAATTCTGTTTTTAAGATGCCTAAGCTATTTCTTGGTCAGCCCCTCAGCAGAACCAATGTTGACAGTACTCAGGGCAAAACTGATTCCCTCCATTACGTATGGCCACATTGCCTACCAAGGTGCATTCGAGAAAGTGGTCAATGCGGCCCAGGCGAAAGCGTACAAGTTGGTGCTACAGGCCCCTAGACAGGCTAGGAACAACAGGCTAAGGCTAGAAATAGGCCTGAATCGACCGGAGTTGGCATTACTGGGGGACCTGATAAAATACTACATCAGAGTACTGAAAGTGCCCAAAAACACCCTAAAGCATTTCTTAAAATCCACATTTGGTGAAGTGGGCTCTCCATGGCACTCTAAGCTGGCACAAGGCATTGATCTATTGAAAATTGAGGGTAAGAGCTTGCACCTCAATGAAATACCATACTCAGCCTGGGCACAAGCCGTAAAGCGTCAAGTCCAGTCCATCTCGTTCGAGTTTGATCTTCTATCGCTACGGCACAACCCACTAACGTTGGCCCTGGATAAGTCTTATACTCTCGGGAAACCCCAACCATACCTGCGAGACTCACTAACAACTCATGCTAGAAAGAAAATCCTGTATCTGCGCCTCCTGGCTCTCATGATCACGGACTTTAATCCAAAATGGGAACGAACGGACGGTGCCACCGCCTGTCGATTATGCAACTACCGCAGAGAGTCATGGTTACACCTGCTATGTTGCTGTCCAAAGTTGGCCAGCGATCGTCATCGTTTGCTGCACCCGGCCTTACGGAATCTAGGCCATAGAACCTGCAGAGAGGCCTCGGGCTGGTGCTTCTCAGAAACTACGACCTGCCTATTAGCCAGGGTCGGTAAGTTAACCCACCAAGTCAAAATGGCACTCGACCTCCATCAAAAGGCCATAGATCCTAAGAGTCTCGACACTGTGCAAGGAGCACCATCTGGAGCACAAACGAGTGTCAGTCTACAGCTAACTTAGGGAACTCCCGCTAAGTAATTGGAACAACTGGACCCAGAAACTATACCAGGGTCGGACAAGGGTCCAACGAAGAACCCATCCTTGGTGATGCGCAGTGAAAACGTTCATGTCAAACCTCCACACTTTCCCAAGACTCTAATTGGCGTAAAGCTAAGGAACAGACAAAAACTTTCCTTCTTCTAATAGAACTTTGATTGGACAAAAAAGGGGCAATATTAGCCATTATTCTATTTTAAAGTTGTACATATGGTTTTACTGGGCGACGGGTACATGGGGGGGGGGTGATGATCTTTGTGTTTTATACTGTAAAGATTTTAAGTAATCGCACAGTTTAATAAATAAATATTTGCTCCTTATGGGAACAGTCCAGCCCATACTGGACCAGAAGCAAGAATTGTGCCTGGTCAACCTGTGATACATGCTCTCCCCATCTCATTTTATGTTAGCATTATTTCCAACCCAACATATGCTCGAACATCATTCATGTTGTGCTTACTTGTACCAAATTAGCCTCAAAATACTATTCTATAATGACCTGAATGTACTCCCTGTAATTGCAGCGCTTATTATGATTATACAACAGTTTATGTTTCGAATGTTTGTACCAAAAACAAATCCAGAACTTCTGGTTAGAACCTTGAAAAGGCGGCATTGAATTCACTAATGGATCCCCTTCTGATATCTCAAACAAAAAATAATTTGTTTTGTGTGCTTGCAGTCATAGAATTTTGCATCACCAAAACGTTCAATCTGCAAGCATTTGATGGTTTGTGCTCATGCTAATTTAGCCCAACAAAAGCCACAAACCTTATGAAAAACTGTGCATACCTTGTATTGCTATATAGATGTGGGCGTGATTGTCTCAACATTCTATGATTGGCCAAATGTGAAACAGTCATTAATGTGTCCCAGATATATTTTGCATCAGGTGTCATTCAAGCAAACAGAAGCAGATACGATGAATTCTTGCTAACAGTCTACACCACTGCCATCTACTCTGTGTTGCTTTCCAACATATCATGCTTGCCCGCTGTGTCACTCTAGACAAAAGCCTCGCTTATGCAAATCAGTACTGACCGTGTTCCACAGAGAAACAGAAACCCGTACAGGGTGAACCCTGATTGTAGTGGGCACTGTTCCTGCTGAGAAGACACACTATACTAATAAACTTGTTATTTTTCAATATAGAAACATTCTCAATCAGTATTCTGTTTTTTTTTAAAACTTCTTATTAAACAGTAATTCATATAATATAAGGCAACTCTAACATTTATCAGCTTACTTTTATCTTTGCTACTAATAACATAATTCACTTTTACAAAACAAATCCTTAATTTTGAAATAAGATTTCGTATTCTACAATGCAATTTCCCAATACAATGTTTCCATATGTTACAATTCCCATTTCTGTCACTTCATAGCTTTCAACTGGCCCATAGATGTCACAAAGCCCGGAGCCCAATGCATTTCGGGACTCCCAGGTTCCTTCCTCAGGGGCAGGGTTCAGGAAACAAAGGGATTATCATTGTATATATTACTACTTGGCCTTATTAGGCCTCATCAGTGGAATATAGATTGTATCCTGTGGCACCTGGAGCAGTGGACCCACAGCTGGGCATACATTTGGCCATATAGGGTGTTACATCCAAAACACAAAAAGTGATTCGAGGAATGCTTGCCAATTGTCTAAATGACTGGCAATCATTCTGGGCAGCATTCCAACCCACTGTTTTCACCCTCTATGCTACTCTAGACTGAGGCCTGACTGGCAGTTCAGGATGGGTTGTTCCCAAGAGGGACATCATCAGTTCTAATTTCCATAAAGCAGGCCTCTGTCTAGCGTGGCACAGTGGGTGAACACTGATGTGTTGAAATGCTACCTTGAGCTATTGTCAGCTATTTAGACTATTTGGAAATATTCCTTGAATCATATATTGGGTATAGATGTAACAACATAATAAGACCAAATATATGCATTTGCATTGATTCCTCGCAGAAGAAACGTCAACTATTTGATGCAAATGTTACAGCAAATAATTCGCACCATTTTAAAAAGCAGACAGGCTAGAGATTATGAGTAGTAAGAAGGAGGCCTTCAATCTATTTATAGATTCAATAGGGTGTGCACAATCAGAAATGATATGTGCATTGTTATGACTTGGATTAAGAAATAGGGTCACCCATCAGAACCAAGGAGGAGGCTTCGATACAAACCAAAGACGAATTTACTCCCAAAGGCTATTCATAGATGAAGGAGCAAATGTAACACATTGAATCAAACCTAAATCAATACAGGAACTGAATTGTGTGAGCCTGTGTCAAAACAACTATTTTTCTCACATATAATCATTATTTAAACGTATTTAAAAATCATTATAATTAATTATGGACATTCATATAAGCACAAATTACGTAACACAGTTGCAGGAAGAACTATAAACGACACATTCATAAATCTTTAAACAAGTTCCACACCACCAATATTAATTATCCCTACACATTTATGAACCAATACTTTATTTGTATATTGGAAGTTGATTACAAATTGAAATCGTTGACACGTTTCAGTTGATTAGTTAGTTGTCTTCACCTTCTTCAAGACTAAAACTTTTGATAAACTTCCAGGTAACCAGTAAGATGCACACTATTTTGAAGTTACACCATTAAAACCATCAAACAATCCAAGACAACAAAAAATTGGCAAAATTATGGGCCATATATGCACATCTCCCATTAGAGAAACATCTATAATACAATTTAGATTCGTTTTATTCTAGAGATGGAATACACAAATATCCTCCCCACGTGCATAAAACATAGAATGGGGAGATAGAAGTAGTTGCTAGCTCTAGGCTCTATAATGAGATCTCTGATATGCTATGTCAGTAATGCGGAACCCAGCATTGCCAATACCGGGGGTCACTGGTAGGAATGTATCCCACTATTACCAGGTGATCACAAGTTATTCACCTATAGGCCTCAATGGAATGGTGAATAAAATGCAGAAATGGGTTCTACTATACCAACTTTGGCATACAAAGCCATAATTCTGGACCTTTTTCTGACGACAAAGCGCTCCAAACATGACTTGGCAAATTTGTCCAAGGTAAAGAATACAGTGCCCTATTAGTGTATCAGAGATTCCTGGTGCAGTGAAAGTGTACCACTTGTGATCATTTTTCTGGCGGGAACTTCATTTTCAACCAAAACAGAAATACTGGACCACTCATAACAAGGGGCTTCGGGGCAAGAGATCATTCCATTTGTAGTGTATACTTCGGAAATGACCACTACTGATAAGTAATCAGACCAACGCTGCCCATTTGGCAGTTACAAGCTGTAGTGAATACAGTGGTGCGCACTATTTAAATACTCACCTTAGCTTCTGTAACAGAATTGCAGTGTGATGGATCCCTCTGCTGACGTCAGTGGCGCCTCCCCAGCCACCTCTGCTTCATCCGCTCGTCCTTGGGCCTCAGCGCCCTTTCTAAGTGCCACATTCCCAAAAGGAAAGGGCTTTGGATTTCAAGAGGTGCTCGTCTTTGTTCTGTGGTTTTTCTGCCCGAAGCTGTCATAAGCATCCCCAGGAGTGTGCTTCAGATGTCATCTCAGAGCACCAGCCCAAAGGGAAGAGACAGAGCTGGGAATCAAAGGAGACGCTGCCCCTGTAATTAGTGAGTACGACGTTTGTAACAAGAGACAAGCGGCCATTTTATTACACCGTGTATTATGGCTAATTGAGGCCAAGGAACCTGCAAAGCTACAATTGTAATGCTTAAGGTTTAGTTAGCAAAGCTTTCATATCCTTTTACCAAGCAACATTTTTTGTTTTGTATGGAAAGCATAAACAAGATTTATTGGCACTGCTGTTCCTGTCAGAATTATATTTTAAATTACATTTAAATTTAGATTAACAACACTGGAAGGACACCTTTCTCGGGTAACTTGGAATCTGTTTAGTAAGTCACTCTATATTTAGAAAAAACAATTGAAACTTATTTGTGGTAAACATTTAGGGCTTCATTTACAGGACAGGGCATAATGGCACTTCTGATAAAAAAAACATGGTGACCCGCACTTCGTCCCCCCGCTTCACTTGGAGTGCAGTGGAAGCTCGTGGTACTGATGGTGGAGTTTGTCACTACAGACTCCACGATAGTCTCCCTATGACAGTAGGAATAGCTTCTGAGGGGTCGTCCAATCTAAGGTGGTCCCAGTATTTCCATACCTACCTATTTCATTCTTTTCTGAGATCACTACTCAAACTAAGTTGCGTACAGAAAAGATCCCGTAATGTCCCCAGAGTACCGAGGAAAATGTTTCCAGTGGGTGAGGTATATAAGTTATGTTATGCCCAACAATGTACCTACAATTTAGGGTTTGCTCTTCATCCAACTCATAAAAGATAACCTCTCCACTATGCTGGCAAGGTTGTTATATGTTAGTGTCCCCTGAATTGCTCTACATTTGTCAGCCCAACAGCTCCTGGCATGGAGAGCCCTGCTTCTCGCTAACAGTTGTTCGGTGACTGAGCTAACAAATTTCAAGTTAAGTCCTTAATTCAGGGTTTCATTACTCATCACCCAAGTTGACTTGTTTAATCCCTAAATCCACATGAATTATTATCCTGTGTGAAAATTGAGGAATAATTTGCACTTACTATAGAGTCTAAGCGAGAACAATACAGTCACATATGTACCTAACAATCACATCAATCGTATCAGAGGCCAAATTCCGTGCCACAAATTATTGTGAACATTTCTTTTTATCTTGTACTTTAGCTGTTGATATGCGCATTGTGATGATTGCTCAGAAATTGAGTGTATATATATTGTAATGTATTTTCAAGAAAGATAATATTACACATTTTGTATTTTTGCCAAAGTGTTGTGGTACTGAATTTGGCCTCTGAGACGACTGACGGATGATTATTAAGTACATATGTGATTGTATTGTTCTTGTTAGGAGAAACTGAGTTCTAGGCTGTTTGCTATATGCAACTGCACCATTCTCTAGTGAGCAGACTAGGCCCGCTATCCGGGTTTGTCCCCCCATACCCAGTGCTCACGTACTTTAATACATGGGACCAGTTTACGGACGTGATGTAAGAGCTGTATAACCTGCTCTGCCATTTATACTCACAGCCAATAGTGGAGCACCAGAGAGAAGTCTGGCGGACCCGTTTCAAGGTGGAATACGAGGATGAGGGCTGGGTGTTGATACTGGAGTACCTGGAAGGCGGGACCTGCGAGGCCCAGAGGAAGTACAGTCTTTTTAAGATCCTTCAGGGCTGGCATTGGATACCAGCATTGCTCTACGTCACGGGTCTGCTGCTCCACTCCTCCTGTTGGAGGTGCGACCATGCATCCTGTGAAATGGTTCACCTTCTTGCGGAATTCCCCGTGGTCCATCCTTTCTGGACCACAGTAGCGACCATGTTGGGGAGGATATACCCACCCTACTGTTGAGTCGGCTGCTTCTCCTGGACGACCTGCCAGACCTCCCACAGCTACCACCATGCTCACTGTCTCCTCAACACTGATCTCACAATTCTGCATACTGGGTCTCTGGCGCTCTCCGCAGGTCCCAACCCATGGGGAATGACTAGCAGCGATGTGTAGGACTGACTCCTACGAGAAGGTGATCTATAACCTGATAATTAGGGCTGATGAGTTCTTCCTTTCTTGGTCCCCCTTCCTAGGGGGAAACTGATCCCCTGGTGGCTCTCCCTGCCTTTGTTTGCCCATCCACGTTCCCTTTTCTCTCTCCCCCGCTCCGCTCTCCCCCAGGCGTTTTCGCTTGCTTACCTGTTACCCTGGCTCTGCCAACACCCCCTCCCCTTTTGTCGGATTCACATATATCACACTTAAAAATGGAATCACTCTCTTATACTTTTGCTGCTTGTATTGGTATTTGTGAATTCAATACAATAAATTCAACACAAAACTGCATTACAACACCTTGGAATTAAACCGGGACTATCCAAGGATTCTAAGAATTAAATGCAGTTATCCTAAACACTTGTTCCAGTGCCACATACAATGCTACTGCGCAGCTGCTTCTCATCGAAACGCCTGATCAGACTTCAATGTATTGTAAACCTTCAATAAAGACTGAACTCAAGAATATCGGAACAGTCCGTCATAATGCCTAAGCCTCAAAAAGGAGCAATTATTTTGTCTTGCGAAATTGTCAAGATTGAAGACAATGAGTTTCCAATAGATATTTTCACAGAGTTAAAAATAGCTAATCAGTCACCTCATGCGATCCACGTTTTTGAATATCAATACATGAGTTATGTTTATAACATTCACGGACTCCAGGAATTAAATGCAAAAGCACAGTCAAAATACAGAAGTAAACAACTCCACCACCTGCAACTGGGCAGCTGGCTGATAAAAAAAACCTGATCAACAGTCAATTTAATACTACCACCGAAGAGGCATCTCCGGTACACAGTCAGTGTAATCAAAAGGTGTAAACATGTCACTTGAACAATTTGGTCTCGTGAAATTGTTGGTAGTGGAAACAACTAATAGATAGTAGCTTTTTCACAACACTGAAAATCAATTACAGTGAAGTTAGCATAGTGAATGTTGCAGTCCATTATCACTTGATTTTGGACGGCAATTTGCCAGTGCCTGTGCTCTGGAACTATGCACTGTTTGAGAGCTGCAAATGAATCATGACTTCCTGAGGTCAAAGGACAACCAGTGTATATAAGCAACATTCCAAGATATTCCGAAGCAGCCAATGCTTTTCGCATTAGGGTTCAGGATGTCCCTTTGATCCACCGGAGAGCATCATGATGTTTGGTCTAAATAAAGTCTCTGTTTCGTTTGAATCTTTTAAATTAGAAACAAGTGTTTGGCAAGAAAGCCTGCTCTGGCGAACATGTCGTGAGATGTTTTAGATTCCATCATATTAAGAGAATCTTGCAGATCCTGATGGTGAGGCAACGAGAAAGGATACACGGCATGTGTGACAGGCTCTGTGGCTTAAACGCTTTCCACTGTGACCTGGAGGTCACAGGTTCAGTCCACACAAGGCTAACTCAGCCCTCCATCCTTGTGATGTTGGTAGGCTGTGTAACATTAAACTGAGCACTAGGTGGCGCCATGACAACCCTTGCTGTGAACAAGCGGGATACAAGATTCTCCATAAACTAATGCTATTAGGTGCAGTGTTTATTGGCTCACTAACCGAGTTATGCATCATTATATTAAAACAATTCATATGATTATTTCTGTAATGTAAACTACTTAGGCCTAATCGCTATTGTGGTGAGTACACCCGAAGTTCAGTGCACAATAACTTGTATGAGCTCTCACAAGGCTATGCAGCTGATTACGAGTCAGGGGAGTGGGATTACCTCATGGAATTCTGTTCTGCCGGATTCCAAGTGGGTTGGGGTTTCCAAACCTAGGGGTCAATTAGGATGGTGGACGGATCGCCACCGCCATGCAGGCGGTGTCGATCCGTCCGCCATCCTTGCCCTTCCGCCACCTATTTTCCCCCGGCCATATTACAATGGCGGGGGGGGGACCGTGGCGGACAGTAAGACCGTCCGCCGCTTTTCCACCACGGTCGCCTTGCGACCGCGGCGGAAAAGCTCTAATATGGTGGCGGTGTCCATCAGACACCGCCAGCCATATTAGGATGTGCTGGGGCTATGCAATTCCGTGGCGGCATTGCCACGAAAAGGCATAGGTCCTTGCTTTGGGGGCCCGTTGCGGGCCCCCAGGGTGAAGGGGGGTGGGGGGTACCCCCCTGCATTTCAAAATACAACATGGCAGGCACCGCCCGCCGCAATGTTAAAAATGCGGGATGCACCCGCCACTGTGGCGGGTGCATCCTAATTCCACGGACGGGACCTCCGCACCTGTGGCGGATGGTCCCGTCCTCAGACAGGATGGCGGATGGACTTTGTCCGTCCGCCATCCTAATGGACCTCTATATTTGACTGGGTCTGAGAGAACCATACCCGATGTTTGTGGTGTTAGTTGTAGCCAGAATAATTGCTCAGTCTGCAGTTTTTCTCCGTGTCACAGAGCAATTGTTAATTTCCTGGTGTTTTTACGACCAGAAAAATTGGGTCCCACACAGTAATGACCCATTCCACACGGTCTCAACTAGGAGTCAGAGCCTATGTGTTCTATTTTGGTTTCATGTTTTAAGTGATTTACATGTGGCATAATGTGCTTAGGAGCTGATTTCTTAGTGGTTCACATCTTTTTTCTGCCACATGTTTCACACAAGCGGCAATCTTTGGGAGTGTGTTAATTGTTTCGGGAAAATGCCATAGTAGTTGCGTAGCACTTTCACTGACTGGAAAATGCACTATCCCATCAGCTTTAGGGTCTCACAGTATTGGACTTAAGGCCTGCAGACTTTTACATTTGTGGCTCAAAATACCACTTGCACTTCTCATCTACTTGCTTTTTGTTAATGTCAGCAAATTTATGTGGGCTGTTATTCCTTTTCCTAACTTTTCCCTTTGAAGCTTCTACATTTTTTCCTTGATTTGGGTAGATTTTCTCCCTATCGTGGCCCCAGTGCTCAATTTGAGCTGGTGGTTTCCAGTGCTCAGCACCAGCATTTTTTATGAGCACCAGTTAAGGAACCATTTATTTGCAGTGAGATTAAGTGATTTTCCAGAATCACAGGATGTTGAGCCGACGCCTAGACTTGAACCTGGTTCTTCAGCTCCGAAGTCGGCAACTCTGGACATTCCATCACATCCTCTCACCCAGTTCATGGTTAGTAGTTGGTTTTGTTTTAGGCGACTTACCAACAGTTTTTGCACAAAATTTCATCCACTGACAAGATTTTGCTGTTATGATAAACTTTGCATTCTTATGAGTTTACAATCATTTTCCAATTTGCCACAGGAATTATAATTATACAGCCCTTCACAATTGAGCAAAATTTGGATTTCATTTAGTAATTCGAAGGGCTGAAGTGTAATTAGATTTTACTAGTTTGCCAATTTGCGACAGTATTTTGTGTGCAGATTTTTGCACATAATGACTTACTTCATCAATGATAATGACTTACTTCATCCACCTACTCATCTCCTCCTCGAGAGTGTTTATTACAGGAATTAATTTTGTTATATGCTGACTGGTTGGATCCCAATGTAAAAGTAAATGTTGAATCAGATGTTTTAGAAGTAGACTGGCCTATGGTAACACTGTTGTGGCCGCCGGCATGAGTTCCAGACCTCTGGGAAAGTAGTTCTGCAGTTCCTGGCGAGTCTGAGGTTGTGACTGGAAAGTAAGCCCTATCTCTCTTGGCGGGAACACTTTCCTTCAGTCTGTGCCGAAATGTTCTCCTATGAAATAACAATCTTGAGCTGGTGGCAAATGAGATTGCTTCCACTTTACAAGGAAACCAAAGTTCTGGAGTGTTTAGCCCTTAGAGGCGAATGAGCACAAATTGGCCAGCTGCGTAGGGGTAAATATATGTGAATCCCTTCTTATTGTAAATTAGCAACTTTCAAATCTAGTGCCTTCTTAAATACTCAGGGTGCAGGTGATAAGCTGAAAGGAAGGGCTGTGATACTTCCCCCAAAGCAAAGTAAATATACGTTTGAGAATATGGGTTCACCAAGATTGTATTGTATTGTATTGTAATTGCATTTATATAGCGCTTACTACCCCTGACGAGGCGTCAAAGCGCTTTTTCGGCGAATGGCATGCTACTCCGGGACCCATAGAGGATTAGTGTTGAATTAGTATAGTGAAACATGCAAGTACATTAAAAGTGATGGATAGGTTAGTCAGTTATTTGGATTTGGAATGATAGCAGAAGGATAGAGGAGGACAAAGGTTTGTATTTATGTAGCGCTTGTTGACGCACGCTATTCAGGAAGCCTACATAGAATTAGTGGTGAATTAATATGGTGAAATATGAAGTAATTTCAGTGGTGGATATTAGTCAGTTACTTGGAGTGAGAAGTATAGCGGAGGGATAAAAGGGGAAGAAAGATTTGCATTCATATAGCACTTGTTAACCCTGATGGGTGTTGAATCACTTTTCTGGCGAGTAGTACACCACTCCGGAACCCATAAAGGATTACTGTTGAAAATGAGTATAGTAAAAATAAAAAATAAAAAATATGAAGTAATTTGAGTAGTGGATATGTTATTCAGTTATTTGGGTAGTATATTAGTATAGTTTAATATGGAATTTGAGAAGTGAACATGTTAGTCTGTTAATTTCGATTGAAAAGGATAGTGGAGGGATAAAAGAGTGAAACGTTTTTTTTAGTTTTTTTTAGGTCTTAGTAATAGGAAGAGGCTTTTGGATGAGTAAAAAAGAGTTTTGGAGTGGAGGACTCAGAGGAAAGAGTTTAAAAGGTTTGTTTTAGGGGGTCGGTATAGTAAAAGAGGTGTCAGATGATACAAGGAGGGGTAGAGTAGGAGAAAGTCTAGAAAGGGTTACTTTGGCAATCATAGTAGTGGTATGGGGTTTGGGATAAATGAGAGAGTGGATGTAGAGGATATATTGATAGATGTATAGGATGAGAGATAGGGTAGTGCATTGGAAGGAGTAGTAGAAGAAGTTTGAGATGAGTCAGAAGGTTGGGCTAGAAGATATATTGAGCGAAGTATAGGCTGAGAAATAGGGTAGTGCATTGGAAATGCTAAATTAGAAGAAAGTGATAAATGCATAGATCCATAATTACATTGAAAGTATATAGATACATAAAGGAGGTAAGTATATGTAGATTAAAGATATTGATAGAGGCACAGGATGGGAAATAAGGTAGTGCATTGGATATGCTTTTTCAGGAGAAAAGTAACAGACACACAGATCCAAGTACATAGAAGGTACATAGATGCACAATGGAAGTATCTACATGTAGACCAAGGATGATTTTTATTTATTTATTATTATTTTTTTTTCTCTCAACAACATAATTATTTTACATGTTTATACAAAGTAATACACAAATATAGATACATAGCTATAGTGAAAAACAAATGTTTGTATACAGAGGGATATGCTGTAAATTTCTGTTTGCGTATGGTGCTTAAGTGGGGAAGAGCCAAATAGTTTTCTGAAGATAAGGTGGTTGTCGGTGGACCTTATGTTGGGAGGTAAATAGTTCCATAGTTTGGCTGCTTGAACAGAGAAGGATGTGCCACCAATGTTTTTTTCTTGTATGGTGGGATTTTGAGGCGAGATGCTCCTTTAGAGCGGAGGTTCCTTTGTTGAATGTGGCCGGTGATTTTATTCCTGAAGAAGAGCGGTCCCATTCCATGTATTGCTTTGTGGGTGATACAAAGCAGCTTGAACATGGATCTTCTGGCAACCAGTAACCAATGCAGGGCTTTCAAGGCAGGGGAGATGTGGTCTCGCGGTTTGATATGCAAGAGTAGTCTGGCAGCCGAGTTCTGAATCCGTTGTAGTCTTTTCATGGTCGTTAAAGGTGATCCGTGGTAGAGGCTCTTGGCGTAATCGAGTTTGGACAGAACAAGGGAGATCCTTCTCCTACCTCGCCACCAAGCCCTGGAACCTCCTCCTTACCCACATACAGCATACCCAAGACCTACTCGCCTTCAGAAGACTCCTCAAGAGCTGGCTCTATGAGCAGTAGCAGCACCCCCCTCTCCCCTTAGCGCCTTGGGACCCTCACGGGTAAGTAGCGCGCTTTACAAGTACTCTGATTGATTGATTGATTGATTGATTGATTGTAGCTTGGACCTTGCGTGGAAATCCCAAATGAGGGAAAATTTGTCGCAGCATTTTTATAGTAGCAAAGCTTGGTCTTGCTAGTTTATCCACTTGGGCATTCATCGACAGCTTGGAGTCCATGGTCATTCCGAGGTTTCTTACTTCCTTCGATATTTTAGGCAGTGATCCCAGTTCATCAGGCCATGCAGCAAGCGGGTTGTAATGTTTCCAATCACCACACTTGAGTATTTCAGTTTTTGAAGCATTCAATTTGAGATCGCTCCAGGTCATCCACTGATCCACGGCTCTGAGACAGCTGAAAATTGGTAATTTTCCAATGTCTTTGGGGTATTCCAAGTGAAGGAGTATTTCCGTGTCATCTGCATAGTTATAGCACATGAGGTGACATTTATTGATCAGTACTGGTAATGACTTCATATAAATGTTGAAAAGCATGGGCTAGATGATAGAACCTTGAAGGACCCCTGCTTTTGTGGAGTATGGTTTGGACGAGAAAGGTGGGGTATGAATGACATTAGTTCTGTTTCGAAGGTAGGACGCTATCCAGTCTAAAGCAGTTCCCTCTATGCCGGCTTCATAGAGTCTTTGTTTCAGAGTGTCATGGTTAACCGTGTCAAAGGCAGCTGAGAGGTCCAAGAGGAGTAGCGCAGCAACTCCGTTGCAGTCAACTGTATTCTTTAGGTCATCCCAGATGGCAAGGAGGGCAGATTCAGTGCCTCTTCCCGGACGGAATCCTGTTTGGAAGTCTGAAAGTATGTCATTCTCTTCAATGAATTGTGACATCTGGGCGAACGCTGCTCTTTCTATCAGTTTGCCCAGGAATGGTCCATTTGTAATGGGTCTGTAGTTGTCACGGTTCAGCGGGTCCAAGTTTGTTTTCTTCAGTAAAGGGCGTATGTATGACTTTGTGAGTTCTTCTGGAAATATTCCAGTAGTTAAGGAATTGTTGATGATTCTTCTTACTGGAGTGGCAGCAGAGGTTGTTAAAAGAATTGTCTTGAAAGTTTGTGGCGAACAGGGGTCAGAAGAAGCCACAAAAAGAATGGCTTTTTGAAGAGGCATCATTTTGAATGTTATTGATGTTAGACACAGGTCTACTATTTTCAAGTCTATGATAGGAATTATTTTTTCTGATAGTTTCCTCCTTGGGAACAAAATCAAGAACCTTCATTTACCCTTTTCTCTCTTTGGTACTGTTGCGATTGCCTTTTTCTGTAGGAGTGCTTGTATTCCCGTTCTCTTATATTGATGTATTGTCTAAAGAGTTTGGTGAAATAATGCACCTAGAGGGTGTTCTTTCAATTCTAATTGATAATCTTCTGAAATTATCTGTAAGACACATTGATTCTGGATATGATTTTTCCAATACTTAGAAAAGTGTAGAACCGGTCTGCAGCACAGTCTGGCTTTTTCAGCAAAAGCAACCCCCCCCTACTACAGGTCGATCCACGAAAGGCTGTCTTTGAACTTGTGAAGTCTACTGTATAATCTTCCTATTTCTGGACTCCGTCAAAGAGCGTCTGAAAATCTTTTGCCAAAACCTTTGACTGGGTGAGATGGCTAACAGCCTTCTGTGGCCAATGAAGATGAAATACTTGCCAAAGTGAATTCTCTTCACATACTAGGGAAATTCTGTATTAAAGTCTATTATTGGGTAATGCCTTCATGGAAATCTAGGCAATCCTCTTTTGTCTATTTCCTTCCATTCTTTTGTTAATATATTTCTCACTGCTCTGTGACGAGACAAGGCATCAGGCATGATTGGGCCATATTTTCAGAAAAATACTTTGGGTCAGTCAGTTGTTCATACTCAGGAAAATCTAGTTTCTCCCTTATGTGATTAATAACTTACGAAAGTTCCTTGTGCTTCTTCATTCTCTGATTCTAGTCTAGAACCTGTGGTATAGTCGTTAAGGGTCCTGTCTACCAATGTCTAGTAAGTCATCTGGTGATATACAGAAGATTTCGTCCTGTCTATTTGGAGAAACAGAAGGCTCTTCTTTGTGCTTTCTTTTCTGCACACTCTCTGTGCCTTGACTGTACACTGGCAATCTTTAGCCAGACCTTCTATGCTGCGCCTTTATATATCATGGCTTCCTTAGTCTTATGTAATATGGCTCTTCCCTAATAGAAACAGACCCACTGTTCGTGCGCAGCTGCACAGGAGGCCTTTCCACTAAAGTGCATCAGATTAGGGAGGCGTATAGCCAACTGAGCATGTCATTCCTTGTCGGCTTCCTGCTGAGGCACAGGGAAGAGATAAACTGGGCATGGGAGAGGCCTGACACCCGTGGGTATCCGCTATGGACCCAGGGGGGCACATGTGATGCCCCCCAAACATCCATGTACCGTGTGCTAGGCACCTCTGCACATGGTGCATGGATGTTTGTAAACATACAGTTTACCATTGCAGCTTGTGCTGAGGCTCTTTTCCGACCGCCAGCCCATGCCACAATATTAAATGGTATGTTTCCGACTAATCGGACCCTAATAAAGAAATATTGATATGAAAGTGGTAAAAAAAGTGCACTCAATTGGCGGAGGGAAAACGTTTTCAGAGTAAATGAATCATTGGTCATAAATACACCCAAAATAAAAAAAAATCTTCAGCAAGGCCTGGGATGGACACTTTGGCATGAATGACCACATGGGCTTGCAAGAGTGTCTGAATGCCTAGAGAAATCTGTATTTTGGGAAGATACCACATTGTACAATTTAAGAATTATACTGAGTCTATTATACAAGATAGAAGCTATGGCACATGCATAGGGACTCTGATGTAGTTTCTGGTGCGAAATAGAGGAAGTAAAAGTAAGTGAAGAGGTGCAAGGCAGGTACATTACTTATCCTCCACGATTAGCTTTACTGAACATCCTTGCTGACACTGGTTTAACCAGTGCAAAACTATGGTTTGTTGAGTAGGGATTCACAAAGTTAGAAATTAAGATGGGGGGGGGGCGGTGGTAATCCAGCGGACTACTAACCTGCGCAAAAATGTCACCATACATTCATCTGGGCCCATATACACATTCACTCATATAGGCTTGCTAACACCGCTGTGGGGAAAAGAGAGGGAGAAAATGTTTATAAATGCTTTAATTTAGATCAGTTACCTACCATTGCTATAATCTTTCACTGATCATGAAGTCTCTCCATAAGTCAATGGACCTATTTAGTTGAATAGTAATTGATGAATATGACATAGGTTCTTTTAACTTTTACCCTATTAAAATAACGACAGATTCAGGAAAGTTGTAAATGTTTATCTAATTATTATATGAGAAAAACAGTTTACAGTGTTAACTCCATCCTTCCGAGGAAGTAAGATCTTTACCAACATTTTGTATTCTATTTCAATGAGATTATCACAACAACAGTACCTCAGGAAAAAGAGGATAGAGAGAGAGAAGTACATTGACACAATACACAGAGATATATTTACCTAGGATGGTGTGAAAACCAGACCCCTCTGGCGAAGAGTGAATGAGTCCTCTGGGAAAGAACAGGTGACAGGGACTTCAGGACAGGATTCCGGACAGGATAAATTACCTCTTTTGGGTTTGACGCCTGTGTCTCACCCCTCCCTGACACTAACTTCCTCCTCAATTCTTCTGCGAGCTTCTTTTAATTATTCTATTACCTCCTTGATTCTTCCGCCATCTTCTTCTAATTCTATCACCTCCGTGAGTCTTCTGTGATCTTCTTCTAATTTTATTTTGCTCTAAATTCTAAATCTGCTTCTTTAAGTATTCGATCAGTATTCGGACAGCATCTCTGTCTCTCAGCGTTCTTGATATGACTGCCTTAACTGTGCTAACTAACTACCTCAATTATACTTTCCTAATGGCATGTACCACCACTAAATGTTTTAACTTTATGAAACCCTTACTTCTGATTGTATAAGCTGAGGGGATGATCATCACACCATGCTAAGTTTTTAATAATTTTCTTTAGTTCATTGTTTTAGGTTCCCGCCCATTCATTTGTTCTCCCAAGCTTTATTTCCCACCCATATTTGCAAACTTTATCAACAACAATGTATACAATTTTCAGTTGGTCATTGATTCTTCAGGATGTTCAGCTGGTTCCCAGGACATGTACCGAGAACGTCCTTGGATGAGTTTCAAGCTTTTACATCACTGTTTCGGACTTGCCACCTTTGCGCACGCGTGAAGAACCACGTGGGGTGCAGGCTTTTAGCATAACTCAGATGCCCAAATTCGAACTAATAGAGAGGTCAAAAGAGAAAGTATTAATTTCAAAATAAAATGATTTCACTGTATACCACCTATCTCTACTCTAATCCCATTTACTAATAAAGACTCTTCAAGCATTAGCATTCAGTTTATAACTCATTTTAGTTTCAGCAAAGCAGATGCTTAGCACGTGAGTTTCCAAGCGGCCATTTTAGATACTATTGCGCTGAAGCAAAGTTTTCCCTCCAAGAGTAAAAACGTTATTCTGCGTAGGTGCAGCCGACGCATGCGCAGTAGCGTTAGCAGCCATTTTAAAACACACTTGGGTTACTTATAGAACACATAGGCAAGCTTCCCATATTTCTAAAACATATGAAATGTGGTGCATATTAGTATAGCATTACATTATTAAAACTTCGTTACGGGTTTATATGAGAGGATTGCATCCGAGCAAGTCTCTTTTATACGAGTCCTTGCTCCATCAGTGGGTAATGAAGATTGCAGGTAAATAGGTCAAGCACCCTTTCCCAGATAATGAGGGAACAGTGTTTGCTGTACAAAACCTGCATCAAACCGTGTGAGGTAATCGACGTTTGTGACATACTAAAATCCCCTTAACATCCACAGCAATTGTGTAAACTAGTAAAATATCACATAGTAAATAATGTGAATTGTGCCTTAAGACTGCAATCACCTTTTAGACATTTTTCTTCTATTTCACGGTGCACCCTATTCAAGCTTTTCATAGCAAGATTTACCGAAATAGTTGGAAAAGTAGGATGCATAATCGCCATAAGCAGTTCAGCACAGTCGTCCTTTACATTTCCTTTCACCTAAAAAGTACCATTAAAACACAATATTTTTAGAAGGCATATTTTGAAATATAGGTTTTACAATAGCAATATTATCCAAAGTTGGTGTGGGGGGGCACTGTTAGATTTCCATGAACCTGGAATTAAGTTGGTTTCTTGGCTTCCTCGCATGCCCTCCAGTTGTCTTCTGTTAGCAGGATGTATTTATACCATTCACATTTCCCAGACAAATGTAGAGATAATAGAAAATTTCAGCGTGTAGTTTTATTGTCTCTTGCAAACATAGCATAGTTTGTGTTTTTGTATTTCTATGCCATTGCAGAGTTTTCGTCTGTTTGGTTGTAGCTTTATACCCTTTTAGCATTTATGAAGCTTTCTTGAAATACTCTTGGAAAACTGTACCAGTCTCAGCTCTAAGGACAGTAATGTGCCTTCCTTTTTCCCAATGTACAGTCAAGCATTGTGGAATGCCAGTGTCTCTGTGCAATGTCACGTTTTCACACGTATTTTTGTTATATAGGGCGACTATAGTGAGTTTCTGTCAAGAATAGTTAGATCGAAATCCAGTTGTTTGTGGCATTGATGCCATGCGAGTGGGTAACCAAAATAATTCGGAAGTGTTGTGACATCACATGGGGAAGTGCTCACTTTCGCTTTGTTTTGCCTCGTCACCTTGGTTCTGAAAGCAGCAGCATTATGCAGGGGCGGAGTTTGGGAAGTAAGATGGGGGGTGGGGTGGGGGGTGATCTTCAGATTCTCCGACAATCACGCTCGCATATCATGGCAAGATTCATACTTGAGAAGCTGAACATGAGGGAGCTTAAGGGAAATGGAAAGGGAGAGCCGTGCGGATTGTTAGGGGTAGTTTGTAAAATAACCAACATTTTATTTATTTATTTATTTATTTATTTTGAAAGTTTTATATAGCGCGAACAAGATCTTTGCAGATATCAGAGAGCTTTACAAACGAAGGTTATAGCATGTGAGTACATAACAATTGCGGTGGGGAAGGTACATGTGGGAGCATAGTCAGACTCAACAGCATAGTCAGATCAGACAGATACATCAATTATGATACAAGTACAAATAAGTTACATGTGGGAGCATAGTCAGACTCAACAGCATAGTCAGATCAGACAGATACATCAATTATGATACAAGTACAAATAAGTAATAGCGTAAACAATCAGGAAGGTCAATAATACGAGTCATACAAAAATGCAAAAGATCAGTAGAACTGAATGGTACATTGACTGTAAATATCATACCCAATAATAATTCAGGTGTATTTAGCCATGAGGATAGCTTTTACTTCTTTCTTAAAAAGTATGGTGGAGGAGATGAGCCTGGTTTCGGGGGGGAGTGAGTTCCAGATCCTGGGTGCCATTCCTGAGAAGGAGCGTTTATAGGTTTTTTCCTTGCGAAATCTTTGGGGCTTTAGCAAGAGATTGTTAGTGCCTCTGGTGTTCTTGGAGCCTCCAGAAATCGTCAGCTTCTGAGCGAGGTATCCAGGTGAGCTCAGGTGGACAGCCTTGTGCGTCATGCAGGCGATTTTCAGATGTATTCTGGCTTCAAAAGGCAGCCAGTTCAGGGATTTCAGATCAGGGGAGATGTGTGAATGTTTTTTTGATCCAGTGATGAGTCTCGCTGCGGCGTTTAGGGAAGCTCTTATAGGTGCCGTAGTAGTTAGGGGGAAACCGCAGAGGGCGATGCTGCCGTAGTCTATTCGAGGGATGACTAGTGCTTGTACCGCAGTATGGAAATCTTTGGCTGGGAGGAAGGGTTTGAGTTTCCTTAAGGTATTGATCTGGTAGTTCGCACCCTTAGTTGCTTTGTTGATGTGTTCCTGCATGTTGAGGTTGGTGTCGAGTGTTATGCCTAAAGATTTTGCTGAGTCCACGATGGTAGGATGAATATTGAGTGCCGTTAGGTGTTTAAGCCAAATTTGAGCGGTAGTGATTTTCGCGGGAGGTGAGATCAGGAGGAACTCTGTTTTAAGGGCATTGAGTTTGAGATGATTAGCGGCCAGCCATGATTGGGTGCTTCTGATCGTTGAATTCAAGAGCATAATGTCTTTGGGTGATTGTAGTTTGAGATAAAGTTGGGTGTCATCGGCGTACATGTGGAAGTGAACATTGGATGCTTGTAGCAAGGTGGTGAGCGGCTCCATAACTAGGTTAAACAAAGTAGGGGATAGTGAGGATCCTTGTGGGACGCCTAGCGATACAGGTATTGGCGAAGACATCAGGTTGTTACTCTTGAATTTCTGCGATCTGTTGTGTAGAAAGGACGTGAACCACTTGAGCACAGTTCCAGATAGACTCATTCTTGTGTTTAATAGATCGAGTAGATTCTCATGTTTAACGGTGTCGAATGCAGAAGAGAGATCAAGAAGGATGAGGAGGCAGGTATCGTTTTGATCTAGGATTTGGAGGGCGTCGTCAATTATGTGAATCATAGCAGTTTCTGTACTGTGGTCTGCTCTAAAGCCTGATTGATGAGGGTTGAGTAGATCAAACTGATTTTTATTTTATTTATTTATTTTGAAAGTTTTATATAGCGCGAACAAGATCTTTGCAGATATCAGAGCGCTTTACAAGTACAAGGGGGTGATAGAGTAGTAATTGAGGTAATTAAGGTACAAGGTGCATAGTTACATAGGTAGTACAAAATACAAGGGGTAGGTCACAGGTGAGGTAGTGTCGGTCCAATGACCATAGTCAAACAGTTGCACCAATAGTATCACAGTACAAAAATAAGGAGCATATACTTGTTTAAGCGTGCTTAAAATGCTTTTGGAGATAGCATGAAGGTATAGTTGAGGTAGGTGTGTGCAGGGTGTATAGTCACACAGGTGCATCATGTTTTAAGAACTTCAAAAGGGAGAGGAGAGAAAGAGTATGCATGTTTTTCTCTGTTTGTGCATGTAGAAATACTAGATGAAATCCAACAGACCTCAACATAATCGACTGAAAACACCTATATCCAACTTTTTACTACAGAATGTATTCATCAGGGGGTGCAAAACCGTGCAACACCCCAAAACAACACCCCTGAAGTTACGCCCCTGGCATTATGGTGGTTGGTGGTCTCGCCTGCCTTTTTCTGCCTTTCCCAGGTCTCCAAAGACCCTATGAAAGTAGGAGAACGTAGGCAGCACTGCGCCTGCCCCAACCATCTTTTCCCTCATCTCGCTCCATGCTGACAGGAGAAGTCAAGTAGTCCTGGCAAGGGACTCTCGGAGAGCAGCAGTCACTTGGAGACTGATTCTTTAGGAAGGAGTGATGCAGGGTGGTACAGAAGGTTTTTGAGGACGACTACAGCAGGGCAGCGATTTAAATTTCAATTTGGACTGGGGGGTTGTGCAGAGGGCAGTGCAGGATGGGTGAGAAGAGACCAATTATTATCTTTTATTTCCAGTTTGGGTGGAGTGGGGCATATAGGGGAGTTATAAAACAAAGTGGTCTGTGTGATTGGCAGAATGCCAGGTATTTTTTTTATTATTTGGATTTAGGATATGTGAGGTAATTTTCAGAGGTATTCAAGTGGGGGCCAGGAGACCAGGTATTTTATTTTCAGTTTGGGCGGGAAGGTGTGGTATATATTGAGGGTTGTGGTGATGGATGGCAGGAGGCCAGGTTTTTTCACATTTTACATGGTATGTATGGTTCACCCATCACTCCTCTGCCCCTGTGTATATCTTGGACGCAGGTACAGATGACTTAGAGGGGCCTTATATAACAGAAAAGAGCAGATGGCTAAAATAACAGAGATATTTTCTCCTCGTTGTCCAGAATGACATCAAATTGACAACAAGATTGAATCTTTATTTCTTTATGATATGTGTTGCTCTCGCTGAGAGTCACTAGCTTGAATAGTAGACTTACATCTGGGTATTCGCTGCTACGGTATAGCAACAGTGCAAAATAAAAGACGTATTTTATTATTGGGGTGGGGGTTTAGCACTGAGGGGGGCATGGGGAGATGGCAGGGTGTCCGGTATTGGTTTTTGGTGGGTGCATGTGAGCGGTAGAATGGTCACAGGGTGTTGGGATGATGGGAGTGTGCAGCAGGAGTAAAGAGGCCATATTATAAATAGAGAGCACTCGCCCACTCTGTGTTGCTCCGCATCTTGAACTAGATGAAACAGAGCACCCTATTACACAGTTGCATGAAGGGGTATAGTAGTCATGCGCACAACATGGTTTAACCTACCTCAGCCCTCTACTCTTGAGTACCCCTGGGAAGGCTCTTTAATTACAGAAAGGTTTGCCGTGAAAGGCAAGCGCACTGTTTGAATGCATCATTCCACTTTTCACTGAGGTGGTAAACAATAAACTTGACCTCATATTTATATGGGGACAGGCATTATTCATGCACCCACCTGCAAGGGGATGTCTAGGAGGGGGTCCCTGAGATCCCCATGCCTTGCTCCAATGGGACAGCCTCGGTGGGGGTGAACACAGTGTGGCACAGCACACCTTCTGACAGCCTCTATGCCTCTGCCTCTGTATCTATAAGATGAATTCCCTCAACTGCATGGGGCCACGCCCTGATGCAAATTTGGCAAAGCACCTTGGGACAGATGGGCACCCTCCATATTACAGAAGGGACCATGCAAGTATCTGCACCCCCTTCTGTAATATGCAAATGTCCGATGTGCCATTCGGGCACATTATATATTCAGTCTTCGGTGTAATACAGGACAGGAGGATGAGGCAGCTCAGGCCATGTTGTATAGGGCTCCCCATGACTTCTCTAACTCTGCATATGTTGAAAGCAGGGCAGATAATTTGCGTAGGCCATACATCACATACAATTGTAGATGGGTAGCAGTGAAAACTGGGGGTGTTTTTCACTTGAGGGTTCTGATGACATGACTATCAGACCCTCTCAAACAAACACATCCCTGTTATTCTGTATTTTATTTATAGGTATTTATTAAATCCCTCGCCCCCCCACAGAAACACACCGCATTCCCCAGTGAAGGAATTCACTGGGAGATGGAGTCCACATACCGTGGCTGTGCGAGTTTACAAATCTTCAAGGCTAACCGTGCCTTGAAACCCCAACCCTGCACGCTTTTGTGGGATTTAGGGCCAGATGCATTAAAGGGTTTTGCCCCTTCTGTGTCTTTGGGAAAATGTGTTCATGCTTATGGCCCTTAGTCCCATAATATAACACAGAAGTTGGTTAATTGTATGTATAACAGCAATGTCACAATTTGTGATTGAATGAAGTTGTAAATCAAGACATTTGCAGTAGTAAATGTGATCTGTGAGCACAAATGGCGTTGTGAATCGGGCTCACGGTGTATAATGAAGGAGACATTGACTTACCTAATGAATTGCACTGCAGTATGTTCAACAGCATCTGTCTTTTGCTTCAAGATCCCCCAGCAGAAAGTAGAACAAACTAGCAGGGTGGCACATGTGCAAATTAGGAACAGAACAAGGGAAAATGCAAAAAATCCCAAGATTAAGCTTTTAAAAGCTTTTACTTTGTTTCACAAGTGGGTATTTGGGTAAAAGAGCGGCTCATATGGAGATGCAAGTTACTGCATTAGAAAACATGGGGGCCTGCAATCCCTGTATAAAAGCCTCTCTCTAATTTCCTAATTACAGGCGACTTGTGATGTATCTAGCTACCTTTAATGAAGAGATAACGTAGCCACTCAACTGTAAGTACTTATTATAGTTGAGGTCAATTGTCACAATGCCTGCTGCCAGAGCCAGCAGAGAGGGTGTTAGGCACTTCAGCTGAAGTTTAAAGAACGAAAACAGGAACTGCATTTTCCTTCTTCTGATATGTTTTCTCTAAAAAGAAAAGCATTTAGCACATTTTAGATAGTTATGGCAACATGTTTATTTTTTCACAATATAGGCCATTACGGGAAGGATAAAAACTTTGCATGTTTTAATGCAACATTTTTATTCTGACTAACTTGAAATTCAACATAATATCTTTAGGCCAAACGTAGTAACTGCTTTTGGTGTGTTTAATTTCGCAGTACAGATTATGATTATGTTCATCGGGCCTGCAGTGAACATTAAGTAGCAGGACACAAATGATTTAAGAGATTTGTGGTCATGGTGTGATCATTTATTATAAGGAATAAAATACTAAACGTCATCATTAAAGGAATATTCCAAGTCACCTTGAAGTTCCATGATCTTATAAAGGAACTCAGCTTCAGCCCTTTTCCTCTATGCCATCATGGAATTCCTCTGTGACTTGCAATTTTCTTATAATGTACAAATAGGTGGTACGTTATGCCATATATATTGCCCAGGGGGCAGATTGAAGCACCCACAAATGTAATGATCCAAAGAATTATGGCAAATGGAGACCTTTACATTTATATATTTTTCCATTCTATTCCAGGTATCAAGCAATGGAAGGCATTCTGTCCGCATCACAGGTCTAAGTACAATTGATTTCCGTGCTGGCTTTTCAAGAAAGCCAACATTAGACTTCAAGCAAACATCTAATCGACCAGTGAAAGGTAAGATAAAACCACATAACAATGATTAATACAGTCACATGAAATGATTACAATGCCACACACTTGTCTTCCCACCATTAGTGACCAACAAATAAGTTGATGTGCTGTTCAGTAACATTGATTAATTTATCAGAAGTTGATACTACAATAATTATACATATCAAAGAATCTATATGTACATACAGAAGTGGTCATTAACACTTTGGTGGATGTAGATGAACTGCCAAAAATTGTCGAGTTTCCTATTCGTCCTACTTAGAAGGTATACATACTCTCTTAATAGTGTATACATACACTCTTAATGGGGTAAATGGCTGATACCCCTTTTTTATGTGGTTTGTCTGCATTCACTAAACTCTAAATGTTCTCCAGAAAGTTAAAATTTCAAGTACATTAAATGGTATATTATAATCAAAACGAACAATGATGGTAGAGTTTTTAATTAATACAATAACTAGTTTAAAAAGCAAGTACACAAAACCAAGAAACCTACTTTTGAGTGCTACCTAATAAAATTTCTTATCAACAAAGATTTATTCATTAAAAAGGGGGGATTTACACACCTACATACTTTCCCATGTCACTACCCCTTTCCAACCGGTCCATGAAACAAAGTTCTCATAATCCTCTACATTGCCCGACCTCCCTTCAAAGAGAAACTTTCCCCTTTGGTTTCAGTCTTTCTGCCACTTCATCATTTTTTTTTTGTCAAATCTGTTTATTGGCATTTCAAACAAAGGTTCACAGTACATTAGACATTTCAAGAGTGTCAGCTCAGTGAGCGGGCATGTTGAATACACAGTCAGCAACATCATAACATACAAATAAGGGATGTTGTGTCGCGTGTGTGATAGGTAAAGGAGATAACCGCCCAACACTGGCACAGGCGCAGACTGCCGGGGCAGCCGCCCCAAAGTAGGTCCATGACTGTCCACGCGCTGAACTCGTTGGCATTGTATAGATTGGGATGGATCATCCCATCATATGCATAAACATGACTTTACTACAACAACAGTAAATAAGCAAGAAAAGAGAAATAGGAAGAAAAAATGGCGGCACAATCAACAACCCTGACGCATGATGATCCTCTATCCCCCACCGCCGAACCCCCTCCCCCGCCCCCCCCCCGGCACACGCACACATTTGGGCCTACATCCGAAACCAACATAACCTCAGAAGATGAAGACAGCAGCAACCGCCTACTAAACCAGGAGAAGAGCCCACGGTGCACTACAATTTTAGAGGACGTCACCTAGCTCTCCGCCGCGCCTGTGTCCCCATCCTCTCCAGGTGACTGGAAGACGCTTAGCATGCGCTCCCAACGCTCCGCCATTGGTTCTTATCGGAGCCCCACCGGCTCCTCCCTCCGTATGGCCGTCCACTCCGCCCGAGCCTGTAAGGAGGAGGTCCACGCCTGTATACTCGGGGGATCACTCGCCTTCCAACGCCTTGTAATGAGGCGGGTGGCAACTAGCATCCCCAGGTCTAAAAAATGGGAAGTCGCCCTGTCTTTGGGCGGCCTCTTAAATTGGTGCAGGACGTATTCCGGCCAGTCAAAGGGTATAATGCGTCCAGTGCACTTGCGAAGCAACTCGCCTATTGCACTCCAGTAAGAGCCCAGCCTAGGGCAATGCCATAGGAGGTGAAGAATCTCTGCGTCTAGCTCCCCGCATCTGGGGCAAAAATCATCTGCATGGTGGAAGTATCGATTAATGAGTGCAGGCGTGAGGTAGGCCCTGTGAACAACATAAAGTTGTATCTGGTGGAAGCGTAGATTTCTGGGGATGCGCACCGGGCTTTTAATAAAGTCTCTCCCGTTCCTTATCGGATAGTTGCCGGCCCAAATCTCGCTCCTATTTGCCCCTGAGCGAAGACAAGCTAACCCCCGTGTGTGTCCTTTACGACTCGGCAAACCACCAGACCAAGTGCTTGCCCCTCCCCATGACATGTAGGTATTGCATGGTTAAGTGTTGTTTAGGCTCTGAGGTCACATCTCCCCACCGGGCAGTCATTTTCGCCCCTATGGAGCGATGCAACAGGAACCCCCCAGGAGGAAGCCCATCTTTGAGGACCAGCGTCTCATACGCCACCAGTGCACCATCTGGGAAGAGGTCACCCAACGTCTGGATGTCTGCTTCTCCCCAGTGTGCCAACATAGGGCGCGTGAGGACTCCCTCGCCCCCCAGAAAGCCCTCCAAAGGTACCACCGGCGTGCAGGGACGCACCTGTCGGGTAAGAAAGAGGACTCTGCGGAAGCACTTGTACGTCACCGCACGGGCCGCCAGAGGGTGAAAAAGCCTGACGACCCGTTCCAGGGAGTACGGCGGCTCAGCTGTGGCCGTAACATCTCTACCTCTCTCTGCCAGCCAACGGGCAATCCATTGGAGCTGCGCGGCCAGATAGTAATGTTCAAAACAGGGAGCACCTAGCCCACCCCCATCTGTCGGCAGGAACAGCTTTGTCAGTGCCAACCGGTGTCGGGACGTGCCCCAAATGAAGTCCTGCAGCGTCGTGTTGAGCGACGAAAAGAAGGAGGCCGGGACATAGAGGGGGAAATTGGCAAAATAGTACAAGAGTCGGGGAAGCATGATCATTTTGGTGAGAGCCACCCTGCCAGTTGTGGTTAGCGGAAGGGAGGACCAGAAGCGGATTTGGGACCGGAGCGCTGCCACCGCTCTCCCTAAATTACCGTCGAAAAGTTCAGCCGACTGCCTGTAGACCTGGATCCCGAGATATTTGAAGGTTTCGGCCTGCCATTGAACCCTCGTGTCGCATAGGCAATACCCCAGATCCTCTATTGCAGCATTAAACGCAAAAAGGGACAAAACCAGCAGGTTGTCAGCGTAGAGCGAAACCTGGTGGATCACATCTCCTAATGGGATTCCTGCTCCCAGATCCTGCCGCAGTGCCGCCGCCAAGGGTTCCACGGCCAGTGCGAACAATAGTGGGGACAGAGGGCACCCCTGCCGGGTGCCCCGACCCACTGCCACTGCGTCCGAAATATATGGGCCCAGCCACACCCGAACCACAGGGTTAGTGTGGAGGAGCTGAACCATCTGTAGGAAACCAACACCGAGGTCATAGAGCGAGAGCACCTCAGCCAGATACCCCCACTCCAGGCAGTCAAAGGCCTTTTCCAGGTCTATTAGCAGACAACCCGCTCGAGGCCACTCCTTGGTCGCTTCAGACGCCACCCTAAAGAACCTCCTGAGGTTCAGGGATGTGGACCTCGCCGGCACATACCATTTTGGTCCGAGTGCACCAGGTGGGGGACCACTGCCGCAAGCGGCTCTGCCAGAATTTTGGCGAAGACCTTATAGTCCACATTCAGCATTGCCAGCGGCCTGTACGAACCCAAAGCAGTAGGGTCCCCGTCGGGCTTGGGTAAGGAGACCAGGAATGCCTCTCGTAGCGATGGGGGAAAGGAACCGTCATCAATTGCGGCATTATACAGCTGGAGGAGCAGAGGCGACAAGACATCCCTATTCGCCTTGTAGTATTCAGCAGGCAGGCCATCCGGCCCGGGGGGTTTCCCGAGCGCCATAGCCCGGATCGCATCTCCCATCTCCTCCAGAGTGAGGGGGGCCTCCAGCTCGCCCCTGTGGTCTTCCGATGCCACCGGCAAAGTGACAGCGTCTAGGAACTCGCCTAGTGCATGCCGAGGGCCAGTGCCTCGGGCCCGGTACAATTGCCTATAATGGTCGGTCAGAGCGCGGTGAATTTCTCGCTTTGCGTATACCAATACCCCTTCCGCCGTGCACCGAGCTCCTATGGGGGCTCCATGTCCATGTCCATGTCCATCTCCCTGTACCAGCCAGGCTAGCAGCCGACCAGCCCTGTCCGCCGTAGCATGTGTCCTGGCCGTAGGAGCCGTGTAATTATGGCAGCGCATTTCACAAGGAGCGGGAGCAGCGACTGGGTACCTATAATCCGGTCCAGGTGGACATGCAAATCATGAACGGGGGAGTAGTAGGAGTAAATTCTATCCACGGGGTGCTGCACGCGCCAGAGGTCATGCTCCCCCCAATGCGCAAGCCAATCCCTGAAAGCGTGCGCGTTAGATGCAACAGTCGTGGCCCGGAGAGGGGGGAAGGACCTGTCCAAGTGCACGTCTAGAATCATGTTAAAATCCCCGCCAAGCAGCCAAGGGAGGCCAGCATATGGGTGAAGGATGCGACTCAGGACTTCCAGATAGGCAGGCTGGTCTGTGTTTGGGGCGTAAAGGGATCCCAGCAGAATTTCCTGACCATTCAGTCGCCCCCGCGCTAAGTAGTACCTGCCCTCAGAATCTACCAATGTTTCCGTGCAGATGAAGGGGACACCCGCCCTCACCCAGATCAGCGTGCCACGCGCGTGGGCTGAGAAGGTGGTGCCGAAGATCTGCCCCCGCCAGCACCTGCGCAATGTTCCTAGCTCGGTCAGTGTCATGTGCGTCTCCTGAAGGAGTGCAATCCCCACCTCATGACGTTGCAGGTAGGAGAACACAGAGTAGCGGCGTGAAGGGGTGTGCATACCGCGGTTGTTCCATGTCAGTATGTTAGTGTGTGTCATGTATCAAGCCATGTCGTGCACGCACAGGGCGAGGGAAGGTCACAGGCGGGGGCCCATGTGCGCCAACAGAGAGGGGGAGTCAGTGTGCCGCAACTGAAACGTAGAAACAATCGTGAACAGCATAACAAGAAGGGCGAGTCCCCAAACAGGGTGTACGTCCAAGCTTCAACAACTCTGCCACTTCATCATTAGCTTTGCATTAGAGACCTTTCCTTGCCTGCTGCACTTAGTTTAAACAAAAATAAGTGAAGGGACCCAAACCCACTGTCGCTGTGAAATATGGGTCACCTAGTCATGATTTCACCTCATGTCTCTTCTACCACCCTACACTCCCTGTCTCTTTTTCTCACTCTTGCAGGTTCTTCATCAATCTAGATTTCTCCTTGCATCTAAGCCTTGGGGTAACTAACAGAGTTCCACTCCACAAAGTTACCCAAAGTTACCCAAAAACTCAGGGAGATTCGTGAAGTTTCACAAGCGGCGGAGTTGCGGTATGTCACTCTGTTCGCACTGATTTTTAGTGCCGGGAGAGAGTTCAGCAGTGTAATATCAGCTCGAACAGCACCACTACTCGAGTGGCAACTTTCACATCGCAAACAGCAGCTTTCTCAATGCAAGTGGTGGGGACTTGCCATGACCTGCGTTTAGAAATTGCGCCGGGTGGTGGTCTAGTGCTTGATATTTTCGCTTGCGCTCACCAGCGTACCATTGGCAAACCACGAGAAAAAACTTTGCCACACAATGGTTGGCACAGTTGTCTGAAACTTCACTCTCCAAGTGGAATGCAGATTGGGCAAAACTCTGCAGACTCCGCTCGAGGAGCGGAGTTTACCATTCACTCCTACTTATATACTCTGTTTTCTTATCTTTCTCTTCCTTCTTTTTCTACCATTTCTGTCTCTTGCTGTGGTCACAGTCTCATGAGAAAAAAATAAGCCTAGTTATAAAAATTAGCACCTGTGCCCATCAGCTGCAAACAACAGCAGAAATTAAGCATGCCTCACCACCAGTACGCGGGTTTTATGTATCCCTTCACCTACAGTCTTCTTCAGACCCTCCGTCTCCCTCTTAACAACTCCCCTCACTCTGCCTCTAGTCAGCACCACTTTAGTGCATCTTCCAACTTCCTTTACCAAATTCCTTCCAAGCCCACTTCTTTTCTTTGCTTCTTGTCACCACATCCACTTCCCATTGAGTCATAATTTCAGTGATGCACAATTTTTTTATTGTTGGATTTATAGAACTCAAAATTATGAAATTTGAGACTATGGGCCACATGTAGAAAGCGTTTTTGCAGTCACAAATGGGCCGATTCTAATACAAAAAAGCATTCACAAATATACAGAGCCCTAACTGCGATTCAGTAATCTATTACCAAATCCAAATTTGGGTTTGCGAATCTGTATGTGGAAGGCCATGTTTAGGGCGTCCCTTTCAAATACTGATTCGTATTGGTATGTACAAATGTTTTGCAACCGAAATGCTGTCCCAAAACATTTACACTTTACAACCAACTCATAGCTTGTGATAAGCCATTCGCAAATTGAAAGGGGTCCCCAAGAAACCCCTTCCGCTTTGAGAATGAAAATGAAAAGAAATATATATTTTTAAGAGCAGGAAGTGGTCTCACGGATCACTGCCTACTCTTAAAAAATGAAGCTAAAATGTTTCTTTTTTTATTTTTAAACACATCTGGTTTTCCTTCAAGGAAAACGGCTTTGTTTTAAAAAAAGTTTTTTTATTTAAAAGCAGTCACAGATATGGCGGTTGGCTGACCCTAGGAGGCCACAATTCCTGTGATTTTTGTGATTCCCAATCGGTCACAAACTGAGATCTACCTCAGTAATATTAATGAGATAGGTCTATTTGCAACCCATTGGGAATCACAGATAGAATAAACCACACTTTCATACATTAGTGTTTGCAATGACCAAATAGCAGATTGCAAAACTTTGCTATTTGTTAATCTCAAACACTAAGTTTCGTACATGTGGCCCTATGAGTTGGTTTACCACATTAAAGAGTTATGAAGTGGTTAATTAATGAATACAAGTAGTGTCTTCAAATGCAGTACTAACGCAATTCAGATCATGCTTACTCATATGCAATTTATTTTCCATCTACGCACCCACTGTCTGTAACAACATCCCTGTATGCACGTGGAAGACCCAACGCTGCTCCAGTTTAAGAAACAGATGAAGACACTCCTCTTTAAAATCACTGCATCACAATGCACTAACAATCGAATAACCAGCTAACCCTTCTATTATTTGTTGACTTTATGCTTACCTTTGACCCTGTACAGTGCTCCACTGCCTTTTTGCTAGGTTTGTACTATACAAATATGGCATACATAAATTTTTGTTCCCATCCGGGGTGATTCATACCCAGAATGTTCAGCACAGTGAAGTAGGCTGGAATCAGTTTATTTGTCCAGGGAGAGTCACAAAACTGCATCTTACTTAACCACAATCTAGTCTTCCTAAGACATAGACCTAGGGTTTACATCTAAATTTTATAGGAAGTCAAGGTCTTATGGCACCTGTATATCATTTTATAAGTCTTTATTTTGATTGTTGATATCATAAAAGACAACAGGTTAAAAAAGAAATATCAAAATATATATATATATATATTTTTAAAACCAACAAGGTAACATGATATACAATTAAATTCAAGACACAGAACCGGTGTAAACTTCAGAGCAATGAGGCAGATCCCAATCTATCCCACCCTTACTTTAAAAAATAATAATTTAGAGTTGTTTTTTTTTAAAACAAGTTATGCAAAGAGTGGGTAAACAGTTTTCTATATACAATATGTGTCCCTATACAGGTTTTAGGTGGCAGATAATAAAAATACTCAGTTAAAACGTAATTTGCGAGCTCGGATGATCCACATCCAATGGAGAAATTTTGCTACAGCAGTAACCACAGGTTGAGTGCTATTTGTTTTAAGAATCCTTAATGCCTCAGCCCCTGTATTGAGTCCCAACTGCAAGCAAATGGGTTTTAGCCACATTTGCCTTGGGGCTTTGTATTCAGGACAGATAAATAAAATATGCCTGATACTTTCTCGTTGGGTACGGCAAAAAGGGCAGCTAGGGTCATTGCCGTTTCTCCAGTTGGCAGTAAAGGAATTAATTGGTAATGTACCCACCCTGAATTGGTGGAATCGCTTCCTATCCTCAGGTACAGTAATACAATCCCAATATTCCTCTAAAGCTGTCGAGTTTTTAAGTTCCAGAAAGTCCGCGGTCAAAGACGGACCAACACAGCTGCCAAATCTTTTCAAGGAAACCATACTCCAATAAAGTTCTCTAAATGTTTTCTTAGATGGGAAGGTATGGGCCGTTGGATCTTCCCACAAGCTGGCTAGGCCCATTGCTATGTAGGTTGCCTTTGCCTCCCTCATCCAGGGAATTCCATGTGCTCTATCCGCATCTCTAACTTCGAGAAATGCCCGAGCATACTGGGAGAGATCTGGCGTGACCCACAATCTCCTCCAGTATGCCACTGGTCTGTAGCGGGCCATGTCCTCCAGGCGTTGTGAACCTAAGTCATAAAAAAGAGGGGTCAGAGGGGTAGATACGGGAAGCCCTGTGATACCTCGTAAACATTTATTTTGTGCCCTAGTTAGAGGTTCAAGTTTAGTATAACCCCATAATTCCGCCCCATAAAGAACTGCAGCTCCAATCTTAGCATCGTAAATTTTCAATGCAGTGGTAATTGGTCTGGTGTGTGAGAGAATTAGCTCTTTTGTTAAAGCTCCTTCTAGCTGCGCATGCTTAGTAACCAGCTGGGATGTGTGGGATTTTCAATCCAATTTTGTAGCCAGGGTTATGCCCAAATATGAGAAAACCTGGGTATGCTTGAGTTGTGCCCCGTTCATGACCACCTTCCCTCTTACGTATTTGGACTTGTGGAGGACCATGAACTTGGTCTTACTCACATTTATTAAAAGTCCATGGTCATTACAGAAGACCTCGAACACATCTATAGCTTTTTGTAAGCCCCGTTGAGTTTTTGAAATCAACAGGGTGTCGTCTGCAAACATCAGCAGGGGGATCAACCTACCATCCAGTTTAGGGGCATCAGTAGGCTGGTGCTCGTAGTATGAGATCACCCTGTTGATGTATAATGAAAAGAGGGTCGGGCAAGTACGCACCCTTGGCGAACACCTCTGGCAATCCTGAACTTGTCAGTAACACCCCTGTTGGTTCCATCTAACTTGGGCAAAATTGTCCTCATGTAGTATTTTTAAAAAGGACAAAATATTTAGCGGCATACCCTGCTCTTCAAAACACCTGTATATCAATTATAACTCTAATCGATAGACTGATAGCAACATATTGATACACTGATAAATCACTAGCCAATGTTAGAAATATTAAATCAAGTGGGATGTAACATTGTTTAATTGTCTATTAAGCAGCTCCCATCCTAACAATAGCTCTGTTTGGAACTGACACTTATAAATTTGAATACCTTTAATTTCTGTTTTCCAAATCTTAGAGAAATTTCTTCTTATTCACCTTCTTATTTTTATTATTTTTGTTGACTTTAACAGGAATATTACAATTAGTATTCATATACTTAATTATATCAAATCTAATAATATTAATAAAATAGTAACACAGTGGAATTCTGTGCCCAATTGCCAATGGGCTGTACATTTGGTTTGGTAGACTGCTGTCGAAGAAGATTTCAGTGTTGTATATAATTTAAGGCCTCATTATGAGGACCTCTGTACCTGCCAGGTACTTCGGTCACCCCATATTTGCAGATAATGCGGGCAACTGTAACTCCTTGGAGGGTGAGTTACTGGGGATTATAAGTGGGACTCAGAGGATCCACTGAGAAATGAAGAATGACTAGAAGAAATTCATGACTCGATTCCTCTGATTATTCTACATTGCTCATCTTGTACTTCACCCAGAACTCCACCGCCATTTAGCGGTCCACATCACAAGCCCTCATACATCCATATATAGATACAGTCTCTAGCAATTAGGCGCAAAGTTGACCTGGATGACACCCAGGTCCTACCACAACAGCAAGAGGTATCTCGGTACCCTGACATGCACCTGGAATTCCAGGTTGAGCTGGCGGATACTGTTGGCTAGAGGTTGTTTTCAGCAGCAAAAAGAAGTGCATGCAGCAGGGGGTGTTTACTTCGTCTAACTAGAATACTACTGCTGAGATGTCTGTAGCCTGTACAGTGCAAATCAGGCTTTTATGCTTCATAGTGCCATAAAATAAGTGTCAAGTCTGAATGATAACAATAGTGGGAACTTTAAATAGCACTTAGTCACTCTGTGGGGACTATCAAGTGGTGTTTAAAAACTGCCCAGTGATATTAGTATTTAGGAATTTGCAGTATAATATGCAATATCCAACAGTGCCTTTTGGATGTATTTAAAGACAATTGGAGGTAGACTTTTCATGTTGTGAAATGGCTCTTGGTCATTATAGCTGGTCATTCACATAAACAAAAACGGTGTGTTAATGAACATAGTAGGGGACACCATATGAACACCTGACCCCAAGCCTGATCCTTCTCCTTTAACTCTGAACTCTCACATAATCCTCATGTACCTTATCCTCACCTACCTACATCTTCCCTGCTCTTGTGCTTCCCTGATTCGGACGATGTGCCTCTTATAACTGCATCACCTGCTCATCTTTAAGCCTGTCCCAGTCCTAGACTCTCCTGCTTCAGCACACCTCACCTGATTTATAATATTGTTTTTGTGCCTGACTAACAGTTCCTGGGGAGTAGTGCAGTTCTAAATACTGAGTACTTAATTTGTAAAGAGAAAAAAAGGTTCCTAAGAAAAGAAAGATTTTCTTAGGAACCTACTGCCAGAGTCGCTGAATGCTATTGGTAGCTGATCCTGAGAATGCATTGTCATGACTCCACCTCATGCCTCTTTCTTCTGCCATAATACATTTCCTGTTTCTTTCTCTCACTCTTCCAATTTTTGTTCCATCCCGCCTTTTCTATTTGTTCTTGTTCTCCAATCTTTCTCTCCCTCATTCTTTCTCCCTTTTCTGCATTTCTTTCCCTTGTGCTGGATCAAAGTCTGAAATTCAAAGATTACTTCAGGTGCCCATCCCTTGCAACAACCACCCAAAATTAAGCACTGAATAGAGCAAAACACGGGGGTGGTCTGGCACACACTCTTTTTTAGGTCTCGGCTAGATGCGCGCGAAGCGCGTTCTCGCCAGAGAACTATAGCTGTCGGCTCAGCCGCAACGAGTAGAGACAAGAGCTGGCCACGCGCGCAGCATTGTCAATGGCAGAGGCAGATTCAGACGCGCGCTTTGGGATTGGGTCGCAAGCGTCGGTATCCGACTCTGCCATGCGCCGTAGGTTTCACTTTCGTAAGCGCGTTTTTGCTGCGAAGGCTCCTTCTCCCCTGCCCTTTGCCTCGGGCATAGTGCCGTGCTCAAGCTCTGCTCTCGGAGGGGACTCGAGGAGATGGACATGAACGAAAGCTTCAACATAACTTCAAGAAAGTGGTCTAATGCATTTGAATACCTGTCAAATAGATATTTTGTAAAAGCAACTGTACTGTGTCACGGGCTTGGGAGTCCGGCTTAGATGCGATGGGACTGCTGTTTGCTTATGAGAGTAAGCAGGTGACAGGTTATGGGACTGCAATACCGTTGATCGGGATCTGAAGTGTGAGTGGTAAGGTAAGACGAAAAGTGAACTTAATTTCTCCTGTGGAGTGAAGAGGCGGGCAGAGGCAGACCCATACTGTATCTTGCTCTGTCACTACTGATTGCGGCCAGTCCACGCTGCCCGTAACCCATCTCCCCCTTAATGTTGGGCGAATTGTGGCTCCTCCACCCACTTCACTGTTTTGGTTTCGTTGTGTTTTCTATCATGCTCTATGTACGCTCATCCTCAAGTTCTTACATCTCTTGCGTAAATCTCCCTGATACACTTATTTCTAGGCTTGGTTCATAGCCTGACAGCAGTGCACGCGAATCCTTCCATCTTAGATATCCCCTTTAGGTTAGACTGCATTACCACACTGTGGCCCTCAGTCATTACAGTGATCCGGTAATTAATTGGTTGGAAAGTTATCGCACCCGAGTCGGAATTTATTGATAGTAATAAATACCACATAATTTATTTCTCTGCGAGAATAGAACGTGGTTTGATTCATACTGTTGTACCGAATACATATGTTACAGTAAATACTTAAAAATTTTCTCCGATAAATCTCGGTTACAATTGCGCTATTTGCATAACAGCAGAGACCACACATTTCGCCGGGCCGCTGTAAGGAGGGCCATGGAAACCGTCAAGGGCGGCTGTGCTCCCCTCCCCCTGCTTTGGTACCTGCTCTTAAGATGGCGCTGTTGTTTGGAATGTTTCTCCTGCAGCTCGGGGCTGCTCGGCAACAACTGCCTCCTCAACGTTAGGACAGGACTTCCCTTTTAGATGTTCGTGTCCCGTCCTCGTGGTTAGGTAAATAGAAGAGTAAATACAGACGTTCAGTGGCCACCATAGTGTAATAATAACATGCATAGCCGTGCATTGTAATTTCGTTGGATACTCTGTCGGATTCAGGATCGCATTTCTTCGATTCTTCGTTGCTCTCCGATACTTTCAGGAAAACTACTGTAGTAAATAAATTTGGTAACCTCCACCCTTTCTACAAGCTGAAGAAACTTGCAGCTAACAAGACAACCCTTCCATTAGAGATGATTCAAATTGGACGTGCCGTTGCATTTTAAAGTGCTTTTCTGAAAACGCGTTTCATTTAAACCGTGCAGTTCTCTTAGCGAGGTGTTCAACAGACTAACATGTACGTCTTTAACTATATCCATAAGAAATATCCATCTGTAGAATATTTGTTCAGTGAATGGCTATACTGTAACCATGTAAACTGAAGTTCTTTATTGTGTTTTGAATCAAGGTTCATGGCTTTTTTGTATTTTCCATGATTGATTAATTGCCTATTAGACAGTTTGTTATTCAAAACAGAAGCATACAAATTTTTTTCAAGTATCCAGTGGTAGCACTTGTCGATTTTGGACAGGTGCCGTGTAAGAGGAAAACGGTGGTGAAAAATAGTATTGCCAGTGATATTCTCCATGAGTGAATATGTTGGCAAGTTCCCAAATATTCACTATCGTTAATTAATATTCCAGAGTGCTTCTGTTTTGTAGACTACTCATGCTTTCTGTGGTATTCGAGGCGTTACCAACGTGTTGCAGTGACAGCAGGATGCATAGGTAGTTAATAATGCCCCTAAAATGACTTAATTTGATACAAGAATATCTGCTCCCCAGTTCCCTATTTTTTCATGAAGGAGGAATGTGGTACTGGAAGCACCCAAATATCAGTTCCATCCTTACACTTGATTTTAAGACCAATAACTTGGTTGCAGCATACAGAGGGTGTCTTTTGACATTTTGAAATGGTCTTAACGTAATTGCTGATGATCACATTTAATGTATCTGTTTGTGAAGGTATCTGCAGTGCTTGAAAGAACTTGAACTCTCTTAAGGATTTTGTTTTTGCCAAAAGGGTAAATTTCTTAACATTATATAAAAGCATATGGTGGACACACAGGAGAAAAGTCATGGAAAGAAGCCAGTAGTACTGGTCTCTTTCTCTTGAAATGTGTTTTTTTTTTGTTGCACAAACAATACTGTGCTCTTAAACAATTTACGGATAACTAAATTGTCCCCCCTTCAACCTTTGAAATATGCAAGTTACCTTTTCATTAAATACTGGTTAAACCTCACATTAGAATTAGTTTGTGTTGAGGCAAAATAGACCATGTCCTAATTCCATGCCACCTAAGGGCTGTGTATCAAGTTCGTTCTGTTACTTACAAGTGCCTTGGTGAGTGCTTTTTGCACAGATAATGACCAAAGAGGAGTGAGGAAATGTTAAAGAAACAGGTGATTACCACACACGTGTGAATGAGGTACACGGAGGAGTGGTAGAGTGAAGACTGGCTATTTTACTTCGGCTGTTACACAGTACGTCGTCTTTAATCTATAAGCACTATTTTCTTTAATTAGTTTCCTTACTGCAGTAGGATCTCGCGCACAGTTGTGACCACCGGCCTGTTTATTTAACTTGTAGCAAACGAGGAGCTCCTCAGGGGCAATTCAAGACAGAAGGTGGCAACTCAGCGATACAATGCAATGGGTCTCGCAGTTGCAAAAGTTTAAGCTATTGCCATTGTAAATGACAATGTCTTTTATTTATGTTTTAAAAACCAAAACATAAATAAAAGGCATTGTCATTTACAATGCCAATAGCTCAAACTCGCGTAAATGCGAGACCTATTGCATTGCAAATGCTTGTTACATCTTGCCTAGAGACAGCTTTGCAAACAAAAACATGATTACACAGGGGCGATTGCCCAGCCCTGTTCATTCATCAATCTGTCCAAGTGCTATTTACATATGTTTCCGCTCACCATAACATACAGAAATACAGAATGGGTAAGCCCACGCCAGCCATTGGCTTCCATGCACTGTGAATGACTGCATTTTGCCCGATCACACTGTTGTAAAGGGAGTGCACTTCAGTGTCAGTGCTGGTGTCTATTCCTTTATTTTTATATTTGTTTACATTTTCTACGTATGTTGGTAAAAAAGAATAGGATAAGGATAGGGCATCCGATCAATGCGACTAGAGATTGCCTTCAGGAAAGAAAAAATTATTTCTTGAGTCCCCTCACTCACCAGGGTTTCCCCACGGTGACATGCTTCATCATTGGGGCCATCCCAGTTCTCTACGAACTGGGGCGTGCTGCGACTTGCGGAAAATACATAGGAGCACGTTAAGTGTAAGACTCTGTGTAGTGCACAGTGTGGTGGAGTGGGTTACAGTGATTAAAAATACCTTGCTAGTGGGCTAAAATACTTTATTATCGCTCCAAGGTTGGTATGTCTAAAAGCGGGTGATACATGGAAAAAACTAACTATAATGGGTTAGAAGTTCAGTGTAAGATCAACATGTTTCGAGCCTACCCCTAGCTCTTTGTCAGGACCACACAGGGACCAGCCCTGTGTATGCCACTCCTACTAAAACTAAATATGGAAATAAAGAATTAAATCAAGAAATAAACGCTGCAACTAATAAAGCATGTGTGGTTATACATACGATCACAATGTATCATGTAGTATGTTTTTTTGCGAGCCGGTCCGACGTGAAAACTAGTAGGTGTCCAGATGCGTGGCTTCTCATACAGAAATAATACTTTCAGTGAAACCCCGTCCCCGGCGTGTCCATGAAGTACAGTCTTGCTCGCAAAAAAACATACTACGTGATAAATTATGATCATATGTATGTATAACCATGCATGCTTTATTAGTTGCAGCATTTATTTCTTGATTTAGTTCTTTATTTCCATATTTAGGTTTATTAGGAGGGGCATACACACCTACTCGGATTTTAGTTGAAGCATAAACAAAGGAGGGCGGATCTGGCTCTATAAAAACCTCTACCTCCTTTTCCTTTTTATTAATTGGTAAAAATGAATAACCATGAACAAAATGCCCATGCTTATTTAAGGCCAGATCTATTGGCTTTGCCAATGCTTGCTTTTCTTTTCTTATGCTCTGTTATTGCAGCACTGCAATTGTTGCTCTACTTTGGCACACCGAGTTCACACAGCTGTGCTAGCCTCATACCCAGGGCAAGAGCTTGTGCAGCTCAGCAGTTCAGGTAATATTTACTAGCTTGTTGGCAAATGACAATATCTAATTAGAATATCATGCAACACAGACATGGGACGCCAACAAGAACATTGCAGTGCAAGAGTCATAAAGATTTTTTGTAAGCTTACTCTTCTTACTACTCCAACCGTAGTGGGCCCTTTACTATTAGACAATCTGCAGCATTTCGATTTACCACAGAGGTAATCCATGATCCACTGATTAATCTTTCTCCGCTGATAGGAGGGGGGGAAATTGGGGTGACCAAACATCACTTTTGCTTCCATAGAAGACCATAAATTGGCAGCTAACTTACAAACTTGAAATCAGGTCTAAGAGCACCAGTCTAAAAACCATGTAGAAATAAAGAATTTGCAATAGGAAGACCCAACCTCCTAAAGAAGTTAAGTTGGACTAGATTTATGCTAACCTAAAGGTCTGCTACAGCCACCTAGAAAAAAAGAAGGAGAACTTGATATTCCGTAAAAGCTCACTGATTATCACTACAACACATTTAAATAATTGGAAAATAGTACAGTTTCAATGGAAGAACCAAGCCTCAATAATAGACTCAGATGGATATTACAATAAATTGGTTATTATATTAGAGATTCAAAATACATGGCCAGAAGCTGTCTTTAAAGTAATATGGTTAAAACTATCACGGCTTGCCATATAATGCCAACCATTTAGGCCAATCTTCAAAGAATGATTTTCACATGAATCAATTTGCAGGGTTACAGAGTCACACTACCATTAAAGTCGGAAGGATAGTTCATTTATCTAACAACTCACGATCCTAAAGAAAATGGCAAAAGCTTCAGATTTAAAGTCCACTAATTTTAAGTCCATTAGTTTGGGAGAAAAGAAATAAAGAAAGAAAAAAATGGTTCAAAGCCATAAAGGATACGTTTCTAAAATCATCGAAAATCATTCAGCATAGTGTTCTGGTCTCAAGTAGGAAAAATCAGAATGGCGCTGATCAAAAGGCAAAAATCAAGTGATATTGTCCCTCCTTTGGGTTTTCTTCTTATAATGTCTCTGTTACAGTACTAGTGATGCTCCATCACACCACTGTTGTACAATTGTCATGTGCTCAGATTCACATCATGTCACCTAGGACATTCGCAACTACAAGTTGGTTTCCCATGATAGCCAAGAGAAACAGAGGCGTAACAAAACCTGAGGGGGACCCCCTACAAAGTACATGGAGGGGCTCCTCTCTGGCCTCACTCAAGACTCTCAAGCCAGGATACTGTACTCAGGGGGCCCCCTGCACTGCAGTGGCGGCTGGGTCCTTTGTTACACCACTGAAGAGAAATGATAGATTTAACGTCCACATGGGCCTAACAACGGCGAAGAAGAATTCAAAGTATCATTTTGTAGTAACAGCTGAAATCCTGTTCCCAAAGGAACAATTCACTGTGAACGTTGAGGAAACATTTAGGAATGTTGAATGTTACACATGTATTGAACAAATAAGGAAATATTTTACTGGTTGTAAAAGAACCATTGGTGTAGGCCAAGAAATAAATCAGCATTAGAGAAAAAGCACATTTGAAAAAGTCCTCTCGTTGGCATAACAATTTTAAATGATATAAACTCTAAACCTATATCAAATATAATGCAATAAAATAATTTCATATTGAAAATAAAGTAGAACTTTCATTAATTATTATCACATTAAAAAGACTAAGGTTAAAAATAGTCTACTATTGAAACATCATATATAGATGGGAAGCACACCGTTTTTTAAACCAATTTTCCTCTGCTTTTCAACGTCCAAATCCATTTTTTTCCATGTTTTGCGTGCTTTAACACCGGTGACGTGCCTAGCCCAAACGCACGTGTAAACTAAAACATCATCAACTTGAGGCTGTCTTTCAGCCCCAAAACCAGTGGCACAGCTCATGTCGCATTTGCAAATGTTCTCAATGTTTTCAATGTTATATGCTCCAATAAATTCCAAGTTTTTTCTCTCCTTTTTCATTTACACTTTAAACCTTTCAGGTCCACAAGCAGGGACATGCAGTTTTCAAAGTTTCTCATGTTTTAAGCGGGCCATCCGAACCTCTTCTTCAAAAAACAATTTATTGGAGCATATAACATTGAAAACATTGAGAACATTTGCAAATGCGACATGAGCTGTGCCACTGGTTTTGGGGCTGAAAGACAGCCTCAAGTTGATGATGTTTTAGTTGAAAAGCAGAGGAAAATTGGTTTAAAAAACGGTGTGCTTCCCATCTATATATGATGTTTCAATGGTTTATGCCCTAACGGGTTAGCACCCATCATAAAACGAAGAGTTGAATAGAGAGAGAAAAATATTGTCGTTTGTCCCAAGCAGGGCGGAACAACACAATTCACTGAGCATGCTTATGATTAGTTTCTGGGAAATCAGATGAACACTGGAAAAAGTTGGACATTATACAGTTGATTGTTTATATGTAACAAGTGTAAGTGGCACGGATTTGTAACATGAGTTATCAGTTTTAAACCTCGTATATTTGATTATATTTCTAAAGCATTATGGGAGTTGGAGTGCTTTGACAAGGCGTCATCGATGAGCATTGGTCGGGTGGAGATTGTCACGTGGTAGAGGGGGAGGGGAGAATGGTTGAATAAGAAGTTGAAAGACGGGTAACACAAAGTTTAATCGTCTTGGTGCAGGAATTGAGGAAGATGAATATAAACTGAGCAGGTACGCGGTAGTCAAATTGGATAGATTGTTGGAGGGAGAGGGGTGTTTTAACGAGTGTGGGTAAAGCCGAGTATGAATTCATGCTCAGGAAATGTGTGAACTGAAGATTTAGCGGTAAATGCGTAGATGGTGGGGGAAGGAGTAGATTTGACTGATGGTTGTTAAGCGAGGGAGGAGACGAGTAAAGAGCGTAACTGGAGGGCCTGCACCAGTGAGATGATATTAAAGGAAGGATAAAGGTGGGGGATGTTTGGCTGATTGGGTTAGAGGAGGACAGTCATTTATTAAGTAAGAGAGAACAATGTTGCAATAAAACCGGGGGTAACAAAGCTGACTAATACAAAGAATCCACTGGCTTATGGCATTTTAGAAGGAACGAGATGTTACATTTAGCGGAGTGAAATTTGTACCATATACTATGTATACACATTGGATGTTTTTTAATGTATGTTTTTTAATTATTTCCAGTTACACCCTGACGAAGGGCCCCCAGTGGCCCGAAATGCATTGGTGCTAATAAACTGCTCTTGATGAATTTTGCCTTTATCGTGTTTTTTGAAGAAGAGGTTCGGATGGCCCGCTTAAAACATGAGAAACTTTGAAAACTGCATGTCCCTGCTTGTGGACCTGAAAGGTTTAAAGTGTAAATGAAAAAGGAGAGAAAAAACTTGGAATTTATTGGAGCATATAACATTGAAAACATTGAGAACATTTGCAAATGCGACATGAGCTGTGCCACTGGTTTTGGGGCTGAAAGACAGCCTCAAGTTGATGATGTAAAAATAGTCTACTACCACAATTTTTCTCAACTTCCACGAGTATATAATTTTCTGTGTTCTTATTACAAAAATCGTTTTTAACTTTTTACAAACTATAGAATCTCCTGCATTATCAGTTTAAATTTCAAGTTCCTAACAAGTATTCTTGCAGTTTTGCACCAACTTGTCTGCATGGTGCATTCTAATGGAAAGCTATAGAAACACTAGACCACTATTAATAGTACATTATTTCATCAGCAAATGCCAATAAAAAACATTTTAATAAGCATTCTCATTGGTGCAACTCATTTATATGTATTAGTATTGTTTTGTATATATGTTGATTCATCTTTAACTTCAAAGAACGCTTTTACGGTATTTCTACTACACTTGTCTGAGTTTCGTGCGATACTGTGTTAACGTATGCTAGGTACACTTTCAGCTTTTCATGTCTTCAATGAGTAAATTTGTTGTGTATTATGATTTTTGAAATCTTGCACCATCAAGATACTATCACCCGGGGGAGGAGCCAAGCTCGCGAGCGTAATGGTCGCCTTTTAGCTCGGCTCCCGCAGCCCTCCGGCCTGATCATGTATCCTGTATAATATCCTGTCCGGAGACGACACATTATCGGAGAATCGTAAACGGAACACCTCGCTTGTACTCACCATTTGGCCCGGAGGTTTCGACGTGCAGCGGCTCCGAAGTTATGCCCTCCGTAAGACCGGGGCCTCCGTGGAACCTTGACCGGGACCTAGCCTGTGGGATCCGACGACTGTCGGCCCCGGTCGAGAGAGTGAACCGATGAAGAGAGCCGTTGTGCGAAAATCCCGGCAATCCTGATCCGGGCCTGCCCTGGTGCCCGCGCGGCTGCTGTGGGTGAGATGCACCGGGGACTGATTCTGTGAAGGGGTCCTCCCCCCGCCGCTGCTTTGTCCGGCGGATCTGGACCTCTGCGCCCGGACTCTGCTTGTTGGGGGCGCCGGTGCGGGTGTAGGCGGAGACCCGCATTGGGTGGACATCCTTTCGGCACCAAGGCCGCCATTGCTAGGAGCCCCCCGGAGCTTTGTGAAGTCCTACTTTTTTGAACTGTTTTTGGGGGCCGTGGAGGGCGGCGACTGGGCTGACTTCGCGAAATGGCGGCCAACCCTCTGGAACGTGAATCGCCTTGTGGCGGCGGGCTAGGGTTGCTTCATTGCGCGGGGGTCCGGTCTGGTGAGCGTGAGCTTACGGTCAGAGATATCCTGGACGCTCTGAGATCCCTGCGCGCATTCCTGACCCCCGATGTCCCTGTGAGTCCGCCACGATCTGCCGCCATTTGGAGCAGCCGTTTCTTCTTGCCGCCCTCTTGTTTCAGTGACTCCATTGCCTCGCCCCCCTTGATTGCTGCAAGTGTTGCTGCTGCTGATCGAAGATCATTTTGTGTTCCGGTGACTTTGGAGCTCCCTGTTTTTCGAAGTTCTGACCCCGGGGACTTGGACATTGTGCCGCGGCCCTGTTCGGCTCAGATGCCTAGTAATATTGGTGGACTGCTGCCTGCACCTGCTCCGATGGCTTCGCCATTGTCTATTGCAGAGACCCCCTCGCCTTCCCAAGCGGCGAAACTGGACTCCTGTTCTTTCTCACCCGTGCTACGCTTGCTGATGCATTTAAACTCTCTGCTCGGACTTTTGCTCACTTGCGGACCGATTTACCCCCCATGTCTACATAGTATTCAACATTTTTTTCGATTGTGTGCTGGTCTTGTATTAGGTATCTCATTTTACATTGTCATGTGGTGGGTGGGATTTGTGGTTCGGAAGGGATGGGGGTGATATGCACGACTCCTGGTTGATTATTGGTATACGACTTCGTGGCGCAGTTATGTGTACCCGTAGAGCGGTGGGGGGTCCCCTCCTCTGTAAGTTTTATGGCGCTTGATGGGGTGTCGTCCTGGTCTGTTTTTGCTGCGATTGTCTGGTTGGGCGGAGGGCGGCGGCCGACCATATTGATTTCTGTTCTTATGCTCCTCCCTCCTGTTTTCTTTTCTTTACTTCTGTTTTTGTTTTTTTTTGTCTCGTTCTTCTCTCTTTCTTTCTTGCTATATTTCAGGTTCTGGTTTAGGGCGACAGGCACGCTGTCTGAAGGGTAGGCCATAGCCTTCTACAGGGATGCAGGGTGGGCTGGGTGGGTTGGGCTTTATTTGTTGTTTGTCTTATGGTTCTATGGCCCTTTTGTATCTCTTTATAGTAATGCCGCGTCTGTCCCTGCCTCCCGTGGTGTGTCCGGGGTGGGGTGTGTGGCGTCGTTAACCCTCCTTTTATGGTTCGGTTGCTTTTCTTCTCGATTGCAGTACCCTCACTGGTGCTGATACTCCTGTTTTCTCCTGTACTCCCGCCACGGGATGCCTGTGTCGGCGTGTCTTTTTCTTTCGTTTTTGTATTTCATTTCTTTTTCTTATTGTTTCGCCTTGTCCTCCTCCCCTCCCCCTCTTTCCCCCCTCTTCCCCCTCTTCCTTTCCCCCCCCCTCCCTCCTTTTTCCTAGAGGTCACTATGACGGGTTAGTTTTGATGTAATATTTCTCCGATCCCTCTGTTTTGACTTAGCTGTGGTTTGGGTGGTGGGCATGTAACGATGATAATGCTCAAGTGTTGATTATGTCTATATTATCCTGATCTTCCTGTGTGCATTGTGTTGCCTTTCCTGTATTGCGGCCCCAAACCCCCTTATTGTCACTGAGGCTGGTTCTGGGACTTCGGACGTCTCTACATTGAAAGTGAGCCTGTCGTACGCCTTATCCCCATATTATAAAATTAACCTTTTTTGCTCCTGTGTCTTGGCCCTTTGGTTCCTAGGTATATTCTCCCCTTTTTACGATTGTATTGCCTATGCTTCTTGCTGATTGACTCTGTAATGTTTGCCTTGCAACCTTTGATTGCTTTACGTATTCAGGCCGGCCGACTTGGTTGTAGGCCTAGACTTGTGTATCCTTTTGACGCTAATAAAGGTTTAAAAAAAATAAAAATAAAAAGATACTATCACCCTACAGTTTCTTGGCTGCATGCAGAAGGAAACCAAAAGTAAATATTGTGAGTAACATCCCCTGGCCAGTGGAATGCTGGACTCTTTATGCCTTGATGACCTAGGTCTTGAGGTGAATACCTTTGGTCCAGCACAGTGCCAGGAAACCTGATGCATCAAGAAAGCGTGGCCACATGTGTAGTGTATGTTATATAGACTTGTCCTCTTTCATTAATTTAACACTGACTTAATGTGAAATAAGCTTCAACTAATTAACCCTGTTAGGGTCATTTTAATATACCAGGCTCTGGCTTCATAGCAATGTTCCGTATGACAAAGGGCAAATGACATGGGCACTCATTACAATAGGCTTTTTAATCCCAATGTGGTTGGTTACCAACACCATCAGGAATCATGAGATCAACAGAATAACCATAGCTTGTTTTTACTGGAGCTTTTAGCTCTTCAAAACTCCTGGTGAAACTGCAGTCTAAAATATGGAATTGTCATGGGTGTCAGACCAGGAATTATGGATTCCCCCGATAAATTACCATTTACTCAATGAATTCTCTTCTTTCAACCCAAAATCCCCTTTAATTCCTCACTTGTCAAAGTTAATGGGTTCCCATGATTCATTAGCTTTGGGAATGAAAAATGAACACCCCTGCTTCTAGGATCCAGAATGAAGTCCACAAATCGTTTTAGTTCATAAACACTGATAAGTGAGTTCGGTGTGTTTCTCATTAGGCAGTATTTATATCTTGGAGTGCTATTTCTCTTAGTTCTCAGACAAAATGATTATGTAAAAGTTTATACATATATATCTGTATATATATATCTTTGTGTATATATAAGCTGTGAGTCTATTAGTGTTGTATTCTATTACCTGTGATTTAACCACACTTACTTCTGTTAATTACAGGAATACCTACATTTGTGCTGCTAAACACCACAGGCATTGCATATCCCGCCAGAGTTGACCGTCTTGAACTTCTGAGCACGTCAGGAGGTCCACTCAAAACAATTCCTGTGAAGTACTACCCAGACCGCAAGCCCTACGGCATATGGAATGTAACAGACTTTGTGCCTCCATCGGAAGCCTTCTTCCTTAGAGTAACTGGCTACGACAAGGATGACTTTCTGTTCCAGAGGGTTTCAAGTGTCTCATTTTCCAACATTATTCCCGGTGAGATTTCTAGTGATGAACCCATTTTGGTTAACACTTTTATTGCTTCTTTCACAATAAGGAAAAAACAAAGACATAAATTTGAGGCAATATTCCAAGTAACGTGATAACTAGCAAATCCAGAGAGCCGAATAGTACATACATCGCATAACTAAAGACTAGGTCCTGTGGGAGTGGATAGGCATTGTATCTCCTAGGTGTTTTTTTCCTATTGACCCATCAATCAGATAGCTCCACTTCGGATTCATCAACATTCATCATCCAATATATTTACCACATGTCTGTCAAGTGCTCCGCAACTGTGTCATCAGTTCAGACTCTTTCCACACAGAGTTTCTCAGCTAATAACCACTCATCTTTGTATCGTCCATTGAAGGATGAATTCTCCCCTTGCATCCAGTGTATAACATCTTGTAGGGAGAAGGATAAGACCACAATCTTATAACTTGTCATACACTTTGTGTATCTGGCTTGACAGCACAGTTGTCTGCAGCAGCGACAGCTCCTCTGCTAAGGCAGAGAAGCGTCGCTCAACTGCTCTGTGAGCAGTTCAAATAGGAAATATTTAGGGCCAGATGTACAAAGGTGTTTTGCGTGCGCAAATGGGTTTAGACGCATTTGCACCCTTAAAAAACCTGTGGCCCATGTACTAATCCTATTTTGCCAGTAACAAATCAATTTGTGACTTGCAAAATAGGATTAGCGACTCGCTATTAGGAAGGGGTGTTCCTAGGGTGTCCCTTTCATAATAGCGACTCCTTAAGCTATTTAAGAATGTTTTGCAACCGCAAATGCGGTCGCAAAACACTTGCAGTTTACCACCATTCTAAGAAGGGTGGTAAAGCACTCGCGAACAGGAAGGGATCCCCTGAAGACCTCTTCCCATTTGTGAATACATGCGCAATTTGTTTTTAAGGGCAACCATTGGTCCCAGGGACCACTGCCTGCCCTTAAACAATGAAACTGAAAAGTTTCATTTTTCTTTTTTAAATGCATCCCATTTTCCTTTCAGGAAACCAGGATGCATTAAAAAAAAACTGCTTTACTTAAAAGCAGTTCCAGACTTAGAGGTCTACTGACCCCAGCAGGCCACCATCCCTGGGAGTGCCAGCCATTCTCAATGGGGTCACAAATTGCGACAGCCTCATTAATATGCATGAGGCATGCAATTTACGACCCCATTGGGAATCACAAACAGTGTCTCAGACACTGTTGTGCATCCGAATTAGCGTGTCACAAATTGCGAATCGCAAATGTGGCGCAATTTGTGACTCACTAATTGGCATATTGTACATCTGGCCCTTAATAATAATAAGGAAATGTTATCATTTTATTTTTCTGTACTGGCTTGGGCTGGGCTGGTCAGAGCAGGGGGAGGAGTGGTGGGCACTCTGTAAGTGCGCATGATGGCTTGGCCGGCCGCCTTGGGGCAGCCAAACAGGAATGCAAACTTAGCATGTTCTCCACCCGGCTGTATTGCACAACCTAGGTGGAGAACATGCACTGGCTCCCAGTCCCTGTCTGAGCGCCAAACCACGGTCCTCAGAGCAATCATGACACTGCTGTCATGCTGGCGACAGCATGGTCATGATTGGCTGGGGGAGCCTGTGAGCCCTGTATGCTTCATGCTTCCAGTATTTGACTGAGGAGGACCGAGAGGCAGCGGCCGACCTGCAGGTAAGTAAATCATTTTGTTTTCATCCACTCCTCAGCCCACCATCCCTGTTAAGTAGCAGCCGCCACTGGTTTGCAGAGCTATTGTGATGAATATTTTTTGACCATTAACACACATAAGACCGGAATTTGATTATTTAGGTTTACGTTTCACCCATAACATGCTCTGTTCTCCCCAGGTGAAGAAGAGTAGTTTATGTCATCATGTGTCTGGGATACAGAGGATCTATTGGGAGTGCCCTCTACGGAGCAGAGCTGTGGGGTTTAGCTGGATTGTCCTATTTTGGAAAAGTTGAGAACAACTTTCTGAGATCTTTGATTGGGCTCTCTAAGAGTATGCCCTTGTTGCCTATACGCTGGGATCTGGGTGTGAAACAGATTATCCATAAAGCATAGCTGAGACCGGTTTTAGTTTGGAGAAGACTTAAGTCATCACCTGCCCTAGTGGAGTACTATAACGTTTTTAAAGAAATAGTTGAACTAAACAAAAAACATAGGATCCATTGGATTTGAACGTTTAGAGAGATACTCTCTCGAATCGGCCTCAAGCAATACTGGAATGATCATGATTGGCCCTTGATTCTCCCCGAGGCTTTACTTAAAAAAGACTTTTTGGTACAGAATAGGGCAACTTAGATGAGTAAATAGCAGGCAAGGAGCTTTAACTACCGTTTTTCTAGATTTTAAATCACATAGTGTGTGTGAACCTTTTTTAGATTACATTTCAATTCTTTTAGCTAGGCAACTGTACATCAGGTTCAGACCTGGTACACTTCCTTTTCAGTGCTTCTGTGCAAAATGGAACTCTAATGCAGATAAGTGCACAGCTTGTCCAACATGTCAGTATCCAGATGAGAACTTGCAGCACTTGTTTCCCATTTGCCCTGCGTTTGCAAAACCCAGGATGGCCTGGATTTTCCCTATCTGTAAGCATTTGGGGACTAAGCAATGTGTAGTGGCGTTAAGGCTAGCAGGGACAAAAGATCCCATTGTCTGTGCAGTAGCAAAATATCTCCAATGGAGTTTGAGTATTAGGGCAAAGCTGCTTAAGAGATATGAGATAGATGTTGGAGATGTTTCCCAGAGTTATTCCTAAATTAAATTATAGATGGAGTGGGGGTGGATATTTATTTTCTGTGTGATTAGCAAATGTCCCCCCTTCTGAGGCTAGGAGGTCTAGAGCTGTTTTAATGTTCACTTTTTCTATGTAAAAATGTATTATATGTATAACGAATTGGATAATATAAAGTAATGGTTTTAGTTTGAAATAAGGACGATATGGTTTTACATTGTTTGTTATACATTGTTGATTCATGTATTATAAAATGGTCTTATAATTGGTGTTTTATCCTAATTATTTATTGATTCTAAATTTGTAAAATTGTTGTACTTTTATGGTTTAATTACTGAATAAAGTTGATGATGATGAGCTTATAAATACTTTAAAATATACGTAGAGTGGACATTGGCTTCGTCCTAGAGGAGTATTCCTCTTTCACCTCATGTTGTTGGCTCTCTGGTGGAACACTGCACATCCTATGTAGAAATATGACTCTTCACTCCGCATACCATTATCCCGCATGCTGTCACAACGCGGTCGTAACAACGACTGCGTTGTGACTAAGCCTACCATTACCGCGCAAGTCGTTACCACGACTTGCGTGGGGGGGGGGCTGGATGTTGGAATAGTAGAATTTACTATTCCAACTCCAGTCTGTGCGGACTGTAGGGAAGGTGTTGGATTTTAAATCAATTAATTCAATATAAATAAATGTATATCAAATATCAGCTTTACAACATTGTAAAAGTACAACAATGTAAAAGAATGTGTTGCAAAGGTAAACACGTATTACCTGCCTTGTAAATGCATGCTTTGTAAAGGCATGCGCTGTAATTCTGACTTTCTCCACATTTTTCATTGTCTGCCTTCACGTCATGCACATTATTGACATCCACCGAAAAATAGCTGTTTTCTCTTCAGTGCCAAAGATGGTTCAGAGTATTCTTTTTCTTTGTATTTATTGTTTATATTAACTCTAAAAAACAGCTTTTTATTTTGTCTTCAGTTCTGGGGCCTAGTTAACTGATGATTTATTGTATTTACAGTTGCTGCTGTAGCGTAATTAAGGGGCCTTGTAACATTGTAGCTGCCTGTCATTTGGGTGCTTTTTTAGGTGATGTTTTAATCTTCTCTCTTTTACAAACAATAAAAATACAGTACATGGCACAAAAGCAAGGTTTGGTACTACTAAAGCAGCTACGTATGTAACATTTTTATTGAAAGCATAGAGTGGCCATGTTGAGGTCACAGCATGTTTACTTTTTAATTTTTGAGGCACATTTGTAGTGCAGTGCTTTGATCATGTTTTTCAATCTCAGTATCTTGTTCTTATTTGCTCATGCATTGATGGTGTGGTCTTATCTTTGCATGTTCTGGTGACTGGTTTTATGTGCTCATACTCTTCGATTATAGATTGTTTATTGATTGGTACTTTACGTGTAGTACTTAGGCAGGTTGTTTATTTATTTATTTATTTATTCAGAGTTTTATATAGCGCGAACAAGATCTTTGCAGATATCAGAGCGCTTCACAGAGGCAGGGGGTGAACAGGAGGGTGACTAAGCTTAATATTAGGTACAGTATAATATTCAACATAGCTATCATGTGCTGATAAAGTAACAATAAACAGTCAAATAAACGTTAATATAAGACGGTACAGAGTCTTTGGTCCAACTATAAAAGAGATCAGGCGAGCTATGCTATAAGGCTGGCTTATACCACTTTCTAATAGTTACTGAGAGACCATGGGTAGGGACATCCTGGATCTGTCTACTGATTTCAGTAAGACTGCTGGGGTCAGCCTGGTTGCATACAAATCTTATACTATACATTGGTAGTAATATAATGATAATACATATTGACTCATACTTCTACAAGTACCAAACACGTGCAAATAGTTAGAAACAAAAATGCATTAATACTCATGGTAGTTGTTTTGTTCATGCAGATTCTCCAAAAGTCAATATGCTTGCAAAAACACCAGGATACTACTTGCAGCCTGGCCACATATCATGTGACGTGGACAGCCTCATACCCTTTACTCAGCGATTTAGCCGGGATGGAGTGACGCTTGGAGTGGAGCAGTTCTTTAAGTAGGTCACAATCACATTTACCTGATTTCATTCAAATTTCTAAAATACCCAGAATTCTCTTTTTTAAGAAGGTGTGTGAGATGCATGCTACATGATAGGGAATTATTTCATGAGTGCCATTGTGAGTGTCATTTGTGAGTCTATGGTTTATTTCCAAATTTAAGTGAAATTGTACTTAAAATACACAATATGACCTAATTATTATTACCTGTACATGGATGCAAACATTTGTGATAATATATGTATGGAGTACTTAAGATGGGCAATGCCCACCATGGATAAAGTATGTATGGAGTACTCAAAATGGAGCAATACCCACAAACGACACAGTTTGTGTGGAGTACTCAGGATGGAGCAATACCCACAAAGGACAAAGTACGCATAGAGTACCCAACATGGAGCAATGCCCACAAAGGACAACGTACTTATGGAGTACTCAAGATGGAGCAATTCCCACAAAGGACAAAGTATGTATGGAATACTGAAGATGGAGCAATGCTCACAAAGGACAAAAAACACATGGAGTACCCAAGATTGAGCAATGCCCACAAAGGGCAAAGTACATATTGATTACTCAAAATGGAGCAACACCCACAAAGGACAAAATTCGTATGGAGTATTCAAGATGGAGCAATGCTCGCAAAGTACGTGTGGAGTACTCAAGATGGAGCAATGCTCACAGAGGACAATGTACGCATGGAGTACTCAAGGTGGAGCAATGTCCAGAAAGGACAACCCACGCCCAAGTTCCTCTTCCTTTTTTTAGGTAGTCTTGAGGCAATATACATAAATGTATTTATGCATTTCAAATTTATATAAAGTGCAACTCTGCCAAAAGGTGCTAGTCCACTGTTCATTAAAACAGAGCTGCAAGATAAAACTCTTCTGTGGAACACATGGTGAACTACTATCACTAATCCATAAAATCAGGAAAACATTAACTGTTCATCTTTAAATTTGCATGCATTAAAACAATACTTAGATTACGAAGATATGCCTAGAGCTGCCAGGGGGAAGATAATAGAAACAAACATTGGCATAGCCAATAGGTCTAGACTTTGGAACCTTATAAGTATTTAGTTACGCAGTACAATATCTTTGGTGCAACAACATCAACTGTTGCATGTCTAAACACTTATAAGGTCCCAAAGACGAGCCCCCCTCGAAGCGATCATTAGGCTTTCCAGCTTCTAAATATATTCCGAGGAGAGTCGGGAGCTGTAATCCGGGGCTTTTTATAATCCATGCGTGCGTCTTGAAGCCGAGGCCAGGCCAGGGTTGAGGCCCCCTGATTCCCGCCAATGACTGGCAGCTGTGGTGACATGTCTGGGGTCGATCGGGCTGCCCTAGACATTAATAGATGCCTGGCTCTCAGGAGGGAGGGTCGGACAGGACTTAGTCACTAGGACATGGAAGAGTCCTCCGCATGAAACATCATCTCTTCTTCTCAAGACACACGCTGTGCAGGTGTGGGGGCTGCAATTGAGTATTTGCTGACCACTTACCGCCACACACAAAACAAGGTCAGCGGCAAAATTGAAAGTGCCGCGATCACCTGGGCCAGCACGACCATCTGTTTACAATTAACACGCACATGAGAGCGGGCGCGATAATTGGAAACAGATGGCGCTGTTGCTCGCTCCCGAGGACCATAGACCAAGGACCACAGAAGGCGGGACATGCACCCGCCTTGGGCCAATAGCATGCTGTGTTTCTTAGAAAGACGCATGCAAAGGCCAATAGGGGGAGATAAAAAAAAAAAAGCACACACACGAACGTGTGTTCACAGATTTAAAGCCCTTACTAAAGCCTCGCAGAGCAGCGCATGCATGCTGGCTCAGGCGAGACCTAAAAAGGAGGATGAGAGACACAGGGAGATCGCTAGGTAGTAAAATATAGGTAGAATACTATAAGAAAACTGATGAGGAACAAAACTGAAGTAAAAAGATTGCAGTATTAGAGGAACAATTAGGAGGAGGAGAAACAGAGGTAGAGTGAATAGGATTTCGGGATAAATGAATGTCATACTGAGGATAATAATGTAGTGAACACTGGAGAAATTAGTGGTAAGCAGTGAGATGAGGGGAGAGAGGAGTAGAGGTGGCTTATAGGGGTAGCACAGAGAATAGCAGTGCGCCACCTAGCGGGGCCAACCTGAGATCCTTCATGTGAGGCTCCTTGTATCTCAAACCCCTCTATGAGGACAGAAAAGTGATCTGAGCCTGATGGGTTGATATTTTTCAGTATTAAAGATGCGTTGGTCTTGATATGGCATTGGTCTGCAGCCCGCTTACCGCTCTTGCTCACTGAGCTAATTTTGAACTTGTAAATATATGGATACTTAGCTGTTGAACTTGTTTCTTGAACCTGTGCCACCCTAAGTGGCATGGGTATGCCCAGACATGGGTTCATGTCCACTGTGTCACTGGCCCCAACATGTACCCGACTGATGAGCTTATAACTAGGGCAAAACCGATTCTGGGTTGCTTGGGTTCCGGCTCAGGGAGTACCTGGCTTGGCAGTTTGGGCTACACTGTTCCCATGAAGAGCAGGGTCAAGACTGTTTATATGGGTGGGTACAAACTGAGGTGGCATGGCGAGCAAAAGATCGTTGGGTTTGAGTGCTACCCGAGATTTTGCCAATGGTTCGACTTATTGCAAGCAGCCTCCTATCAACTTTTTTGTTTCAAACATCTACCCTGACCTTCTCCAATTTACACTACATATTAACGTATGTCATAATACATCGGTAACTTGTTGCCCTATTGTTTTCACAGAGAAAGGAAAACTGAACCATTTTCCGAGACAATAATCAAAAGAGAAAATAATGGTTTTCCAAATCTTGTCAATTGGTACACCATTAAACCTAGCAAATAGAATTTGGCAAAACCAATTAAAACACTGAAGGCCTCATTACAAGTGACAAGTTATTTACATTGTTGATCTGGCAGCCAGTAAGTACCAATACCACAGGGCACAGTATTTCATGGGGCGATATTACATCCCCTTTCTGAATTCCTCCCCGCAGAATGGGGTATGATGTATCAATGCCCCATGTAGATCTTCAAGTAATACATAGCAAAATATATGTAAGGAAAAAAATGCAATTTTTTTTCACTGCCTGAGATCATGGTTCAGGAGCAAAACCATATTTGTGCCCTAATAGAGATTACCAGTCCTCTTAGAAGGAGAGTTGAGGCTCTTATTCCCATGTGAAGGTAATACTGGTTGCAGTGCAAATGTGGTTTGGTATCTTAATTCCCACTACGAGTAGTGCCTAATATTCGATCTGCAAACAAAAGAATTGCTAGTTTTTAATCGACACCAGTGCCTATTTGTATTCAGACAAAAGGCAGTTACAATAGCATCACATTGTACGCATCCCTTGGGTTCCTCTGAGTCCTGTCTGGGATAGGGGGAGGAAAGTCTTAAATATTTAGGAATTGTTTTCTTCCAATTCCACCATTTCATTTCAATTCATCTGCCCACTTATCAAACTTAGATGCTCACTAGGTTGTGCAACCTCCCAAGATGGCCACTCCCTCTTAGCACAGAGACAGAGTATGGTTACTCATACTGTGACAAGGCTCTTGGCATTTGTTTCCTTGCCGTATGCTCACATTCTCAATGTATATGCCATATCTCTGATAATCACACCCCATTTCACACAAGATACTTCAGACCAGCCTATTCTCCTAAGCCTCAAAATGTTCTTTAGTTTTATTTTCCATAAATCAAAGGTCACTGGGGACCTCTTTAAAGATGTATTTGGGTGAGTCACAATTCAGGTCACAGCACCAGCCTTTCCTGATCCCTGAGCATCTATGATGTTCCAGATGCTTGGCATGAGCCTTCAAACATTCTAGGTCTTCCACTCACTCCCCACCTCCGACGCAGCCTGTACATGCTGATACCATGGGGGGACCAAGAAGGGAGGTAATAGCAAGTAATTCCTTTCTAAGGTATGGATATTTCCAGCACGTGTGGATGACCTCACATTTATGGGGCTACAGTCAGGAGAGACCACATCTATTTTTTTTGTTTGAATATCTTTTATCACTTTTTCGTTGTATGCTGCTTACAATATATAGTATAACATTCGAAGTAAAATTGTAGCATTACATTACATAACCAAGTGATAACATTCGTTAGAGACAACAGTTCACCACAGTATCTATACTTACACTTCCTATTAACAAGGAACTATATGAAGCAAGATAAACAGCAGTGGTTATGCGGCAATACGGCAAATTTCACTATACGCCACAGCATGGGCGATGCAATATCAAAGGAATTACTTTGTTTATGTGCCTCCAGCAATCTATATCATTAAACAATCATGTGTCGGAGCATTGGTAATATGCAGCAGTAACAATCTAGAAAAGGCATGAAATAATATATACACAACTCAATATTCATAGCATTGAAACCATTTTCCCAACTAAACAACAGCGGGACACAAAACAGGAACAAAAAAGTAAAATATAAAGTAAGAAGTGGGTCAATAATAAAAAATTAAATCACGTGCTATCGTTAGTGCAATACATCGCTCATGTGGTACGTTCTGTGTGGGAGCCAGGAGGTGTGTAGGCTTCGCGTGGGTGGGGCCAGCATAGGAGGTGAAAGGGACATAAGTACATGTAGCGTCTATGTCTCGCTTGTGGCGTGTCGGGGGCAGAGTTTCCGGTACTCGGGACAACTGCTCTCCAGTATGACCTGGGAAAGGCAGCTCGCATGTGAATGTGGGGCATGGAGGGGTCACCCGGGGCCACTGCTGCCAGCACTGTCTCTCTCTCCAGTAGGATCAGCTAGGGTGCGTCTACAGGATGCCATGCCTATGGCATGTGTGGTGAAAGGCCTTCAGAGTGCCATCCCAGGACTGCGCTATGGGGTATTTCCGCAATCCCGCTGTTTCCTCCCTGTGTTGGATTGTGCTTTCCGCTCTCGCCCAATTATCAAAGGAGCTGTACCAGTGTGCCACTTGGGGCAGGAGAGCCCACATCTATGACAAAGATCATGCTGCCTTCTTCCTTCAAGAGCCAACCAGATATCATTCACTCTGATTCTGGAAGAGGGGCTCATGGAGGTCATCAAGATCTACAAATCCAATTAATGAAGCTGTTTCCAAAACCGCATATCCCTTGACCCAGCTTTACAGATTTATTTCATAGTTTGGCTAATGCTTAGTGGAGGCAAAACATGTAAAGAGTGGATACATTTATTAATGCAATGGACAAGAGATGTGATCAAACTGAGATTGTATCAAAGCTCAGCACATCGTCGTCACCAGGTAAACACAGATGAGGTCACACCAGGAGAAGTCACAGGTTGTGGTTGCAAAATGCCAAAAACTAATCAGTCCTGTGAAGCAGCAGAAAATGTAGCCTTCAAATCTATTTGCCACTGCAAATTACGATACATTTATGATGCATTAATCTTAGGCAGGGATGACTTGATCACTAGCAATTATGTTTCTAGGTAGGCCCCTTTAGACCTCCAGGTGTCATTGATGGCACCTAAAGAGCATACTGCAAGAGTTTACCTCTGTTTTTACAGTAAAAAAGAATATCATGTGGCTGGCAGCGGATAAAACATCAAAAGTCTATAAAAAGTGCTAGCTTCAATTTCATTCATTTGGGAAAAATAATATGTGACTCTCTTATTCCTGTGATAACTTTTCCAGCGTATGGGTGAAACTGCCACTGACATCTTGGATTGGAGGGAAACCTTTTACTATCTCACCTTATGCTCACTATAGTCACCAGAGAACCGTTCCTAGTGATCCTGGAACAAAAAAAAGAGACCCATAGGGTGGGTCCTTTTGCAGAGCATGTTGTATATTCGGATGTATGTCGTTACAACGCAGGTTTTACAACGCAAGTCGTTACAACGACTTGCAATTGGGGGGCGCTGGATAGTGGAATAGTTTAATTTACTATTCCAACTCCAGTCCCCGTGGATAGTAGGGAAGGTTTTGGATAGTAAATTAAACTATTCCCTATCCTAGAGCGCCCTCCAGCGCAAGTCGTTGTAACGACTTGCGTTGTATTACCTGCGTTGTAAAGGTACTGCGTGGAAAAAGTTTTGTTGTAAAGGATGTTTCCCTGTATATTCTATTCTCAACTGTTTGCAGTTGACAAAAGGACAGAAGGTCTCCGCATCATCAATCTCTGCATCTACAGGACCAAATGAGTTCATAAAAATGGTTATCTTGGGTGGGATACTAGCCTACCTTTCAAAAGTGATTGCTTCTAACTGACATAGATTCCAGGGAGACATATCTCGGGGTCTTCACTGGAAGGGTCTATAACAAAAACAATAATTTCTTAGGTATTCTAGGAATAAATAAGAAAAAAACATAATGAAAAATAGATCAAGACCTGGCTCATTCAAAGTCAACTTTCTTCTTCCCAAAAATATTGATTTGTACAAGTGTGCCCTAATGTTGGTCCCACTCTTCCAGTGACATAAGACTCAAGCTGCATGTCACTGACAAAATCCCAAAATCCTGAAACCGTTCTAGGGTGTTGTTTGTGTTCTCATATAGAGGGGACTTGGCCGGGCAATTAAGGATGGACTGATCCTATAAGGGGAGGATCAAGTATGATTTGTATATTGGTGGTCTCTGGAGTGGCATAAAGGCAAAATGGTGGAATAGAATGATACCCCAAGTAATTACCAAAGGCGGAAATTAATTCAAGCATTCTACCTTCACTTTTTTGTTTTTTTAGGTCAGATGTCCTACTGTGACAAGCATGTTCAGACATGGTTCCCATGCTCACTATACCATAATGCACCGCATTGATGAAGCCAGTAGCAGCCGGCACAGGTAAGAGCGCTGAGGCTGTGGGACGGGATGGGGGCAGGGCAGGGTGGGGGTCAGGGAAGTCGACAGACAATGGGATAAGTAACATAAAATAAAACCACTTACCTTGTGCTCGCCGCATCGCTGATTCAGCAATGAACCAAACGCAAGGTAAGTGTTTTTTTTATTTAATGTTACTTATCCTGTCATCTGTCGACTTCCCTGAACCCCGCCCCACCCCTGCCCCGCCTCACGGCTCTTATCTGTGCCGGCCACTATTGGATGAATCCCAACAAAGCTGAAAACTGGTTTATGGATGCTGGAAGGGACCGTTGTGGCAGTTTGGACTGGACTGTCCTTCAAGAGGCAGTGTCAAGTCTGATTAGCATACGGTTGGTCTCTATCTGCAGCGGCTCAATGGCCAAGAAATGAAATTGAATGCAGCCGAATGAATTACAAATGCCTGAGATTAATTCAAGAATTCCACTCACCATCTTTTTCTGTTTTTCCAAGTAGGATCAATTAAAGACTCTGGGGTAAATACAAATAAATCATGAAGAAAATGAAATCAATGCCTGGCATTTTGAAAGTCCTGTTTCTTCCCCACAATGTTAACGTACAAAAACAAGTCCCTTTTTGAACATCACTGGTATGCATGCTAGAATAGCAGCTTCAAACCCCTGTTCCGCAAACAGCTGCGCTGTGTTTACCTGCTTCAAGTCTCTACACATATTAAGCTATGTGCTTACAAACTTTAAAGGTGATCTCTGTAGCAGTGTTTGAGTTATTCATTGGCAAAGTGTCTTCTTCACAGCTGTAAGACATTATTCTTGGGACCTCACAGTTACTAGAAATTTGTGTTTGTCAGATTCCATGCCCTTGGTGGAAAACTCTCTCTAACCATGAATTATAGGTCTATAAAAAAGTTCTTCATTTTCAGCTAATCTGCCCTAGCAGATTTACAAGAGAATTGAACATATAATTTATTGGGGAAAAGTCCTTCAAAATAGCCCCAGGAAATTCGTTTTTTTCAAGGGTAAATTGTCTGTAAAGATTCGTTTATGGGGCTTGCTTAGCCACAAAACACATTTTTACAGGATTTTTCAACAACCCTTTTCCTTAAAGCTGCATCAATGGATTGAACCTAGTGATGTTTTTATGTTTTTTTTAAAGTTACAAAATTGTCAAAAGCCAGCTTCCCAAATTTTGCCCAGTCCTACTTTTTTGAAATACAGATAGGCACGAAAAGCAGCAACTATAGCATGTGGGTTACTGCTGGCATACTGACAAAAAGTAAAACGCTTCTCGAATAAATATACTTGCCAGCACATTGTGGAGGTATTATGCACCAGTTCTGCCAAGGATTAAGGAAAATGTGTTTTATATGAAACGAGTACATGTCAGAAACATTTGCTTTCAATGAGGCTTAAACCCCTTATGGAAAAGTTTATATTTGAAAACAGATTTCCCTGTGAAGCCTTTTATAAAGTACACATTCATATGCATTTAAAAGTGAATGTTGCTGGTGGTGGTGGGATTGTATAATACACTGCTTTGCGTCCTAGAGAAAAATAATAGAGTAATAAAAAAAACAATAAATTTAGTGTGTAAATTATTTGGCGTCTGAAGTTATGCAATCGCTTTTTACAAGGTGACATTTAAGACATAAGTCGCCTGGGCTCTTGCTTTACAAGTCAATGAAATTTTTCCATAGCTTCGCGTGATCGCATTGCATACTTTCCTAGTTACATTTTCATAAAACACTGGTGACTGAGTGTATAGTTCTTAGAAGTTCACTTTTCCTTGATTGGTTTGATAATCTGAATATCAATATCCACTTAAGGCCATATGGCACTACGCTATGCCTCTGTGTCAAGAAGCCGCCATACCTCAAAGGAGCAGGACTTCATAGCAATTCAAGCTAGTACTTAATTTGTGGTGACCAGGACTTATTACATGATTCTAAATCAAGATGGATAATATTGACACGCAATAACATTGAATGATCCATATAGCTTGCCACTATATATTATATAACATAGCTTTATAGCCCATTGCTGAGGGCTATGCCAGTTATGAAAGACCCTGAACAAGAGTTATAGGTCCGAGGCGCAAGAGTGAGCCTATAACGAGGGAGATGGTCTTTAACAATCGGAATCAGTGACATAGTTGCGGGGGCAGATCGCCCTGGGCAGCACTGTTTTTGGAGGTGGCGGAGGTGAGGAAGTCGTGTCTGACTACTACCACCATACCCCATGAACAAGTTGTCTTACCTGCACCAGGTGTCAAACTTAGCATCCGTCCCAGGTGGCAGTAGGTCTAGCTACTCGACTTATCGGTATAGTCAGAGGTAGAAAGGCAATACGTCTATAAGAACATGTGACGCACTGAGGGTAAAGTGTTCTAAATTAAAAATGGGAGTAGCTCAATAATTGACATTGGGATGTTGGAACAGGAGGCCTATGTCAGCCATTATTGGCCCTAAACCACTGTATTGCTAGTAAGTGAGCTCTTGAACGTCCAGTGTTCTAATCGCTGTTCTTAAGGCACCTATACTTGCCTTGTGAAAAAGTGGTTAGGTCGGTGAGTGATTGTTTGGCTTAATAGAAACCGTAACATAATAAAACATAACGTAACAATGTAATATAGAGTAACACAATATAAAGTAACAGCCTAAAGTAATGTAGCTTAACATAACTTAACACAAGATAAAGTAGCGTAACTTAACATAACGTAACACAACAGTACATAAAGTAACATAACATAATGTAACACAACATAATATAATGTATTGTAACATAACATAACCTAACTTGTTATACTACATAAAACATGAATATAGTTGGGCTAAGCTGTTGTTTTCAGGCAGAAAAGGGACAAATGAGAAGGCAGCAAAAGAAATGAAAAAGGGAAAAAGCAGGCATGAAAGAGAACCTGCAAGAGCGAGATAAAGAGACAGAAAGTATAGGGTGCTGGAAGAAAGAGGCAAGAGGTGAAATCCAAACTATACAGCCTTGGTCTTCAGCAACTGAGAAATTTGACAGCACTGGTGGTGGCAAATAATAAAATCCTTTGCCCTTACAAGTTATTCTTTACCAGTAGCCACAGATTGGTGGACGTTGCTTGCAATAGGCCAAAGCATAGATTAAAGTACTCCATCAAGGGTGTCCACCCATTCAAAATGTCATTGATGTGGTTTGTGGGTTGCACCCATGACTAGAACTACCTTGTAGCATGGATACCACAATTTATATTGTTGTAAAATATAATTATTGGCAAATTGGTACCCAATACGTTGGGAAGTGTATTATGGGAAATGTATTACTCCTCAGAGTGGATAGCTCTTTCGCTATCCCATCACCAATGGCTGATACAGATGTCTACTCAATGAGAAGTAGGCAATTTTGAAACAAAAAACAAACAAAATATGAGTTACATCTGAATAACATTCTCAATCTTTGCATTTTGAGTGCCATGTTTTTTATGGTTAAGAAGCAAGCAAAATCTAAATGGATCCCTGGACTTTCTATATCTTCCCTTGGTGTCTGATATCTATGAAGGAGTTGGCTTCTTACTTCTGTTGTCTTTTGGTGTTATGATGTTGCATTCCTCTTTAATATTCCTGAATGAACAGAACAAAGCAAACAAAGCTCACCACGTGGAGATAATGAGCAACCTAGTTCTGATCTACTGGACCTAAAACAAGTTCAGGGTTTGCAAGTATTGTTTCTAGTTACAAATTCTGAATTGAAAACAAAATTCAAATTTAACCGTATTCAAACATGGATTAACATTCTAAATACTTGCATAAACTACTTCAAAAGTGCTTTGTTTAATTATGTGATTCTGAAAAGTACATTTGCCTCGTCAGTAGTTTACAATGGTGTTTAGAACTGACAACTTAAGTTGGACTTCAAGGATCTGTATAAAGGTGTTGCTTTCTATTACATTTCCTTAGGGACTCTGCCATTGTCAGATGGGATATTGCCAAGGTCTCTCTCTCGGATGAAGGCTTCTATGAATGTATTGCTGTGAGCAGCGCAGGAACCGGTCGTGCCAAGACCTTCCTTGACGTATCAGGTAGGTTCAATTAATATTAAAATAAACAAAAATTGTGATTACCTATTTTACGAAGGCCTTTTGGGTTGAAATATCCCAAAAGGCGTTTTACCGTTCACACAAATCGGCCTGTTTGCGACCAGTAAAACCCTTGATACATCTGGCCCATAATTATGCTATCCTATGAACATTACTAATAAACACAATGCATACTTTCAAAAGTACATAATGAAAACAATTTCCTAATTTAGAAGTTTGAGCATTCATGATATAAAAAATTATTTACTTTATGTATGTATTGTACACACTCATTTTTTCCAAATTGTTAAGATACAGTAGTCCTGTTCTTGCTGGAGTCCTATGATGGTAAAACCCCCCTATTTCATTCCAATAAATCCAATAAATCCTTACGATCTTTTACATTCATGCACTCTTTGGTGGTCACAATATACTTATATGTTCATAAAAAATATTTATTGATCAGTGTTCCATTAATTGCTTTGTTGTGGATATGATGTAACTGCCAGAGATGGCAATTTTGGAACTGGGGAACCAGGTTTCGACAGCTCAACACCTTGTCACTTAATCTCGCTGTGTATAAAAAAATGAATGTGTTATTGTGTAATGTAACAGGTGCTCATTTGAAGCACTCCAATACCTACGGAACAAGTTTGCACTATAAAAAAACTGCATTTTGTTAACTTCTAATTAGTTCCTTTTTTATAATATTTCTGTTGTAATCGATTTCCAAAACAAATTATGCTGATATTCCTAAATTGGAACAAACATGAAGTCAACTAACTTAATAGTCAAATCATAAATGTTGACTTTAGAAAAGTGTTTTAAAAGCCTGCTATATATACTCTGAGCCCGCTACTATGTACAGGACACTGTCTATTTTTAAATAATTTCACATTTCTTTTACTGCATTGTGTGTTATACAGTAGTGCATGGTAAGCAACTTATGCCATGTCTATGGCATAGATACAGTTGTAAAATACATCCATCCTCTCACCTTCTCTTTTACAGATGTGCTACTCTAACAACCTTTAACACAAATGTTATCACAGTTTCTTTCCTTCAGATCTTTAGGCTCAAAACTTGCTGACAATCTCCAAGCATTATCTGTTCTTGGCCAACTTGAACATCTGGTGGTCACACTACCATATGCTATTCCATTATACCACAGAACGTGCTCAATTTAAAATCATATATTTCATACACAAGACCCTTCTCTGGTCTTCCTCATCTATCTTTCGAACTTTATTATGCCATATCAGCCTCCCATTTATCAAAAGTGCCTCTCTCTAAATTTGGAGAGACAAAAGCATTTTGGGGGAAACTCTTCATGTACAGGGTTCTTAATTCTGGTAATCTCTTCTCATGTCCCTCTATTGTAAAATAGACTTGTTGAGATACTGGTTGGCACAGTTTCAATCTACAGCAAACCTGCTGATTCTGAGACTATCCGCTAAAACAAGGAGCTCTTTGCAACCTCACCCCCCACTCCCAATTTTGTCTCCGATGACGGTGATTGCTTTAGGCAGCATGACGGTCGTTGAATAAAGAAAAGATACATCAATATAGTCTATACAAATAATCCTACCTCCTTAATTTATTCCAGATTTATCCTAATGCTTTATGACTCGCTTTTAGGATCTTCATATTGTTAGTATTTCGCAAGTGAAACAAACTTAAGGGAGAGTTTCAAAGATCTGCACCTGTCTTTAAGGTGACATGTTTGAATTCCAATGGGGCTGGCAGAAGCTTTCATCCATCCAAGGTCTATGAAACAGATCCATGTGAGTGTATTAATAGTACCACAATTACAGTGCTATGCAATTGCAAAAACTGGATTTGCAAGTTCAACATAAAATGACCAGTTTAAAGTTTTATACACTCCTCTGTATTCAAACTCGGGAGCACTTCAATAAATATATCTTTTTTAAGAGTCTGCCCTGTCCCATAACCAGTAATTCCATGATATGAGGTAAGGAAGCAGCTTCATGTTACCATCTAGTGATGGCACTAATGTACAACAAAAGGCCCAAAAACTGGAAATCATGGCAGCGCTCTCTCCTTTACAATTTCTGATACCTTCTTTGTGTTTTGTTACTAGCTTTTAATAATAAGGATGAAAGTGCCATGAAAAAGCACAGTATCATATTTATAGTGAAACCCTCTGACAAACTGATTTCATTCTATTGTGTGCACCCTGATTTGTCCTCCTCTCAAAATTAGTTTTACAATCCCAATTATTGGACAACCCTACCCCAGTGTAGAAATACATCTGCATTGTATCAGCAGAGTGTTGTGTTCAGCTATCTTCCCTTAATTGTGGCCCATGGAACCAAATCTACATCACAAGGCTAACCTATGTGATTGGAATTTATTAAGCACTCATACTCCTAAGCATCACGGTGCTAATAACCAAAAATAGCTTTCTTCTGACTGACAAAGGTTGGAATTACTGTGCTACTGCCAGATTTTTAGAAGCTTTCTAAAACTGAGAAGTGAAAATTGAGAGTATAGATGAAGTAGTAGTGAATTCCCAAGGTGACATCAATCTGTTATGGTATAACACATAATGTGGGTAACTTCTCTAATCCTACAGTGAATGCACTATTTAATAATGACGTCAAGTGCAACATTTACAGTCATTTGTTAAACCACACAAGAAACGTGTGCTAGGTGCTTGTTCATATAATATATCTATTAAGTATTTGTGACGTATTTGTGGTGTGTAAAGGGTGGGCAATGTTTGCTCTGCATCTTATGCAATGAACATTGTTATTCTGGCTACAACTGCAAAGGTAGCTGAGATTAAGTGGCATGGGAAGAATGACCAGCTGCATTCAGGTGACTATTAGTAGGGGCTTCTATGCCACCGCACTGTACAGATCATGATAGCTACTAAAGGAAGCAGATAAAATAGGCCAGGTAGGCGCTTGTGGCAATGTATAAATGAGTGCAAATGGGATTTGTGCCTATTTTGGTAATAATAACACAGAAAGCTGATTGCAGAATGAGCATGTGAAGGGTTTGCTCCTGCATTAACCAGCATTTCATTGTTGGTTAGATTAAAGTGTGAAGTGTACTGATGAGAAGTAGATGCTACACTCTCCCCAAGCCCGATATGACATACTAAAACAAACCTGAGGGATTTTAATTGTAATCAAGTATTGAAGGAAAGTGGATTATTATGTGGTGCGGCTGTGAGACCTTGTAATAATGTCTCCATCATTATCTGGTCCAGTTAGGTTTCTTTAAGTAGCTCAGTCCTGGGCAGTTGTGGCACTGAACAGCTAGGCATAATGAAAAAGATTTTTAGGAGTACCAAAACAACAGGTAAGAAACATGATACATAAAAATCCAACACCAATTTATAAAAATAGAATGTATTCCTACCTTAAAAATGACACAAAAAAGACAAAAATCTATTTTGGTCGAACAGGAGATGTGATTTTTCTAAGGTAAGTAAACTACATTGATTTTAGTCTTTTAAATGCAATAAATTGCTGCAAGCAGTTTGTAGCTAACAGGCTAACAGGCTAAAATGCCTGTTAGAATCCTCTTGGACTAATCACAATGGGCTGAGGCCGGTCAAGGGACCACTGTGTTCCATAGCGACAGCTTACCTGTCAGAGTCAGCAGTCATAGGGTCCTCAGTGCACTTTAATTCTTTTTAAGTTTAAAGGACTTTTATTTAGAAAAAATGCAAAAAACATACATAATTAATAAAAACTACGATGTACTTATAAAACACTAAATGAGTTGATGACTTAATAAACATTCAGCAGAAAAACAAACAGTTGCATAAGTAAAGAGGGTACAGAAACTGTAACAGTGAAAAAAGAGTAAAAGGGGGAAGAGAATTAATAATAATTTGACTATAATTTAATGAAGGAGTAGGAGAGCTGAATACAAAATAAAGTAATATGAGCAATTAGGAAGTAATAGCTGTAAAGTAGATATAAATAGCTGTAAAGTAATATAAAATAGATACATCTAAAAATACATTATCTAAAATTATGGGGATCTGTTCATGGGGGTTTGGGAACTTCTTCCAGCAGTGGACGGTGCTGGGCAAATTTTTGAGCAGAAGCATCTAAGTAAATAGTAATAGGCGACCATAAGTGTTCTCTTTTAATAAGTAGGGATAGAGGGGAAATATAGGCATGATGAAGAAGGTGCTTATAACTGACATTATACCACCAAGATTGGAAGGATAATTGTGTGGAATGTTTCCAATTTTTGGTGATTTGCTGAAACGCAATTGCAATTAGTAAATTCACAATGTCTGTATTACATGTGATGTTGTGCCATTGTTTGGAGAGTGAGCCTAGAAACATGTTTAAAGGGGAAAATGGAAATTGCGCATGAAATATATTAATAATTTAAGACCATATTTTTAACCAAAATTGATGTGCGTAGGGACAGGAGAATAACATATTAAATAAATCTGCATTGGAAGCATTACAAGACAAACCATTTAGTGGAATTGTAGGTGTAAACTTATGAAAAGATGATGGAGTGAACAAAAGCCTATTATATAAAAAGAAAAGTGTTTGCATTGTACTAGCTGATCTTGAGGTCTTACGAATTTTGATCCAAAATTTATCTGAAAAAAAAAATGGACCAGGAAGTATGAAACTTATGGTCCCACTGTAATTCTACTTTGGTTTGAATTCTATGATCTGTGTGTTTGGAGAGAAATGTATAAATGGAAGAAGCACTTCTTTGGGCACTTAATATGGGAAGGATATTGCAATGAGATGATGAAGGGGGAGAAGTCAGAGATTGAGAGGATAAAGCCAAGAGTATCGAATGAATCAATGCCTTGAATTTATTAGACTATGAATTTGGAAGGCCATTAAGGGTTTGTGCTTCAGGAAAGGTGATAAAGGTATCATGCGAGTAAAGATGGTGAACCCAAAGCAACCCTTTGTCTCGCCAAGATTTCCAGAATATTGGTTTATTATTAAATAAAAATGATTTTGCCAAGTCAAAGAATTGAGAAAGCGGTCATCTTCAGAGAGGTGTGAATTGAATGTTGATCGAAATAATTTAAGGGAAGTTTTATGTATAGGCGAGGACGAAAATTGAGTCCTATGTGTAAACGTAAGAGATTCCCGAATTGAGAAAGGGAGAAGAAAGGATAACTCGACCTATGTCCATAGTGGGGGGGTATCTGAAGAAGAATGATTTATACATTCAGAGAGCTGTTTAAGTAGAAAAGCCTTATGATACATATGAAAGTCAGGGAAATTAACACCTCCAAGTATTTTATTACGTTTAAGCATATCAAGGGATATACAAGGATTTTTTTATTCCATAAAAATACTGAACGAATAGAATAAAATATGAGGGAATAGTAAATGGAATAGCAGAAATAGTATAAAGAATAGCAGGAACAAGCATCATTTTAATTGTATCAAGTCTGCCCTACCAGGTTAAATATAGAGGATGCCATTTAGAAATAAGAATTGGATATTGTAGTCGAGACATGAATCATATTTAATGATAAAGTGAGATTAATAGAGGGAGCAAACCATAAACCTAAATATTTGATTTTTGGGGGATTCCTTGTAAAATTAGTTGAAAGAAAGTTATGTCTAAGACATAGAATGTTAAGGGGAAGGATTTCTCAATTTATCAGGATTTAATTTATAACCACAAAGTGAGGAAAAAGTTTTAGCCTCTGTTGAAAAGGCTGAGCAAGAGATTTCTGGTTTTGATAGATATAATAAAATGTCATCCATGTAGACACTCATTTTAATATGAGTTTCACCATTTTGGAAACCATGAATATTAGAATGTTGCTTAATTTTAGCAAGGAAGGGTTCCAGCGCAAATATAAAGAGAAGAGGTGAAAGAGGGCAACCTTGGTGGACACCTCTGTGTAAAGCGAAAGAAGTGGAAATAGAACCGTTAATAAAGATGGAAGCCTTGGGTGAAGTATATAATAAAGAAATGTAAGAAATAAATTTAGGACCAAAACCAAACCAGGAAAGAGTATGAAAAATAAAAGACCAATCCATATAGTCGAAAGAAAAGACCAATCCATAAAGTCGAAAGCTTTCACCGCATCAAGCGAGATAGCCGCAAGTGAATGAAGGTATTTGTTTGATATATGCAAAATATTTAAAGAAGTCTTAGTATTATCAGAGATGGATCTGCCTTTAATGAAGCCAGATTGCTTTAAACAAATGATAGATGGTAAAAAGGACTCTAGTCAAAGAGAAATTAATTTATAATCGGAATTAACTAAAGATATCAGTCTGTAATTTTTACAGAAATGAAGGTCTCTCCCTTCATTAGGAATTAGGAAAATTAGGGCATCCTGGAAAGTACCACTAGAGGCGTTAAAAGAAATGAAAAATGTAAATAAAGAGTGGAGATGTGGAAGAAGTGCTTTGGAAAAGTGAAAATAAAATTCCACAGGAAATCTGTCTGGACCAGGTGCTTTCCCAGTTTTAATGAGACGTAGTGCAAAAGTGATATCTTTAATAGAAATATCATTTTCCATGGATGAAAAATCAATATCAGTGGGAAAGTGTTTCGGATTTGAGTCAAGTTACAGTTGTATTTGAATGGAGTCTGTGGTAAAATCAGGAGTATAAAGAGAGATATAATACTTCTAGAACTCCTCTAAAATATCTTGATTTTTGGTCACTTTTGAGAAATAATTCTTGAACTCCTCTAAAATATCTTGTTTTCGGTCACTTTGGAGGAACACTTTACTTCTTTTAACATGATCCAGCCAAGAAGTGGTCCTGATGTTGGTGATGAAGGATGCCAAGGATGCTTTAGAGATACTGAAAGGATGAAGTCAGTTTTTCTTGGGCCACCCTGGGGTCCATAAACTTCAAGGGTCATCTCCGGCCTCAGGACTGGATGTCCCATGATGCAGCAGAGGAGTCCAGAACAAGTCCAGTTGTCCGACTGGTCAACTAGTCTTCCAGTTACAGCAGGATCACCACATATTTTTAGAAGGACCAGATGCCACTTCAGCCTTGGCTATGGGTACCATGGGCTTGGGGATATCTTGGATAGGTCAGGTACTTGGTCTCCCAAGAGGCACCTGGGTGTCCAGTGGGGGGCAGGTGTTCTTGGGCTGCTGGACACCCTAGAGTGTTTTGTGTCCCTGATGCTGAACAGTGGGCTAGCCAACCAGCCCAGTCACTTCTTCCTTCTGACCATTGGAACTCTTTTCCTTGTGAAGGCACAGCAAGCACAGTCCTCTTACAGGGACCTTTGGGTGTAGTAGGTGTAATCCACTTTTTGGTGTAGCCTCTCTTTGCTGGGTCCAGGGAGCAGCGGGGCAGTCCTTCTTTTGCTTTTTTTCCAGTCCTGTAAAGATCTGAGGACTGAGTGCTGGGGGTTCCAAATTGATGCCAATTTCGAGGTTGTGGTTGGGGAGGACTCACCCTCCCCAACCACAACTAGTCTCACATGTCAACCCGACCAACATTTATATTCTTGGCACTAAACAATCCCACAGTGCATCCTCTGCCCAAATCCAGCATGTCAGAATCCTTCTTTTCTGGGACAGAACTCTGGGCACACCCCTGAAGTGTGTCCAGGTTAATTAGTCACCACTCCTGGAAAACAGGATCTGCAACAGGTTTACCCCCTCTATGGGCGATACCACCCTGTCTAAAGTCTCTCTACCTTCACAAAAGAAAGGGCAGACTGCAGTGTGATATACATTTGCCTATCTAAGGCAGTAGCCTCTTTAAAGCTGGGCTTTCTGTGGTCACAGCCTTCTAGCCATCTTGGTAGAGGAGGTCACCAAATGGTTTCTTTGTTCCGCGTTTCTGATAGCAACTAACATCTACTAACAGGGGGCAGCATGTTGTCTCAGGTGATTACTACTGCAATAGGCAGGAAAGGCTACCAGAGGATTGAACAACAAAGTGGTGACTTTCTAAAGTCACCTTTGCTTTAGAAGTTACTTTAAATCTTCAGCACTAAGCGGGTTTAATGTAACAATTAATTTGATACCTTGGATTACTTTGTTTAGTAGTCCCAAATGGAAGTTAGCACTGGCACGTGGGCTAGTGTAACTCCATGTTAGCCAATGTGGCCACCAGACGTTCAACAATGATAATGACGATTTTGAGTTCACACAGTCAGGACATGTAAATTTAAATTCAACATGTCCTTATTTTAAATATCAGGCAGCCTGCCTTTCTTGCTTGCTAAGGATAGCCTTAGGGGGTGATTTACAAATGTTAAAAAGGAAGCTCTAAGCACAGCAATGGGGGTCTCTGGCCATGTCAAGTTTAAAATTTTAAAAGATGCTCAACTAGGCTGCAATGGCAGACCTAGAACCATGTTTTCATCTTGTACTGTAATGGTGGCTCAATTAAGTGCTGTAGTCCACTAGTGACATGTTAGTTTACTATCTCACTTTACCTCTAGTACCATATACTAGGGACGTATGGGTAGGGTACATATGCCAATATGGGATTAGCCTTTGGTACATACACTTGGGGTTTCAGAGCACATGCACCTCTGCCTGGACAACAGAACCCCATGCACAACAGAGTAAAAAACCCAGCAACATCTAGCAAAAAGTTGTGCAAAATGTGGGGGTGGTCCTGCAAAAGGGCTGTTTCTTTACAAGTACCTACCCAGCATCCCAATGCCATCTCACTGAATATATAAATATTTGTAAGATCATGGTTTATTTCACTATTTTCAATTTTCTCTAACTGGCTTAGCTCTGTTGACCTGAGGTCTCTTGAATTACAGTGACCCAGGCTTGGCAACATCTGTAGCTCAGGATTAAAGGCTCTGGAGTTAAGTCAACATTCTTAAGCTTGTAATAAGAAGCACGCTTCCTCCTCTCCCAGTAGTGTTGTATTCTAAAAAAAGCTCAAACAAATAATCTAAATTCATTCAGTTTGACATCTGAAGGTTGCCAAAAATTGGTTGAATATGTTTCTGGGATTCTTCAAGCTGAGTTTGTGCATAAAGAACACACTGAAAAATTATCATTAACCTAACCACTAGTGACATCCTCACTCCTCAAAATTTCCAAGTTTACAAGAGTGATTTGTAGGGACCATCCTCACTCCCATTTAAATACACTAGAAAGAAATAACAAAAAGTGTGGTAGCACAAAGATTTTCTTACGTGCCTTTACTTCCGAATACAAGTCTGTGTAGTCTAGATTCCACCTTATGCCTTTTTCTTACACCACCTTACAATGTCTGTCTCTTTGTCGCACAATTTCAGATAACCTTTCATCCCTGTTTTCTCCATTTGTCACTGTTTTTCCAATGTTCACTCCCTCCTTTTTGCTCCTTTTTCTGCCTTTCTCTGGATTAAAGTCTGATGATAAAATAAATTCTGGTCCCCAAAAATGAGTCATGGTGTCCACTGTGGTATCGTAGGAATTGAGGGCCTGGGGCACTAAGCATGGACCACACAGACTAAAAGGTGCACGTCACAGCCCAGAACCTCAGGTCCCAACATTTTTGTTAATTCAATTTACGCAACACGGCATCAACCATTTGGCGCAGACCCCACAGGGGTAACTTGGGTCTCACCCTCTCAATGGAGCAAACCACAGTGTGTGTGCCCTCCCCAAAAATGACACTCCTCCCAAAATATAAAAGGATAGTGGACCACTTTGGTGATTGTTCCCATGAATTTCTCAACCCCACCTTTGGTGTGTGGCCACCTGTGGGTTATTTTCCGTTTGGCAATGTTCAACGACTTGAAATAATATAACACCTACTTCCTCTAAAATGGAGGTTCACTATAAGCCCTGAGTTTGTTCAGTAGGCCAAGCATAAATACCACTTTCTCCAGCTTTGGTATCACTTCATTGGTCGATGTACTGGACATTATCTCCACTTTGGGGAGTTTTGAATGGACATTCACCCACGAACGGGCCTGGACTGGCCGTAGCGGGCACTGGGCATTTCCCCGGTAGGTCGGAAGGGTGGGGGCCGGTTTTGGACCAGTGGGGGCCATTTATGTTACTGGGGGCCAATTTTGCAAAATCGGCCCCTTGTAACAATAGCACACTCAGCAGCAGTGTTCCAGCCTGCAACTGCACAATATCTGGCTAAGGTCCTGAGGAAGGTGGTGTTATCTATTCTTCAAGCCACCAAAACGCGCGTTTATATCCTGCTATATGCAGTTGCTTTAATTGGTCGTGGAGATTAACATAACTTTCTGTCTCCCACTTTCCAGATATGTACATTAATGAATGTGGTATTAGTGTATTTGAGGAGGAATGTATGTGAGGTAGTGTGTATGAATGTTCCATTCTTGTTTCTTTACCTGGGGGCTTATGATTTAAAGATTGTTACACATGAAAATCTCATGCCACTAATATGCAAACCTGTTTGTAGATGTTTAAAATATTGATTTTATATGTCAAAATATGTAAAAGAAAGTACAAAAATATGTTTGATAAAACAAATAAAATTAATAAATAACATGAATATTAATAATTATGATTATGGTTTTGCATTTTGTTGTTGTTTAGTTCTATCTCACCCCATGTTGAAATCATTTTCAGTTAGATAAAAGAAATATAGGTCATGAGGGAGCGTTCTTAGAGTGTATTGTTGTTGTCCCCTCTTCTCCCTGACCTTAAAACATTTCACCTAGAGAGGATCCCTTTATCTTGCGTACCCACCAGCAACTGCTCCCCCCAACCTCCCCGGCTGGTTGGACCTAATTGCCAGAGCTGGTATGCGACCCCAGCCCGGCCCTGCCCATGAATCAAATATACAAAAGAAAACGACTGTTTATCCTTTATAATTAATTGGCTGACGTCCTAAAGTCTCATGGATGTGCAATGGAATCAGAGACAGTTTTGTTGAAAGTATCCATTGCTTTATTTAATCAATTCATGCTTTTCCTAGCTTATTTATCTACATAGTGGGAAACATTTCTCATACAAACTTTCTCACATCAATTGTCAGGTACCTACAATAGTATATTCAATGTTAAAATCATGAGAAAACCACAAGGGACCAATTCATGTCATTCATACACATACACATCACTCCCACACTCACCAGCCTATACTCTTTTTAAAAAAAGAAGAGGGGCAGTTCTTCATCAAACATTAAGGGTCTTACTTATCACAAATACTGTTCTAATTATGAATAGCAATGTTCAGTATTACAGTTGTCTTATGTCTTCATACATTTATATGTTGATACATTCAATCATCATATCTCCAATTAACTTTTACACTTGTGTTGTCTCAATTCTTATCATTTTAGCTGTTCCGTATAGTGAGTATTATTTTCTTAATTGTTTCATGAATGTTGCTTAACAAATAGTCATCAGTGCGCGTTTCAGCACAAACGCCTTCTTCAGGAATGCCATCTATGAGATCCCACTTCAAATCCAGTTCCCAATGGGGAATGAGAGCTGGCACACTACTGAAAATCTGGCTGAAGCTGACAAAAGTCCAGAAAATACAACTCCATTTTCTGTTGCATATGATTGCATAGTGGCATCCCTCTGAGACACTGGCTGTTCCACTGTGGTGCATACCCCTCATTTTGGGCCAGTTTAATATGTGCTGTATTCCCCAGCTAGTGAGTACTGAACAGTTTAGTTGCGTCCCCTCCAGGGGCTTTCAGTCTCTCTGGTTGTGTGTCAGCTGTTGTTGATGGTTTGTGATTAGGCCTACTGCCCAGATGTGTGTGCTCACGGTGTGTTTAGTGCACCCCTGCATTCCCTCAGGGATGAATTGCTACACTGTACCTTTCACTGGCCTGGATCCGATAGCAGCCTGATTTCCTTATTATTATTATTTATTATTTGTGAGTTTTATACAGCTCGAGCTAGACCCAAATGTGTCAGAGCACTTTGCAGAGTATGCACAACAATAATTACATGAGGTACATAGGTACATAAGGAATACTTAGATATATATCTATTGTAATGGTAAACATGCACAGCGGGAAATGGTACAAAATATATCTATAGTAATGGTAAAAATGCAAACGGTGCATAGTGGGAAATGGTACAAAATAGCAGGACAATGATTATATAAGGCGTCAATATGAATACACAGCAACAATTGTATAAAAGAGGAGTCCGAAAGACAGCAGGATACATGAACACAGAAAGTTCTGAGGTAGATGAGACAATGAGTTGCCAGGGTGAGGACAGTAAATGCATAGATTGTTCCTAGGTGGTGAATGAACATGGCATCTTAGCACTAACATTCACGGCAACTTGGTGCCTTACTGTGCAGGAACAATATCAGTGGCACGAGATACATAGGGCCATATTATCAAGAAAGGGAGATACATTATCCCCACTTTTATCGACAGGAAACTGCCGCTAAAGCTGCGATAATGGGCTTGATAATATGCCCCTGTGAATTCCCATAGAAGCCCAGGTTAACACCAGAACCTGGGCTTCTATAGAAATTCAGAAGGGCCTATTATCAAGCCCATTATCGCCACTTTAGCGGCAGTTTCCTGCCGATAAAAGCGGCGATAAAGCATCGCCTTTTCTTGATAATATGGCCCATAGAGAGGAAACAACTAGGTATAGTGGTATATGTAAACAGAGAAGCAGCAGTACTCGAGTTACATAAAAAGTGTAGCTAGCAGTACAAATCAACAGTAAATCAAAGAAGAATACAATCAACAGTGCACATAAGAGTACTAAGGTAGTAAACGAGGGTGTATACAGGGTGGGGAGACTAAAGGCACAGTTTTCCCCGAGGTAGTGCTGCGTAGATTATCAAGGCTGGGTGCAGAGAACCACAGGTCCAAGACTCAGGTATGTTACGGAGTGACGGGATCCCTTGATGCTACCTCTGCCACCTGACCATGCTAAGGGGGCTCCACCCACTCGCCGTCTCTGAGATAGCAGCAAGGAGCCAGAGACTCAAGGCGCGGGAGGTTGCTGGTGGGCAGGAGGAGGCATGACTGCACAGGGAGCCTGGATGTGTAGGATCTCTCTAAGATGATCTACAGCTATGTGCTTAGAAGTGAAAAAGAGCAGCATTCCTTGTACTTGATGCTTTTTGCTTATGGTTTTTTTCATACTTTACCAACATTTTGGCTTACAACCTTTGTGTGTCACTGGGTTTTCTCAAAAGGGATAGATTTTGCTGCCATATATTGAATGAGCTGATCTTGTGCCTGAATACTTTGATAGTATGGGAAATATATTGGTCTTACTTGTGCACCCTCTTATTTTCAGTAACGGTTCTTGGTGTCCATTTAGCAATGAAAATCCTGTAAGAACATATGTTCTAGAATGTCCAGTGATACACATGCATAACTTTTGTAGTAAGAAAACTATAAGAACGTTCAACGAATATGCGATCTGTAGGGAGGATTTTAACATAATATATGGGAACAATCCTTTTCTTAAGAGTTCCCTTAGATGAACTTAGACCAGGAGGGTGACATCCAAATGATGGAGACCAAAGCTAGATGGACACGGCTTGGCGTCTCAGGGCCCTCTCCACCTTCCCGCAGTCTTTTGTCTCTTCTGGTCTCTGAATGTTTGCCCACTGTTTGACAATTCTAGCTCTCCTCTGATTTCTATTCTCTTCTGTTGATATCCTGCTACTGGGCTGAATTGGAGAGGTGTGGCGCAGCAGCCAGAGCGGCTTACTTCAGCGTGAGGGGTTCACAGTTCTATGCACGGCGGCAGCTCAGCTCAGCATCATGTGACTCTGGGCAATAGCTCACTTAATATCCCCAATGGCCCCCAGTGCCTTGAAATCCTTAAGGGGGTGATATGTTCGCACTTTACAAATAGTAATTATTATTATATTATTAATTGAAAATAAACTGAGCAAGAGGTGCTGAACTCTGCTGCTTCCTCCCTCCATAATAGCGCTTGGTAGGGAAAGAGAGGGGCTGCATTTCCTCTTTTAGGGAAAAATTGCCTGAAATCCTTAGCACATGTATGTAGCTGGAACTATGACTCTTCTTACTGAGAACCCTTCGGTTATAACCAGTAACAGAAATAGACTGCCACAAATCGATCCAGTTCAATCAGTAACTTATAAATATCTGTATAATGCCATTTAAGACGTTGCATTTTCATATTTGAACGAAAGTATATAAATATGTACCTTTTTGGGCATAAACTTATGGGCAAATATTAATTTGCATTATGTTGATCAGGGGTGAACTTTTTGTGCAGGATACCACAGTACTATACATGGGCTAATATACCAAACACACTTGTCACAGTAAATTGTGCGGCAGAATTCTTTCATTATATACACAAATACAACCAATGAGGGCAAATAGTCTATGAGCACCAGAAGTCTTGAAGCGTGTAACTTACTTTAATTGTTAGCATTAACCACAAATGCGGGTGTTGTTTATAAGCCTGGATGAAGTTCGCAGAGTTCCGTGAACAAAACACACTCCACCAAGCTATGTGGAGTTCCACGAACGGTGGAGTGGGTTACCTCGTGCCGTTCGCACTGATTTTTAGTGCTGGGTATTTGTCCTGCACTGTAAAATAAGCATGAATGGCACCTTGCACAGTGCAAGAGGGCACTGCTTCTTCATGCAGCTCGTGTAGAAGTTCTACTCGAACTGCAGCTTCAGCAACGCGAACGGAAGGTTTCTCAAAACGAGCGGTAGCGGTGATCCGTGACTGCCCGCAGTGAGAAATCTTGCTGGGAAGTGGTCTAGCATTGGATTTTCCTCGCTCGCACTCACCAATTTACCGTTGGCGAGCGAGGAAAAGACTCTGCAAGCTCCGCAGAGCTTGAAAAACTCCGCAAACGGAGTGGAGTTCAGCACCCAGGCTTAGTTGTTTATTGACAGACTTACTAACTACTTACACCTTTGCAGCTCTCCAACATTTATAAATAGGTAGTGAAGGCTTCCTTTCTTTAAAAATAAGTATATTTTGGCAATAAATTGCACCAGGGATTACTCCTGTGTGGTCTTAGTACAATTTCAGTGATACGCGCTAGCAGTTACTTTAATTTGACTATTTTGGAGTTATATATGTTACTTTCCTCTTTGTATCTGAAAATGTAAATTACAGATAGCTTTTATAATAGAAAATGTTTAGAACTCAACACTGCAGTCTTATTTAATCTGCAAATACTTCCTCTTCCACGACTTGACCTTTATTTTGACTCCACTGTAAAGCGTGGCTTCTGTTTTCCACTCTGTCGTCCCCTTTAAAAACAGTGACTGACAGCAATGTATTACTTTTTATTGGACAGCCTCCCAGGATTAGATTAAAAGCGATCAGTCTGGGGAGATCTACAAATGCCATGAGGTGCTAAGTGGATCTGGATGGGCGGGTTGCTGTGTTGGCTTCCCATGATGAAGGAATGGACCTCATTTAGGAGTCTCCGGGGGTCGCAGTTCTGACTCCTGGCTTTACCCTTGTGAAACCTGGCAATGCATTTGCACCCCTGGCGTTAGAGTTTTCAAAATCACTTCCAAGAACGCAGGGGTGGCATCATTGTGGACATCAGTGCTCCACCTTCCTTTACCACCTATTTGTATTATACTAATAGCAAATAATAGTGCATTAGTCACTATTAGTGTAAAGAACTGGAGCACCAGGAACTGGAACTGTGGCAACAGAGGTAAGTAAAATAAAAGTCATTTAAATGTAGTTGTGATATGTTTGTGGGTATGAGTGTTTATATGAGAGAGCGACTGTATATCTGAACGTGTGTGTCTGTATTGGCATGTGTGTGACTGAAAGTGAATGAGGGAGAGAGCATGGCAGGTATGGAGTGAGAATGAGTGAGATTGAGTGTCAGGAATTATGAGGGAGTCAGAGTGAAGGAGTATGAGTATGAGTAACAAATTACAGCAAGTGAGTAAGAATGCATTAGTAAGAATGAAGGAGGGAGTGTTAAAGAGTGTGAGGGAGTGGAAGTGAAAGTGAGTGAGTAATTGTAACTGAGTGGGAATGAGTGAGTCAGAAAGAGTGAGAATAAGTGAGAATGAATAGGATTGTTATGTTATACTTGGATGTTTGGCGTTGATCCTGCTATACTGAAGGAAATTCTTGGCTTACAGAAACACTCATGGCAAAATACTCATGCTGGCATACTGAATGCAATTCTTAGCATGACAGGCACCTGTGACAAACTATTGACACTGGAATACTAGAGGTAATACATGGCATACAAGACACTCATAGCAAATTGTTGGTCATTGCATACTGAAGGAAATTCTTGGCATGGGGGAACACGCAGAAGTATGCTGGATTGGTAAATTGGAGATACTTGTTTCCAGGGAGGACAATCATGGCATATGGAAGGGGGTCAACCTGAAAAAAGGTAGTCCTGACATACTAGTAGTAATTTTTTATATAAGGCTGACCCATGGTATATGAATGACACTAATAGCAAAATTCTAGTAGTAGCAATATATATGTAATTTCTGGCCAAAGGGAGCACCCAATGCATGTTGGGGACCCATGACAAATGCTGGCGCTAGCACAATTGAGTAGATTCTTCACATGTGTGGGTACCAATTGCACATTTGTAATAATTTAGTTCCTGGGGGCTGTCATTGGCTTAGCTCACCATAAACTGACTTCAATATTTAATTTGTAGCGCTTCAGAGACTTTGGCTTTTTAGCAAATTAATTGAGAATTATGCTTTAATGCTCTAATTTTTCAGATGTTTAATTTTTTTTGTCAGGGGTGAGAACCTCCCAGAACCCCCACAAAAGAGTTTGGGCTCAGTCACTACATGCCAGATCTTGTGTGGTGGGGTTGGTTGTTCATGTTGAGGAATTCCCTTCTTCTGCAAAACTTCGATCCTAATACCCATGTTACCCCCACTAGTTTTTGAATGCTCTGTGGTGACCGTTTGGACCCAAGGAAAGAGGGATTTGGATTTAAAAAAATCTAAAATAATGAATTAAAAGAAAAACTGAGAACATGTTGCTCTCCATGTGAAAAAACAAAGATTACATTTATTAATGTTGTTTTTAGTTTCTTTCTTATGTCTCTTTTGCTGACTCCTAGAAGCTGGCACAGATCTGGGGTGGCGGACGTAGGGTGAGGGGCAAGGGGGTGTAAAAAACGAAAAAAGGCACTTACGTCCTCGCCCCTCTGTCCCCCTTCATCTCTCCTCCGCCAAACAGGAAACAGCCAGGCTCCCCTGAGCCAATCACAACGCTGTAATGCAGCATTGTGATTTGCTCCCCTAAGCCAATCACAAGGCTGTAATGCACATTGTGATTGGTCTGAGCGCCGTAGTTTGGTGCTCAGGCGGGGACTGGGGATCTGGGCATGTTCTCCACCCAGGCTGTAATGCAGCCTGGGTGGAGAACATGCTAAGTGAGCATGACTGTTTGGCCGTGTGAACAAGTACAATATTGACAACTTGACACGATATTGCAGAGACTCAAATAAGAGCACAATTTCCAAAGGATTGCCTGCTTACAGTGTTAATTTTCACAAGCAAATAATAAGGAAAGTAACCATCAAAATATTTCCCACAAATAAACATGCCACTGTATTTAGTCTGCTATTTTTTTTTAAATAAATAGTGAGGTTCCAGTTAATAAGTGTAGGTGGTGTTGCTAGGTTGTAAGCTTGAGTAGCAGGACCGCCCTATTTAGTTCCTTAATGCGAGGTATCGAGAATTTAAAGGGCACAGGTATGTTTAAAGTTGCTTGCCAGGATTTCCTGCTCTTGCAAGACTCCCCATGTGTCACAGAAGTTGTTCGGGTTTGAAGTGCACAAGATAGTGTTTTGAGTCTGGGCTTAGTGTAGGAGTTCCACCTAAATCTCTTCAGCCTAGAAAAATAATGAGTAAATTTAAGTCGCAGGAGTTCCCCATATATGGCTACCATAAGGATTACTCCACCACTTCCTTTGTATAAACTGGCAAGAAGTCTCCTTGCAGCTTTAAGAGATCTCCAAGAAAGGCGACTGGGAGTGTCTGAGTTTAGTTTCATTAAGGTTACTATGGTTCTTGAGGGTGAGCCCTGACACTACCAGCCATGACCTGTGCAGGTAAGAGTGGTGGGACGGTAGGACTTGGTAGGGTCTTATTTCGACAGACGACGATGAGGGGAAATTAATTAATTAGTTAATTTTCCCTCATCGTCGTCTGTCGAAATCCCTCCCCAACTGACCCCACTGCCTCACCGCTCTTACCTGCGTGGGCCACAGCTGGACACTACAATTCAAGGCAGGAATTACACTCCACCTCTATCAAAGCTCACCAGCCACCACTGCAAGAACAGACGGTAAACATTGTCAGTGCTGTTTACTTTCTTTAGGTTCGACTGGGGTAAGTACTTTATGCTTTAGGTGTTGTAAATCTGTATTATGCTTGTTAGGCAAATTCCTGAAATCCCGCTGTTATTCTAAATGCCAGAATCACCCTGCATCTGCAGCATAATTTTAACGTGGGAGCACGAGAACAGCACTTGTGCACATTTTTGGGTCAAGCGTAGCGGCAGCGCGCAGGTGCTGCTCGCTCTGCGAGGAATGCAGTAGCCGAGCATGCTGTGGAAGCCTCGCCTTCTCTCTGCCCATATTTTTGATTGGCCGATGTCATTGTCCTTGGTAAATGCTGGCTTCTGATTGATAATGAGGCTTGTTAGTCCCTCCTTGTTACTGCCCTGTCACCATTTGTTACCTCCCATGACGACTGGATCTTTTACTTGTGGCGTTACACGGTCTTCTTCATAAGTCAGTAAGCACTAAGTTTTTTTTCATTTGCAACGCGGTCTGCTTTCACTTTAGCAGCTGCGCTTGTTTATTTAATTAATTTGCCACGCGGGCCGAAAGGGGGGGTTTCTTCTCACTAATCTAACAAGCATTTGCAATGCAATAGGTCTCGCATTTACGCGAGTTTGAGCTATTGACATTGCAAATAACAGTGCCTTTTAAAACATAAATAAAAGGCATTGTCATTTACAACGCCAATAGCTTAAACTCACGTAAATGCGAGACCTATTGCATTGCAAATACTTGTTTAGAGTGAAATGTGTCCTTGAGGCTAAGATGGATGTAAGGACACATTACATGCTAAAAAATAGTGTTAAATGCAGTTTTGCATTTCACATAATTTGTGTAATATTGCAGAATTTTAAGTTATTATGCCAAAACAGATGCCACAAATTTCCTCACCACTAATAAAACCATATATGTTTTTAAACCAGCTCTTGCAATGTTTCACTATTGTGAGCACATGAAAAATTATGTGTTTTAAAAAAAAACATTCACTTCTGTGCTTCACACGAGTAATAGTGGCTTGCAAATGATCATTATATCAAAATATATCAATAATAAGGAATAATGTAATCTAGTTACATAGTTCATATTCAAATATGGTCTATATCAATTACTATATGTGGACATAACTACTATTGTTTTTTTAGGTCTTTTTCTCCCCCTCCCTTGAATTTATCAATACATTTATTTTTCCAACCCACATTAGAGTAACTATTAAATTATGGCAGTGTGTGGTATAAATAATGTACGACCCCACTGCTCTTCTATGGCACAGTATACTCCAGACGAACACAGGATTTTTCATTTAATATGAAAAACAAGTAATGTTCCTCTGACATAGGTGGTATCTAAAATAAACATTAGTCTGTGTTGTTACAGAACCATGCAGTTATAGTAGAACTTCAGCAATGTCAATTATTGTGATGCCATCGGGGTTATGGCATGTGACATCACTTACTGGAAAGGGTCAGTGTGAATGGATATATGATTTCACTTCCTGTGATGTCACTGATGCCAAAGTATGTGTGATGTGACTTCTGCCACCCCTTGCATTTTTGTGAATCGACGACCATGGATGAAGGTTCAGAAATGTATTTATCACTAGACTTTGCTTGACAGAAAACATGGAGCACCAAAGATACCAGAACTTCTCCTGATCCACAACTGTAACTGCTTTGAAAACTTGGGAGTAATCAGTTTGCTGGCTCACAGTTTAGCACTTGATAAAAATATAATGAAACTGCTTTCTCTTTTATCCTTTCTATGCAGAGCCACCACCAGTGATTCAGGTTCCCAACAATGTCACAGTGACTCCTGGAGAACGGGCAATCTTGACGTGCTTGACTCAAAGTACGGTGCGCTATAATCTCACCTGGCTCCGCAATAATCTGGATCTGAAGATGACTGACCCACCTAGGATTAAAATGATGAGCAACCTCTCATTGGAAATCAAAGCCATAAAGCTCAGTGATGCTGGAGAGTACAGCTGCTTTGCCGCTAATGAAGGGGGAAGTACACTGGCTTCTGTTTTTCTCACTGTACAAGGTATGTTAACATGTAAATATGAGCATCTGTATAGTCTGTTGCTCTTGAATGTATTCACAGTGCTTTACAATGATACACACAATAGAGCCTGCATCATATTTATCACTACACAACGAAGCATGGCGTGGTGTACATGGGGGCTTACGCTAATCAATTTCTCCACGTTTATGAGGGAAATAATTGAGATAATTCAATCACTGCACTGGGCAAATTTACTATTTCTTGAAATGCAGTGCAGCAGGGAAAGTTGCTGTGCTGCCTTGTGTTAAAGGGAGAGAGCAGGACAGTGTCATATCTACAATGATATGATGCTACTACCATCTTCTCAAGCAATGCCACAAATTCAGGCTGGCTAGCACCACACACACATCTTTGCACCATAGTTCAAAGGTGTGTGTGGGATCTCTAGTCTAGATTTTGTATTGGAAGGTTACCCTTCCAGTAGAAAAACACTAAGCTTTGACTAACCTTGAAATGTTCCCACTGGAGGGGCCGATTCCGATTTCAGCCGGAAGGGCTCCGAACCATGTTCAGAGCCCTTCCGACCGAATCGGTCAGTCCCGGTCGGATTCCTTCCCGACCGAGCCATTCCGATGGGCTCTGTCGGAAGGAATCCGACTCGGATTTCTGGATTATGTACGACAGGCTCGGAGAGCCAGTCCGCAGTCCGGAAATCCTCCAGTGCTCCCCCGGTCGCGTCTGTGCGACAGAGGGAGTACGATGGCAACTTTTCACTGCCTTTTCGTGCCGGTCTGTCCGGCACGAAAAGGCAGTCAGAAGTTGTCTCTGGGGGCCCCCAGCAGGGCCCCCATTGGTGTGAGGCCGCCGGATGGTGGCCTGGGGACACCTATGGTGCCCCTCCGTTGATCCCTGCACCCGGTGGCAGGCACCTTGAAGTCCGACATCGGAATAGGCCCCTTAGTTGTGTGCTATACAGTGCATCACAGCAACTAAATCAAAATATTTCTCCTACTTTGGCCTTGCCTCGAAGAGGTGTAATATTTTGGGTGTAAAGAACTGTCTACTAATGTTATAAGAGAGGCCCTGCCATCAAAATCCATGTATGGTAACCTGGAATCCCTATATATCACCCATGTGATGTCCTCATGACACAATGTAACACAAAGGAGCGCAAAGCTCTACTTTGTGTCACTATTAGACAACTTTCCAGTACAAAACAAGTTTTGCTGTGGCCGGAAAAAAGGAAATCAACACTTCACCCTGGTTTGTGCCTTTTTAATTAATGCCCGCATTCTAAGGTTGTTGTAAACCAACATGTGTGATGTGGTAATGCAGGATCAGAGACAGAATATCACACAATTAAGGTATAGAAAACCTGTCTCATTTCCACCAGCAAAATATAAAAAAGATACAGTAATTGTATTGCCTCAAGTTATTCTCTATTTGGCCTGCAGACGTTTCATTTTTTAAATGAGTCCTCCTGGTTTATTACTCATAACAAATAATTGTAAATCTACCAACAAGATAGATGTATGTTTTTACGTGCTGTTTCATTTTTCGGAGACTTGTTTAGTTTAGAGCTAATTGAATGTTACATTTGTTGAATTAAATCAGTTGATATTCAGTGTCATGATCTTGACTTTGAGTGAAGTTTCTGTTTCACATCCTGGTTAAGAGCCATTGTGAATACTCTCTCTTGTTGCTAAGACTTCTGTTGGCCAGCTGCTGTCTGGAGAGTTAATGTTGCATTCCCATCTGTCCTGGCAGGAGATTTGGTGGGTGTTATGGCTGTAACTGACGTTCATATTGCTGGTTAGTTCAGTGATGCTTCACTCTTAAAAGCTTGTGATACGTTTTTGACTCCCATTAAGTAAGTTCAAATCTACTATTTGCTCAACCATTGTTACAAGTCAAGGAAGGACCTAATTCCAGGGATTGTGACTAGTTCAGGGCTTCTCCAGGCTTGGGACTTACCTCAAACAGTTTCTGGTTTTCAGGTTGGTAATAGTTGAGATCAGCTGTTAGGATGGTCATGTGGCTTCGTTCCACACTGGCTTCAGGAAGGAATCTGGCACAGACAGGTGTATTTGTTTAGGGTGCCTCAATGTGGGATATGATTATTAGTTTCTCCTGTCTCTCAATTTGGCTCCTGATTATCTCACAATGGTTGTACATTTGATAAGTGTTGTTTAATTTAGAAATATATGTGACAGGCTTTTGGTGATAATAGTTAAGTCAGACCTCTCTTATCAGAAGTAGATACATTATTTCCTCTGGCATTCCATGCAAATGTATACGGCCTATAGCTATAGCTGGGCTGGAATATGGTCCCTTCTGGAGAGTGTGTTTCCCTGTCTTGAGTTCCACATAGCAAGTTGTACATTTTTGTATCCTGCCTCAGTGGTAAACATCACTTACAACGAACCTTTTACAACGCACTACCATTACAACGCGGTCATTACAACGCAAACTATTACAACGCATTTCGCTGGGGGGCGCTCTAGGATAGGGAATAGGTTAATTTACTATCCAATAACCTTCCCTTGTGTCCACGGGGACTGGAGTTGGAATAGTAAATTAAACTATTCACTATCCAACACCCAAAAGCGCTATGCGTTGTAATGGTATGCGATGTAAAAACCGCGTTGTAAAGGCAGGTGTTGTAATAGCCTGCGTTGTAACGTCATACATCCTGCCTCAGTAAGCAAAACATTCATGTGTGTGGGCTGTAGGCATGTGTATAACTATGCCTGAGGTCCAGAGCATGGGCCTGTGATCTAGAGGAAAGCAAACATAAGGAGATGATGGACAGAGCGCTGAAACTTTTCAGACACTCTCCCCTAGTCACAGATCTGGGTTGAATCCGTCATCATTCTTTAGCTCACTTCGTCACCTCAGTTAGAACCCGACTATATGCAAATCAGTCTTGACCATGTGCCTCATGGGAACAGTCCAGCCCGAACTGCCAAGCCAGGTCTTCCCTGAAGCGAAAAACAAGCATCCTGGGCCCGTTTCTGGGTAACACCCTTTATCAGCCAGGCTAGCTTGAATCCAGGGGCAAAGTGAGAAAGGGACCCATGTCTGGGCATACCCTGCTAACTTAGGGCGAACAAAGCAAACACAAGGAGATGATGGACGCAGCGCTGAAACTTGTCAGACACTCACCCCTATTCACAGATCTGGGTTGAATCCATCATCATTCTTTAGCTCACTTCGTCACCTCAGTTAGGACCCGACTTTATGCAAATCAGTCTTAACCCTGTGCCTCATGGCAACAGTCCAGCCCGAACTGCCAAGCCAGGTCTTCCCTGACCGGAAACAAGCATCCTGGGACCGGTTTCTGGGTAACACCCTTCATCAGCCAGGCTAGCTTGAATCCAGTGACACAGTGAGCAAGGGACCCATGTCTGGGCATACCCTGTCAACTTAGGGCGAACAAAGCAAACACGAGGAGATGATGGACAGAGCGCTGAAACTTGTCAGACACTCACCCCCAGTCACAGATCTAGGTTGAATCCATCATCATTCTTTACTTCAGTTCGTCACCTCAGTTAGGACCCGACTATATCAAAATCAGTCTTGACCCTGTGCCTCATGGGAACAGTCCAGCCCGAACTGCCAAGCCAGTTCTTCCCTGAACCGGAAACAAGCATCTTATGACCGGTTTCTGGGTACTACCCTTCATCAGCCAGGCTAGCTTGAATCCAGTGGCAAAGTGAGCAAAGGACCCACGTCTGGGCATACCCTGCCAACTTAGGGCGAACAAAGCAAACACAAGGAGATGATGGACAGAGCGCTGAAACTTTTCAGACACTCACCCCCAGTCACAGATCTGGGTTGAATCCACCATCATTCTTTAGGTCACTTTGTCACCTGAATTAGGACCCGACTATATGCAAATCAGTCTTGACCCTGTGCCTCATGGGAACAGTCCAGCCCGAACTGCCAAGCCAGTTCTTCCCTGAACCGGAAACAAGCATCCTGGGACCGGTTTCTAGGTAAGACCCTTCATCAGCCAGGCTAGCTTGAATCCAGTGGCAAAGTGAGCAAGGGACCCACGTCTGGGCATACCCTACCAACTTAGGGCGAACAAAGCAAACGAAAGGAGATGATGGATGGAGCGCTGAAACTTTTCAGACACTCACTCCCAGTCACAGATCTGGGTTGAATCCATCATCATTTTTTAGCTCGCTTTGTCACCTCAGTTAGGACCCGACTATATGTAAATCAGTCTTGACCTTGTGCCTCATGGGAACAGTCCAGCCCGAACTGCTAAGCCAGGTCTTCCCTGAACCGGAAACAGGCATCCTGGGACAGGTTTCTGGGTAACACCCATCATGAGCCAGGCTAGCTTGAATCCAGTGGCAAAGTGAGCAAGGGACCCACGTCTGGGCATACCCTGCCAACTTAGGGCGAACAAAGCAAAGGAAAGGAGATGATGGGCAGAGCGCTGAAACTTTTCAGACACTCAGCCCCAGTCACAGATCTGGGTTAAATCCATGCTCTTTTTGCATGTGATCTGGAGGGGTGCACCAAGTCCACACTCTTCACTAATCTTGACTACTGTCAGCTTGCCACACGCTAGAGGTCTAACAGAGGTGATAATAATTGTACAGGCAATGCAGGCCTTTTTACCTGTCCCTGCCAGATAAAGGTGCCTACTGGCCACCTGTTTAAATTGGGCTGCTAGTCCTCTGAAACTGGGTCTATTGCCCATTCATATGGGATACATTTGTCCTATGTGCCTATTTATCTGCATATTTGGAAGATGTGTGTGGAGCATGTGAAACACATGGCCATAGGCACACAACAATCCTTTTGGTATTTGCTACAACAAAGTGGTGCCTAACATAGAGGATGGCAGACCTGCAGTTCACCGAAAGGAGATATCAACTGCAGGGCTTCTCCAGGACACCCAGGAGGAGTGGAGTCAGAGAGACCATTTGAAGCCAAGGGAGATTCCCTTCCTTTTCCTGTCCCATCATTCACTATGAGGGCTCCCTCCCATTAGTTAAAAGGTGGTTTAGCCTCCTCTGCACCCTTGTGCCCCAGCAACCCCTTGTATCAAAAATCTTGGTTGGACGAGTCTGAATAGAATAAACAAAGGGGCAGAACAGCCAAGTACTGGTCTCACTACTGACTGTTGGAATACACAACTACTGTCTGCAACTTTGGCATAAAGATAAGAGAGAAGTTTCCAGCCAGTGGGCCCAGATTTCTCTATCAGTATCTGGGGTTTCAACTAAGTGGTGGCTAAATAATTCTTTTGTGCTCCATGGTTTGAATATCCACTGCCAACACACCACCTTGCTAGATTCCAGGCCAGAAAATGTGAAGTTCAACAGCATGCCAAGAGAGGCTACTTTGGAGCATGTCTTGAAGGATAGAATTCACTGTCTGCTGAGGAGAGGCTTTGGAGATAGCCTTACACATGAAAACAGTACCTAGAAAGGGAGAACGTAAAAGGAGCTGAGGTCGCTCCGAACTGTAGTGGCCACTGTAGCCCAGGGAGGACCTACACCACTCATAACAATGGGTAAGATCCAAGTGACCCTAATGCAGCTAAACCATGTGCTGTTCCATATAAGTGCCTAAGATTGAGGGGCCTTCAAGAAGATCAACAAAATGCTTTTCGAGTGTTCTCATTACTAGCACAACCACCTAGAAGCACGAGTATGGTGCCATGGAGCAGGACTCAAACAACCACAAGCACCGTGAAACTGCACAGCTTCTCCACTGCTAGTTCCGATGCTGCTGACACTGCACACTGGAACCAAATCAGCTGGGCTGGGTGAGAAGAGCAGGTGAGCCCAATTCGCTGTGCACACCGCCTTGAGTGGCAAGGCTGATGACCAGTAACAAACTGGAGGCCGGTCCTGTCCTAGCAAACCACAACTAAGAACAGAAAGGTCCTGCGTAATTGGGACCCATAAGGCGTAGAGGAAAAATCACATATTTTTGGGGGCTGCAAATGTTAAATGTTGGGCTGGCAGATGAAATGAGTCAAAGAAGCTTCACATGAACAACTCTCCTGTGATTCCCCTCAGTGGGACAAAGACCAGGGAGCGTTATCACATGCCACACCCCGTATTCCATAGGGAACAGTATACACTAAACCGTGGAGTACCATATTTACTTAGTTACAGTTGATATGTCGTTTCTAATGCCCTCCAATGATTAAGTACAATAATTGTGTTGTGTGTTATTAATAAACAACTTTTATTTTACAAACCAAAGTATATTTGGACAAGTATGTATTATTTGTTATCAGATGTTTTATTTATTTTGGAGTCTCTAACTCTACGCCACCTCCCAGAGTAAGCCTTGGAGTACTTGATCCTATCCTGGAGATCAGGTGCTAAAGGGGTGTACCTAGTGCTCAGTTTAGGGCTTAATAGTAAGCTAAAACCCTAGAAGACCAGTGTTAAAAGGCCATGATTGGCACAGTTTGAACCAAGTCACTCCTGAAGGCCCTGGGTCTCCTGAAAAGATCCCCACAACTGTAGTGTGGGACCAGATGAAATATATAAAAAAACACACTCAGGCCATGATTGGGCTGCAAAATGCTTATGGGAGCTGCACACCCACAAATCTGTGTTAGTGCATGTTAAAAAATTAGCAAGTGCACAATTTGCATATCAATCTGAGTTTCACACTTCAGATTATGGAATAAAGTACAAATGGGCTTATTTACAAGCCCTTTGCACTGCTGGTACGTCTTCTTTTGTTACTCACCGGCAGCGCATTTTGCTGTCCCATATTTACAAGGACACATAAAGCCACCCTGCATGGTTTTTTGTGTCCTTGTTAATACGGCCCCTTTTCACTTTGTGTGAAATGGGTGTGCCATGGGTGTTGCTGTGGGTGTTCCCGCCTAACACCCATGGCTTCTGCTGCATTCTCAGATGTACATCCTTTCTTAAACCTGTGAATGCATCAGAATGCTACGTCTCTCCAGGGGAGGCGTAGCGAGGCACAACGAGGAGAAATGTTTTCACCTCTCCTCATTTTTGGGTCTTTCCTAGCGTTGCAGCGCATGCGCTGCTCATGGTGTGAGATCTATTGTCGTCGAGTTGATTTGGAAGGGGATTTGAAGCCCCGCCCCTCTTTTCCATTGGCTTGCGGCATCGTTTATGTTAAACGCTGGCGCTTGATTGGAAATCGGGCTTTTTTGTTACCGCCCTGTCCAATTTTAGGACGGCTCGTATGGACAGGCTGACGCCATCTTTGTTTTCCGTGACGTAGGTGGGTCATAGCATTGCAGCGCATACATCTGTCTGGTCGGAGGGAGTGTTCACTGGGGCGGCTCCCTTCTCACCGGAGGCTGCTGGGCATCTCTCTGCTCGGAGTTTGGCCCTAACATCAATCTCTTCTCTATGGTGGCTGTTTGCAGAGACAACTTGCTCGTGTCCAGATTTAGTGGTGTTGGTGCGCGCTGTCTTCTCTTAAACTTCTGGCTCAGACAGCGCTCTTTCCTCAGGAGAACTTCGCTAGGCTGTCTCTCTCCTTAGACGGTCCTAGGTATGCAGCGCTGTCTCTCGTAGGAGCCTGAATTCTCGCTGCCTGCTATGCCCCCTCCACCCTACTCACCCCCTCCAACGCACCCGCCCCTGCCTGCACACCCGCCCCCACAGGCGGCGAGGAGCTCCCTGCGGGCAGACCGGGTCTTCCTGCGGAGCTTCCTGGGGCTGCTGCGGGTGCTGCAGCTGCTGTCCGGGCCCGCCCTTGGGATCGCCATCGCCTGCAAAAAGTACGAGGGTGCCATCCAGTAAGCCCTCCTCGTGGCTGTGCTCTTCTGGCTGCTGACCATCACTCTGTACCTGCTGACCCTCTTGGACAAGCAGGACCTGGTGCCCCTCCTGGGAGTCGAGCACTGGCTGACCACAAACACCGTGTATGACGGCCTGGCCATCTGCCTGCAGGCCGCCGCCGCCACCAACATCATAATACACAAGACCATGAGGCAGAAGTACTGCAGTGTGGTGGCCTACAAGCACGACTGCCTCTACCACATCTACCTGGCCGCCTCCTTCTTTGCCTGCCTCTGCTGCCTTCTCTACCTGCTGTCTGCCTGTCGCCTGCATCTGCAAGAAGCGCCGGGGCAACCAGGGCCTTATCTGAACCCCTGGCCTCGGGCCTGCCAGATGTGGAGAGTGAGTGAGAGGACTTTGATACAGCGCTATGGCAGATCGAACCACCTCCAGGCACTTCCAATCTGAACAAAATGGACTGTCCAGTTCATTACACTATAGCGCTAAATGCTGATTTTCTGTCCATTTCTAAGCGCTTCCAGGTTTAGGCAGATAAGTAGAAACAGCACGGGGATGAAGCGGTTTGCCAAGATCACAGGTTTGAGGTCACATTTTTACGCTGAGATTAGAATTCATGTCTCAGCAGTTACACCACACCTCTTAATGAGGTGCATTACAGGAACAACTATTCTTTATATTTAAGACAAAAAGTGAGAAAATCATAACGTCGTGGTACCACATTGGAAAAATATGGATACTCATATAAACAATGTTGGACCTGGCCCTTTTGGCAGGTTCACCCCGAAACTTTTTGCTTTTTCCTAGCCTGTTTCTGGAACCTGGGTTGGTGATTTTAGGCCTCTGTGCACTTTTTCACTGTGGTACAGTGTAAAGTGCGTGTGCTCTCTGTGTATGTGTGGTGAGTGACCTGCCCTCCCATAGGAATGAATGGGGAATATGTATGCCCATGGTAGTTCCTGATGTGTGGGGAGTGCAGGGTTGAGTTTGATATGTGCGAACTCGTGAGATTGAATGCTGCGTAATGGTGTATGCGGCATGATTGTGTCTAGTCTAGAAGCGCCACTTTTAGAAGTTGGCATATTTGTGTAATTTGTGCCTGGCGTGTGATTGGCTGGTGGGCCTGGCCCAGAGTGCCTGGGCCTGCTTGTGGATTGACTGTCTGGTTTGAGTGTGACAGGGGCTGCAGAGCCCCCAGGAGGTTGTCTGAGTCAGCCCGTGGATGAAAGGCAGCATCTGCTGCCAGGGAAGTGGGTGGAGATCGCACCTGATAGTGAGTGAGGCTGTGCCTGCCTGCCACAATGCTGGCTCCACCCCCCCGCTGGGCGACTGTCACCTCTGTCCCTGATACTGACAGGACTTCCCTATAACCAGTTCTAGCTGGTTCTCACACTGCCTACACAAAGACTTCAAAGACTTTTCTGTGTATAAGAAGGGGCTGTGTCCCCTTCCAAGATGTTCTTGTTTCTGACTTGAATTTACCAGGGGCGGGCGCTGTCCAGCCCCTGGATGCCTGGAGGACATCTGGGGGACCCCTCTGCCTTGCCTGGGCTGATGGGGGGACTTTGCTGTGGCCTGGATGGACTGCTGATGTCCTGGACTCTGGAGACCTTTTACTGGGTCCCCTTTGCTTCCCTTTCCTGAAGGACTTTGCTGGACTTTTACTTTGGTTCCCTGTGGCCCTTGGGAGCGCTCTGCCTTGTCCCTGGCGCTGGGAGCGCTTTGCTTTTGCCCCTAGCGCCTGGTGACGCTTGGCTCCTGCCTTTAGCGCTGGGAGCGCTTTGTTTTGCTGTTTAGCGCTGGGAGCGCTTTATCCCTGCTCTAAGCGCCTGGGAGCTCTTTTCTTCCCGTTTATTTGGTTAATTTACGGGTGCCACCCCGTTTTTGTTTAATTGTTTGAAGCCGGTGCCCACCCGGCATTGCCCCGTGTCGATTTCACCGCCCCTGGCCCGGAGATCGAGGAAGAGGAGCTGCGCCCGCCTCCTTGCCAAGGGCCGCGCTGTCATTGGCGGCCCTCAGCGCAGGAAGCCAGGCACGCAGTAGCGCGACGTGGGCGGGACCTGGGGACACCAGGAAGCAGCTCGCTGGCCAATCCCTGCGCGGCCGGCGAGAGGAGAAGGAAGCTGCCTGTCGGGTCCCCCGGGGGCTCCCGAGTGAAGAGAGAGCCCCGGGGAGAGAGAGAAGTCCGGCGCGAGGGCTGCGAAGCTCCCAGAATGGAGGGAGAGCCCCGCAGTCGGTGAGAGGAGCCCCGCACTAGAGATAGACCGGTGAGTGGGGCCGAAGAGAAGGGAGGGGCGCCGGGACACATTGTCGGTGTCCGCCCCCCCCCAGTAGCGCGATCTCACGCTTGTTCTCAGTGTGAAGCCACGAGGGCTTCAGAGGGGCATAGTGTATCTAAGCGCCCCGTGTGATTGTGCCTTAGGGCGGCCCCAGATGGCAGTGGGCCGCCCCACCATTTTTGATAGAGCCTGATGGCTCCAACGAGGGGGCAAGTTGTTTTTCGAGCCCCGAGGGGCTCAGGCCACATTTCAGTTTATAGAGCCCATGAAGCTCTAAAGAGGGGCCATATTTGTTTTAAAGAGCCTGAGTGGCTCAAGAGCATGTTCGCTTTAAGGAGCTAGATGGCTCCCTCGCCCCATGATGTCTCAAGAGCCTGTGTGGCTCCAGCGTTTGGCCATTTTTAGTTAAAGGGGGCGTCGGGGCATATTGCCGGTGCCCGCCCCCTCCTGCCGGCGAGGAATTTGTTTTTAGAGCCTGTGTGGCTCCCACAGTGGGTGCAGTTTGCGCCCAAGGGTCAGTGAGGACCCTGTCGCAGTTTCTTTGATGGTTCCCCCAGCTGGCCAGCAATTAGTGGGCAGCTGCACCGTTTAGGTCTGGGATGTTCCCAGGTGCCCAGCAAGTAGTGGGCACCTGCACCGTTTAGGCCCCTGACATTGAGACTCAGGGCGTCCTAGCCCCAACAAGGCCAGTTGGCCTAGGGACTGCCACAGGTGGTGGCTTATGTGAGGTTTTGCGCAATTGTGTGGTTTTTCCTTGCACCTCTGAATGTTTAGGCATCATGTGTCTTTGCGCTATTGAGTTGTGTCTTTCTTTCCCTGCGCTGCACCTCTGAATGTTTTAGGCATCATGTGTCTCCTAGCGCTGCACCTCTGAATGTGTTTGTGATGCATCATGTGCTTGGTTCTTAACACCGCTGAATGTGTAGGTTTATGCATCATGTGTTTCCCTTTACTACTCCTCTGAATGTATATTTATGCATCATGGGTAATGTGTTCTTGTTTATACCCCTAAATGCTGTGTGATACTTAGGTGGTTGTTCTTTTTAGTACAGGTGGTCCTAGTAAGGTCCTGGTCCCCTGCGTGACATTCTCCTAAGGTGGTTAGGGTTGCGTAGGTGGTACTTACCTGTTCCCAGTAGATACTGGATGTGATTCATAATTGTTATTTTGTTTTATATCTTTTATTCTAAGTTCTAAAAGTGCTATTTCTAAAAGTGTTGATTCTGACAGTGGCCCATGTGGCCCTGTCCTGTAAATAATCCCTAATGAATGTTGCCCGTGCCAGTTGGCACAATGTACATGTGTGATTTCTATCTGATGTGTTTTGACAATACAAAAGTTATTTTAATATAACCTTGTGTGGAGTTCCTTTTGTGGTGTGCCTGGGATGTTGTTGCTGTTGTGTGCTGGTGCAAATGCTTTACACATTGCCTCCGAGTTTAGCCTTACTGCTCGTGCCAAGCTACCAAGGGGGTGAGCAGGGGTTATCTTGGCGTGTGACTCCATTGCCCTGACTAGAATGGTGGTTTCTGCCTGGCTTTGGCGTCAGCCTTAGCCTACCAGAAATAGCCAATACTAACATTGTTGGTCAGCTGTGCGGATTTGGACTTGTGTTTGCGCAGTGCCACAGTGACAGCTGGCTACATTACAAAACTCTGCATTTTTTTAGATCGTCACATATTTGGGATTTTTGTTGTGATTTTGTTTTTTCTCAAGAGTGTCATTTCAAATTGCTTACTTACTTCTTTTGTAACTTGCCAAGGACTGGGGACTGCGAGCACTTTCACGGCGGATTGCTCTTCCCTTTGCTGCCACTCCTCGCGGTACCCGCTACGCGGGTCCCGCTTCGCCTGTGGGACTCTTGGACTGGGCTGCCTGTGACGCTGAGACACTGCTGGGAGCTAAACCACCGAACAGCCCAAATTCCATCGTGGGGCGGCGGTAGGTGCAGGGCTGCGAGCGAGGGCAGGCGCAGGACTCCAAGTCCCAGCAGCGCCTGCCCCTCTGCATTAACAACAGCTGAGACGCTCTCCCTGCCGGCTCCTCCCCTCCCACACATCTCCTATAAATTCTCTCCTAGGTGCCGCTGCGCGGGAGCGCGCCGGGAGAAGCCCGGGACAAGGGCGGGCCCTCTGTGGCCCTCCGTGGCCCGCAGAGCCTGGCCTGGGCATAACCTTATCTTATCCTGTATCTGCGCTGCTATCATTAATGACTATTGACTCTGGGCTTTAAGCTAACCACCTACTTACCTGTTTCTTCTCTACTATATGTATAGCTAGACTTACGTATTATTTTTTTTGTGCTAACTGGCTGTTGGGGTATTTGTTAGTATTATTTTATTATCCTTAGCCAGTTTTTCTCCTGCTAGAGATCCACCCGTAAAACTCGGAGTCAGAGAGCTGGTAATGATAAAACTAAAAAAGTTATTGGCACTCTAGATAATTTTATTTCACGCACTAATTCTCTGATAGACCAGGGAATTTCTCTTATGGAAAGGAGGGTTTCGATGGATCTTGCTCAAGCGAAAAGGTCATCACTTGGCAACATTGCCTTGATACATTCCCCGCCCCAAGGAAGAAATAACTCTGCTCCTCCCCCTGGTCAGCCGGTTGATGACCAAACCCCTGTCATCTGCCCACTATCATTACCTATTATTGCCCCCGCTATGAGTATACCACCCACCGCCAATCCCCATTTAATAGTGACAGTAACTCACCGTGATAATGATCCTTTACAGGCGGGTGGGTCTGACACTAATACGCCAGTTTTAAATGTTTCAAACATAATGAACCTTCCAACTGATAATCCTGTCATAATCTCACAAGGGGCTATGGGCTCTAACTTTGGGGAGGATAACTCGGGTGTGGTGATGGCAGATGAAGGGACTTCTCAGGCCCCCATTGACCAACTTGAGTCTGACATGTTAGACTCTACTCCTCATTTATTATCTCTGGGGGTCCCGGATGATATAACGCATGATAGCAGCTTGGCCAGTATTTTGGATATTAGCGGAAGCAATGATTCTTCAATTAATTCGGAGGGAGGGCTCGATTCCTTAATGAATTCTATGTCCACTCTGATTAAATCACTGCTCTTGCCTCTGGAGACTAGGCTTGCTAATATAGAACACCAACTTGATACCATTCTCTCGCTGCAAGACCCCAAGTTGATTATTCCCGGTCCTCGTACTTCGGTGGTTTTACCACCTGTTCCCAATAATGTGTCCGGCACTAAAAATCCATCCACAGGGACCATTTTGGTACCCTCAACCAGCTTGCTTAATACTCCACACCTGGCGAATAACATACAGAGTACCAACAAACCCCCCACTTCCACATGCCCAAGCGTTGCGAAGAGAAAGGTACCTAGTATCCCAGCTCCCATTATCCCCCAGCCACAGCCCAGAAAAACCACCACACGACGAAACATCAATCTACCACCTGATGCATGCCCGTTTGTGGTCGTTTTGACGGGCATTCCTGAGCTGCCCACGTCTACTTCTGAGCCCTTCTGGGCGATTAAAAACAAAATATGCCACTGGCTTGACAAAAATTACCCTCCACCTCCTGGTCTAAATAAGAACATACTTGGTAGAGCGGGCCCCTTGGGTAGGTGGGAAGAAGAAAAGTATAAAGGGTGATTGTGTCGTTATCACGTTTGAGGACCCACGACTGGTAGAATTTATTTGTTCTTTTCCTCCATGTGATAACAAGTCGGTGGTATCAGCCAAACCCCTGTCTTTTTTTTATGCGCAAGAGGGTCATGAGGATGTTAGATGGAGTTGGTTGAGGCCGGCAAATAAAGGGCTGGGGAGAGGTAGTAATGGGAATGCTAAATCCACCTATCAGAACCCCCAACAGTGGGGAATGGCCTCGGAGGAAGGATGGAATTTAGTCCATAGGAGGAAGGGGCACCACTGGAAGGGTGATCCCCAGTTTAGTGGAGAAGGGTGGGGCCCACAGCTTAACTATCCTTTATTCCCCTGTTACAACCGTTTCAGTGGGCTGGAAGAGGTGGACTGACCATCACCTCAGTGCCCTGAAGTTTCCAACGAGAGAGGGGTATTTACTCCCCTAGACAGTGGTCCTATTTCTAATGCCAGGGAGGAACCACCCAACCAGGACAGTAGCATTCTAGACCCATTGGCAGGGGATATTGATATTCCGGCACCCTCGAAAACCCCCCCATTGTCCCCTTCCCTTGTTAAAATCCTGTCTTGGAACATAGCAGGCTTAAAGAAAAATCTGTCTGATCCTGCTTGGAATAATTTCTTAGAGGATTACCATATCTGTATGTTCCAGGAAACTTGGTGTGTTCAGCCAGAACACAAGCATGGTTATGCCACATTCTTCGTCCCTGCAATTCAACAAGGGAAGGGGCGTCCATCGGGAGGCCTACTTATTTGGATCAGGATAGATCTGAACTGTGAAGTTACTGTTAAACATATCCCCACCAATGACATACTTCACATAACTGTTAAAAGGCAGTCTGATAGAAATGTTTTGGAACTCTTCTGTGTTTATGCCAGAGGTCTACCAGGGGGTCAATCTTCACCTATATTAGAGCTGTTAGATAATAGGCTATCCTCCCTCCCCTCTAAATCCTCAGTATTGGTGGGAGGTGATTTTAATTGCACTTTTGAGCCCCTTGATGAGGAGGACCACTTGGGTACTCATAATAAACTAGGGAACCAGTTCATCCCATCTTTATCACTGGCCCCAATCAAGAAGTGGTCTGCCAGAGCCATTCAGCTAAACGCCCTGGTGTCTGCCCATGACCTATGGGCCCTAAATGGCCGCACTACATCAGACCGTATGGGCGCTATGACCTTTAATCGAATAGGCTGCCCGTCACGGATTGATTACATCCTTTTAGATGCTTGGTCATGGGCTAACCTTGTTGATATGGAGGTCTGTCAGAGGATTGATAGCGACCACAATCCCCTTTGTATGGGTATGTTCTGGGGTGACAATATTGGCAACAATGCCTCAAATGAGCTGATCACTAAAGAATTAGTTCCCTCTAACTGCAATCGCAGGCTTAAATGGAATGTGGTCAGGTGCAATGAAGGGACACTCGATAACATTAAAGTTTTAGTTTTGGCTGCTTCGAGTGCCTTGGCATCAGTTCACCAAATTCCTCTTCAGTCCCGGGGGTCCCCGCTAGCAGCTAAGTACAAGAACTTAATAGGGGAGATTAGTATGTTCTTTTCCAAAAAAAACAAGGGATGTCCACTGATTAAACACACCCAAAGGAAGGGTAACCCTTGGTATACTGTCTCTTGCAGGGAAAAAAGAAAAGCCATCTCCTTGGCCATAAAAAATAAGGATATACTAGCTGCCAGAACAGCAAGACAAGATTACCGCATTAGCATTGCGAAAGCCAAAAAAGACTGGGAAGAGGAACATTGGCAGGCACTAAAGGAAGCGGCTCATGGGAAAAACGCCACTGTATTCTGGAAATTGATAAATATTCTTGAAAGACGTGGTGCTGAGCCCATCCCAAACCATATAACTGAGTGCCAATGGCACTCTCATTTTTCTAAATTATATGGCGAAGGCAGCCCGGAAGCTGTGCCAGCCCTTCAAGCACTAGATACTGGCTGTTTGGTTCAACTAAATGGTGACACTACAGATGTGTTGTTCACGCCCGTGAGGTCCAGGAAGCTATCCATAGAATAACACCGGGTAAGGCACCTGGCCCGGATGGAATTCCGGGGGATCTACTGCTGCATAATCCCACGGTTATCCAGTCTGGCCACCAAGTACCTGACTCGTGGAAAGGCGCCGAAGTTGTCACTATTTTTAAAAAGGGTGAGAGAGAGGACCCTGCCAACTACAGACCAATTAGTTTAATTGATGCCATTCAAAAAGTAGTTGGTAGGGTCATTATAAACCGGATTGAGTGCTGGCTTATGGAAGATAACATCTTGTCCCACTTCCAGGCAGGATTCAGAAGTAATGTAGGAGCAATCGACCAAGTTTTTAGATTTTGTGCAGTTTTTTGGAAAACAGTGTCAATAGCCAGAGGGAGTCTTTACCTGGCCTTTATAGACTTAAAAACTGCATTTGATGTAATACCCCGCGCCAAATTATGGGACGTTCTATTGGACATGGGTTTCCCATCCTATTTGCTACAATTTATTATCAAACTTCATGAGGGTACCTATGCTAGGATTCGATGGGGGACGCAGGGACAACTCACAAAGAGTATCCCTGTCAACAGAGGGGTACGGCAGGGGTGCGTGATGGCCCCCACCTTGTTCTCCCTCTTTATAAATGGGGTGGTGAAACATCTGCAAGAGATACCGGCAGATGCCCCCATTATAGCTGGGGAGAAAACACCATCGCTCCTCTTTGCTGATGACACCCTTCTGTTATCAAAAACCCCCATAGGTCTCCAAACTCTCCTTGACCAGTTTAGTGTTTTTTGTCAGGAACGGGGACTTACAATAAACACTACAAAAACTAAACTAATGGTTATGACCGCCAAGAGAAAATACAGGAACATACACCTGACTTTGAATGGATCTCTCCTTGAGGTGGTCGAAGAGTTTGACTACCTCGGTGTTAGAATTAACAATAATATGAAATGGGAACCCCATATAAGTAAAATGATTTTAAACCTTAAAAGAGTTTCCGGCACAATTTTAAAAAAACAGTGTCTCTCAGTGAGCAGGCCAATTGCCCCTGCTTTGTCAGTTTATGAGGGAAAAGCAATAGCCTCAGCGGTTTATGGCTCAGAAATATGGGGCATCGAGAACACCAATAATCATGTCCTAACTGAGAATAAGTTCATGAGGGACTTGGTTTCACTCCCAACTTCTACCCCACTTAAACCCTTATTTGCAGATCTGGGTAGGAGATCCATTCGGGATATTGTTCAGCTTCGTCCCCTCCTATATTGGGTGCGTTTGAGGAGGACTCCCGAATTAGCTAACTATGCTTTAGTGCTGGATGAAATGTTAAAACTAAACACTTCAGGTAAAATCAAGTGGCTAAATGTCTTACAACAACTTGTAGCTAGCGTGGGTTTAAGCGATGCATGGGCATCCCAATCCCCTCCACCAAAACAAATGGTAAAAAAACTATACTGGGACTGGATCGAGGCCAAGGCTTTACAGAACCCAAATTGGGGACACTTAACTGAGAACTTTTTGACCCATAAGTGTAATACAAAGCTAGAATTGTTTTGGGATTTTATCCAGATTCCTCGGGATAGGACACTTTATTTGAAATTTAGACATGGAACATTGCCCCTTAAAAATTTTACGTCTAGATGGAGTAGAAGGAGGGAAGAGGATATAAAGTGTCCAGGTTGTACAAATCCTGAAGAATCATTAGGCCACTTCTTTTTTGCCTGCAAAGCATATACCCTACCTAGGAACAAATGGCTAAAACCTGTATTAAAGAACCTTGGAGTTAGGGATCATAAATCAGCATTACGTATCCTCATCTCCAATACCTCTTCTATGGTTACTATTTGTGGGGTTGCAAAGTTTTTATCATGTGCCTGGATCATTAGGTTAAAATTGTTAAATAATGTTTCTTCAGTCAACATTCCCACATGATTCTTATGTGTATCCTTGTAAATGATGAATTGGTTTTTATATTTATGTGCGTATTGTATGTTTGTACTTTTTATGATACATGTGTCGAATAAAAGTATAATGACTGACTGACAAATTGTGTTCCTGCGCTTTATGTTTAGTGGCAGATGAGAGAAAGTGACAGGGCGGGACACCAGTAGAGGGGGAGGTTCCCATAGATTAGGAATCCCTTGCTGGGTCCAGTGTCCAATCCCTATTCCTGTTCCTGTGTGGGTAGATGGAAGAGAGGGAGTGTGGAGAAGAAATGGCTTGCTTGGGAGGGTAGTTATCCCCTGAGTGTAGTGTGTGTGTCTGGATTCCCCAGTATGGTAGGATCCAGTGGTGGCAGCTTAAATGTGTCCAGTGCGTGAAGTCCCATTCCCAGTTCCCAGAGTATGGTGCCTGGTGCTCAGTAAGAGGGTGACAGGTTGAGAGTCAGAGGCAGTGAGGAACTGTCTCACCAGTCTGGAGGGGGAGTGTGTGGATGAGTGGTGTGTTGAACTGGAGGAGTTGGTGTGAGTTTTTTTTAAAGGAGCTTGCACAGGAGGTGTACCTCTGGTGGTGTGCAGGAGGTCCTGCAGAGGCACTGGATAAGAAGGTGGATGTATGGCGGTGTGCTAGATGTCTTGCAGAGACATTAGGGAGTGATTCTAAAAGTAGTGGCTTGTGTATCTGATGATCCTGTGTAGGTGAAGTGGTTCATGTGTAGCCCAGCTAGGTCCCATTAGGATGGTAGGGGTGTAGGGGCTCACGTCCTGTCTCAGTGGAGGCGGAGTGAGTGTGGGATGGTGTGTCCCACGTTGGCCCGAAACCCTGTCTCTGGGCCTGGAGGGTTCCCCCGGGAGCGCCAGGTCAGGGGCCTAGGCTGTACATACAGGTCATTTGAGGAGGATCTTCCTGTGTCGAGAGGACGGGGAGTGTCTGTAACCAGAACTCCGGCGGTCCTGGTGTTGGGCTGTACCGCTCCTAAGTGGAGGGTGCAGAAGTCCTGGTTCGCTGGGCATTTAACCGTCTAGAGTGCTTGACCATTTGTGGGGCCTCTGGAGGTTGTTCCCTGAGGAGGGGGAGGCCAGGTTCAGGTTCAGCCTGACCTGGAGGGAAGGGCATCTGTAATCAGTGTCCTGACATGGTGTTTGGCTTCTAGGGGTACCGCTCCAAGGTGGGAGGGTGCAGAACTCTGGAAGGGGGTGCAGAGGGACGGTGTCCTTACTTCTGACCCCGGTGCAACCTGAGGGCTCAGATCCTAGGTTGGGAGATTAGGAAACTTCTAGGTCAAGAGGAATCTCTGCCAAAATAGATCAGCTGAAGAGACTGAGGAGGCTGCCCTTTTTTTTTTTTTTTTTTTTATAAAGACGTTTATTTGTTATTCAAGATGGCAGTACATATAGCGTAGCCTACAACCCTACGGGCCGGCTGCAACATTGCAATGTGACTAGGGAACAAGGGGGTGCAAATAAAAATGCATCATGCCGTCCGCTGTACCCTCAGTGAAGGAGGCTTTAATTACAGTTTACATATCACAGTTGTTCACCCTGTAGTTATGTATGCAAATGACGTCTCATTTTTTAATATTTTCTTATAAGTAAACTGCTTAACTCCGCAAACAAAAACAGATCAGTTCTCATTGGTTTGTCCCAGTTTGTAGCTGCTCCAGCGCGTGTTTTGCCAGCATCCATGACTCTAAAACCCGCTAAAGCTGAGCGTCGGTCCCTATTAGGGCGGCAGTGAAGTAGGGATCTGCAGTGCATGTGCTCAGTCCGCCTCCGTCAAAATGTGCGACAGCCTTTGATAACAGTGGGGTCTCTCAGGCTGTCAACAGAGTGTGCGTAGCGCCTAACAGATAAACAGTATAGCCACACTGTGTTCTCGGGGGACGTCACTCGCGTCCGGTCTCACGGCCGGACAGGAGCCCAGGTGTATCTTCTTGGTGTGGCGTGTAAGGAGGTCATGGCTACGCTTGGGAAACCAGAGTCCGATACAATGAACATGGGGATATGTGTGGGATGGGGAGTGGGAAGGGAGAGTGTACCTGCAGGAGCGATGCCACAGAGAGGAACCAGGTGTGTGATTCAATCCATTGTGGGTTAGTGTACTTTCGAGTGGGCGGTCGCTCGTGTCTGGAGCCAGCATGTCAGACGTATGGCGCAGCCGCCACCCAGTGTGTCCGGTGGGGGGGGGGGGTGGGGGGGGTTTAGGCCACCTGTGAGCTGCTTGCGTCTCATCTCCAGCACTCCCGGCTGGTGGGTGTCTTGTTAGCGTGGAAACAGCCTGTGGCCCTGTCGACGTCATTGCTACCCCATCAATGCTATTCCACTCACAGTGGTCTCTAATTGAGCCCTCTGGCCGTGCCCTCTTCTTGGAGTGACCTCAGTATTTCGTCCCAGAGTTGGGCTATCGGGAACTGCCTTAAGCCCGCTATCTCCTCCCGGTGTAGTGCCGTGCTTTCCGCTCTAGCCCAGTTGGTGAAGGATGCATACCAGTGTTTGGGGAATGGCGGTTCCCTTCTTTTCCAGTGCTTAGTGAGCAGCCTTTTTGCTGTAATGAGGCCCAGATCCCAGAACCGAGCCTGTGTCTTATTGAGTTTGGTTCTTTTGTATAGCCCAAGAATACAAGCCTCCCACTGGTGTGGCAGCCCCGGGCCCGTGCTATGCGTCAGGAGAGATGTCACCTCTCCCCAGTATGTGTCTAGAGAGGGACAATGCCAGAGCATGTGCAAGATATCTGCGCCCAGCAGGTCACACCTAGGACAGGTGGCAGTGTTGGTCATGAAATATCTGTTGATCCTATCTGGTGACAAATATGCCTGGTGTAGTATGTACAACTGAATGATCCGGAAGCGGGGGCTGCGCGGGATACCCACAGGGCTGGCCAGAACCAGGTTCCATTCCTTATCCGTCCAATCCCTCCCGCGTTGGGCTGCCCATTTGTCCCTAATCGGTTGTGTGGATCTTTGTGTGTGTATTAGGAGTGCCTGCGCCAACCAGCGGGTGATGTGGGAGCCGTTGCCCATAACATGTAGGTACTGAAGTAGGTGGTGAGTCGGTGGCTCATCCTGGACATCTCCCCAGGACTCCGTATATGTTCGCAGTATGGACGCGTGGAGCAGGAATTGTCCCGCGTGACTGCGTGTGCTCTCTGTGTATGTGTGGTGAGTGTCCTGCCCTCCCATAGGAATGAATGGGGAATATGTATGCCCATGGTAGTTCCAGATGTGTGGGGAGTGCAGGGTCGAGTTTGATATGGGCGAACTCGTGAGATTGAATGCTGCGTAATGGTGTATGCGGCATGATTGTGTCTAGTCTAGAAGCGCCACTTTTAGAAGTTGGCATATTTGTGTAATTTGTGCCTGGCGTGTGATTGGTTGGTGGGCCTGGCCCAGAGTGCCTGGGCCTGCTTGTGGATTGACTGTCTGGTTTGAGTGTGACAGGGGCTGCAGAGCCCCCAGGAGGTTGTCTGAGTCAGCCCGTGGATGAAAGGCAGCATCTGCTGCCAGGGAAGTGGGTGGAGATCGCACCTGATAGTGAGTGAGGCTGTGCCTGCCTGCCACAATGCTGGCTCAACCCCCCCGCTGGGCGACTGTCACCTCTGTCCCTGATACTGACAGGACTTCCCTATAACTAGTTCTAGCTGGTTCTCACACTGCCTACACAAAGACTTCAAAGACTTTTCTGTGTATAAAAAGGGGCTGTGTCCCCTTCCAAGATGTTCTTGTTTCTGACTTGAATCTACCAGGGGCGGGCGCTGCCCAGCCCCTGGATGCCTGGAGGACTTCTGGGGGACCCCTCTGCCTTGCCTGGGCTGATGGGGGGACTTTGCTGTGCCCTGGATGGACTGCTGATTTCCTGGACTCTGGAGACCTTTTACTTGGTCCCCTTTGCTTCCCTTTCCTGAAGGACTTTGCTGGACTTTTACTTTGGTTCCCTGTGGCCCTTGGGAGCGCTCTGCCTTGTCCCTGGCGCTGGGAGCGCTTTGCTTTTGCACCTAGCGCCTGGTGACGCTTGGCTCCTGCCTTTAGCGTTGGGAGCGCTTTGTTTTGCTGTTAAGCGCTGGGAGCGCTTTATCCCTGCTCTAAGCGCCTGGGAGCGCTTTTATTCCCGTTTATTTGGTTAATTTACGGGTGCCACCCCGTTTTTGTTTAATTGTTTGAAGCCGGTGCCCACCCGGCATTGCCCCATGTCGATTTCACCGCCGCTGGCCCGGAGATCGAGGAAGAGGAGCTGCGCCCGCCTCCTTGCCAAGGGCCGCGCTGCCATTGGCGGCCCTCAGCGCAGGAAGTCAGTCACGCAGTAGCGCGACGTGGGCGGGACCTGGGGACACCAGGAAGCAGCTCGCTGGCCAATCCCTGCGCGGCGAGCGAGAGGAGAAGGAAGCTGCCTGTCGGGTCCCCCGGGGGCTCCCGAGTGAAGAGAGAGCCCCGGGGAGAGAGAGAAGTCCGGCGCGAGGGCTGCGAGGCTCCCAGAATGGAGGGAGAGCCCCGCAGCCGGTGAGAGGAGCCCCACACTAGAGATAGACCGGTGAGTGGGGCCGAAGAGAAGGGAGGGGTGCCGGGACACATTGTCGGTGTCCGCCCCCCCCAGTAGGCGATCTCGCGCTTGTTCTCAGTGTGAAGCCACGAGGGCTTCAGAGGGGCATAGTGTATCTAAGCGCCCCGTGTGATTGTGCCTTAGGGCAGCCCCAGATGGCAGTGGGCCGCCTCACCATTTTTGATAGAGCCTGATGGCTCCAACAAGGGGGCAAGTTGTTTTTCGAGCCCCGAGGGGCTCAGGGCCACATTTCAGTTTATAGAGCCCATGAAGCTCTAAACAGGGGCCATATTTGTTTTAAAGAGCCTGAGTGGCTCAAGAGCATGTTCGCTTTAAGGAGCTAGATGGCTCCCTCGCCCCATGATGTCTCAAGAGCCTGTGTGGCTCCAGCGTTTGGCCATTTTTAGTTAAAGGGGGCGTCGGGGCATATTGCCGGTGCCCGCCCCCTCCTGCCGGCGAGGAATTTGTTTTTAGAGCCTGTGTGGCTCCCACAGTGGGTGCAGTTTGCGCCCAAAGGTCAGTGAGGACCCTGTCGCAGTTTCTTTGATGGTTCCCCCAGCTGGCCAGCAATTAGTGGGCAGCTGCACCGTTTAGGTCTGGGATGTTCCCAGGTGCCCAGCAAGTAGTGGCACCTGCACCGTTTAGGCCCCTGACATTGAGACTCAGGGCGTCCTAGCCCCAACAAGGCTAGTTGGCCTAGGGACTGCCACAGGTGGTGGCTTATGTGAGGTTTTGCGCAATTGTGTGGTTTTTCCTTGCACCTCTGAATGTTTAGGCATCATGTGTCTTTGCGCTATTGAGTTGTGTCTTTCTTTCCCTGCGCTGCACCTCTGAATGTTTTAGGCGTCATGTGTCTCCTAGCGCTGCACCTCTGAATGTGTTTGTTTGTTTTTTTTAAAAAAATTTTTTTTTTTGTCCTCATATATGCCACCAGAATTCTTATGCTCTAGATGGGTCTCTCTATTGCCTCTTATACTGTAATTTTTGTATCCGCCCCGGAAACAGTATCATGGCAAACAGGGATGTCCCAGAGGTAGGCTGTTTTCCTTGTCCCACTCCTCAGAGCCTATTTTAGGGCGCCCTAGGCAAAGTGGAGGACAGGACCGACACAACCTCTGGCATAATCATAGGACCGCTCACTTGTTCATCCAGATCACCAATTTAGACCAAACATTTTCAGTACTCTCGTTACGACCAGCTAAATCCATTTTACAAACTTCCATTATATATTTCAGGCATATTACAAATCTAGGAGGAGACGCTGACTTCCACTCCATACAAATTTGTCTCCTTGCAATAACTATTATATAAAAAATAAACTTAGTGTCTGGATTATTAATATTATAATTGTCTGTTAAGCCAAAAAATACAAGTCTACAAGAGCAAATAATAGTTATAGAAAGTACCTCACTCAAAAAATCCGTTATCGCTTTCCAATAATCTTGAATAGCTGGACAATCAAGGAAAATATGGACATCATCAGCGGTACAATGATTACATCGAGGACAGTAGTAATTATTACGAGTAATCTTGTGCAGTTTGGCAGGAGTCCAATAGACTCTATAAGCCGTAAACAAATGATTACGTCTTAAATTGGCTGGTTTAATTAGCCTCTGTGAAAGAGTAAAAGAGTCCGACCAAACTTTACAGATTTCCTCCGAGGGGTCGGGTATACAGTTTCCCCATAGTTTTTTCAACTCCAAGTGCAAAGTGCTATTCTCTTCTGTGATCATTAAATTATACCAAAATGAAAGTTCTTTTAACCATTTCCCCCCCCTGCCAATTGCATCAAGAATGTCTGTATTTTTCTCTCTTTGCATATTTTGACTAGACCACCAGGCAGACAATTGATAATATTTGAACCTAGTCAACTGGCCATTGGTTAATTGTGCTAAAGAGTTCCAGTTTACTAAGCCTGAATCTCCCCAGAAATCGCCCCATTTTTTTAACCCAGCTGTTTTCAAAGGTTGTGAAAGACGATCTTGAAGACATTGAGGTGTACCAGGAGAATCCCATATTGGAGTGTGTGAATGATAGTAAGGGATATCGAATGTCTTCCTGATAAACCCCCAGTTTCTTAATGCAGTCTGTAAGATTCTGAGGCGAATTTTTTAAAAAAAATTCTGGTCTCCAAACTTAAATAAAAAGAAATCATGGTCATAAGGTAGATCGTTTAATAAGGCTTGAAACAGGCGGCCCTGCGATGATGCATCCAACTTGTTTGCAAGGAGCCTAAAATTTTTAAAGTGGAAGGCATGGCAGTATAACATTAAATCCGGGAGGGCTAACCCTCCAATTTTTAAGCCCCTTCTCAGCTTCTTCCATGCAATTCTAGTGGACTTGCAGGCCCATATGAATGATCCGATTTTGCCCTGTAAAGTATTAATGTCTTTAGGAGAAAATGATAGAGGGATGCAGTTAAATAAGAAAGTCAATTTTGGAAGAATTACCATCTTAATAAGATTGACACGACCATATATATTCAAAGGCAGGCTCCCCCATCTGATTAAGGTTTTATTGATATCTTTAGCCGCCTTTTGCCAGCTGAGTAGTGTAATGTCTTTTACAGATTGGGTTAGGTGAATTCCCAGGTACCTCATTGTCTGTTTTGCACCCGATATGTGTATGTTATTATTCCATCCCATAATCTCCGTTTTCTCCTTATTTATCTGATAGCCTGACAGATTCCCAAATTCTTCCGATAGGAAAAACAACCTTGGTATTGCTGCTGAGTGATCAGAGGTATATAAGAGAAGATCATCTGCATACAATGCCACTTTCAGAGACAGATTGCCAAGCTGGAATGGTTGAATTATATTGTCCTCTCTGATGCCACACACAAAAGGCTCCATATACACATCAAACAGAAGGGGGGACAGGGGGCAGCCCTGCCTGGTTCCACGAGATATATCAAACCACTCGGATAAAATTCCATTAACTAGAACCTTCGCCTTTGGATTGTGATATAATGATCTGACCGCCTCTATAAAAATAAGAGGGAACCCAAATGCCTCCATTGTGGCCCATAAATACTTCCAATTAACCTGATCAAAGGCCTTAGCCGCGTCTATGGCGATCAGAGCAAGCGGAAGATTGTTAGTGCTGGCATAGTCTATGGCTCCTATTGCTTGAAATGTTAATTCATTTAACTGTCTCCCTGGTATAAAGCCTCTCTGGTCAGGGTGAATTATGGATTTTATAACCTTCGATAGTCTAGTGGCTAGGATTCCAGAATAGATCTTCATATCGGTGTTTAACAATGAAATGGGTCTATAGGACTCTATTTGTTTGGAATCTTTGTTAGGTTTTAATATGAGCGTTATAATGGCTTCAGCCCATGAGGGGGGAGTAGAGTGACCGTGGATTAATAATGAGTTAAAAAGATCCCTTAGCGGAGATATTAGTTGATCTTTATTATCTAAATAAATCTCCACGGGCAACCCGTCTGAACCTGCAGCTTTCCCTCTTTTCATTTCCTTTAGTTGTCCCAGAATTTCCCCTTCTGTAATCTCACTTCCCAAATAAGCTTTATCTGTTTCAGACATTAGCAATAATTGTTTTGTTGCCAGCCAGGATTCTAAATCCTCCCCCTTAGGATCTTTAACTTCCGTGTAGAGACTACTCATAAAGGACCTTGCTTCACCTCTGATCTCTGCATCCGTTTCCATCAATTCTCCTGCCTGCCGTTGTACTAAGGCTTTAATGTTGTTTCTTGTTCTCTCTTCTCTAGCTTTCCAGGCTAGGAGGGCTCCACACTTTTCCCCGTATTCAAAATTTTTTAGTCTACTAGACTCCCATTTTTCTTTAAGAATTCTCTCGTCTGAAATTTTTAACTGAAGTTGTAACTCTATAAGTTCCTTCTCTAGCGAATGTACTCTACTAGAGTTCGTTAGGATTGCATTTTGTAATTCTAGATCCTTTCTTGTTATTGCAGTCAAGTCATCCTTTCTTATTTTTTTCCTACTCTTTCTCTTATGATTCATTAATGAACTTAAGACTCCCCTCAGATAGGCCTTGTAAGTTTCCCATACGACTTGAAGGGAGGAAGTTCCTGAATTTATTATGAAGAATTCTGATGTTTTATCTTTAATATCTACTTTAATTTGTTCATCAAATAAAAGCGATCTCTCCAGTGTCCACCTAAGTTTTAGGGGAGTTGTATTCAGTTCAATTACCATCTCCAAGACAGCATGGTCCGATAGTCCTGTGGGTGTGAAGGAGAGGTAATTGATATCTTTGAGAAGGAGTTGATCAACTAAAAAATGATCTATTCTTGAATGGTTCTTATATTTCTTGCTATAAAAGGTAAAGCCTAGTTGAGTTCTATATTTTTTCCTCCAAACGTCAACTAGAGTAAAATCTTTCATTAGGGCATCCAGAGTAGCAAGTGTTTTTAAGGGAGCATGGTATTTAGCTTTAGAGGTTCTATCCAACTTTTGATCAAAGACCAGGTTAAAATCACCGCCTAGAATTAAAGGGCCAGTTGTCGTGAGTAATGCTGTTTCGAGTTTGGACAGAGGGCTCGAATTATCCTCATTTGGACCGTAATACACAGCGATGGAATAAGGGATATTTTGAATATATATTTCAACGACTAACCATCTTCCCGATTGGTCTGTCTCAAAATTTCTTAGAGTTATCCCTCTGTTTGCTCGAATTATGATAGAAACTCCCCTTGTGGCGCCTGCTTGCCTGGAGCTAATTATCTCTTGGACCCACCGAAACTTTTTAAAGAGAGAATTACACACTGCGGCCTCTAGGTGTGTTTCTTGAAGCATTATGATTTGAGCATCAGAATTTTTTAGGAATTCACAGATTCTGCTCTGTTTTATTTTTCCCCTAAACGGTTAATGTTCCAGGACAGGACCTTTAGCTTATATGAATTGATCATGGATCTAATATCCACTCATACCCATCCATGCCTCTATACATAATAAATTTGTTTATATATGAGGATTTTTTTTCTTTTAATTTCCCCCTAACCCCCCCACCCACACAGCCCCTCCCCCCTGAGGAACCCCCTCTGCATACCTGGCGATGACTTCGCCTTTTCGGCGCAGCCGGGTGGTGTCCGCGACCAATAATACGTTTTAGCGAGATAAACTGAATCAGAAATAAATCATATCTCCCGTTTTATCATGCGACATTTTGTACAATAGTTTGCTTTCTCGTGTACCCCCAATACTAAGTTTTAGCGAGACAGACTAAATCAGAAATAAATCATAACCCCAGTTTTATCGTGCAACATTTTATACAATAATTTGCTTTCTCGTGTGCCCCCAACCGCTTTTTTTTTTTTTTTTTTTTTTTCAGTTTCTACCATCCTTAAGGTGAGCGCCAAGCTTTCCGGTACTACTCCTCCTGCTCGCTTCTCATTCGGTCTAAAAGGTTATCAACCTCTTCTGGCTGTGTAAAACTGTAGGTCTTATTCTTCCACATAATCCTGAGCATGGCCGGAAATCTCATTTGTACCTGGGCTCCCAGTGACCTCAGATCCGGCATTCTAGTGCCCAGCTCCCATTGTCTTTGTGCAGTTCTTGCTCCAATATCCGACTTAATAAGATAGGAAGTAGACTTGTACAGGAGGTCTGTTTTTAGGAGACATCTCCTCAAAATAAGCTCCTTGACATTATACGTTTGGAAATTTACTAGTATTTTCCTAGGTTGTTTCCTGTCTGTACGTCTCTTGTAGGGGTCTCTGTGCACCCTTTGAATTTCTGCCTCCAAATCTATGTCCGGGCGATCTTTTAGAACACCTTCTCTCAGAAGTTTACAGACAAATACTTTTATGTCTTCCAGCTCTTCCCCCTCCGGTATTTTCAAGATCCTTAGGTTGTTCCTACGTGCTTGAGTCTCCAGCCGCTCAATATCCATAACCAGAGATCTATTCTGGACTTTTAAATGCTCTATATCTTTTTGGTTGCCATGCACTGTTTTGTTCAAAGCTGCTGTTTCTGTTTCAAGGTTCCCTGTACGAAGAGTGACCTGCTCCAGCCTAGATTCTAATGCATCGAACCTGTCTTGAATGGTTTTTTGGTTGGTCTCTGAGATCTCAAATTTCAACATCATATCGCCTCTTAGAGATCGAAAGAGATCCCCTAACCTGTCGCTCTCCCGCTCCCGCTCACCAAGGTCCTCAGAACTTCTCCTCGTTCCAGAAGTTATTTGAACAGTTTGGTTATCTTTACTTACTTCCTTTCTCCTCGCCCCACCTATTGAATCTTTAGAGCTATTTTGTGCAGGTTTTACTGCTCCAGACTGACTCTTGAGGTTCGTGGGGTTCTTATCCTGGTTTCCTTGAGCTTCGTCTACTGGGTTTACTTTATTTACATTTGCCGGAATACCTATTGCTGTTGCATTTTCAGTCTCAGTCTCAGTCTCAATCTCAGTCTCAGGGGGATTAAACTGTCCTGAGCTCTCTAAACTCGACATATGAGCTCCCTCAACATTTTCCATGTTTTCCAGGTTTTCTAGGACCTCGTAGCGGTTTTTTAAGGGTACGATGACAGTATTGGCCTCCGACTGCACAAACGAAAGCCTAGCTTGATCTAGGACCTTAAAGAAAGATTTAAGGGACGGGGTGCTTTTGACTGCCTGACAATCAAGGGGTGCCCCTTTAAGTTTCTTAACTAAGGTAGGCTTTTTCTTTCTACTTTTACATGGAGTTAATGGCATGGGCCGCTCCCTCTCTTCAAATTCAAATTCCAAGGCACCTTTTTCCTTTAATTCAACCCTGGATCTCAGCTGATACCTATTTCTTCTTATTGGGAGAATATTCCCCTTTTTTATGGAATTGGAGCTTGCCTCCACTAGGATAGGCTCCACTGTCTCAGATAACGCCGCTTCCGTTGACTTATGTCCCACCGGCTTGGTACCTTTCAAAAATGCAGGCTCTTGTGCTGAGACTTTCCCTAAAATAGCGTAGCAATCCTTGTAGGTAGAGACATCAGACTGTATTAGATCCATGCAGCAACCCGACCTCCCAGTGATGTGAGTGGGTGAAGTCTCTACCTCTTTAGTCCCATTCCCCCCATATCTTACAAAAAAGTAAAGTTTCTTTCTCACAGGCTGTGTCCTGCAGGATTGCTGCTCAGAGGTATATGCTACCAAACCTCTAAGTTTCAGTCTAACCAGCACGGAGCGGCATCTGCTCCATAGCCTTCGGCGTTCATCCAGTATGAAAAAAAAAACGGGTGAGCGCTGGTCCGTTAAGACCCTCACACCGTTTTATTATTTATTTTACTTTCCTTTTACCTGCTGGGTGGCTAAGTGGCTGTAGATACGTTATTTTGCCTCTCTCGCCGGTCGCTGCAGGTTAGAAACATACGAACACGGAGCCAAGATGGCGATCGGAACGGTCGCATAACCGCCTCGCTCCGTGATCTCTTCCTCCCCGCCACCTATCCTGTATTTCATCCTGTTCGGGGTGTTCCGAATTTGGTCACTGAGGAAGAGCCGTCACTTACCATCCTTTTCCGGGGCTCTGGCGTGCAGTGATTCCGGCGTTCTGCCCTGGTCACTTTGTTGGCCTTCCCGGCCCTGACGCCGGGGCCTCGAGTGCTGTGCCTGCCCGGAGATGATCGGAGTGCCGGCGGTCCGGAACCGGTGGAGAGACCCGATGGTGGGAGCCTGAGAGCCGCGGGCCGGGACCCCCGGGGCAGACCCGCCCCCGCTGGTGGGCTACCCCGCATGTCTGTTCGCCTACCGGCCCGAAGAAGAGAAGCCGCGCTGTCCGGCACCCCTCAAGTGAGAGTCCCACTCCTGTTGTTATTCCCGCCCGGGATCCGGTGCTGGGCTCCCCCCGAGTGCTGTGGGGAGCACGCCCGTTCTTCTGGTGACTCTCCTTTCTCCGCCAAGCGCCATCCGCCGCGGTTTGGCGGTGAGCCCTGGGGCCGCCGGTGCTCCTGATGGACTTGGAAGAACCTGCGGCGATGGCGGAGGGTGCTGTACTTAAGATGGCGGATGGCCCCTCGGGGTGTCTTTCTCCTGGAGACAGGGAGGTTACCGCATTTGCTTTCTCCAGCCCTCGTTTGGTTTGGGCGGCCCCTACTCGGAGTGCTATCTGGTTTGCCCTGTCTGCTCTGCGGATCGACCTGTCCTTGAAATGTCGAGCCTTGGAGTTGCGGATAGCTGCCATGGTGGCTCCGCCATTTTGTGACGAAGTGTCGTCTCCCCGAATTGTACTGCCTGAAACTTCGCCGGCGGCTGTGCTGGGATCTCCGGCTGGGTGCTCGATTCTATGGGATCTAGCGGACCCGGTGCCGATGCTGCAGTGCTTTCTACATCCTGTTTTCTTTGCTTCGTGCTGGACGGCCCAGATACTGTGCTTGACCACGTGGATCTTTGAGGAACTTTTGCATTCTGACTGTTGCCGAGTTCTCCTGGTTGCTTCTAGTTTGCCGGGACGTTGTTTTGCGGAGATCCCACCGGCTTTTCCTGACTGGTATGGACCCACTGTGCTCTGCTGCTTTTTGGCTGTGGCGGGGTTGGGAGGCTCGACTCTTCATAAAAGTGGACAGGGGTGATCGTGCCTGGATGCCTGTGGGACCCTTTTTTTACATGGCATCTCCGGGCCTCGTTATTCTGGATGGTTCCTGTTTGCATCCTGGTGTAGGCTTTTCTTGACTTTCCTTTTCGACCTTGATTAGTGCATTATTGTTGCGGGGGGGTAGTGTTTTATGTCTCGGTCGCTGGCTCCTCTCCTCTCTCTTTCTTCCTTCTCCTCTCCTTCCTTTTCTTATTCCCCTCTCTTTCTTCGTTATAATTCCCTTTCTCTTTTTCTATATTTCGGGTGACTCGGGGCGACAGGCACGCTGTTTAGTGGGGTAGGCCGTAGCCATTACAGTGATGTAGGGTGGGGGGGGGTGTTTGTTATTTTAGTTTGTTTTATTCTATGGTCCCTTTTTTGCCTTTTCCGGGGGGTGGGCTATGTCCCTTGGTGTTTACTCCTCTGTTTCGCTAGCGTCTGCACTTTCTCCTTTTTCGGGGCGGGTGGGCTATACGTGTGGCGTCCACTTTATTTGTTTGCTGTTATTCTTCCTCTATTCTGCACCTGGTATGGGCGTGTGAGGTCTTTGGGCTTAGCCCTACTGTGGTCGTCTGCTTGCGTGGGGGGCTATTTCCCTCCCGCCCCCCCCCCCTTCTTTTCTGTATATGTTGCATGACGCGCTGGTAGATATGGTTGCTGCCTCCTTTATATAATGTAAAATGAAACCTCTTTTATCCTGGCGCTGGCGATGTAACGACTTTATTTGCATCCATCCTGTATTCACTCTATCGTGTACATTGCTTTGTTATTTTGATTCTCCTGACTTTGCGGCCGGCCCCTGTGGTTGTAGGCCAGCGCTTGTACTTCTACGTGTCTTTCAATAAAGGTTTTAAAAAAAAAAAAAAAAAAAAAAAAGAAACATACGAACACAGTTCGGTTTGCGCGGTCCTAGCGCCGCCTGTGACCCGCGACCTGCAATCTCCTCTCGGGTGATCAGCTGGCCAGCAACCTCAAAGAAAAACAAACAGAGGTGCCGGCTTAACTTAATGCTGGATAATGACGGGGGAAAACGCATCTGCCGCTTTACCTGTCAGAAAGGAAACTCGCGACTCCTCGCTACAGCATATCACTTGTTAAACCAGTGGAGATCACCACGGCGCTGCCGCGACCGGCTCTCAGCCCGCCGCCATGTTCCTCGTGGGCGTGTCCGGCCCTTCGCTGTGATCCGCCTGTCCTTCGCTGTGATCCGCCCCCTCCTGCCGGCGAGGAATTTGTTTTTAGAGCCTGTGTGGCTCCCACAGTGGGTGCAGTTTGCGCCCAAGGGTCAGTGAGGACCCTGTCGCAGTTTCTTTGATGGTTCCCCCAGCTGCCCAGCAATTAGTGGGCAGCTGCACCGTTTAGGTCTGGGATGTTCCCAGGTGCCCAGCAAGTAGTGGGCACCTGCACCGTTTAGGCCCTTGACATTGAGACTCAGGGCGTCCTAGCCCCAACAAGGCCAGTTGGCCTAGGGACTGCCACAGGTGGTGGCTTATGTGAGGTTTTGCGCAATTGTGTGGTTTTTCCTTGCACCTCTGAATGTTTAGGCATCATGTGTCTTTGCGCTATTGAGTTGTGTCTTTCTTTCCCTGCGCTGCACCTCTGAATGTTTTAGGCATCATGTGTCTCCTAGCGCTGCACCTCTGAATGTGTTTGTGATGCATCATGTGCTTGGTTCTTAACACCGCTGAATGTGTAGGTTTATGCATCATGTGTTTCCCTTTACTACTCCTCTGAATGTATATTTATGCATCATGGGTAATGTGTTCTTGGTTATACCCCTAAATGCTGTGTGAGACTTAGGTGGTTGTTCTTTTTAGTACAGGTGGTCCTAGTAGGGTCCTGGTCCCCTGCGTGACATTCTCCTAAGGTGGTTAGGGTTGCGTAGGTGGTACTTACCTGTTCCCAGTAGTTACTGGATGTGATTCATAATTGTTATTTTGTTTTATATCTTTTATTCTAAGTTCTAAAAGTGCTATTTCTAAAAGTGTTGATTTTGACAGTGGCCCATGTGGCCCTGTCCTGTAAATAATCCCTAATGAATGTTGCCCGTGCCAGTTGGCACAATGTACATGTTTGATTTCTATCTGATGTGTTTTGACAATACAAAAGTTATTTTAATATAATCTTGTGTGGAGTTCCTTTTGTGGTGTGCCTAGGATGTTGTTGCTGTTGTGTGCTGGCGCAAATGCTTTACACATTGCCTCCGAGTTTAGCCTTACTGCTCGTGCCAAGCTACCAAGGGGGTGAGCAGGGGTTATCTTGGCGTGTGACTCTATTGCCCTGACTAGAATGGTGGTTTCTGCCTGGCTTTGGCGTCAGCCTTAGCCTACCAGAAATAGCCAGTTCTAACAAACAAGCAATGCAACAGGTCTCGCATTTGCGAGAGTTTGAGCATTTGGCATTGTAAATGACAATGCCTTTTATTTATGTGTTGTTTTTCAAAATGGCTTAATAAAAGGCGTGGTCATTTACAATGCCAATACCTTACACTCTCGCAAATGCAAGACCTATTGCATTGCAAATGCGTGTTTCTCTTTCTATGTGTGATGCTTTGTGCAGCACACATAGAAAGAGGAAATCACCTCTAGTGATTGTTTTTGTGCAGGAAGGTGCTCCTTCTTGCACAAAAACAATCTCCCTTGAAACGCAGATGTCCTTGCTCTATGGTGCAAGGGGGCCTGCATTGGAGCATGGCAGCAAGGCTGCCCTAGCGTAGGGGAAAACACAGGGATGCGAAATATTATTGCAAATATGTTGCTTACCTGTGCTTTGAAAGTGACTCAGTGTGGCTCAGCCAAATGGCTTGCGGTGCCGCGCTGAGTTACTTTCCTGTAGATCAGGCCCCAAGAGAGAGCACTGAATTCCCCATTCTGAGATGCACAAACAGTGCATTAGAGCCTTTTGCTCCTACGAATTGCAAGATTGTGCTTGAAAAAGAAATATGCAACATCTCTCTTCGCTGAAAAGACTTGCTTATTTTCTGCGGACTCTTCCTCAGGGTACATCAATGGTCAGGCCTGGCTCTTTCACAAACTTTGGACCTTGTGCACCACATGGGATAAGGATGGCGGTCTACTAGATCTCTCTCTTTGCAGCAAGGAGGTCACAGTAATCGGGCCTCAATGGAACAATTTAAAAGATATCTTGGGCACTCCTTGCCTACTTTAATGTCTTTCTAAATGTCTTTCTAAAGGGCAAACAAATATCCGTGTTGATTATAAATATGAGGAAACCTTAATCGTTGGACAGCACACCACAGCACAGCACAGCACAGCACAGCACAGTACACATTACTAGTTTGATCATTGTTTTCTTGTAGAATCTGTAATAACCACAAGTAAATTCCAGATGTATGCTTCGTCATGGTTGCATGCCCCTTACTGAATAAGAAATGTGCAGCTACTAAGACCCAATAGCTATCCCTTACAAGTGCAAATGTTCAGTAGAATAGTAGTTAGGATGTCCAGATGTATTGTCCAAAAATCAATTGCATCAGTTAAAGTGATCTAGTGGGTAACAGCATCTCCCCTTAACTTTCCCCCTGTTTCCTTGCTATCCCCAGTGTTAGGGTCCCTGTTGACAGTAGCAGCAAGAAAAAGTATACAGGGCTCTGAGAGATGTGTCTATTTTTGAAGTTTTTGTTCCTTGCTCATCTCCTTGCCTTTCAGCTGCAAATAAGGAGACTGTAGAAGATGTACGGATTGGCAAGGAGTCAACCGAGTTATACAATTTATAGTCAGCATGTAATGTCGCTTCTGCTTCCTCTGGTTTTATGTTGAATCAACATATATGCCATGAAAATCCCTGAAATGTGCTAATTTAGCTATTACTAAATAGTCAAAACGTTATGAATACGTAATCATCCACAATTCTTTAGTAATTCTGCCCCACATGGCTTACCATAAATATTGGAAGGGAGTGTAAGTCTATGAGCCTTATTATGAATATAGGTGCTATTTATTGCAACTGATAGATAGTGATACAACTGGGTGCGTTATTTATCGGGTGCAATAAATAACACCGATTATGAGTTTGTGGGGAATAAAATGCAGATTTTCATGTTTGACTCACCAAAATCCGCATGATATGGTAAATACTGTACACTTGTTCCCCATTAAATTTCAGCCGAAATTTAACAAAGGTTGAGTTATTTAACACATCCAATAATTATCAGATATGTTACATAAATCCAAACTCATACTTCCAACCCATGCGTAAACAGGGGTTTACAAACGGGTTGGAATTAACCGAGTCACTTGTAATCAGGCCCTGTGTCACTCCATTGAGGCATCCAATGTTTATTGGGCCTCATATTAAATTTCTTTAAGTGGTCTGAAGAGACCTTGCTCAGTTCATGAAGGGGATTTGAACCTACAACTCTGAATACAATTAAGACTTTGAAATTGAAGCTCACGGTACATGCATTCTTTTAACAGGGTCACTGTCATGAGCTGGTTGCACAGAATGATATGGTATTGTTGCAAGAAGAATTAAAATAGAACACAAATCCCCTTAATGACCTTTGCGTACTTAAAAAATTCATGCACATGTTCAACTGTGTGTCTATAGGCTTTCTTTCTACTAACTCAGGAACCGAGGGTGATGAGACACCGAACTCAGGACTTACAGCCAAATGCTGTAGATCATGCATAGGCTGGGATGGTTACACTATGACAGCCACTTAAGGTAGCAGCAGAAGTGTACACTTGGGACTGTATTATACTTGATGACCCAGCGGTGCAACGGGCATGTGCAACTACAGAGGGGCTGCAGACGCTTGTGCGTCCCCTTCTGCAATTGTTGATAGCGCTGGTGCGCATATAGTGCTAGCAATATCATAATAGGGCATTCCCTCATTTGCATGGGGGCGTGGCCCCAGGCAAAAGAGGGCTTTCCTATGCCTCTGCCCCCGCACCATATCATCGACATGGGTGCAGGGACAAACATGCCTTTAGGACGTGAACTCAAAGTGTGCCACAAAAAGGTGATGCACATTCAGTGAGCCTCCTAAAGGCAGCCCTCTCGGGGGTGAGATGGTCCTATGGACCCCACAAACATCCCCATGCAGGTGGATGCAGTTACTCACTGAACACGTCTGCAAGGGGAGCTTTCTCCCCTCTTCCAAGTGCTGGTGGCATGCCACCTGCACTGTGAAACACGAAGCAGCTTCGAAGCAGCCGCTCCATATTTCACTAGAATGTGCTGTACCCAGGACAGTGAACGTTTGCAGCTGCCTTGGGGGCAGCGCATTCTGCATAATAGGGTGCACTTTCCCTGTTTGCGCGCAGCTCACCTTTTGAAAGGAGCACCGTGGTACAAACAGGGAAAGTGCGCAGTATATATAATACGGCCCCAGTTTAGCCCTAAGGACTCAATGCTAAGGGATGGGGCGAATAAAAGTTATTTCATCTGGGGAAAAATCCTTGAATCAGCTATGATAAGTCAGCACACACCATAGGAACCTATTAGCCCTTCACTCTGAAGTCTGTTATTCATGCGTTTGTCGTCAGTTCTTGCTTTTGTGAAATGTGTTCGTGCTTTATAATGTTTTAACACTACCGTGAGTTTTATTTGATGTGCCTTAAAGCTAAGTATAGTACTCTTGATGTGAATTATAAATAATCTAAATCATGCCAAACTAGCCCCCTATCTTTGAAGCATAAGGCGAGACACTAGCCTCCTCCTGGCTTCCTCATGGACTCCAGTGGTTGGTAAACTATTACCTTTATGATACAGGTGCGTCATATCAATACTTGGCTTTTTTACCCAATTAAGTAAAGAGAATCTTAACACTGTATTGTACATACACTTGCTTTTAAAGATTTTTTTAGACTTTATACTGTTTTTATATAAACTGTATTTTTGTAATGGTTTTAAGTAACCACACAAATAAAGAATTCATTCATCCCTAAGCTATTAATTAGGGATGATTTGATTATAATTAAAACAATGGTGTCTGAGATCCATCTCAGAAAGGCTGGCCTTCACATTGGTGTGCTCGATGGCCATGAGTGGTTCACATTTTCTGTTTGATTACTCTAGAATAAGTCAGAGATTTAAAGCACTTGGGGATGATTGCTGCACGAGTCTTCAAAATAAAATAGAAAGCTTTCTGCTGAGTCAACAAAATGTGTGCGTTCCAGTCACCGGTATGCAAGCACATAATGAGAAACAGCTGAAATTAGACATCTTGGCTAGCAGTGGCATTTTCAAAGAGTGCTAAGCGTGCATGAGGTAGCATCTGCAGATGATTTTGACCATGTTATTAAAGAGAACTCTTTTCCTTTCCATTTTTTGTGGATTCTGGGATCACAGCAGCAATGGTTAGTTTGAATTGGTGGTTATAGGTGGGGCCCACCTTCATTTTTTTGGGGAAGGGAGGCGGTATTTATTTTACTTTATCAGACTTTGATCCAGAGCAAGAGGGAGAAAACACAAAAGGGGGAAAGAAGGGATAAGAGAAAGATGGAAATTGGGTTGTCAAAGGGAGAAAAAAGGAACCTGTGCAAATTTGAGATAAGGGAGCAGGAAGTGTCTGGTGGTGAAGTAAAGAGACATTAGGTGGAATCAAGACTACGCAGCCTTGGTACTCGGCATGCCGACATTCAATTGTGGCGATTTCCAGCTTCTGAGCAAAACATTGGGCCCCAGCACTTATACTCTTTAAAATTCAAGTAATGAACAGTATTCCAGAAGCCAGATTTCAAAGGGTTGTTGGGGTGTGGGTTTGATGGCTGCCTTCTCGTCACATAGAGGCAAAAAACAGAGCTGGGTTAGCCCAATATTCAGCCCAAGGAAGACTGTCAAATGAAGGCAAACAACATCAGAAAATTGAACTTTCACTGCGTTTAGAAACCACAAATCATTCTGCAAGTGAAGCTAGGTAGCCTGATGTAACAGGAGTCCTGTTTACAGTTCCCAGTGCAAAGAAATCTATTTGACAATGCAACACAAGGTACAAGTCCATCTGTGAATGTGTGAGCCATTTGCACTTCGATGGGGATATGAAAAAAATACTAGACATTAATGGGCAGTAACACACAAAAGTGCATGTAATGTTCCACTCAGGAGTGATCGAAGATCGTCGAAAGTGGGAAAGATTGTATTAAGACTTAAAGTGTAAAGAAAAGGCCTGTGCCAACTGGGTGGTTCCCAATAAAGGTACATGAAAGTGAGAGAAACCTCAACAAATACAAGCCACTATAAAGGGTTAACTAAGAAACAGAGAGTAAGTACTGAACAATTAAACAACATGGCAAGGATTTACCAGGTCTTACGGATGTCAGATTTTCAACTAAGTTGGAAAGAGAAGTGTGTCAATGAAATCGTGGCCATGAACTTTGGCATCTCATACCTCAGTGAAATTGATGGAAAGCAACATTCCAACACAGAGTGTTCCTGATGTACTGCTGCTCTGAACTCATGGTGTTCCCATAAAAATTAAAATGAACACTGAGGCGCAGGTGAATTCTACGCCAAGACATATCCTTCTACATCTTAGGGCAAATATGCAAATCAGGAGTCCAAGGGTCTACAGTATAAATGGTCTGTAGAGATGAAGAACTGTAAGTTGTACACAAATGTTACCTGAATTGTGCCTATCAAGGAGACGCAGGAGACTTGGAATTATTTGTATACGTAGGTACATGGTCTCAGGAAGGGCAAGGTGATTGACATTGTGAAGATCGTAATGGCTGTTAATTGCAAATGTGTCACATTGACTGACGATGGAATGTAATTTGAATACTTTTACTTTCTATAGCCTAGCGCGCTTTTCAGAGATAAACAGTATTATCTAAAAGAGGGAGCATGCCTGGACATACATATTTAAAGAAAAATATCCATTGCACTCTAGGTAAACACAGAGGAGGGGTAATTGAGAACAGAAAGCCTGGGTGTAGGAAATAAAGTAAAACCATGGGTTAAGTAGCTCACTTCAATGATGATGGTAGAAAGGAAAAGCACAGAAGCATTTAGAATATGTACTGATCCATGTGCCCTGTGCAAGTTTGCAATGACAGAACCAAATCCAGCAAGAGGATATAGCACTCAAACAATGCAAAATTACCTTTATTTTGATTTAAAGAGTTATGATCTACAGGGAACAATCATGGCCAGATGCTGAGACAAATCTTATCACAGACGCATTTAACCATTGCTGCACTCTATTTACATGACACCTGACACTGAACATTGAACACAATGGAATCGATTGACAGACCTCTGTTTGGTCTGCTCGACCTCTCAAGTGACCTGTATTTGGAGGGTGTGACTCATTATAATTCATAAAATTTCGAATTTCTGAAATCATTTTTCATCCCATTCCATTTCATTAGAAAATTGCATGAGATTGACAGTCTCCCGACATGGCTCACTCTCAAAGTCTGTGAAAAGGAAAAGAGATAGGATGTTACTGATAAACTTGAATTTCCTGTACACACATTCCTTTAAGTTTGCAAAGCACTCACAATATCATTTAAAGAAAACTAAATTTGTGAATCATTTCACAGTTAAAGCATGTAAAACTCTGTTAGAAATTGGGACTGGGGAGTAATCACAATCTCCATTGCTGCTTGTAGCTATTGATGCATGCAGTGGTCGTTACCTCGCCCTAATTTGTTTCCACCTCTCTTGTTCACATTCCACTCTTCATTACTTTGCCCACCTTCCTCATTGTACAACTTTGTTCATGGCTGGCAACCCCTTATCTTGCTCCTTCGTTTGCTCTACATTTTTTTTATTCCGCATTACTTTCCATTTACCAATATACTGCCCATCCTCTGCCTCCCTTCCTGGTTCTCCGGCTCTCATTTTGTTACCCACTTTTTTTGTTGCTGGGTAGTCTTCTCTCATTCTCTTTACCTTCGCCATATTTTTCCCTCTCAGGTTCTACCATCTTCTCCTATCTCTACATTCCTCAGTGTCTTTTCTTTGCCTTCCATAGACCTTTGGCACCCATTTTTTGTCACTTTGCCAATTTCTCTCCCCATGTCACTACACCTCACCCATCACCCTTCCCAATCTTTTCTCCACTCTCTATGTGCCTACCTAGCTGTTTCTTAAAGTTTTCATTAGTTGTCTGTGGAGGTCAACTCTACAAATGCATTAAGTGCATTAGGAGTGGCCTCAGTTACCGTAGTTCAAGGCTGACCCTCTCCAATGGGACCAACTCAAAACCACTGAAATAGAAGACAGACTGGTGTGGCCACACAACAAATGTTATTAACCTTACAAACAGGAGCAGTAGTATAATGGGAGATAGCTAGCCTTAGGCATTACAAATGAAAGTTATTCCAGTAATAATTAAAGATCGTTCAGCCATAGGTATAAAACAATCAACTCAAATAAGAGTGTCAAAAAGTGACAGCTACTCATATTGGATCAGATTACGAGTTGGTGCAGAGGTGCCAGGATTACCAGAACCAGAATTACCAATGGTATATCCTATTCTCTGAGGAGTATGAGTTCAATAGGACAGAATGGGGAAAAACTATGCGGACCCGTGTTTTCTGGGTCAAATCCTGCATAGTGTTGCCAATTCATCAGATGGTAGTGGTAGATCACAGGGAAACAGTCGGAGTGAGGTGGTGGGAGGCTTCTTAGCTTTGGGGATTGGTGGAGGATCTGTTAGTGCTCCCCTGTGCTGTAGTCGATTATGGCACGGTTAGCCCCAAACATGTGTCTCAAAGCCAGGATTGTGTCTGTAGTGGGGAGGAGTTAAAGTGAACTGAGGGCTCAGGGTCAGGAATCTCTCTGTGGAGGGGTTGCTGTCTGTTATAGGATTCTTTTTCTGTTCCAGGATATTTGCTGCTTGTGTGGAGGTAGGGGACAGAGGTCAGGACTAGATAAATTGGAATTTGTGGGGTACCCCATTATGCAAAAGCCATGAGGGGGCTGCTTTTGCCCACTGTTTCTCCTAGCCCTTCTACTACGTTTTCCCAGGTGCAGATTTGCACCTTATAAATTCATGTCTGATGTTTTGGTGCGCAGAGCTACTGGAGAGCCTGGTAAGTTCAGGGTTGGAACCCCCAGACCACTCAAAATCAGAAGAAGTGGTTTCTCCCCCAGAGATTATGCTCTGCCGACTCGTAATCAGACCCTAAGAAAAATGAAATCAGCACAGGTAAAAGATCACCTTGATCCACTGCAGGCACCATAGCTGAACCCAAGCTCTGTCACTGGAACTATATCACTATTAGAATGACACCAAGGGCATGTTTCCTTTTTCATACCAGTTCCCAAACACACAAGCATAAGAAAACATTTTGGACAGATTTATTTACTTTCCTAACTTACGCTTCAGAAGTTTATTAGAATTATGTTTCACTTGGAAATGTTTTAACCTAGAAATGTAAAAACAACTATGTGACTGAATCCTTCTGTGAATTATTTATTTTACCTCTCATTATTACAGAACCTCCAAAAGTGATTGTTGAACCCAGAACTCAGACGTTTATCGAGGGAGCCGAGGTGACACTCACGTGTTCTGCAACTGGCCATCCGAAACCACAGATCGTATGGACGCATAATGACATGTTCATATTAGGCTCAAATAGGTATCTTTCATGTGTGTCTGTCTATCTGTCTAGCTATGTATTTGTTTTTGGTATTTTTAAAGAATGGCATAGTTCATTAGAGACACATTTAGCTCCTTGGCTATAGTTGAAGCATTTCCTGGTATTAACAGAGCACAAGTTTCCTTATTTGCTTCCCTAAGTTGTAACATCACACTGGTCTTTTGTCATTCAGGAAGACCAACATAACCCACGGCGTTTCATGAGATATTGATTCAGTTAAGATGCACTATTCCAGTCTATATCGCCTGTCGTGTAATGCAGCACCATGATCTTGGTGGCAAACTTAGATGAGACGTTACACCACCTGAGGATATTATTAAGGCTCATCAGCATAATTGAATTTTGATCATGGTTACATCAACCCTAAACCTTAAACAAATGACCATTTTTATTAAATAAGTTGTTTTACACAAAACGGAGTCATCCCTGTTATTTTTAAGCTGTGCATCTTTCCACTTTTCCAAATAACTGTTCTCACCTATAAATTATGGGTACAATTAGTATAACATGTGTATATACAAACACGGTCTTTGTGAATTCTTAGGTAAGGCATCTACTCTTTTGGCTGAATTTAGCACTACTATTTTTATGAATAATATGCAGCAAAGTGTGCATACATGCACAATATTGTGTTCTTGTTGTAATTTATGTTTCAGGGGGCAGCAGTAGATGCCCCAGGCTGACCGTGTAAAAAGCACGCATTACAGAGTTCCAGGCAGGCACTATCCCACCAGGTGTCTTAAGGATCTGATACATTTTTGGTCCTGAAGAAAGATATCGACCTCTATGGGTGCTAGTTGGCTGAAACATGTCTACGTCTTTTCCAATCACCCATTTGATGTGCAGGACAGATTTACGGTCCCCATCGAATCTCACTGCTTTTAACCTTGTGACCATCTTGGTTCACAATTAAAAATAAGCACTGTCTACTAGTACTAGTACTTCAGTGGAGCAAATATACCACAGAAGGACAAGAGTCATTTAGGGTCTCACTACTATTTCCGTAGGGACTGCAGTTATTGAGGATGGTGTGGGTGCTCTCCTTTTGATTACCCCTACGTTGACCCATGAAAGCGGAATGTAACCCACATTCTTTGTGCTTCTATCTCCCTCACATGATTCTTTCAAACCTTGAAAATATCTTATTCCATGTATGAGCTATCACTATATCTTTAAGCTAGTTCCAGCTCAATTTACCTCAACAATAAAGTGGTAGTCGATATGGTGGATGCAATATTTTGTCATGTCACATATCAAAGATGATATAGTGCCTTCCCCACTACCTTTAGCATTGGCTAGCCTCCATATAAATCGTGCCGTCACCTGGGCTATCCTGTATAACTGATAACAAGATTCTGCAGTCCTGGTAAAACTCATACACACAAAAATGTTTTTACTGTGCCCCAGCATGAACCAGAATCTTCAGCTTCTGACCTGCAGTCAGTGGCAGTGCTTTCCCGTTTAGATTGGAATGTTTTCTCTCTTGACCCACTGTCTGTGAACTCTGAGTGAAGCAAGGCTGAGGATTATTCTGATCTTGCTGAGAAGGAGGTGGATCTCTTTTTTGTGTCTAAGAGGTTATGTTATCAAAGGTCATTAATACCCGTGCACCAAATTCCTACCTGAATCACAATGATATGTTTGGTGCATGGCGGGTTTAGCTCCTGCTGGACTAAAAACACTCCTGATGGCATCAACCACCAGGAATTAAAGAACTGTCTTGCTTAACATGGAAGTACTTAATAGAGAAAGGAATACTTACCTTGGCTTAAGTCCAAAACCTCTTTGATCAACCACCACTTAACTCCCTACATTCTGTAGCCTGAGATAAAGAAGGTACATTGAGTCACAACCAGATTGAAAAGAAGATCAGAAATGTTGAGCTAACCTTTGGGAGTGTTTCTAAATTGATTGGGCGACTTTGGCCTTCAGAGAGTTTCTCTTTCCCAGAGAACTTTTCAGCAAATGAGGTGATGGCCTGGAGGTACTGCATGAGGTGCTTTATGATGTTTGTTGAAGTTGTTTGTAATCTTCCCACAGAGCAGTCATCCCCTGTGTAGTGACAATACCTTTGACAAATTGGAACCTTGGGTTGAGTTCAACAGTAACATACTGGCCGTCATACAACATTTGATTGGGTGAAGCCTATAGTCTGGTTTTCATGTATCAAATCATGCAAAATCTGGTGCCCAAGGTGCTGTTGGGGGTGGCAGTAATAGTAGTCATATTTAATATTGGTAGTGAAGGTGGAGGTGGTAACGGCTCACTCTCAAGTCCCTACATGAACCTTTGAAAATGCTTATTGTAGTAAAAGAAAAGGATTGCTTTCTATGTAAATTGCATGTAAGTGATAAAGAATTAGATGTGCGGTGATATGTGATGATTGGGAGTTTTTGTCAGATGTAAAATACTTCCTCATTAGTTGCACAGAAAGCACTCCAAAGAAAGTGGAATGACACACAAAACAGTCAATAGGAAGATATGAGAGAGTAATGCTTATCTGGGGGTGGGGGGCAAAGTCCACTGCGTATTTATTAAAAAAGTGGTATTAGTATGTCAACAGACCGCTGCTTTATCAAACCAGACCTAAATAAATGGGCCTTAATTCCATTCCTGACCTATTGCAGAAACTATTTGGGAAGAAAAATGATTCAAAGTAGTTTAGGCCCGTAGGGTACCTAGATCGGATGCTATCCAACTAAATATAATGTTGTATTTCTTTTTCTGGGGCAAGAAAGGACTGATATGCTATAGTATTATTGCAGAAGTGTTCTTTCTAACCTTACACAATACCTCTCCCAGAATACAGACGTCTGTTTACAGTGATCCACAGGATAGCGTGTGAAAGTACTGCTTGCAAACTTTTTGTATGTATTTATTTATTTCATTACCAGTTCTATGTATAGTAGACTAGACCCAATTGGGGATAGAGCCCTTTTCCATTGGAGCAGTTATATACCTATGCAATAATTTAGTATCTCTTCATTTTATAAATCAACAGTTTCCGGTTAAATGTTATACGTGTGAGTGTTTCCCTTTGCTTTGATAGTTTCTTAAGAAGTTAACCGGCGGTCTCCTCCACAGTCCCGGCATGCTATAGATAAAAAGTATAGAAGTCCAATCTTAGGATGGCTGTCTTGAATTTTGTGACCGTAAAGGCAATTGACCATTATGTTTTCTTTTGAGAACTAGTAGTTAGAGTGTATTAGGAGACAAAGATGACCCTCATCTCCACTGAGTTGTCTGGTGATTTTTAGCCTCAACTGTGTTGTCACAGCTTGCAGCCCTTTCCTTTTTACACATATTTTTCAACAGGAGCAATCTATTTTCAAGGTCTACTGCTTCTAGCCTTACTTGAAAGAGGTGATCAAGCTTATGTCAGAGTCAATAAATAGTGCAACAGATTTTGGAGCGGGGATACTAGAGAAGGAATCTTCAATTCCAGGCAGTAGCCCTCCACAAAATTCCATTAATTACGATTATTGTTCCCAGAATGGGGAAGAAACAACCAGAGACTACTCCATTGACATTTACCACCTGCTTAAAGGAGGTGCAAGATGTCACTGAGAGGCCTAGTGGGTGTTAGAGGTGGCAGGGCAGGGGTGTTGACAGGTTCGTGTGAGTGTTGTCTCTTCCCCTGATTTTCTGGAGCAATTGGAAGAGGAACGGTCTGCTCGAGTCCCTGCAGCTGTTTCACCAGGTGCAGATTTGGGCCGGTGTCTCCTGATGCTCTGTTGGTTGGCATACTTGGAGAACTTACCTGGCTCTCACTTGGTTCTCTAGTTAGATGTGGTGGGCAAGGCACTGCTTCATCCATGTACCTTCATAGGTAATATTTCTGATGTAAGATGAGTTTACATTAACTGCTAAGTGAAACTAAATTAAATTTGTTTTCCACTGCCAATTGCAGGTACCGACTTGCTGCAGAAGGTACCTTGATCATCAAAAACGCTGTTCAAAGAGATTCTGGAGTCTATGGCTGTTTGGCCAGCAACCCAGCAGGAACTGACAGACAAACATCAATTCTCACCTATATTGGCAAGTACATTCACCACATAGCTGATGTGGGGTTCAATGCATGTTTCACCTCTCTTGCATTCACAAGTGTATCTCTTGCGCAGTGCATATTTTGTACACAAATAGAAGTGCAGAGGCACCAAGTGTTTTTAATGCTAGTTTTGTCTAAAAGCAAGGCTCCCTAGTCTTGATTACGACTCCTACCTTTTTCTTCCACCACGCTACACTTCCTGTTTTTTATCTCCCTCTTGCAGTTCCTTTTCATCCCGGCTTTCTCCCTTTATCACTGTTTTCCTATCTCTCTGTTCTGGTCTCCAAGGTGAATGCCAGTGCCCAAGACAGAAAAAGCGGGAACCACGGCGATTTTAAGACCAACGGGTCTAGGCTCTCCAAACATAAAGTAAAACACACACTAGTATACTCTCCAAGAAGGCTTTTTGGTAATCAAATAGATTCCGCTGGAAATGAATGTTTCCGACCAGTGTAAAATAATTTTTTTCTATTTAGCACAAAAACCCTCACTCACCATGAGGTGGCATACTTCATCATAGGGTTCCTTCTCTCCCAACAACAAAGTTGTGGTGCGGGCTACAACAAGTAGGAGGGGCTCTTTGGATGTGTTTAAATTGTCCCGATGTGAGTGAGATGAATGGGTGACTAAAGCAGTGTGAAACTTTATAAAGTGACATTAAAACTATCCCGTAATCAGACAATAAACACTATTGTTATCTGTTCGGGATCCAAACCGCATTATAGTTAGGGATATATCAATTTTTCCCTGCATCACTCGTTCTTTGTATTTTAATCCTGTCCCTAAAAGACAACACTAAAGTCTGCTGTCTGATTAGGCAAGAGTTTTAATTTCACTTTATGTAGTTTCCAAAGGGATCCTCCTAATTTTGAGAATTGCAGCCCACACTTGTTGTGGTGTAAAGGAGGAACCCTATGGTGAAGCATGTCACCTCATGGTGGGTGAGGGTTTTGCCCTAAAAAGAAAGCATTTGTTTTTGGTCAGAAACATTAATTTCATGCTGAATCTATTTGATTACCAGAATGCCAGTGCCCACCACCTGCAGAAACTAAGCAGGGGCATCATCCAAGAAGCATTGTCAGAGCTTTCTCCTTGCTTCTGCACCTATGTGCATGTGTTTAACTCTTGGCAATAAGACTGGGCTTAAGTGGCTGGTCACCAAGACTCCTTAATCCAGCCCCCTCTTAATTGCTATTTTGTTTGTTCTGTGTGAGAATAACTTCAAAAGTCTACCCGTGAGTTTTTCAGATCACGTATCAAAGTGTATCCTTGCTCTGATGTGATTATAACTCATTCGACCTGGCTAAATGTACTTTCTCCGTTTTTTATCTTAATTTTTTTATTTTTCATCCACATATCATCCCCTCTGCTTTATGCAAAGGAATAATCTCCCTGCTACTCTCACTTTCAAACTGTAATGTTTTCGCTGTATTGGGCAAACCAACAATTTATAGTTACGTTTTCAGCTCTGTTGCCAGTCGAGACACCCACATGTTTGAAACACATAAGCATAGCTCATAGAACCTTCTGGAGAGGGGAATGTGAATTTCGACAGACCAAAATCATTTGCTGTAGAGCTTATCGCATCTCACTTGGCAAGCACAAATCACCACAGTAGCAAAGGCTTATTTTACCTGTCAATTAACAGTGGGCCGACTCCCCACTGCCCCTCGCACTAGAAATGTTTTCAATTCAGGAGTACCTCAGTTTTAAAAGATATGTTTAGTTGGGCCCTCCTAATGATAAAGCCCTGAAAAAATGTTTTATAAAGCTTACTGTCAAGCTTAGCAAAAGCATAGGTAATTTGAGGTGTTACGTTAAGGCCACTATAACCAGCTGCCTTACAGCACCACTAAAGGAGAGAGCCCCAGACAGCAACAACTGCCCTAAAAATTGTTTTGTTACTAGTAGAAAGGGAATACATTTGATTTTGCCTGTGACACTTTCCTGGCATCACCTTCTTGAGGGTAACAGGGCTCTTTCTTTAATATAAAATTGTTGCACCTGCTTACAAACATTGAACAAAGATGGTGACCAAGCAGCTAAAGAAAAATGCAAACAATATGCTGTCAAAGAAACAAAGTCTGTTATTAAGTTTCCATGGAAAGCGGAACTGAGTACACAATAAAGTGAACCTCTTTTTGGTTACTTATTTATACAAGTATTTATTACACGTTCACAGTCGCCACTGTGTTGTTATAGTTAGGTCAGAATTTTCATAGACGGAGTATTTTTTTCTTTGGTAATAACATTGACGCCAATTGATAAATCTGCACAAAACTTTCCCAAAAAGTTCACCTACCTCACCTCCTTCCTGGAAAGTTTTGGGGAAGAATGACACCTCCAGGGGTTAAACTTGAAAAAATACGGTATTCACCAGACACCAAACATGGCCCTCCTATTGGACCTTCATTTGGGAAGCTTGCACATTGCCGTGGTACATGGGCTAGGTGCAGCTTGAGCAGTGGATACAGAGGGAGTACACTGGTACCTAAAAAACACAAGCATTTGCATTTTGAAATGCAAATGACAAACCTTTTAGCTAAGTGTTGCTTTTGAAAATATAAATAAAAGGCATTGTCATTGACAATGGCAATAGCTTAAAATTTTGCAAATGCGAGACCTATTGCATTACTTACTACAGGCAATGTTTGTAGTAATATCAGGGAAATCGACAGTAAAAACTGGCCCACCTACCAGGCACAGAAATTGCCCAAACGCAGCCTACACACTGACCTTTCAGATCAGCGCTCCCTTCTGGCACTGCCTGATTGCCCTGTCGGCCAGTTACACCCTGGTTTTAACAAAAGATATTTAACCAAAACCTGTTGTGGGGGTTAAATGTGTGAGCTATGATAAATGCGCATTGAAGTAACCGCGTGCCTATTAAGAGATGGGGTTCTCCTTGTAAGGCGGTAATAGTTAAATGGATTCTGTGAGACAGTAAAGGTGTTTTTCTCACATCAATGTCGCTATATTGTGATGAAAAGTTATCCTTTTAACTTTTTAAATAAATTTGTGAGGTGTTTATTACAACAACTGTGCACGCACATATAAGTCTCTGCTCCTCCCCACCCCTCCCGATGCTCCATTAAGATTCCTCACCCAGAGTGCTCCTTCTCTAATTAAGAGAAATTGTAGTGCAAGGATTAGGTGGAGGTGTGGGTGTCCACTGAACAGCCTTCTTTATTGTGGAAATGGTCACTCAGGGGGCCCGAGGAAAGCGAGACCCCAAACTTTCGGTTTAACCGCCTCTCCGATTACACGACCATGATTCGAAGGGGCCGCCCACACCACTTTTAGCTCAAATGCATAGTTCAGGTCTGGGTCTTAACGTCTGCTCTGCCGCCTTATAATGTATTGTTCTTTCATGTCACCTTGAAGATAATTACTATTTATATATCACACATAATGGGCCGAGACGTGGACCCGATGCACGAACATATTTTTTAAACTAATTCTTTAATGTCATCGCCACAACATTGTATTTGGTTAATTAAATAATCCTACATGTCAGTATACTCACATCACCGTTTATGATAAAGTGTTTTATGGTATGTCAGTGGTTTTTTACTTCAAGCTCATGTTTACTGTAGGGCCCGCATTCTGCACGTCTGCCTTAGCAAAGTGGTGGGGGCATGCACATGCGCACAAGCTCTCTCCGGTGCTCTTGCACATTTCACGAATCACGGCCCGACCGGAAGAAAACGTTCTACATCCTTGTGCCACTTGTATCCCCATAATACACACACATTTAAAGGGTATTATAGGAGTATGTTCTGGAACAAAACATTCAGCTGTAAAATGAGCAGGACAGGAGGATTAGTGGCCAACATGTAATTGTGAAGAACCTGCACGTGTGATTGTTAATTCACACACACGCGTCTGTTGGGTAAAATGAACAAGCACCTAGGGGAAATACAGTCATGTTCATTTTCAAGAATATACATGCTAACGTGCATGTGCGGGCAAATGTGGTTAATTTGTTATCCTTTTGTGAAAAGTAAAATGATCTTGCGCGTCATGTATGTTCTCTCCAATTCACATATGTGTATTGGGGACTGGAGAATATACATCTGTGTGCGGGGTTATTCAGGAATGTCTGCTATATGTACGCATGTTTACTGGGAATATAGCTGTGTGTGCTGAAATAATAATAGATGTATGTACGAGGCAGTGAGGCATGAGTGCGGTGGAAGTTTATTAGAGGAGTGGATGTATCCTAGCGCGCAGAGCTGTCTACTTAGGAGCTAGAGAATCAGGTTCGAGCTTCGGCGTCGGCTCAACACCCTGTGATTCTGGGCAAATCACTTTATCACCACTTGTCTAACAAAAAATTAATGCGTCCTTGTGTAATATAACTGGTGCTCATTTAAAGCGTCTCAGAAAGTAGGCAGCGTGAAAAAACTGATAAACGGAATACTGGGGCCATCAGAAAACAAGCTGTCGACACTTTGGATGGCCCCGGCGGCGCCTAAGGGAGATGGCGACAGGAGGACATGGCACCGCCTGGGGTCCGTAAACAAGCTGTTGAATTGAACAAGGAAGCAGCGGTTCACACGCCCCTTCCCTGCTGCTACCGCTGTCTGGGACACCAATGTAACATGCAAAAAGAGGGCCTAACCAGTAATTAAAGGACACTGGATAATGCCACGAGTAAACAATCCAGTCCAGGTGGGCCTGGCCAAAAAGATACAGGGCGGTAACAAAGAGGGACGAAAAAAATGCCTTGTTCACAATAGAAAGCCAGCGTTTAGCATGAACTATGACGCAAGCCAATGGGAAGAAGGGGCGGGCTTAAAGCACCCTTCTGAAATCTGCTCGATTACAAGAAGCCTCGCAGAGCGAGTAGCGCATGTGCGCTGCAACGCAGGTCTGCAAGACCTAAAAAATGGAAAAAAACACAAAACGAAAGGTGGGTTTGGTGTTTGTTGGCGGATTGGCATTGGTGGATGGTTGCCTGCCTGTGGGGGTTGAACACAGGCTAACCCCAGGTGTGCACAGCATAAGTCATGAAAGATGTAATTTAACATGTCAATGGGTGATATTATATGTGGGGTCATAAGCAGTGCATGGTGGGAGGGCAAGTTATAGTTTGTTTTTAACCATTATTGTTTTATCTTATTTGAACACCTAACTATAATGTCACTTTAACCATTGTCTTTGCCTGGAATTTGTAGGTGTCTTTTAAATGCAAGCTAACATTTTACTACCATACCTAACTATAACATCACATTAACCTTTATTTATGTAAAATGTGAAATATGCTGATGCCTTTACTCAACCATTCATACCAGAATGACCAGAATGCTGTGCACCAAGGCAACAGTAAATAATGCAAGACTGCATGACATTTCAGGTGAGGGAGTGGACAGATCTGAACTAAATTAAAAAAAAATAAAAGAGCAGGGGCCCACATATTTTAGTATACTGCCACTTAGAATTTCAAATGCTGTAATTGCTGAGAGTGTCTAGTTTTGATAACACCACCTCCTTCTTTCTTCCACCTCTCTACAGGTCCTGTCTCTATGCCCCACTCTTTCCCATTGCTACTTTCTCACTTTGGGCCCGATGTAGGTAAATCTAATTTACCACTTCTAAAATACCGAATCATACCGAATCGGTATTTTAGAAGTGGTAAATTAGAGGGGGGGAGATGTAGGTATTTCAGATTCGGTAAATACCGAATCGTTAAGATTCGGTATTTACCGATTCTGTAAATACCGATTCGGTATTGCCCATTGAATCCTATGGGCCCTGAAGCCCATAGGAATCAATGGGCAATACCGAATCTGTAATTACAGATTCGGTAAATACCGATTTTAGCAAGGGTGCAGGGGGTGTCACTTTGACACCCTCTAGCACCCCAAAGACGGGCATGTTTGCCATGTGGCACACAGACATGCCCTAAGGGCATGTCTGTCTGTCACATGGCTAGGTGTGCATGCACACATGTGCATGCACACCTGGAATCGGTATTTTACCACCCAATTGGATTGGGTGGTAAAATACCGATTCTGTAAGGCCATAGGGACTCTGAAGAGTCCTACCTACATCTGGCCGTTACCAAATCGGTAAAAATACCGATTCGGTATTTTACAGATTCGGTAAATTTACCGATTCTGTAAATTTACCGAATCTGTAAAAATGGCCCCCTACATCTCAAGATGCCAAATACCGGTCGGAAACGGCCGAATTCGGCCGTTTCCGACCGGTATTTGCCACCTACATCGGGCCCTTTGTCCCTACTTCCTATCTTTCTCTTTCTTCTTCTTACTCCCTCTTCTACCTTTTTATCTCTCTTGTCCTCATTCAAACTCTGATGATAAAAAGCAAGTTCCAGTACCTAAAAATGGATGTCGGTGCTTACCACTCGGAACCTGCAACACAAATTAAAGAATTTGGACAGATCGCTTTGCCTCAGTACAGCTCAACAAGCACATGTGTTGTTACAGGGATCTGTGGGATTTTTCTTCCAATGGGGTGGCGAGAATTTGTAGTTTCCGTTTACATTGGGCGATGGAGCAGTTCTAGAGTGAGGAGACCATGTGCAATAAGTTGGTTGCACTCTTTAGGCAAGGGGTTGGGCATTAGAGGCAGGCCCACGGTTTAATTTTTTTTAACACTACACTTAGGCATTTGAACTGAAGCAGGATCCATATTCACACGTCACACGTCCATATGAACAGCTTAGGATGGGGAGACTAGATTAGGCACATCTTTGAGTGGGACTAAGCATGATTGATGGTGGGATTTAGTTTTTGATTTATGATGTTTAGCCTACAGACATCAATTTGCATGTTTCTAGCCTTGCTCATTAGCTAGTTCACACTTCTAGAGAATGTGTTGAAGTTCAACTTTTTTGAACTGCTAAAATGGTAACTCATATGCAATTGTGAACTGAACTCACACTTCAACTGGTTCCGCAATATTAAAGTGAGTAAGTTTGAGTTGTTAATGCCCTCCCAGCATGATTAAGCAAATTAATTGTGAGCCACAATGTGCTTTTGGCTTTTCAGTGCAGTCAGTTGTGTTTTGAAGGTGGAGTGAATACCGAAAAAGACTATTGACACTCTTCCTCAGGAAAAGCTGTTAGGAACTTTTACATACAGGCAAGCTAGCATTCAAAATTTTAATAATTGTGTATAGCCAATTGCAAGAAGAAAGAGGAATTGCTCAAAAAATATAAACCTTCTTGGTCCAGCACATATACTCTAGTCTGTAGCTAATGTTGCATTAAAATGTATATAGTTGAGCCCATGCACTAATGTTTGCAGATTTAGAAGATTTCCAGCTGAACTTACATTATGTGTTAACAACCCTCATGTCTATGAGATGAATAGTTTTCTGGATAAAGCTCTTACTAGTTTGTTAACCAGTGCCTTCAGCTGGTGGCCAGCTCTACTACATTATTAACCCTGCCTCGATGGTGGCACGCCCTTTTGGAGGACATCACCTCACACTGGGTCTACAGCAGCACTGGTGTGTGATGTGAGACCACGCGATTTCATGTTTCAAGGTACCCAGCCAATAATTTGCATTGACTAAAAGTATCATCTCCTACATTAGTGACAAAATGTGCAGGTGCAATTTTGGATGTAATGGTGTTTAAAAGCTGTTAAACATTCCCCTCTCAAAATAAGAGCAGGTCTATATGGCATGACAAGGAAATCCACTCTCTTGAGTTCCCTGTTTAGTCTTTATCTTTGCTGAAGTAGCATGTTGTTGAATGTAGCACGTTACAATGCGTGCTTTTACCACGCAGTAGGTAACAACGCGGTTGTTACAATGAGCGCGTTGTTACCACGTGTGGCATTACATCGCAAGTTGTTTCAACGACTTGTGCTAGGTGGCGCGTTGGATTTAGGAATAGTATAAATTACTATTCCTACTCCAGTTCGCGCAACAGCAGGAAAGGTGTTGGATTTAAAATCCAACATATTCCCTGGTGTTGCAAGCCACCTAGCCCAAGTCATTGAAACATCTTGCAATGTACAGGCACCTATGGTAACAACGCGGTCGTTGTAACGACCGCATTGTTATGTGCCTGCGTGGTATTGTCAGCGTTGTGAATGATGTTTCCCCCTGTTTTACTGCGTCATGTAAATTTGAAATATCATAAAATACGTTCAGTCCAGCCAAGTGAAACTAAAAGGTCTTTCCTCACAAGACCTAACAAGACAATATTTTTTAAACAAAGCCCTCTGCATTCATGGCTCCCAGGCAATAGAGTCGTTGGTCTGTAAATGCTGCCTGTTGTCCCCTCCTTGACTTCTACATTAAACATTTACAGACCTTTATCCCCACCTGTTGAGCTAATTCTTTACACTCTCTATTTGTGTTTTGGCAAATTCTCCTCACCTCCTCCTTTTTACCACCAGCCCTAATATCACTTTCACTACCTGTACCTATGAATGAAATATCTCCGTTAAGCTCCACCTGTTCCACTGCTTTGAATTTTGCTTTACTTTCTTCGAAATATATTTATTCACTATCTGTATCTGTAACACTCTAAATATTCTGCTAAATTTCTCGTTTTCCATTGCTATAAAGGTTTCTTCTAATTCCTCTAACCCCACCATTGTAACATTCCATTTCACATATTCACTCCACACTATTTACCTTCATCAAATATGTCTTATTGCTCCAAATATACTTCCAGCCATCTTCTATCCCCACCTATCCTAGTATCCTCTTTCTCTTTTATTATCCCAATTAGTCCTTATCTTTTCCTCTCGAAATCCCATGCTATGATTATTTCGCAAGATATAATCCTTCACAATTTTCCATGTCCTGAGCATTCGAAATTGCAGTTAGTTCCTCTAGACCCATCTATCCAAATATATTGTTTTCTTCCTCAATGCCTACTTCTTTAAAACTTCTTTCAAAACATTCTCATTACCCCTTTTTTAATTTCCACCTCTTAAGATATTGGTTTTATCACTGTAGGAAAGTGCCCCTTTTTAGGTCTCGCCTAGACGAAAGCAAAAGCGAAGCTTTTGCTGTCTAGGGCGAGACAACTTATGTTATCACTTTTGGGGAAATGTGGGACAGCAGACTGTCACGCGCTTCTCCTGCCGGAGATTTGACCTCGTGGGCGCGCTTTGGCGCCTTGGCTGCTTGTTGCGCTTTCATTTATGGCGCGCACGGCGCCGTGCCCCTCTCGTGCCAGCCACACGCATCCACAGGCACACACACACACACTGCATACACACACGCACCCCCCCTTAAACAGACCCCCGCGCACACAGACAGACACACGCACAGACACACTCGAACACACACAGACACACGCGCATACACCCCCCCACTCACGGGCTCTCGCGCACACATACACACGCACACAGACACACACACATATCCCCCCTCCATTCACCGTGCTCTTGTCACGTCGCCTCGCTGTGCTGTACAGGCTCCGCACTCCTCTGGTGTTTTCTTCGGTGCATCACCATACGCGGGGCTTCCCTCACGCTTGTTTTTTCTTCTTCTGGTCTACTACGGCGCTGACGTCAGTACGCCCAGGGCGCGTGCACGGGCGCAGCCTAGTATGTTTATGTCGATGAGCGTCCTCTAGGTCGCTGTAGTCACAGCTTTTTAGAAAGGTGGGCAAACCCCTGAAAGCTCAAGTGAGGCTCTAGCCAGGTGCCTGGCTGTGCCTCAGTCAGAGGTCCTCTTTGAATCTCGAGCCCATAACAGGCCGAGGACCCCTTTTGCTATTGCGTGCCGCTCACGCTCGAAACTCTCGCACAAAGAATTAAAGGCAAAACAGTGACTGTTGTTGAAAAAAAAGGCAAAACAGAATTGCACAGTTTTAAACCAGAAATCCCCGATCATTCCTGCTTACTTGCATCAAGATTCCTTTTTTATGAGATACGTGAATTCAGGATTTGCGCCATACAAAAAATTCTGCTGTTTGGTTTAATGGACTATAATGTTGCTCCATGCATAATAAAAATCCAGACCACATATAAAGAACATGACAATTGACTTGCCTCTTTGTTCACTAGTGGCGATATTGTGATAGCAAGGGGGCATGAATGTTTTTAAGCTCACGTTTAAAAACGATCGCTTTTAATACAGGCCTTCCAGTGCAGAGAAATAATCTGATGTGCTAAGAAGAAACTCTTCTGCATATCAAAGAAATACACTTTTTTTTATTTTGAGGAGAATTTATCTCATTTTAAATGGCGTTTGTTGCTTAATTTAACTGCCAGATATGTTCAAGGGTCGGCTCGTGCACCAGCACTTAGAGCTAACCCAGACCCATGGTTCTGCTCTCGCCTTGCTCTCTATTAATTTGTTACTTCGCCCACTTCTACTTTTATGTCCTTGTGCTTCCGAACACCTCCATCCATCAATTTGCTCAGAAAAAAACACATTTGGGATTATTGACGTGTTAAATTGTCGAATTGTATTACGGGTGGGGGAGTTTTGAAGAGTTGTTTTGCGTGGGTGGAAACATCAAGACGTTAGTCCCCTTATTAATCATATATGATTAAAAAAAGATGTCGATGAGAGTTCTCTACTTCTCCTTTTCTTGCTCAGCAGGGTGCAGCTTTTTGCGCCCTCCTAGCCGGTGCCGTCTTTACGCCGCCCAAGTTTCTGGAGCCCTTGCTGTCTCTCGGGGCTGCGTGCTCCCATGCGTGGGGCACAGGGCAGTGCACCTCTGCCTCCCAGGAAGTTGTTCGTCTGCACGCATCACTCACCACAGCACATAGAGCACGGTCCTCAACCATCTGCACTTAAAGGTGTCAAACCCTCCCCCGTCTCCGCCGCCTTCCCCTAACCCCCACAGGTCCGCAGGTCAACCAACCACAGGGGAGGGGGGGGGTGACAATTTATGCTTTCACTGCCCAGTAACTCTCTCCTCCAGCGCCCGCATGTACAGCATCCCTTCCACGCTGTCCGATCCTGTCACGGTGGCCTCCGGAATGATCGTTTCTGTCCTTACTTGAGATCGTTTGCTGTGTCCACACCTCCCCATCACCCCGGTCTGCTTCGGTCTCTTTCTTTTTTTTTTTTTTTAAAGGATCCACTCTTTCGTTGCTATGCAACGGATCGCTGTTAGGAGCCATTCATGTCTCCTTTAATTGCACAGTGAACTAAGGGAGATTGCAAACATTAAGCAAAGATAGTGCATTTTTGGACCAAGGAGGTTGCGGTGGTCGCTTTGCGGAGGCGGATTCCTTGCTTTGGTGGGTCCTCTTTCCTCAGCCACTGGTCAGCAGCCCCAGAGGCCTGCTGTTGTGCAGACTAAAGAGGGGATTGGCTGACTGCAGTGCGTGGGCTTTCGAGACTGGGAGCCAGTCTGCTTGTGCTGCACTTCAGTAGGAGCTCCAGTGCATCTGCCGGAATAAAGTGGAAGCCCTTCTCTCACTCAGCTCTTAGTCTGTGGCTAGAATGAAGCAGAGAGCTTGAAATGCTCTAAGTGGGCCTGACAACCATCGAGGACCCCCGGTACAAGGCCGATATTCCCAAGGACGCAACTTCCAAAAATACAGCTTGTCAACCCCAAATATCCACTGATCATATCGGAGATCCTGGAAACACAGGTGGTCGTCCACGGAGCCCTAAAGAACCCAGTTGTGAGACTAGAACTACCATCTACTGACGAATCACAAGACCTGCTCCACACACCAGGACAACCTTGGCGGGTCTCTGTCAACCTCCCACACGGAACTCTCAGAACCCATGGACGTCTTGGCACTCCTGGATGCTGTGAAGGTGGTCCCAGTTCTGGCACAAAACCTAGAAATGCTTTGCAGGTTGAAATGAGAGCAAAAAGAGTTGGTGCTTACAGAGAACTTGCCCAGTCAAATAAGGTGGATGAACGGTTCAGGATTCAAGTATTGGCCAGAGATTTTGTCTAATTTTCTACTTCCCTTATAAGTTTCCCCTGGACACTTAACGTGAACTTTATGGACAAGCAACCCTTTTTGATGGCATTTCACTAGGCCATGCCTTAGCCTGAAAAAAAAACCATGGCCTCTGACCAAGGTGCATTCTAGGAAAAGGGTTCACTCTTTCACCGTGAGGCAGAAGTCAAGAGGAGCTCCCTTTGGTAGCTGCCATAGTTAGAATTAATGCAAGGAGCATTAGATCAGATCTACCATGGGTACTGTCAGCGAATTGTGCGCCTCCAGTTTCCAAGCATTCCTTTTCTCCGCGCGCCATGTAAAGCCAGGTGAGTGTTGTTTCCCCAGCAATCTGCGACAATTTTATCCTCACTCCCATCTTTTTGTCTGCTCCACCTGTTTGTTCGCTTTGACATCGCATGTGCTCTCTCATGATTGCTGAGTGACTGGCACAGGAATTTTTTGTGGAAAGAAGGGGTGTAAGGTCGCCTGCTCTGCTTTTTTCTTGGTGTATCTGTAAGAAGGTCTGACCTAGTGAATTTTTAGAGGCCCCTTCGCCAAATTCTTCTGGGTGTAGGAGACCTCATGTTGTGTTATGCCACTGAACTGAGAACACTTGATTGTGCGCCTATTTTTTACAGTCTGAGCTTTCCACTGTTCTACGTCCACCCATCATTCTCTGTGTTCTTTACCGCTTATATTTCTTACTCCTTTCTTGTGGTTGTATAGAAAGGTGTGGTGATAGTGTAACTGTTACGAAGTATCTTTATACTAAATCTGCACCAAGGTACCTGCCAGGGTATTATGTTGCCGAGGACACAATGTATGATGCACATGTGCAGAATCTTATAAGTACACATTGGAAGAGATTTGGGGAGTGATGACAGAAACCCCTGGCCATATATATGCTGTTCTGGAGTAAAACGCGTATTCAAGCAAATCTTTTCCAGAGAAACATTTTTAGTTCACCCTTTTTCCTTGAATGTTGCAAAATAGGCAGGATTCCCAAGATGTCTAATGCATTTAGGTGAATGTCCTTCTGGTCAAACAAAATTCTGAAGCTTTTTTCTCGAGGATAACGTCTCTTGTTCCTAATTTATTGCCTGAATCACATGCAATTTTTGTTTGTGGCTGGCAGAATCCTCCTCTCTGTTCTCTCCTTGAATCCTCTTCCTAAACCAAAGTTGGTCCCTCCTTCCTCAGCTCCACCGTTCTCTCCCCCTGCCTCAACCCCTGCCCCTGCCCCTGCCTCAACCACCCCGAGTAACCAAGTACCTCTACTGCTAACTTTACTCTAGTAGCTACCTCTACCTGTAGCATACTCCCTATACCCTCTCTCATACCATTGTACCCCAACTATACCCTCGTACCTCGAACCCTCCCTAAACCCTAGTACCCCCACTTATACTCGAATATCTTATACCCTAGTTCTTCTATTCCTACCAGAATCCTCGTTCCGCAAGTGTAATTCTACCTACAGTAGTAATTCCCCCTCTTACCCATATTCTACTAACCTATTTATTGGCCTATGTTTTCTTTTTCTGATATGTTTTGTTTGTTTTGAATTTCCTCAAGTTGTTAAAGGCAAACCCCTTTCCTTAGTTTAAAAATTCACCAAACTTTAGTTTCACAAATCTGAGGTTTTTGTACTTTAATTCTCCATTTTCTTTTTTTCTTGGAATGAGGTGGGACCTCTAGGATGCCCCACAAATACCATATCAGTAAACATATTGCAGTGCAAAAGAGAGTACTCCACAAATCATGTCTAGCCCAGACAGAAGAATACTTCACACCTGGGTATTTAAAATATAAAAACGTATCACTTGAAAGATCAATGTTGCCTCCTCACTTCTCTGCCTCCCCTCCCACCCCCACCACCAAAAATAGTGTTATAGAAAGCTTGGAGGTCACCTTACCCTTCAGAAACTGGGCTACACACCACAGGGGGTGGATAGTTAATTTTCTATCCCTATGTTCAGTTACTTGGTAGAATGCTGCGACACCACATTTAAACCCAGAGTGAGGGTGCTTGAACTCTTTCACGACAAATGCCCGTGGAATGAGGTTGTTTAGTACGACCTTTTATTATTGGGAGAGTCGCACACAAGATAGGATGGCATGAGAAACAGCTGTGTGCTTGCAGTTCTCAGTTATAAAACTCTTTTTATAGGTGGAGATAAGTTGGTGTTTTTTTCCTTTACAAAAAAAAAAAAATTGTAGGTAATATGAATTCTAGCATGGCTGTTTATGTGAGATAAGTCTTGAGAAAAAAATAATTAAAAAGTAGCTCTAATATTTTAACCTTTAATTAACATTCAAGGGTATAGCTATTAGATCTGGTCTTGGCATGCTTCTGCAGTAGTTCCTTTTTTATTTCATTGCAAGTGTAGGACGTAAAATAACAAACATTTGCAATGCAATAGGTCTCGCATTTACGCGAGTTTAAGCTATTGGTATTGTAAATGTCAATGCCTTTTATTTATGTTTTAAAAACAAAACATATATAAAAGGAATTGTCATTTACAGTGCCAATAGCTCAAACTCGCAAAATGCGAGACCTATTGCATTGCAAATGCTTGTTTGTCATAGTCATTTCTGCTTTTTGACACTGGTACTGATGTTTTTTTGACTGATGTGCACTGGGACCCTACTAACCAGACCCCAGGGCCAGTGCTCTTTCCCTAAAACAAGGGAAAAAGGTCTAATTGCCCCACAATTGGCATACACTTTGTCTCCCCTGTTATTTCCTAGTAAGTGGTACCCCTTGTACCTAGGGCACTGGTACCAAAGAGGGTCCCTATGGGCTGCAGTATGTTTTATGCCACTCTACGGGACCCCCAAATAAATTGCATGCAGCCTGCCATTGCAAACGGCATGTGATGGTGCAAACCATGAGTGAAAACACAGCATGTTACACGCACTGTGTGCCATGCCAAATTGATGTATGCCAAACTCACTGTGACCCATGCTAATGTGATCTATGTAAGTTACCCCTACAGAAGGCCTTGTAGCTCTAAGACAGGGTGCATTATATTACATATGAGGACATATCTGCATGAGGAGATATGCCTCAGTGCTTTCTAGTTCGATTACTAGATGGTACAAGAGATCAGGGAAGCCCTCTTTCCTATATATACTGGACACTGGTCATTATGAGTTCCCCAGTGACATGATGGCTTCTCTGAAACCTTTGAAGTTTGGTATCAACCACCTTGTCTTAAAACATCTATACTGATGCCAGGATTGGATTTATTATGACATGCACCCGGAGGGCACCTTAGAGGTGCCCTCTGAAACCTACTATCCCTCTAGTGTGCTGGCTAACTGGTATTGTCCAGCCTGCCACCACAGACAAATTTCTGATTCACTGCAGGTGATAGACCACACTCGCTTAGGCTAGAACCAATGCCTGCTCCGAATGAAGGTGTTCACACCTCCTCCAGCAGGAAGGCTTGTGATTTAGCATATCAAGGCCAGGGACTTCAAAGTCCCTGCCGCCTTTGATATGCGGACCTGCTTTCCTCCAGACCTGGGAGATGCCACTTCCTGCCCAGAGGCCCATCTGGCACAAGGGCAAGAAGGAAATTAGCTAGCAATGGGCATGTTGCACCAGGCTAGACACACCCCTAAGGTGGACTACCTGATGTGCTCCACAAAAGAAGAATTTCACCATTTTGCTTTTGGTGAAAATAGAAACCCTGAGACAGGACTATGCCCACTACCCACAGAACGTGGTCATATAGGGGGTGTAGTGACCCGAAGGCTGAGTAGCCCATTGGCTACTACCTTTCACTCACCTTAACACTCCTAAATGCAGTATTTAGGTGGCCCCCTGACACCTGTAACTCATATTCACCTGACCAAAAAAGAAGAAGGACAAAGAAAAGTCGCAGACAACAAGAATTGGAGAGTAGCCATGGAGTTGGCACTAACACTGCCTGGCAACTTCTGTCACAATAGTTGCAAAGACCCAACTCGTCCTGCAGCTATGCATCATTCAAAAGCCTCAGAGGGCTACCAGAACTCCAGCAACCTGTTAGCATCTTCCTGGAAGTGGAGGAGCTACTTCCCTGAAGCCTGCAGGCACCAACCGCAACGTCCAGTTCACGATCTGCTGTCCACTTAGTCCAGCAAGGCTGCAGCCCCTCAGAAGGAGATCGTCATGCACCAGGAGGTCAGATACATCTCTCTACCAAGTTTGGAGATGCCAGGACACCCAAGAGCCACCGTGTAACAATGCCCGGCATACCAGACCCCTTGCAGGAACCAAGGCTTGTTTGGCGTCCAGCCTGGACACCAACACAGCCAAGACTGACCTACCAAAGAGGGACATCCGCTTCACTGAGGCCAGCAATGACAGTGGCCCTGCTGTCCTATTTTGTCCCCATTACCAGGTCGACCCCAAAGGTGAGTGGCTCCAGTGCAAGTAACCCGCCGGACAAAACACCTCTGCACCCGAGCCCGCCAGCCTGAGTTCAAGCCTACCTACAGCGCAGCTTTGCTCTAGATACCCTCAAAGCATGAGCCTCCCTTTTGGGTTCCAACAGACTTGTCCCCAAATCCCCACTTGCAGCATTTTTCTGCTTACAGTTTTCTCCATAGACTTCAGCTATAGCGTTCAAGGCTACCCTTGCGACCAGCACATCTGCACTCAGACTCACACGGGCAGGTAATCCAAAACTGCTGGTGGTTCTAAGGAACTTGGCCCCTACATACCTTAAGTCCTGAAGAACTACCCTGTAAGTTGTTTGCAAGTGAACCTATGCAGTGTGTGCTTCTCCCACAGCATAACATTACTGCATTCAAGTCTGATGACTCAAATCTGATGGCTGTTTTTTCTAAGTGCTTGAAAATCGCTAACTCAAAAAGTACTTACCTTAATCTCATAGATCTTGGTGTCTAAATAAACATAAAAATATATGTTATTTGCCTAAATTGGTGCGAAGCTTCCTCATTGAGTATGTGTCTCATTTATTGCCTCTGTGTGTGCAACAAATACCTAATACTCCGCTCTGATAACCCTTAGGTTGCTTGAACACACTATAACAAATAGAGTACCTTGGGATTGCTAGAGAAAACCCCTGCATAGTAATAAGGGATACCTGGACTCTCTCGACAGTGCACCTCATTTTTGTACACTATATGGAAAGCCAGCTTCCTATATCACCTCTATTTCCATGCTTAAAATATATTGTTTTCACCACTCCTCTAACTCCGCCACTCTAAAATATCCCCTTGCATCCTCCTTGATCCACACCGCCTCCCATTACCTAACTTCCTTCTCTCTCTTTTTGACCTTTCTAAAATCCCTAACCCCCTCTAGCCACAATGTTGAGTGCCCTAAGGCAGCCATTTTATGTGCCATCTACAGAAATGGTTGGGTCTCCACAGATGACGTTCCCTCCCAAAGGAATTAAAGCTATGTTGTTTGTATCCTCTTCTCCTTTCAGAAATCCCAACAGTGACAGTGGTAAAAAATGATATCCTGGTTGCCCTCGGTGATACAACAGTGATGGAATGCAAAGCGACGGGCATCCCACCGCCCCAAGTTAAGTGGTTAAAAGGTAAGACAGCTTGGAAAACTGTAATGTACAAGCTTGTACTTTAGTTTTGATGGCATCATTTCTGTTGGTCGTTGCCTATGCGCTATGAAAATCAAAGGCATGAGTCACTGCTCTCCTTTTTGTATTTTTTTTTATTGAGAATTTAAAATTGGTACAAAATATCCATGATCAAGATTTCATTTCATACATTAATCCGACTTGCAGAGATAAGAAGCAAAAGGGAATGCCGTAAATACAATTAATTATCATACAATAAATAGATATATATACATTCATAAAAACTTCAGTATTTACAGGGAGGTAATTAGCACCGGTACACAGAATAAATTATACATATATATATATAAATTAATCTACATTTGTAATTGTGCGTCCCTCCACTCTTTCAGGGGCGCCCAGATTTTTAGCCCAAACTCCCGTGTTTTCCTACCCTTACGTGAATAAAGTGTGGATTCAATATTATGAATGCCTAGGAGCCTGGTCAGCCACATCTGATAAGATGGAGTGATAACATCCTACCATGCTGCCGAAATGAGAATACGCAATACAGCAACAGACAAGAAGATAAATGCTTCCGTCTCCCTGTTTACACCCAGTTTACTTTCACTTCCCAAGATCATTAAGGTCGGGGATAAGCTGATCTTTAAGCCTAGCAGCCCCTCCCAAAATGTCTCGATCTCCCCTTTAATGGTACTAAGTTTCTCACAACGATGGAACATATGAAGTATATCCACCGGGCCTTTCTGACATCTGAGGCAGTTATTATCCTCCCTTTTACCCCAGTCGAATAATTTAAAGGGTGTAAAATAGAGATTAAAAAGTGTTTTAAAATGTTGTGCCTTTAGATTAGAAGAGCGTAAAATCACTTTATCCAGATGTAGCGCTTTATCCAGATCCGCATCTGGATCTAGCAGCTTTATTGCCCAGGCAGCTTCGTTTTTTTCCAAGTCATCTTGAATCCCTGCCATTAGGTCCATATAAATAACTTTGATTTTGCTCCCCCCTTTTAATAAATAATCCAATATGCTGCAGTTATTACCCGGGGAAATACGGGGTCTTATAGCTCTAAATATTTGTAGAATCTGAGCATATTTAAACCTTGGCTACTAGATACCCCGTATTTCTGTTGGATAGCATCAAAGCTCATAACGCTATCCCCCTTCATTATATCCCCTACTGTGCGGATACCCTGCTGTTCCCAAGATTTCTATGCGCCATCCAAGTTCAGATTTGGGAAGAGCCCTGACTTCCACAATGGCGTGTATATATTGATCTTTGGGACCAGTAATACTTTCTGAAGCATTTTCCACAACTCCCAGGCACTTGTTAATATCTTGTAGCGCATTTTCTTAAAATATCTTCGGTCAGTTTTTCTTAACAAAACCCCCACCGCCTCCTTTCCCATTAATAACTCATAGATTGAGGGGATATCCTGAATCGTATATACCGGGCCTTGGGTATAAGCCTTGTTTGAGGATGAATCAAATAAAATTGACATTTGTGTCAGCAAACAGGCCCAATGATAATACCTTAGATTCGGGACCCCTAAGCCACCAAGGTCCTGTTGGAGGGATATATATTTTAATGAGCGCCTAATCTTCCCATATTGCCACATAAAGCTGATAAAAATAGACTCCATTGTTTTTATCATCTCTTCTTCTATTAAAAGGGGGATGGAGCGAAACAGGTAGAGAATTTTAGGCAGCATGGTCATTTTCAGAACGTTTGACCTGCCTATAAGTGACAGATGCAGAGTATCCATTCTTTTAAATCATGCTCCATCTTTTTTAACATTGGGACAAAATTATCCTTTATAATTAGTTCTGTTGCTGCATTAATTATCACCCCGAGATACATTGCGGAGTCTACATATCTATTATCTAATTTAATTATATTTTTTGCACAGATGACCTGGGTTTTCCCCTCATTCAAGCGGTATCCCGAATGTCGCCCAAATTCCTTAGTGATTTCCACCAGTGCACGCATAGCCACGCCAGGTTTTGATGAGGTCACTGCCAAATCATCCGTATAGGCTAATATTTTAGACTCAAATCCATTAATTATAACCGGCTTGATCTCATGATTATCCAAAATCTGTCTAATTAATGGATCGATGTACAGCGTGAATAAAATGGGCGAGCAGGGACACCCCTGACGGGTACCCCTTGTTATATTAACTTTACCCGAGCTCTGACCCATCACCTGTACCCTGGCCACTGGATTGGAATACATAGCTTTAATGGCCGTCAGGATTCTTTGACTTAAGCCTCTCCCTACCAAAATCCTCCACAGATAGTGCCACCTGATGCGGTCAAAGGCTTTTTCAGCGTCGAGGAGGATCATGGCCATCCCCTCCTCCCTGACTAGTCACTGCTCTCCTTGGGAACGTATGCAAGGCAGAGTTTTAAGCATGCTGTCTGTACCAAGAGACCTCTCCTGGTAGTGTGCACAATACAGATAATATCATAGAAAGAGAAAATTTTTCCTGAGCTATCACTCCACTCTGATTGCATCAGTTCAATAGTGGTCGCTCGATCATGAAAGCACCCTTTACTCTTCCTTTGAAGACGGCAGTGTGTAGTTGGCAAGAGAAGGAAGTACTTATTTTAGCAAACTAATCCTAGGTCATATTGGGTGCTTCATCCAGACTGTTCTAGCATCAGATCTTTGAGTCATGCAGTCTGCTTAGCCATCAGGAATTGAGTCACAAGTCACAACTCGCTGGTATGTTTCTGATATTTTCCTCTAGCACCTCACGGTTTTTGTCAAACAGAACATTTAAAATTGATTGCTATTATGTGTTGCTGTAGATAGGCAGCAGGACTCAGTGAACCCTAATGAATTAAGACCTCCTTCTAAGAAATGCTGCTGGCCTGGCCACTGCCACTTGCCGAAGGAAACATTTTATCTTAACTATTGTTGAAGGAAAGTCTCATTCGTAAGTACTTTTAAGGTCTGGTTTAAAGTATGCAGCAAAGAGGCATTTATGGATGCCAAAGCCTGATGGAGAGAATTTCTAATTTCTAATATGAGCTTTGGTGAGTGAAGTAGAATAGTTTCCTTTGTTAGGTCTTGCTAGAGTCAGCGCATGCGCTGATCTTGCGAGACATTTAGTAGCTGCTTAACAAAGTGCTACCATGCCGGCCACCAGCTTGCGAGAACGCGCACAAGCCTGCACGACGCGCACAGCACTTTTTCCGGTCACGCGCGCGCGTGCGCTCCACTCGTTTCCTTTTGCCGTCACAGGCGACCCCTGCTTTCACTTTTGCCGTCTTTTTTTTTACGAGCGTGGCCGCTCACTCCCTACTCCTCCCTCCTCACAGAGCGCGTCTTGTTACTAAGAAGAATTGTGCATAGTGACTATCACAGACTAGGCTAATAGAGCCCCTCCCCATGTGCTGCAGTATAACTCCGCTGGCAGGATGGGACCAGTTTTCTAATACCCACAAACATGGCAGTTTTGTGACTTTCATTACCTTTCAAGACAAGCCATGCCTCGACGCGCCCACCCCTTTCTTTGCATGCGTTTTGCTGCTGTGTAACTTTCTACGAACTCGGATCAGAAGTCCGCAGTGGTGAGCCATTCACACCTCAGAGGAGTACTGTTGTGGATTCTTGGCAGGCGTCAGTGTAAACCAGACCCTTAGTGTCTGTCTTATAGGTGTCTCTTTAAGGACCAAGATGGCGCAGTGTCAGTGCTGTGAAGTAGCCGGCTGCCGTCCTTCTTCTCCTCGCGAGCTGTGGGTCAGGTAACGTGGCAGACAGTGTGCCAAGCTGCTCTCATCTCCTGGGTTGGAATCGGGCAAGATGCGGAAGCAGGGGCTGACAGGAGGGCAAGCAATTACTTGGACAAACACTTTTGTTTTTAAGAGACATGATTGGTGTCATGAACCCTGACCAACTTTGCCAGTGTCTTTGAACACATCTTAGACTTCCTCGTGCTTTCCTCCTCTGGCCATTGCCGTGAGTTAAATAAGAAAATCTCTCAGTATCGTGTGCATGTAGAAAGGGAGTCTTATAGACCCCAACACTTGCACAGGAATGTCTGGCGGTGTCATACAAGAGCATCAGTTGGCTGCTGGAGAATCGACTGGTGTTGCTCTAATTCATGGCTTTGAGTCTATGGCTTTGACTCCTGGGGGGCCAGGAAGTAAGGGCTAAACACTGCTTCCAGAATTTGGGGGCCCGGGAAAGATCGTTTCAAAATACTTCAGCAGCAAACCTTTATTTATATTGAAACGTGCTTCATGTACGGAGAGCAGTACGTATTATCTATTGCCTCTTTTCCTGTAATATATCCGCCTTCCAGTGTAATACTGCTCTGTTTGTTGTATCTCTTGCGTTATTTAAAATGATCCAATAAAGTCTTATTTTAGGATTCTGCGAGCCACTGTTAGAAGAAGCCAGGGACCGACGTCAAAGTGCCCATTTCACAGGCATGTGGGTAGTTAGGACTTACTCCTTACATAGGTGTGACTAAATTTGCAGGTATAAAACACACTCATGAACAGGCATTGGCATAGTCTATCAGTCTCGCCTTTGGGACCTTATACTTGTTTAGCCAAAGCTATTGGCTTTGCCGGTGTCTTTAAGCTATGGTGTAGAGCAGTGTGGCTGCTGCGCAGCATGTTGGAAAGTTATAATAAAAAAGTGTTATCAGCATGTTTTTACCTTATATTCAATTAAGCAAGTAGACATTATGTACAACTTAACGACCTTATTAAACAAGCATTGGCATAGCCAATAGGTCTCACTTTTTGGACCGTATAAGTATTTAGTTATGCAGCAGAATATCCTTGGTGCAACAACATCAACTATTGCATGGCTAAACTCTTATAAGGTCCCACATGCGAGACCTATTGGCTATGCCAGTGCTTGTTTTTGTTTGAGCTGCCAGCCTCATGCTTCACACATGGAGGACCTCTTTTATGAGGTTTTGCCATTGGACATTGCTGCAGGCCTTGCTGCTGCTCTGCCCTACGTCAAACGAAAAGGGCAGGAATGTGCTGTATCTCTCACATACAGAGCATTCCTGTCCTTTTCCCCAGCACTGCCACATAATGGGCTGCAGTCAGCAAACGCAGGCACCTTTGCACCATGGTGCAAGGATGCCTGCATTGCGGTATGATTATATTTGTGCAGGAAGGGAACCCTTCCTGCAGAAAACAATCACAAGAGGCTTTTTCCTCTTCCTATGTGTGATTCAGAATACAGCACACATAGAAAAAGAAAAAACTAGGTTTCTCCTCATTGTGCGTCCCTTACCCCTCCCCTGGGAAGGTGTAAGTTTTTGGCACTGCCTCAGATTTACGATTTCTTTTAAATCTTGGGTAGTGTCAAAAAGCCATCGTTGTTGCTGGGAATGCTCCCAGCAAGACCCATTGCACGCCCCTTTAACGCAGAAAAAGTGTGCTAAAGGGAACAATATTTAGGAGGCAGTATTAAACCAAAAAAAGTGGCTTAGTGCTGCCTCGTAAATATGAAGCAGGCTCCTGCACCACGGACCATCACAAAAGGTGACGTTCTGGCTGTGCAAGGGGCCTCATAAATGAGCCCTGAGTTTTTCCTCTTCATGGTACTTTGGGTGAGATTGGCTGTTGTTGCCAGTGCAGTGCCTGTAGAAATAGGTTATTCCTTCATAAAAATCATTTAAAGCTTGTACTGCATTGTGAGATTTGCACATCTCACTGGTTACTTCATACCAGTTAACATTAACTAAGAAAAGATTGGAAGAGCAAGGTAAGTGAATGTAAATTAATTGGCTACCTAAGACACACCCTTAATGTTTTCACATTGCATAAGAGGAAATGTGTGTTTATTTTAATTTCACGCTGTAATTAAAGTTATTTGCAAGTTCACCCCCTCTTTTTGCCTTACTATTTGACTATTAAGTACTGGTGGAATGACTCTGAGAGTGCAATAGGGCTGCTATCCAGATCTCAGTGCCTTGCCCCTTAAAAGTGTATGGTTTATTGGCTTATACCCAATTGGCATTATCTAACTTACTTGTAAGGCCCTAGTATATGGTAGCAGAGGTACCTAGAGCATGTAAGTTAAAGGGTCTCTTATAGACTATGGCTCTAGTTGTGCCACCACCAGTGTGAGAAAGCAAAAACATGACTCAGAGGGTGGGCTACCAAGCTCCACACATGAGAGAGGGGTTCAGCCATCGTTGAAGCAGTCCGAATATTTCATTCTGAGACAGCTAGATGCCTCAAATTGCAGGAAGTTGTCATCAGGTGTGAGGGGACCTGGTAGCCCAATGGCTAGTAACTGCCACACCCCTGAGGTTACTTTCTGGGTATAACTATGTCACAACTGGCACCCAGACCTCAGATCACATCTGGATTGGAGAGAGGATCGAAGAAGGACATCACTGTTGTTCCCTGGACCTGGCAAGAGAAGCAGCACCAATTACTGGACTGCACTTGCTTGGTGTAGCACTGAGAGGACTGTGTCTGTGGTCCCTGACTCAAGGAAAAGTGTTTCCGAAGCCGCAGACAGAAGAGGTGAACTCGAAGAGTCAGTTGGCTGATGTCCTGTTACAGCTTTAGGGTCACAAAAGCTGAAGAAGCCTGCCTTAGCTAGTCAGTACCCTCAATTGCTTGATCGCCCCTTACCACCGACATGCAGCTGAGGAGACCAAAACCTGAGTCTGCCAGATCCGGGAGTATTTCAGCAGTGCAGTTTGATCAACCAAGAAGGACACTAGCCTTCAATAAAGGGAAATGCCGTTTTGTTGTGACAGGAGATCAGTAGCCCTGTGGCAACTGGACTTTTGCTGAACGCACCAGGACCTTGAGGTACATCGACCTAAAGTCACCCCACCAGGTCTGTGAACCGAGGAGTAGGCCAAGGAAGTCCCCTATTTACCACACCATCTGTAGCAGAATATGCCTCCCTATCCCGCAGTCTTTTTGTCCTCAGGGAATCACAACACGGTTGTGACAACAACCGTGTTGTAATTCCGCATTCCATTACTCCGCAAATCGGAACAACAACTTGTGGAGGGGGGCCCTGGATGTTGGAATAGTATAATTTACTATTTCAACTCCAGTCTGTGCGGACAGTAGGGAAGGTGTTGGATTTTAAATCCAACACCTTTCCCCCCTCCGCAAGTCGTTGTTCCGGCTTGCGGAGTAATGGTATGCGGAATCACAATGCGGTCGTTGTAACAACCGTGTTGTGATTCCCTGCGGACAAAAAGTTTCGTTAGAAACGTTGTTTACCTCTGTAGCATCCTACAGCATCTTCAGCATCCTGTATCCCTTGCATCAGGAGCACTCCATTGATGTCCATGGTGGTTCACCTATGGAGCCTGGAACTGGACTTGAGACCTCTTTGTTGACAAGGTAACTGTCCTACAAATCTGTACTAGCCTCTGGACCTAGCTTCCTGTAGGAGTTAGTACCCAAACACAACTTTTGCTTTTCTTAAGGTCTCGCCATGTCCCTTTTTCTACAGAGCTCTAGGACCTCATTTATGGCATTTTGGCATTGGGCAGCGCTGCAAGGCACCTTGCTGCGCTGCCCTACGTTAAAGTGAAAGGGCAGGAATACACCGTATTTAAGCAATACAGTGCATTCCTGTCCTTTCAACCATGGTGCAAGGGTGCCTTCATTGCAGGTAGGATTGTTTTTGTGCAGTAAGGGGCACCTCATTGCACAAAAACAATACTATGAGTCATTTTCCTCTTTCTATGTGTGCTCCAGAATGCAGTACACATGGAAAGAGTAAATAATGAGAAGTAAACATATTTCTCCTCGTAATGCCTCACCTCAGGAGGCGCACTGATTTGATGCTTCCCCAGGTTTACATCACTTTGTAAATCTGAGGCAGCACCAAATTCCATGTGTTTTGCATGGGAAAACCCACTGCAACACCCATGGAATGCCTCCCAGGCGCAGAGTAAAGTGACGCAGCGATTTGTGCTACGTCCCTTCCTCATGATTTATGAGGATATTAAAAGCCACACAGAGGAGCTTTGTGCAGCTTCATAAATCTTTATGAGAGCCCTGCGTCATGCATGTACCACTTTACAGGCTCTCGTAAATAAGCCCCCTAGTTTCCACTCAAACCACACTCAACATATCTTGCCTCTTCTCTGAATTATAGTTTACCAGTGTTGAAAGAGGTTAATCCGCCACTATATTGCATGTTTTAAATCACAATATCACATCTCTACAACAACCCAACCACTTCACTATAAAGCAAGTATAGGTGGACACCAGAATGGTAATTATATAATTTCTTTGCAATCTAAATGTAAGCAGAACGCAGAATTGCAAATATTTATTTATTTGCCTTCTGGTGTAGTGGTTGCCTGTGTAGTGAATGTGAGATTATTATAGGTCTATATTATCGACCTCAATATAGTGGCAAAAAGCATCTAAGGGCCTGATTCACAAAGGGAAGCACACTTTTTTGTAAGTTTATGATGGTTTGCTACAGTGGCGACCGGCCTTATTTGTGGGTGCCGGGAGGGTGTGGGGGCGCGCCGGCAATGCAGCTTTGTGATTGGTTTTGAGTGTCCTAGTTCTCTGCAGTCATAAACATTCTACTAATAAAATACCTTTGTGATTAGCAAACAATCATAAACTTACACAAAAGTGTAAGTTTCTCTTTGTGAATCAGGCCCCAAGAGTTTCTACTGAGTTTGCAGAATGTGAAGGGATAGATTGAGGAAGCTGAGAGGACAAATAGCTATCATTGTAGTAATCAAAGCAAACCTCTAGTTTTCTAGTGAGGTCATACTGGGTTCAACCTATTCTAAGTGTAAACTTTTTTTAATAACTAGAGAGAGAAGTAGAGGCAATTAAACCCATTTGACCAGATATGCACTTTCTCAAATGGAGAAGACAGGATTAGAGCTCTGGTTGGAGGCATGTCAAAATATTGTGGTTGAAATGTCAACCGGCAAAAATATTGAATCTACAATATTGACTACCATTATGGGCTCGACTGCAAGTTAAGGAGAGCATTTTGCCCCAGGGATATCAATCTGTCTAATCACAAATGGCCCGGTGGTCCTGCACCCACTTTTGCCCAGTGCAGACAACCAGACCCGATTTTGTTGATTGAAAATTCCAAGCCATAAATACGGAATGCAGTGTGGTATTCTGTAGAGTAATTCTGTGCTTGCATAGTTATTCCCCCTTCTGAGGGGTCTAACTCGTACTAGCCAGGCTTTCATGGAGACATACCTGTCATTAAAAATAATTATGGCCTCCATGAATCTCCACATGTACTTTCGCCTAACTCATAATCAGGGCCTCTATCGTCAAGGTAAGTATGTATAGGGAAGTACAGAAATGCTATTCTTAGCTCCACTTGTTTATTAGCCTTGAACATATAGTGATTGTCAGTATTGTTTAGTTGATACTGTTGCACATTGATATTTTTACCCCAATATTGTAAGCCACACCCCCCAAACATTTTGGTGTCCTCTATCAACAGATGACATAATATACTCTAGACCAGCGGTTCTTAACCTGTAGTCCGTGGACCCGTGGGGTCCACGAAACCTACTTAGAGGGTCCACGACTGCTTAGAAAATTCAATAATACATTAATGAAGTGTATATAAATAAAGAAGCAAAATGCCCAATTGAAAATGTTAAAATGTTCTGTACATGTGAAGGAGTTTGAAATTGGAGGCTAAAAATTAAATTAGTATTCGCAGATTAATTCGTGGGAGCAGTGCAAGTACATGAAACAGAATATAGTATGAACGATCAGTCTAAATTGAATTTAGAAAAGCTCCAACCTTCCTAGTAAAATTAAAAAGTTATTTTGTTTTATATTTGTATATTAATTAAATAAAAGGATTAATCATTTTGTGTATTTGTTTGATGAATGCTTGTTTCTGCATTGTTTGCATATTGTTTTGTGATTCAAATCATTGTAAATGCTTGGGATTGGGTCTTCAGCTTCCAATAATGACTCAGTAGGGGTCCCCAGTTTCCAGTAATGATTCAGTAGGGCCTGATTACAAGTTTGGGGGTGCAGAAGCAGACTGCCACACCGGCTTTCTGCTCCTGCACCACCAAACCTGTGTGCCCACTGCCCACCAGATTACAAGTTTCCCTGTGTCTGGTGGGCTTTTTTTGGTGGTCCCACGGTGTGCCCCTAAAAATGGCCATCGAAATAGGAACACCCAAAAATGTTTCTGCACAGCATGGACTTTAAAGTCCATTCCATACAGGAACTGAGGTCCATGCACACAGGGGGGCACATGTTTGCCCCCCCCCTGCATGCATTCACATGGATATGGTTAACAGGGGACCCTTTAGGGCCCCCTTTATTTCATGACCACCAGCCTTTTCATGGAGGAAAGACCTACATGACTTTGCTGGCGGTCCTGAAACTCGTATTATGCATGGCGGTACAGTAGCAGCACCACCCGCATATTACTGATGCCCGACTGCTGCGCCACTGCCAGGGAATGCGGTTCCCTGGCAGCTACGGCTGTGGAATGGCATTCGGACCGTCCAACTTTTAATGGGGCGGTTTGACAGTCGGTGGGGTGGTGGCTGGACCACCACTGCTGTGCCCCCTCAAGTCTGGCAGTCCTCAGACCATCAGACTCATAATTAGGCCCTAAAGGGGTGCCCACAGAGGTCAAAATGGGTAGGAACCACTGCTTTAGACTAAAGTCCCGATAATGGATTACAAGAAAGTAAGTTTGTTCCAGAGCTATAGTAGTTGCTATAATTAAGCCTGGTGTCCCCCATATCACATTTGACTGTTGCTGTATAGAGGCCAACCTCTAAATATGCCAAAATATATATTTTCCCATGTAGGGAACTGTGTCTAAATATCGTCTCACCTCTTTCTAAATCTAGGTGACTTGGAGTTGAGGGAGTCCTCCTTTGTTATTATCGACTCGTTCAAGGGCATCTTGAACATTCAAGAAACTCAGGACCTGGATGCTGGTGATTACACCTGTCTTGCAGCCAATGAAGCAGGACGAGCAACTGGCAAAATCACCCTAGATGTCGGCTGTAAGTATTGCTTTAACTTTCTAAATGTGTGTAGTGAAATAACGAGAATACCAGATTTGATGTATTCCACTTTTGGATTCAAGGATATTGCATTGACAAACTTGGTCATGAGTAGACCGCGATAAGCTCCGATTTCATCGGGCAAGAAACAACTGATTCTGACCAGCTCTGGTAATGTAAAAAGGCAGGATTATAATTAAATTGACAAATATGACTTGAACGTGTTTGGATTACAGCACACTTAGTGCCAAGCATTGCTTATTTGGGTCGATATTTGCCCAGCACTGGCACTAATTTTTGGGTACTAGGTCACTTTTATGAAGAGGGAATACTTAATCATACATTAGTCTTGCAGTTTCTCAAATGAGGCTAGGTAGAGGCACAGGCTTTGAAGAAGTGGTGATGTGTAACTGAGTTACAAGGGAGAGAGGAAATAGCATGGCTTGGGGCACTGGCCCGGTCACACCCGCTTCCCACTGGCTGACCCATTCTACTGGGTGGATAAAGCTGGGGAGGGCCATGCAAGTGTGCGCCCTTTGTCTGTGCCTGGTCTTGTTGCCTTAGCCTTCAGTGCCCCTACACCGTCTCAGCCTAGGCTGCTACATTGCCACTTCTGACACCTCTTTAAAGCAGTGCAGGGGTTGGGGCGCATGGGAGGGATTTTTGCAGGCATCTGTGGTGCCCACTTCCAAAACACATACAGCCTTAGTCATGTCAGGATATCCCTGCTAGTTTGCACTGATAGACCAACAATCTGTTTCTACACTAACAAGGAGAGGACTATATGCAAAGTGGGCTCATATCATAGACCGCTCACCAGGCCTTAATACTAGGGAAACTGCAATTTATTGCACCTGAAAAAATATGACTAAATGTGGTTGAAATAAATTGCCCTGATTATGGGGTTTTAGGGAACAGCAAGCACATTTTAGTATTTACCATGCCAAAATCTGCATGTCATAGTAAATGCCATACACATTTCCTTTCTTAGATTGTGGCCAATCGACATGCTGAAAGTGAATGAAGGGTGCAGAATGTATCAGACTAGATGAGTATCTACTGCAATAATTCTGCACTGATTCACAATTCCAAAACCTGCAAAACGGTTTGCCATTCATACTCAGGGCCATAGAATCTACACTTGTACAATGAGCTGTGAAGCATGAGGGCAGTGAGTCTGCACAAATTCCCTCTCCATTTTGCTATACACTTAGAGGCATAATTATGAGGCCCTTTTGTCATGCTTGCACCACGCAAATTGGTACATGCATGGCGCAAAGCTCCAAGTCATATTTATGAAGCCACACAAAGCCACCTTTCATGGTTTTGAAGGACTTCACAAATAAAGCTGCCTTGTGACCGATGCTGAACATTAATGGGCGAATTTTGCGAATTTGCGATCCGTGAATTTGCGGATATGCGAATTTGCGATCCGCAAAATTCGCGAATTTGTGCGAATTTGCGGATTTTTTTTTTTGCGTGTTCGCGGGGCTCTTGGCGTGTTTGCGGGGTGCTTTGCGTGTTCGCGGGGTGCTTTGTGTGTTCACGGGGTTTTTTTTGTGCGAGACCGCGATGCGCCCTCTGGTTCATCACTGCCACCCTCTCGGTTTTTTTTGTGCCCTTCTGCCCGCTGCCCCACTCGTTTTTGTGCCCTTCTGCCCTCTGCCCCACTCGTTGTTGTGCCATTCTGCCCTCTGCCCCAATCGTTGTTGTGCCCTTGTGCCCCTTGCCCCACTCGTTTTTGTGCCATTCTGCCCTTTGCCCCACTCGTTGTTGTGCCCTTGTGCCCCTTGCCCCACTCGTTTTTGTGCCATTCTGCCCTCTGCCCCACTCGTTGTTGTGCCCTTGTGCCCCTTGCCCCACTCGTTGTTGTGCCCTTGTGCCCCTTGCCCCACTCGTTTTTGTGCCATTCTGCCCTCTGCCCCACTCGTTGTTGTGCCCTTGTGCCCCTTGCCCCACTCGTTTTTGTGCCATTCTGCCCTTTGCCCCACTCGTTGTTGTGCCCTTGTGCCCCTTGCCCCACTCGTTTTTGTGCCATTCTGCCCTTTGCCCCACTCGTTGTTGTGCCCTTGTGCCCCTTGCCCCACTCGTTTTTGTGCCATTCTGCCCTCTGCCACACTCGTTGTTGTGCCCTTGTGCCCCTTGCCCCACTCGTTTTTGTGCCATTCTGCCCTTTGCCCCACTCATTGTTGTGCCCTTGTGCCCCTTGCCCGACTCGTTTGTGCCATTCTGCCCTCTGCCCCACTCGTTGTTGTGCCCTTGTGCCCCTTGCCCCACTCGTTTTTGTGCCATTCTGCCCTTTGCCCCACTCGTTGTTGTGCCCGTGTGCCCCTTGCCCACTCGTTTTTGTGCCATTCTGCCCTCTGCCCCACTCGTTGTTGTGCCCTTTGCCCCACTCATTTTTGTGCCATTCTGCCCTCTGCCCCACTCGTTGCTGTGCCCTTCTGCCCACTGCCCCACTCTGTGACCTTCTGCCCTCTGCCCCACTACTGTTTTATTTTAGAATGGCGCCGGCAAGCTGCCAGTGCCATTCTAAAATAGTTACTAAGTTAGCTTCATCAAGAAGCACTAATAGATAAAATAAAGCAGGTGCTCGAGCACCTGCATTTTATCTATTAGTGCTTCCTGTTGAAGCTAACTTAGTAACTATTTTATTTTAATTACTTTCGTGCGAATTTGCTGATTGCTCTTTTTTTTGCATGTTCGGGCGGTTTTTCTTTTTTTTTGCGTGTTCGGGCGGTTTTTTGCTTCTTCGCGAACCCGCTTGCAGCGCACCGACTCCGAGGTTGCCCATGAGGTCATGTACGGGCGCGGCCATCTTGTTTGCGTGACGTGTTTCCGTTTCCGGCCGCTCGTTGCAAGTTTGCGCCGTATGCGGCGCGCGATTACGTATTCGTGGGCGTTTTTGCGTGCTCGCGGGGGAAATATCGCGCGAACTCACCCACGCGGTCCTCTATGGGCGCGGCCATCTTGTTTTTCATTCACTGCTATGGTTTTGGGCATGCTACCTTTCTATCCACCTTACATCTTTGCAATCCTATGTTTTTCTGAACTTTTTGTTGGTTTTTTTTGCTTATTATCTCTCTCTTCAATTTCCTACATCTATATTTTGTGTTTTTTTTACTTTTTGTTACTTTATTACCTACTTTATTTCTTTTGCTCTCTCTCTTATTTTGTTTCACACCTATTCTTCTTTCCTTCTTCTTGTGCCCAGGACCATGGCTAAGGGAGGCAACAAGGGCAAGGGGAAGGGCTCAGCCCCACGTACCCGGCTCCCTTGCGGGCGTTGGAGGGGGGAGAAAGTGCAGCCCAGGGAGATCTTTTCTGCGGTGGAGGTGGCCGCCTTGCTGGTTTTTGTCCAGGTCCACCTCCCTAAGACCGTGGCAGCAGGTGGGTGGAATGCTTCCAGTTACGGCCTCCGGGAGCGTCGCCAGCTGTGGGACACGGTGTGCCGGCGCATGCATAAGGAGTCTGGGGTCCGGCGCAACTACCACCAAGTGACGCACCGGTGGAGTGACATCTTGGACCGGGAGCATGACCTCGCCGACCTGCTTGGTGTGGAGATCCCTGGGTTCGGTAAGTAGCTATTTAATAACTACTTTTTTTCCTTCTGCTCTGTTATATTGCTAATCTATTTTTTTCCTGAAGAGTACGAATGCTGCTGATTAGATTACATTGCAGGTAAATTAATGTTTAAATAGCTTCTGCTATTGCAGGTGTTCGCCTGGTTATTGGCGTTGATACTATGCTTACTTGTTTGCATCTTTTTAGTCATTTGAGAGCATTACTACGTAATGCTAGAGACAGTAAACTCAAGTCTAGTCCTTCTTTGTACTCCTGCTGCTGCCACTTTGAAGAGATAGTGGTGGATTGATACGTTGAGTATACTATTTATTACTTGTTCTAGGACATTTGTTAGTGGTCTGCAATCACGATGACGGACTGTGTCTGTCACGCGACGTCTCGTGCTGCTGAGTGATGGCAGTCGTAGTAGAACCTTTTTGTTGTTGAGGTAGTTAGTGAATTACATAACTTTCCTATTAGACGTTCTGCGAATCCTGCAATACTGTACTACTATCCTCTTAGTTGACCAGATCAGATGCAATTGATGTTCATTTGTTTCCCCGACATAATTTTAGATTGAGTACAAAGAAATCAAATATTTCCCAAAAAACAATCATCCATGTTGTGTTTCTTTATTTCATGATCACCAGCAGAAACTCCCTGGGGCAAGGCGATGGCGACAGAGACTCCGGTGGCAGAAGTTGGACAGGAGCAGTCCCTTCCAGGCTCTTCTGCTGGCCCCAGTAAGTTGTCTTATTGTTATCTTAATACTTATACTTCCCTAACTTTTACAGCCCCTATTTATTATAAACTGGTTCCTAATAATTCTATGTTTTACAAAATAGTCTTGGATCTTCTTCTAATGTAGACTACTTTCTACATTCTTATCCTGCCTCTACCATCACTCTCTGTGCTACTACTATTTACAATCGATTTACGAATCAGCTAGAACCTCGACAGTACCCCGTAGCCGGGTCGGAATTAGAACCGGCTGAGAGCACCTAGCCATTGTGGCAATAGCTTTGGAACCGCTGCCCGCGGGAGCCCCGATGAAGTCACGGGCTACTAGCCCTGACGAAACACGTGTTGGCTGGGCGTGGTGGATAAAATCTGAATTGAAGAAAAACTTCTATCAAGACTACTTCCACATTTTTGTCTGGTTGTGTTGTTTGATTACCAACAGCATTTACTCTGTAAAAGGCGACGTGTGCACAGATACCTGCTGTATCAATTATGTTTGGATCTTGGTCCTAATTGGAGGTTTAGGTTCTTCCTCCTATCTGGGGCACCCTCAAAATAGTGGTTAGAAATTATAAATAACGTCACATACGGGAGGCGCCAGTTGTGGATCGACAATCAAAAAAAACCTGGTCCGTTATCTTAAAAATGTTATACTGTGTTTGCTACTTGCTGGTGTTACTTATGCTGGTGTTACTGAGTGTCAACTTTCTGTTGAATTATTTTGACTTTATGTTAACCGCATGCGTGCGGGCGGAATTCCGCCCGTACGCTGGGTTTTGCGGATTCGCATGTTACGTGACGAGCTGGGCTCGTCATGAGCGTGCGAGGAGGCTACGCCATGATGAGCCCAGCTCGTCATGAGCGTCGAAGGGGTTAAAGACTATTGGCTACAGTATTTTTCTTTCTTTTTTCATAGATGCTACTCCCTAAAAGCTCACCCGTAAGGAGATGGCTGTCCGGGCCAGGGCCCGTAAGCTGGAGGCTATTTGTGTCGAGTATCGACGGTTGTGGGCTCGGGAGCATGAGGAGGAAACTACAACAACAACCTCCACATCCTCCTCCACTGCCCCCGGGTCCACCAGCCACAAGCCTCCAGCCAAACGGAGCCGTGGCCCGACAGCCTCCCGCCGCCGCCGCACAGCAGCAAAAACACCAGCTGCCCCCCCCAGAGCCTGGATGGTACGCCAGCGCCGCCTCCGAAAGTGAGTGGACTACCTGGAGCGCCAGGTCCGGAACCTCGGCAAAGAGCTGCGGGACGTGCAGCACCAGCTCTCTAAAGTTAAACGCCACCGGAGGAAGTGACTGTCCCTTGTCCCTTTTTTAAAGACTGTTGGGGGGGTGGCAATTGGGTTTTTGGGAAAGGGTACTTTTTGATTTTTGGACATTGGTTTGCTTAGGGAGGGGGGTGAGTTGGGGTAATTATATTTTTGTGACGACAACAACATCCATAATTTATATTTCTCAATAATTATATTTTTCATTCAAAAACACAGTATACGCGCTCATATTATTTTGTGTGGGGGTTGGCGGTGGTTACTGGACGTTTGGTTTTTCAAACTTACCAGCATGAATGAAACATCTTGTCCTAAATGTACCAAAATGCAAGTAACCGAGTTAGTCAATTCAGTAGCCCTACTACTGTGCTTTACTAGTAGTACTGTTAGTCTCTGCTCTCCTCCAAACTTAGTCCTAGCCCATTATTCTATATGCTTATCTTACCTGTGATTTGCGAATCACGGTTGGTGAATAAGGTTGGTTGTTGACTTGAATCCACGACGGATGCAATATCATTGTTGTGCTGGTAGCAGTAGTGGTACACTCTGGCAGTCACCATATGAAAAAAAGAGGAAATTAAACATTGAGTGGCCTGAGCGTAGCATTAGAAACAGTACAATAGATAGTACGGTACAGAACAGTGCCCTAAATTGTAGCCTAAGCAGTTCCAAGGTAAGGTAAGCATTAAGCATTAGATTGTTCACGTCGTGTAGGAGGAGGATGTTCTTATTATCAATCCAGGATGGCGCACATGAACTTCTGGTTGCTTTGACCATATCCTCCCCAGCAAGTGTGTGGAATTTATTGTTGTTGTCAGTCACACATCAATGAAATACCACACAACCCGGGGAAGAGGGTTAGGGTTTGAAAATTGGATGGGAATGGTTTTTTGGGGGGGGGGAAGTTTGGTAGAGAGGAAAAAAAACACAACATGGTCAGTAAAACAACAAATGAAGATAAACAAATCTTTGGATTTGAAGATATCGATAAACCTTTAAAGGGACATAAAGAAAGTGCACTACTGCATGCAAGAAGTTGTTCGTTGGTAAATGGATGGTTAGCTTACTGAAAAGTAGTACTACTACTTACTGCAACTTACTAGTAACTACGAAGGAACAAGTTAGCAAACTTGGCAGTACAGGGCTGCAGTCATTACGCAATTTCACTTGCCTCTCTGCCCTCAGACAATAAACACTTAGAACATTAAATTTGTGTTAAACATAGCAAAGACGTATCAAATAGCTGGAGGGATGAATTTGAAGCAGAGATCAAACAAACGCACAGAGTCACACTCGTAGAAGTAAGTTCAAGTTCACAAGAATATCATTAAAAAGATAAGGAGAATTTTGGATACTGTTACTGTTTTTTGTAGTGGTCCCGTTGAATTTGTGAAGTCGATGCATCCAGCCATTCCTCTTACTCGCGGTACTCCTTCATTCCATCGGATGCTCCGTCGATCAATCTTGGTGACCAGACAAACAGTCCAGTGTCCACTGCCTGCCTGATGCGGATTTGCGGATCGCTAATTGTACCCCTGAGTAGTACATCTATGGCACAGGGTAAAAGCCTGCCTGAAATTGATGATGGAAAAATACAACAGTAAGTGTTAAAGACACCTCGGAGAAAAAAATATGTAAGGCACGCTGTGTAGTGCAAAAATTATACTGTCACTTTCATGACAATCCCCAAAATATAGAACACCCCACATTACCCTCCCAAAAACCTGCAGAATACTACTGCTGCTACCTCACAGAGGCCTAATTTCAAATCGTGTCAAAACACACTCAGAAAGTATGGCCAAAACCCCCCTTTCCCACCATGGATTATGTTCAAACGATTAGACATCACAACAAGTTTTCCAAGACCCCACCCAGTCGTAAAATAACCCCCGCCCAAACACATGCAATACAATACTGCTAACCCTAACGAGCCCTAAGTTAAGAATAGTGGCAAACGCTTTCTTTCACTAGGCAAAATCCACCCTTTCCCACCATGGATTTTCTTCAAACCACTAGTTGCAACCAAGATTACACATTCCCACGAGTGCTGTAAGACCCCAGAACCCAGTTGCAAAAATCTAGAACACCCCCAAACACATGGAATACTGCTGCTAGTGCTAACCCTAACGCACCCTAAGTTACAAAAAATGCCACCATGGATTTTCTTCAAACAACTTGCAACCAAGATTACACATTCCCACGAGTGCTGTAAGACCCCAGAACCCAGTTGCAAAAATCTAGAACACCCCAAAACACATGGAATACTGCTGCTAGTGCTAGCCCTAACGAACCCTAAGTTACAAAAAATGCAAAAGGCTTTTCAGCATGGATTTTGTCCAAACCACTTTTATCCGGTATTAGACCTTCCCAGCAATGCCCCAAGACCCGCCAACCCACCCGCAAAAAAGCACAACACCCCCAAACAGGCAAAAAGCAAAAATGGCAAATCTCATACTTACAATATTTTTTGGCTTTCTTTCAATTCTGTCCAAACGCGCTGTGCAGCATAACTTCCGTTTTCCACCATGGATTTCCTGAAAAACAAATGCAATCAAAATTAGACTGTGCCAGCAGTGCTCCCAGACCACAAAACCCACCCACAAACAGCACCCAAAGAGCACCTCAAAGACAAGCAAGTCAACAAAAATGCAAAAAAGTTTTCGCCTCCGATTTTGTCCAAACCAGTTTTATCCGGTATTAGGGCTTCCCAGCAATGGCCCCAGAGCCGTCAACCCAGGCGAAAACAAGTAGAAGACCCCCAAACAGCCAAAAAGCAAAAGTACAAAAATGGGGACTTTGTCATTTTTTGGGAAATTTCCAAAATCACTCCGCGCGCGCTCTGCAGCTAGGCCCTAACTCCCCTCTGCCTCCATGGATTTTCTTCAAATCTCTTGCTATCAAAACTATCCATACCCAGCAGTGCTCCCAGACCCCGAAACCCACCCACAAACACCAGGAAGCCCCCCGAACAGGCCCCCAATAACGCTGTAGTGAGCGAAATGTCAGAAAATGCAAAAACGCTTTTCCTCATGGATTTTCTCCAAAACACTTTTACCCGGTATTACACCTTCCCAGCAATGCCCCAAGACCCGCCAACCCACCCGCAAAAAAGCACAACACCCCCAAACAGGCAAAAAGCAAAAATGGAAAATCTCATACTTAGAATATTTTTCGGCCTTCTTTCAATTCTGTCCAAACGCGCTGTGCAGCAAGGTCATAACTCTACTTTTCCACCATGGATGTCCTGGAAAACAAATGCAATCAAAATTAGACTGTGCCAGCGTTGCTACCAGACCCCAAAACCCACCCACAAACACCAGGAACCCCCCCAAACAGGCCACCGAAAACATGATAGTGAACAAAAAGGCAAAAACTTTTTTTGCTCAGATTTTCTCCAAACCACTTTTATCCGGTATTAGACCTTCCCAGCAATGGCCCCAGAGCCGTCAACTCACCCGCAAAGAAGTAGAACACCCCCACAAGTGCAGAGTCTTTCTTCATTGGGCGTAATCCAGCCATCTGCTTTGAGGGAAATAGGAGTCTGGAGGAGGAGGATAGAGGAGCATGTTCTTGTGAACTTGTGAACCTGAGGAATGCAGACTGCGGCACCTTCAAATCAATAAGCAAATAAGTGAAGACAGTTCTGCTGATGGGCTTCTTTTTATGATTGATTAGGTGATTACATTTTTTATTTATATTGACTTTGCAAAACAAAGAAAGACATACACACAGGAATAAAAGTGAATAAGGACGAAAAAGAAAGTTATTGATTCATTGGCTCATTTTCAGGGCTTGGTGTCAGGGAAGCAGAATTCGTCCTCATACTCTGCGAATTCAGGCGGGAGTAGGTCACCTAACAGAGAAGAAATTCCCTCATCTAAGTTGGTGTCCTCCTCGTCTTCTTCCGGCGTGTATTCTCGTACTTTGTAATCTGGTGGTATGAGGTGCTGATTCATCTTGATCATTGTTAACCTCTCCACATTTTTCGGCGAGAGGCGGGTCCTTTTGCAAGTTACAATGCCACCAGCAGCACTGAAAACACGTTCAGAAGACACGCTTGCGAGTGGGCAAGACAAGTAATTTATAGACAGGTTGGTGATCTCTGGCCACAATTCTCTTTTCCCCTGCCAATACGCCAATGGGTCATCATGAATATAGACCTCTGTTGGGTCATTCAGATAGTCCTGCACCATCGACTCAAGGTTCTGCAGGGTTCCTCCACTTTGCTTACTTTTTGCTGGGACCTTTTCAGAAGCAAACCCAAGCTCAGTTAGCCAATTGTCTTCTTCACACAATGTTACTGTTGTGTCTGGTGCAGATGATCCGGTTGCTGGTGTCTTTAACGGCTGAGAGGTCACTTCTGCCACAGCCACAGGTGCAGGAGTGGATTATTTGGGCTCCGGATGGCCTTCTGATGCTGATGTACTGCCTTTTCCTTCAATTTCCTGCCGTTCTCTTTCAAACCTCATGGCTGACAGACCTAGCCAACGTTTGTACTTTGAAACTTCTTCGTCACCAAAAGCAAACAATGCTCTGGCTGCCAGTGCCTTTTTGTAGCGTGGATACAGAATAGTAGCACAAATGTAATGCTGTTCTGTCTTGATCTTTTAAAGACGTTCATCGCAAAGTAGGCGCTGTAATAATTTCTCCGCCAAATCAAAAGCTTCTTGCTTTTCTTCATCTTTTTCAAACTTAGAAGACACCTCCTTCAGTTGGTGCTCTAGCATGCGCAACAATGGGATAGCTTTTCCCAAACTACAGTCCTCCCTGCTGACTGCGCGCGTGAAGACCTCAAAAGGTCGAAGCATGTCTGTCAGGCTTTTAACTAGCTCCCATTGCTCCGCATGTAACCTCAGGTCCTTCGCAGCTGTACCCAGTGTAAGGAAATACTGATCGAATACCATAAACTGCTCATACAGACGCTCAAGCATGTAGAAGGTTGAGTTCCAACGTGTTGCCACCTCCTGGATGAGTGCTTTCACTGGCAGTCGACGTTCATGTAGCAGGCCCCTCAGATGCTTCCGGGCCTTAAAAGAATGGCTGAAATGTGTGTACATTCTTCGGCAGGTGGTCAGTACCCCGCACGCTGGACTTTCTTCACTCAAGAATTTTTTAACAACTAGGTTTATACAGTGCACCAAACATGGCACTCTGAAATAGTGACACTTATCCATGGCCTTAACTACATTGGAGCCATTATCCGTGGAAACATAACCAATCATGCGTTTTTTGGGGGACAGCCATTTCAAGACCTTTGTGTTAAACTCCTGCAAAATGTTTTGTGCTGTATGACTTGTCTCCATGCCAAACATGGCTAGTGTTGCATGTTTCCAAGCAGCTTTAAAAACGTTGTCCGTGTCAACACCTGCCCTTAGCTTTGCTGTTACTCCTGAAAAAGAGACCCAGTGTCCAGTGATGCACATGTAATCAGTGCCTGCGCCACTGGTCCACATGTCTGTTGTCAGATGTATAGTGTGAACAGCACTCTTCTTCAAAGCTGCCCCAATCGCCTCCAGCACATCTGCATGTATTGCTGGAACCGCAACTCTGGAAAAATAGTACCGGCTAGGAACCTTCCATTTAGGGCAGAGCATTGCCACTAATTCAAGAAAACCAACCCCTTCCACAAAAGAAAAAGGGAGAAGGTCCAGCGCTAGCATTTTAGCCAGCTTAGTGTTATACAGACGCATCATTGGGTGGTTGCTTTCAAATGGCGCATCTGAAAACAACATGCTTCTAATGGTGGGCTGGACCATTTTTTTACGGGCAGATGATGACGCCTTCGACCCAGTTACGCTCTGTGATGAAGTTTTTCGCATTGGTGTCTCACTCTCTCCCACACTCTTAGTGTGGCGCACAGGGGGTGTGCTGCTGACAGGGGCACTGGGTGGAGGTGAATAAATGTTTGACGCTTCTTCCTCCGCGTCATCATCAGATGAAACATCAACGGATACAGTTTGTTGACTTCCAATTCGGGCTTCCTTGATCTCCTTTAGGTGCGCAAGCCAATGGACAAGGTGCTGTCTCTTAAGATGACCTCTCTGGCCTCCGGTACCATAGTTGGTACCAAGCTTACCACGACTAACTGCAAACTTACAAATGCTATAAATGGCTATGTTTTCCCTTTTTGGGCAAACACTAAAGAAGTCCCAAACTGCGGACTTGAAATTTCTGTGGGGGGCGGAGGAGGCGATACTGCTGGTCATGCTGCTAATGGCAGATGAAGTGGAGGATGTGTGTTGCCGAACTTTACTACGTTGTGCACTTGCACCACCACTAATTGAGGTGGGGGTGGATGGAGGTCCCTTCTGGCGAGATAAAAATATAGAAGCGGTAGGTGATGGTGTACTAGTTAACTCCAATGATGGTGTTCCTCCCATTGCCTCCTCGTCGACAACATGACGCTCAGCAGCTTTTCGGGCTAGGGTCAAAATGTCTGTTTGCTGCATGCCCGCTGAGGCTGGAGTGACGTGTATGATGACTGCGTTGTCGTGGTGAGAGTCTTCATCAGCAGGAGTATACGCCACTTCTTCTTCAGCGTCATCATCACACTCCATAACTCTGAGACTTTCGGGGACCTTCCTTTTACGCTTTGCTACCTTTGTCAGATCATGGTGTGCCTCACTCTCAGGCAGCACTGGTGGTTCCCAATTTTCATCCATATCATCAGAAAGAAGGGGGCTTGAAGAAGTAGACACCATCTTTGATCTTTTCCTTGTTGGGTATCTGGAAGGCAATGAATCATCAGGAGGAGTGGCCTCCTCATGTGATACCTCGGCTTGAATGTCGATTTCCTGATGTGCCCCTACTTCGGGAGGAACAACTATTGTGGGCACTTGTGCCGCTCCATGCACCTCTGCTTGCGCATCTCCTTGCGCTGCCTCTCCTTCCACATGTACTTGGGCTTGTACTACTTGCACAGGTGGTTGTTGTTGTGGCTGTGTTTGTTGAACACTCGTCAGATGAGTTACAACAACCTGTGTTGATTGAGGGACATTGCTGCTACTTTCTTGCGATGAGCCAACATCACTGGTCGATGGTGATTGAACAACTATACTGGCGGCCTCTAAAGCACTCAAGGGCTTGGACCTAAGTTGGCGTGGTGGTGGTGGCACTGAGCCCAATGGAGCGGGGGTGCGGCTCCCGGCAGCTTGGTCCCCAGCAGACCCCGCTGCTGCTGCAGGAGCACTTTTTTTTCTTCCCAAAAAATGTGGCGGTCGGCACACCAGTCTCCTTGGTATGTGGCGCCACTTGCTTCTTCTGCTCCTTACTGCCAACTTTCTTGCTAGAGGAGCTACGGGGAACTTTTTTTGGGGCCATCTTCTTCAGAGGTCAGAACAGCAGGCCGCAGTTGCACGAGGTGTCTTGCCTGTGGCCACACGTGACGTCGCGTGATGTTATGCTGCACACACACCGCTGCAGGACTTCTTCCTGGCACTGGTGGTTCTCTTGTGCACCTAAAAGCAATGGAAGACAGAGGAACATCAGTTATACACCCCTAAAAGTCGAAAAACACATAAAAATCAGCTCAATCCCATGCCATCCATGCCCTCAATGATGTTTAAATTCAAGAAGACACCCCACAGAAAGACTAGGCCCATGCACCACTCACTACCCCTGGGCACAATGGATGAAAGCTAGGCAAAATGGGTGCAGGCCTCAGAACACTGCCTGTCTTCAAAATGGCCCCTTGCACCCCAAGCACATGGCCAGGGCCTGCCTGTACCAGCACTCAAAATGGCCACCACCCACATGGCCAGTCCCCATCAACAGTACACCCCAAAAAAACGAAAAACACAAAAAAATCACCACAATCCAATGCCATCCATGCACTCCATGATGTTTACATTAAAGAGACCCCACAGACAGACTCAGTCAATGCACCACTCACTACCCCTGGGCAAAAGGCCTCAACAGCAGCCCCAAAAATCGAAAAACACACAAACATCAGCACAATCCCAGGCCATCCATGCCCTCAATGATGTTTAAATTCAAGAAGACACCCCACAGAAAGACTAGGCCGATGCACCACTCACTACCCCTGGGCATAATGGATGAAAGCTAGGCAAAATGGGTGCAGGCCTCAGAACACTGCCTGTCTTCAAAATGGCCCCTTGCACCCCAAGCACATTGCCAGGGCCTGCCTGTACCAGCACTCAAAATGGCCACCACCCACATGGCTAGTCCCCATCAACAGTACACCCCAAAAAAACGAAAAACACACAAAAATCACCACAATCCAATGCCATCCATGATGTTTACATTAAAGAGACCCCACAGACAGACTCAGTCCATGCACCACTTATTACCCCTGGGCAAAAGTCCCCAACAGCAGCCCAGAAAATCGAAAAAACCCACAAAATTCAGCACAATCCCATGCCATCCATGCCCTCAATGATGTTTAAATTCAAGAAGACACCCCACAGAAAGACTAGGCCCATGCACCACTCACTACCCCTGGGTATAATGGATGAAAGCTAGGCAAAATGGGTGCAGGCCTCAGAACACTGCCTGTCTTCAAAATGGCCCCTTGCACCCCAAGCACATGGCCAGGGCCTGCCTGTACCAGCACTCAAAATGTCCACCACCCACATGGCCAGTCCCCATCAACAGTACACCCCAAAAAAACGAAAAACACACAAAAATCTCCACAATCCAATGCCATCCATGCCCTCCATGATGTTTACATTAAAGAGACCCCACAGACAGACTCAGTCCATGCACCACTCACTACCCCTGGGCAAAAGGCCCCAACAGCAGCCCAGAAAAATAAAAAATAAACACAAAATGCAGCACAATCCCAGGCCATCCATGCCCTCAATGATGTTTAAATTCAACAAAAATGTTGTATCATGCACCCATAACTAACCCTGGTCCTACTGGATACTGTGGCTACCCACAATATATTGTATTTAATGTTCTGAAAAAGTTCCAAAATTGTAGTTGCAGCAACTGTAATGCCCCAAACAAACTTACTTGTGAAAGTTGATTTCTAATCCAAAAGTGATCCAAAGAAAGTCAAAAAGGCCTCAAATCCAAATATCCAGCAGCATCCACAAAAAGTAATCCTTCCAGGTCAAGATCCAAATGAAAGTGACCAGCACATGAAGAAAGCACTGGGAGGAGCCTGCTGGACAGGAACAGGAAGTTGGAGACTGTGGGGCACTTCCTTCCTCCAACCCCCCCCCTCCAAAATGGACTCCTTGCAAAATAAAGTGCAGGCAAATGTCAACCTTAGGAGTTATTCTGATAAAAATCATCATTTTCAGAAGGTTTATGCTGCTTGCTGGTGGATTTCTTGTGCAGAATTACAAATTTTGCAATTTCGCGAGTGCGAGATTGTTGCTGCCCGCCGCATCTACGTGTTCGCAATTGTTTACTCCCGCGATGCGTGATCGCGAGCCTTTATGACGTATTCGCGTTGACAAAATCTCGCTGTGCAAGGTCGCGGACGCGATGACGTAATCGCGGTCGACAAACTCCCGCGGGATCACGCAGCAAGATCCAAAATGGCGCAGCACACGCAAACATGGAGAAAAACAACTTTTCAAACGCTGAATGACGGTAAGTGAACGCCGCGCGCCGCAATATTGTATTTGTCAAGCGCGATCAAGCAAAAAAAAATCCGCTGCATGCGAATTTACGAATTTTTGGCAAATTCGCGAGAGTTCGCGGATCGCGAATTTACCGAAAATCCGCAAATTCCGCGAGCGGAACGGATTTTACGCCCATGCTTACTGAACATGATTATTCCAGCCATTCCTGTTTCTTTATATTCTAGCACACTCACTTTGCCGTTTGACAATTGATGTGTTGTTCAAAATTGTGTTTAAGCGAGTGTTAGATGAAGGTGTGGACCTGACCACTATTAGGGATCCCTTTGTTGGCTGAGCATGAGAAAAGGCGATCATGCAAATACACTAAGCATTGGTCCCAGTAATAGAAGGGGTTAAGTACATATTCATGCAGGGGGTTGTGTGGCACTGACAGCCTCGCCTGGAGGCATGTGACAAGTGGGGCTGGAGAGTAGGTGTGGAAACTGATCACATCACTATGTGTTTCTCCAGTAGCGGTGCAGAAGTTGTTGACCATGTAGGGTCGGACTGGCCTATAGGGCAATGAGGCAGAGCCTCATGGGCTAGTCTGACAGATTAGTGTTTTGGGCAGATTTCTTGCAGTTTTTGGGCTGGTTTATGGCCAGGTGGGCAGTTGGTTCTGTTGATTTCCCCTATATTAAAAAAACACTGCCTACAGCAAGCACAAGTCCATGCAGTCTCCAATACATTGTAAAATAAAATATACAGTTTGTCTTTACAAGTTCAAAACAGGACTGATTTGCAAATGTGGGTCACTTTTTAGGAATCTGATTTGCTAATGGGGACCACTTTTATTTTGGTGCTGGGCCTATTTTTTGTCCCAGTCCGACACTGGCTGTGTAAAATTTACAGCCTCGCGAGGTTTTCCTAGTCGAAATGGTATGTTCTGCCGGTGAAGAATTGAACAGTGCATCAGTGCTTCTAGGAGACGGACTCAGCAGGCTTTAGCAGGTGGAGGTGCTGCTGAGGCATTGGGGTGCCGGCTATGGGACGCCGACACCGCCTGCAGGAAATGCTAGGGGGCTTCAAGTATTCCGGTCATACAGCACTGAAACTCTAAGTAGGAGGAAGTGCAGTGAGTGCGAACCCTGTAGATCTGAAGAGCTTGTCAGTAGCTTCTACTGGGAATTGTGTGATCTGCTGGTTACAGAGAGCTCACGGTCTCAGCATGGACTGCTGCAGGTGCTGCAGCCGAGGTCTTTGAGCCTCAGCAGGAGCTGCTGAAAGGAGTGGAGCTGGAGCAGAATCGATGCTGTAAGAACCCGTAGCAGGTAATACTAAGCTGGCCATCAAAAACTCAACGGCTGAGAGTACGGTGAAGAACTTATGTTGTTTGAGGGCTCATATTGCCAGCACTGGAGGATGTGGTGTTGGATAGTTGCAGTTCCCTACAACGCAAGTGGATGGCACGGAATATTGGATTGCAAATGGTAGCCCTGTATGGGTCTTTGGAGCCAATGGTAGCGCTGAAGGGTATGTGGAGTTCTGGGTGTGGGTGGGCATGAGTGTAACATAAGGGCCACTCCTTTCCAAGAGTGCAGGGGGCTCCTGGACTACTGGCCCTGGGAAGGGGGAGCTCAGCCCACTGTCATCACACTGAAAGTCTATCTAGATGTGACGGGGCCTCAAGTTTCATTGTGGGTGTGGGTAGTTCACATTGTATGTGGAGTGCAGGAGGTGGGAAGTTTGCACTACCAGTGGTACTGCAATGACTCCTAGAAAGGACCACATGCAGGTGTGGGTGATGCTTGCCCCGCAGCACCTGTAGTTTAAGTGAGTGGCCGCTGTAGCGGGCAGCAACCTCCTGCAAATATATTTAGGCCCTGGTACTTATTTTTTCTGTGAAGCTACTCCATTTGTTTTCATTCATAATAGAAAGGCTGTGCTAACTGATTTCATGTCTATGGTAATTTCTTGATTTCTTTTGGTTTATTTTTGTAAAGGGCACGATTGCCAACCTTAGGCATCATATTGCTATGGAAGAAAAGAGCAATGCCAAGTGCAAACAAGTGAAAGAGAAAGATTTAGCAGATTCGATGTGTTTTTAAAGTTTTTTTGAATGCAAGGTGTGAGTGAAAGATCTTAAGATACAAAAGAAGTTAGCTTCAGAGCTGGGGGCAATGAAACCAAAGTGAACTGCTACCCGGCTAGGATTCTTTTAAGTCTGAAACAGAGAAGAGAAGCTGCAGATTTCTAGCTGGGATATATTAAAATAATCATTGGAAAAGAGGAGAATTCTGGACTTAAAAGAAAATCATATGCCAATGATTCTCTGCTTTACCAGAAGCTATTTAACTCTAACTTGTAAGAAATGGTCGAGTTTGCAGGTTATTTGCTTTTCCTACGATGGAGTTCTCTATCCTCTCTGCTTATTTATGCAGGATTCAGATAAGCTCAAATAGGGAATGTTACAATAATCATTTCTAAATAAAACACATGCCGAGACTGTCTGAGCATGAAGATGATGTGGGAAGAATGTCCCTGAAGCCTTAGTGACATGAAACATGGCACAGAGACTATTTAATTTGGGCTTTGAGCAGTGGTGTTGAAACAATTTTCTAAGTGGGGGTGGTGCTATCCATAGTACATTACTAAAGACATAGGAATTGTGAAAAATCCAAGCGTCACACATTGAACAAGGGTAGCAAATTAGTCTTGCATGTGAAGCAGGAGCGCGGTAAGGGCTTGGTATGTAGCCAGCTGTGCATTTTCGAGCATACTGTTGCCAATATATTACTAACACATGGTGTGGTAGCGAAGTGTCATTAACAGACAACACATTTTCCAATGAAATGGCTACTGAATGTGCACAGTCATGCAGTTTTATTGATAAAACTACATAGGACACACACAATTGATAATGTGCAGCGCCTTGAGACCCTAATGTGTGAGTAGTGCGCTTTGCCAACCCTGCTTGATTGATTGAGTGATTGGTGTCTGCGAAAATTAATGACCTGCAAATCACCAAGTAAAGTGTCTTGATTTGTTATGATCGTGTTAAAACCTTTTTTTCCATCACACTTTTTTACAAAAACTGCGCTCAAATGTGCTTTGCTAACTGCTGATAAAGTGTGAAATATTTGTAGAGTTCATCTACTGGTATTCAAATTTTGTTGTGAGTTAGGAAAAATCAGACATCATACATCCTTTCCTTTCTCACTCCCTGTACACCAGTAAGATGGTCACATAGTTGATTTTTACAAAATCCTCTCACTATATGAAATCAAAATTTAAAGGCATCTTTATTGCTCATTGACCTTGTAAACTCCAGCACAATTATTCTGTGGGCGCTGCAGCACCCCCAGCACCACTACTTCCAGCGCCTATGGCTTTGAGGGAAGGCTTTACATCCTCCAGAATTCCTGAGGATGACTTATGGTGCCGGAAAGCGACTTCTCCCATTGCCATGGGCCAAATATTATCTTGCCATCGCTCAATATTGTTAACTACTGGCAAGATCTCACTTTTCTTGGCATTGAGTTTGAGGAAATTCTGCAACATTCATGTCTAAACTCCATGCAAGCAGGTTCTAGCTAGTACAGAAAATAGGCCTGGGCGTCAAAATAAAGGTGGCCCTATTTAGCGAATCAGATCACTAAAAAAGGTGCCTGTATTTGCAGTTTGAACTTATAAAGATATCTGTATATGTGTTTTGCAAGGTATGGGAGGTGGTATGCATTTTTGCTTACTACGGGCAATGTTTGTGCTAATATCAGGGAATTTAACTTAAAACCAGCCCATAAGACCATAAAACAGGACCTTAAACAGTCAAAACAATGACCCGCACACTGACCTATCTTTCGATTTTAAACTTTTTTTATTGGGGTTTATTTTGAGATACAAAAAGTACGAAATTATAAAACAATGATACAGTACAGCACAACGCAAACTTAGTGGAGAACATAATGTAAGGTATCAAATTATGTATACAGAGAACAAGGCCCCTAAGAAATTAAACAAAACTATAAGGGGGAAAGACAAGCCAAAGGGGAAGCAGGAATTTGTCTACGCTTGCCTATTGAACAGGGGCCGGTCCATTGGTAATAGTCTAGATTACCGTTGGCACATTAACAATGGGGTTTGGTAGGTATTTGTGAAAGTCGTGAGCATTGGAATGAGATCTTGATTATTAACTCCTTGGCTGCTGCCGTCGGCCAACGGTCGTCACATGCACTACCTTGGTAGTGCTGCGAACGTCCGTTGGCCGACGGTGCCCCACCCGTTTTTCGAACGTTCAGCACTGGAGCTGAACGTTCGACGCAGGTAAGGTGTTCAGGTAATGGTGTGTAAACATAGGCAGAGGTATAGACAATTATGGTAGAGGATTAAGCACCAATACGTGCACAGCAGTACTCTTATGATATGAATAAGCTGAGCCGGGACCTGATATAGACACGCGGTGCAAGGGGACTTGCAATAGGTGAGGTAGAGATGAGCACGATATAGGTCCAGAGGGATGCATACAGTTTATGAGGATTAAAGTTCTTCTCAAAGATTTGATTTTGGAGGAGTGTAAAGCACGGTTGAGTCTAAGAAGATTTTTTCGTGGTGAAATAATTGACACTGACCTATCGTTCTAGCACACCTGGTACTATGGGCTCATGCGCCCCAGGATGCAAGCTGTTAGATTAATTGAGGATTTAGGTGCATGGTGGTCTAGTCGCAAGGTAAGTTGTGAGCTAGCTGCAAAAGAGACAGCCAAAAAGCCAACAGGCCTAATCAGCAGGATCAGTGGACGCATGTAGATGCTAGATAGAATTGGGGAGAGGGAAGAGCCCTGTGGAGCTTTGTATTGAAAACAAACCATGTTGTGTTATATATCCAATGCTGACATTATTGGACATTGCAAACTGACATACATTTACACCAACAACCCAAATAGGTATGGCCACTTATATTATGTAACATTATTCACCCCTAATCGAGTTACAAACACAATGCTGCAGCCATAAACATAAATCTAGCCTGAAGTAGAGACTGGGCATTGCTGGGGTGTTTTATGAGAGTTATTCCTAGAACTGTAATGGAACCATTGTTGGTAACAGATGGATTATTTGTGAACATTGCCTAGAGTACTCTTCCCAGTTCTGTGGCCATTGCTGTGAAGGAAGAATATACATTTCAAGCAGCCCAAAGAAGGGCTATGAATATAGCACAAGGTCAACATCTGGTATTTAGAGAACAGCTGTGGAAGGACTTAAGATTAGATCACCCGCGCGAGAGGAGGGTGATGGGCAATATCTTAGAGACATTAAAATATCTCTGTAGTGTAAATACAGTAGAGGAGTTGTGAATATTTCAGCAGATGTGTGGTTCTACAAGAAGAAGATGAGGTAAATCTGCCACGTCCCAGATGTAAAATAATAGGATCTTCAGTAGCAGCAATAAGAGAATTAGAAAGCATTAGTGCCAGACATAACTGAATCATCATAGTGTAAAAGTAAAGACAGAACCAGTCGCTGAGTGGAGGTTTACTTTGCTGCAGCAGTAAGGATATATAGGCAAACAAAAGTTTGGGGTATGGAGTGCGGGACGCGAAGCCTCTAGTGGGTCATGAGGTCCCTCTCCTCTCTCAACTATGGTAATAAATACCATATTGCTCAATGTGGATCTGACTATATGGTTTATTCCATACTGTTCTTCCATGGCTATTAGATATAAACAAAATGATTTAATCAGAACAAGGATGCAAGAGCTAAAACCCATGCTTTGGGTCAAAATCACACTGGCTAGAGCCTGTGACTGTTAGCTAAATTGTTTACTGTGTAAAGCCGCTGTAACCTGTGAGACAAAAAGCAGTGATCTCTCCTGTCAGTTAAGCTCTACTGTCGTAAGAACAGCTCATTTGACCTTTGCACTGCAGAATGAAATGTAGCAATAAGTGTGTGAACGTGCACTAGTACACCAGCCTTGCAAGCATGTGGTATTGGTTCTGTTCCAATTATACTAGAATAATTACAGGTGAAATTGTCCATGTCACAGTACATAGAATGAACTGCTGAAATGTATTTGTAGACTGTGCAAACAAAATTAAAAAACATGTCACTTGCAAATGAACTATGTAGAAAAAATATGAAAGAACATATTAAACACGATTTCATTGACATTTTCACATATGTAATTATTCGAGTATGATTGGAACAGGACCAACTGCTCTTAGTAGTTATACTGAAGAAATACAGGTCAAGTGGGTACACTTTCTTTCTCTTTTGTTGTTTTTCCCCCTGTACCCAGACCTTGAAGTATCGTGTGAGGGGATTACCTTTATATATTTGATTTAACATGTGGTTTTGGGCAACATCTATTTTCACAGGCATTTCATAAGTACCAGTATTCTATGAATTGTTAATGTTACTTAATCACGTCCTAACCTTGTATTCGGCACAGTGTGTTTGGGATAACCATTCTGTAGAGCAATGAAAAAAAGCCAGCTAGACAATTTAGGATGTTCAATGTACCTTCTCTCTTTCAGCTGCTCCTGTCTTTACACAGGAACCAAGTGATGTATCGATGGACATTGGCTCCAATGTGACTCTCCCATGCAATGCTCAGGGGCATCCGGAACCCAAGATTAAATGGAGACGATTGGACAACAGCTCCCTCTTCTCAAGGCCCTTCGCTGTCAGCTTCATCAGTCAACAGAGAACTGGCTCCCTCTTCATAAAGAGTATGTAACAAGTAGCTCTATTTAGTGCAGCTTAACATCCCATTAATTTATAAATCGGGTTAGAGCCTTATTATGAAGTCACTGGCAATTATAACTAGTTTGAGGAAACTCAACATACCTGTTACTGCAGTTGTTGAAAGCAGCCGCTGTCCCTGGGTGAAAATCTGGAGAGAAATGACAAATTACCAGTGGAATGGGACTTTGAATTGGCCCGGTACTTTCTCATTTCCAAGGGGATCCTTAGAGCCACACTTATAATCGCAGTTAACATTACTTCCGGTATGAAAATTCCGAAGGGTGGTTACTGGCCTCACGATGGGGACCCCGTGTTCAGATGAAGAATGTAAAGTTATCAGACAGGCTTTTTAAAGTTCCACCGGGCCCCCAGCTATCATCCAAATGCCATATAAGTACACACAAATCTTGGCACACTCTTATAGTGACACAGATCTGTAAGATGGGACATGCTCTTTAGCTCTCATATCAGAATTTAAGTGACCCTAAAATTAGATTATTGCGACTTCGACCAAGAAGGTCTAAGTCAAAAAATGATGGACTAAATTGTGGCTCAAGCAATCACCCAGGGCTCAGACTAATTCAAGCATTCCTTCAATCACTTCGGTGTTTGTTACCTGTTTACTAAAACACCTCAAAGACTTTACTTGAGGCTCCTGTGAGTCAGGTAAAGGCCCTTAAAAAGTGGTTGGTAAATACACAGTGCCATAGAGTTATTGCATATGGTTGGGACCATGACAAATCCTTGAAGTAGGTTCCACATACTTGCAGCAGTTCCTGGATGCACCTCTTGAATCATTCACAGTCACTGCTGTACTAGGCTACAGAATCAAGAGGTCCCAAGGCATCCGCATTTAGTCAAACACCACTGCCTCCTCAGTCTCAAGGTACCATAGAACTATGAAAGAACAGACTCCCTTGAGCATCTCATTCTGTTGAAAGTATCGCAGAACAAGGGACAAATGGATGAAAACTCAACTGAGCACTGCTGTCATGCAGAGGAAGCAGCTTCAATAGATAAAATACCATATTCACATTTGATAATATTTTCTTTCCAGGGGTAAATAAATATTGCCAGAGTTATCATGGTGAAAGTTCCTATGTGTACTTTCAGTACCCTGGAAGAAACTAGAGGGTACAGCATAACATTTATAGGTATCACACAAATCACTGGTACCTTAAAAATGCATTTTCTTTGAACATCCTGCAATTCTTTATCTGTTTGAAGCTGTTGGCAGTTCAACATCTAATGAAAACAAAATGTGTGTTAAAGACATGGGAAGATATCATGATATCACGGAGCTTGAGGGATTATTTTGTGGAGAACATAAACTTATTTGGACAGCCTGGTAAATAGCTACCCTGAAACCTTACACGATTGTGCCTTTTCTTATATCTTACACGACTTTGGGGTGTCCATTTTGTGGACAAGCTACCTCAATCTGCAAAAGAAAAGTAAAAACAATATGGAGTACATTTTAGGGACAAGCCCACACGTATACAAACATAAAAAAGTAAATAATCTACCAATCAAAGCCCATAAATGAAAATGAGATGACATGTTCCACTGCGTCCTCTTTATGGGCATTGGAGTAAATGCAATTACAAGCAAAAGTAGGAAAATGTTGCATTTTTATCAATTTGTGTACTCAAATATGGTAAATTAGCACTATTATGAGAATGCGCAAAACCTCATTATTATTGTTCTTTATATTGCTGACACTCAAAGTGATAGAAACATTACTTTTGTTTTAAGAGTTGTGTTTAAATAGTCTGTAAATGGAAATTGTGAGATAGCTTAGCAGGTTTCCATTTACTTTGTGTTATCTGTCGCGCGTAAAGCCTTCTTTCCAAGATGGCTTAAGCATTCTCTAAATCGTCTCTGCCACATGCTTTAAAAATGCAGTTCAAACATTGATGGAATGATACACCAAATAGCTAATAAAGGCAGGGCAGTGACAAATGTTTTCCCCTTTGAAGCCAACTCAATCTATAATTTAAGAAGAGTAGTATCATCAAAAGAGCTCTGGCAGATAGCTGTGCTGTCAACCCAGACTTAAAAATGCCAGTATGTTCAGATGCCAAATAGAAACCTTATAGAGCCCTCTTGTCGCTCTAAGTTACTTACTGTTCAACTGCTCTACATTCTTCTACCTGAGTACCTCAATATGTTCAGATACCAACCAATGCACTCATTTTTCAGTAAATTAATGTTTAAAGGATGTACATTATCCTGCAGAATCACTAATATCTGTAATCATCTAGAAGATCATCTCTGTGCTGTGGAAAGCTTTTTTGGCTTCCGCAAAAACACACCTCAGACAGGCTTCTGGTATTTAAATCTACAGAAGGACGCATAGTCAACCTGTCTGGGAACAATCTTTATAGAGCACTTATCTAGAATGAAGCTAGTGCTGCATGTGAAAATGTATGAGTGCCCTAAATATTATCATAATATAGCCAATCTATGTATGTATTGGAACATTTTTTTACAAATAATTGAGTAAAAATAGTATGGATACAAAAAAATAAAATGTCTCTGTTAAGCAGGTTCTGCCCAGTGGCTCATTATGCTGCTATTTTTTCTTAAACTAGATACCTAATTTTTAAAATAAAAGTTTGTATTGTTAGCCAAAAAAGTAAATAAGGGAAGCAGCTTTAGGTCACTGTGCACTGTTAACATGATTCACGTAAATTTGCTTCTTGTGTTTTTCAGACTTGTGGGCTGGAGACGAGGGAACATACATCTGCGAAGCTGAAAACCAGTTTGGAAAGATCCAGTCGCAGGGCACAGTTACGGTGACAGGAATTGGTAAGGTCATTCAGACAATATTATTTAAAGAACATCTAATAAAGTTCATTATGGCATATGCCCCATTTCATGATCATTTATGCACATAAACATGGCGGCTTAATATAAAGGCTGAAGGGGGTGTGCCACGTTTTGCTTATTTTATGGTTCTGAAATATACTAGTTTTTACTAACTCAATTGTCTTTTTTATTTGATAAAATGTAATGTATTACTTTCTTTACTTCTATCATTGAAGTTGTCCAGTCACAGGTTTTTGCTAAACAACAGTGCTATATGATTATTACTGATGGGACTTGGCAACTGCTCCTGATTGACTGAATGTTTTACTAGTATTATGTCGCTGTTGGAAAATGCCCTGATTCTTGCTTGCACTTTCCTCCTTTAGACTAAGAACCAATATCATGTTCCTTTTGGAATTTGCATTGCTCTTATTGGTTGTTTACATCGAAGACCCACAGTATTGCTCTTGGTGGACATAATTCTGATTAGAGATTGGTGTAAAAATTAGGCAAAGTCTAACCTTTTATTAAAATTGCTTATTTAGCGAAATTGGGCTACAAAAACCGCCAAAAATTTGACCCGGAGGTTAATCACAAAAAATGACAGATATCTGCTTTCATCTTTCTGGCAAAATATGGTCCGGTGAAACCACACAAACCGCATTACCTGGGCAGTTTGCAGTGTGTTGTGCATTGCAGCCTGCATGGAGAACATGCCCACCCCTCCAGCCCTTGGACGAGCGCCGTGTCACGGAGCTCAGAGGAATCGCGTGGAGCGTTATGATTGGCTTTGGGGTGGGACCCTGGCTTCCTGTACACCCTCCACCCACTCCCCCACCAGTGTGCCATGCACGCCCAAACTAGTGTAAGAGATAGTGAGGACAGAGAGATGGGGTGAAAGAAAGGGTACAGAACAATTGAACCAGAAAAGAAAACTGATATATGGAGAGTGAATTGAAGAGCAGTGTTATTGAGTTAAAGAGAATATATCAAAGAACTAGAGTGAAATAAGAATTTAATTAGAGCAAAGAAGAGGATTACGTGCACAAGCAGAAAAAGGCAGTGATGGCATGTTTAGGAAGCTAGCTCTTAATGTAGTTGACCAAAAACAGGTACACTGTGTACAGAGACCAGGCAAATACCATTTGTCTTGCAGAGGCAAAAATTATATCCCAAAAGCTCTCTTTTGTGGTATTGTGTACGCAAGCAGTTAGGCATATCAGGGTAGTGCTAAGCAATTGTTGACACACACAGGCAATAAATGAGATACACATTCAAGAATAAATCTGAGTCCAACTTAGAAAAATAAGTCGCATTTTTGTATACGCTTTGATACCAAGAATTTCAATAGCAAGCAAGTACTTTTTACGATATTGATTTTAGTAGGTAAGTAACATGTTCACTTAAATGCATCTTCATGCACAATGCTTTCCTAGAGGAGAAAAAGCATGTGTAGCAGACAGTTAATTGCGTACAGTTTTGGGATCTCCTTCGGGTCTTAGGGTTGTAGAGGACCAAGGTCCAAAGTACTACCACCGAATTCTCATAACCTGTCCTGGGCATGCAGGTGCAGAGGTGCTGGTCGCATTAATATCTGTGTGCGCTACACCAGGAAAAGGGAAGGGGGAGGCCACATAGAAACAGGCTGCAGAGGGGGACAGGTCCGGAAGCTCCCAGTGGGGTGCTTGGGGGTTTGGGTCGCGAAAGCCTTGGGGACAAGGTGGCACAGTCGGTTCATTGGTACCCAGGCTGGGGAACTCAGGTGCAAAGTGGACAGGTCAGCTGGGCTCTGTGCACATTGGAACTTGCTGGTTGAGGGTGCAAAATCAGGACAGGTGGGCCACTCTTGAAGTGGGTCTCTATGGTGCTGATATCCCACAATGGCTGCTTTGTCTTGGAGGCGCCTGAAACCCTGCTGGACTCTCATGGTCTCTGTTTGCTGCAAGGGGTCCGTTACCCTGTGTATTGGGCCTCTGTTGCTCTGGTCCGTCCTGGAGTCCTCTCATTTGGTGAGGGGACAGATCTGACCACCAGGAGCACAGGGTCCTCTTCCTGGGTGGCTGCTGCATTGGGTTTGCTGGGGAGCAGCAACACAGTAAACCAAACTTAGCTTTTCGGTGCCTGCAGACTGCAGCAGGGTGGCTCCTCTGCCCCAAGGGAGATTGCTTGGTGGTTAGTGAAGTGCTGGATGTCTCTCATTGTTCCTGGAAGCCGGTCAGCTGCAGGACAATATGCTAGGTTGCGACTGTCAAGACTTAGCGCGGCAGGCAGGGTTGGGCTCCAATCCTCACAGCAGTCTTCAGTTCCCACTTTTTCTTGTGTCTCATGGTGTCCTTCTGTATTCCTGAGGATCTCATGGGTCAAGACCCCTGGGGGGTTCCCTAGTCCCTACTTGCAGCCTCTTTGTTACCGAACCATTCTCCCTTTGAAGTGAATGGGACACCCGATGCCGTGACACGCTCCAGAGCCTCCCGAGATGACCTGTTAGTGTGGCCTTGGACCTTGCTCCATACTCACCTTAAGTCCTGAAGAACCATCCTGTAAATCGTTGCTAAGTGCCCAAATGCAATACATGTTTTTCTTTCATAGGATAACATCACCGATCCAGAAATTGCAGTGTCCATTTTGAAAATTTTAAAAATTTGTAACTCGAAAAGTACTTACTTCAAATAAGCTTGGAATCTAAATTTATATAAAAGCATGTGTTATTTTAATAAATTGGTGTTCGATTTCTTTATTGAGTGTGGTCACACTTTGTGTGCGTAATAAATGCTTAGCACTGTCATCTGATATGCCAAACTGCTCGCCCACACTACCACAAAAGGGAGTATTTAGAGTATCATTTGTGCCTCTGTAATTCCTTTGGGGTTTGCCTTGACTTTTTACCTCTTTTTGTTCCACTATATAAAAAAAAAACAGCTTCCTACATTGGTGGTAGAGTGGCGGTGTCCAAAACTTTTCATTTACTGTACCACTCTGTCAGTATAGTGATTCCACTATAGAATCCACAATAACTTTATTTGCCCAAAATATTTTTCTAATTTTTTATTTTTCAAAATTTCTAATCTGGTGGGTTAGGGCCTTGGTTAAGTCCCCCAGTCCTTATTGTTTAGACTTGTATAAAATATCCTAGACAGTTAGGCCTATGAAAAGTAGTCTGGTAGATTTCTCTAACTTACTAAAAAGGTCCCAACTGTTCTAAAACCACGTCTGAGACAGAGGGTAGTTCCCAGAGGCTCAACCTGGGTCCTCACAAAAACCTTAATATGCCCAAACTTAAGGAACTATGCAAAGCATGGAATCATGCCGTGGGGTCTAGACCTACAAACCTCACCTGTAGAACCTGCTTGCTGGGAATGATAGGACCATGGCTAGGGAAGAAAATACTGAAAATGCAGAAGAAGGAAATACTAAGGAGGATGCCTCCAATGCACCTATTGACAGTACCTCTACTGGGAGTTGTTCTGGTAGCACCCTAGATGAATTTGATGAGAAAGGTGCAGATCATCAAAAACTAGCTAAGAGACTAGTTCTAGAGGTCAAACTATTGGCCATAGAAAAAGAAAGAATTGAGATGGGCCTAATTCCCATCTCCGGTACAGCAACAACTTAAATACGGAGAGAGAGGTATTGTCCCCAAATATGTAGACAGTGACAATATAACCAAGTGGTTCACAGCCTTTGAGAATGCTTGTAGAATGAGGAGGTTACACAAGAAACCCTGGGGGTCTCTACTCTGGGAGCTGTTATCAGGTAAGTGCAGGGATAGACTCCTGACACAGAGTGAGACAGAGGCTGTGTGCTATGATCTCATGAAGGATACCCTGATTGAGGGTTTTGGACTCACCACTGAGGATTTCTGGATTAGGTTCAGGTAGACTTAAGACTCAGAAAACCTTGATTCAGACCTGAGTAGATTTTGTGGACTGCTCAGTCAAAACAGTAGATGGCTGGCTTAAACGTAACAAGCTGCAGGACTATGAAGGGTTATACAATTTGATTATGAGGGAGCACATATTAGCAAACTGTACATCAGAAAAGTTACATCAGCATCTAGTAGATACATCGCTTTCTAATGCGAGAAAGCTGAGGAGTAAGTTAGGACTAGAATTCCCGAAAAGCAACACAGGGGAAATTCCAAGAAAGGGGGCCAGGCACACCGAAAGGAAAAGAAGGCGGCGGTAAGTCCTACAAAGAGGTTTCTCCAGAGACGCAGGCCCCTAAATAGATGAATAGTACATCCCACCCCACCTCTAGTGCTAAACAGAGTAGTGGGGACCCTAAGCTTAAAATAGTCATGAACTGTAGGCCCTCTTTTGATTGTCAGCAGGTTGGGCACTACAGAGGGGAATTAGCTTGACCCAAGAAAAAAGTAGACACTGGGCTTGTCAGTGGAGCCTGTGAAGATTGCTCTTCAGATGAAGACATCCTTTTAGCTATAAACTGGGAAGTTGAGCTAGAAGGTGAGTTTGTGGTTCCAGAAGAGAGCAAATAATTCCATCCCCTTGAGGTAAATGGAAACCCAGTCACTGCCCTGAGGGATACCTGTGCCAGCCATACCATGGTGCATGGCAGGGTGGTTTCCTCAGAGCATTATATCCCAGGTAAGACTAGGAGAGTAAGGATTGTCCCAGGGGAGGATACTGTTAGGCCTCTGGCCATAGTGCTCCTAAAGATAGCTGGGTCCCTTAGTTGTCAGAGGGTGGTAGTCAATTCAGACCTCCCCCTTGATTGTCTCTTTGGAAATGACCTCTCAGAGGTTGGGATGGGCCCAAAAGAAGGCACTGGTCCAGTGACAGACCTCTCCCAAGGATTGTGGAGGTGATGAACCTGCTGTTAGTACAAGTAGGCCCAAAAGGAAAAGAAGAAGGAAAAGGTATAGGAAAGAAGGGCAACATTTAGCCAAAGCTTCAGTGAGCTGAGGAAAACCTGCTCCTGCTGGAGAGAACTCTATAGTTGGAACTGGTGACGCTCCACAAGAATTCCTGACTAGTCAGGCAGCTGTTAAACATGAGATGGTGGTTCCTTAGCTAACAGAAGAGAACGTGGAAAGAGGGTGTTTGCTACAGAATGGAGTAACCTCCCACTCTAAAAACGTAGTAGGACCCCCTGAACCCAAAGAAGCCTGTGTGTTAGCTCATCCACCTGTCAGTGGAGAGCTAAAGGTGTGGTTATGGCTACTGACAGTCATCAGTGACCTCTGCTGGGTGCTATTGCAAGTGAGCAGGGAAGCCATCTTAAGGTTTGTACTGAACACTGGTCAAAATAAGTCCCCCAACTACATAATGGCTTCACTGAAACATATGCTGTTTGGCATCTAACACCTCATATTAATTAACCCACACTGGTTCTAGTGATGGATTTATTAATACTTGCACTCAGAGGGCACCTTAGAGGTGCCACCTGAAAACCTACCAACTACTTGTGTGCTGACACACTGGTTTTAGCCAGCAAGCCATCACAGAAGAATTTCTAACTTCCAGGGTTGAGGACTTTTGCTCTCGGGAGGTCAGGAACAAAAGCATGCTCGAGCAGACGGTGCTTACACTCCCTCTCACTGGATGACCAGCGTAATATCATTCTAAAACAGGGAGCTTCCAAGAGGCCACACCCTTTGGTAAGCAAATCTGTCTTTCCTCACAGGCAAGGAAACTGACCCCCCTGCCCTGAGCCATCTAGCACCAGGACAGGCAGAACAATCAGCTAAGCAGGAGGCATGCTGCACTGCCAGCTGGACACACCCCTAGGGTGACCAAATCTGAAGTGATTACCAAATGAACTATTTTCTGTGTGGTGGAATTAGAAATTCTGGAATAGGGTGATGCCCACTCCCTAAAGGAAGGGGTTAGCTAAGGGGTGTAGTGACCCTAGGGGTAAGTAACCCTTTGGCTACTACCTCTCACTCCCCTTAACACTCAATAATTGAGTATTTATCTATGGCCAAAGAGGAAGACTGCTGACCTGAGAAGCGAGGAGGACGTCTGACTTAGCGCTAACCCTTCTGTCCTGCCTGCTGCACCCGACCCTCGTGGAGCAACTGATTCATCCTGCTACTGTGCAGACCTCAAGAAATGCGGAGGGCTGCCAGTGCTTTACAAATTACCAAATAAACTCCCATGGAGTAGAAGAACTACTCCCCTGCAGCTGCAGGTACCAAAGAGCAAGACCTGGTACACTGACCTGCCGCCTACAGGGGCCACTGACACAGCAGCCACCCAGTAAGAGGTAACAGTGCTCCTACTGATCAGATCCACCCTTTCTCCAGGTGTGGGGACACCAGGGCTCAAAAGAGCCACACAGTATCAATCCCTGGGGTATTGGACCTCTGCAGCAGCCAAGGCTTGTTTTGCCCAGACCAGATGCCAACACCGAGGAAGACCGGCCTGCACATTATGGGACTTCAGAGACAGTGAGACCCACATCAAGAGTGGCCCACCTGTCCTGTTTGTCCCTCTTTAGCAGAAACAGAGACCAAGAGTGAGTCTGTGACCGCCACCACCCGGCTCCTCAAAGCCCCTATACACCTGCGCACCAGAGCCCAAGTCCAAGGGACGTGATGGTGCAAATGGGGTCCGCAGACCCACAAGAGCTAAGCCCTTCCTTGGGTATGCCCAGACTGGACTTTCCGTCGCCGCCTGCAACCTTTTTATGCAGCCCCCTCCAACTGCGAGAAACTCCATCACCAGATCCGACGCCAAAAGACACTACTGCCCAGGAGCATAACACAGGCCCCCGCAGCCTCCACGGTGCGGGGGGGTCCCCAAGCTCCAGAGGGCCCCCTCAGCACAATACTCTGGCCGGAGAGCTCCTGATTGAGCCCAGAGAGGGCCCCTCCACGTAACTTGCAGGGAGGCCCCCTCAAGTTTAATTACGCCAGTGCCACTGTCCGAGCCCCACAGCCGAAGGAGAAGTGGACCAAGGGTGTCCCTGTGTTCCAGGTAATCTCAAGGGTTGAACCCCCCTGTGGGTTCCCCCGGACTGGTTCCCCAGTCACCGCCTGTAGCCTCTTTATAACCAGACCATGCTCCCTTTGAAGTGAAGGGACACCCAACGCCATGAAACACCTCTGCACCGGATGCCTTGGAGCCTCCTGAAGAGATCTGCTGATGTGGCCTTGGACCTTGCCCCATACTCACCTTAAGTCCTGAAGAACAGTCCCGTAAGTTGCTGCTAAGTGCCCAAATGCAATACATGTTTATCCTCCATAGTATAACATTACCGATACAGAAATTGCAGTGTCCATTTTTTAAAACTGTAAAAACGTGTAACTCAGTAAGTACTGACTCGATTCGATGACCTTGGCATCTAAATTTATATAAAAGTTTTTATAATTTTTATAAACTGGTGTCGGATTCCTTCATTGAGTGCAGTCTCACTACTTTTGTGTGTGTAATACGTGCTGAGCACTACCCTCTGCTATTCCTAACTACTCACCCACACTGCCACAAAAGAGAGCAAATGGGATCTAATTTGTTCCTCTGTAATTCCTTTGGGGTTTGCCTGGACTCTTTACATGATGTACCTCTTTTTGGTCCACTATATAAAGAGCCAGCTTCCTACACCTTCTCTTTTTGATCTGTGGAATCTGAGTTCCTGGTGTCGGGGGTGTCATTCAAATACACAATTTAGGGCCGTTACAGGGAGTGACAGGTAGTAGCCAATGGGCTATTTTTCTTTAGGGTGTCTACACCCTCTATATGATAACTTCCTGTGGGAAGTGGACATAACCCCGGCCCAGAAGGCCGAATTCCACCAAACCCAAGATAATATAATTATAAAAGTCGCAATAAAATCAGTATGCCCACCTTAGGGGTGGTAATCGCCTGGTCGGGTAATACGCCTCCTGACCACCTGTCCTGGTGCCAATTGGGCCTAGGGCAGGGTGGCCTTTTCCCTGTCTGTGGAACCTTGGCTCAGATATCAAAGGTGGCAGAGGCCTTTGGAGCCTCCTGCCTTGATATGCTGATTTACTAAGCCATCCTGCTTGTAGGAGGTATGTAACAGCTCCGACCAGAGCAGGCATTGTTTCCTCCCTCAAAGAGCACGGCTCTCAGCTGCAGGGGGTCAGAAACCTGTCTGTGGTGTCAGGCTGGTCTACACCAGTCAGCCAGCACACTAGTAGTCAGTAGGGTTTCAGGGGGCACCATTAAGGTGTCCTCTGGGTGCCTGTATTAATACATTGTCACTGGAAACAGTGTAGGCTTATTAATACGAAGTGTTTGATACCAAACATCTCTAGCTTCAATGAAGCCATCATTTAGTACTCCATGCCTTAGGTGCCAGAGATACCATTTACTAGGGATTTACAGGGGGTCTCAAACGTATTGCCAATTGGGGAACAATTTTACAGTTTAGGGAAAGAGATCTGGCACCAGGGACCTCGTTAGCAGGAGCCCAGTGACAGGGGCGGTTTCTCCCTGAGGGCGTCGGGGCTCCGCCCCCTTAACTTTAGCTGGCACTCGTGAAAAAAAGCAAAGTGTTGTGTTTCACTGTTTTGTGTTAGAGACACAGTGCACACACACAGCCTAAAAATGCATGATAGTTTCTTCTTTTTTATTTCAGGGTCGGGGGTGCGCACACACTACCTGCGAGGATCATTCTGCAGCGAGACTGATGCTGAGTGGCAATGTCTACAGCTTTTGCCAGGCTGACGATCTCACTGCCCTGGGGCTTGTGATGTCATCAGCTCGGCAAAAGCATGGAGTTGCGGACCAGTCTCCACCCCCTGATGCCGTGGGGATGAAATCAGCCCTGGGCGTTTTGCAGTGAAGCCCTGTAATCCCGGGGCTTCACGTCAATCAGGGAATGGAGAATTGGTCACACCGCCCATTCCCAACTCGTCACTGTGACGAGTTGGGAAAGGGTGGGGTTAAGGCTGTAAACAGACTGGAAGCTGAGAAATCGAGTCTGCGCAGACTCGAGATGGCTGCTTCCAGTGTGTCACACGTGGGTTTGTTTCAGAGCAGCCAGAAACCAACTTGTGGGCGGACATAGGCCTCGTAATGAGCAGGCGAGTTTAGTTGTTTCAGGTATTTGTTTTATTATTGTTTAAAAAAACAAAACGTTTTTTTCATTGTGGCCTCACATGACATCTACCCCTTTTCACACTCTCTTCTTCCTCCCACATTCCAGCGCATGTTGAAAAATGACGAGTCCCCCCCCCCCCCCCATGCTGTTCACTCGCTCCTTTTCTTTCACACTGGCCCTCCTGCACACATTGCCTGCCAGCTACGTGATAATGTGCAGTGTTTTCTGTAATGGCCCGGCTTTAGCACTAATTACATAGTGCTGTGGGTGCCAGAGGGTGTCCTGGCTAACACACCTATATCATGGGCCATGGAACATTCGTGTAAAATCACAGCAGCTCACTGATGGACTACTGACTGTTCGTGAACTCCCTGACATAGTTTCTTAATCTTTGACAAGCAGTAGGTGTAACAGTTCAATCCCTTTGTCGTTTGTTTGTTTCTAAATTCAATTGGATGCAATATTAATACTTCCCTAGTGATTTCCTTGGTTTTCTCGCCAATGATGAAATTAGCATTTGAATTTTCTAATTTCTACTCCCCTTATTTAATTGTGTTCATTAACATTGCGTCCACTGTGCACCACAGCGTGCAAACAACACTTCACCCTCTGTATTTATGTATGCATGTACATTGCATTTCAATAGGCAAAAGCCAATACCCTGACTGGTTTTCATTATTATTAGAGCTTTTTTTCAATTTAACTGTGAACTTAAACGAATAACCAGTGATATGGCAGCTGTGGAAGGCCTTGAGTGGTGTACTTGTCGGCAAGGACTTTTTGGAAAACTCTTGGAAGCCCTTGTGTCACTTGTGATATTTTAAGGAGGAGGGGACTAAGCTTTACTTGCTAGGTAAAGTTTCAGAGGAATAACGTAACCACTAGAGTACAATTTTGTCTATGCCAAAAGTGTTCACTGGCACATTAGATTTTTTTTTTAAATCTACTTTATCGAATACATAAAGCATGTCTACAAGGATACTTACTCTGGTCATTGTGGAAAGCAGTTGTTATTTAATGCTTAGTAATGTAATATCGGTACCGCTACACAGTCTGAACCTTGACTGAAAGTCACTGCGGAGGTTATTTGTTTCCAAATAATTTGATAATGTGAGCTAACAGCAGTTCTGAGGATTTTAGTGCTAGGTGATAAAGGGACATCGGTCTGTAGTTGGGTAAAGTTTGATTCATGGGCAGTCAGTTTCTGAATAAGCTGGGTAAATATGACATCCAAGCGTTTGAGGGACAATCCCCAGTAACGTGTGTAGATCAGTTTGATAACAGACTAGAACAGTTTGATGTTTTTTCGGCACAGGGATCTGTGGTTGAGGCAACAGTTTGAGATTATTCAAGGTCTGGTTGATTGCATCTCCAGAAACAGCTGCAGACATATTCATGGTTGGTTACTGATTACCTAAGACCTTCCAGGGATTTGTGTGTTAGACCTAGATTAACAACCTGAGCATTGGTGTCTTGCTGCTGAAGATGGGCATCCGGCCAGCATAACTCTTTTGTGGGAGTTGCACATGTGTATGTGTGTGGGTTTTAAACTTTTTTTTTATAAATTCGAAATAGCTGTATAAAAAACATATTAACTTTTCACTTCAAATTTGGGAGTATGCCCTTTTAGCTGTATATAACTGATTTGTAGGCATACTCATTGGTCTAACATGCAGTTTCAGAGGCAGGGCAGTGTAGGAGAGTAGGGTCTGCAATCCTATGATCACCCAGATTTTTGCTTTTTGCTTCACTGGTTTACGACTTTCCCTGGCTGTGGGCCTGCTAATCAGACCCACAGCCTAGCTGTTCTCTCTATTCCAAATTGTACCCAGGTACTGAATTGGCACTGGGCCCTCTCTTGTGTCCCTGTAACCAGGGCAGAGGTGTACCCAGAGGTCTCCCAGGGGCTGCAGCATGTATTATGCCACCCCTGAGCTGACTAACTAAAACAGACACAACTGGCTGCTTGACAGCTGGGGCAAGGTGGTGTACACACCCTTTGCTTTAGATATAGTATTCCTATATCTAACCCTAAAATGGACACATATATTCCTATCAGTCACTCCTATGGCAGGCCTTATCAATCCTGAAGGCAGAGTGCTTGGAATAATGTGAGATGGTGCTCTGGCATGAGCTGAGCCCGTTTGAGGCTTGCGGAACCAAGTCCTAATAGCTGTTCCATGATAACGCTATACCATATACTCTTAAGTGCATTATGTACCTCGCGGTCATATACTAACTTTGGTATAACATTATCAAAACATGTCGAGTAAGGTGTCATACGAATTGGAATACTAACCCCTCGCCAATTCTGGCGACGGGGTTAGCATTCCACCCTTCTAGAGGGACACAACATGTATGTAGCTGTAACCCCGGTTAAAGTTAACTCAAGCCTCAGCTCCACAAAATGGATGCTGCCACCGAGACACAAGTCTGCCCTCCTGCTGCTGGGAGTCCTTCCAGCAACGGAGGCCTGGACAAAGGGTTTCCTGTCAGGGGCGGTGCTAGCACCATCCCAGACAGGGTTTTGTGTATCCCAGGTAGGCAGGGCTTTAGAGGAAGGTGACTGCAAGTGGCACCCCGGTGCTCACTGTGCATAGGCCGGCTTGAACCAGTTCCAGGGGCACTCCAGCCCTGATCTGGGGAAAAGCCCGCCAAAGGAGAGGGGTGTAACCACCCCCCTCCTAGTCCCACCCATAGGGCAGGACTTAGTCGCGTGCCAGCCCCCTTTCCCAGGATAAAGGTAGGAGCAGGCCCCCTTCCAAACTAGATCATCTTTGAATCCTGAACCGACTTTCCACGAAAGGAACTCAAGACTCTTCTCAAGATTTCTCCCTTGTGACTAAGGAGTAGTCACCCTGCAGCAGCAGGCACCATCCAAGCATCGCGGTCTGCTGTAAGTCTCTCCTCCGGATCAAGACTGCCCAGCTCGACGTGAACCGGCTTCCCTGGTGCCTCTGACCTCGACCTGCATCTTCAGCCCAGCTGAGACCCGTGGGTGTGACGAAACCTCGAGGGACCGGCCATCTTCAAGACTGCACGACGCTTGCCCAGCACGACCACCGAGTGACCCTCGACTGAGTGCTTTGGGGTAAGAGAAGCCCCAACCCTGAGCAGCTCCAGCACCAAAGTTCAGCCCCCTTGCATCCACGAGATCTGCGTGGGGCCCTTCTGCTCTTTGCTGCTCACCGCGTTGTCCAGGTCACTTGCCCGTTGGCTAGTGGCCCTCTGACGACGAACTTCGATGACAAACACCGCTGGTCTGGTTGCTCCAGACTGGGCCTTGCTCCCCTCCAACAGAGGAGCACCCCGGACCCTCCTGGTCCACTCCAGACGCCATTTTAAGTCCACCGTGTGGGCTTGCATTTGCCAAGACTTGTTGCCCCAATCCTGGGTCCAGCGACGTCGACAGCAGATATCTTCGTGGGACAGCTCGCACCTCCATCCTGGTCGCCGACAACGCCTCCTGGTCCGAGAGACTGCAGAGCCCAGCAGTGCCCACTCACCTGGTCGAGGTGACTTCGTCCGGTGCCACTCTGGTGCCCACCTAAATCACTGGCTAGTGATTCAGAACTTGGTCCCCTCTGCTTACAGGTTTTCTTCTTCCCCAATCCAGGCTTGGATCCCCACGAACTTCTTCACTGGTCGCCTGCCAGCAACTTCTTCCTTCAGGCTCCTGGTTCATCAACGAAGAAACCCGACGACATTTGAACCCTATGCAGCCGCAGCCCCTGGGCTAGGTAAACCGAGTACTCCGGTGCTCCAGCGTAGACCAACTCTCTAAGTTGGTCTAAGTGTCTAGATCCACTTTCGTTTTTGACCTACCTAGTCGGGTTCGCCCGAAAACACTAACTTTGCTTTTTCTAGCCTCCATAGACTTTTTCCCGCCTTACGCGTGAGAGTTCCCACTCTGCACACGACGTCCCTAGGCCTCCTGCTTGTAATCTAAAGGTTCAGTAGTCCAGTCCTAGCGATCCTAAAGCCTACGAGAATAGTTACTTACCTGCTAGTATTTCGCATTCCACTTTTGTAGTATATGGTTTTTCGTGCCCCTCGGACATTTGTGTAAATTGTGCGACTTTAAGTATTTCTTCAAGAGTTTTGTTGTGTGCTTAGCTCCCTGTCTCATAAAGAGCCAGGGTAGTCTTGTTATAAATAAATATACTTTATTTTTCATAACAACTTGTGTGGTGTCCTTTCACTTGGTGTTCAAGGGGTAAATGTGATGGTAAAACAGCTGGCTTAACACGCCCTCTAGAGTTTAGCCTAAAGACTGCACGTGTCCATGCTACTAGGATAGCTGGTCTATCAGGTTGACTTACAACCAAACATCAATAAGGGTTGTTTGGACTGATACAAAGTGTTCACTAGAATAGTGAACATTATATATCAGGCCAACTTCTCACAGGCAGTACAATATTTCCCCGCAACTTCCTCTTTGTTTCAAGACTGAAAAGACTTCTGGGAATCATTTGTTGTGCCGTGCTTGGGCTGCTTTAGGGTTCTAAAACTGTGTGCACAAGCTGGCTGCAAGCTCAGTGACAATGCTGCAAACTGTTGCATTTGCTATAAGGTGGTCATGCCGGTTACATTTTGGCATGAACTAAAAGTCTGGCGCTTTAATCTCCCTGTGCCTATCTGAATCTCCTCTTCTTTCTTGTTTACATGTAAGTAGGTGAAACGGAAAAGGTATACTGTGATTTAATACTAGGTTACTTCAAAGAACGCCATTGATTAATTCCTCAGCACTGTTTTGCTTGGCTTCACTCTTAAAATTCGGATTGTGCTAGTGGCAAAGCTTTGGGAAAGCCAAAAGGTCTGCCTTTAATGTGATAAATCATACTGCCAGTTCTTCATAGCAGTTTGCATGTATTACCACACTAATTGAAGAGCTGGTGGCATTGCTTTTCATGTTTGCATGTATGCTTGTGTTGGTACACAAATCTTTCCTTTCTGTACTCCGACGTGGGGCTTGTTGTTCTGGTTTACTATTTATTTCGCTCGTATTTTATAGAATATGATTTATTTCCATAACTAAACATATACTCAGAAGTGGCTGCTCATCTCATGGCTCCGGGTGCTGTCGTGAGTCTAGAGTTTTTCTTTCTCTATGCAGGGACTATCCTCTTTCCAAACAGAGCCCCAAAGTGAATGGCACTGATAGTTGGACTTCTCTGGACTAGTGCGGCTGGAAGTCAAAATGTTATCCATTGCTGTATTTTTACTGTGTTTTAACAAAGATTTTTTTTTAGTAATGAAACTATTCTGTGTCCCTGTTGGCCTGCATTTTTTACAGAAAATGCGTGCCACTAGTAATTCCGAACATCTAGTGAAGAGTGGGCACACGAGGTGCATACCCAGTATTGTACCTGCCATTGTCTGCATTTGACAGATCAAAAAAAGGCTTGGTGCCCGGGGCTGTCATTCTGTTCTCTTTCATAGAACCACTTAACAGCAGGCCTTCTGGCAAATCACAGCACAAGTATGTGTCTGCTGTCTCTAGTCTACAACCCTCAGGGTGAGGTAATTTTACCAAACCCAGCACGGGCCACGCACACCTTCACGGATCAATTACGATTAAATTGGACTCATCACCCCTCCTTGGACATAACTGTTCAGTCTGGGCTCCGAAAAAAATGAATTGCAAATGTTTTTCTGTTCCCTTAAAAGAAAATTGGTTTTCCCCTTTTTTTTTAAATGACTTGTGCAAATCAGATTTTATAGAGAGAAATTTGCCAGACAGAGCTGTGTGTTTTTTTCATGATGCTTGTAACGCTGTGTCTGCTCGCTGTTTTGATAATGTATTGCAGTGGTTGCTCGGTTCAGTCCTGCACAGTGCTCTTCCTGCCCCCATGGGACAGATCTCTTTCCAGCCTTCTCCAAGGACTGCAATAACGTGCTGGGACATCCCAGGCTCCTTACGCTAATCAGGTTACAAATAGTGCTCTGTTAGCTCTGAACCTTGCTTACCCCAATCAATCACATGATACATATAGCTTATAAGGGAACAATTTTAAATCTCACAGCTCCTGATACTCTTGCTACATCATTATCATCACCCTCATTCATTCACGTGCAGCTCTAAAGGAGCTGGTGCAATAAACCCACGACATCTGGGCCACTACACTAACCCCAACAGTTAAACCTCAATAGTGGGATCAATAGTGGGATCCGAAAAGTGACGTCCATGTGTGTATTCATGTATGTATTTAATTTTGTCCACATGTAGAGAACTGCCCTCTGTACTAGATGCGTCTTCTACGAGCTGCACTTAATAGCAATGACCAGGCTTTTTGTTGGAGGGGCTAACATTACGGTAATGCCCAAGAGAAAGATTGTTGGCACATCCTGGACAAATAGATTAGCGCATTATGTGGCATCTTTTTTAACTGTTGCCTGTGTGGAACCCTCAGAGAATAAACACCAGTGATGATTCCAACTAATAAAAGTCACACCACCCCGGGATTGCAGGGGGCCACGGAGTCTCAATATGGACTTAAATGTGGAGCGCACTTTCCGAATTTAGAAGCGCACCTTTCCTTGGGGCTCAAGGTGAGCTTACATTGGGCATTTACCATAAGAAGCATCCTTCTTTGGATTTAATTGACTACACGTCCCAGAATACCTTATGTACAGGCTCATAGAAGAGCAGATGCATATCAGAGTATGATGAGATTTAAATGAGGAGGTGTGGCCCGTATTGCTTCTTTCGACCGATGTGCCTCTATATATATTTACCGGAGAGAGCCCAGCAGGGATTAGGGCTGGTGAATCCGCCAGGCTTTTGATGTGAAACGCTGGGAAAGGGATAATTCCTGCAATGCGGGAAGCACCAGTCCCCAGGTAATTTGTTAAAACACCATAATCACTTTCAGGCGGCATCTGCTTGCACAAGTTCTGACACGTCTAACACTAGAAAACACCATTAGGATTTTAAAGCGTTTTTTAAAATTATTATTATTGCTGCCTTTTCGCTTCTTTTTAAGGATATATTGTTATAAAAACACGTGTAATTTCCCAGTAGGATGATTTTGAATTAGCTTATGGGCACATCTAGGTGGGAGCAAATGTCCTGAATACTGTTTATCATTTTTTTTTTAAGTTGTGGGGTTGCGTGCCTTAAGAACAGCATCAGCGAGAATAAGCAATTTGAACTCCAAGCTATCGGAGCTTCCTGGAGGCTCTTTTGGTTATACACCACATTTCTACCCACATGTGCCTCCGTCATTGTTTTAAAGTGTGCACAACTCTGCAAAATAAGACAGGGGTGGGCTAGCCTGTGGATGGGATGGTGGGGGTGGTGTCATCTCTAAGAGTAACTCTTATTCTGAAAGTGGCGCGGGCCCTTGGCAGAGTTGTATAGTTAGATGTGGCCTGGCTCCACATTTCATCCTTGTGAGGTTTATAACATAAATATAACTGGGTAAGACATATTAAAATGCATGGAGGGTTGCTGTGTGGGTTAATGAATGTGAGGTTAGAAAGTTAGCAAATTCCTGGCTCAAAATCCCATTTTACTGCGTTTGTTGACTAACAATTAACATAAATGTGGGAAATACTGAACTGTGGGGATCTAAAGCATGGCCTAAGAAAGGCCTGTGTGCCTGGGCAAAGGTCGAGGTGATCACGTTTAAAGTATGTATTTTAATCTTGTTTTAAAACAAAACACAGTGCACACCCTCTGGGAGAAACTGGACCAATACATGCTTAATATCTGCCCTGGCCTTGCCCGTGAAAAGCTCCCACTGCTTCTCCTGGGTTGCTTCCAATTTCATTCCCACATGCAACGAGTGTTCCAGAGAGCTAGGCTCACAGTAGAGTATTTATGTGGCCTTTTGGTGTCTCAGAAGGCTTTGCCGTATCTGTCCTCTATCTCGGTGGAGGGGATTGGGGAGGATAGGTAGGGAGGCTATCTCAGATGGAGTGATAACAGGCTGAAATCGCCTCGAGGTGCCCCACTACACTGCCCAGGGATGGGTGTTTCAAGCCATGACGCACTTTCGAATCAGAAAAACACAGTACTAGCCAGCAGCAGCAAATTTTTCCGCTTTTATCATTTACAATGCTTTCTGTGTAATTTAAGGTGCACAGAAAGGAACTGTTTTCTACACTACAAATTCTGATTAATAAAATGTGTTCTGACCAAGACTTCTTAAGGTCTAGTAAACAGTTACTTTTTGGTCCGTGGAATTTTTAATATGCATCAACTGTATCTTGTAAACACATTTGGATTTGCAATATTTAAATTCACCTGCAGTGCAAATTGTTATAGTTATTTTTATATGTCAGTAGTAATTATGTGGTCCATTGTTAGGGCAAGGCCACATCCTATAAACCATGTTTTGGTCCACCGTCGAAAGCATTTGAATTTTCCAGCTCTATTACCTGTGGCTTGTAAATAGATTTGGGCAGCCGCTATTCAAATTTGTCAGCCATAACAGCGGGTAGCAGCCAGTATTTTCATAGGCATAGCCTGTTATGAAGCTCTGTGGTTATACTGAATAAGCAGCTACCTATGTTATATGACAGCTCTTTAATAATGTAATACCTGCACTTTCACAATTGCTTAATTAACCTTCCTGCTTTCTCAAATTTGCTTGAAAATGCACCATTTTTCCACTATTTTTTCAATACCTTATGTACAGGCTCATAGAAGAGCAGATGCATATCAGAGTATGATGAGATTTAAATGAGGAGGTGTGGCCCGTATTGCTTCTTTCGACCGATGTGCCTCTATATATATTTACCGGAGAGAGCCCAGCAGGGATTAGGGCTGGTGAATCCGCCAGGCTTTTGATGTGAAACGCTGGGAAAGGGATAATTCCTGCAATGCGGGAAGCACCAGTCCCCAGGTAATTTGTTAAAACACCATAATCACTTTCAGGCGGCATCTGCTTGCACAAGTTCTGACGCGTCTAACACTAGAAAACACCATTAGGATTTTAAAGCGTTTTTTAAAATTATTATTATTGCTGCCTTTTCGCTTCTTTTTAAGGATATATTGTTATAAAAACACGTGTAATTTCCCAGTAGGATGATTTTGAATTAGCTTATGGGCACATCTAGGTGGGAGCAAATGTCCTGAATACTGTTTATCATTTTTTTTTAAGTTGTGGGGTTGCGTGCCTTAAGAACAGCATCAGCGAGAATAAGCAATTTGAACTCCAAGCTATCGGAGCTTCCTGGAGGCTCTTTTGGTTATACACCACATTTCTACCCACATGTGCCTCCGTCATTGTTTTAAAGTGTGCACAACTCTGCAAAATAAGACAGGGGTGGGCTAGCCTGTGGATGGGATGGTGGGGGTGGTGTCATCTCTAAGAGTAACTCTTATTCTGAAAGTGGCGCGGGCCCTTGGCAGAGTTGTATAGTTAGATGTGGCCTGGCTCCACATTTCATCCTTGTGAGGTTTATAACATAAATATAACTGGGTAAGACATATTAAAATGCATGGAGGGTTGCTGTGTGGGTTAATGAATGTGAGGTTAGAAAGTTAGCAAATTCCTGGCTCAAAATCCCATTTTACTGCGTTTGTTGACTAACAATTAACATAAATGTGGGAAATACTGAACTGTGGGGATCTAAAGCATGGCCTAAGAAAGGCCTGTGTGCCTGGGCAAAGGTCGAGGTGATCACGTTTAAAGTATGTATTTTAATCTTGTTTTAAAACAAAACACAGTGCACACCCTCTGGGAGAAACTGGACCAATACATGCTTAATATCTGCCCTGGCCTTGCCCGTGAAAAGCTCCCACTGCTTCTCCTGGGTTGCTTCCAATTTCATTCCCACATGCAACGAGTGTTCCAGAGAGCTAGGCTCACAGTAGAGTATTTATGTGGCCTGTTGGTGTCTCAGAAGGCTTTGCCGTATCTGTCCTCTATCTCGGTGGAGGGGATTGGGGAGGATAGGTAGGGAGGCTATCTCAGATGGAGTGATAACAGGCTGAAATCGCCTCGAGGTGCCCCACTACACTGCCCAGGGATGGGTGTTTCAAGCCATGACGCACTTTCGAATCAGAAAAACACAGTACTAGCCAGCAGCAGCAAATTTTTCCGCTTTTATCATTTACAATGCTTTCTGTGTAATTTAAGGTGCACAGAAAGGAACTGTTTTCTACACTACAAATTCTGATTAATAAAATGTGTTCTGACCAAGACTTCTTAAGGTCTAGTAAACAGTTACTTTTTGGTCCGTGGAATTTTTAATATGCATCAACTGTATCTTGTAAACACATTTGGATTTGCAATATTTAAATTCACCTGCAGTGCAAATTGTTATAGTTATTTTTATATGTCAGTAGTAATTATGTGGTCCATTGTTAGGGCAAGGCCACATCCTATAAACCATGTTTTGGTCCACCGTCGAAAGCATTTGAATTTTCCAGCTCTATTACCTGTGGCTTGTAAATAGATTTGGGCAGCTGCTATTCAAATTTGTCAGCCATAACAGCGGGTAGCAGCCAGTATTTTCATAGGCATAGCCTGTTATGAAGCTCTGTGGTTATACTGAATAAGCAGCTACCTATGTTATATGACAGCTCTTTAATAATGTAATACCTGCACTTTCACAATTGCTTAATTAACCTTCCTGCTTTCTCAAATTTGCTTGAAAATGCACCATTTTTCCACTATTTTTTCAAAATTGTCTCGGGGGGAATTCTCCCCGAACCCTCCTTAGGGGGTTCGGGCTCGCGCGCTACGCGCGCTCGCTACGGTGCAGTATGATTAGCAGTTTCCGGCTCACCACTTTCAAATGTCACCAGCCGCCACTGCCCAGTGAGACTTCTGTCAAAATTTCATCAGATACCAGGCAAAAAGTGGGGGTGACTATGTCAAAAAGGGGCACCTTCCTACAGCAGGTGAAAAATGGAGTCAAAATTTGCAGGCAGTAGGAAGGTGCAAATATCAATTTAGAAAAGACAAAAGGAGTTGGAGTAAATGATAAGGGGGAGTGTGGAGATAACAGCGGGAAGAGAAAGATTAGAAAGAGAAAGAATTATGTGATGTGAGATAACTGAGAGATAGTGCAAGACAGAGATAGAATATGTATGTGAATTAGAGACAGAAGCAGGTAATGTTGAGAGCAGAAAAAGAGGAGAGCAAGAACGTGCACTAAGTCTCAAGCTAAAAGAGCAAGATGTTAATAAAAGAAGATCTGTGTGTGTAGGGGATACAACCTATAATTGAATTAACACTTGCAATTCATCAATCCTATGGACATAAATGTAAGTGAAAGCAACAAACGATGGACGGAATGCTGAACAATGCAAACATTCACCCGCTGTCACAAAGATCTGGGTTTATCCATCGTTCTTTTGCTCACCAAGCCACCCCAGTTTGGACCCAGCCATATGCAAATCAGTCTTTACCCTGTGCCTCATGGGAACAGTCCAGCTCGAACTGCCAAGCCTGGTCCTCCCTGGAACAGACACAAGCATCCTGGGACCGGCTTCAGGGCATCTCCCCTCATCAGCCAGGCTAGCTTGAATACAGTGGCGGAGTGAGCACAGGACCCACGTCTGTGCATATCCTTCCCACTTAGGGCGACAAAAGCGAAAGCAACAAATGATGGATGGAATGCTGAACAATGCAAACTTTAACCCCCAGCCATAAAGATCTGGGTTTAGTCCATTGTTCTTTTGCTCACCTCGCCATCTCAGTTTGGACCCAGCCATATGCAAATCAGTTATCTGTCACCCCGAGTGGGATGGGTATGCCCAGATGTGGGTCCCGTGCTCTCTATGCCACTGGAGTCAAACTAGCCTGGCTGATGAGGGGTGAACCCTTGAAACCGGTCCTAGGATGCATGTGTTCAGTTCAGGGGGGACCTGGCCTGGCAGTTCGGGCTGGACTGTTCCCATTGGGAGCAGGGTCAAGGCCGATTTGCATATGGCTGGGTTTAAATTGGAATGGCAAGGGGAGCAAAAACACGATAGGTTTAGGTCCAGATCTCTATACTGGGGTGAATGTTTGACATTGTTCAACATTCTGTCCATGAATTGTTCTTTTTGCATTTATAAATGTAAGCGTCCTAGCGGGGGCATAGCTTCCATTAATGCAATAGGTGTGTGAGAACAGGAGTGCTAGAAAGTGCTCTGAGTTTCAAGCTAGAAGAGCTAGAAGTGTAGTAGATAAGATCTGTGTGTGAAGGGGATTATGCTTTTATATTGAATTAACATGTCATAAATTAATATTATGAACGTAAATAATGGTGTGGCTATCATTAGTGCAATAGGTGCAGTAGCATTGTGGCCCAGAAGTGTGAGGGATCTTCTGTATTTTAATTGTGCCTTTTACTACCTAACTGTATGGGGCAGGAGGTCCACAGTCAATGCTTGCTTTAGGGTCCAAAGAACACTTGCTATGCCTCTGACTCCAAAAGCAGGAAGAATGCCCCTCTCCATGGTTGAAGGAGCACTTGGACTTGAAAGCTGTAACCTCCTTTGATTGGCCATCCCTGGACATCAGAGGATGATACGTATTTGCCCTCCTCAGCCTGTAATTGGTTCAATGTTTGATTAAGACAGTCCTGTGCACGAGTACCAGGAGGAGTGAAGGTTCAGGAGTGAAACCTTTGCTGGTTGCCTGTATCCCCCACCAATGTGCCTAAGTCTGGGAAAGCCTTCGGAGTTGTTTTTCTGCCTGACCTGCAGACATTTCTGACTGCAGAAGGAGCTGAACCGCACCTGCCAGAAGGAGTGACCTGATCCAAGGGCAGAGAGCCAAGACCAGTTGACTGGAAGGATGTGCCTGGGAACATCTAGATGCATAGATCCTGCCCAGGGGACCCATCCTAGGTGCCAGTGGAAGTTGACCTCAAACTGTAATCCTTGGGAACTATAATCCAAGGCCTTACAGTTGTCTTCCTGTGGGTACCAAACCTATGGAAAAACTCTACTGTGACCCGTAGAATCTGATAGAGTGGAGCCTGCAAAAGAAAAGGCATCTTTGAAACAAATAATTTCATCTGGTATACTAGTTTTCCAACTGTCCCAGAATCCAGTGGGATTGCAGTAACGTGGACTGCCATTTAGTGACAGGAAGTCAGCAGGGAGGTGCCTAGGATTACCAAAGGTGGTCATTTTGTTTTTTCGATGGTGAGGTTTTTAGCATGGATATGTTTACGGTCCATAGGCGTGACTATTTTTAAGGGTTCCTTCATTTATTTTTTAGTATCTTTGGGTACTCCTGGCCGCAGGATTGAAACACAAACTGGTAGCTTTACTCCATCATTGAAACCTGTTTCTAGACAAGAGTGCTTCAGATTTTCTCCAAGATGACACAAAAATCCATCTTGAATGAACATTGGTTTAATGGTTGTAGAACAATATTTAGGGGTTGGTTCTCTGTCCAGAAGGTGCTAGGCACGTCTGGTTTTCTTTGTGTAGCATATTTTTAAATGCACCCACATTTACTTACCTGGAATAAAGAACTTTGCTTCATTTAACTTAAGAACCGACTGGGCATTCAAGTTGTTAACTATCTGAAGAGTTAAGCTGTTTCTGAGTTTCTAACTCAAACATCACCTCCTAGAGTTAGCCCTGACTTACTCCCTGAAAAAGTGAAATGCTATAAGAAATGCATGCTCTTTCAGGGTGAGTGCAATACTTGTGTAGCCCCGGGACTCCAGTGGTAAATTACAATACCCCTAACAGCTACTGCCCAGTACTTTTTACTCCAGATGGATCCCAAGAAAATGTATTCAACGTCAATGGACAGCCCTAGGAAAGCAGCATTTTCTCTCTCGTTAGGTTTGCACACTAAAAGTTGGCCTGAGCATCTTCCTTTCCTACAGTACTGCACATGATGTAGTCCCTCATTGGGAAACACGTACAGATGTGTCATATGCTGAGTTGTGTCAGCCGCATATGGTTTTGACTACGGATCAAGTCCATCATTTCTCCTGAGAGAACGTACTCCTAACCAAATTGTTTCCTTCAACAAAATATTTTCCTTTTGACTTGTTGAAAGAATTTCACTGCTGCTCAAAAGGCATTTCTTGAAACAAGACTTTGAGGCGACCCCTTGAATTCCCCAAAGCTTCTTGGCCTGGAGGCCTTTCATTCAAATGGGATGAAAAGGCCATCTGGAAAAGAAAGCTAGGGCTACTCGTTTTAATATAAGACAAAGCTTTGAATGTGGCCACAGGAGGGATATAGCTCACTAAAACGTCTTGGGCGGAAGAGTTGGGAAGAGGCCCTGCAAGGTTGATCAGCGGGGGCTCCTTCCTGACCTGGTCATCGACTGCAGCAGATCACAGATGTTAGATTAATCACGAAGGGATGGAATAAGTAGCTATCCATGAGGTGTCAGATCAGGGCTACCCCTGCCAGACGTTAGGATGGTTACTTGCCATGTACTATGGTAAAGTAGCTCAGTTGGTGAAATGCCTGCAGCAGAGAAAAGTGCATGTAACCAGTAGATTGCAGTTAATATCCTGATGGGGCAAACTCAGCCAATCTTCTGCCTGAAGTCTATGAAATGAGTAGGTTGTAGGTGGCGTAGTATTGTATCTTGCGAGCATCAGGAGGAAATTAATTTTGTAGTCAATTCTGTACTGAAGGGGCAGAGGAAAATGTGAAATAGGTGTGCCTTCCTTTTTTCAGTTCACTTGCAGCGCGGATTGGGGGCAAAAAACAGTCTAATGGGAGGATTTCTCCCCTGAAATATGGAAAACCACTCATGTTTTGATGGCTTATACCTTCCCGAACTGTAATACAGGACAGAGAGACACTGGCTGCGTATTGTGAATGTAGCTTCAACCAATCAAAAGAGTGTAGGTGTGTGATGGTGTGCTTCGGAGTCTGACGGTGCACCTGGAAATATGATGGTGCATCTGAGTCTATGTTGCTGTGTGTGGGGGGATGTCAGAGTGTGATGCCCTACTTGAGTGGGTGGCCCAGTGCTCGTGACAGGAACGGTCCAGGGCAAGACCGGGCATTTTCCCCAGTGGAGCCATTGGAGCCTGATTTTGAAAGCACAGGGAGGCTCCTGGGGCCTCTGTCACTTTCCCCAGCTTCCTGAGGTTAATTTCAGCAGGTACAGGGAGGCTTTAAGAGAAAGAGAGAAGAAAGGGAGGGAGAATGTAGAACAAAAGCGATCAGAGCAGTAAAAAATGAAATAGAGAGGAAAGAAGGAAGGAGAACGGATGGGTGTAAAGAGGTGAAGGGAGAAGTTGTGCCAGGGTTTCTTTTGGTTCCCCAGTCCAACCCTCGATAGGCCCAAAAAATGGAACTTGGACAGATCAAATATTTCCACTCAAAACCAACTCTTTTTTGGAATGTAGGAATTTGTGGATTATGGGTGTAAACTCGGATGCCACCCAAGGAAACCTACCAATCCCAGACATTTCTGAAAACTAGACACTAAGGGGAACACAGTGGTGTGTCCTGCATGGCCCCGTGACGGTTTTCTGCCCACAATGCTCTGCAAACCTCACACTTATCCTACAATCAGGCATTCTTCTCAGATTTCTGAAACTGGAACTTTCGGAATATGCAAGGAACCACAAAGTTCCTACCACCCAGCTCTTCCATGCTTGCGTTATAATATTTCTACCACAAGTAAGGGTACAGAGATCTCTACCAAGAGTGCAGAATTCTACGCAAGAGGTGGCAAAATGTGCACCTAAAGGTTGTATGATGATTAGCCTTGTAAGGCAGTGAGTACCCACAAACAAGTACATTTGTGGGCATTCACAAACTATTATCATTCCCCAATCCACCCTGGTTGTAAATCTCTTTCCACGGTGGGAAAGGGGTTAGGTCGCCCCCAGATGTGCTTTTGGTGTAATGGAAATGCTTTCTCCACAGTGGAATATATTCCCCACAAAGGAAAAAATATCTATTTCCTCCATGCAGAGTTCTCCATCGCAGAGAGCTCTACACAGCAGCAATAGGATCCTGAGAAGAATATAACATGGCCAAATTTACATAGAACTCCACACCTGGTGCACCTTTTCTTATGGATTCCAGGAAATATTTGTGAAGTCCTGTAATTCATAAATCTCCAGTCGCTTGTAAGGTGTGAATCTGTGAGGCATATTTTCTAATATCTTGGTGAAGAGGGCCCATTTTGTCTGCCCTCAGACTGCACCCTTTTTAACTTCTGTAAGTGATTTTAGAGCTCTGTACAAACGATGGTAGCGTTTCAGTCAAATTATAAATAAAAATGGGGTTTGGGGCATTGCAGATTTGTGCTTGAAGTGCGCTTTGGATTAGACATTTGGGGCCCTCTGTATCAAATGTTTTTCTCATTTCTGTGTTTATAGGAAAAGAAGCGTTACTACAAATGAGTCGTAGCCCTCTGGCTACTGCATCACTCCTAGGGTGAAGGGAAAAGTTTTGTTTTTTTAATTTGTGATTTGGTACCAAATCATCCTCCAAAGAGTATGGCCACGAAAAAACCCAATGTCATGTGCTGTAGCTGACGCACTCCATGCGGATTCAACCACATTTATAACTAGCTTTTTCCCGGCCAACTTGAAGATGTTGGTCTAGCTCCCAGATGCCCTCTCCTTGACAGAGATGGAGCTGAGCATCAATGGCTTCAAGCACAATTTAAGTAACGGTGTTGTTTTATTAGTTTTAGAGCTCTGTTTTGATAATATTGTCGCGATACAGTCACAGTGAACTATACCCAGTGGATGTAAACATTACACCAGGAGATAGAGAACTGGGTGGACAGAGAAAGCTAAAAGTTTCACTGTGTGCGCGCTCTATTCCCCCTCCATTAGCAGAATGTGTCACATTCCAAAGCTTCTAACTTGCTCTAAAGTAGTCCAGTTTGCAGGCATTTTTGACTAAGCAGGATATCTGAAATGCAGAAAATTGATGAAACTTCATGTCGTTTGTGTACGTCAGTAAAGCTGTGGGTTGTCATCAGTATAGCAGTGGGCCACACATCAATATAACAGTGGGTCCTACCTCATTAACAAAGCTGTGGGTAGTGCATCAGTATAGCGGTGGGCTTACAGCAGTATGGAAGTGGGTCGTACCTGGGATGTACCTCCGCCTAGGAGTGGGCCGTAGCCTCATTGGGCCGTACCTAATTGTAGCAGTGGGACGTAGCCTCATTGGGCCGTACCTCAGTATAGCAGTGGGCCATACATACCTCAATATAGCTATAGAGCGCACATCAGTATAGCAGTAAGCTGAAAGGCATGAAAGTCAATTCACCAAAATGCCAGGGGGAGTGGAAGTGACATCACACACCATTTGATTCTTACTTTCACTTACACAAATATGCTTATGCATACACAGACATTCACACATAAACACACTCTCTCACACACAAACCCATTCTCACGTGCAAGCATGCACACAAAATACATTGAAAAGCATTTTTACTTACCTAAGCTGCCAGCGAGGGTCATGTTCCAGCCAAATTAACTCTCTTCTTTATTACATTGTTAGTAAATATTGTATTACACTCTCAAAAATGTTTAAAAAACTTGCCCAATAACAAGGAAAAGGGAGCCCCAACCAACGTCCTTAAGGACGAGCTGCCCCTGTATTCCTGACACTGATTTTGACACCTCTGAGGCCAGGGGTCGCACATGAAGTGCCAAGAGTCACAAGGGGCAAGCTAGTGGTCGCACCTGCGACCCCTGGCGACCCCTAAATGACGTCCATGGCAGTAGGCCATACGTCAGTGGCCCTGAATTAGTATAGCAGTTGGCCGTACTTCAGTAAAGCAGTGGGCCATGGGCCTGGATAGTAGTGGGTCGTACCTCAGTTGGTGGCCACTACAATAGTATCAGTGAGCTGTATAGCTCTAGGGAGGTCTGGATTTAGAAGTCCCTTTAATCCTGCAGTTCTGTGACTCACACACAAATTAACTGGGTGTAGGGATGGGCGAGTCAACAAATTAACTTGTGGCTCTCAGGGCCTGACTGACCGTAGCGGGCACAGGGTGTTTCCCTGGTGGGCCGCCAGGGAGGTGGCCGGTTTTGGACCCCTGGGGGACCGTTTTATTACCAATGGCCGGTTTTGCAGCAGTATCGGCACCCTGTAACAAAAGCAGCTGCAGTGTTTCCCACACGCATGCCTCCACACCCACCCTCCCCCCCCTTGCGTCCTGTCCAGCATACCCAGTTCGGCCCTGTTGGCTCTTTAAGTCCAAGACGGTTGTGGGTTACACTGGATAACTTCCTAGGGGATCATGAGCCCCTATAGACTCTCCCTACCGTCGCACCCTCACTTGGGATCTGCCCAGTGCCACACCAAGTGGATAGCCCTTGGATGCCATGAGTAGCCACCCCTCCTCTGCCTCTCTTTCTATCTCTTGCTCTCTCTCCTTCTCCAATCAGCGGACCGTTACATGCAGTACAATCGTTCCCATGGATTCATAACTTCCAGCCCATCTAATTACAGTGCAAACCTTCGTGTTTTCTGTGTTTACCATGTTTTCACGTATACCATGCTTAACGTGCACCCTGTCGTGTTCACAAACTACTATCCATCTAACTGCTGTTCCTGGACAACTTATCCCATTTGGTAACCAACCTCCACTTCTCCCTTCCAAGCTACTCAGGCTGTAAGATCTCTCCAGTATTTTTTTTACTCAATCCTACAGAGTAATAAAGTAAAAGGGGGACTGCTGTAGCACAATATTTGCCTAAGATCACAGAGTTTGGTTGAGCGAGAATCCCAGGTTTCTGGTTTCACTTTGTACAAATCAGTCAATAAATGGGTATCTGTTGGTCTCTCCTTTTTACCTTAAATTATAATGATATGTTTTTAAGTTCCTGCCGGAAGGCAGAACAAAGGTTGTGGACAGAAACCATATGAAAGATCGACTTGTTTGGGGCTTACAAGAGGCACCTGACTCGAGTTCTAAGTTGGCTCCCCAACTTCTAATTCAGTGTCACAGAAAATCTTTCAAACATGCAACGTAAACTAGGGCATTTGTTTAAATAAGAGAATTATTTCCTTTGGTTGTATTCACGTAATTCTGCACACTTTCCACTTCCTTCCAGTCGCCCCGGTCATCGGTGTCAGCGCGGCTGCCATGAATGTGATCGAAGGCCAACAACTGACGCTACCGTGCCTCCTCTTGGCGGGAAACCCTCTGCCGGAGCGCCGCTGGATCAAGAACAACGTAGCGGTAAGACGTGGCGATTGCGTACCCCGGGGGCCTGTCTGAAGGGCCGCACCACTGACTGTCGGTATCAGTGGGCGAAGCATGAACTCCAGTTCCTGTCACACTGTTACTTTGTGTCCGTTCTCTGTTTCTGAATCAATGTGTGTAGGCATTAGTATTTTTTTATTCAGCGGACACAAAATTATTAGCAGGGCTTTAAGTGGGATGAAAAAACTGTGGGGGGTGTCTCTTAAGGGCATGGCATTAAAACATGTAAGCAAAAAATCTGTGTTTAGCATAGTGCGCCCCAGGCTGATATATTGCTGCTTCTGTCATTGCATCCAGATGTATAATGCAACAAGTAACATTACACCTACCTACTACAAGCCAGGATTACTGGGTTTGTCAGTGATTGTTACATAGGATGAATAAGCAACAAATATGGATTTGTTGTGTAACATGTTGAAAATGCTGCAGTTGGGAGGGAGGGGCGAGGGAGGGTAGCAGACTACAAACCAAAAACTGTGTGTAAAAGGCCGCTTTATTGAAACAGGTGCACATAACATTATTAATCCTTGGCAACAGCCCTACAAAACTAATCCTTACTAATCAAACCGTTTACCTAACCCCGGACCCCACCCCCGCCCCTAAACATTTCCTTGAACCCGCCCCCACCCATACATTACAATATTACAAACAATACAAAGAAATGTATAAGGTATAACCCTATAAATTCCACAAACCTGTTAAACAACCCCCCTGCCTGCTTCTTTACCACTGTCAATCACCCCCACCTGCAACTGAAATAAAACGTGTTCTGCCTACCCCTACCTGTCGATAACCCAAACTCCAACAATGATCCACAAACCTCTGCCAACCCTGGCAAACTTCTACTAACCCCCGCACAGCACCTGTTCCAAGCGACAATACATAGCCAACAGCCCTTACTCACCTGTTCGAAAAAAGCCACCTCGAAAAACTAAAAAAGAGAAAAAGGATACCCAAAAAACCATAAAAAATTGGGAGGGAGGGAGGGAAGGGAAAAAACTGCACTAAGCTATAAGCTCCCAGCCACCAGGTCACCAAACCTAAAATGGTGGCTGGGAGCGGGAGCCCAAAGTATTTATAATTGGGCTCCCATTGGGCACAACTCAAAAGAAGCCCAAAACAAAATGCCCGAAATTGTGGATGAGTCCAACCCCCGCACTCCGTCCCTCCCAAACTGCCTGGCGGGGTGACCTCCCTGCAGTCGTCTAGCCCCCCAAGCTCCCCTTGGGAGGGAGGGGCGAGGAGGGGGTAGCAGACCACAGACCACAGACCAAAAACTGTGTGTTAAAGGCCGCTTTATTGAAACAGGTGCACATAACATTATAAATCCTTGGCAACAGCCTTACAAAACGAATCCTCACTAATCAAACCGTTTACCTAACCCCAAACCCCACCCCCGCCCCTAAACATTTCCTTGAACCTGCCCCCACCCATACATTACAACATTACAAACAATACATAGAAATGCATAACGTATAACCCTATAAATTCCACTAATCCGTTAAACAGCCCCCCCTGCCTGCCTGTCAATCACCCCCACCTGTAACTGAAATAAAAATTGTTCTGCCTACCCCTACCTGTCGATAAGCCAAACCAAAAATTTATCAACAAACCTCTGCCAAACCTGGCAAACTTCCTCTAACCCCCGCCACCCAGAAAGCCGGGGGGGAGGAAACTACCCCCCCCTTCCAACCCCACCAACTAGGGCAACTCTTCATCAACTAAGCGGGGTGAATTTGGACATTCAGGCTTCTTGACAATACTTCCCTAGTCACCAGTAAGTAAAGGTCCATACCAAGCTTAGATAAATGTACCCCGTCATCCCTGAAGAATTCCACTGCTTCAAAACAAATCTCTTGGTGCGCCATACTTCCAAAACCTAAGCTGTGACAAAACCAAGAAATCTCAGTGTTCACCTTCCTACTTGCCTTGTCAATGCCCCCTAGGCTTCACAGCACCCCTCCAGACCATACGCGGAACCAAGTGAACTGATCTGGGGTTTTTAGAAGATTCAGATATCAGGGGCGCACTGCCTCAATTTCTACGTTACGGTGTGTGGTATGGATGATTGTTGTGTAGTGCGTGAAGAGCAGGCGGAAAACACCCTTAACCGTCTGAAAAAGTCAAAGACTCAACAACATTACAGAGCTGTGCTCTCGCAACTACATTAAGGTGTCACAGAAAAAAAGTACAATGACCAATGTGATTCAATGAACAGAAGCAGATTCTTTCGTGTGTTTCTTGTCACAGCAAGATGATGGTTTATTTGTATCCAGACTTGAGGAATATCACAGTTAGCTAATCACATTGGTCATTGTACTTTTTTTCTGTGACACCTTAATGTAGTTGCGAGAGCACAGCTCTGTCATACGCGGAACCAACTTCCTCCCAAAAACGTGGCACTCGGACCAACTTTCCTTTAACGCAGCCAAGTCCCTCTTCATTGCCCTCAACAAAACCACCCCATTCACCCTGCAAAGGTCGTTTTCACCAAGGTGAATCAGCAGCACATCCAGGCACTAACCCCTTACCAACCACTTATTCAGGCTAGGTATCAACTCCCTCCAAAGCATCCCACCTTTACTCTTTCAAACGATTCTGAAAAAATTCTCATTGAACCCCAACAATGCCCCAAAATAACTCTGACATGCTTGCACTTGAGCCCGTTTGACGAACGAATGCCCCACTATCCATATGGCCAATTCCTTTGCTTGGGGCCCGGCCACTGAACCTGCAATGAGAGAAAAAAGAATGAGACTCACACCAAGGAGGATGACGCATGCGCCTCCTCTGCATTTCTCCTCAAGTAGCGCTGAAAACAGTCTGATGACCAGCACCCCAGCTGCATTATATCCTCACGGGACCAACCCCTGTTTGTCTCTGTTTCCACCCCAATCCTGTAAGAATGCATCCCATACCGCGCCCCATCCAACCCAAGACTATGCAACACCTTCCGCAACACCATACGCAAATGATAGTCTGTCACCTTGGTCCCATTATTATGCCAGAACACCAAATCATCCTGCCACCTCCCCCAACGCCGGGCCCAATGCACCGGGCACGTAGATACCGGGAAGGCTGCTTCCAACCAAACCCCCCTCCCTAGACCTCTCTGGTCCGTTTTGTAATTGGCCAGCCAGATATGTAGCCCTCTCCCCTCAACCCGCACATCTCGCCAGCGCACGCCCTTTTTGGCCTTGTTGTCTAGGAGCTAGGAGACTCTAAATGCCCCAAAAAAACATCCACACCATTAACGTGGAGAACAAACAAGCCTCAAAATCATCCCTGCAGACTGCGGGTAACGTCTTCAGCAATTGTGCCAGCGTCTGCCAGGAAAGGGGGCTGCGGGCCATACACTCCCCACCTCCCTCCCTAGCTCAGCCCTCAAGCATCCTCATGCCCACTTTCCCTGCGGTAGGGATGTAACTCCACAGGAGTTTCCCCATAAAAGCAATACCCGCCAACTTCCAGGCGATGGTCACTCTGGACAGGCATCTCTCAGTGAGGTCTAGGATAAACTGAATCACATCCTCTGTCCTACCCCAGACTTCCTCCCGCCTACAGGCACCCGAAGCTAGAAAATCCCTCCAAGCCAGCTCGTACGGCACCCAAGTGGACGCTGACAAAGAACCTACCACCTACTGTAGCACCCTACGCTGCCTACATACCAAAGATGCTCCGGCATTGGGGTCGGTGTCCTGTCCGCCTCCTTGGCCATCCCATGGAATCCCCCCCACTGTGAAAGAGACAAAGCATCAGCTCTGTCATTGTCCACGCCAGGTATGTGCAATGCCCGAAACGCAATGTCATGCCTGAGGCAACCTATCATAAAAACTCGCAGCATCTTCAAAATCTGCTCATCCCTTGCGGACTGCCTATTGATGATCTTAACCACTGCCATGTTATCCACTCCAAACAAGACCCTCTTATGCGCCAGCTCCTCACCCCACAACTTCAGTGCCACCAAGAACGGGAAAAGTTCCAGACATGCAATGCTCCTCCCCCCATACTTCCATTGTGGGGGCTACTTTTCAGCAAACCACTTGCCCTGCTAATATAGGCCAAAACCGTCACTGCCTTCTGCATCAGAAAAAATCCTCCTCCCTGACCAAAGGGACTCCATTGAACGAGTATAGAAAAACTGACCACACACGTAAGTCCTCCTTCACCCCAGCCGACAGGCGGACATGGTGGTGGGGCAAGTGTTGACCTGCCAGTGCCCGCCCCAGTCGTCTACAAAAAGTCCTCCCCGACCTGACCACCCTGCAGGCAAAGTTAAGGTGACCAAGCAACACCTGAATGTCCTTCACTGTCACTTTCTGCTTTGACAACATTCTTTCCAACAAGTCCAACATGTTCACTTTTTTATCATCTGGCAAGCGAGCCTGCATTGCCACAAAATCAATTTCAATTTCCAAAAAAGACAGAGCCGCGTAGGGTCCCATTGTCTTTTCGGGCGCCAGCGGTACTCCCAGTTGCTCCATGAGCTCATGGATAGTGTCCAGAGCTACCTGGCATTCCGTGGAGCCCGGGAAACCGACAAAAACAGAAATCGTCCAAGTAGTGTGTAACCAACGTGTGCCCTGTGCGCCGCGTAAAGTACCACTGCAAGAAAGTGCTAAAACATTCGAATAAAGCGCATGCCATTGAGCAACCCATCGGTAATGCTTTGTCCACGTACCATTTACCTTCTAAATGGATACCCAGAAGATCCCAATCCTCTGGATGGACTGGAAGCAACTGAAATGCCGATTTTATATCGCATTTTGCCATCTCTGTAGCCGCGCCCGCGGTCACAACTAGTGACATGGCCGCGTCAACTGAGGAATAGGAGACTGAGGCCGCCTCCTCATCAATGAAATCATTTACTGAAGATCCCTCTGGCCATGAAAGGTGCTGAATCAGTCTGTATTGTCCCTGCTCCATTTTGGGTACCACCCCAACCGGCGAGATAATCAAATTCTCTGTTGGCCAGTCACCAAATGGGCCTGCCATTCTCCCTTCCCTTACCTTCAAGTCCAATTTTTCCTGCACCACTAACCTGTGTTCTGCCGCAGATTTCAAGTTATCCGCCCAGCGCCTCTGCCGTCGCCCATTGTAGCCCAAATGAAACCCCCTCCCTGGAACCCTTCCAAAAGCACCTGTTTTGCCCCCAAATCCCTATACCCCTGCAGGGACTCACTCAGCTTTGCTAGCTTAACTTCCGTAGGAACTTTTGGGCCCAGTACCATGAGGACCCTTACCCCCTCTGCCTCCCTGAAACTGCTGGGCAGGACCGGATGTGCTGGCACCCGACTGTTGCCATTGCTGCCCTCCCTGTGGTTTGACACCCCAACAGTTAACAAGGGGAACACTTGTGCCGGAATCTGCAGTACTCCCTCGTGCATAGGCCTTTATTAAACTCCCAGCACGCTCCGGTCCCAGTTTGTGTAGTGGCTGCTGCTCCCACCCCTCCCCTGGTGGGCTTACCCTGAAAGGGCCGTTATACCAAAGGCAAGCCGCTAGCTGTAAAAATAGTCATACCCCCTGCTGATGCCCCCATCGTATGCTGCCATAAATCAGTTTCCAACTCTCCCCACTTCGCCTCGGGGTCCCAAGCCATACGGGCCCGTAACTCCTTGTCATATTGGGTCCATGCATATCCCCCCTCCCCCAATGATCTGCACCTTGCGAATGACGTCCATGTACTTACAAATGGCCACGCAGCGCTCAGGGAACTTTTCACAGTGAACGCTGGCGTAAATCAAAAATGCTGCTGTCCAATTTTCTATGGTTAACGGCACTTTAGGCCACTTGGCCAACTCATATTCCTCTTCTTTCGAACCTTCCTTAGCCCGCACCTCCCTGTAGAGTACTTTCAACATTTCAACGTATTCTCCTTTCCAATTATGCTCCTTGGTTGCCAGCATCAAATGATCACCCAAAGGCTTCGTCACGCCCATATAGGGCAGTTTCTTAATTTTTAACTCTTTACTCTCCAGCGGCTCCTTGCCCCTTCTGCTGCCTCTGTATTCGTCTCACACTCTACTTTAGCTCTCTGCGCAACAACCCCATCTCCCGTTCCTATCCCCATATCCTTCACATATTTACCTCCATGTAGTCTGCCTTCCAGCACCCCCCACTCTCCTCCCCCCCATCCCCACAGAGACCATTTTAGGTTTGGCCTGTGGTCTAATATTCTCACCTTGCTCTAAGGAGTGTGCCCGAGCGGACGCCGACCGCCGTGCCACTGGCTCTGCGTGATCCAGTATCCGAGGAGCCCTCACCGAGGGGCCGTGCTCTCTTCTGGATTCCACTGCCAAAGCCTTTTTGTGCTGCGCCGACGCTGGAGCCTGCAAAATACTAGTAGACACATGAGAGGGTCCCCCCCTCATTATCCCGCAATTCCCCTTCTTCGGGGCTATCCTCCTCATAATCCAAAACATTCGGCTTCTCAACCTGGAGGGCCACATTAGCGAAATCCACACCACGGGCCTTACCATACCCAGCATGCCATTCATTGGCCCTCACGGCCCGGCATGCACACCTTACGGGGGAGCCGACTGTACCCGCCGATACTCCCCCATGTGTTGACCTTTCTGAAAATCCATCCTCGCAGGCATGGCTGACCACCTTACTCTGCTTGTCGTTGGGGTCAGCGAGGTCGCTCCGGACCTTCGTGCGCTGCCCGCGCTGGGATCCCCTGCCGGTACAGAATGCGCCGGCCAAGGCTCCACCCTTCCTTCACCTCGCTGCAACTGAGCCATTCACCGCCCTACCGAGTCAGCTGCGCTGCGACACCCGGCGCCCTACAAAGAAAATGTTCGGACTGATGTGCTGGGCCCCTCAAGTATATCCCATGCCTTCAGCCGGCCCGGGGAGCCATTCCCAGCCCGCCTCCCTTTGTCCTGCCCTACCTGCCAGGAACCGACTGACCTATCTGGAGGAGGGGGGGAATCCCCCTTCTTCCTCCCTGCTCCATTCCAACATTGCCTGAACTACCGCTGAAGCCGACACCCATACCCGGCACCTCCCGAGGCCACCCCCCCATTCGGTGCCCACCTGGCTTGTGAGCACCCACCCCCCGCCCCTGAGACCACTGAAGGTCCTGCTGCTCCCTTACACCGCGACCCCTGACCCCCTCAGACCATGAAGGAAAAATGTCCAAGCCCTCCCAGGCCGGGCCTCCTCCTACCGGATCCTAATCTACACGCATCTCAGCCTCTGATCCCCATCCCCCTCCCCCGGCCCCAACCCCCTACAGCAGATCCCCCTCCATAGCATGGGGGCCCCCGCACCTCCAGCTTGGGGGTGGGGTTACAGGCCAACCCCAGAAACCCCACCGCCCTCTGCTGGCTGCCCCAGCCGCCTACCTGTGCCCACTCCCCCTCCCCAAGTGAGCTGACTCCCCCCTCACAGAATATGGAGGGGAGAAAAGCAAACGGCTAGATATAGAGCCTGACACGCCCCCCTCCTCTAGAGCTCCATGCTCCATACCGCCATTTGACCCAAAGAGAAAAAAAGCTGCATTATCAGAAACTCCAAGGGCTGGCTCCGCAGGCACAGAACTGCCTTCCACCTCCTCAGAATGGGAAACAGCCTTATTGACGAAGCCTTTACAATGACTTACCTGAACAACGAATCCAAAACAACGACCTTTCTATGAACCACTACATCATTAACCACGACTTACACGAACAACGAATTTCCTAAACCACGAATAAAACGACCTCCCAACTGCCCAATAGATGGCAATATTGTTATGTTTATTTTTGTTATTATTTTTCGTAACTATGAGAATTCCGAACGAAACGCTGGAGCCTGGTGCATTCTGACAAGCATACCAAAAGAAAAAGAAATTTAAGGAAAAGCCTTTCCCCTAAGAGTGACAATGACAGAGCAAATGAAATTGAAACAAAAGCAGTAGGTTGTACGAAGTCGGCACCGTCAACACTGGACGTAGAAATCTGGGGAACATAAGAAAAATGAAAACAAACACATTTTTTGCACCATCATCTCCTTCCTCCTGAAACGCGTTAGATTTGTATGCCCTAATGCACTGCCTGTTCTCTCCCACACATTATCATTAATAACATATATGTCTTTAGAGTCGCTACAGAGAAAATATGAAATCTCAGGACCATGTCTCCTCGAAAACAAATATATGCAACATATGTGTATTTATTTAAATACATGGAGTTGAAAATCTCTGCTTTGGCTTCTATGCGGACGCTGGGGTATGTTCAAAGGGGCAGATTTATGATAACTGGCGCATCCCCAGGGATGCGCCAGTTATTTTGCGCCGCTGCTCCGCCACCCATGGTGCGCCGCATTTACAATGCGGCGCACCATGGGGCAAAAACGGCACAGATGCGTGACGCATCTTTGCCGTAAAGGTGGCACATTGCTGAAGTTGCGTCGCAAGCGCGATGCAGCTCCAGCAAGGCTCGGGGGTGCCCCATCTATACAATGCTGTGTCAAGACCTACGCCTGCTTCAAGCAGGCGCAGGGTTTTGACGGAGCATTGGCCTGAAAGTGACTGAGTGAAATCTTATAGATTTCACTCAGCCACTTTTGCGAGGCGCACCTGCCCCGGAACGCCCACCCTGCGCCGGAACGCCCACAAGTGGCGCAGGGCTTTACAACGTGACGCATCTGCCTAGATGCGTCACGTTGTAAATGGGTCGTAGGGATGCGCCACGTTTACGCCGCAGTTGCGTGACACAAACGTGGCGCATTCCCATCATAAATCTGCCCCTCTCTAAGCATCGCAATCTCCCAGGCAGACAACCCCGCAAAGAGGCTGGTTTCTCTGTTAAAGGACTCGCCCATGAAGAGAGCTACCCACCACGCTCGAGATTGTCAAAGGCTGTCTGCAAACAAAATCAGCCCCAAATCCGGGGAGAGATCGGCAACCAAAAATAGAACTAGGTGCGGGCATTTGATTTTCTGTCCCTTCTGTTTCCGAGCAAAAGGCGGCATTTAAGCGAGGCCATTAAATCCCTCTTTACACAGCGTTATTGTGTTCAAGCTGTTGTTTCTGGTGTAAGTCACTGGATGGTTTAGTTTATACATGATCTGTTAATGGTATAGTCAGGAAAGGAGCAAATAGAATAATATTCGTTGTTTAGGAAGTCGTTGTTAAGAATGTAGTGGTTTGGCAATGGTCGTGGTTTAGCATTTGTAGTTTAGGAATTCGTTGTTAAAGTAGTAGTTGTTAAATCATACATCCCCTCAGAATATAGAAGCCCTGTCCCCGCCTGGTACCGAGAAGAGTAAGCAAGGCCCTCCCCGCCCGCCTCCCAGCTGAGCAGACCTCCCGCAGAACGCGCTCGAGAGCGACGCGGACTCCTTGCTTGCCCGCCCGCCCGCCGCCAGGCACGATGCCCCAGCTCCAAGGGAGAGAGAGGCAGAGCGCTGCTTGCCGCCCCACCCTCCCCCACCCCAACGGGAGCAGAGCCTGACTTCTCCTCCGCAATTGAAGCCGGAACCAGCTCACGGATAGCCGTTATTAATACACCCGGCCCCTCCACCTCATTCCTGCCTGCATGCACAGGTCCAGCCATCTCCCCTGACCCCTCTCCCCCACTGGGATGCAACAACAGATTCGAGGCTGCCTTTTTCATGCGCAAGCGGCCCCGCTCCCTTACCGGAGATGTCCTCCGATGTTTGGGCGACTGACATGCGGACACGGCCGCCGCTATGCCCGCCGAGGCCTGTCGCGCGGGGCGCACCGGACCCCCACCTCGCCAATCACAAGGTCCACCTGGCCCGCTTCGCTCAGGAGCCGGAGGACCTCGAGAACGCTGTAATCTTTGCTCGCCATAACGCAAAATGCAAAAGGCACTAATAAACTACTCTAACTACTCACAAGAAAAAACTGCACCAAGCTGTAAGCTCCCAGCCACCAGGTCACCAATTTAAAATGGGGGCTGGGAGCGGGAGCCCAAAGTATTCATAACTGGGCTCCCATTGGGCTACAACTCAAAGGAAGCCCAAAACAAAAAGCCCGAAATTGTGGATGAGCCCACCGCCCCCTTCCTCCACTCCTCCCAAATTGCCCGGGGGGGGGGGGGGGGGGGGGGGGAACCTCCCTGCAGTCGTCTACCCCCCCCAAGCCACCCTTCTGACATGCTGAGACTGTGAAAGAACTATAGCGAGTCTCTGAAGTTACATCAACGGCAGTGAAGGGTGGTACTGCTGCAGAGTTAATATTTTGTCACCCTGAGGTTGAGGGCAAAAATGGAGAGCCCGATAGGGACCCGTCTCAGCATCTGCGTTTTAGAACTGCCCCAGTGCTGAGCACCGGCAAGACCCGCCCCACATAAAGCCCTGATAGGATTAAATATTGCACGACCTTTCACAGGAACATAGGCTCTTTCTTCCCCAGGAAGCCAAAACCCTTCGAAAATAATTCACAATGCCACAGTGCGACAAAGACTTGGCATGTTAACAACATAAAATGTTTAAGTGTTTTAACTTCACATTTTCGGTATTTAGTTTCGGGTGTCTGTTTTTTTTATCTATTATGACGGCATACCTATATACATCTTTTAAATACACGATGTATGTCGACAGTGCAAGTTTCCTTCAAGCGGCCACGCATCTGAAGTTCATGGAGTCTTTACTTCACAGACTGCCATCGGCTCGGTCTATATCTTGTCCTTTACACCCGTGAATCTCTCCCAAGCACGGCCGTGGCTACCTTTGGTACATCAGGTGCAGTGGCATTGGGCCCCAGAGTTGCCAACAACAAACTTCCATAAACAAAGCCCAACTCTGACAAGTACGCCTTAGAAGAGGTAAAACCCCAAGCAGCGTCATGTGTTTCTTGTCTCCCAGGAATAGTTTTTGGGCGTATCTCCAATAGGGTGCTTTGAGGGTCATATCTGCGAGAGGTGGTGAAGAAAGATTCACTAATTGCCCTCTCTGCACAAATGGAACAAGATTGCTTGGACTGGAACTGTGGCATTAACAGTTCAGACATCAGGGTAGAGAGGCCATATTCAGGACACTGCTGGTGGCCATGTCAGGCGAGAATGGCTCTTCTTCCCGGATCTCATTTCTAGCACTCTGGCAAAGAAGAAAACTCTGCTGGTCATCAAGGAAGACATGCTTTCAAAGGGGCTCACTGGCTAAGTGGGATTTTTTGTGAAGCTCTGGGTGGAACAGTAGGGGAAGACATTCACATTATTTTCAGGAAGGTTGTACTAATCCTCTTCTAGAAGGAGCGTGTGTGTTGATCATCACAGTGCTGGGGGAACAATGAATAGATTAATTGAAATTAATGCTCCAGGCTTAAATTTTGCTGTGTTAACAAATATTATTACTCTTCTGGTGGACTCATTTCTGGCTTTATTTTCTTTGCAAGGTTGCTATTCAATAGAAATGCTAATTACACGGCTGTGGTGCAGCCGTACGAAAGCATGCAGAGCGCAAACCCTTCTGCTGCATCTTCAAAACATTAAGGTAGCAGGCAAGCAGGTACACACATCTTTCTATCCTATCTTTGGGGAGCCACACTACACAGAATACATATTGGAAGATCTTGAGTTTATTAACTACACCAACAATCCTACCTCCCGACAGTCAGATATGCACACACACACACACACACAACCACACACATGTGTGCGCACACACACAGATGCACGAGCACGCACACACACACATATCCTATAATGCAAACCACTCATACCACAGTACGCCAGATCTTTTGCATGGCATGTTCTGAAGCCCAGCTTCTCACGTTGACCTATCTTTGGACTTCCATCACCTTTGGTATCACCATATTCACCCTAGCCGCGGCCTGTGCAGGTAAGAGCGATGGGGCGGTGCGGCCGTGTGGGGAGGGTATTTCGACAGACGACATAGAGGGAAAATGTATTATTTATTTAATCTCCCCTTTTGGTCGTCTGTCGAATCCCCCCTACCCGGCCCCACCGCTCTTACCTGCACAGGCCAACTGACCCTGATTCTAGTAGCTCCCCCTTTCATTTAACCATCCTAGACAGGCTCATCAATGAAATAGCTTTTCAAAAGTACTGTACCTGCCTTCTTGATCTCTTCTACCTCGTCTGCATATTCCTCTTGTTTATGACAGAAATCTGGTTATCCGATTACAGATGTTCCAAGGTGCACAGCGCCACGTCTCACTCCTTGAAATTGCTCTGGGAGCCTACCAACAGGGCAAGTGGGGATGGAGATTATCATTAACAAGCAGAATTACACTCCTCAGACTTAAGCTCCTTTTATACCACTGACTGCGAGTGGTCTTTCCTCCGTCTTTTGCTTATCCACCATCCTCCAGGTAAAGCCCTCTGCTGCCTCCATAAGTGACTCATTTGCCAGCATAGCCCTGGATCACCTTTGGGGGACATCAGCAAATAGGTGAATTAACCCACTAGACCTGTTCCTACACATCACTGCCAACTGGAAACCCTCTGGGTAACCAACTGATTAAAGGACCAGACAGTCTGCAGGTCACACACACAGCATCATGTTTAGTGCCACTTAAATAGAGTTAATGGTACTTCCTAATCTTCTGGCCTGTGCAGGCCACTCGGAGTTTCTTTTACTGTGTGGGAGCAGACCCTCATACTCTTGCCCCTAGCAAATGCTCTCTAAAACTCATCTGTTCCTGGAAATATATTGATATTAATGCTCTCACCTTCTTCCATAACCTCACTGCTTTCCCGTCTCTAAATTTCCGCTTTCCCGTCTCTAAATTTGAAGGATGTCAGGAGCATCTCAGCTGTAACTATACCTGACCTTCTAAAGCATTAAAGCAGCACCTCTTGAAATCTGTGTTATCTTTAGGCAAAAGGACAGGGAGTTTCCTGTGACCTGAGATGTATAGCAGAGTTCAGAATCATTTGCAAAAGCTGATATCCGTGTGCTATCTACAACCCTACAGAAACTGATCTTCCAGTTCGCTACGAAATATTATAGCAGTACTGTTAGAAAGACAAAGAAACTCCACTAGTTAAGTAAAATCTTGCTCCCTGGTTCTCAGAAAGAGTTCTTTCACATCCTCTGTGAATTCAGAAACCCCAAGGCCTTCACATGATTTAGTGTATTAGCATCAAAGGAAAGCATTAAAGGAGAAGCAATGAGTGTAGAATGAGCAGGTGCACCCAATTTGGATAGTGACGACACTCTTGTGTTCAAGGTTGATATATGAAGTGAAATATATGGTTTTGGCATATACTAGAGGACGCCCTTTTGACAAGCAATCTTTCACATGCACATGCTAATCACACTATGACTATAAGTGGGGCTGCTTCGGTGATACAGAGGCTAAACGACCAACAGCAACAACCATCTGCAGGGGAACCACAGTATAGGACTGATAGAGCGGGAAGAAGGGATGGTGTCCCAAATAGCACATTTTATGCTAATAGTGACCACCAAATTAATAAAACACCCTCCTTATACTCTATACAAGTTATTCAAATACATATCCACAACAAGTATTAAACGCCCGCAGATCCACAAATTGATAAAGGGATCCGGAGGCAGTATAAACTCCAACATACAACGGAGTATAAGAAATCTTGAAATCTTGGTTTTATGTTCGAGAATCTGTCCTGAAGAATGTGTTTATATTGGAAAAAACCGAAACGCCGCGTCGACTTTTGTTCTTTTGATTCTTGTTTTATAAATGTTATAATATTTTGTATTGATTGTTAATTACTGTGAATTGTGTTTATCCATGATTTCAATGTATTAAAAATACCAAACTGTCTACACAGCTGTATTAAATAAAAATATGTATATGCTTTTTTAACTAAACTCTTGACAACAGCCTCATTTGTTGCATTGTATAAATTGTATTGGCCTTGCATAAACTCTTGTCCTTTGTTAATACCAGTATTAGTTGCCTCTCCCGTAACTGGCCTAATGATAGTAGGTACATATGCCCTAAACTCATGATACTTTTTCATTAAACGTATTGTGATTTTGATCATATAAGATAGCTCATTGCTTGTACTGTGGGACACCCTTTGTTTTTCTTCTACATTCCAATTATATCCACCTATTATGTAACCTACCTGGCATACCTGACCTATCACAACTGCCTAGCATCCCTACCAAGACTACCTACCATACTTATACCTACCCTACTTAACCTAACCCTCCATACTTGCCGTAATTAGTATTCCATGTCTACTGTGCTTGGATTGTATTGCTTTGTAATTGCATTTATATAGCGCTTACTACCCCTGAGGAGGCATCAAAGCGCTTTCTTGGCGAGTAACACGCTACCCCGGAACCCATAAAGGGTTAGTGTTGAATTAGTATAGTGAAATATGAAAGTAATTTGAGTGGTGGATATGTTAGTCAGTTATTTGGATTGAGAAGGATAGTGGAGGGATAGAAGAGTGAAAAGGTTTGCATATATATAGCGCTTGTTACCCCTGATGGGGTGTTGAAGCGCTTTTTTGGCGAGTACCACGCTACTCCGGAACCCATAAAGGATTAGTGGTGAATTAGTGTAGTGAAATATGAAATTTGAGAAGTGGACATTTTAGTCTGTTCTTTTGATTGAAAAGGATGGTGAAGGTATAGAAGAGTGAAGGATTTACACTTTTTTTGGGAGGTCATAGCAGTAGTAGGAGGCTTGGGGTGAGCAAAAAGGGATGTGGAGGCTAAGAGTTTAGAAAGTCTTGTTTTGGGGCATCGGTATAGTAAAAGAGGTGTCAGATGGTGCAAGGAGGGGTAGAGTAGAGGGAGTCTAGAAAGGGCTATTTTGGAGATCATAGTAATGGTACGGTGTTTGGGATGAATGAGAGCGTGGATGTAGAGGATATATTGATAGAGGTATAGGCTGAGAAATAGGGTAGTATATTGGAAATAGTAGTAGAAAGAGGTTTGAGATGAGTCAGAGAGTTGAGGTAGAAGATATATGGAGAGAGGTAAAGGGCGAGAAATAAGGTAGTGCATTGGATATGCTGAATTAGAAGAAAGTAATAAATATATAGATCCATGAGTACATGAAAGCATATAGACGCGTTAAGGAAGTAAGTATATGTAGATTAAAGATATTGATGGAAATATAGGGTGAAAAATAGGGTAGTGCATCGAATATGCTTTTTTTTTAAGATGCCTAACTATCTTACCTATCATATCTTTCATACCTACCATACCAAACCAAAAACGCATACTCTACGTACCAAAACTATGTAACATACCTACTTACCTACCATCTATTCCCAACATCTACCATACATTCCATGCCTGTGATACCTACCTACCATACCTAACCTCTCCTAACTAATCTAACACACATAACCTGCCCTAGCTATCCAGCATACCTAGCAGACCTAAATATCATATCTACTTTTCTACCATACCTACGTACTTACCGAACCTACTTACCCGCCATATATGTAATGGTCTGTGGTGGGGGATTTTATAGGGCTTGTACATCGAAGCCTCTTGCTGCTAGCGAATAACCAATAAACGGAAGACTTAAAGAGTTGTTGCACACTTCATTAATTTTCTTAATTGTAGCAGATCGACTTGAGAATGTACTTGAAAAGATTATGAGTTCCCAGTATTTGCTACAACTTTGGAAAATGCTCTATCAGTGTATGTAGCTTTTAGGAACAGTTAGAAGACAATGATGTGCAGAACGAAGGACATGAATAGAAATGTACCAAGAGAGTGTCAGGGTCAGAAAGTCTTGTGAGTTTTTATGTATGGCCTTGTGGTCAATGACCATGGCTTTAAAAAGCCTTCAACTTTTAATTAAACCATTTTTTACACCAAATACTAAATCTTTTGTTTACATTAGCTTAATCCTTGTAATTTCCGGGATTTCAGGTTACGATTATTACATGAAATGCCCGAGATGATGCCAATATGCCACATCACATATTTGAGATTTCCTTGGGTAAAAAGAAGCATGGGAAGAATGCAAACAAACCAAATGCTAGCAGACATTGTTCAAGTCATGTGCAATTTTTAAAGTATTCTTTTTAGCACAAAATGCACCCTCCGGTCCAGAAAGGATACAAGAACACATTTAGCTCTAAACAATAGTGCGAAATGCCGGACCAGCACCTTGCATAACAATGCGTAATTTCATGTAATTTTGGAGAATTTAGCGTAATTTCTGCCAGGACATTTTGCACGTTTCTCGCAGGAGTACTTGTAAAAGGCGACAGTGGAGCCCTTTGAACATTGGTGAAATGTCAGCATAGTTAGTAGACTAGTCATATGTCTGGAAGATGCATTTTTAACCGGGCAAAGCTTGTACAGAGGAGTACTGAGGTAGCTCGGACTGCCACATTACATTGGACTAGTGCATTGACAACTGGGAAAAGAAAGAGCCATATTAACTTTTTAAGTTTCCAGTCAGAAGCAAGTCACCGCTGCCTTTGCAATCTGGGTTTTCAGAGGAGAGCAGAATCAATATGTATGCCCAGATTACTGCCAGAAGACACAGGAGATGGTATAGGACCCATCAAATCAGGCCAGTTCAAGGTTTTTCTACATAAAATATCGTAAATATGGCTAAGGTCTCTTGTATGAATTCAGTTTTAGAAAACTATTGACTATCCACCAGTGAATAAGAGATAAATAATTTGGGCCTTATTCACAAAGGTACATTTACTTGTGTAGGTTTACTCGCATGTAAATTTACTCTTGCACCTAGGTATAAATCAACACGTTTTTGCTACTCTGCTACTCACCATTTCTCATGTAGATTGAATTTAATTTCATTTAATTAATTTGTAAAATGCATGGCTACTTCAATGGAGCTTCACAGCGCTGCTGATTTACACCTAAGTGTAGGCTTACATGTCTCCATCCTCTGAAACCAGAGGGTGAAGACATCTACGAGTCGAGTGTTAAGTTAGTACTAGTGACTTTTCAGTAGTAGGCAGTGATCTCCACCATTGGGGCAGAGATCTCCGGGTGGTAAAGTAGAGGCAAAAAAAGAAACTTTTTAAAAATACTTAAACAAATATCATGCATATTTTAATGTAAAAGAAAACATACATTGAAATAAAATTATTAACTAAAATAAATGTTTCAGCACATTAGTCATCAAATTAAATGTTAATTTGTGTATTTTAAAGTTGCAAGACCCACTGCTTTTGCCATTGCTTGTCTATAAAGATGTGGACAGCACCCACATCATGCCACAAACACACATTTTAAGAATAGATAAAACTGAAAGGACAAACACTGTTGAAATAATATTAAAGCTCAACAATTTTATCTTGACCCATCATCCCTGCTTGCCTATTTCTTATCTGATGGGTGGACCCCGAGCCTTCTAATAGAGAACTTCAACATTATTTCCGATCTAATGGGAAAAGAGCTAGAAAAACATTTAGGGCCTTATGTATCATGCCCAAATGCGTTCGCAAACGCTGAAATTCGCAGAATTTCGGCTTTTGCGAATGCATTTTCGCAAAATGGTATGTATCACACAAATCTGCATGCAAAATAAGGAATCGCGATTCCTTATTTTGGGATTGCATTTAAGGAATCGCAAATTTTGCGATTCCTTAAATGCAATGTAAGAAGCCAAAAAAAAATTCTAAATGGCCTTAAGGAATTGCAAATCACTACCAACTTCTAGTTGGTGGTAAGTTGCGAATTCCTTGAAAAATGCACATTTTTGCATTTTTCAAAGTGCCATGTGACGCACATACATGCCCATGTGCACCTATGCTTATTTCAGGGGTGCAACAGGGTGTCCTTTGGACACCCCTGCACCCTTGAAATTATTCTCAATTTGCGATTAGCAAATTGCGAATCGCAAATTGAGAAAAAAATCCCATTCCTTCCTATGGGCCTCCTGGCCCATAGAAATGAATGGGAAAGTATTCCTTAATTGCGAATTCGCAATTAAGGAATATCAAGAAATCACAAAAAAATTGCGATTTTCTTGATACATACCAATTTGCGATTCTGAAATAGCGATTTCTTAAAAATCGCTAATACAGAATCGCAAATTGGTTCCTTGATACATATGGCCCTTGAACACCTAAGGCCTGATTCACATAGGTGAACTTAGACCTGAAGTCTAACTTTAGGCTTCAGTATAACTTTAGACCTAAAGTCTAACTTTACACCTAAAGTCTACGTTTAGACCTAAAGTCTAACTTTAGACCGTAGACCTGAAGTCTAAATTTAGACCTAAAGTTTAACTTTAGACCTGAAGTCTAAGGGCCTGAGTCACTAAAGTCTAACTTCAGGCTTCAGGCCTAAAATTCAGGTCTAAACTTAGACTTCAGGTATGAATTTAGACAACAGGTCTAAAGTTAGCCCAAAAGTATTACTTTAGACCTGAAGTCTTTATTAAGACCTAAAGTCTAACTTTACACCTTAAGTCTGACTTTACACATGAAGTCAAACTATTCACCTGATTTATACCTGAAGTTTAAGTGTAGACCTAAAGTCAATACTGTACTACTTTTTGGTATTCACAAAGGTAAGTAACATGTAGTAACTTATCTTTGCAAATACCAAAAATTAGTAAAGTTAGGCGTTTGGTCTAAGTTAGACTTTAGGTCTAAACTTAAACTTCAGACCTAAGTTTACCTTTGTGAATCAGGCTCCAAGTTTTCCTCTGCGCTGGTGAGCTTGGAAAGCATTGAACAGTTGCTTCTAGACAAGAGACCAAAACACCAGATGTTTCACAAATTTCCTCTTCTGTAACTTGATACTGTTAAGCACAGAAACTGACACATTGAGTATCAACTGTTGGAGTTTTTTATTGATAATTGATGATAAATTGCATCTGCAGGGGCGTAACGCAGACCACTGCAGCCCCTGAGGCGCAAGGGGCCGTAAACCCTTCAGGGGGCCCCCAACCAATTCAACCTAAGGTCAAATAATGTCTGTGATATATGTGAGACTCAGGGGCCCCTCATCACATTTTGCAAGGGGGGCCCCATTATTTTGCTTTATGCCACTATGCATCCCGCAGCTGTACCAGTAGCTCAGTTACTTGAGATCCCGCTGAAGAACCGTCTGAGTAACCGTCTGGTCAGTCATAGGTGTGACCACCAGCATAATTAACAAAGCAGATAAAATGTCTGCTATAAAATTGATTAATAATTCACTAACAGTGCATGCAAAATGTGCACAAATGTGTGTTCACTCGACTGCACGTTAATTTGCAATCATTTCTACATTCTGGACAAAAAAAAACGAAAAGTGAATTTTTGCACTAGTACTTACACATGAATATAAATTAGTGGCTAACAATGTTGGCACACTTAGTTTAACTTTTTTCATCATAACTATAGGCCTTCGTTACCAAGCATGCTTAGTGCTGTTAGCTGAAAAACTGCATATTATCAAGGGATTTATCTCCGCTTTTTTGGCTTTAAAAGCCATGAAAGCAGGGATAAAATTATCTCCCTATCAGAAACAGGGTGCTAACACGCAAATTCGCATGTTAGCACCCTTTTTCTCTACGCTTCCCCTTGCATCTCTAATGAGATGCAAAGGGGGCATTCCAGAGTAAAATAATAGGAGAAATGTTGTTAAGCGACATTTCTTCTATTATCAAGGATTTCGATAACCCTGTTAGTGATAAAAAAAAGCAGCGCTAACCGCGGTTAGCACTGCTTTTTTTACACCTGGTATTTTCCTGACTTACAAAAGTTTTGAGAAGGACTTGCACATCTTGGTGAATCCAAATATAACCTTATTTTTATGGTCTGTGGCGTGCTCCCAGGGATGAACGCTGTCTGTGCCAACCAGCGTGAATAACAGAAGACTACTACAAGGCTCCCCCACTTGGAGGAAGACTCCCCGGTGCACAGCGCTCGAGTGACTGCAAAGTCTTAATATTTGTACACAGTTCATCATAAATTTGAATCAGCAAAGTTGAGATATTCCACGTATTTAATCCAAACTCATTGATTTCATGAGTGAGTGTTTCATAAATGTTAGAAATATAGTTCACAAACAAGTTCCAACATGAGTCATCCATAATGAACGATCCCAATGCATTTCGGGCTCATCAGTAGCCCTTCCTCAGGGGAATGCTCTACAACATAAAGAAAGTATCAATCTGTCACTAAACCTTTCAAAATAATACCATGATGCGTAGTTAGATAAACCCGTGCTAGTGCAAAACATGCTATCTTACTAGAAACGTAACGAAGTGAATTAACCAAAAACGAGTGAAATCTATTTGCCAAATCAGGTAGTGAACGTGTATTAATAGCGCTAGAGAAGTTTACCCAAGGGTAAATGAAACAATTAATGCTGCGCGGCTCGCAAGACCCATGTGCGCATAACTCGACACGGCAGTGATCAGCATGCTAAACCCGCGCTGAACCAATGTTCGATGCAACTCACGTTGATGATCACATCAAAATAGACGCCCGGTCATAGGAACCTACACGAACGAAAGTGCACGTTAAGCGCTGCTGTTAGATGTGCCTAAGCGTTACTAAAGTCAGGATGGAATTCCTGTGTTACTTATAAATCTGGTGCTATCTGTAATGTTCGTTTGACATTTGTGATTTTCTTGTCATATATTCATCGATTTACCATGTTGCTCTTATCTTCAGTATTTTTGTTCATGTAGCATTTTGCAGAGTGTTATCAGTACATCACCATATACATTGTATTAAGTTTGCCATGTTTTGTGGTTTGAACATCATTCATCAAGTATTCACTAGATATGCCCTTTCCAAGATGGCGCTTGGTTTTCACTGTTTTTAGTCCTTTCTTTATGTTTAACCACCACCAGCGCGTTTACTAACTTCCTCCATACACTGGCGACTATTCACTTCGAGCCGGTTACCGTATGAGGGACACCGTACAGGTGGATAACCGTAAGTACCTCTACTGAGGACCGCTCAACTTTAGTAACGCTTAGGCACATCTAACAGCAGCGCTTAACGTGCACTTTCGTTCGTGTAGGTTCCTATGACCGGGCGTCTATTTTGATGTGATCATCAACATGAGTTGCATCGAACATTGGTTCAGCGCGGGTTTAGCATGCTGATCACTGCCGTGTCGAGTTATGCGCACATGGGTCTTGCGAGCCGCGCAGCATTAATTGTTTCATTCACCCTTGGGTAAACTTCTCTAGCGCTATTAATACACGTTCACTAGTATGATTTGGCAAATAGATTTCACTCGTTTTTGGTTAATTCACATCGTTACGTTTCTAGTAAGATAGCATGTTTTGCACTAGCACGGGTTTATCTAACTACGCATCATGGTATTATTTTGAAAGGTTTAGTGACAGATTGATACTTTCTTTATGTTGTAGAGCATTCCCCTGAGGAAGGGCTACTGATGAGCCCAAAATGCAATGGGATCGTTCATTTTGGATGACTCATGTTGGAACTTGTTTTTGAACTATATTTCTAACATTTATGAAACACTCACTCATGAAATCAATGAGTTTGGATTAAATACGTGGAATATCTCAACTTTGCTGATTCAAATTTATGATGAACTGTGTACAAATATTAAGACTTTGCAGTCACTCAAGCGCTGTGCACCGGGGAGTCTTCCTCCAAGTGGGGGGAGCCTTGTAGTAATTTTCCTGACTTAGCCATGATATCCTATGGAAGGTGGATATCATGGCTAAGTTTGTGAGCCCCTATCATCAAGCTAACGCCAAACTTCGAGAGATTATCATTGGTTTTCCAGCGATAATCTCTCATTTGGCAGTTAGGGCGAGGATTTTTATCACTTCTGAGATAAACCTTGCTAATAGCAAGTTATCTCTGCGATAATTTCCGGTGATACTTAGCGTTAAAAAATTCGTTGCTAAGCCTCGTTAGCGATAAATATCGCTAATCGTTGGTAATATGCCCTTTAGTCTGGTTAAAAGTCATCTTCATGTCATGGTCCCAGTTGAATTTTTGTGTAGTCATTATTAGCAGTCTGCCCGGCCACAGTGAACAGTGGTTATTTTTACTTCTGCCCCCATAGGCTTAACCCAAGTACAGAGAGTGCCTCCTCTGATAGAGCCCTCAAATTAAGGGCATGAGTTGTCACTGTTTATCCCCTAAAAGACTCTGAAATCCCAGACACCATATTCCCATCTACTTTATCCTTCTGCCAACCATAACAATCCATAACTTTGGTTCACTTGGTTCAATTAAGGTATTACATGTAAGACCAAGACTGGAGCATAGTGTCACTGATGATGTGGAGTTACCTATTAACCTTTGGATTTAGAAAAAATTATTCCTCTCTTCCTGAGAGCATCTCTCAGGGGAAGGGTCAAGAAAAACTGTAGGCAGCATTTTCAGGTGTAGATGGTGGGCAAAGGTGCCCATGGCTTTCCTATCTAAACTGACAGATGGTCTAGAAATGACGTACCCATGTCTCCACCATCTATCCCTGCACAATGTTGCAGATATGCATTTGCTGTCTTCTACAGTTTCTAAGCTATGCTACCAGTGTTATCAACCAGCCATGGAACAGAAAAAGAGCCTTTCATAAGAACAACAGAAGGCAGCCGAGAAATCAGGATTGGCGAGGTCAAGAAGATAATGTAATTCCAAATGCTCCCTATGTAAACATTCCTCACTGTCTTGGTAATGTTTTCAACATGGGGTTTCAAGTGATCATCAGTAATGAGGTGTCATTGATACTGTATCTCTTGAACATTACTCCATTTTGAGTGGCTAGCTATTCAGAATTAACTGTTTCTTGTAGCTTACTTCGATAGTCCTCTTTTTATGTTTTCTATATCGAATAGTCTGTTGGTCTAAAACGTGCCACCTTTGACAGTGCCTATTTGACTCTCGTCCAATATACTGTTGGATATAGAAAACATATGGTGCCTTTTAGTCAGGTTTGGGTAGAAGATGAATAAGTAAATATTGATCAAGTAATGCTTCTTTATTGGGTTATGCAACCCAAAGCAAGGCTAAATAAAATGATGGATTTAATAAAATGATGGATTTAATAGCTTAATCAACACAATTCTCAAACTAGAACTGTACATATGCATTTACTTTTAATAAAGAAAGCTAGAGCTTCCTTTAAGAGAAGAGTGAAGATCGACCCGACATTTCTAAGGCACCTCCCATGTAAAGACATTTAGATTAAAAAAAAGGGTTTGAAATGACGTGACCACAGTTTTTGTATATTGTATTCATAAAGATCTTTCTTCTTTAAGTGGCAGTTGTACAGATTTGGACTATTGGTTAAGATGGTTATTAAAAGATAAAAGATCTAAGCTCGTGTCCCATATTTTGCTCTCTAAAAAAATGTTTATTCCTCAACCAACTGCCGGTTTTATGTGTGTTTTGCTTTCCTAAGCTATCAAAATGTTGGTTGCTTGGAAGTAGCGCTATATTAAAATCTTAAAATGTACGTTCTCCTACAGCTGGTGTCTAATCCATACGTTAGCATTCGCAGTGATGGCAGTCTTCACCTGGAAGGAGTTCGCCTGCAGGACGGCGGGGAGTATATCTGCATGGCTAGTAATGTGGCGGGCAGCCGTAACCGGACCACCACTGTCAACGTGTATGGTAAGTAGCATGTGTCCATGGGCCCTGCAGCTCAGAATTAAACCTTCACCAGCTGTGTGTGTGTTCTGACTTGTGATCCACCTAAATCTAGGTGGTAACAACTAATCAAATCCCTAAATGCTCTTTAAATCACTCTTGCCCTTCGAGTACAAGTTTTATTGTTTAGAAACTGTTTGGAAATGCAGCCAGAACTTGGAAGGAGGTGCAGACGTGTGAGCCTATAAAAATGAACAAAGGTACAGTTCCTGTTTTACAAGAAGTAACTTACTATTATCCCTAATCTTGTTGTTTACAAACTTTATGATTAGATTCGTAAACTAGAATCTGTGACATATTTACAAACTGGATGCACACAACTTCACAGTGAATTATAGTTCTAAAGCAAAACCTATTATCCCCTTGACATTTCCCAAGTTGATGTCCACTAATCATAACTCACACCCTACTAGGCACTTCTCAAGACCTCATACATGGGGGCCGGTTATGATGTTGGTTGGAGTTGCCTCCGACCGACATCATCACGGAATCGCAGAATGACGATGCGACCGCACATGGTACGGTCATATTCTCCCATTTCCCCATGGGAGCTTGAGCTGTGGCTTTAAACCGGCCGTAGCACAAGATCCCATAGAGAAATGGGAGATTTTCTTCATCCCTGCACCACATGGCAGACACCTCAAGGTGCCTGCTACATGGTGCAGGGATCAACAGAGGAGCATCATAGGTGCCCCCTCGGCCTCAACCAGAGGTCACAAAGAGAAGGGGGCCCTGATAGAGGACCCCAAACTCACTTTCCAACAGGTTTTTTATGTCGGAAAGCCTGGCATAGAAAGTCTGCAAGCCTTTGGGAAACCGAGCATCGTAATCCCACTGGCTAAAAAGCCATCCATTGGGATTAAAGTCCGGTCTCCAACTGGCCGATGGGCTCCTTGAGCCCATCAGAATCTAGCTGGAATGACCGCCCGGTTTCAATTCGACCGCCTACATTGTTATTAGGTGGTCGAAATTGAAACTGATGATGTCGGTCGGAAAACCTCCAACCGACATCATAATAGGCCCCTTGATGTCAAACATGGACATCTCAAATTACATCATCGTTCACCAGTGGAATACCTGATGATATATCAAATTACATTATTAATGATCTCAATGATGAGGTTACATATGGCATTACCAGACATCATCAGTGACATTATTGCCATGAAGTATTGTGATATCACACAATGTCTCAGCGTTCATATCTATGTGTACACATCAAACCATTTGTTGAAGAGTCAAGTTACAAGCTTCTATTTTCTCACACTGCCCACTACAACATGTGGAAACTATTTGGCTAAGTTAATTTATGGAGGAACTGCAAATCCTCCAGTATTGGGCTGAAACATTAAATATTTCAAATCCATGCACCCTTCTTTCTCTATAATGAATGAAATTCAACTGACACATTCTCCTCCATATTTTAAGTTATTCACTCAATGGAAAATTCTCAGGTGGCTACGCACTCTAAGTCAAGTCTAAGTTGTTGGCAAACACCGGGATGGTCTGGAATGATAGTGGACATTATTTGACCATTGGCCCAGACCTAGCCATCAAAACTCTTTATTAGCTAAGACAATGAACTTCAAGATTGGCTTGAACTGATTAGGCATGTCTGAGCATCAATTAGGCATGACCCTAAGCCAACTTGGCACTTAAGGTCATAGGTAGCTCGTGGCGCAAATAATGGTTCAAATAGTGGGTCATAGCTATTGAATTTCAGAGGGTTTATGTTGTGCTCTGAAAACGTATACTGTCCATTATTTTCTTTTAACTGTGGATTTTCAGTGAATTTCCGAGAATTTGTTTAAAAAAAAAAAACATTAGCAGCTGGATGTCACTGTTTGTGCATCCAGCACCAGTTTCACAAGGCCTTTGGGGTTAGAACAAAGGGCATTCCCATGCCTACCTAAGGGTTTAGTGGTTGAATGGACCCAACTGCTTGTGCATTCACCTCTCGCTGTGCACGGCCATGGAAAGTGGGCTTTAGGCACTGGATCTCGCTTGCAACTGTTAGACTCAAGGCCTAGCCACAGACCGAACCATTTGGGCATGCAGTTCCCACTGTGAGCTGCACTGGCCATGTGGGTTTGGAAGCACTTGTATCGTAGAGCTTGGAGCCGGGGCATGGGTGGTGGTCAGACCAAACACTCTTCGGTCCCTAAGCCCTGTTTCTCTGTGAACAGCCTTCAACCATCAGTGCAGTTGGCTCAGTTGCAGGAACTCAGCTGCAACCAGGCCCTTGTTCGGTACCAATACCACCGAAACTGCTGTGTATGGCCTGTTGCCATATGCTGAGGGTTCTGGGCACAGGGCATGGCTTGTGGAAAGGCGCGGTAATTGCCCCAGTGCCACCGAGCCCTTTGCAACATTTTACGAAAACCAGATGAGGGTCGGCAAACCTGATGTGGATCTACAAATCATACAGCACAACTTGTTTTTTTTCTAGGTGAGGGAGTCTTGTCTGGGGGCAAGGAATTTTTCTCAGACACTTTTATAAGGACACATCCTGTAAAGGCTGCCACAACAAAGATTTTAAGTTTTGTTAGCCATTCAGATTGCTCAAGTCTACGGAACCCTTCATGGTCCTAAGATCCTACGACAATATTTAGCCTCTTTTCCCTAGATTCATTCCTTATAACTGCCCTGTGTCTATTTCCCTTTCGCCTCTACTCCTCTAGGTAGCCCACCTACTCTGCCCATTGTCTGCTTCTACAATCTCTCATCTCTGTGATCATTTGAAGAATGAATTGGGTTTTCATTTTGAGGTAGCAAAATATAAAGTGCTATTTTCTGCAAATGGTCACATTGTCATGGTTGTTCCCATAGGAAACGTTGGGAGCCTTATCGCTGCCATACCTCCAAATGTAGAACACAGTAGTTATCTCACTGAATGACATGCATTCACCCCACACCTACCATGATGTCATGTGCAGGGTGAATGTTCTGCATTGCTGTTTCCATTGTACATTTTAATATCATCTCTAAACATTATGCTAAGACTATTTGGCAAGACAGGAAACAAGTCTGCTTGGAGAGGAGAATCTCAGTGCCAGGGTCAACTTCTGTATCACTCAGCTTTCCAAATCCCACTGTAGCTGTGAGTAAAAATAACTCTGGAGCCTATTCAATTTCTAACAAAAAACATGTTTAGTTAGCAAGTTGTTTTGTAATGTCAATATTTTAAGATGTAGGATTTCGGTTTGGGAAAACATTGGGTAAAGTCCAAGGCAGAAGCCCTCTCGATGGAACTTTGAACCATGTGCATGTGCCCAGTGATCTGTACTCTTAAAGTATGTGTACATTGGAACCAGATTCCAAAACAGGAACATTCATGTTCCTACTGAAATTGTCTATTTCGACTTAAATCTAAGACTAATAGCTTTTGCAGATCAACTTAAATCATCCAACAGATGCTCAAGTGGGAGTTTAATCGGCGCCAGCAGCCAAGTGCTGTGTCAGCATAATTAATAAAAAGGAACATAGAATAGACTACAAAAATATTCTAATATAAATTATGACTCAAGCCTATTAAAACATATTGTTTGAAACCTTGCTTAAAAAGTAATGTTTCCAGGCTGGTCGTGAAACCGCAGGTTCAGTATGTGCATTAATATTTGTTGGAGGTCTGACTTTGTTTTTTCTCTGTCGTGAGAATCTCTCTCATGAGAATGACTTAACTGACACAACTGAAAAAAAGTATAAGGAAGCCCTTTGCAAAGAGAGAAGGGACCTGGGGCCATATTACCAAGGTGAAGTATCGCCGCTTTTTCGGCAAATTGTGCCGAGAAAGCGGCGATACTTCTAGCGCCCTATTAACAAGGGCATGCTAACACCTGCCTCAAGCCCACTTTGCATGTCAGCGAGAAACATCGCTAATCACATGCAAAGTGGGCGTTCCAACGTCCAACCACATGTAAAACGTGGTTGGAGGTGGTAACACCCTATTACCAAGGCAGGCATTGGGAGAAGGAGACCTGCGATAAACTTGTTTATCCCAACGCCTGCTCTGATCCGGTGTTAGGCATTGATAACATGGGGTTGTGGATCATAAAGCTGAATCCACCTCTCCATATTATCAAGGCACACATTAGCGCGTGACAACAACGCTTGTTTTCTCGCGCTAATGTTCCCTATTGTCGGCTATCGCCGGATTTAATATCGCCTACTTGTTGTGCGTTGATAATGACGCGCTAACACGGAGATAGGGAAATGTGCGATGCACGTTTTTTAACGCACATCTTGGTAATATGGCCCCTGGTCTCCTTACTCGGTGTGCACAGTGCAACAGATGAAAACTGTATCACAACTTCAGCCACATAGAACCTGGGGCATATTTGCAATCCCTTAACTCCACCGGAGCATCACTTTTCTGATGCTCCAGTGGCATTGCTCTCAACCCCATATTGACAAGGTGCATTAAGCCACTTACTGTGGCTTAATGCCACCTTGTAAATATGCACCTTACCGCAGTAGTCCGCTGTGACAAAGGGTGGGAAATGGGTTTTGCAGTGGGCGTTCTGCCGCAACACCCATTACTTTTTTACGCTGCCCCATATTTACAAGGCTGGGGCAGCGCCAAAAACTACGACCAAGGAATACCTGGTCTTGGGATGGTGATACTAGGAGAAATTATTAATTTATTCTCGTATTTTGCTCTTTCTATGTGTGCTGCATTCTGCAACACACATAGAAAGGCCAAATCGTCATCAAAGATTGTTTATGTGCAGGAACATGGCCCTTCCTGCACATAAACAATCACCCCTGCAGCACAGGCACCCTTTGAACAGGGCTCAAGAGTGCCTACACTGTCGCTAGGCAACTTCATTAGCGCCAGCACGAGGAGAAATGCAGGGGTGTACCGTATTTTTCTAACACTGCTCCCTGACATTCTATTGTTAATATCCCCTCCCCAGTGTCTATCCATTATGGCTGACAGGAAAGAGCAAGGCCGGCTTTTGAGCTTTGGCGCTCAGGTCGACAGTCTTGCTTTTATCCGTCCCCCCACATGACAAGGAAACCTGTGCAATTTGCTTGCACCCAATAACTATGTGTTTTTTAATTCCTTCTTCATGAATCCCCTAACTCCCACTCTCCAACAGTGCACCTCATCTCTCCATAGCCTCTCTCTGACATACATTTAATTTTTGTATAGTGCTACTCATAATTCACTCACACTTCTTTGATCTCAATGAACACATGTTTTACAGCAGGCACATTCACCCTCTGTGCTTCTTTATGATGAGTGAAAACTTCCACTAGACAAAATTCCGAACGCTCACTGGTAGGAACATTAATCACTAGAGTTATCTTGGCATTTTTATTGTCGCCTAAAAACTGCTGGACCCACAAGAGTTCACAAGTTGTTTTTTTTCTGGGAGGAATGTGAACAGTATGAAAAATTGCTCAATGAAAAAGGGGATGCCTGGAATGCTTGAATTATTCACAGTGACTGGTAATTACATTTGCCACATTCCATTCTATCGTTTTTGAGTGCCCGAAGTGTGATGGGTGTGCCCAGGTCGGGTTCTTATGCTCACTGTACCACAGGAGTCATGCTGCAGCTAGCCAATAGGACCATAGTAGGCAGAAGCTGGTCTTGCATTCCGAGATATTTCCTTGGTTGTCCTGTGGGTCAGAGCAGTACCCTATCTTTTAGTTTTTTTTATTTCAAACTATTTTATTAGTTTTATACAAAATAATACAATAGCATTCTGTCAAGGGGTTAGCCAATAGTAGTGTGTAGGCATTGATTACATGTACTTTATGGTCAGAATACTGTTTTAGCTAATCCCCTCTGACATAGACTTGCCAAGAAATTTAGGCAAAGGCTGATAGAAAGAGAGAGACAGGAAAGAAAGAGGTAAAGAGGAAGGTATGAGAGAGGTTCTGTAGCCCTGAGTCTACTAGGGGTTTTTGACATGTGGCAGAGTTGACACCTTACTAGTTGACCTGTGGCAGGAGAGGTCGTCAAACAGGACAGCCCAACCATCCAACAGTCCCCTGATGTCCCTTAGGCTCGTGGTGTTAACCTCTGATTCGCTCTGTCTTCCCCCATAGGGGAGGGGAGGAGGGAGCCAGACTGGCTTCAAGGGGGTTCGTAAGAGTCTAAGTTCGCATCAAGTGACTTCCACATCCCCCTGGTTGCTGGTCTCCAGGACGTGTTCTGCAGTGCTATGTTATCCGCGCCTCTGAGGTACGTCACCCAGTTGAGCCAGCCCTTGTAGGAGGTCTTAGTCATGGCCTTCCAATTGGTGAGGACCATTTTCACTGCCGCAGTGAGAAGCAGGTCAAGTAGGTCTTTATCATGCTCTGTTTGTAGTGCTGTGGTCATGAATGCAGTGGCGAGGGAGGAGAATTTGGTTGTTAGTGTGCAGCCCAGTACATTATTTATGAACCCAAAGATATTCTCCCAGAACTTTTTGAGTGATGGGCAGTAATAGATAAGATGTGCTAGTTCCCCCTTTTCCTTGCTACAGTTCCAGCACAGGTCGTCTTCTCTGAGTCCTAGAGTGAATAAATGGGTGGGGGTCCAGAAGGCTTTGTGGAGTAGCCCGAATTTAGTTTGTGCTAGTACTGGGGTGCTTTTATTATGTGAGTCAGAGGACCATAATGTTGCCTGCTTTTGCTCATTCAGGGGGGTGTTGCCTTGAAAAGTAGGAGTGAGTGAGCCTATGTCTGAAGGACCCCGCAGCTTACCTACTTTGAGGATTAGAAGAAGGGCAGATTTCTATGTATCTGATGCAAACATTCAAAAATGAGTGGAGCTACTTTGAGGCCATGCTGGTACAGGGCTGGTCCCAGGACTTTTGGGACCTGGGCAGAAAGGGAATGAGTGGGGCCCTTCTAATTTGCATACAGTGTGAAATCACCGGAAATGACATCACAGGAAGTCCCATCAATTGACTATCATTGAGCGGCTTGGCAGGAAGCAATTTTCTTGATGCGCATAACAGTAAAACAATAAAACATAAATATTAAAATGAATAAAACAAGTATACATATTTTTAAGTTCGATACATGGAAATACTTTTTATTAGTCCTGCCTCTCAGTTGTCATATTAGCGAATGCTGGCCACCTTTGCATAGTAGTTGTTCCAAGAGTCAGTGCTGTGGCATACCACTGGGATGGGCTGCCCCAGGGATCCAAGCTAATCTATTTGTTTTGCACCACCTATTGATTATTCTGCTTGCCTACATCAATCCCTTGGCAAGCAAAAAAAGTTCGAAATTTGGCATCCAGCAGGAGCTTGCAGTAGGGTCCAGGACAAACATATAAAATGAAGAACAATTCTACACCCTGCCACTCTACTTTGGTAGGCCTAAGAGCACTGCACCATGGCTGTGAGGTCCAGGCAAGAGGAGGACTCTCTTGGGCCTCGCAGAACTGGATCATGCTACGTGGCACAAGAGAGCAGGAACAGTGGTGAAGCAATGCTGCCATGCACCATTGTGTTCAAGTTCAAATTCAAAAGACCTTTATTCGAATTTCATAAAATTCATAAAAGTACAGATTACAACAATAATTCATTAAAATATAATACATACGAACAAATAGGAAAGTGATACAGAAAAACATTTCAAAGTTTTATACAATAACAATAAAATAGGTTCCGTTTCATTACATTATATATGAGGTGACACCATTGTGGCTAGTTACTGATTTCAAGGGTTTTCCATCGTCTTACGTGCTCGTGTGGCCATTCTTAGAAAAGTGCTGGTGCGAAAAATCAATTCTTCAGTGTCCAAAGTAAGCAGCATTATATATGATTCTTTGAGGGTGAGAGGTCTGTATTTTTTAAAATAGGGAGTTAAAAACCATTTGATAAATCTCAAATAAAATTTACAGAAAAATAAAAAGTGCAGGTCATCTTGAATACTCATACCATCACAGGGACATGGGGTGAGATCAGCACTATGTCGATACCCCAAAGGAAATGACAACAAGAATTTAACAGTTCCTGCCCTCAATCGAAACAATAAAGCTCTCTCCCAACTGGACATAGGGAGGGAGAGATAGGGCGGGAGAGTTTGCCCACACAGTCCGTTTCCTATGTATTTCGCAACACTTAATTTCTGGGATTCTCTTCCAAAACGACCATTTCTGTAAAGTGCATAGAGTGCATTTTGAACCTCCATTTTGTCCTTTGGTTCAATTAACATTGGGTCGGTAAACAAGGTACCTCTGTCAACTTCATTAAGTGATTTAAAAACTTCTATGAACCAAGGAATCTTCATGCCATGTTCACAATTTAGGCAGTCCTTAATAATGTTTTGTGTAAGGACAGCAGCATCATTTCTCCAGATCCTGATCCAGAAAAGAGCTGGTCTGGCTCTAATAAAATCACTTATATGAGGGATATTTAGTTCTTTGTGACAGATAAAATCAGATGAGGAAATCGGAGCACCCAACACTTTTCTACAGAAACGGTTTTCCTCTCTTTGAATACATGTACTGCTTCCCAACCCCCATACCTCTGCTCCATACGTAGCAACAGGTGAACACTGCAGTTTAAAAATCTTTAAAATAGCCTTAGTGGCACCAATTTTCTTTGGGCGAGGGAGGCTCAACACAGAATTGTTGGCTTTCGAGAACTTGCTTGTGGCGTGGGCCAAATGCCCACTCCAAGAGCCGTTCGCAGCGATAACCAACCCTAAATAAGGAAAGTTAGGAACAGATTCTAGTTTGTCTGTGCCTATTCGAATTGTGTTTAGTTTCCTTTTACCCGGGCCACAGGACATAATAAAAGATTTTTTAAAATTTACCTTAAGATCCAGACCCTCCATAAATTTTACAAAGCACTGTGCCAGCAGACGAAGAGCATTTGGAGTGCGGGCCATAAGCACCGCATCGTCTGCGTATAAAAGCACGGGTAAAGGATTTCCTAAAATCATTGGGACGTCTGATGTGGCTTTTTTCAGACAGTTAGATAGGCCATTAATATAAATGATGAACAACAGGGGTGCTAAAACGCACCCCTGTCTCACCCCCCTCCCTATCTCAATAGCTCCCGAGACCTCTCCACCCATCCCAATACGTACCCGTGCTTTTAGGTCAGTATGGAGATAGGCTAGAAATCTAACGAGAGTGTCATCAAGACCATTGGATGAAAGAATTGACCACAGCTTAGATCTATTTACGAGATCAAAAGCGGATGAAAGATCCATAAAAGCGAGGTAGGTAGGGGATGAGCGGGCAATGCAGTATTTATCAATTATCAATTTCAAATTTAGACATTGCTCCACTGTTCTTACCCCGCTCCTGAACCCCATCTGGCATGGATCCAGGAAATCAGTATCCACCGCCCATTCCAATACCCTATTATAAATTATACGTCCAATGACTTTTAGGGTATTGTCCAAAAGGGAAATAGGGCGATAGTTTGCTGGATCTGACCTGTCTCCCTTTTTATAGATTGGGACAATAATACTAGTGGCCCAAGTAGATGGCATGGCAACTTGTGGAAGACTGTTGAAAATATTAAGAAGTATAGGTGTCCACAAGTCCACATTATATTTGATAATATCAATAGGGAGACCATCTGGTCCAGGTGCTTTATTTCCTAGACTTTCCCTTATGGCTATTTTAACTTCATGTTCCATGATCTTTAAACCATCCAATTGGTCTAGATTAGGGAGAAAATACTCATCAGGCTCTTCAGGAGGCGTTTCATATATTTTGGAGAAATGGCTCTCCCACGCTGCACTTGTTTATTACAGCGTATTTTGGTAAGCTCTTTACCCATTTCCCTCGTTTTTCGGACAGCGGACCAGAATGGGCCACTGCCACCCAGATTTGCACTAATTAACAAAGAGTCCCAATGATCGGACAATAGGTTAGCCTTCCTTTCCGATATTTTCTCTTTGTAGTTTTTCCTGGTGGCTTGAACAGCAACTCTGCACCTTGGTTTGGCAGAGAGTACTTTTCTTAACTCTCTGTTAGCCAAGGAGCAAGATGAGTCAAACCACCTGGGCTCTTTGCATTCTTTGGGGAATGGGACTGACAGAAGGGTTTTAATGGTATGACATAATGCTTCAAAATCTGCTATTAATTTCTTATTGTTATCAATGGGGGACAAGCAAGATTTTATCAGATGTGGGTATAACTTTTTTACGCTATCTAAAATAGCCACACAGTCAACTCCTCTCCATTTCAATCGAAGGCCATCAATTGAGGGTGTGATGTCCCTTGCCCCATTTAAATTCATATAAATTGGACTAGATACAAAATTTAAAATCACCAGCAAAGGATTATGATCACTAAAGGAAGTTTGCACCACAGAAGTGTTTACTATGCAATCAGTTAAAAGTGGTGAGGTGAATACATAATCAATAGTAGAGCTACTATCCCCGCTGGTAAACGTGGGGGCATGGGAGAGATTCGTGTTATGCCCTATCCTCATAGCATCAGCAAGGTTGAATTCAATTAATATTTTAAACAATTCTGATCCCCTGCGATCTGCTGAGTCAGGGCAAATAGGATCATCGGACCCATAATTCTCTGTTAGTTTCACATTAAAATCGCCCCCTATTAGAATACCAGTGTTAGTGTCTTCTGATGAGGAACATTCAAGCATACTTAAAACCCTTGACAGTGCCAAAAAATTTTTGTTCGGTACACAATAAAAATCATTATTATAAAAGTTAATTAAATAAATCGTGGTCTTTGACTTTAACTTATATTCAAGAATTTGGATGTTAGGATTATCAGGGTTATCAATCTGCAGATCTCTGACTATACCACCTACCAGAATTCTGATCCCTATGAATAAGCCACCCACTGCTCGACCAAATCTAGGTTTGGGTGATGTCAGACTAAAACAGTGGTATCCCTCAATATACAAATTCCCTACAGCCCATGTTTCTTGAAACATAAGAATATCCACATCATTAATTATCTCAATCCATGCAGGGTCCAGTAACTTTGCTTCCAGTCCTGCAACATTCCAACTTAAAATCGATAAGCCATAAGCATTGCTACCTGTGCCCAATCTACTCCCAATATTCCTAGTTTCATGATACGTTGACTTATGGGAAAAGGGCAAAATGGGCAAAATGCTATTGGTGGACATAGTTTCTATAGGATCAATCGGGTCATGACAAGGTGCAACTGGAACCGGAGATCCCTCCAATTTACCAATTGCAGCCTGTCCATACATTTCGTTGTTAGCCGGTATACCCAGTCAGTCCTGATCGTCTAAATTAGAAAAATATTCAAATCGATTGTAAGTAGGAATGTTGAATGTTGTTGGTGTGAACTGATAGGGGTCATGAGCTGGGTAAGACCTTTCTCTATAATTATGTTGGTGCATGGTTGGGAATTGCGGATAGTGGGGAAAGTAAGGGGCAGAGATTGACATTAAAGGCTGATTCCACAAATTGTGGCTTTTCATATGATTGACAATGGGATTCTGATTCTGGATAAAAAGCGGTGATTTGATCCTTGCTTCAAAATTCATTTCTTGATGAGGGATTGTAGGATGATTCAGTATAGCCTGTTCAGGAGGTATCAAATGTCTGTAAAAATAACCTAATGGGAGGAGTGTGGTGTTAAATTCCCGGGGAGAGGGCAATGGGGCGCTAGCAAGTGTTTTCTCCGCCCATTGAGGGTTTTTGAAAGTTATAGTAACACAATCGCCCTCAAACTTTTTCCTGAGTGGGCCTATCCAACCCACTCGCTGGGTGTTAATAATCTCCCTTGCGCCATCAATAGGAAAATTGCAGTTTGCAATTAACCAGTGGAGTGTTTTATTTTTAAGAGATGAAAAAGTTTCATCCTGGTCCTTCCTTAATTTAGAGACATTTACCAACACCAATACATATGCTCCGTATTCTGGAGGAAGATTGATGCGAGAGGGAACTTGCTTAGTTGTTTTTTGTGGCGGTTGGGCCACAAAAGAACTACTTGCGGGATTCATAGATTGGCCAGTAGTAGTTGCATTTACTTTTTTGGTATTCTGGTCCTTCCTTTTATCCAGAGCCACGTTGTTAGTGCTAAGGGTAACTGCAACTGCTGACTGGCTAATAGGTGGGCCCTTCGGTGTCGCTGATGTAGCTAATGAGACTTTGGGTGTAACATTAATGTTTGTGGTTGGTGCTTGTGGAGTATTGAGTTTGGTGCCAACTATTTTATTTAAGCTGGAGTTTGTTGCACCATTTACAATGCGTTCTTTATGTAAATTCTTAATAGGGATACTCAGATCGGCTATTTGTTTTTCGATCCGAGTAAGCCTACTCTCAATGGGAGATAAGTAAATACTCAATAATTCAGCGAGCCTTTCCAACATGCAATCATTAGCACTTTCAGGATTGTCATTGATGGTATCATTGTTAACTAACATTCCACCCTGCTGCTCCTTCTCTCTATCATCCTCCTGGATAGTCTCTGCGACTCTCGTTATATTTTGGTTAAGGTTAGAGTTAGATCCTTTCCCGGTTTTTCTTTCAATCAGACCATGTTTCCTAACCTTTATAGACCAGGACTTCGGTACATATACTTTCTGTTTTTGAATAGCCCCCTCACGTCTACCTCTTAGTTGTCTTATGTTATCAACAGGTATTTCTTCAGGGGTAGGATTAATAAGTAAATCTGGGGTCTTCTCCAAGTCCATACTAATGTCTGTGTCAGAGTCTATCAGAGGAATAGAGGCGGATAGATTTACCTCACTTGGGATGGTATGGATGTCGGCACATGTGTTTACTAAAGGTCTAATATTGTTTGGCAAGACCTGAACAGGTGTGGTAGCAGCAGCGATAAGACCAAGGGAAGAGCGTCTGGCATGGGCCAGATCTTGAGAGACCCTGCGCTCTAAAAGCGAAATACCTTGGTTTATGGCATCATTGGCCTTAGTAATAAAATTATCTATGGGGCCAATTATTAAACCGCCCCCCGCAGCAGCTGTCTTGCTGCGGCTGCCCCTTGGAGACATAGTGATGGAAGCGTATACTAGGCCAGAAACAATATGAGCTAACAGTAGTAGTAAACAGTAAACAAGACAAATATAAAGAGCCAAAAGCTAAAAGGAGTGAAAGGTTAGGATTACCACTCAATAGGCAGTGTAAGATAATTATGGGCCAGCATGCAGGTACACCCAGCTGCAATATGGAACAAAGTCAAAGTCAGTGGCACAAGATTCCCCAGCAAAAACTGTCTTTAGCAATTCGTAAACATGAACTAGGATGGAAATGCCTTACGGGGATAACATTAGGGGGGTTGCCCCGTCCCGTCCTCTTCGTGCCACTGAGGGCCACAGAGTGCCCGCCCTTGTCCCGGGCTTCTCCCGCACGCGACTCGCGGGGCGAGAGGGGTGTCAGCCTTTTTCTAGCGCCTCCGGGCGCTCCTGGCGCGTCACGGGCGCGCTGCCCCAGAGGCTGCTGGGGAGTGTGGTCCGGTCCCTCCGGTCTGCCTCCCGGCGTCTCTGTGGACAAATAAACACTGCCGCCGTTCCCCTCACGGCTCCGCCCGATGGCGTGGTAGCAAGGTTTGAAGCCTCCTGGTGTTCCCCCTGGGCTCCCGGGGGTCAGCCTTTTTCTAGCGCCTCCGGGCGCTCCTGGCGCGTCACGGACGTGCTGCCCCAGAGGCTGCTGGGGAGTGTGGTCCGGTCCCTCCGGTCTGCCTCCCGGCGTCTCTGTGGACAAATAAACACTGCTGCCGTTCCCCTCACGGCTCCGCCCGATGGCGTGGTAGCAAGGTTTGAAGCCTCCTGGTGTTCCCCCTGGGCTCCCGGGGGTCAGCCTTTTTCTAGCGCCTCCGGGCGCTCCTGGCGCGTCACGGGCGCCCTGCCCCAGAGGCTGCTGGGGAGTGTGGTCCGGTCCCTCCGGTTTGCCTCCCGGCGTCTCTGTGGACAAATAAACACTGCCGCCGTTCCCCTCACGGCTCCGCCCGATGGCGTGGTAGCAAGGTTTGAAGCCTCCTGGTGTTCCCCCTGGGCTCCCGGGGGTCAGCCTTTTTCTAGCGCCTCCGGGCGTTCCTGGCGCGTCACGGGCGCGCTGCCCCAGAGGCTGCTGGGGAGTGTGGTCCGGTCCCTCCGGTCTGCCTCCCGGCGTCTCTGTGGACAAATAAACACTGCCGCCGTTCCCCTCACGGCTCCGCCCGATGGCGTGGTAGCAAGGTTTGAAGCCTCCTGGTGTTCCCCCTGGGCTCCCGGGGGTCAGCCTTTTTCTAGCGCCTCCGGGCGCTCCTGGCGCGTCACGGGCGCGCTGCCCCAGAGGCTGCTGGGGAGTGTGGTCCGGTCCCTCCGGTCTGCCTCCCGGCGTCTCTGTGGACAAATAAACACTGCCGCCGTTCCCCTCACGGCTCCGCCCGATGGCGTGGTAGCAAGGTTTGAAGCCTCCTGGTGTTCCCCCTGGGCTCCCGGGGGTCAGCCTTTTTCTAGCGCCTCCGGGTGCTCCTGGCGCGTCCCGGGCGCGCTGCCCCAGAGGCTGCTGGGGAGTGTGGTCCGGTCCCTCCGGTCTGCCTCCCGGCGTCTCTGTGGACAAATAAACACTGCCGCCGTTCCCCTCACGGCTCCGCCCGATGGTGTGGTAGCAAGGTTTGAAGCCTCCTGGTGTTCCCCCTGGGCTCCCGGGGGTCAGCCTTTTTCTAGCGCCTCCGGGCGCTCCTGGCGCGTCACGGGCGCGCTGCCCCAGAGGCTGCTGGGGAGTGTGGTCCGGTCCCTCCGGTCTGCCTCCCGGCGTCTCTGTGGACAAATAAACACTGCCGCCGTTCCCCTCACGGCTCCGCCCAATGGCGTGGTAGCAAGGTTTGAAGCCTCCTGGTGTTCCCCCACCATTGTGAAGCAAAGTAAATTGTTCCTTCCCACCACCCTCTGGTCACTGAATATACAAGCAGTAATGTGGAGAGCTACAACAGATAACCTTTATTTAAAAAAAAAGTTTTATTTGGTATAGGATAAGATCAGGTTCTGAATGCCCAGTTCCAGCCTTGCTCCTTCTTTTCACTGTGGATTTTGTGAGAGGAATAGTTGAATTATTCAGGAGATGAGAATGCAAGACTGTAAAAAAAAAGATTGCCATTGGTCTTCCTCAGACAATACTTTTGTAACTCTGAGTAGTATTGTTTTTTTTTCTATAGGCAAAGCATAGATTTCTTGTGTTTAAGATTTTCTTAACTTTTTAACATTGGCACTAATCAGCCTATCCTGTAATGCGAGTACACTGAGCAAATCAAACAAGTCAAATGCTCCAATATTAATCTTCGTTGCCCTTATTCTCACACACTCTCCAGGGATCTCAACCCAATCCACATTTGTGTTGCAAATCCCACTTAACTTTGTGAAACTCAACAATTTGAAGACAAAGTCTTCTTACATTGGAAAATGGGCCTGGTTCTGTTGAATGAAGTAAAATGATGTGCTTATTGATTTCCTTCTCAGTTTTGCCAATCATTCAGCATGGCCAGCAGATATTCAACACCATAGAAGGAGTCGCAGTGACGCTACCCTGCAAAGCGAGTGGTGTGCCCAAGCCATCCATTCTCTGGTCAAAGGTAAATTATGGCATTGCATTATTCCTCGAATAGATTCTGATGCATAAGACTGCTTTGGCATGATCTGCGTGAGACACAAACTTGCATGTTTGTTTCTATTCTTTCTCTTCAAAATTGTTTTGTATTTTTTTCTTATATGACTTACCCCCAGATGCATCGAAGTTATGTTTTGCGAGTCCATAATAGCGAATTTTAAGGATTCGCTATTAAAGACTCGCAAAATGGGATGCATGTAGGAATCGCAATATTATTTGCAATTTCTACTGATTCCTTATTTGCGATTCGCTAATTGCTAATCGCAAATAAGGAATGGCTTTCCCATTCATTCCTATGGGCCTAAAGGCCCATAGGAATGAATGGGGAGTCATTCCTTATTTGCGATTAGCAATTAGCGAATCGCAAATGTGCCGCAATTTCAAGGGGGCCAGGGTGTCCAAAGGACACCCTGTTGCACCCCTGAAATGGTAATGTTCACTGGTGTTGCGCACACACATGTCCCAAGGACATGTGTGTGTGTAACATACAACTTGGAAAAATGCATTAAAGTGCATATTTCTAAGTTTTTGCTATTTACCACGTAGTATGACTTCGCGGTAAATAGCGGCCCCAGATTGCGAATTCGCAATCTTGGAATGGTTCATGCATTGCATTTAAGGAATCGCAAATTGCGATTCCTTAAATGCAATCGCAATTTGAGAACTCGCAATTATTTGCGAATTCTTAAATTGCGATTGCCTGAACCCTTGATGCATCTCAAATGCCATTTTTGCGGGCGCAAACGGCCGAATTTTACGATTCGCACCGTTTGCGCTTGCAAAAATGCTTGATACATCTACCTGTTAGTCTTTATAAAGGAAATCTTTGACTGAGGATTGGTTTATCTCTTCCACATCTCTTTATTTAGAAATACAATCATAAATGCTTAGTCAACAGTTTCTGTTGCTTGCTTGGTTAAACCCACATCGGTTCAGTTTCAAATAAAAATTTAATGTATTAAGAAATGGGACACCTGACAATATTGTGCATTTTTCTTAAGCACATCTGTTCAGACATCGGTGTTGGTAATCAAACTTAATAGCTGGGTAATGGTTAGAATGCTTGTGTTTACCACCAGGCCAGATGGGTTATTTGTTCCCTTGTTGCTGTAAATGGATTTACCTAGGACCCCCAAAATAGGGACTGTATTTTTTTACATTAAATATGTCTTTCCAATATCATTCATGATATTTTTTGTAAACACTTGCAGGACTTCAGTTATTTATGATTTGTGGTGGTAAAAACTGTATTTGTTTTAGTGCAAAAGATGAGCAAATCTACTCTTTTAAGCTAAAATTAAAGCTTTAACGACCCTCTGTTCCACTTACAAATAGTTGAAATCTAGTATTTGTAAAGCGTGAACAATTACCCGAGGGTGTCGGGAAGATTAAGCAAGCTATTGCCCGGACTCACATCGTGCTAGGGTAACCTGCCGCCGACGATTGAACCGTGAGCCCTCGTGTTCCGGAGTCAGGGGCCCTGGCCGCTGCGCCACACCTCTTCCATTAAAGTTAAAGTAAACAACATTAGATATCTAGCACATACCATAGATGTGAAAAACAACCCAACAGTCAAACAAATAGTTACAGTTAGGCAATTGAAAGAGTGAGCCAGTAGTAAGTTTTGTCAATAGTTTTCTCTGCACTTTGAGATATTAACCCTATAGCATAAGTCAGTGGAACAATATGCCTGTTGCAAAGGTCTTTGAGCCTGATGTTTGAAAGGTAGATTTACAAAAATAGATGCCAATTTTGCACCAATGTTTTGCAAGCAGTCTTTAATTTGTCTATGTTACGTAAGAGGTTTCATCGCAAAATCTCCAGTCTCATGAGTTTACAGAATGACCAGACTACAGTAGCGTCTGGTGTTCGATAAAAATGATGTGGGATTTTTCTTGTGTTGTGTTAACTTCATTACTGTTTGAGTTCTGCATAACTATTTTACAAATTGCCTCTAAAAATTAAGCCTGACTGATTTTATACCAAGCTACCAGAGGGTTATACACAGGTTAATTTAGTGACCTTTTGTGGTTCACCCTGATGAGGATTCTGATTGTTGCTTGAGAAGGGCTCCCCCCCCCAACCAACAAACCAACTTCTCATAGTGATTTTTTTGTGTTGTACTTTGGTTGTTGTGTTGCATTCTGCTTTGTCTGTTTATTTGTGATGTTCTCTGTTGTGTTTTAATTCTGTGTTTTGTTATGCTTTGTTAATATCATTGTGTTAAGTTTTTTACTTTATATATGGCAACTACTGCTGCTATATTTTCAACCAAAAATAGCAGACGCCTTGACATTTCCTGTGACAAGCAACCATTTACCATTGTCTATCAATGTCTGGAGCACTGCTCCAGCTTCTCAGCTACTTTAGATACTGATCATCGCCAAACTGTGGCCTAAAAGGTGTCGTAATTTAGCACTCCCAGTGCCTAATTTATGTCATATGGCCCAGTGTATGTTTTTAGTAAGCTCTTGCAAACGGAAGACAGTTAAGGAGCTCTTGGAAATGGGAGAGGCTACAATAAAGGGGCTTTCAGAAATAGTGGAGATTACAATGAGGAGACACTCATAAGTGGTACCATCTATAGTGAAGAAGCTTGAAGAAATTGTAGCAGTTGAAATGAAAGAGAATCTGGAAAATGGACGATAGTTCAACGAAAGGGCTCTTCGAAATGAGAGAGGCTGAGGTCAGAGAAGAGCTGGGATAAAATTGAACAAAATGAGAACTATCAAATCTGTGCCACGCTCCTGTCCTAGTCAAAACAATGGATTAGGGTAAGCGTTCTTTCATCAGATGGTCGATTATTTGGCCACCTGAGCACTTAAAAATTAAGTTTTTTCTGCTCAAGTTGCCAACCTTGATTTTTCCTTGACTTATTTGATTGCTTGTGAGTTTTATTTGTACAGCAGTAGACCTTTATTACAGTGCATGGGTATTGCTCAAGTCACAAGCTTCCATCCTTGCCCATTTGATATCACTTAATTCATTTGATAGTGTCTTTGCCTTGTGCACGTTGCCTTATGGATTTCTGGGACTTCTCTAATTACCTCTCATTGTTTGTTGTACACCCACACACCACCTCCCTGCTCCTCTAGCTATGTTGGTGCTGAGTAGCTGCGTATATGTTTTATCTCCCTCTCAAGCCCCTAACTGGACTACTTGTAACACCAAACCTGCCTCTAGCATTATAGTTCAAGTTCAAGTTCAAGTTCAAGGATTTATATAGCGCACTACTCACCCAGAGGGTCTCAAGGTGCTTGGGGAGGTGGTTAATTATTTATCGAATAGCCAGGTTTTAAGTTCTTTTCTGAAGGAGATGTGGTTGTGTGTAAGGCGGAGGTGAGTGGGGAGTGAGTTCCAGGTCTTGGCCGCCAAGAAGGAGAAGGATCTACCTCCCATGGTGGATCTTTGGATGCGCGAACTGAGGCGAGGGCTTGATTGGAGGATCTTAGTTGGCGGGTGGGTGTGTAGAAGGACAGTCGAGTGTTGAGGCATTCGGGTCCCAGTTTGTAGAGGGCCTTGTGTGCGTGGGTGAGGAGACGGAACGTTATTCTCTTGTTGACGGGAAGCCAGTGGAGGTCTTTCAGGTGGCCGGTAATGTGATCTTGGCGAGGGATGTCCAAAATGAGTCTCGCTGATGCGTTTTGGATGCGTTGGAGTTTTTTCTGTAATTTGGCTGTGATTCCGGCGTAGAGGGTGTTTCCGTAGTCTAGTCGACTCGTGACCAGTGCGTGGGTGACAGTCTTTCTTGTCTCGGAGGGGATCCAACGGAAGATTTTTTTGAGCATACGAAGTACGTTGAAGCAGGAGGATGAGACGGCGTTGACCTGTCTGGTCATCGAGAGTGAGGAGTCTAGGATGAAGCCAAGGTTACGTGCGTGGTCTGTGGGTGTGGGTGCTGTGCCCAGAGCCGAAGGCCACCACCATGAGTCGTCCCAGGCAGAGGGGGATGATCCTAGGATGAGCACCTCCGTTTTGTCTGAGTTAAGTTTTAGGCGGCTGTTTTTCATCCATTCGGCTACTTCTTTCATGCCTTCGTGAAGATTGGTTTTGGCGGTGTTAGGGTCTTTGGTGAGGGAAAGGATCAGCTGGGTGTCGTCAGCGTAGGAGATGATGTTAAGGTTGTGTTGACGCGCAATGGATGCGAGTGGACTCATGTAAATGTTGAAGAGGGTGGGACTGAGTGATGATCCTTGTGGTACACCGCAGATGACTTCGGTGGCCTCTGATTTGAATGGGGGAAGTCGGACTCTCTGAGTTCTCCCAGCTAGGAACGAGATGATCCAGTCCAAGGCTTTTCCTTGTATGCCGATGTTGCTGAGGCGTTGTATGAGGGTGCTGTGACAGACTGTGTCGAAGGCGGCGGAGAGGTCGAGTAGAATGAGGGCCACTGTTTCACCGTTGTCCAGTAGTGTTCGGATGTCGTCTGTAGCTGCGATGAGGGCGGTCTCGTGCTGTGTTTGGCTCGGAAGCCGGACTGTGAGGGATCGAGAGAGTTGTTGGATTCAAGGAAGGCGGCGAGCTGGCTATTGACGGCTTTCTCAATGACTTTGGCAGGGAATGGGAGGAGGGATATGGGGCGGTAGTTTTTAAGCTCAGAGGGGTCTGCTGTGGGTTTCTTCAGGAGGGCGCTGACTTCGACGTGTTTCCAGCTTTCTGGGAAGGTAGCAGAGTTGAAGGAGCAGTTGATGACATCCCGGAGATGGGGTGCGATGATGGAGTCTGCTTTGTTGAAGATGTGGTGGGGACAGGGGTCGGTTGGCAAGCCAGAGTGGATGGAGTTCATTAGGCGGATGGTGTCTTCAGTGGTGATTGGGGTCCAGTCGCTGAGGTTGTTAGAGGGCGGTTTAGGTTCGGAGGGGGGTGGAGGGGATTGTTCGATGGAAATGTTCTCGAAGCTGTTATGTATGTCGGCAATTTTGTTGTAGAAGAAGGAGGATAACGAATCGCAGAGGTCTTGGGAGGGAGTGATGTCGTTTGAGGCTGCGGTGGGGTTGGTGAATTCTTTGACGATGTTGAATAGTTCCTTGCTGTTATGGGCGTTGTTGTCGAGTCGATTCTTGAATGCTGATTTCTTGGTGGATCGATTCAGTTGGTGGTGTTTGCGGGTGGCTGCCTTAAAGGTGGTCATGTTGTCGGAGGTTGGGTTTTTTCTCCATGTTTTCTCGAGAGTACGGCATAGCTTCTTGGATTTCTTAAGGTCATCGTTGAACCAGTGGGCTTTTTTGCTGTCCTGTTTGGTGTGATGGTTTTTCACGGGTGCTAATTCGTCAGCACTGTGAGTGATCCATTGTTTGAGTTTGGTGGCAGCTTGGTTTGGGTCCAATGAGAGGGCGGGTGGGTTTTGGTTGAGCGATGTGAGGAGTTGATCGGTGGTGATTTTGTTCCAGTTTCTTGTAGCTGAAGTGAACACAACTGTGGTCCGTCCAATGAAGAGCTGTGGTGCGATCGAAGGAAATGTGTTTGCTGGAGGTGAAGATTGGGTCGAGCGTGTGTCCGGCTACATGGGTGGGGGTGTCAACAAGTTGTTTGAGTCCGAGATTGGCCAGGTTGTCAAGTAGGGTGGTGGTGTTGCTGTCATTTTTCTTTTCCAGGTGGAAGTTGAGGTCTCCTAGTAGAATGTAGTTTTCGGAGGCGAGGGCATGTGGGCTGATGAAGTCAGTGATGTCTTCGCTGAATTGTTTACGGGTTCCTGGAGGCCTGTAGATGAAGGTGCCTCTGAGTGTGGTCCTAGGGTCGGTGTGGATCTGGAAGTGGAGGTGTTCGGCGGTTGCAAGGTTATCGTCGAAGCTGGTTGTGATTTTGATGGTGTTCTTATGGACGATGGCGATGCCTCCTCCTGTTTGATTGGTGCGGTCTTTTCGGGTGATCTTGTAATTGTCCGGGATGGCTATGGTGATGTTGGGTGCTGATGATGCGTTCATCCAGGTTTCTGTAAGGAAGGCGACGTCCGGTGAAGCCGTGTCGAGTAGGTCCCAGAGTTCAGTGGCGTGTCTGTGGACCGAGTGGGTGTTCAGCAAGATGCACTTCAGGTGGTTAGAGTTGGAGCTGTGTTTGGGGTTAGTGGATATGGTATGGATCTTGATGCTGGTAAATTTGCAGGAGTGGCAGGCGAAGGGACCGTGGGTCCGTCCCGGGGCAGCTTCGTAGCATTGTGGTGTGCGTTCGGGGTTAAGGGCTAGGAGAGTCGAGGCGTCATACGTTAAGCGGGAGGAGTGCAGGTTGCGGGGGCCAGGGGGACTGGCGCTGGGCGCGGACCAGGCGCGGACGGGCGTAGACGGGCTTACCTTTGGCGAGCCTTCGGCGCGCATGGGGCGCGATCGCTGCACGTGAACGCTGCGCGCCAATGCATCTGTCATAAGAGGATAGTGGAGGGGGAGGGGCGAGGGAGGGTCAGCTGGGAGGCGGGGCGGGCTGCAGAGGACGGGCTCCAAGGCACAACAACAACTAAAATGGCAGCAAAAACGAAACTAGAGCTAGGCTGGGGCACAGAGACCAAATTAATGATTTAGACAATGTGATTTTCAAAGCGCGACAATGATCGAGTGAAAAGAGAAACAGGTAGTGTAAGTTCCAAACAAGCAACACAAATAGCGCTACGGCTGGTAAAGCGCGAATCAAAGTACAGTGATAAAATCTCTTTCAAGCGCTACAAATATTTCTGATATTCCCCAATGCTAATCGCGTTACAGCGCTATGCTCTATGGGCGCCTGCAGATATGAGAGCAGCAGATAAGTCAAGAGCGTAGCCAACGATACCAGTTGAGGGCTGGGAGCGTGGGGGAGCGACCGCTTCTGAAAGCGTCAGGGTGGACACAGCGCTTACGGGTGTGGGAGCTGGCTATGCAGTCCGTGGGAGGGAGGGTCAGCTGGGAGGCGGGGCGGGCTGCAGAGGACGGGCTGCAGAAGCCATGAAACCTAGCAGGACTGCAGACTAAGTTATAACTGCAGATAATTACAGTTATATTCTGCATTCCTATCTCTCACACCTCCTCCATCAGACTGCTAGGCCCTGTGCCCCAAGATAAGATATGAACACCTCTCAACTCACTCATACATGGCATCACAATGCTTCCCACATAGGATCACAACAATAAACACAAATCTGTCACGGTGTAGAATGCTACCCGACGGAAAATGTACTTCAGCTCTTCTAAGTGGGTGTGAAGAGCTTTATGAATGTTATAATACAATCAAGGACCTCTCAAAAATGGAAGAGGGTACCACAAAGATGCCTAATAAATGGGAAAGACTACAATGAAAGGGTGTTGCAAAAGGTAGAGGTTACAATGAAGCTCTCTCGTAAATATTGGCGGGTACTGTGAAAACCAATCAGAAATGGGAGAGGCTATATTAAATTGTGTAATGGATGAGTGGGAACATCTTGAGTGAGCTTTCAACTATGTAAGGGATCCAGTTAATTAAAGGAGCTCTCTGGAATATGTCACCTGTCATGAGTGAGCTTCCAAAAATGTCAGGGGGTACCTTTATAAAGAATAAAAGAAAGGGAGAGCATTTTCCATACTGAGACTCCTTAGTAAAACAAACACATTTCACAAGGTGGGAGCGGCAAGTGTTTGTCAAATTGCAGCATTTTAGTTTTGAGGCTCATTTAAAAGTCTATGAAAAAATGTCAGCAATTGTCTAATGTGCAGATCTACAAGCATGGCTTTTGACATTGTCTCTGAAACTGTGTTCTTTTGTTGACAGAGAGGAGAATTGATTGCTCCGAGCAATGCCAAGTTCTCTGCTGGTTCTGATGGAAGCCTTTTCATAGTAGCCCCAGAAGGGGACGAGTCTGGGGAGTATATCTGCACTGCAACTAATGCAGCGGGTTATGCCACCCGAAAAGTCCAGCTTACTGTCTATGGTGAGTGACCGAAGGATTTACTGAGGAGCCCCAATTTTGATCGGTTGCGGTTGAAATTCATTCAGATAGTTGTCTTTTCTTTACTTCTTTGTAGCCATAATTACAACTTCTAGACATTACAATGCAGCCAACACAATGACTCCCATGTTCAGCAGCCTCTGCCACCACCCAGTACCCCACTCTTCTATCTACTCCCATACATTTTCCCTAGTTGCATGCAGAAATATTAAGATTATATACTGACCTTCAAAACTAAAGATTAACATATAAAGGTAAGTATGGACTTTTGCTGTTCCTAACTCCACATACATATACATTGAATGTTTAAGGGGTACCATGGGAAGTGCTTACCTAACATAAGGAGAACGGAGGGTGTAGGAAGCTGGCTCTGTATATGGTATGCCTCTAAGTGGTTATACTGTCTACAGAGTCCAAGGGCTCTGTAGACAAAAGAGTACATGGCTCAATGTAAAACCCAAAGTGCTCTTTTAGTGGGAATGTGGGCGAGCAGCCTTAGGCCTATGACAGAGTAGTGTAGTGCAAGACATTTATTGCACACCATTGAGCAATAATGGACACATGACTCAATAAAGAGATTCACACAATTTTTTGAAAAATAATCTTTGTTTGTACTTTACTTTAAAACCAAGATCTTCGCAATAAGGTACGTACTTTTTTATATAAATACTTTTTACTTTCAAAAGTTAACAATTTCTAAGCAATTCAGTGTTACCTACGGAGGAAAACAATAATGTGCTTATACGGGTAAGTATCACACTTACAGTTCCAGTCTTTGGGACCAAAGGTCAGCAAGGGGCAATGGTCAGGTGAGTACCAAAACTGCACCACCAGTGGCACAGGGGAGGCCAGGTAGAGAGGTCAAAATTGGAGATCGGTCCAATGCGTTTCAATTGGCCGGGTTCAGGGTGCAATTTCAGCATTGGGCCCTCAATGCTTTTCAAGGAGGATTCTGCTTCCGACAAACGGACTTGATTCAAACTGCAGACACCATTGTGGATGTCAGCCAAGCCTGGATTCGAGGTTAGGATTGCTGGGAAGACTTCACTGGACATGTGAGCCACTCAGACTCGGGCGTTGGGTACAGTGTGGGCAGAACTTGTTGTTCCCGATGGCACAGGAGTCCTTGGAGTTGATTTCTTCTGGACAGGTCAGCTGTCCATGTGAGATTGGAGTCTTTTTCAAAGGCAGCAGTACTCCCAGGGTGTTCAGAGGTCACTGGCTGCAAGACAGGTTGCCTTATAGTTGCAGGCTCTTCGAATCTGGAGACAGGCCGGTAGGGCTGCCAAGGCAGTCGGCATCTTCAGGCTTCACTGCAGGGTTGGCTTTCGGGACATCTTCTTTCTTCTTAGGTTGCCGCAGATCTAGTTTTCAGGTCTGGTGGTGCCACCTAAATACTAAATGTAGGGGTGTTTTAAGGGAGTAGTAGGTAGGGCCAATGGGCACCTTACCTGGGGTGACTGCACCCACTATTATGCCACCCTACTGTGGGAAGGGGCAGAGACCTAGCCCTAATTGGAGGAGTCACCTCATCTTCAAGATGGAGGAGGCTAAAAAGTGTTCTTAACTTTGCCTCCTCCACCTGAGGGGTGGACGTGGCAAAGGTGGGCACACCTCCTAGTCCTTCTGAGTTTTTCCCACCGGTTTTCCTGCCCAAAATGGGATTGTACACCGGGGCTGCCATCTGCTGCTAGCAGGAGAGGCTGGGGGTCCCATTACAAAGGTAGCAGTCCTTTGAAGCTTCCCCTTCGAGCACTGGCCATCCACAGGGGTCCAGAAACATGTCTGCATGTGGCAGGCTGAATAACACCAGTCAGTGACCACACCAGGGTCGGTAGGTTTTCATGGGGGCCCTCTGAGTGCCCTATGAGTATGTGTTTTAATACATCTCACATTGGCATCAGTATGGATTTATTACAATGAGTTTTTTTAACCAAACACTCCTGGTTTCAGTGAAGCCATCATGGTAATTGGGAAATCGAGTTGTCAAGTTCCCAGCCCATGTACATTCTATGGTTTCCCAGGCACATACAATATTAAGAAATAGACCCTAATACTGTAGGGGCATATCTGTTCGTTCAGATATGCCCACACCTTTGGTATAGTGCACCCTGCCTTAGGGCTGGTATGGGCTGCTAGAGGGCTGACTTAACCTATAGCTTAGGCACTGCTAGTTGGCATGGGACACAGGCAGTGTGCCATCTCGACTTTGTTGTTTTTTCAACACCAGGCCATGCATGCTTCAGTGGCAGTCTGCATGGCTTAGGTAAGGAGTCCCTAGGGGACTCTCTTCAATCCCAATGCCTTAGGTACCCATGTACCTTTTAGTAGGGGCTTACAGGGGGCCTAAAGCGCCAATTGTGGATCTGTTTTAGGGAAAGAATACTGGTACTGGAACCTGGACAGCAGAGACCCAATGCTCTACAGTCAAAGTTGCATCAAAAGCCATGCAAAAAGTGGGAGGTACTGCAACAGAACCCCATGTTCTCACTCCCACCTTAGGGTTGGCACTATTCTGATAGGAAACACACCTCCTGACTAGCTAAATTTCCACCTGTACTGGTGCCAAAGGGGTCCAGGGTAGAGGATTGGCATTTCTCCTGTCTTGGGAAGCTGGGGTCGCATATCAAAGGTGGCAGAGGCCTTTGAAGCATCCTGCCTTGATATGCTGATTACTTGGCCATCCTGTTCTGGAGGAGGTGACAATACCCCCACTGAGAGAAAGTATTGTTACTGACCTCAGTGGGTGCGGGCTCTTACCTCCAATGGTCAGAAACTCCTCTGTAGTGGCAGGCTGGTTAGGATCAGTCAGTAACCTATTAGTCGGTAGGTTTCCAGTGGGCAACTCTAAATTGCCCTCTAGGTGCATATATTAATACATTGATCACTGGAATTACTGTGTGCCTATTAATGTGAGATGTTTGATCCCAACCATCTTGGTTTCAGTGAAGCCATCATGTAGCTGGAGAGCTCGTAATCACCAGTGCCCAGCACATATACTCAAGATGGCTTTCCTGTTCTCTTGCAATGTCCAAGAATCGACATGGGCATTTCAGGGGCATTTCTGCTCATGCAGACATGGCCTCACATGTAATATAATACACCCTGCCTTAGTGCTGTAAGCCCTGCTGATGGGGTGACTTACCTATATTACATGCAGTGTCTGCAGGCATGGCACACTGGAAGATTGCCATGTTGTGTCTTTACTTTTCTCTGCACCATGTCACTCAGCATGCAATGGCAATTTGCATGAGTGTGCTGAGGGGTCTCTTAGGTTGGCAGAATACATACTGAAGCTCTTGGGGACCCTCTTTAGCCACCCGGCCCTAGGTACCAGGTGTACCACTTGCTAGGGACTTACAGGGGGTGCGAGAGGTATTGCCAAGTGGACAAACAATTGTACAGTTTTCGTGAAAGAGATCTGGCACTGGAAACCCTCATAGCAGGAACCAAATGCACTTCTGTCAAAATTGCATCAGAACCCAGTCATAAATTGGGGTTGTACATGTCAGAAATGGGCCCTTTCCTACAGCCAATATCAAGTGTTTTTAGGTTTTGTGCTCTAGACACTTTGAGGGTCATTTAGACCCCCTTTGCAACCTTCCGCCCACCAGTTCAGCAAACACCTTGGTCTCTTACTCAGTTGGTGGAGTACAGCCAACCTTACCATGCAATCTCCACCCGGTGGCTGGGGTCCACCACGCTTCATCTAAACCCCTTATTTTGGTGGTTCTACTGAACGAAGAACAGTATGCAGAGCAGCCGCCATGATCAGTTTAGTTCCCTCTCTGCATACTTTTTGTTTTTCTAATACTGTTTGTTTTAGTAAAAAGAAAAATGCGATGACCCTGACCCTGACATACAAGATGATTTCTCCCTGCGAGTTAGGGCCTTTGATTGATTCCCCATCATGGGCATGCCATACCTTGCCTCAAGTAGGGCCCTGTGAAAGATGATCCATCAGGTAAAGGCTTGTCACTGCCAGATGTAGCTGAGGCTCAGCTTGAGGAAAACCTGTAGTTCCCTCACCTTACAACCCATCAATTCATTTCATCAAGCCTACATTCTCAGTCATAAAGTCAAATAATGGAAAGCAAAATACATTGTGTTAAAAGAGAAACATGCAAGCTAGTGTCAAAGATTGCTGCTTCTTAACAATGTGCTGCTCAAGGATAAAAATCCACTCTTACTTATAAATTATAAAATTATATAAAATCGTTTCAGTAAAGCCAAGAGTGTCTGGTCTTGGTTCCGAAGATGGAGGTGGATCACGAAACAAAGCAATCGAAGTCTCTGTCACTGCGGGAGAAGAGGCTCTCCTTCCTTGCGAGGTGAAAAGTTTGCCACCCCCTGTCATCACATGGGCCAAAGAAGGGCAGCTCATCTCTCCATTCTCTCCAAGGTACGTAAAAACTTCAGGGGTAGTTGTTCATGTTAGGCAGGGCCACTGGAATTAAGTGGTAGAAAAAGATCAAATTGTGTCAGATTTCTCTAAATTATGCTACAAAAAAATAAATGTATCTTGTGTATTATAGAACATTTTGTAATATGATTACTTCATTATGTTGTGGTTACAAATGTTAACACTGTTTGAGCTTTTTCACAATTTCACCTCATCAATACTATAGTAATACTCAAATAGAGCAACAAACAGTTGTAAGGTGACCAGTTAACCTTTCCAAAAGACCTTCCACTGGACTGCAACACATGTTGCCGCGTTTTTGGTACTGTCTGATCCTTTTGATTAAGAAAATAATTTATTTTGCTAAATTTTGGAAGATAGGGAACAAATTATGGGTTATGTGACAGATGTAAAATTATGTAAACAACAAGCGGCCAATGAGATCTGTAATTGAAGTAGTCCTGATATTGTGGTACGATCATATGTAGAAATACAGCACTGAGTGTAATTTGCAGCTGGAAATAGCATAACATTAAAAATAAATGCATAACGTTTGTACTTCAGACCCCTTCACCTCTAACTGAATACTTTTCCTTGCTGATGTGAATCTCTTTGTCTTGCCTGTTTGGTTGTACAGTCCCTCATTTCACTTGTAATCAGTGCTTAATTTGTGCAAGAGGTTGGAGGTAGTGGGCACTAGTGATTCAGTTTTTGTTATTCTAAGCATTCTGCAGCACACACAGAAAGAGAAAAACGCCTTCATGAATTATTTTTGTGCAGGAAGGTACCCCTTCTTGCACAAAAACAATCCTGCTTACAGCACAGGCGCCCTTGCACTATAGCAGCCCATTGTGCATCAGTACAAGGGAAAGTATATGCATTTCCTGTATTACCTTAAATACGATGCATTCCTGCCCTTTCCCAGAGACTCAGCGAGCTTGCTGCGCCACTTTTTCTTAAATATACCCCTAAAAACTTTGGCCTAGTGATCTTGCAATCCATAACCTGCGGGGGATCTCAGCCACGACATACAACTAGTGCTTGGTGTACCAAAACGTGGTGCAAGTGGGTGATTTGATGTCATACAAATAAGTATATGAGGGATGCTTAGAAGACAATGTTTTGCTATTTTCTTTAAAGCTACGGTCATTATTTGATTTCAGGCACACCATTCTTTCTTCTGGGTCGATGAAAGTGCTGCAAACAAGGGTGTCGGATAGCGGCTTGTACCTCTGTGTAGCCTCCAATATAGCTGGAAATGTGACTCAGTCAGTAAAACTGAGCGTTCATGGTGAGTTTTAAAACCAGCCCCCACTAAAGTGGAGTGTGTGAATGTGATTTCTAAAACATCATGATGTAAGAAAGTGAGAAGCTGCTGTATGAGAGATCTCATGGGAGGCTCCTGAACTCATATTTGGGGACCAGCATTGCTTTTCATCATCAACAATTTGTCTAGAACAAGAGAAAGAAGGCAGAATCAGGGAGATAGAAGGAGGAGAAAGATAAGAAATTAATGACAAAGATAGAAAGCCGTGGGGAAAAAGATCCTGCAACTGTGAGATAAAGAGATATGAAGTGTATGATAGTGGGAAAAGAGTCATGGGGTGTGATCAAGACTAGGCACCCTTGGGCATGAGCAACCTCGGCATTCGCCAGTGCTATGGTGGGTTTTAAAAAAAAAACATTATTATTATTTTGTTTCTTTACAAATCAAGCACGAGCTAAGTTGTGTACTACATTTTTTTATTCCTCTGAGTTGCCCAGTTTCCCTACAAGGCTACAAGCCAAGGAACCGGACACACCATATATTTGAATCTGCACTAAGGGGCCGATTAGGATGGCGGTTTTTCCGCATCCTCCGGGCCGGCGGAAGTGTCCGCCGGCCTGGAGGATGCGGAAAAACCGCAGCGGAGACTCCAAAGACCCACCGCCAAATTAGGATGGCTGGTGGGTCTGATAATCTGTCCGCCGCTTTTCCGCCGCGGTCGGAAGGCGACCGCGGCGGAAAAGCACTAACATGTCTGGCGGTGTCTATCAGACACCGCCAGGCATATTAGGATGTCTGTAAATATATGCTTTTCCGCGGCGGCTTTACCGCCGTGGAAATGCATACGGACCTTCACTTCGGGGGCCCGTTGCGGGCCCCCTGGGTGAAGGTGGGGTGGGGGGTGCACATGGGGGGTACCTATGGTACCCCCCTGCAGTTGCGTGCACAATGCAGCAGGCACCGCGTGGTGCCTGCCGCTTTGTGCACGCAAATGCTGTGCATGGATTTTTTACATTGCGGCGGGTGCAGCTTGAAGCTGCACCCGCCGCAATGTTAGAGATAGAGGATGTGACCGCCACCCTGGCGGTCACATCCTAATTTGATCGGAGGGAACGCCGCAGCCCATGCGGACGTTCCCTCCTCCTCAGGGGTCGCGGACGGACTCAAGTCCGTCCGCGATCCTAATCGACCCCTCAGTTATGATAATTACTAAACAGGCCCTCACTACGTGTGGCGGTATTCCATCCAAAAGGATAATTCTGGATGGACTTGCTCAACTCGCAATTCTGAGTAGCCCAGTGTATCCCAGGCCTCCAAACACTGAATATGGGATTCTATACCTGGATACAATAGGCCTGGTTTCACTCAATGCAGATGTGCACCTGGTGAAACCACTACAGCGAACGGTGCAGGGTCTGAGGGCAGGGCACAGCCTTTCCCTCACCCAAACCATGGCTTAGATGCAATATCGGCCCCCTGTAACAAAAACAGTTTCACACGCACACCCACCCCCGTAGCCTCACGACTCAATTACCAGGGCCGGTTTGCGTTCCCAGTCCGGCCTGGTCATGATCCCTTTCTTCATTCTCCTCCAAGCAGGAAGGGTATGAGGACACACCTCGGCATCTGCAAAGCCCCTGTTTTCCTTCTCCTCCCACTGGGCTTGGGCCTGTATGCCCATGCCCCAAAAATCATTAAGCGCCCCTGGCCAAAGGCAGTGCCCGGGACTGAATGACATCCCTTCCTGTCCCCCCCTACCAGAGAATAACACATAGGGAGCTTACAGTGGTCCCCCATTTCAGCCCCGTACCCTCCTCTCACATTCCAAACTGTACACCACTCAAATCCTCAAAGGTAGGACAGATGCAGGCATTGTTTTAGGTCGCAGGTGCATTTACTGTTCTTTCACGCTCCAACACCCTCCTCCTACACATGAGAAGGTATCAAAAGGCCAGCCAGTTCATGCCTAGACTTTTTAGGATGACTGAAATAAAACAACATTTACAATTCAAATCATCTCCAGGAGTCACCTCAGAATAATGACCATTTATTTCAAGAGATCTTTGCTCATTATCCCCCAACCCCAAGAAACCAGCTAATGTCTGTCACTTCAACAACCACTTATTCCAGATGCAAAATATCCCACCCCAGAGACTCTTTGTGTCCTTTAGCTATTAATTTGAACACAAAATACCTGACCCAATCATGTTTAACTGAGCTTAAATTAACAGGATCATCTAATAATAAACAATTGATTCACATGTCTTTTCAGGTACAGTCTGCCAAATGCAGTCACTTCATGTGTCCCGCAGCAGGACATTGGTCCTATCAGAGATAAATACAAATGTCTAGATTCAGGGAAGGTGAAAAAAGTCAATAATGCCCAGAATGTTATTCATTTAGTTACAAGAAGAAATGCTACACCGATTCCAATTAAAAGAATATATTTGTCTTTACAATTTAAACAACTGTAATTATTTATTAAGGCAACGTTACTACAGAGATCAATTAAGGTGACAGCATAATGCACCAAATGCAGTAAACATGATTACGGTACATGGTGCTCAACACCTAAACATGGAAGACTGTGGCTACGCATACAATTCTTTAGGACAGAAGATCAGAGACAAATGGTTTAGTCCATTCTCCAAATGAATTTAAATCCAGTGAGCAGTCCAGATCAACTTCTGTTTATGCTTCGACCCACTAAGGAAATGAATATTGGGGTATTTTTCAGAACACGGTAAGTCGGGATACAATTTGAGTAGCACCTTCAAAGTTATCAATGTGAGGAAATCATGCATGAGTCATGGAATAATGTCCAGTGAGCAAAAAGAGAGGAGGTACATGGGTTGGTTAAAGTTGTGTTATATATGTAAGGATCCAGGCCTTATGAAAAATAGTCCGAAAAGAGAATGCCACAATGGAGAAAATAGAGAAGTGTCAAGGAGGTACAAGGACATCAGACATCTAGCAGGCACAACATTGCTTGGGCATATTTACAAGGGCTTATTTCCACAGTAATGTCACTTTTTGTGACGTTCCTGTGGCGATAATCCCTTCGTCCGATTTAAAATGCGGCGTTAAGCCACTTAATGTGGCTTAACACAGCCTTGTAAATAAGGCCCCCTTTCACGCTACACTTAGCGTGAAAGGGGTGGGCAATTGGTGTTGTGGTGGGTGTTCCACCTATAACACCCATTGATTTTGACGCTGCCTCCTATTTACAAGCGTGCCGTAAATATGGGGCAGTGCCAAAATTAAGACCAGGGAGAACTTGGTCTTAACATGGCGAATTGGGAAAAATGTTTAATTTCTCCTTGTTTTTGCTGTTTCAATTTGTGCTGCGCTGTGCAGCAACAGAGAAACAGCAAATCACCATGAGTGATTATTTATGTGCAGGAATGGACACCTTCCTGCACATTACCAATCATTGTTGGCGCTAGGCAGCTGAGTTTAGTGCCAACACTAGGGAAAATGCAAGGATGTGCTGTACCATTTTAAATATGGCTCATCCCTGCATTTTCAGAATGGTGAAGCGTGGCGTTGGCAATTTTTGCTTAACACCATGCTTTGTCACTCACTTGTAAATGTGCCACTGCAGTTTTTTCGAAAAAAATTATAAGAGGCAGAAGTTTATAACAAGTAGGAGACCAATGTTGTATTTAGTAGAAGGAAGAGATTGCAAGAAGCTGGTTGCCCACACTATGAAGTAGGTATAGTCAGAGCCTTGGAGTAGCAGGCCTCGAACTATGAAATTTTGTTTGAAAAATTCACAAATCAGTCTATTTAACCACATGACGAATCTATTTAGGGCATATTTACACATATTGTGCTTTGATTCTTAGCTATAACTTTTTAGAAATAACTAGATTCCAAATGTTTAGGCAACAAATTCTGGTATCTATCTGACCTTACAACTTGCACATTCTTTTGCTCTATTGCTGAGGCTCTTGTGCATTGCAAGGAGTGTGTGCATGTTGGCCCCAAGCTGAGAACAGAGGTGCACAATGCAGGCTGCATTATTTCTAAAGAAGTTAGTTACAAATAGAGATGCACACATTATCTCTGTGTGTTTGTGTATGTGTGTGTGCTCTTGTTTGTAATGTCTAGAAGTAAAAAGGTAGAAAATGACATTAAAGATGAATAGTTGGTAGTAATTTTAAAGACTACTTGAAAATGTTCTACTTGATGATGCTGGGAAGTATGGAAACATCACTTGGTTCGACTGCAAAAATTCAAGCTCCTTGCCCCACAATAGTTGTGCCAATTTCTGTACCAGTATATATTTTTTTCTTACATATTTTGTGCCCTTTTCAGTTCCTCCAAAAATACAGCGAGGTCCTCGAGTCATGAAGGTCCAGGTCGGACACCGGATCGACATCCCATGCAGTGCCTATGGTATTCCACCTCCAGAGATCACCTGGTCCAAGGATGGAAGCATTATCCTGATAGATGGTGGGCAGTATGTTTCCTCTGATGATGGAACACTGAGCATTGATAAAGCAGAGGTGTCGGACTCTGGCGGTTACAAGTGTATTGCGAGTAACATAGCTGGCCGTGATGAAGCAGATGTAACTATAGAAGTTCAAGGTAATTTTGTACAAGATTTAAGTAAATCCAATTGGCATTACTTAAGTATTTCATATTTTGCTATTTCGTAGTTTAGAGAGTATTTGATTTGACAAAATTCTGCTTTAGAGGTTTTAATTTCAAAATTATATGGAAACCAAATGTAGGACAAGTATAAACTATTCCCCAAGTTAATCTGTTGAAACCTAGCTAGAGAGGATGCTGTTAAAAATTTCAAGTTGAAGGTTCAGCTCATCCCTATGAAAGTAGATCTGCTTGAGGATAAAGAAAAGGATAACCTCCTCTTCTTTCACCTTACTTATGACAGTTCAATCCTATCAAAGATTAAGTCATTCAATGTGAACAGCCAGGATCCTTCAGGGTGGGTGATGAATGTCATTGCAACATGGCCTAAGTTATGTTGTTTGATGTCAGTGGTATTTCTCTAGAATTACATAGTAGTTAGTTAAGAATGCTCTGAAGCATTTATGTTATTTCAGGTTATAATCTTTTAAAAGTACCTATGTTATTCACTTATGTTACAAAGCATAATGTCTTTTGTTGCTTCTTAGCCTGATTCGGGGTGCTGAAAATGAGTAAACCTACTTGAAAGTGTATGTTTGTCTTTGAGAATCAGTCCCTAAGTGTGGAAATGACTGAGAAAGAGCACAAGCGAGAGAAAGAAAGAGACACAAAAAGTCTCATTCAGCTTCAGGCAAATCAGTGGTGCAATTAATTCAAAACGTGTTCCGTGTATTTATACACAATGTGGTTGTAGTGATTCTCAAGCTTGGGGATTTGTAACTTAACCATTGATGTTGACCCTAAGTCCCAGGTGGGTACATATCTCTTGGATATTGTTTGTGACATGAAGTCTTGTGAACTAAAGAGAAAGATCAGGCTGCCCACTTTTGTGATTGCTAGGCAGAGGAGTTGTGGTAGTATAGGTGCAGGGTGGGATCATTACAGTGCTCCCAAAACCTCTACTGCATCTGATTTCTATACATTTTTCAAGCGGTTGGTAACTCTGCCTACAAAGTTTGTGTTTTTCAGGAAACAAATGTACTTACTATTGTTCCTGTGGCTCTGGTGGTGAGATGTTTTTAGTGTAGATAGGCCTCAGACATTGCAGAAGATGCTTGTACAAGCGGCACACTTAGTAACCTTCATTGTTGCATTGACAATATCTGGTCGAGCATTCATCCAAATTAAGAAAGAGCTCTTTGTGAGACTGTGTTATGCTGTGAAACCCCGCAAGAATCATCTCTGCTTTTCCACATTTACATTTAGCTACAGTTTCATGGAACTATTTTGTTCAGCGTAACAGTCAATATAATACTTTGTATGTGTTTTTGCAACGGTGAGACTTATTGCCATGACTGAGCAATCCTACAGTATAGTTTTTAGGAGATTCCGGAGCAGTTTACTGTAACTGTAAAAAGTAGAACTCTGTGGTTCTATTTCACTGGAAGGAGGCAAAGCAGCTTTAAGATGGAGACACATACAAAGACATTTTGTTATAATACATATTTTATTTGTTGGCGTATGGTTGTAGAAACTTAAAGACTGACTTTAGAGGACTTTACGATCTGACAATGCCTGTCTGCTCTTGATATGCCGCCCCACATAAGTTCAAATTCTTTCTTACAATGCATTATTGCTACCAAAGTTTGACTGCAGTTGAGAATTCTCGGTATGCATGAGTAGAGTGGTGTCTGTAATATCTTACAGGGCTAAGTCTTTCTCTCACAGTGCCATGTTGTTTAACCCCTTGTGTTCTGTTGACGAGCTAAGCTTGTCATGAGGGACGGTTGAGCTGCCCTCATGACGAGCTGAGCTCGTCACAGCCGTTTGAACGATCGCACGCGGGGATAATTACCCCGCTGTGCTGAACGTTCTAAAAACGGGTGTGGGGTGACGAGCTCAGCTCGTCACGAGGGCAGCTCCGCTGTGCCTCATGACGAGCCGAGCTCGTCAACAGGAAAGCGGCGCCACGCACGGCCCTCCTCCCCCCGCACAGCAGGGGGAAAACACCCCGCAGCCAAGGGGTTAATAGTCATCAATGGTCTACTCATACTTATAATAATAATAATAATATCCACATTTGTAAGGCGCACAATCACCCGTTAGGGTCTCTAGGCGCTGGGGGCCGTCGGGAAGATTAAGCAAGCTATTGCCCAGAGTCACATGGTGCTGGGCTAATCTTCCGCCGGTGCCGGGGATCGAACCGTGATCCCCAGATTCCGGAGTCAGTCGCCCTGGCCGCGGCGCCACACCTACTCTTCTTCATTTGAAGCTATAAGCTTAAGCCTTGTGTTAAGCACTTTACAGAGCTATATATAATATAAAACATTGGTTTCTTGAAGTTAATGGATAAATTCAGCGATCTACAAAGAACAGCCTCACCTTCACATGTTTGAGTTGGTTTTGTAAAATAGTATATAAAATATAGACCATGACAGGGGTCTTCACTGCTCTCATAAGCTGCATGTTTCTGCCCTTTTTCTATCCTTCTTTGCCCTTCGGCCTCTACCCAGGAATATAACTTATATTAGTAATCTTTAGAGACTTTTATGGACATCTGCAGGGTTAACTCAAAGTTGAATTGGCTGCATAAATATGGCTGGACCACTTGACATAACATTTATTCTGGTCTTCTTTTGAGGTATTCTAAAGGTTTTTTATGATGGGGTTCCTTCAGTTGGAGGGGTTTGCACCTTTGAACTGAGTGTGCCCAGCCAACCAGGTGCCCTAAATTATAGGTGTAGCATTCGAGGAAAGGAGAGACCTCTTGTTTATTTATTTTTTGTGGTTTTATAGCACGGACATGATCCTGAGAGTTTAGAGGGCTTTACAAATAAAGGAAAGGTTATTGGTGAATGATCACATGGTATAAATGCATATAAACCTAGGGGGATAATAAGTACCAGCCTAAGCTTACACAATTACAATAACAAAACCAGGATGTCACAGAAGAAAGAATACACAGGTGAGGGGAGGGATGAAGGAGCAATGAAGGAAAACGTCAAGTTGAAGACAAGTTACCTTTGAAAGGGAGAGGAAATTAGTTAAAAGTAGGAAACACAGCGGCATGGAACATGAAACAGCCAGCAAGTGAGAAAATAACTGCATTAGAATAATGGAGGGATACACCTACTTTTGTGGTCATAGGGATAAAGCCATGTAAGGTAGGAATGTAGGTATCGTTAAGTCGAGAGGTATGGAGGTGAAGGGAGACACAAACTAGATGTACACGTTGGAGAGGAAAAAGAATGAAGAGTTCACAGATACCCTTAAATGTCAGATGACAAATCAGTTTTCCACAGATGACAAGGCAGTAACTGAGTGTTCTGCTCACACTGGCCTTCCTGCCCGTTTTGTGATAGCCATTTTTCCTGCATTTGGTTTTCACCTAGCCTTTGGTTTCATCAATCTTTTCTGGTAATCTATGATGTAATTTCAATTTTTTTTGTTAGACATAATAGAAAGAAATGGACTAAAAATGTATCTGCTGCTTGCAACACTCTCTCCATTCACCAAACTCAGCACTTAATAAATTAGCTATTAGTTCATTATTTGATCAGGAGTATCAAGGAAAAACATCGTGGTCTCTTTTACCAACTAAAGTACATGCTGGCATGTCAACCCATCAAAGAGATCACTCAAAATGTACTTACTGCCATGTAGGATGTACTGTATTTGGTTTAATTTCTAGTTCAAACCCATAACTATGCCTCATTCTCAATATTTGTCTTCTAGAGCCTCCCTCTGTAGATGAGCTGGAGCCTCCTTACAACACACCCTACCAGGAGAGGGTAGCCAACCAGCGCATCGCATTCCCTTGTCCAGTCAAAGGTAAGCTTATATGAGAACACACATTGGCCTACTGTTGGTCAAATTGGCATACAAAGCTTACTTTAGGTTGTGGATTTCTCCATCATAGCAACAAAGATTGGTACCCCTCCCCCCCCCCTTCTGAAACGTCAGATCTAGCTGTGACCAGTTAATGACATTCAGGCCTATTTGTGAAAGAGCAGCACAGTGCATGCAGTGGCCCAGTCAGATTGTGGGTAAATGTTGGGCTGAAGTACAATTATTGGAGCTATATAAAGGATATTGCATCACTATATGCTGTTGTGATGTGTGCTAGTTAAGTGACACCATGCCTATTCTAAGTCTTTTAGCATAGAGTAAAGATCATGCTAATGTGCTCACCAGTGATGCCAGGGCTTAGTATGTAATGTACCAGTAAGTTTTGTGCCCCTCCTTTTAAGCAAGTTATTTCATGGCACTTTGCTGGTGGCTCTGAGTATCTATGTTGAGGAACTGCTCACATTTTGTTGACTACTTCGTAAGGTCCTCCCATTAGTAAATACGTAGAAGAGTACTTAAACACAAATACAAAAATCTTACTCACTCTAGCATATGGCTGCCATTTTCTTCAGTTAGTTGCTTGTGATTTCACAGTGGCACCAGACGTGCATGGTGGATTGATACCATACTGTTTCTCTGAACCAGCCACCATAGTTTGCATTTTAAGTCAGCCAGTTGAAATACGGATGAATAATGCAGGTGATTTCAATGCACCAAAATCATTGTGGGTGTGACAGATCTTACTTCGATATGATTATCTGCTACAGTCCTGCCTCCCCTGGAGTAAGTGCAGGGTGGTATAAGCCACCATATGTTCTGAAAGAAATTATAGTTGGGTTCAAGTGTGGCCACTTTTATTGGTAGCAACAAGAATGCTCTTTCCTGACACCCTACCCGTTAGATGCAAATGGAAATGCCCCCTCTCATGGAATGCTCCAGAACTCTCTGAAAAATAAGTTTGCTATGCGCCAGTTGTGCAATTTGCACTCCCTTGTTTGCGACTGGGAATGCAATTCGCGATACGACCAATGTACTAATATGTTGCATTGCAAATTGGCCATTTGCATGGGGTAGCAAATAGGAAGGTCACAATTTGCAACTCCCTCTGATTGGCAGTCAGTGCAGAGATGGAGAGGCTGTCCCAATATTTGATTTCCAAAAAGGAAAACATTTTTTGAAAAGCAGCAGTGAGTTTTAAATGAACCCCGTATGGGAACGCATTGGGGAAGCAATCAATGGCCCCCCTGATCACCCAGAGGCTAACAGCAACATTCACAAAGGGAAGGGTGTCCCTATGGAGCCTTTTCCCCTTGCAAAACACTTACCATCAGTTTTCAGATGTTGGTAATTTATCAATGGATTGCACCTGCAATTGTGGCCATATCCATAATGTATGTGACGCAGAATTAGGCGGAGGTGCCGCTTTAACAGCCCCTCCTATTGGCATTTTGAAATGCATTTCAAAATGGATTTCATACATACCAAAAATAAACATTTTGAAAAGCACAAGTTTTGTGAACGAAAAATGGATTTGTACATCTTGCACATCATCACTAAAAAGAGTCAAGTGTTCGCTTGTGAATGCCTTCCTGGGTTCCTTCTGCATGTGTTTCTTCGTATTGTTTCCATGCTGCCATGTTTCCTTGAGAATACTATTATTCCTGCCAGGTGTTCCGAGACCAGTCATCAAATGGATGCGCAATGGGAAAGATCTGACAGGAAATGAGCCGGGCATTTCCATTCAAGAGGATGGCACCTTGTTGATCATTGCCTCTGTTAGCCCCTATGACAATGGCGAGTACACCTGCGTGGCTGTCAACGAGGCTGGCGCCACGGAACGGAAGTACAACCTCAAGGTTCATGGTAAGTCGCAAAAGTCTCTTCTCACAGTATGTTGCACCTGTAAGCATGTTTTTTTTTCAATCTTTTGAAAACTATATTTTGATCTTTTTCCTCGTTTAGGGTGTTACTTAGTATGTATGCAATCAAAGTTTTTTCGCGTCAGATATTGAAGAAAAATTATACTTTACAAGTCTATCATGTATTTGAAAGAGATGTCCTTATAACGTGTATGTGTTGACTTGTAGTTTATATCTTTGTATGAGTATTTTCAATCTTTTATTAAATATGTTTTATTAGTGGCCCCTAATTCTTGTACTTCAAACAAGATCCTGGAACATATGTTTTCTGGCTAAAGCAGAACTAAGTAGGTTTAGAGCCCCAAGGAATTCACTTGTTTAACGTTTAAAGGGGCTAGGAGAATGTGGGACTAGCTAATCCAATTGTATTAGACATTGTGCAGTGACTGCCTGTGATAAACTCCTGCTTAACTGAAGGCTGCCATGTTCAAGAATGGAATTTGTCTTGTTGAGGTGATTTTGTATTTACGTATGCATTGGTTTACACGAACGGAATACATTAAAAAAAGTGTTGGAGGGTTTTACAGATGGAAGATATGATTGGGCTTGGCAATCAGACACTTTCTAAAAGTTCTTGCAGTTAGCGAAACAGATGAGGAAGAAGTGGAAGGTGAGTCAGCTGCCAGGGCCAGGAGTAAAGGGAGCGGGGAGTAAATTAAAGAAGGGCATGTGACAGTGCTGGCAGGTACCAGCATTTCGTTATTATATATTTTTAAAAAGATGGACTGTCAGTGTGTGTCAAGTTCAAAATTCCAGTGCAATTTAGTTTGAAAATTGTTTTGATTATTTTTGCAAATTTTCAATATCAAGAAAAACTGACACACACAAACGGACACACGCAAATAACATAAAAAACCTGCCAGTATCAGGTACAGTAATGAATGTCATAATATTACAGATTACAGTGTTGCATCACCCAAAAATAGAAGAGCAATTTCTAGCCTGTTCACTAGAAAGGTTAACTCATTCAAAAGTCTCCAGGTACCAGAGCCAACATTTTCTTATGTTTCTATTATAGCCTTATAGCCTGCTACGGGCTATACCCGCCATTAAAGAACCGCTGCAGCGTTAAAGGCCCAGGCTAAAGGCTGGGGGCCTTTAACAAGGGAGCGGGACTTTAATGGCTGGTATAGCCCAGCTACAAAGGGCTATAAGGCTATTAGAACATTATGCCACTCGAGGGCAGAATGTTCTAACAAATAAAACAAAGTCCTCTCGAACCCGAGGGGGTTTAAATACCCTCTGGTCCGAGAGGTCTTTGATCACAGCAACAAGCTGTGAATGTGGAATGTTGCTTTGCGGGCATTTACCAGCCTGTAGAAGTGCAGAGCACTCCATTGTATGCAATGGAGTGCTCCACATTCCACTGTTCTAATAGCGTCTAAGATAGCATTCATTTACATCTTGTCCTCAGTATTTGCAATGTGTACAAAGTCCTTCTCCGATAACAGTTTTATCGGTATTCCTCTCCATATGCTTCTTAAGCAAGTGATCAGCTTGAGAACCCTGTGAATGATTTTCCAAATAGTTTTTCATCTTCTATTCTTTATTTTTTTGGGCAAAAGAGCAATCTTATGTATATATTTCCTCCCAATGCTTACTTATTGGAGATCATAGCAATGTCTTACATACGAATATCCCCAATTCTATGGATTTTGCCCATGTATGTTGGGTTGAACTTACATAGTTTAAAGCAATATACATCAACTGTAAATACAATGGATATGTAATTTGCCAGTTAATAGCTCCTGCCTCATTGGAAGTCCAAAAACGTATAGCCAGATCTAAAGTCCATTTGTCTCTGGCGCCTGAATGGATATTAGGAGCTTTGTCCCTCACTCCTCTTGCCCCAGTTGTCATCATGTCCAACAAACCACTACTGGGTGGCTACATTTTAGTGCTGTGAGTTTTTATATTTGTTTGCAGAAGTCACTGAAAGGTACAAGGTACTTTTGATTAGAACATGTAGGAAAGAAAGTATCTGATCTTTCTGTCTAATTGGTGTTAATGTTCATTAGACAATGGCAGGTCCATGATGAACACCAATGTCTTAACCTGGCAGCAAGTGAGCCAGGCTAGGTAAAGTTTATTATTTGTTGGAGTTAGAAGAATTTGTTTTTGGGCAGGTGGTGAGCATGAGAAAATATGTATACACTAATTCTTTTCGTTTGCTTGAGAACTGAGCACGAAAATGTCCTTGGTAGATGAAGTTCAAAGGAACAGTTCAGTGACAGGCAGAAACTAGTGAATGGCAACTCCTTGACTTGTCCATCATTGTTCTCATTGGCTCCAGGTAAAGATTCAACACTATTGGTTTTTACAGTTTTGTGGGTGCAACACTACTCAGGGAAAATACTGTAACTTTATGGTTTAGGTTTCCCCCTTCTCGTTTTTGTGCTTCATTCTAAGTTTAGAAGGTTAGAAGGGGGAATGACCTGTAGGAATGCACATGAGGAAATGCCACTATTGTGAATGCGAGTTTCTCTCAACTCACAATCTAAAATTAGGACAAAATTCAGTTTGGTCCTGAATTTAGATTGTACACAGGAATCAGAATGAGTCTGCTTGCGGACTAGAATGGAAGCCAGAGATACTTCATTTATTTGTTACATTTGTTAGGTGCACAAATCATCTCTACAGGGATCTCTAGGCACCATTGCAATGTGGGCGTAGAGAGAGAGATGTGCCTATTGGGAGAAAAACCACGGTTTCAAGAGTTTTTTAATGTAGTGAAGTCCGTACATGCTCGAATAGATAAAGGTAACCTATTCCAATGGTAGGGTGCCCGGAATGAGAAGGCACTGCCTCCGTGCCTCATAGTTCTGATGCATTTTGGGCAAGGCAGCAAGTGGTTACTCGACCTGAGCTGCCTGCCGGGATATGTGGTTGTAGTTTCTGCCTCAGATAGAGAGGGCCTTTCCCCTGCAGGGTCTTGCATACCTGGCAGTGGAGTTTGAAGAGGGCACGTTTTTTAATCTGGAGCCAATGAAGCGAATATAGAGAGTGCTCAGAGGGGGAACAGGGAGGAAGATTTAGTATCATTCTAGCCGCTGAGATCTGCACCACCTCTGGCCTGGCCAAGAGGCCTTCACTACACCCCACCAGGAGGGCATTGCTGTAGTCCAGGCGGCTCATTATTAGTGCCTGTACCAGTGTCCTCCTAGCTTGCAGAGGAGTCCATTGAAATACCTTTTTAAGGGTTCTCAGAATGCCAAAACAGGCCCTAGATACTGTTTTGACATGCTCCTTCCTGGAGAGCTTGTCATCCATCATTATTCCCAAATTCCTTGCACACATATTGAGGATAGGTGGAGGGCCCAGCTCAGCAGGCCCCAGTCCTCTGCCCAAACTGTATGTGCCTTCCCAAACAGAAGAATCTCTGATTTGTTCATGTTCAGTTGAAGACAGTTCTTGAACGTCCACACTGCTACTGTCCACAGGTATTGTTTAAATCTTGCTTAGGTCAAGGTGGGGTCATGGTCCATGGTGAGGTTCAATTGAGTGTCATCAGCATAGGAGAAGGTTTCAAAACCATACAACCTTATGAGTTGTGCAAGGGGGGGGGGCATATACACATTAAACAGTGTCAGGCTCAGCATTGAGCCCAGTGGCACCCCCTTATCAATGCATGAATGAGCTGGTGTGTACTCGCCCAACTGGACCTGGTTTGTGCGTTTTCTCAGATTCTCAGAAAATTGTCCAGCCATTCCAGTGCTTTGCCTCTGATACCAAACTCCGAGAATCTATGCACTAGGATCTGATGGGAGATGGTATTGAATGCGGCTAGGAGGTCTGAAAGAACTAGCATGGTCGCCAATCCCTGATCTAATGCCTGTTTGATGATGTCTGTGACCTCCACAAGTGCAGCCTCCGTACTGTGTGAGGCGCGAAATCCAGATTGGGAAAAGTCGAGTAGATGATTAGATTCCAAATATAATGATAGTTGGGCATTCACAGCGGATTCTAGGATTTTGGAAAAAGAGGGACGGAGTGAGATGGGTCTATAATTTGAAAATTCTGGGAGTCTGCTGTGGCTTTTTTTTAGCAAGGGCTTATTTATGGTGCCTTCCATTTGCGGGGTATACTAGCCAGTTTTAGGGAGCTATTACGTAGATCTGTGAGTGGGGTGCACATAGTAGGGGCCACGGTAGCAATCACATGAAGGGGTGCTGGATCTCTTGGAGACCTCAACTTTATCGAATTTATACAGGCTAGGGTCACATCCTCAGTTATCGGGCTGATAATTTCCAATGTGCAGACAGGCGGAACGTCTTGGGATTCCTTTGTGATGGGGCCTGCTGGATTTGAGAATGTGTTATAGATGGTATTCATTTTTTGTTTAAAGTAGGCTTCAAGATTATCACAATGTGTTTGGGATATCAGAATTGTTTGGTTGCCACTCTCAGGGTTTGTAAATTCTTTAAGGATTATGAGCAACTCCCTACATGATTTTTTTAGTGAGTCAATTCTCTCTGCAAAATGTGTTCCTCTGACCAAAGTGCAATCAATGTTTGAGATACATTTTCAGGACAATGTAATCTGTTATTTGCACATTTTCTGAAGTAGCATCCACAATCCTGAACAGTTGCACCAGTTATTCAGAAAAGGCTACAATCAATTTACAAGTCTCTGGCGAAAAATACAAATTTTAATAGGTAGACTTACTCCGTTAAAGCTGTTTTTTCATTCTTTCATATAGATTTCAACATTCCATGTAACTTTACAATGTTCACATAGGCCCTGATTTGATTTTAGGTGATAACAGACAATCCAGTTTGTGAAGCAAGTGGTAAATATTCAGTTGGAAAATTCTCTACTAGTAAAAACACTTTGACAAAATTGACTCTCTCACATGGATAGTAAATTGCACACTAATACTGTAGTTAACATTGCCCATTTCTAAGAACAAAGGAATTGTGGCTAAGAGATCTAATCTAGGATTACATAGTTCAACAAATGGCCTCAGGTTCCATAGCTGACAACTTGACCATGCTTCAGAGATTAAAATCCGCTTTCATCAAGAACATCTTGATGAAACTTGATGAACTTGAAGCGCTTAGAGACCTGCAGGTATTAAGCGCTCCTCAAGTTAAAATTAACATTAACATAACATCGGTTGTCTTCAGAAGCTTGGCTAAGTCCTATAAAAACAAGCATTTGTTTTATTCTCTATTTATTTTTGTAAATGTTATGCCTGGATGCATTATAAGCAAAGAGGAAGAAATTACTTTTGTATATGATCCACATTAAGTTGACAGTTCACATATAAGAAGAAAAAACTTGCACTCTTTCTGTATCATCTTTCAAAATAAAGATGTAGGAAAAAGATTTGGGCCAATGTCTAAGTTGTTTATCATGGGACTTAAAAGTCCAGATTTATGTTCAGGATAAATATTTCCATGACTAGTGTAGAGCATCTGTGAGGATAAGTGGAAGTGGAAGGACCTGTGAAGGCAGCAGAGGTGAAAAGGACACATTCACTTGAATGAAAGATTGGAGTCAAAGTCACCCACAGACTGCATACCTTGAGATCTGTCTCGATGGCCAGAGAGGAAGGTGAGTTAAGAGGAGGTTCTATGCAGCACAGTGAGGACCCAACTGCTGGGAAACATCGTCTCCATTGAAGATTTTTTTTAAACAGAGGTGTTTATTTGATGCCCATCCATTTTTGATCATTGGCAAGAAACTATTTTGCTGATCAGTAATTAATCATATCCTCAGATATTCTGTGGCAATCAAATTGTATCAGTGTGAATGTACTAGTTGAAGTTGGGAATGCCTTGAACAGTCTCGCAAATGGACATGTGCGTAATATAAAACCATGTGGGTAATATAAAACACTGGGGAAAGAGCTGAACTCTATAGAACAACCACAGGAGATGTTAGTGGTTAGAAAAGAATAGCCTGAATTCACACGTTGTATCCTATTTGCTAAGAAATACCTTGGCCCTTTGTTATTGTCTCAGTGCCCACCCCTGGGATTGCTGATACAGCAGACTTGGTTTGTATTAATTACTTCATCTATAGTGTCAAGAGTCACATAGTGGACAAGGATGATCATTGGTCCCTGGCATTCATCAGATCCTTTTCATTGCTTACGATAGAAGTCTGATTTGATATCCCTTACAAGATTGCTTAATTCCAGGTAATTCAAGAGTTGTGAAATCACAACAGGTTTAAGAATCTTTCAGATGGACAGAAGGCCAATGATCTGCAAGTCTGTGTAGATGTTGCAGAATGTTTAAACTGATTGATGAATTTGGGGCTTGTTACTTCAATCACCAAAACAAACTCTTAGAATGGGGGAAGATTACGATTTGCAATATGGGAAACCTTTTAGGGCATAATAGCTCGTGGAAGGCTTGCGCCTGAGGTAGACCAACTTGTACATCACTGAACAGCCCCTTCAAATCTGCAACCTTAAATAAATATCAAGAATATGGTCAGTTCCTGACACTACTGGAAATGTTAGTTTGATTAGTTGGCAGCACCTGAAACCGATATTTATTATGCTCTGAACATGTCGGGTTCGTCAACTCAATCATGTATATTGCAAGACATAAGATCTTCTGGTCTTCAAAACTTTTTCCAATGCCTTTAACAGTTCCTGCTACTCTGTGGCAGGAGGCAAAGCTCTTCGAGTAGTAACTGTTGATGAGGGCTCAAGTGTCTTTGATTTCTTACTGAAGAGGGGAGCTCCCGTCTAAGGTTTCGATGAGTTAACTTTGGAACTGCAGATTAGGATTTCTGTTTGCTACCCTGATCGAAGCAGGATAACATCTTGAAATGCGTCCATGAGAGCATTATCATTGATTTTGTTGAGATTATTATGCAAGAAGTCAGACTGTTGAGCCCCAGTGAGGTTGTGATTCAACTGTATCAATTGATTATTCACATTTAATAATAGAAGCAAACTGCTTAGGACTGTTTTTACTTTTTAGTAATGAAATGTTAAACCTGCAGCTGTGGGCAGCCAGGCATCTGGTGTCAGCCTTTACCAAATGTAAAAAGAAAATGATCTGTCATGTTTGGTTGTTTAAATTCTTCGATTTCTAGCTTATTTATTGCCCCTTAGGAGACAAAAGGAAAATGTTCCCAGTCTAGGATATGCTTTATTCTCCCTGTGTTGAACTTCCTTTCTGTTCTTTTTTAATCATGTGTTTTGCTATTTTTATATTTTGATTGCTCTAAAATACTAATTTTGTTTGTTTAGGCATTTTGTTTTCCCCACCGTTAGGGAATTGACTACTCTGTGGCACTAATGTCAATGACCCATATAACTGTAGCATCCCAGAGATATATTAATTTAAGGAGAATTTATGAATTGCCCTTATGCTTCTGAGGATGTTTCTGGGTGCTCCAGGGGAATAGTAGGTCATTTATGACTGATCATAGGGAATGTTATAATTGTGCCATAGCAGACAGGGAATACCAGGCATGTCAAACCAGTCTCTTCCCATGGCTCAAATGCTAGGTACATTCCAGCTAATCCTTTAATTCTGAACTCATGCTCTTCTCTTGTTGCAGTCCCTCCTGAAATCAGAGATAAGGACAAGCTGACTAATGTGTCTGTGGTGGTCAACCAGCCCACAAGCCTCTTCTGTGACGCATCGGGAAGCCCACCTCCTATTATCACCTGGTACAAAGGCGATGAACAGGTGGGTGTGCATGTTAAGTCCAACCTTCAGGCAAGCAGAAAAAGTATGCTCAAAACACATAAGAGTAATTTGTTTCAACAAAGACTTCGGTGGAGAAAGGCTCCAATTAATTTTACTCCTAAAATCGGTATCCATTTAATACATCTGCACCCATTTGGTGGCTAATCACTTCTAAAGATGCTTTTGCTATCTTTTTTTTGCTTTTTAGATTGACATCAATGCCTTAGCGTCTCAATTATTTGATGGAAAACATGAGTTTAACTGATACTTAGGGGGGCTGTTTTCAAGTTTATATTGTTTTGTTCAAACGTTTTAAAAAAAGAAAACACCAGAAGGTGTTCTTGAACTCTGTTGGGATTGTGGAAAAAATGTGGGCTGTTTATATAATTGCTTCTACTGCAATTTGTTTGCTAACTGCAAAACTGTATGAAAGTGCCTCTTTTTGTCATGGTTACCCCACTTTTTTGCCACTGGTACTCATATGTTTTGACTGATGTGCATTGGTTCTTTGCTAACTAGGCCCATGTGTCAGTGCTCTGTCTCCAAAACAAAGTAAACTGGTCTATTTGTATTACAATTGGCATACACTTTAGTATCCCTGTCAGTTGTTAGTAATTGATACCCCTGGTACCTAAGGCATGGGTACTAAACAGGGTCCTTAAGGGCTGCAGCATGTATTATGCCACCATAACGGGCCCTCCTACACATTGCATATAGACTGCCTTTACAGGCTGCATGACATGGTGCAAACAATGTGTGAAAACACATCATGGCACACTGACTGTGTACCATGCCTAAGTCACTGCATCTAATATATGTCAACCCTACAGCACGCCTTATAGCCCTCAGACAGGGTGCATTATATATTACACGTGAGGGCATATCTGCATGAGCAGATATGCCTCTGTGCTGTCTAGGTCAATTACTAGCTAGTACAAGTGAACAGGGAAGCCATCTTAAGTATATGTACAAGGCACTGGTGATTACGAGTTCCCCAGCTGCATGATGGCTTTATTGAAACCTATGGTGTGTCCTTTGATGTTACTTCTGCTACCCCAGGCATTTTAATGAATTGACATCCATGTACCTTTCCCTATTGACTTTACTGTGTAGCATTTGAGGCTACCACAGCGGAAAGCACCTATGCACCCAGACACCCCACGGGGTAAACTTTAACTGTTGGTGCTTTCTTGGACCTTGGCTCCTTCTTACCTTAAGTCCAGAAGAACAGTCTTGTAAGTCATCTGTAAGTGTACCTATGCTGTTAATGTTTCTCCCATAGGATAACATTTCCACGTTTGAGGCTCCTGCTGTCATTTTCTACTGTTTTTGTTGTAAAATTTGATAATGTCTGAAGTACTTATTCCATTCCAATGATCTTGGTGTTTAAATTTTTGGGTCTCGAGTTTCTTCTTGAGTGTTTGTCTCATTCATTGACTTCTAATGCTTAACACTACCCTCTGGTAAATCTAAACTGCTCACCCACACTCAGTGGCGGCTCGTCCCCACGGCCTTGAAGCAGTAAAAAAAGGAAAAAAAAAGACAGACTCATAGGGTCTCCAATACAGACAGAAATGTATGCACACATACAATCTTCAAGAGTAGTTTTGCATGTTAATGTGGCTACTGCGATCTAGAAAGTTTCTACTTATTTGGGGTAATTCCTAGAGCAACTCACATAGAGTATAAAATCCTGCAGTGAGGGTAAGCGAGCATGTGGTATCTAGAGGTTGTAGGGAGATGGAATATCTCCTGTAGTGTACGGTCGGAGTTTGGGAATGCACTACGTCCCCAATAATCAATTAAGACCTAATAGGATCACATGGGATGTCTAATGGGACAATGACCAGTAGGTGTATGCATGGGTGAGAGAGCATATTGAATGCAGAGGTTGTAGGGAGATGGAGTATCCCCTGAGATTTGCTGAGTGTAGTAGGCAAATTGATGTGTCCTTTCGAAACCCTCAAGCAAACAAAGTCTAGCAGACAGCACACCTGTATGGTGCGGGCAAGGCTCTCCCGTTAGGGGTACAGTGTGGAGTGGCAATCAAATTTTTGGTAGAACACAAATGATAGGGGTATAGGATTATTTATTGAGTTCTCCCCAAGGGATATCATCAGTCAACCAACCATATGTGTGAACAATCTAAAACAAATCCACATTTGCTCTTTTCTTAAAAGTCCTTCTTGTTGTATCTGTGGGTATGCCTCCACGACAGTCCATTTGAGAGGTATGCCTGCGATGTTCAGTAATTTGTACCTTAACAGCTCTAGTGGTCATCCCTCTGTATTTTAACTGGCATGGGCAAGTAATCAGTTAAATGCAATTGTGTGTGTTGCAGTTGGTGTGCTTTTGTTGTGTCCATGTGAAGGTGTCAGTAAGTGGACCATCTTTGTCGGCTGTGTTAAGGGACAGATGTTGCAGTGGCCATAGGGATGGTGGCTCACCACCAGAGGAAAATTCCAAAGTTGTCTCTGCACGGAAGTCATGTGTGTATTTGGCCTCGTGTTGATGAGCATATCGTTAAGGTTTGCTGATCTTCTAAATGCAAATCTTGGGAGGTTGAATGCGAGTTGTCAGTTTGCAGGATGCCCCAGTGTTACTTGATTACTTTATTAATGAAGTTAGACTCTGCAGTTTACATGGTGATGCATGTCAATTCATCAGATTGGGTTATTTCTCGTGGTTTTAAGAGGGACTCTCTATTGTTACGTGCTCTCTTTTGTGCAGTTTTGATGTATCTGAATGGGTAATCACGTCTATCCAAGTGTGCCGATAGGTCATTGGATTGTTCTTTGTAGACTCTTATGTTACTGCAGTTGTGGCATAAGCACAGAAATTGGCTATATGGAAGGTTCTCCCGTAGAGCCCTCGGGTGATGACTGCTAACCAGTAATAAACTATGGCTGTCAGTCGGTTTTTTATAAGTTTTGTATTCAAGTCTCCTTCAGAAAGATTGATCAATAGATCTAGGAAGGGGAGTTATCTCTCAGAGACATTAGCAGTACATTTTAGGTATGGGATTCGACTGTTATTCCTCCCAACAAATAAGGTGACCATGTCCCTGTTTCCTTTCCAAAAAATGAGTATATCGTTGATGTATCGACACCTTGTGACAATACTCTCAGTATGAGGATTGGTAGGGAACAGAATATGTTTCTCTTCGAAGACTGACATGTAAAGGCAGGTCAGGCTCAGGGCAAAGGTGCTGCCAATTGGGGCCTTTTGGATTTGGTGGAACAGGTGGTCTTCAAACGAAAAAAAGTGTTTGAGGCATATGAGCTGCAGATTGCACACTCTGCATAGATCGCCACCTAGTGTTGGGCCCGGATGTTTGCAGTTTGTTGTTGTCCTGAAAAGTTCTTTGGAAGTCACGAGATAGGTGATTCCTCCTTAGGACCACATTGCGCATGGGCATCGGCTCCATCCCCAGATTGTTTTTTTCCGCCATCGGGCTTGGATGTGTTTTCTGCGCTCCGGTTTGGAACCGAATTCCCGGCGCGCAATCCTCACCCAGTTCAATGGTATTGTTTTGATCGCGATCTACATCAACGCGATTCTCTACCACTTCAAAGTCTTCAATTCCGGTCGTCGACGAAGGCCTTCGGGCCTACCTAGGCCTCACTTTCTGGCTCATGGAAAGGACGCCATTCAAAAAGTGTCCTCAATGTGGGTCGAAGTTTCCCCACACCGACCTTCATGAGGTGTTCAACCTTTGCCTTTCACCGGAGCACGAGGCCAAAGACTGTTCGGCGTGTTCCTCATTCCGCTCCAAGAAGACCATTTGGGACCGAACAGCTCGAAGAACTATGGCTCGCTCGTCTGCTTCGATTCCCGACGACATCTTCGAAGAGGGTGTCAACGTGCCAGAACACCAGCACGCCGAGGAGAGTATCGGATCCTCAGATGCCGAAGACTCCGATGTCGAGGAAGTCACTCCAGCTCAACGGGTCGTAAGTAAGACCGTCGACCCCACCCCTTCCTCGACACCCTCGAAAAAGGCTTTGGTTACACCCTCACCTTCGGGCTCGGGTGCACACCGAGAGACTGCTTCCAACGCCCCGCCTTAAGGGCCCGGCAAAGAAGCCCATTAAGCCTTCAGGCGGCTCGGGCTCGAGCCAGTCTATTTCAGGTGCCGACCCAGTACCGACACCGAAGAAAAAGCCATCTTCCTCTTCCACGTCGACCGTTGCTTCAACACCCAAGCACACGGCGCCGAAGACTGGCAGCGGTTCATCGATGCCGAAACCGCACTCAGAGCAGAGTAAAAAATCAACCAAAGCTCCAGATTCACTCGCATTGGAGCCGAAAAAACTCTCTGAATCGAAAAAATAGGTTCCCGTAAAAGACACTTCAAAAGGGCACACTCCTAAGCCAGCTACCGACTCGATGCCTAAAAAAACCTACGGAGCCGAAAATCTCGACGCCAAAGGATCTACCCTGCTCATAGGAGCTTTTCACACCGGATCCACAGCAAAAAACTCTTGTAAAGGATCCTAAAACTGGACAATTGACTCTCAGCTCCAAGAAGAGACCACTTGAGGCGCCAGCACCTCCTCCCCCTGCAAAGAAGAGAGATATTGCAACCTCTTTATTAAGGGTCCCTTCTCCACCACCTCCCCATACTGTTCCTCCGCCTACACCACCTCCACCACATCGTTCCCCTACACCATCTCCTAATCCAGACGATGATGTACACACAGATTCTGATTATGAAGGTGGGGGTGCACATTACCCAGCACAGACTAATAGTCCCCCTCAGTCACCTAATCCATGGGATGATTACAACACCCCTAATGTGCCTTACGTCCCACAAGATGATGTCTACCCTTCCAGACCTTCCCCACCAGAGGACACCATAGGTTTTAACCTACTAGTCCAGAGGGCTGCACAATATAATGGGGTGGACTTACACACTGATGCAGTGGAGGAAGACTTCCTATTAGACACTTTTGACAACACACAAAGGTCTACTGCCATCTTACCAATGCTTAAGGGTGTCATCAAACACGCAACAGAGGTTTTTAAAGACCCCGTTAGATCTAGGGTCGTCAATCCCCGCATTGAGAAAAAATATAAAGCTGCCCCTGCAGACCCAGTTTATATTAAAGGCCCAGCACAATTAGATTCTTTAGTGGTATCCAATGCACGTAAACATGCTAATTCCCAAACAACAGGTGAAGCCTCACCACCAGACAAAGAATCTAAGCTCCTTGACGCCTCCGGCAAAAGAACTGCGGCACAAGCAGCTAGCATCTGGCGCATTGCCAACACCCAAGCGTTGCTGGCAAGATATGACAGGGCACATTATGATGAACTAGAGTCCATAATGCAGCACCTACCAGACAAACATAAAAACAGAGCTAACGAATTTATACAGGAAGGTAAAAATATTACTAATACATCCATTCGTTGTGCCCTGGATGCCGCAGATACTGCCTCAAGGGCAATCAATACCAGCACCTTACTACGTAGACATGCCTGGCTACGTATTTCAGGTTTCAAACCTGAGGTGCAAAACTCCATCCTTAATCAGCCATTTGATGAGACACAATTATTTGGCCCAAATGTTGACGTGTCTTTAGAAAAAATGAAAAAAGACATCGACACAGCAAAATCTATGGGAGCCTTGCAGCAGCAAGCTCCCAGACGTTCTTTTCGTCGCTCATCGTACAGAGGCAACACAAGAGGCTACTCCTCAGAAAGTCCCTCCTCTTCCTACAAAACCCCTAGCCAATCCACATTCACTAAGGGCTACCAAAGAGGGGGTTACAGGGGTAACAACAACAAAGGCAGAGGCAAAAACACCTCCCGCTCTGCCTCCACCCCTACCCAATGACTTTCCTCCCCTTCCCCCCTAACATTCCACTCCTGTGGGGGAAGACTCCAACAATTCCTGCCTGACTGGATCAACATCACATCAGACAGGTGGATGCAACAAATTATTCACTCAGGTTACTGTCTAGAACTAACATCTACCCCCCCAAACATACCACCCAAACAGCGTCCAATGTCACAAGAACAATTGTCACTGTTAAAGCAAGAAGTAGTATCTCTGCTAGAAAAAAGTGCAATAAAACTAGTTCCTCTGCACCAGCAAAACAAAGGGGTTTACACTCTATACTTTCTAATCCCGAAGAAGGACGGCTCTCTAAGGCCTATTTTAGACCTCAGACCGCTAAACATATACATACAGTCAGACCATTTTCACATGGTCACACTCCAGCAAGTCCTTCCTCTCTTGTAACAAGACGACTTCCTGGCTACTCCAGACCTCAAGGACGCATACTTCCGCATTCCCATTCACAAAGCTCACAGGAAGTATCTCAGATTTGTAATAGACGGGCAGCACTACCAATTCAAAGTACTCCCATTCGGAGTCACAACAGCACCAAGGGTGTTCACCAAGTGCTTGGCAGTGGCAGCAGCGCATCTACGAAGACAGCACATCCATGTCTTCCCGTACCTCGACCACTGGCTCATAAAAGCCAGCTCACACAATCAGTGCGTAAAACACACTCACGCCACCATCCAGCTGCTCCACAACTTGGGGTTCACAATAAACCACACCAAGTCTCATCTACAGCCATCCAAAGTACAACAATACCTTGATGCCACAATAAACACCTCAACAGCGCTAGCTTATCCCACTCCAGCAAGGATAGCCAGCATGCAAACTCTCCTAACAAAGTGTCAGCAACAACACTCCCTCCCAGCACAAGTGTTCATGCAACTCATAGGGATGATGGCCTCTTGCATCTTCATAGTACCCCATGCAAGACTTCAAATGTGTCCGCTACAAGAGTTCTTATCACGTCAATGGAACCAGGCTCAAGGTCACTTAACAGACCTAGTGTTGGTAGACGGTCGAACTCATCGCTCTCTGCAGTGGTGGAACCCCAAAAACCTTTCCAAGGGAAAACCGTTCCTAGTGCCGGTTCCCCAGATAATCTTAACTGCGGACGCATCGCTCTCCGGCTGGGGAGCCCACCTGCTGCAAAACACCATGCAAAGCAGGTGGACACTGCAACACAAATTACTCCATATCAATCATCTGGAGTTACTAGCAGTATTCCTAGCACTAAAAGCTTTCCAGAAGCAAGTTATAAACAAAGTTGTGTTAGTCCGCACAGACAACATGACAGCAATGTATTACATACAGAAGCAAGGAGGCACGCACTCCCTGCAACTGTCTCAACTAGCACAGGATATATGGAGGTGGGCTATTCCTCAGAACATATTCCTTCTAGCCCAACATGTCCCAGGAGTACAAAATACTATAGCGGATCTGTTAACTCGTCAAACGCAACAGACCCACGAGTGGGAACTTCATATGCAAGTTCTTCAGCCATTCTTTCAGATGTGGGGACAACCTCAGATAGACCTATTTGCCACCCACGAAAATGCAAAATGCCCAAGCTTCGCCCCCAGATATCCACACCCACTGTCCAAAGGCAATGCGATATGGATGAATTGGTCAAACAGATTTGCGTACGCTTTTCCACCTCTACCACTCATGCCACTAGTAGTACGCAAACTACAGCAGCATTCTCTGACCCTCATTCTAGTTGCTCCAACGTGGGCAAGACAACGGTGGTACACCACACTGCTACAACTGTCTATAGTACCACACAAAAAGTGGCACCTGTCTCCACACCTCTAAACACAGAACCATGGAGAGATCAGGCACCCGGACCCAGCACAGCTCAACCTTGCGATGTGGCTCCTGAAGTCCTAGAATTTGGGTATCTAAACCTTCCTCCAGACTGCATGAACGTCATTAAAGAAGCTAGACGTCCTACCACTAGGGCATGTTACGCGGCCAAGTGGAAACGATTTGTGATATATTGTCACAACAACAATATTAATCCCTTAGATGTGGCTATTCAAAACATCATAGGTTACTTATTGCATCTTCAAAGATGTAACTTAGCTTATACGTCTATTAGACTACATCTTGCTGCAATAGCAGCATATCAGCAAAATAAACAACACCTGTCTCTGTTCAGAGTGCCTGCCATTAAAGCCTTTATGGAAGGCCTTAAAAGAATAATTCCTCCCAGAGTACCACCTTCACCTGTATGGAATTTAAACGTTGTTCTCACAGGCTAACGGGGCCTCCCTTCAAACCCCTACACAGATGTGAATTACAATTTTTAACATGGAAAGTTGTGTTCCTAGTTGCTATTACTTCTCTGCGCAGAGTTAGTGAACTACAAGCACTAACCATTCAAGAACCCTTTTTGCAAATGCATCAAAATATGGTCGTTCTGCATACTAATCTGAAATTCCTGCCTAAAGTCATTTCTCCATTCCATCTCAATCAATCTGTGGAACTGCCTGTTTTCTTCTCGCAACCACAGTCAGTAGCAGAAAGAGCTCTCCACACATTAGATGTCAAAAGAGCGTTGCTATACTCCATAGAAAGGACACAACCCTTTCGTAAGACAAAACAACTTTTTGTGTCTTTCTCACCACCACACAAAGGTAATCCCATTTCAAAATCTGGGATAGCTAGATGGATTGTCAAATGCATACAGATTTGCTACCACAAAGCTAAACGTACGCTATCTGTTCCTCCTCAAGCCCACTCTACCAGAAAAATAGGGGCTTCAATGGCATTTTTAGGGAACATTCCCCTAGATGACATCTGCAGAGCAGCTACATGGGCTACACCGCACACATTCACAAAACACTATTGTGTAGATGTGCAAACAAAACAACAAGCTAATGTGGGCCAGGCTGTTCTCAAAATATTATTCCAAACTACTGCAACAGATAGGGGTGGTCGCCGCTAAGAGTGGGTACTGCTGTACAATCTATGCACAGTGTGCAATATGCAGCTCATATGCCTCAAACAGAAAATGCTACTTACCAGTATGCATCTTGGCATGTAGAGCTGCAGAGTTGCACACGCCTACCCGCCTCCCCGCCTCCCCGCCTACACTTGTCTGTTCCAGTATTATCTTAATTAGATACAACTTACATGGGCATCCTTCCTTTTCATACAAAGCTCCATCATTTCCCTAATGGCGAAAAACAATCTGGGGATGGAGCCGATGTCCATGCGCAATGTGGTCCTAAGGAGGAGTCACCTATCTCGTGACTTCCAAAGAACTTTTCAGGACAACAACAAACTGCAAACATCTGGGCCCAACACTAGGTGGGGATCTATGCACAGTGTGCAACTCTGCAGCTGTACATGCCAAGACCAGACGCATACTGGTAAGTAGCGTTTTCCTTTCTGTTAGGGCTAAGGTTGCACCCGCTATGATGGAGCTTATTGGTGTCGGTGACGCCCAATTACTGGATCTCAGGATATCTTCGACAACTTCAAGTGTGGCCTTCTGGGGGATAATAGTGACAATGCCTCTACATCCAGGGTGATCAAGAGATCCATCTGTGGTCTCTCAACATTAGTCAGTGCAATCAAGTTCAATATGTCCCTTATATCTTGAACAAAGGACGGTGTCTTTTTGACCAATGGGTTCAAGAAATGGTCACAAAAGTTTGACAAAGGTTCCAATAGAGAGCCTATCCCAGACACTATATTCTTCCTGGTGGAGGGAGGGTGCCCTTGTGAATTTTAGGGAAGGTATAGAAATAGGGTACTCTAGGATTTTTGTTTGTCAGGAACTCTGCCTCATTCTTTGAAATCCACCCTTGACTCGAAGCAGAGGTGACTATGCTACTGATGTGCACTGTCAAACCGGCCGTGGGGTCTTCCACTATTGGGCTGTATTAGCATGTGTCCTGTAATTGCCAAAGACATTCTTTCTTGTAGTCATTGGAGGACATGATCACAATCGCACCCCCATATTTTGCCACAATACCATACATTTTGTTGGGTATTTGATGACCATAATAAGTTGGGAATAAAAGAGGGTTAGATGTATAAAGGAAGGAAGTCTAACTTGCAACTCTGGAACTTTTTATTGATTAGACTGTTTTTTTATATCGGCACCCAGCTTTGGTGAAGTATTAATGTGGAAGTAAACGTGTCAAGGGTAGGGTAGTAATGGATAATGTACCACTGGAACAGACCGATACATTTACCTATCTAGGGGTAACCATGGGTAGGAAGATGAATTGGGTTTCCCAGTTAGATGTCCTAGTTCTAAGGCATAACCAGCTGGCTGGAGCCCTATTAAAGGAACATCGATTGTCCCACACAAAACCTATAGGGCCAGCAGTAGATATTTATAATGGGAAAAATAAAGCTTCCATTTTTTATGGCGCTGAACTTTGGGGGTTCGAAAATGTTTTACCCCTAGTACAAGCACAAAGCAAGTTCCTGAGATCCCTGACCTCCCTCCCACAATCTACACCCATGAAGCCTTTGCTTCTAGACCTGGGTTGTATTCCTCTTGTCGAGGTGGCAGGGTTTAGATCCCTAGCTTATTGGATGAGGCTTTGGACCACCCCTGAACTGGCACCGTATGCGAGCGCAGTAATGCACATCAGGAGTGCTGATCTATCTTCTAAAATCAGATGGCTGCAGAAGATCAAGTATAATTTGAAGGAAATGGGGCTTGGTCAATTTTGGGATGATCCAATAGGAAACATTTTTCCCAATAAAAATGATTTTAAATTGCTCTATTGGGATATGATCACTAGAAAGACCCTGTCAGCGGTGGGCAGTACCTCGCTTACAAGTATCTTCTTAGATTACAAGTTTGCATCGAAAGCAGAACCTGGAATCTGATTACAAAACATAGTGATAGGAAATTATATCATGAATTCCGAGTGGGTTCCCGTCCCCTAAGATCTTTTGTTGCTAAATGGAAAAAGCCCATAAATGTCAATTGCCCTTTCTGCCATATTTGGGAAGAGTCAATAATTCATGTACTCTTCGTGTGTCCGACTTATAAAGGCCCCCGTTATAGGTGTCTTAAGCCATTGTGTTCCAACTGTGGCACAAGATCTTGTATGACGGCCATGCGTATCCTGATAACGAACACGTGTGCAGACATTGTTATTGCCAGAGCGAAAGTCTTAAGTTGTTCCTGGGCACTGAGGAGGAAAAAATTGGGGATCGATGAGGAATTAAATTCAGCGCCTGAGTGACCCTTTGCAATTTGGTTCTCCTCCAGAGACTAAATGTAGGAAAATATTATATTTGACTAATTTTATTTATTTTAACTATAACTGATTAGTTAGGATTTCGATATTGTGGGTTTAATTTTGTATTAAATGTATGTTTATAGGGTCTCACCATTTTTATCGACACTTTTATGTATGTACTGTGTCTTTTATGATTGTAAACTATCGAATAAAGACTAACTGAACTGAATTGAACTGACAAAGACATTCTTTCTTGTAGTCAATGGAGGACATGATCACAATCGCACCCCCATATTTTGCCACAATCCCATAAATTTTGTTGGTTATTTGATGACCACAAGTTGTGAATAAAAGAGGGTTAGATTTATAAAGGAAGGAAGTCTAACGTGCAACTTTGGAACTTTTTATGAATCAGACTGTCTTTTGATATCGGCACCCAGCTTTGGTGAAGTATTAATGTGTAAGTAATGTCTCTATTTGATGCAGATAGTGACTTACAAAGATCTTAAACGAAAAAAGTTAGGTCAACCAGAAATATCCTGAGTTGTGGTGAGTCCATCTTATGAAGCACATTGCACCATGCCGGTACAGTTTTTGAATTTCACCCACTAGGTGTCATTTATTCTTAGAGATGGGAAGATGATCCTTCGGAACAACACAGGGCCACCTGAGTTCAATCGTATGAGGAAGAGAATATTGACCACCCTGTGATATACCTGAGTCACTCTCCCACCCCTACCATACTTTGTAACTTCCCATCTTTTCCTATAGCTGTTCTCTTAGTCCTTCTTTCTTGTCTGTTTTCTTTTGTGCTCAGATTGTTGAAAGTAGCAGTATGCAGATCATCCACAAGGGAAGGATACTGAAGCTCCTGAAAGCTGCTACCGATGACACTGACCAGTACACATGTAGGGCAATCAATGTGGCTGGGAGTTCCGAGAAGCTCTTCAACATCAATGTGATTGGTGAGTAATGATCCTTAAACAACACAAGAGGTTCCTTAAAGGTTAAGCTTTTTCATGGATTCCACGGATTTCCATACCCATATTCCTTGCTTTTACTCTCCATCCTATTTTATTCCCCTGTCGAAATTTCTATGTTACTTAATTTAAACACTGTTTCACCTGTAACAGCATCTTTTTGTATACGTTTTCTGGTCCAATTTACCAAGTCATTTTGCAGATGCAAAGGCTGTGATTCACAAATTCACAGACTTTGGTCCACAAAATGTCTCTTTTGGTATGTATTCAACCCATTTTGTGAGTCAGAAAAACATATCATGTTCACAAATGGGTTTCACAACCAATATTCAATCGCAGTTAGGAAGGAGAGTGAAAGGGACTCAAAATTGAAATTGGATTTGGTATGTATCAACATTTTTCAATCGCAATTACAGTCACAACTTATTGAATATTGACTGGTTTCTCACAGTAGGTTGTAACTGAGTTACAAAGTTGAAACTGTCGCAGTTGGACAGCTTTTCATTCGAGAATCGTATTAGGCAACCCCAAAGGGAGTAAGCAGTGATCCAGACACCACTGTTTGCTCTCCCCTATGTTTCAATTTTGGGATGCAATCATATTGTTTCGTGCAGGCCACCATCCCAGTGTTTGCAGCCAGTCACAAAGGGTTGCAAATATTGACCTACCTAATTAATATTCATTATTCATGATGTTATAAGAATGCCTCTTAAAATATAAAGTAGGTCCTGAGCATTTAATGTTTGAAAATGGGGATTATATTCCACCCTTGGAATAAAGTATAGACCTCCTAAAACATGATCAGAAATTCTAGTGCCTAAAAATGCACGCAATATCCACCAACCCAAGCTGAAAAAACAGAATTCCTTATTGTCATTCAATAAATAGGTAGTCTTGTTCCAAATTATAAATTATTCAACTTTTTCCTTACCTACTGTTACCAATATCACCTGCAAATGTGAACAACTTTCAAATGATTTGTAAAATGTCTGTAGCTATCAGATCGAGCCTGTTCCAGGTGAGGTCGCCCCACCTCCGCCGCTCCTGCCCGCCGTGGCCAGGACCCTGCCTGCTGAGTGCCGCGCACTGCCTTCGCACACCCCCGTTTTCGCCGCTGTTTGTCTGCTGCGGCGTGCCTGTTTCCCCCCTGTGTTATCTGTGCGCCTGCTGCTTGTACTGTTCACTAGCCCCCCTGGTATTTTCTCCCGTTTTCCACCCGTTTTGTAAGCTTGCCTCCACCCGTATCTTCACCTGTTCCCCCCGTTGTGTAACTTGCCTCCACTTGTTCTTTCTCCTGTTTCCCCCCCGGTTCTTAACCTGCCCCCCCTCGCCTTTGCTCACTTGCCTCCCCCTTTTTTGCCTTCTGTACCCCTTGTGCTGCCCTCCCCCTCCTGCTCGCTCCCTCGAGCCGCCCTCCTTCCCGCCACTGCCCCCCGGCGTCTCCGCCCCCCTCCTGCCCATTGGCCGCCCCGCTCCCGCCACCCAGCTGACCCGCCCTCCCGGCTCCTCACTTAAGGGGACTGTGCACTGAGGTGAGCAGCGACCGCTCGAGCCTGTTCCAGGTGAGGTCGCCCCACCTCCGCCGCTCCTGCCCGCCGTGGCCAGGACCCTGCCCTGCTGAGTGCCGCGCACTGCCTTCGCACACCCCCGTTTTCGGCGCTGTTTGTCTGCTGCGGCGTGCCTGTTTCCCCCCTGTGTTATCTGTGCGCCTGCTGCTTGTACTGTCCACTAGCCCCCCTGGTATTTTCTCCCGTTTTCCGCCCGTTTCGTAAGCCTGCCTCCACTCGTATCTTCACCTGTTCCCCCCGTTGTGTAACTTGCCTCCACTTGTTCTTTCTCCTGTTTCCCCCCGGTTCTTAACCTGTCCCCCCTCGCCTTTGCTCACTTGCCTCCCCCTTTTTTGCCTTCTGTACCCCTTGTGCTGCCCTCCCCCTCCTGCTCGCTCCCTCGAGCCGCCCTCCTTCCCGCCACTGCCCCCCGACGTCTCCGCCCCCCTCCTGCCCATTGGCCGCCCCGCTCCCGCCACCCAGCTGACCCGCCCTCCCGGCTCCTCACTTATGACGCCCCCAGAGCGACCGCGCAGCGGACGCGCGCAGCGGGAGCACCGATTGAGCGCCGAAGGTGCGCCAAAGGTAAGCCCGTCTGCGCCCGTCCGCGCCTGGCCCGCGCCCAGCGCCAGGACCACTGGCCCCCGCCGGACGTACGACGCCGCCACCCTCAACGCACTCAACACCGGCCGAATCCCTGGTTGCGACCGAGCCACCCCGAGACGTACCCACGGACCCTTCAGCTGCCGCTCCTGCAAGTTCACCTGCATCCGGACCTGCACTACACCCACACCCACCAAGACCAAGACGAGCAACAACAGCAGCCACCTGAAGTGCATCCTGCTCAACACCCGCTCCGTCCACAGACACGCCGTCGAGCTCTGGAACCTACTCGACACCACCTCACCAGACGTCGCATTCCTCACGGAAACCTGGATGAACGCCTCTTCAGCGCCCGACATCGCCATCGCCATCCTAGACGGCTACAAGATCATCCGAAGGGACCGCATCAACCAGACCGGAGGAGGCATCGCCATCATCCACAGGAACACCATCCGCATCACGACCAACACCGACGACACCCTGACTACCGCCGAACACTTGCACTTCCAGGTCCACATCAACCCCAAGACCACCCTCAGAGGCACCCTCATCTACAGACCCCCGGGACAACGCACACAATTCAGCGAAGACATCGCCGACTTCATCAGCCCGCACGCACTCCTCTCCGCTGACCACATCCTCCTCGGGGACCTCAACTTCCACCTGGAGAACAACAACGACCGCAACACCACCACCCTGCTGGACAACCTCGCCAACCTCGGACTCAAGCAGCTGGTCAACACCCCCACCCACTACGCCGGACACACACTCGACTCGTCTTCTCATCCAGCAAGGACATCGCCTTCAGCCATGCCACCGGACTCCACTGGACGGACCACAGCTGCGTCCACTTCAGCTTCAGAAGGACCACGATCCACCACCACCAACAACAGGTTGCACGCCGAAGCTGGAACAAGATCACAGCCAACCAGCTCGCGACGTCCCTGAGCAAGAACCCACCCACCAGAGCAACTAACCCCAGCCAAGCGGCCACCAACCTCACGAAGTGGATCAGCGACTGCGCTGACGACCTCGCCCCCCTGAGGACCTCGCCTAGCAGACCCAGCAGCAAGAAAGCCCCATGGTTCACCGACGAACTCAAGAACTCCAAGAACATCTGCCGAGCCCTCGAGAGAACCTGGCGCAGAGACCCAACTCCGGACAACATGGCTGCCCTCAAGCTCGCCACCCGAAAGCGCCACCAAGAAAACCACATTCAAGGAACGACTGGACAACAACGCACACAACAGCAAGGAACTCTTCAACATCGTCAAAGAGCTCTCCAACCCCAACGCCGGAAACAACGACATCACCCCTTCGCAAGACCTCTGCAACTCCCTCGCCTCCTACTTCCACAACAAGATCGCGGACATACACAACAGCTTCAGCACTCAACCGACGCATGCCACGACCGGACCACGGCCCCCCACCACCACCCTCCGCGCCTGGACTTCGATCAACACCGAATACACCATCCGCACGATGAACTCCATCCACTCCGGATCTCCGACCGACCCCTGCCCTCACCACGTCTTCAACAAAGCCGACGCTGTCATCGCACCCCACCTGCGGGACATCATCAATGCCTCCTTCGACACCGCTACCTTCCCGGAGAGCTGGAAGCATGCCGAACTCAGCGCCCTACTCAAGAAGCCATCAGCCGACCCCACCGACCTCAAGAACTACCGCCCCATCTCGCTGCTCCCGTTTCCGGCAAAAGTCATCGAGAAGACCGTCAACAAGCAGCTGGCCACCTTCCTCGAGACGAACGGATCCCTCGACCCCTCGCAGTCTGGCTTCCGGGCAAACCACAGCACCGAGACCGCCCTGATCGCAGCCACCGATGACATCCGTACCCTGCTCGACAACGGAGAAACAGCGGCCCTCATCCTCCTAGACCTCTCCGCGGCCTTCGACACTGTCTGCCACCGTACCCTAGTACAGCGCCTCAGCAACGTCGGAGTCCAGGAGAAGGCACTGGAGTGGATCATCTCCTTCCTCGCCGGAAGAACACAGAGAGTCCGCCTCCCTCCGTTCAGATCGGAAGCCACCGAAGTCATCTGCGGCGTCCCTCAAGGCTCCTCGCTCAGCCCAACCCTCTTCAACGTCTACATGGGCCCCCTCGCTGACATCGCACGCCAGCACAACCTCAACCTCATCTCCTACGCCGACGACACCCAGCTGATCCTCTCCCTCACCAACGACCCCGCCACCGCCAAAGACAACCTACACGAAGGGATGAAAGAGGTAGCCGAATGGATGAAGAACAGCCGTCTGAAACTGAACTCGGACAAGACGGAAGTCCTCATCCTGGGATCCTCACCCTCCGCCTGGGACGACTCCTGGTGGCCCCCCGCCCTGGGCAGCGTGCCCAAACCGACAGACCACGCACGCAACCTGGGCTTCATCCTGGACTCCTCCCTCTCCATGACCAGACAAGTCAACGCCGTCTCCTCGTCATGCTTCAACATCCTGCGCATGCTACGTAAGATCTTCCGGTGGATCCCCACCGAGACCAGGAAGACGGTCACCCAGGCCCTCGTCACCAGCCGTCTGGACTACGGCAACTCCCTCTACGCTGGAACCACCGCCAAGCTCCAGAAGAGACTTCAGCGGATCCAGAACGCCTCAGCACGCCTCATCCTGGACATCCCCCGTCGCAGCCACATCTCCAGACACCTGAGAGACCTGCACTGGCTCCCGGTCAACAAGAGAATCACCTTCCGACTCCTCACCCACGCACACAAAGCCCTACACAACCAAGGCCCGGGATACCTCAACAGCCGCCTCAACTTCTACGCTCCCAAACGCCAGCTTCGATCGACCGGCCACGCCCTCGCCGCCGTCCCCCGCATCCGAAGAGCCACCACAGGAGGTCGGTCCTTCTCCTACCTCGCCGCCAAGACATGGAACTCCCTCCCGACCCACCTCCGCCTGACCCAGGACCACCTCGCCTTCAGGTAGCAACTCAAGACCTGGCTGTTCGAGCAGTAGCGGACCCCCCCTCCCTAGCGCCTTGAGACCCTTTTGGGTGAGTAGTGCGCTATATAAATGCTATGATTGATTGATTGATTGATTGATCTTTAATCTTTCAGTTAGCAATCCTACGAACAGGTATGAATCTCTGATAAATGCGAAACAACAACCTAGATGATCTTAATAAACTCTGGAAGCCACCCAGGTTTTAACAGCCACACTATATAACCTACATAAATGGTACAGTCTTTCCCAACTATGAATATTCTCACTGACATTAAGGGAAATCCGCAGACATAATCTTGTTATAGAAAATTCTCAATAGGCCATCTCCCGCTGAAAAGGACTATTCTGACAACAAGGCTAAGCTCAACCCTGCCGAAATTCATTACAGATCCAATTTCCTCTGGTGAGCAATGGAAACACACTTTAATGGTAATATAGATCTTCACCTTGATGCGTGTTCTCTCAAAACCAACTGGAAGAAATAGTAAATCTTTTCATCTCTGATATCAAAAATACACTGAAAAACTAAAAGCTGAAAAGAACACGATTTTTAAGCCATTCTATGCTTAGAATCTAAATAAAAATGTAGAATCTCAGAAGACAATGATGCCAATCTCCACAACCTAAAGATCTATCCACCCCAAATATTCATATTTCAAATCACAGACATCAAATCTTCCAAAACACTGTTAAATAAAATCAATCACTGTGCCAATCCACTACAATCACTTCCCTTTCCATCCTCACCAGAAAGTCTCTCCAATATCAACAATGTGCTCTCCAAAATGTACTTCAACTTTGAGGACAACTGGGCACAGAAATTAAAACCAGAGAGAGACTGCATATTCCTACAAAAAGACATCTGCCTAGTCCTCATTCAAGAAAAGCAACTAGCCAACATATTGAACAACCTGGCCTGTATTAAGCTTCCCTCTTTCCAGGTAACTTTATAACAGACAATTTTTTTTAAATTAGTGTACCGTCATAAAAATGTCTGAACAATTCCCTCTGACAAAAAGAGTTTTCCTTTCAACTTGTCCACACTTGGAAAAAGTATTGAGAAGGTTGTCACAATCCGACAACAAAATCTACATTTCTGCTACCATTTGGAGTTCAGACAAAAGTGCACCATGGATACATAGCCACCCTTCAGGTCCTGATTGTCACACTGAATATTAGAGATATAAGGCTCCTGTTTCTGCTTGTCTTCTCAAGGTTCTTGATAGTCTCATTTGTAAAGGTTTCTTCAGAATCTGGCATGATTATTTGTGTCTCTACTGAACTTTTTTTTATTTCTTTCCACAATGATGGTACCAATTTGTGTAGATTAAAGCGCCCCTTGTCACACAAGAGTTGTATTCAATTATCTTGTGGAGCACTGGTTCCACTAGAATGTGATTGGAAGTCACCCAGTTTGAACTGATTGCCTCAAGAGTCTACCTAATTTATTTAATCTTCTGTTTTGTGTAATCTTGGCATGGAGTTACATGGGATACAGATTAACTATTCACCACTATTCAGATAATTCCCAGTTGAATGGCGAAGCCTCTCGACAACATTAATAACGTGAAACCCTAACTCTCCAATCGGGAAGTTTGTATTATTGCTTTCTCTTTGAGTCTTGCAACGATGCAAAATTAAACCCCTTCACTGCTGAAAATAAAAGTGATGCTTACCAGAGCAGTATAAAGGAACAGTATAAAAGAGGGCAAACACTTGCACACAATGGGGAGAAACAGTTGCATACTCATGTTTAAAATCATCCCTAGAAGCTACTGACAAAGCTAGTACTCCGGTATGCACTGGCACAATACTGAGGAGGCTGGCTTGGTTCAGGATCTCAGGCTTCAAACCTGAAGTGAAAACAAATGTTATTAAAATGCCTCCAACTGGGCCGGTGGTGGATGACTCATTACAATAAATAAAGAAAGATAATGACACTTCTAAAGCAATGAGAGCGATGTCGACTAGAGCTTCTTTGAGGAGGTGCATGCCAGAAAAACATAGGAATCCCACCTTTCCATCAGCAGCATTCTCACACTGGCCAGGGATTAGTTTCACAAGGTGCAACTCTATAATGGCAGGAACCTGCACAAGGGAAACTGACATCTTTTAAGTCAGAGCACGAGGTATTTGTCCCATCCAACAAATGACTCTCATTCAGCTGTTTCTGACATTCAATACTTATAGGAGGCAGCTAGGTAGGTTTTCTTCAGGAATGGAAGAGCATTACCTCCAGGACGTGGGTAATGAAGAGAATAAATTAAATAACTTATCAATTTTTTTTTTAAAAACGACCTCTCAACAATTTACCAAAAAAACAAAGATGTAAGGCAAAGCACCTCAGACTACTACAACAGGAAGTACAAGATCTGGTAAAGAAGTCAACATTAGAGAGAGTACAAAAAGAGGAGTGCTACCTAGGGATTTATTTTCCTGTACTTCTTTGGAGTTTAGCTTTTTATATAGTGGACCAAAACGAGGTACACTCTGTAAAGAGTCAAGACAAACCTCAATTGGTTTACAGAGGACAAATGGTTTCCCAAATGCTCTCTTTTTCTGTAGTGTTGGTGAGCAGTTAGGCATATCAGAGTGTAGTGCTAAACATTTGTTGTGCTCACAGAGGCAATAAATGAGACACACACTAAAAAATGTGACTTTTACTAAGAAGATGGCAATTAAGGTAGAGCAAACTTGGAACTGCATTGAGAGGCAGCGAACCCACTTTTTTCCCCCTTGTCCCCAAACCCATTACCCCACATCCTTACCCAAGAAGTTCACCTCTCTTCTTTTCAAGCTAACTAGTTGCTAATAAATGTAGCAGTTTAAATATGTTTGGTGTCATTACCATGGAATGTAGTGGACAATGTGATTACATACTAATTATTTACTTTGAGGGACGACTCTGGGCCCTATGCTGTACCTTATACACCTGCACATTATAGCCCTATGGGGAGGAAGGAAAGGACTAGCTGTAAAGTCAGATATTACCAACCTTGTGTCTTTATTGTAGCTGCAATTGCAATGTAACTTTACCATGAAAAAACTTAATAAACAGATCAAACAAAAAAAAGAAAATGAGACACATACTCAAGAATATATCCGAGACCAATTTAGAAAAATAAGTTGTATTTTTATATACATTTTGATACCAAGAACTTCATTATCAAGTAAGTACTTTAGCAGTTATGAATTTTTACAGGTAAGAAAAAGAGTTCAATATCATGCTTCTTTACGCAGCAATGCTTCCTTATCGGAGAAAGGCATATGTTACATACAGTTATTTGTGATTGGTTTCTGAGGGTCTCCTTCGGGACCTAGGGTGGTAGGAGGCCTTGGTGAAAGTACCACCAGCAGTTACTCGTTACCGTCCCTGGGGTGTTAAGTTGCAGAGGTGCTGGTTGCGGTGGAAGCGGTGATTGCTATGCTTGTGGAGGAATTTCAGAACTGACAGACCTGTGTCAGAGGTCGCCGGAGTTGCCATCGGGCAGAGCCGCGAGGGAAACGGCAGCATCAACTGGCAGAGAGGGAGCGCCGGGAGACTCCCTGCCCACCAAACTACAGCCCCCAGCAGCCTCTGGGGCGGCGCGCCCGTGACGCGTAGAGAGCGCCCGGAGGCGCCTGAAAAGGCGATACCCCCCAGGAGCCCCTGGGGAATTTCAGAACTGACAGACCTGTGTCAGAGGTCGCCGGAGTTGCCAATCGGGCAGAGCCGTGAGGGAAACGGCAGCATCAACTGGCAGAGAGGGAGCGCCGGGAGACTCCCTGCCCACCAAACTACAGCCCCCAGCAGCCTCTAGGGCGGTGCGCCCGTGACGCGTAGAGAGCGCCCGGAGGCGCCTGAAAAGGCGATACCGCCCAGGAGCCCCTGGGGAATTTCAGAACTGACAGACCTGTGTCAGAGGTCGCCGGAGTTGCCATCGGGCAGAGCCGTGAGGGAAACGGCAGCATCAACTGGCAGAGAGGGAGCGCCGGGAGACTCCCTGCCCACCAAACTACAGCCCCCAGCAGCCTCTGGGGCGGCGCACCGGTGACGCGTAGAGAGCGCCCGGAGGCGCCTGAAAAGGCGATACCGCCCTCTCGCCCCACGAGTCGCGCGCGGGAGAAGCCCGGGACAAGGGCGGGGCCGTCTGTGGCCGTCAGCGGACTTCAGCGGCCGGGCGGGCTATCCATCTGATATATCTCTTTAGGTGAGTGGAGTCCTATCATCATGGTATCAATCACTAACACGCCCGCACTTGATGACTTTCCTTTTCCGCCACCTTCTTTCGAGACTTTATTAGAGAACGCTTTACACATGGTGTCCAATGAAATTGCCAATACAGAAAGGAGAATGTCAATGAGTAATTCAAATAAGGAGGTACCCACGCAAGTAACCCCTAATATTCCTATTTCCCCAGTGGTCCTGATCACGAAACCTACCACCGGTTCTTTGTTACATGAGCCCTCATCGGAAGTAACTGGCCCTGCCATAACTATTGATTCTCAATCTGATATTATTGTCACAACCCCTGTAAAAGGAAGCACTAAACCGGCAGGGGAAAAACGTAAAAGGGCTTCCTCCAAACCTTTTGTTAACAAAAGGAGACAACCCACTTGTAACAAGAATCAGCCCACACCTCAGAGTATGTGGACTAAGCAGAAGCAACAACTTACGAGCGGGCCAACAATCTCCATCGCTGATTCGGAACCTGTGGACTGTGACGTCACCTCCACCCCCATTGGCATTTCTATTGGTAACAACAATACAATCTGGACACAGACTGTCCCATCAGTGGATAATACTTCCCTAACTAAACAAAATGGGAACCTAATAGAGACTATCGTGGATACTATTTTTAAACATTTAGAGAGTCAAATGATCACACAATTTAAGAATGTTTTTAAAAGGTTAGACAGATTGGAAAACTTGGTTAAAAACGAATAAGTGAAAAGAAAGGGAACTGTTCCACTGGATCAGATTAGGGGTGATCGCCTCCTGAAAGACTTGGAGACACTGAGTAACACCTTATCTAGTGGGGCGCCTGTAACCTCATGTAGTAGTACTAAACCCGTCGGTGCACCTAGCACTGGCGGCATACAGACACCTAGTCAACTACCCACCCCTCCACTACGAAGTAACAGTGTCGGCCATAATAAGGCTGCAGTTAGTTCGCAACCTAAAACAACCATACCTGATGTCTCGAGTACATCATACCGTGCTTGTCCCACCACTAGTAATCTGAAAGATGCTCAAGTAATAGTAAAAACAGGGACCAACTTGGGTAGTACTAGTGATATGGGCCGGTCTGGGGACAGCAGGCCCATAAAACATCAGGGGCCTGCCTTGCATCTGCCCCCAGACGCCTGCCCTTACGTCTTGGTCGTGGCAGGCATCCCACCACTTAGGGAGGGACAAGGAGAATCTTGGGTCCAGTTAAACAACAAATGTATTGACTGGCTATCAAAGCATAAAGGGGTTGGCTATGACGTATCGAAAGAGATCGTCTCAGCCCGCAGGGTGTCATGGGTTGGCCCCCAATTTAAAGACATTAAAGGAGACTGCATTGTTATTAACTTTAGGAATCCCGGCACAGTTAGATTTTTGCTCAACATGAACAATGCACGCCCAGGCCCGTCTACTGTTGTAATTTCACTCCCTCTAAGTTACTTCTATAGACCGCCACAAAGGCCATTGTATTCAGCTCCATCTCCCCTTGGGCTATATAATAGGTTCGCCCCTCTATCAGAACTGGACACCTTGGACTGACCATCAGCTACCCAATTAGATACCATAGTGACTGATCAGCCACCCCTGTTAGCTAATCAAGAATTAGCATTATCGACCCCTATGGTCGTTTCACCCACTGCTGCGAACAAATTGTCATGCATCACAAAAATGGTAGAACAGAGTTCTGACCTGTCTCTTATGAGCTGGAATATAGCTGGTCTTAAATCGAAATTAAAAATCAAAGAATGGACCGATTGGATAAAAAGTTTTGATATATTAATGATGCAGGAGACCTGGTGTACCACCCCACTCACATTAGAAGGTTTCTGTTGTCATAACCAAACTGTACATGCTCCGCCTATGGGTCGACCTAGTGGGGGTCTTTCAATCTGGGTGAAGATAAAAGCTGCTGTGCAAACCAAATTGATTAAGACTAATGCAAAGTGCTTCAATGCCTTGAAATACACCAATAGGTTAAAGTTATGTTTAGTTATTTTTTATAATAATGATTTTATATCCCATCCAAATGAATTTTTTTTAATGTTGTTTAAATTCATTGATGAAGCAATTGTTGGGCAAAAATATGGAATTTTTGACGGTATCTGTATTGGTGGAGACTTCAATGCTCATATTTATCGTAGTAACCCCGTGTGCAGGAGTGGAGAAGAACTGAGGGACCATCTTGCCCCACGTGTCTTATTAAATGTCATGGAAATTGCTGGTACTGAGGGGAATAATGTTCTTACCCCCACATATATTGGTCAGGGGAGCACTTCAACTATAGATTACATATTTGTCTCCCCAACATTGTGTGACATTCTGGAAAAAGCCGAGGTCGTTTGCTCCACCTACAGTGACCATTACCCAATATTAATACACTTAAAAAAAAACGGGATTAACTAAGATGAAACCAATAGGGTAATTGGAGTAAAAAACCTGGAAGAGTCTCCAGATGGGTTAAGAGTTGTATGGAAGGGAGCTGACAATAAAGGCATTTTAGCAAGAGTGATTCACAAACACCCTACACTAATTAGGAATTGTCTGACCAGTGATAAACCGGGGCATGTTATTGTTGACTCCTTCTGTGAACTCTGTACTGCTATTAAAAGAGAGACTTCGATACCAGCACGGGCTAATAGGACTAGTAACCCACGCTGGTTCGATTCGTCATGTTCCAGGGCTAACAGAGATCTGAGGGACGCCATTAAGACCATACCGAGAGATTTGGCACTTGTAAGAACACTGAGAGCCAGGTATAAGTCCATATTACGTACCCGTTCTGAAGCACTACTGAAGGACCATTGGGAAGCCCTTGTACGCACTGCGGTTTTAAAAGACATCACAGGGTTTTGGAGGGAGGTCAAGGCCTTAAGATTGCTTGGCTCTAACTTAACACCTATTAATTGTAACATCACGGGGGACACATGGGCCGAGCACTTTTCTAAGATTTACGCTGTATCAGGGTATTCCCTCGACACCGTCCTCCCCGTTAGGTCTTTGAAGATTGAACTATACGAGGTTGAGGATGCCATATCAGAAAGTGCGGGCAATAAAGCCCCAGGCCCAGATGGTCTATCAATAGACCAAATTAAATCTAAAATTAGCTTCTGGGCCCCCCTCCTTTGTGACCTTTTTAACAATTTATCTGACAATTCCATCCCAGAGTCATGGTCTAACAGTGTTATCGTGCCAATATTTAAAAAAGGCGATAGATCAGATCCTGGCTGCTACCGCCCGATATCACTAATTGACAATACCCTAAAGGTTCTCGGGAGGGTAATTTTTAAGAGGATAAGCAGCTGGGCTAACGATAATAATATCTTACACCAAAGTCAGCTCGGTTTTAGATCCAATGTGGGCACTGTAGAGCAATGTCTGAATCTGAATCTGCTAACGGCAAAATACACTATTGAAAAAAAGTCCCCCCTGTATTTTGGTTTTATGGATTTAAGTTCAGCCTTCGATTTTGTTAACCGCTCACGTTTGTGGTTACTCCTGCTTAATTATGGTTTAGATGATTCTTTGGTTTATTTCCTTTCCTACCTGCACAGGGATTTAAAAGCTCGTGTCCGTATTAATAATGAGGGCGAAGTTTCCAAGGACATTTTAATTGGCAGGGGGGTCAGACAGGGCTGTGTGCTCGCCCCCCTGCTTTTTATCTTGTATATCAATGAGCTGAGCAACACTTTATGCGCTCTAACCAATGATGTCCCAATTGTTAACGGCACCCCCATTCCCGCTTTGTTGTACGCGGATGACGCGGTGCTAATGGGCCGCACACCCAACGCTTTGCGTATTTTAATTTTAGGTTTTGTTTCCTTTATGGCAGATTTGGGTTTGTCGACTAATTTTAAAAAATCGTATATTATGAACTGCGGCCCTAAAAGATATAACATCACTACAATTAAATCAGGAGAAAACACTTTAAAAAGCACAAGCACTTTTCCATACTTAGGATTATTATTCTCAAATTCTGGATCCTGGCAGCCACATGTCGCTTATGGGAGAAATAAGATTGGCAAATCTATTAATTCGATCCTTTCCCTCCGCCAACCTAGACATGCAGACGTTGTCACCTCACTTAGAAAGATCTACCGCACCCAATGCCAACCCACGGGCACCTATGGCTCAGAGGTGTGGGGATACTCCAATTGCACCTCTATCCAGACTGAGGAAAATAGATTCTGTCGAAAGGTACTGGGGGGTGTTGTCTCTGCGGCAACATATATTTGCCATAAAGAACTTAACTTACCTTTCATAGAAGACTTCATTCGTTCAAGACCAGCTCTTTTTTGGTTAATAATCTGGTTGAACCCTTCGGCCCACTTAACACGCAGCATATTATCTGACTGCCTACAAAGTGATAGGTCCCACCATATCCCATGGTTGAATGCGGTCGAGAAAAGTTTGATCAGTGTGGGGCATGGCTCTTTATTCCCTTTTCCCAACACCATAGACCGCTCCCATAAGAACATAATTAAAGGGGCTTTGTACAACCTTTATGGTGTGGAACGAGCAAGATCTGAATACCTTAAACCATCAATTATCAGGTACTCCACCCTTCTCGAACCCAATGTTGGCTCATCACCGTCACCGCAGAGATATTTGCTTACTACATTGGGTAGATGGAATAGGAGTCTTCTGTTCCGGTTCCGGGATGGAAGTATTGTGAACCTGTTAAATTTCCCACTTGGATATTATAAACATCTTGATAAGTTGGATTGCCCTTGCACGGCGGGTGGTAAACAAAGCTTGGTACATTTCTTCTTTTTCTGTGGTTTCTACAGGCTGTACACCTCCCGATACTTAATGCCGTACTGCCGTAGACATGAACTTAGAGATTTTAATCTGGCATTGAAAGTCTTTCAAATGTTAAGTTCGGATGAGGAGATATTCTGTGTAAGTAGCTTTCTTAAAGCTGCTGTTCGCTCCCGTGCTACAATAGATCCACTTTGAAGAAATCAGTATAACTGTATCATTTGAACAATTCTTTTTTTGTACATGTGATGGTTGTATATTAATGTATGGATTTGTGGAGGCTCTGCTCTATATGAAATGATATTTTAAATTTTTATACAACTTTTGCACCAATCATTACTGTCTTTTATTAATTACCCTAATATGATGTATTCGCTGTTTTAATTATGATTATTTTTAATGCATATGTACTTTTATGGATGTATTTACTCCGAATAAAGATCATTTGACTTGACTTGACTTGGCTTGTGGAAAGAAAGGGGGCCACCTAGAAACAGGCTGCAAATGGGGACTTGGGGACAAGTCTGGGAGCTCCCGATGGGGGTTGGGCCACAAGAGTCCTTGGAACAAGGGACCACAGTCCGTTCATCAGTACCCAGGCTGGGTCGCTCGGATGAAGAGGAAAAAGGTTGGATGGGCTCTTTGCGTCTTAGGGCCTTGCGATCGTCAGACTCACCGGTTGAGGGCATAAAATTGAGGACAGCTGGGCCACTCTGGAAGTGGGTTACTGCTGTGCGGATGTCCCTCGGTGGCTGCGCAGTCCTAATGTCGCTGGAGTCCGGACTGGACTCTCATGGTCTTTCTTTGCTGCAAGGGTCTGGTACACCAGGTATTTTATCTTGTGCTGCTCAGGTTGGTCCTGGTGTCCGCTCACATGGTGGGGGGACAGATCTAATCTTCAAGAGCACAGGTACTGCTTGCTTACTGGGGGGCTCCAGCATCGGGCTGCTTGGTGAGCAGCAACTCAGTGAACCGGACTTTGCTCTTCATTGCCTGCAGACTGCAGGTGAATATATCCTATACTCCAAGGGAGATTGCTGGCAATTTGCGAAAGGCTGGTAGTCTCCTGGGGTACTTGGAAGTTGGTCAGCTGAAGAACAATTCGCTGGTCACAATTGTATAGACTTGGTGCAGGCAGGGTTTGGCACCAAAAGAACACAGTCAGTCTTCTGTTCACGCTTCTTTGTCCTCTCTTTTTGATCCTTTGAGTCTTAGTTCCTAGTGTCAAGGGTGCCACATAAATATTTAATTTAGGGGTGTTACGAGGAGTAACAAGGTAGTAGCCAATGGGCTACTTACCTTTAGGGTGTCTACACCTGCTATATGACCACTTCCCATGGGGTGTGGCATTACCCTGACCCAAAGAGCCTAATTGTGGCAAAATTAAGATGGTGGAAATCTAAAAGTCTTGTTCACTTCAAGTAGCCCACCCTAGGATTGATACTAGCATGAAAGGGGAAAACTCCTCCTGACTAGCTAATTTTCCCATCTGTCCTGGTGCCAAATGTGCCTGGGGCAGTGGGTGGCATTTCCCTTGTCTGGGGAAGCCATGGGTCGCAAATGAAAGGCAGCAGAGGCATTTGAAGCCTCCTACCTTGACATGCTGATTACTTAGCCATCCTGCTTGGAGGAGCTGACAGCACCTCTGATTGAAGCAGGCATTGTTTCTGGCCTCAGAGAGCACGGGCTCTCACGTGCAGGGGGTCAGATATCTGTCTGTGGTGGCAGGCTGGTCTGACCAGTTAGCCAGTACTCAAGTAGTTGGTAGATTTTCAGGGGACAAAGGTTGAGCTCATAGAAAACAACAATTTTCAATTAATAATATATCACTCTGTGAAAAATTACAATGACAATTTAAAAACAATTTTAAAACGTTGTTGTAGTAGCAGCTGTTAGTCGAATGAATCCCAAAGCATTTCAGGTGAAAAGAACACCCTTCATCAGGGGTAGTTGGGGTGGAAAGAACACCCTTCATCAGGGGTAGTTGTAAAACAATATATGTAATGTCATGGCCTACTTTTTGTATCAAAACTGTTCCAAGAAATATAAGCAGCAGTGAACAAGAAAAGCATACACTGAAGTTAAGAACACAAATAAAGAGACAACAAAATAAAATAAACAACCAACATCTTAAAGAGTAAAACATGTTGTATGAAACCAGAAAGAAAAACATACAACAGAATACAGAAAAAGTGTGTAAGTGCTTGTAACGTCTTAGAAATATTAATATAACTGTGAAACAGAGAGAAGAGAAGTGGGAAAGAAGGACCAATGCCCAAAAGACTGTGTGTATGTGCTCATGGCAAAACATTTGTTTACTAAAGTCAATGCCAAGACTATTCACTATATGCCTGGTAGTGACAGCAGCACACCTGAGGTTAAGGGGATACATATTTATCCCTACCTAGCTAATTGGGTGGTGAAGGTAGACTGATTCAAAACATGGCAGAGCGGCATAAATAAAGTGATAGTGACAGGATACTTTCCAGGATACACAGTGGAAATGGACAGATCTTCTCTACACCCATCAGAGAGGAATCCATTTCTCGAACAGAGCCAAAGCGCTTCCTGTACAGAAAAGAATTTGTGCATTAATCAGGCAAGTTCACCTTCTCTAGACATCACAATCACTGACATTGAAAACTGTGATTAAAATGTTAGGAATGATAACACCTTGTATTTCCCTAGAACCTTCTGCCAGACAGGAATGGCTCATTAACCAACAGTCACTGACAACCGGGGATTGGAAGATCTAGAGGTTGTTACGAGCAAATTGCAGTAGTAGTTATAGTCAGTACTTTGTTTGGGCTGATGTTCGTAGGTAGCATCAGCACTCATTTGTGGGAACCGGGACATATTTTTCACAATCATACTTTGACCCAGCGCAAGAAAGAGAAAAAGGCAGAAAAGGAAAAAAGGAGGAAATGAATTATAGGAAAACAGCGACAAAGGGAGACAGCAAACAGGTAGTGTAGGGTGATGGAAGAAAGAGGCAAGAGATTAGATCAAGAGTAGTCAGTCTCTGTATGTGAAACCCTGGCATTTGGAAGGATCAGTAGTGGGCTCCAAAGAAAAACATTGGGCATCATCACTTATATTTTTTACATATTAAGTACTAGTTACACTTGTGGACATTTTAGAACATGACTAGAGGCACGGATTAGAAGCAGGTCCGGACTGCCCGTAGCGGGCACCGGGCATTTCCCCGGTGGGCTGCCAGGGTGGGGGGCGGTTTTGGACCCTTGGGGCCGTTTTTGTTACTGGGGTCTGGCAATATCCGCCCCCTGTAACAAAATCGGCCGAAACCGTACCTAGCAAACAGCTCGGCTGCACCCCCTCTTTCCCCCCAGGGGGGCTGGCCGAGCAGTTCACCAGGCCCCGTTTCGGTTCCCAGTCCAGCCCTAACTAGAAGCAACCAATCCTCACAATGACCATCACCACAGATGCATCACACACAGGGCGCACATATGGAGGAATGTGAATGTAAGAAGATGGGGACTCGAAAATAATCAGTCAACAAAACAATCTGCAGGAACAGAAGACAGTACTTAAATACTAAAAGAACTCCACAAGACATAAAAGGGTAGATGATGAAGGTATAAACAGCCAACAGTATTACAATTAATGGGGTTACAAAGTTGCTTGCTCTGTTAAGGCGAGTGTAGGACATCTGGGAATGGGTAACTAAAAAGGAAACTTTAATGGTAGCAACATACTTATCAGGAGTTCAAAATGGAGAAGCGGACAGCTCAGCAGGCAAAAATGGATCTCTATTGCATGGGAACTAGGTCAAGCAGTGTTAGACTCAATTATCCAGACCGAAGACCAGTATATCCGTCTTCTTGGAGTTGAGCTTCAGACAGTTGGTTTGCATCCAGTCTGCTTCCATGGCCATACTATAGGTGAAGTTGGCTTTGGTGGTGTTTATCTTGTCTGTTCAGGGAGAGGATGAGTTTGATGTCGCCTGCATAGGAGATGACAGTGATGTCTTGTGATCGGATGATGTTGGCAAGTGGTGTCATGTATAGGTTGAGAAAGGTGGGGCTGAGGGGCAATCCCTGTTGGATACCAATATAATTTCTTGGCCTTTGATGTGCAGGGTGGCAGCCTGACTCTTTGGGTTCTTTCTGTGAGGGTTGAAAAGTCCACTTGAGAGTGGATCCTTGTACGACAATCTCATGGAGTCTTCTGATGAGGGTGTTGTGGGATACAGTTTCGAGGTCACAGAGAAGTCAAGCAGGATCAAATAGGAAGAGTGCCCCTATTTCTCCTTGGTCCAGGATGTTTCAAAAGTCATGGGTGGCTGCGTTGAGTGCTGTTTCGATGTTGTGGTTCTTTCTGAATCTTTGAGTGTTGTCTAGAAGATGGTGACATTTTAGGTGGGTTGTAAATTGCTTGTTGAGTGTCTTCTCAATCACTTTGGAAGGATGGGGAGCAGGGAGATGGGTCAAAAGTTGCTCACAATCATGTATCACATACAAAAGTAAAAGCAGCTATGGAAAAACCAAACAATTTATTTGTGGCACATGCGGCACCAAACAGGAGCTTACCAATTTTGAAGTAAACAATATGACATGGATAGTGCAAATCATGTTACACACTGTCTGAGAAAAACATAGATTAGAAACCTAAATTGAAGAAGGAAGAGAAAAAATAAGCTTCCCTAGTAAATAGCCCCATCAATGGCATATGGATAGCAACAAAATGGTCATCCGTTAATAGCTTCACAAACAGTGGCGGCCAGCACAGATCGGGGGTAAAGAGGTATAATTGTAACAGAAGAAAAATCCCTTACCTCCTCGCCCCTCTGTCCCAGATTGTCTCTCCTCCACCGAACAGTAAGCAACCGGGCTCCCCTGAGCCAATCACAACACTGCAATGCAACACTGTGATTGGCTCCCCTAAACCAATCACATCGCTGCAATGCAGCACTGTGATTCATCTGAGTGTCGTGGTTCGGCACTCAAACGGTGACTGGGGGTCTGGGCATGTTTTCCATGCAGGCTGTAATGATGTAATGCAGCCTGCATAGAGAACATACTAAAGCGTGCATGACTGTTTGGTCGGCCGAAGAGGGCTGGTCAAAGAATCATGCGCACTTTAATGTGCCACCACTCCTTCCCTGCTCAGTCAGCAGAGCAGCCCCACCCTCATGCTGCAGTAGGGAAGAATAAAAGATAATAACATTGCGTTATCCTTTGATTTTTCCTTACTTTTACTGCTGCACAGCAGCGGTGGGGCGACGCTCCTCCGCCTCAGTGGAGGAGCTGCCACTGTTTACAAAACAATATTGTGTGGCTGGATATGCAAAGAGGGAAACAGAGTTGGGACAGAAAGTGATTAAACATCTTTTTCAACTGCCCACATGAAACTCCAGCCTTCCACAAAAGCTCATACTTCTACATAATCCATGCACAGCGATTTACACTGCCAAAGATGTACACTGCCAAAGAAACAAGTTACTTACCAGTAGCAATATTTTTGCAGTTTGAAGCACTTCTGGATTCACGTCACCTGCCAACTTCCCTTGTGAAGAAAGGGGTGTCTGTTTCAAAGTAAAAATAAAAAGGGACATAGCAGGGTTAAAAAGAAGCTAAAGATGGTGCCCTTCTGGGACATTGTGGAGTTACATTTAAAGTCATAGGGGTCAGAACGACCCCTCTGGTTGTCGCCCAAGAGGAAAAAAAATAAGGAAAAAAAATAAGGGAAACCACCTAGATGGTTGATTAATGCCCTGTGTGTGAATCTAGAAGAGCTTGAAGCTGGAAAACCTTTCTTACAGGTAAGTAACCTGTCCTGTATTGAATTCCAAGTATCATGGGACAGACAGACTGGAGTTGAATGCATGGAAAGTCAATGTCTCACTGAGCATTATAGAAATGTACAGTACCTATTTATTGTCATCAAATTATCAGTTCTGTTCAATGCTTTAGGGTGTGGTGTCCCTTTTAACAAAATCAATGTTAAATGTGGAGAATTAAAGAAACTGGTTTGCAGAGCAGATTTCCAGACTTGCATCTGTCTTATGCCAGTACAATGGAGAGATCAGCACCTCTTTAAGTTACACTGTATTTACAAAAGTTCAGGAAGTGATGAACATCAGTGAAAATAAAGTGTGTAACTTACATTTTGTAACTTTGTGAACTTGCAATTTCTCTCTTAACATTCATTTGTATGTGTTCTCAGAGGTATGTCTTAGTAGTTACAAGGGAAACCTTTGTAAATGTGTTGAATGCACACTCAGGTTTAACTCTAACCAAACATTTATGAGAGCATTCCCCACACATTTCTGCACATCTATATTTACATCTCAAAAGCAACATTGAACTGCCCCAGAAAGCACGGGACGGTGGAGGAAGAATGGATTTCTAAGAGGGAAATATTTTTAAGTGAGAATAGAAATCATTTCAAATGTTAATCAAAAATGTGTCTCATACACTGGCATCTTTTTCACAGTTGTTTAGAATACACGAACCAAGGTCTATAAACAAGAACCATGAGTGTGTTTTTTTTCTAAATCCCGTTCACTTGCGACTGTATTTGGGATAGTTGTAGATTACACTACTTTGGGTAACAAAGTTTCGTAAATACCCAGTAAAGAGTAAGTGATAAACTTGTGTAGGGATCATTTACAACTGTTGTGAATCATGACTGATTTGGTAAATTGGAACAGAGTATTGTTTGTTAAGCAGGTGCTTAACATTTCTTTCTTTCCAAAGTCCCTCCAACAATCACAGGAGCTGGCACAGCAAGTGAGGTGTCTGTGATGCTTAGCAAGGAAGCCAGTCTGGAGTGCAAAGTCGTAGGAATCCCTTTCCCCATGATTCAATGGTTCAAAGACGGCAAGTGAGTGCTGGCAATGTAATAACTGCTACAGTGTTATAAAGCAAATATAAATGTGGACTCCAGTCTAAACATTCACACACAACTTATGTTTTTGAGTTCTATAAAATTCTTCAATATCATGTTTTACAATGAGTTTTCTCCCACCCACCTTTTTCTCTGTGAGCTAATCACAGGAAGACCGCAGCTGAATGTGGTTCCATACAAACATTGCCACCCTAGAGTATAAACAAATCAGATTTTTTTTTATCTTGCTCCTTTAGTTTCTCTTTATTTTTATACGTCTGGATGGTGTCGCTAGTCCACACCCTCTGCGTCAAATGTCTTTCCATCAGCCTATAGCTCCCAAATTCTGATTCTTCAGAGCATGTGCAGCCAGCTGGAGCATTCAGCAGAAAAACTGCAGAATTGTTACTCTGTTGTAAGGCATCTGTAAATAAGGTGTGCTATGTTTTTAAGGTGTAAATTCATGTAGAACTAAATAGCTTTCAGACCTGTTTTCAAAACGTTTTGCTGAGTATTGTTTTTGAAGTTTTTTTTCAGTATGTGTCCACATATTTTTTTTAACATACAAGATTCATTTTCAGAAACCTGACCAGAATGCATTACTAAAGTACATGCAGAACACATTTTTTATTAATATATAGAACTATTTTGTAAAGGTTGTGAATTTCTTCTTTTTAATAGCCAGTTTCTTTTTTGTTTTAGCATGCATAATTCTGTGCAAAAACTGTACACTTTGCTGTACAGTTCTACTTTTTATTACTGGAAACTTTTAGAAGCACATCTTTTTATTTGAAATGCATATGTAAAATTATGTAGGGTTTTTGAAAACTAATCGTGTAAAAATCAGAATCATTGTTTTAAAAAATATATTATTTCTTAAACTGATCAGAATATTCTCTTTGAAAGAACCTCAACCTTAGTGCTAGTTGTAAACCCATATCACAAACTTTCATCCTCTGGAGGATGTTCAACTACTCACCCCCTCTGACTGTTTCTGCACATAAGCAATATAAAAGACTGACAAGCGTTGCATTTCATTGTTTTGCATGTTTTTGTCAATTGCTCACCTTCTCTTCCAGGCCACTGTTTATGGGAGATCCCAGTTTTGAGCTTCTCAGCAAAGGCCAAATTTTGCATATAAAGAGCTCTCGTTTGAGTGACAGGGGACGCTACCAGTGCAGTGCATCCAATGCAGCCGGAAAGCAATCGAAGGAGATCAGATTGAATGTCTATGGTGAGTTAGGGAAATATTGTTATTAACAAAATTGCTATGCTGTATCTCGTTTTTAGTAAAGCCAGTTTGTAGATCCACCGCCTCTTCCAAAGTCACTACTATACCTTTTCCCGTGTGCGCAAATCTGAATTTTCCACCCTTTGCAAATCGGAATCTGACAATGGGCGCCTGTAATTTCAAAACGGTATGGATAAAACTGCTACATGTAGTTTGAATACTCAATGCATCTTATTTTGAAGGTTTTCACATCTGCATATATAATTAGAATGATTATTGAGTGATACCTGCTGTTTTAGATTTATGAGAGTACTGAAAAGAATTCACAAGTCGGAATACTTTCATCAGAGGACCGCTGCCATTTTATTTGTTTCTTTTTTTATATTTAAGTGTACTGGTTATAGTGATTGATGTACCTCTTGTTGAATAATGTATTTTTAATGATGTTCTTTATATTAATAACTTTCAACATTTTATATTTTTAACTAATGAGTATTTGATCTTGTGCTTTTATGATTTTGTTGCTAAGTCAAACAAAGCTTTTCATCGATCGAGGCAACCTAGAATGCAATCTGGGGTGGATAATTTGGAATATCACTCAAGATGAAACATACGAGATGATGTGACGGGAAGTGTGTGTTAAAACGGGTGGAAAAATGCTATAGATGGTCTCGTGTTATAGCAAACCGACACTGGTTGGGTGTCTAGAAGATTGTCATGTGCACTAAAAAACCGCCCACAAGCAAAGATGGTAATGTTACTTCCAAGAACGTGCCAGCTACGAGCTTGTGTTCTTGATCATTCATAAACCGGCTTGCTAAAGCCTTTTAGCCTTTCCATTCATAGGTAGGATCTAATTGTGTCTTCACCCAACTCAGGCACTTGCATGTGTTCACCTTCACATTACCATCTTTGCTTGTGGGCGGTTTTTTAGTGCACATGACAATCTTCTAGACACCCAACCAGTGTCAGTTTTGCTATAACACGAGACCATCTATAGCATTCTTCCACCCGTTTTAACACACATTTCCCGTCACATCGTCTCGTATGTTTCATCTTCGTTGCACCAACAATTTATTCACGTGCCAGGTGTTTTTTTCCTTTTGGTTAAGGTGCATATAATTCGACAGTACATTTGGAAAAATGTCACAGTAAATAGTGTCTAAATGCATATTGTCATGCATCCCACCAAATGTGTCCCTTGTATTTCCCCAGCCCTGAGGAGTCGCGGGAGGACAATCCCACATGCGACAAAACACGTGTCGGCTGGATTGCTCTTAAGAACATAAAAAACACTTTCTTTCTTCAGGACCAATTGAAGTTTACTTCTGTTTACTCATAAGCTTTGTTTTACTCTAATTGTATGGTAGTGTCCACATTGACACAAACTGTTATATATATTGTTGTGTGCAAGGGTAATTTGTTGTATTTTCCGGGTGTGCTGGCCTTGGCTAACACACTCATTGAGGGGTTATAGGGCTTATCCCCCCACTCTTTTTTGCACAACACTCCTACACCTTAAATTTCAAGTACCATTGCGGTCACTTTTTGCAGTGCGCCCCTTTTCCTTGTCCCTGACTAAAAACCCTTTAGAGACATTTCCCTATTAGTCCTAACCCCCAATCTGGCGGGAAGACTGGCGGGAAAAACTACGTCAGGAAGGAGGGTGCCAGCCTGTGCCAATCCCACCCCTCAGGTGGGGGAGACGAGGTGAAGCACGACCCCGTGCTCCGGCCATCTTGTAGATTGGGAGCCCTGCCCAATCCCAGCTAGGCTCCTGCCCCCCTCCCACAGGAGAGGAGCAGACTAGGGGGTGTACTCACCCCAGGACAGGGACCCATTGGTCCCTGTCCTTGCCCTACCTGTAACGCCCCTAAATTCAGTATTTAGTGGCTCCCTGAACCTTCCTTCCTCAGATCCCTATACGAAAAGAAGAAAGAAGATCAAGAAGAAGACCCGCTGTGCAGCTGCTAACAACAGGATGACAACTACTGACTGGGCCCCAGCCCTTCCGGCATGTCGTTCCTGGAACCTGCTCCTGCTTAATCCCAGCGACTCCTGCGGACAGCAACCTTGGGACACCCGGAGGACCTGCCTGCCTTGACCCTCTTGAAGACTGGGACTCCCATCAGCAGAGGCTCTGCTGCAACAACCCACCTGGTGCCAATCAGGAAGCTCCAGACCAGCCCACTCTGCACCCGCCGAGCCCGAGCCGGGCCCAACCGAACCAAGACCACGAGGTCGTCCCCCCGGTGACTGGGACCCGAAGTCCAGTGCCCAAAGACCCTCCTCGACGAACCAGATGACACCTGCACACTCAGAACCAGGGGCCACCCCAACCGCGACCAGCCGAGGGTAAGCTTTTCCGACACCCAAAGACACCCCTGCACCCGGCGCCCTACAGCCCCCTGTGCCTCCTTTTGGGGTACCTACCTGTGCTCCAAGATCCCAACTTACCTCTCGAAGTGCTGGTCACCCCTGGAGAGTCTCCGTCCCCGAGCCTGCAGCCTTTGTTCCTTTTTGACCTTTCCCTTTGGATCACATTGAGCTCCCGACGGCTCAAAAGCACCCTGCACCCAGCCGCCCGAGCGCCGCTGGCTGTGCCACCTTTGTCCTTTCCTACTTCCCCCTTGCCCAGAGCAAGTGAACAGGAGCCTAGCTCCCACAGCCGCGTGGCCTGCTAGCCAGCAGCCACCAACCGAAGGCCCCCTTCCCCATATTGGATATCATTGGGCATACCTACCTCTTCACCCGGCTGCCCCCGTGCCGCTGGGATTGAACTAACTGTACTTACCTGATCCTGGGGGACCCCTGAGTCTATGCCCAGGACCTTAACTTCACCAACCAAGTACTCACCTGGAAACCGGTAACTCACTTACCTGCCATTGGATAACATTGACCAATTTTAACTCGAAAATTTTCTGTGTGAAGTTTTGACAACTGAAAATATTCATATAAAATCAGCCAAAGTCGGAATTCCGAAGTACTCACCTGTGATCAGGGGAGAAGCCAGTACTGTACCTTTCAGCCCAGTACTGAACCGCAAAAGTAATCCCAACCGGGTTTACTAGTAATCTGTATTTTCTCCATAGGAACCCATTGTCTGCTTTTCTTTGAATTTTCTTCTGTCTACTTTTGAAAACTTGAGATATTCTTTAAAAATCCTACGAAATACTGAAACGCAATTACCAACCTGTTCTAAGTTAAGACCCCAGTGCTGGCCCTAGGAGACCAGTGCTGGATTACAAAAGTAACGCAATCGTACTTTACCTGCATTCTGAATTTTCTCCCATTGAATAACATTGTCAGATTTTCATTGAAAAGTTTCCAAGTGTGAACTTTTAAAACTGCTTTATATTCATGAAAATTCACTAGAGTAACTAAAACGTTTTTGCTAATCTGGTTTCAGCTTAGACCCCAGGACTGAATCTATGATCTAGTCCGAGAACTACCAAAGTAATCTGCATAGTAATCAACTGTACTTAAATGTAGAAAACCCATTGAGCTCAATGCTATAGTGTGTTTTAGGATTGTGTTGCTTACTACCAATACTGTATTCAGTGTGTGCACAAACTTTATTGCTCCTTTGCAAAGTAATTACATGAGAGTACTCATAAGAGTACTCATAACGAGAAGAGTATATTTTGTATAACTGTTGGTTCTAAAAATAAAACAACTATATCTGTGGATATAAAAACAATTGGCCTGGAGTGCAGTCTTTGAGTGTGCGAAACCTTTTGCTGATTGAGTGTCTACAACAAATGCTTTACACTGTCCTCTGGTACTGCCTTACTGCTCGACCAAGCTACCACTTTGGAGAGTAAGGTCAGTTCTGACTTTAGCCTCTGTTATACCTCTGGGGTTGGTGGACTCTATACCCACTGTACTTTATTCTAGTCCAGTATATATAGAGCCACTTTCTCACAATATCATTGTGTAGTTTATGCATTTAAGTGAAGGAACAGTTTACAAAAATTTGACATATTTTTGCTAGCCAAAGGCTAAGATATAGCTCAGGTATTTGTCATATACAAGTGGGTTTGAGACATCCAGTAACATACAAGTCACAATTCATTAGTGAAACATTGTCTAAAGAATGATGCTGTGTTGCATTTGCTAAGTTGTCAGAGCTCTGGGTCACATCTCACGTAGAGTGGACGATATTGAGAGCTAATTTGGAGAACCAGAGAGTCGAAGTTTCCTGAGCTTTGAAACCTCTAGGCCTAAATGCAACAAGCAATTATCTCAGACCCTTGCCTATGGACCCACTCATGTGGCCCTTGCATTGAAGGACTGTTGCTGTTGAACATTAATTTCAACCCACACTAGTGATTGAGGACAATATTTTGGTTGTTGAATGTTGATTTAGTGGATAGATCTTAGGGGGTGTGGGGTTCCACTGATGTATTTTTTGCTGAGTAGTAATGGTAGCTGAGTTCTCCACTTTTTGCAGTTGTCATATCTCCACCTCTGTGCAGACATCATTAGAACAGAAGTGTGCCAGACAGGAATATCAAGGGGCCCAAAGAAAAGAGTGATGTTGCAACTGGATACTTGTCAGCATAACAGCCCTGAAACATAATTTGAATGCAATGGCAAACATAATTGCAGCACAGCTAAATTTTACTAATACATCTCCTTACTGAGAATTGTAACTGTGAGGTATGTCTCTTAAAATACATGAATTATGTAAACTATCTCCTTTCAACTAAATAAGATATATCATGAATGTTTAGTTTTGCAGAAATTAATTGCTGTTCCTTTTACACACACTTTTATTTGATTGCATTGAAGGGAAGTGATTCTTCTTTTTAATATTATTTCTGAAATGTTGAAAATCAGCTTAATAAATCTTCTGACTTGTATTGCCACTCTCTCGTAGTTCCACCCAATATTAAAGGAGGCAACATGACCACGGAGATATCTGCTCTGCTAAACAGCCTGCTCAACTTGGAGTGCGAGACCAGAGGCGTTCCTGTGCCCGCCGTCACCTGGTACAAAGATGGTCAGCCACTTGTCTCCAGCCCACAAGCCCAATATTTGGAGAAGGGGCAGACTCTTCAGATTCCACGGGCTCAAGTTTCCGATTCTGGAAAATACACGTGCCGCGCAGTCAATATTGCTGGAATGATGGAGAAGTCCTTCAACTTGGATATCTATGGTATGAGTTAAAGGTTCTTAAAGGTTGTCAAACATACAAGAATCTCTGTCTTTATTCTCAGAAGGCTATTATACTAGCAAAATACTTAATATAGAAATATTTAGAGCATAATTTCAAAGAAAATCACTATACTGAATAGCACAGTAATCCTAGTCATAAAGGGTAACCATGAGCTTGCTTTCAGTTTACAACATGTTCTTTCAATAGTTGATTTTCTCTTCTTGCTGTTGTTTTTCTCAAATTCTTTATGTATTATCACAAGTGGACTCAAAGCAAAGGTGAAACATAGTCAGATAGCAGAAAAGAGTGACAAGTAGCTAAGTAGAAATTCCAAGAGGCAGCATCCTTGCAGCAAAGGAAGAGCGGTCACAACTGCTCCAACAGGCAGTGCTAAATACTGAAATAGTGAAACCCTTCAAACCCCCTCGGACAGCAGTATAAACGAGAAATACATTTCCAACCAACCCACCTTAAGATATACATACCAAAAAGACTACATTGAAACAGATTAAATCTGCTTGTCTGCAATTTATAAATGCCCAGAGCACATACAGTACTCAGGGCACCACCTGTCTACCCAAGCCATTTGCCTCACAACATTCACTGCCCCCCGTTGATCAGGATGCTTCATGCACCTATCCATCAAATCCTTCCTTGGACTTGGGGATCTGTAAAAGTTGTCGGGCATGGAAAATTATCCCATATTTACAAGAAGGTGGGTAATTGGTCTTGTAAAGGAGCCGCCCAAGACCAACAATAATCATTCAGCCCAGACATGTATAGTCTCAGATTTCAATCTCAAACATAACATAGCCACAGCCAGTGCCATTGCAGACCATCTCCACCAATGATGGGTCATCCTTGGGATCCCTGACCCATCATGCAACATCACAATGGGCCCAAAGAACGTGTAAAGTGTCTCTTCCCTCCGACCGCACCTCCAGAAATTGGAATTTAGCCTCAAATTAAAATGAAACAGGTGATGCAATGTCCAATGCCAACCAAGGAGAACCTTGAAAAGGTAGGGTTTCGCCTCTTCTCTCTCCAGCCCTCCCCATCGCGGCATACGACAGCTCATTCCTCCTCTGTATAGTCTTGCGAAAGCTTCTCCTGCCAATATTGTTTGAGTGTTGTGACTATGTGGATAGTGAAAAACGGGTTGATGATTATCCCATATAGTCCACACATCCTCCCCCTTCAAACTGACCTCATGTGTTAAGGTATGACCCTATTGGAGAAGATCACATGGATGGGTCCCGGTACAGATTACGAGCAATGAGAGAGCTGAGCGTAGCAGCACCTCTGGGTCTTTCGTAAGCCAAACTCTAGTTGACTGTCCACAAAGGATCTCAGATCTCCTCCAGACATCAGCTTATGTAAACTCTTAACACCCGCCACAGACAAAATACCCAAAAGACGATGAGCCTTTTATCCTATTTTATTGTTTGTCAACAGCAGGACCTCCAGCTGCAAGAATGGGTGTTTTCTGTGTACCCTTTGCACTGCACATCAGCATTGTCTGATGCAGGTGAGAATGGGGAAGTGTGTACCCGTTTTGAACCATTATGTTATGTTATGTTAATATAAGTTTTATATAGCGCTCAGCTACTCAAAAGAGTGTCCCGGCGCTAATAACCCAAAGAGATACGGAGCAGGAGATGATGGCAGCTTACTGTACAAAAAGCCATGTCTTGAGGTCCTTCCTAAAGGCTAAGAGATTGCCATTCTTCCTCAAAGACATAGGCAAGGCATTCCACAATTGTGGCGCCAAACGTTTGAAGGAGCGACCTCCAATACAAGCTTGTCTGATTACCGGGACAAAAGCCAAGGCCTGGGAGGACGACCTGAGCGACCGAGATGGAAGATAAAAGTCCAATCTTTTCCTAATATATTTGGCACCTATGCCATGCAGTGCCTTAAAGGCCAGAGTAAGAGTTTAATGTCCCCATACAAGGCCTCAAATCATGCTGAAGCAAGGTGTTTATCTATTGTCAGCCTGGCAAGAGCATAGCCACAAAGTAGAAACACCAGAGCCAAGGGTGCCAGCCTGTAAGCCAAGTAAGAAAAGTACAAGTGAGATAATCACATCCCACCTGCTTTAAGTGCTGCACAAAGATCAGAGCATTTACACCTCTACCATGCCCCACTTCAAATAAATTGTTAGATAGTGGCATATAACTCCTCCAATTGGGCGCTCAGGACCATCTTGTCAACATGATATAAACATAATTAAACTTGGGTGCTACGTTGATTTTGACCACTTGTACCTTCTCCAGAGTGACACACCAAAGGAGGACTACTTTGAAAGTTACTGGCTGCTTAATGCAGGAGCTGTTTGACATTATAATGTACCAGGTTCCATAAGACTTGGTTGTTGACAAGAATTCCCAGGTATTTAATATTCCCCTGTACCATTCTGAAAGAATACTGTTATCGAATCCTTCCAGGTATGGGTAGTAAGGGGTAGTACTGCTCTTCAACTCCAAACGAATCTGTATATTAGAAAGAAGGGAGGATAATATTAGCTATGATGGGCATAATGGCCAAGATCAATGAGGCAGGATCAGGTAATACAAGAAAGATGTTGTCCATGTATAGTAATAGTTTGTGATGACGGGCCGCTGTTGCTACACCCTTTACATTTTTACCTTGTTCAATGGATGCTGAAAGCTGCTCCAAGGCCAGCAAGAACAACAAAGGGGACAAAGGTCTCCCTTGCCTATTACCCTTTAATATAGAATGCCTTTGACAGGAACCTCCCACAGTTTATCCTTGTCATTGGAATCTCATATTCACTTTCATTATCAAAGATGGTCCCAAACTTGCCCCGTCCAGCATTCACAAAAAGTATTAAATACATTTTAATCTTCACATACGTATGATCAAATGTTCTAGAACACCGCCTTTTAGAACATAATGCACATTTTATTTCTTAATGTTAATGCTTCATTATTTTAAACGGAAACACACACACTACAACTCAAAAGGTAACATAAAGAAATAATTAACATTCATAATATTAATTTCCCAAAGTATGTTATTGAAAAGATTAACCATTAATTACAAGTATCAACATATTGAATTTATTCAAATAATAAAAATAAAATGTGTATGGTAGTGCTAATGCTTACATATGCATGACAAACAAAATAGAAACACAAAATAAAAAATAACCATGCACACCTTCTAAGAATGCTTGATTGTACATATAATAAAACTGGTCGCAAATAACTTTATCCACAGGCTGTTTGTTGAAAGAAAGGTCATCTTTAAAATTCAGGTCATAAATGTGAGAATAACATCTGATTCCCATTCTTGTAAGATTTGTATTTTCACCACAACCGTAGCCCAAATTAACCTCAACACCATGCCAAAACAAAACCTGAAAAAAATCAGAAATATTAAATAATAAGATAACATATGTGTATATAATCATGTGGCCTTAGTACTGGTATCATGTACATTTTCTAGAAAAGCAAACCTTCTGGTTTTTGAAAGAGGTTCTTTCTAGAGTTGAATTTTTTTTTATCTTTTCACCTTGGCCTTCTGTTAATTCCACATCAAAATGAGAAATGTAAAAAGCTAAAACACATTGTGACCTAAAGGTGACATCTTCCGGTGTTTATTTGGAAATTTCAAAATAGGAAATGTGGTCTTATCTGTTCATGTACATCCATGTACAATTGACGGGGTTTCTCTCCAGTTCCTCCTAGCATCAAGGGTGACCCTGACAATCCAAAAAACAAGCACGTCGTTCTCAGCAACTCCCTGACCCTGGAATGTGAGGCTGCTGGGCACCCGCCTCCTCTGCTTACCTGGCTCAAGGATGGAGTTCCAGTGAAGGCCAGTGACAAGATTCAGATTCTTTCTAGTGGGAAGAAATTGGAGATTCGGAATGCTGTAGAGTCGGACCGTGGACAGTATTTGTGTGTGGCTACAAGCGTAGCTGGTGAACAAGAAATCAAATACATTGTTGATGTTTTGGGTAAGGCAATGACAGCAGGGAATTAGTACATGTATCTCTTGTCTGCATGGTAGATCTGCCACTGTGAGACGTGGGTACAGGGAACTCATCCTCTAAGTTGGGGGGACATTTCTGCCATATTAAAAAAACATCTAATGGGGTGATCTTCTTATTGTATGTCAAGGATATTTTGAGGATTTCCTGTGCAATATCCTATATATTTTAAATCAGGCTGCTGGCCAGATGCTACTTTTCATCAGTGTTTGTGCAGCCAGAACAGTTCTGTCTATGGATTCATAAAGAGGAACACTGTTTTTTCCTGTTCTCTAATTCTGAAAAGGGAACAGATAGGGGAACAGAAGAGATATCTGAAACTTTTTGTTGATGTCCCATCATGTTCCACAGCCAAATCAGGTCCTGGATGCAAGTAGACGGCAGAAGCATTCTATATTGTGGTAATGTGGCAATTGAGTGAATGAAAGGAAGCTTGATGATGCAGAAGAAGACAACTGTTGTTGCTTTGAAAAAACCAAGGGCCTGATTCACAAAGGTAAATTTAAACCTGAAGTCTAAGTTTAGACCAGAAGTCTAAGTTTAGACCTGAAGTCAAAACTTGGACTTCAGGTCTAAACATAGACTTCAGGCATAAAGTTAGACTTTAGGTCTAAGTTTACCTTTGTGAGTGAGGCTCTATACGTTTTCTATAACACTTTGGCTCATCTGATGGCAGTGAAAAGTTTGGGGAGCAGCCACCATCTTGCTTGTGGTGACTCAGCAACATCATTTTGTTTTTCAAAAGCAAATTTTTGAAGTGGAGTTGTATTTGAAAAAATAATAACGGCCCAGGCATCCAGCTACTTATCTTCCAGGGTGTGGAGCTATTTTGTCTTCTTTTCTTTTCAGGACCACCGGCTTTATTTCGGTGGTCCTAAACAGAGAAAAGAGTACATCAGAACATCCAACCACAAATTTTCTGTGGAACTTACACAGCATATCAGGTCATGGGTGTAAGGTTTTGTCCAGCAGAGCAAGCCTGGGTTCCATAGGCAAAAACATAACAGTCTGTATGACGCTAAATAGAGCGAGTGGACCCTCAGTTTGATGGAGAGAGTACTCTGCCATGCTTGTGGTCTGTATCTTATGTTTCTTATAGTGAATGGTGCAGGTGCTGATATAAATATGTTGTGTGCCATACACTTGTCTCCTTGCAGTGCCACCAAATGTGCATGGGGGTGAAGAGACTGCTGACTACACTGTAATTCTGAAAAACCCACTGGAGCTGGAATGCCAAGCAACAGGGTCACCCATGCCAACAATAACGTAAGGAGTGGTCTTTGTTTATTCTTTGGAACTCACACCTTAACAAGAGTTTTGTAGAGCTTTCTCTGTCTTAGTGGCTAATGCCATATGTACTATACTATACAAATGGAGCATGATTTTGTGAGGTGAAGATTGAACATGTGAACCATGGGAAAAGGTTTAAACAGATAAATTGATTTGGGAATTGTTCTCAGTGTGAGCATGACATGATTCTGTGAGCACCCATTATAGCCTCTATGTAGATGTGTCTGCTAAAACATAAAGCAAATATAAGTCTTCATAGTAACAGAAAACCCTCTTTCCTGTCCTGTGAACAATGTTTCTGGGAGCTGTAGTCTTGCTTGACTTCAGTTGAATTGGTACCATACTACAGTGGTGTCCAGAAATAAGGCAATTGGCTGGACACATGACACCCTGGTGACATAGAGCCATACAGTCCGTCTACATATAACCAGCCAGATATTGTGCGGATGCCATAGCACACCAAGTGCATGGGTGGGAGTACACTGTGCTTACCCAAGCAAAGGGTGTGAGACTCTGAAATTAGATCTAGGCAGGCACCTATTAAATGCAAAGTTTAAAATGTTGAAGATCAATATTTCTGTCTCTGCCCCATTCTCAAAACAGTGTGCAGGGGTATGATTCTCCTGCAGTCTGAGTTGGGAATCATTGAAGGGCAGTGGGTGATGTGGGGTGTTGATGTTCATTACACAGTGTTTCTATTCTACTACTCATTACAGTGGACATTTTTCCCACAGTCTGTACAACAACATCACATTGAGACTTTTAATTTAATAAAACCCCTTACTTCTCACTTCAGGTGGCTGAAAGATGGGAGGCCTATTGAAAAGGCAGATGGGTTGAAGACCTTACTCAATGGACGTAAACTTCTCATCCTTAGAGCTCAGTTGTCAGACACTGGCCGCTACCAGTGTGTGGCCACAAACTCAGCAGGAAAACATGAGAGAGAATTTGATGTCACAGTCCATGGTATGTATGGTGTTCAATACTATTTAAAATGCAAGCTAATGTACGTTTAAATATTCTTTGGTAGCACTAGCACTCCGAAAAAAAACTGAATAGATAAAAAAGCAATTTGTATCTACATTTTGGATTATGTAGATGTACTAGAAGGACGATCCTGTATGCCCATGAGGACCAGGATGAATATACTTGACTATAACAATTGTCCCCTGGTACTCACTTATTTAGGTAGGAAATTCACATGCTAATAAAAATGCATAACACCATTGGATGAATGTAACATTTCTCTTTGTAGATCTTTTGATACTTCTTCTTTTTATTTATAGCAAAGATCTAAAAGCAGAATGCAATATGTTGTGATAGTGCAGATAACGCAGTGCTCAAGTGAAAAACATGTAAATGTGAACATAAAATCAAGACACTGTTTACTCCCTGGTTGTCATATAATTTTCAAACAATCAGCATGGGGTTTGTTTTTCATCATATGTAATATCCCAAATGCAACTTAAATACAGGGAAAGGTCCAGGAAGGGATGTCAGTGTTTTGGCCCATAATTACTGATCAGCTCTCATACGACTATTATAACTGCATAAACACAAGAAAAACCTAAACTCAATCTATGTCCAGCAACCGTCTGTGATATGGCCATCACTACTACTCTGTTGCAATTACGCACCAAATTTAGTGTAGGTATGAAGGAGCCTGCATCTTCTGTGTGAGTTCCTAAAACCTGTAATATGACACCCACAAAAAAACCTATGCACCAGTTCCCCAAATATAAACTGGCAGATATGCAGAACAAATTAGCCAACTGTTGTGATCAACACCTACCAATTGTGCGCTCGGGGTCGGCTTTAGCGCTGGTGGCACTCTATGCGACAGTGTTTGTTGGTGCCCACCACGGGTCCCCCCACAGACTCCCTCACTACTACCCTTTAACAGTGCCCCCTCGAGTCTCCATGACCACTCTCTCTCAGATGTATTTAATTATTTATATAGTGTCACCTATACCGGTGTAGGGTGTCAAAGCACTTTACATCACACAGAGACAATCAGTGTGTGTTAATCAGTGTATAGGAAATGTTACATGAGCCAGAAGATTACAAGGTGAGTCACCTGTCATCCAAACTGGTAGACATTATAGTGTAAGACTGCTTGGTCTGGAGAAGCACAGACTCAGAATTTCAAATATAACCCCTTGATTGTGGGCTACATTTAATAATAAGGATTTTTTTTACCATAGTGAACCCTTTTTGAAACATTAGAATAATGAAATACGGAGGAAAACATCATAATGTTCTTATCTATGCAGTTTGCATGCAGCTCTTTGATGAAAGTTAGTAGCTCACTGTTCCATGTTTGGATTTTAACATATACACTGCTAGTACCAAAAGGATCTCTCTGACAAAAGCACTGACCTATTTAACCTAAATTTACTTTGTGATCTGCATGGTACACATTCTTTGCAGCAGGCACATTTACTCTCTGTGCTACCATAAAATCAGTTAAAACTTCCACTTGATAAAAATACCTTCTCTCTCCAGGGAGAACATTAATCACTGTGTTAGCTTGACATTTGTATTTTTGTATGAACGTTGCGGAAGCCAGCAATGCAGCATCAGTTGCTTTTAAAGCCATAAAATACTTCCAAATAGGGCACCCTCTCGAAGTGTCAGCACACGGTGCGGTGGCACCAGTCGCACCACCCTAGAACCGGCGCTGTGTGCGTTGTGTCAATCCTAATAATAGTGCAATATTTTGACACCTGCAATCCATCTGGGTCGACCAAAGCCTGCAAGGTGTCGCACCCCGTGGGTCAAGTAGCCCTGTATCCAGTGATCGAGTCACAACATATGATTGATATGCAATTCATGCCTCATCTAAATCCTATTAATAGAAACTGTGAGTCAATGTCACCGATAGCATGGTCAAGCGCATCCCCTGACTTTGATAAATAATGTACTACCTACACTAACCGGTTGGATATGGTGAAATTATCCATATGACATTCACTCATACATGATCGGTTTGAAGCACCTTGCAGTGAAATACACTAGTGGCCTCAACATGGCACCAAGTGGGTGCCGATCTAGTTGTCATGTACATTTGGAGGAGAAATAAGAGTGTCTGTCACGCTTCCTGCTTGATTTAATGTACCGATGTGGACAGTAAACAGACGAGGACAAACTCTGCCCTAGCACAAGCTCTTAAGATGGTGGTTCGCTGAATGTTAACAGGTATTCCAAATTGAAGATGTGTCTTTTCTGGTCTTTTTCTGTTAGTACCAGGTAAATAAAGTGAAGGGTGTGCCTCAGTACTTTTGCTTTTGCTTGCACGCACTGCTCCTCTGGTATAATTGTTTACCCTGATATTTGCTCCATGTAGGTAAAACTTTCTTCTGGATTTTACTCTTGGCTACCATTCTCTGGTTCTTTTATTCTTTCTAATGTTAAGAGAAGTTGTTGCCTTGCTATTCAGTTCAGTACTAATCTTAGTCTGTATTCAAGACTTATAACATTGCAAGGAAGTGTTTTACTGTTTCTGTTTTATTTATCTCTTAACTGGCATCCTCAAATCAGACACTTTTAATCTTGTACTGCTACTAATATGTGCTGCATAACATCCTAGCTGATGGGACTAGGCACTTTTTTCCTTGGACAATCAATGAGTGTAGGAAAGTGCCCCTTTTTGACATGTTCACCCCCAATTTTTTTCCCAATAGTACTGATGCTGTTGACTGGATGTGCACTGGGTCCCTGCTAAACATGCCCGATTGCCATGCTCTACAATATGCTTAATTGTACCCCAATTGCCAAGGACTTTAGCACCCTCGTAAGTCCCTGGTAAATGGTGCCTTTGATACCCAGGGCATGGGTACTAAAGAGGGTTCCTACGGCCTGAAGCATTTAATATGCCACCCAGAGGAATCCACACAAAATGTGCATGCAAACCTCCATTACAGGATATGTGAAAGGGTGCAAGCTCTTCTGAAAACATGTCATTGAACACTCCTTGTGTGCAATGCCCAAATGCACTGCATGTCTTATATGTAAGTCACCCCTACAGCAGGCCTAAAAGCCCTAAGGCAGGGTACATTATATTACATGTGAGGGAACATCTGCATGAGCAGATATGCCGTTATGTCTAGTCTCATTACTAAGACATTGCAAGTGATCAGGAAGCCATTTTAAAGGTATGTAATGGGTACTGACTGGTCATTACGACTTACCCAGCTAGATAATGGCTTCACTGCAAATAATGCTGTTTGGTATCAGACGCCTCATCTCAATAAATCGATACTGATACCAGTATCAAATATATTGTGACATGCACCTAGAGGGCACCTTAAAGTGCCCCCTTAAAACCTACTAGTCCTCTAGTTCTCTAGTGCGTTGGCTGACTAGTATTATCCAGTCTGCCACCACAGACATGTTTCTGACCCCCTGTAGGTGTGAGCTTATGCTCTCGGAGGCAAGAAACAATGTCTGCTCACCTCCTTCTGCAGAATGACTAGTGAATTAGCCAAAGGCTTCAAACCCTATGCCACATTTGATATGCGACCCTAGCTCACCCCCAGACCTGGGAAAAGCCACCCCCTGCCCTGGCGCTCATTTGGCACCATAGCAGGTGGGAAATTAGCTAGTCAGAAGGCATGTCACACCTACAGACTAGGCACACCCCTTAGATGGGCCACCTGAAATGGACAGTCGAAAGAGTGGAACTCTGAATCAGGATTATACCCACTCCTCGCAGGAAGTGGTCATATAAGGGGTGTAGTCACCCTATGGGTAGTTAGCTCATTGGCTACTACCCTACACTCCTCTATACACCCCTAATCTCAATATTTAGGGGTCCCCGTGCCACCAGACAGACATAGAATAGCTGACACTGCAAGGACAGTGGGCTTGCCTCAAAACTGTCGCCAAACCCTGCCTGGCTTCTGATAACCTCAGAAATTGCAGGACTGACTTGTCTACTAGCTGCACATCCTCCCCAAACCCTTGGAGGACTGTCCCGCAGTTCAACAAGATCGCAGCATCACACTTGGGGTGGAGGAGTCAACCCCCTGCATCTGCAGGCACTGAAGGCACTTGTCTGGTACACCATTTTGCTAGCCATCGGGCCCACTGAGGGAGCATCTCACCTGGAGGACTTCACTGTACTTCCAATAGGTTAGCCCCATCTCTCCAGTGCGTTGAGACGCTAGACCCTCCAAGAGCCTCCCAACACCAATATCCTGGGTACTGGAGCATTTGCCGCAACCATCGCTTTTTAAGTGTCCAGCCTGTACAACACCTCCGCAAAATTAAAAGTCGTCCTGCAGATAAGGGACTTCAGGACTGATGAGGCCCACCTCGAGAGTGGCTCTGCTGCCCTGTTTTCTTCCCCTCTCCAGGTCACCCAAGAACCATGAGAGCCTCTAACCCAAGTGACCCACCAGCCATAACACCTCTGCACTCAAGCCCCCCAGCCCTAGTCCACGGAAATCAACTGTGCCCTCTTGTTCCAGAGCTCCTCACAAGCTGAGCCTCCTTAGGTTCTGCCGGACTTGTCCCCACTTGCAGCCTTTTTTTACAGGTACCCTTCCGTTGACTTTACCGTGTAGTGCTCAAGGCTACCAACATAACCATTACCTCTGCTCCAGAGACACACGAGGATAGGTAAAACCAAATTGCTGGTGATTCTTTGGTCCTTGGCTCCTAAGCACCTTAAGTCCTAAAAGGCACCTTCAACAGCCGTTAGCAACCGTTCGCAATTATATGTATGCAATGTTTGAGAAGCTGGATTTTTATGTGACTCATCAATAAGTCGATATGCCATGTAAAGAGTCCAGGGGTTCCCTTATTAGTGGACAGGGGCTTGCTATGCAATTCCAAAGTGCTCTATAGGAGGTAGTGTTTTTGAGCAGCCTTAGGCTTAACACAGAGGAGTGCAAGACATTTGCAAAATACGACCTTTGATTAATAAATGACAACACGGCTCAAGAAGGAGATCCACACCAATTCATTAAAATACCATGCACCTTTATATATGATTTGGCATCAAAGAAAAATCGTGAGGAAGGCCCTGATTCACATTTCAAAGGCAGCAGCCCTTTGAGGCTTGCCACCCTAGGAAGGCTAATAAGCAGGTCATCCTGTGAGAGGGGGTGTTACACCTTCTTCCTGGACAGGCGTTTGTTCTGGGTTTCCTGAGAGCGAAAGTATCTCACTCTAAGAGGTTTGAACAGTGTCTCGGGTGGCAGGCTGTCAGAAACCAGTCAGCAAGGACACCAGAAGCTGGTAGGTTTTCTGAGGCCTCTCTAAGGTGCCCTCTGGGTGCATGTATTGGTAAATCCATCACTGGCATCAGCCTGGGTTTACAAATATGAGATGTTTGATACCAAATATCCCTATTTTCAGTGAAGCCATCTTGTTGCTGGGGAAATCGTAATTACCATTGTCCAGCACATATTTTAAAATGGATTCCCTGTCCACTTGCACTGGCATCTGCTCATGTAGGCATACCCTCACATGTAATATTCAGCACCTTGCCTTAGGACTGTTAGGCCTGCTTTAGGGGTGACTTACAAATATTACATGCAGTTGTAGGTAACATGGCACACAGGGATGTGTGACATGTTGTGTTTTAACTTTTGTCTGTACTAAGACACACATGATGTGCTTGGTGAGGGGTCCCTTAGGGTGGCACAGTTTGTGCTGCTGCCCTTAGGGACCCTCTTTAGTACCTCAGGCCCTAGGTATCAGGGGTACCATCTACTGGGTACTTACAAAGGGTGCTAAAGGTGTTGCCAATTGAGGGAATAATTGCAAAGTTTTTAGGGAAAGAACACTGGTACTGGGGACCTGGTTAGCAGGAACCCAGTAGACTTCAGTAAAAATTGCATCAAATACCAGGCAAAAAGGGGGGTACTGCAACAAAAACCAAGTTTACTACACAGTGTTTGTTCCTTTCATAGAATAGCATTACCGCGTTCGAGGTTCATACCCCAAAATCCGTTATTTGAGCATTTTACTGTTTTACTGTAAAATCTATATCTCCAAAAGTACCTGATTCTGATGATCCTGGTGTCTAAAATTATATAAAAAGCCTTAATATTTTCTAAATTGGTCTAGAATTTCTTCTTGAGTATGTGTCTCATTTATTGACTCTGCATGTGCAACAAATATTTAACACTCCCCTCTGATAAGCCTAAACCGTTCGACCACACTACCAAAAATAGAGCACCTGGGATTATTAAAGTAAGCCCTGTGAACCAATAAGTGTCTTCTGGACTTTTTACACGATGGGCCACATTGGCCAACTACATAAAACGCCAGCGTCCTACAAGGGGGAATTCTGTTTGGTTAACTTTCAGCTTGTCTGTGCTCATCCTCAGAATAGAAAAATGTGTGCAGTCAGTAATGCATTTTACATTGTTGACCAATAGAAATGCTAACTCACAACTTAATGTCATCAGAACAATTGCACTCCTAAAATATAGTAAGGGGTTTTATGTATGGAAATGTGTCAGGAAAAAAAATACAAAATCTACAATGATTAACTATTTCCTTGGTCTCCAGTCATCCAACAGTGTATTCCTCCTATTCACACCTAAAGCTTATTTGATGAAGGCTCAAGTGCTTGCTAAAGTCAGTCACAGCCCATTTCAGTATGACATAAGTTGAAAGTGAGCGAGAATCTAGATGGATCTGATGCATTCAGTGATGATTTCTTTAAAAATAGCATATATTGATTCTTCCTAAACTCAGAGACAATAAGAACTGATAAGGTTTTGCAGGGGATATAAAGGTCAGGTTGTGGGTGAGAAATGTATAACAGTTCGGAGATCTTAAGTGCTACTCAACGACTTTACTAGTGACAACATGCTATAACTGTAGAAATTCTCCATACCTTTCATTCTCATTAGGGTGTGTAGACAGAAAAATTGAGCAGTCATGAACCTTGAAATCAGGGAGAGATAAGCTAGGCAGTTTGCAAGATATTTGTCACTTTGACAGATTTCCATGGAAAAGTTTCATGGTTTACATTTGAAATCTGGAAGTGAACTGTCAATGTTTGTGGTAGAGCATACCTTAAAGACTACTTTAGAAGGGGTTAGGTATGTTCTGGTGAACTGTAGCGTTAAATAGTTCATTTACACAAACATTAGACTGCTTATCCTGGTCACCCTTTTAAATAATTTAAAGGCTGCTCAGTAGGGGGAGATATCCCCTACCCCAGAAAGGTTTTAGTTGACAATTATTGGTGGCAAGTGTGTTCATAATCACAATTTAATCTGTGAGATTGAAAAAATAGGCTGGTAGATTTTAAAAACTGCGTTTTATGGCAAGCAGAGAGTTTGAGGGTTCTCCGGTATATTTAAAAAAAAATTCACCACATTGTAAATTTTTTGCATTTTAGGCTGACAGGCTTTCAATTCATTATTGGAACCGATAAAGTGTCAAAAACCAAAGGGGTTTAAAGTTTTGCGATTGCAAAATGTGTTGTGCAAACAAAGTTGCGTGATTGATTCCATCCGCTCACCTAACAAGTACGGTATCGAAATCTAGCTGTCAGGAGGCAGAGCCTTGCAATGGCATTTCCCTTTAGTGGTAGAAATCATAGCGGCTGTAGCATTATCTACTAGTGAGCTGTGTAATAGTCACTACTGTTTAAAATGCTACAATGTCACAATACTGGAGCTACACGCACTATATAAATAAATTGAACTGTTCATTCAGGGTACTTACACTATCAGAGTTAGTAATTTTCAGTGGTCTGAGGTACAAGTCAGTGAGTTTCCTACTAGGTCGTCCCTCTGAAAAGCTGGCAGGATTAGGATGGATTCAAGTAGAGTCTGTCACATACCAGGTTCATAGGAATTAATAGCCCGATCACCTGATTGCTAGTGGAGAGATAGGTTGCGGCTGTGACCACCTTCACATTCAAATTCTTTATAAATAGTATCAAAAGCAAATGCTATAAGGTGCTTGAGATATTTTTTATCTTTGAGAATGACATTTGCAGCTGCTAAAATATTTTTAAAGACTCACATACCACTAAAGCTGATTCATGTTTAGAAATACATAGAGCCTGATTTACAAAGGTTAACTTATACTTTTGTGTAAGTTTATGATTGTTTGCTTATCATATAGGAAATTTACAAGTGGTATTTATATGACTGTGGAGTTTCTACACATAATTAAAATATAACAGTGCTATCTTTTTATGTGCGGAGACTCTGCAGCCGTAAAGATACTACTCATAAAATATATTTGTGACTAGAAGAGAATTGTAAACTTACACAAAAGGACTGTTCTATCTTTTTATGTTTGGAGATTTCACAGTCGTAAAGATACTACTTGTAAAATTCCTTTGTGAATTTCAAACATTCGTAAACTTACACAAAACTGTATATTTACCCTTGTAAATCAAGCCCTGAGTCCTTCACAATGAGGCCTTTAACCCTCTATCTATGTTGTGCAAACTGTTATTTAGGCAAACTATTGCCTTATTTTCAGTCGTCAAAGATAAAATTCATGAGTTCTGTTATACAAAATATTTCTCTTGTTCTTGTTCACTTGTCTGGTGAAAGGCCCTTAGTCTTAGCTTTTGCAGAAAGACAAATACAAAGAACAGTTTCACCATCAGTTTTTTCAAAATCAGGAAAATCAAATGCATTGTCATTTTTTTTCTCCTCAAAGAGAAAGAGACCTTGGAGTGAACAAGAACCTCCTTCTCTCTAATCAAGAACTCAAAGAAAAGTAAAGGAAACATGTTTAAATCATTGAGCAGCTTGCATTGTTGTAGCTGACATTTGTTTAGTATGGTAGTGAAAGCAAGGATAACTGTTGGATAACTTTTTCTATTGAAAATAATCAGATGGAAAATCAGAGCTGCATAACCCCAAGTCTAAATGTAGTAAGCTACGTGTAACTGTGAAAATCAGCATTAGATTTAATTTATTTTTAAATACCTGAAGTATATGACTGTGGATATCATCCAATTTAATACCAGGCTCAACATTTCCAGTTAAGATTCAGCTAACACTCAAGCTTGTTTGGACCACCTTCAGGCATACATGAACTCCAACTTCCTCTGCCTCAGTGGTACCAAATTTCAGACTTTCTCAATTGGTTGCCATTTAAACCCAAATCCACTTTTGACTGGCCAACTGAGCTTGGAGATGCCACCCATCTAACACAAAAGACATGCTTCTTGGAGGCTTCTTCAATAAAAACCTCTCATTTATTCCACAAGTTTGTTATTTCAACAAAGTTACACACTAAAAGTTTAACACCCACAACTAAAAAACAAGTTTTTCAAAACCAGGCTGGAAGAGTTAATGTGCTAAAAATGTTAATTTTGCCAACAGTTTTGTGTATGTTTCGCACAATACCTTTAGAATTCCCCCCTGCTTGCTTTAAAAACTTAGAAAGGGCAGCATCCAGATTTTTGTGGGGATATAAACGACAACGTAAAAATGATCCTCGCTAAAGAGTGTGGTGGTTGGAATGTCCCCTATTTCTTTTTCTATTATATTGCAGCGACTCTTCAGGTCATCAGTCCACATATTATGGGGGACAAAGCTAGAATTCCTCATTGTAATACTCCATCAATTTATGAGCTACTTATGGGTGACGGAATGAAGGCGTGCTTCTTGAAAGTGATTAAACCCAGCTACTATAAAAAGACAATATTTAAGATGTTAAAAGCAGCGTACGTTGTGTGGCAAAAGGTTCGTCGACATGTGGGTATTGCAAAATTGAATATGTATACACCTATTGCCGCACACGACCTATTACCTTCTTCCATGCTTTGTGATTTAGTAGCTATTAGATGGGGGATGAAAGGAATACGTTATTTAGGGGACTTGTTTGATGAAGGTTCGTTGGTTTCTTTTCTTGAGTTACAGAACAAGTTCTCCTTAACAAAAAATGACTTTTTTAAGTTTCTTCAAATTCGCAGTTTTTTACAAAGTCCACGACAATCAGCAGACACAAGAATCAATAAAATTCCCCTTTTGGAATACTTAGGGAAAAAAACATCGATTGGTACTTTATATTTATGTCTGATGCAGGAATTCCCAAATGATTTGGAAAATTGCCAACTAAAATGGGTAAATAAGTTGCGGATACCTCAAATCGACATACAGGAGTCAATTATGCTTGCTAATAGAATTCTTATGACTGAGATGATGAAATCACAATACTTTATATCTATACATGACTTATACTATACTCCCAATAAGGTTGCCAAATTGAGTACGACAACGGGGACTAAATGTAACCGCTGCGGTCTTTATGCCGCTGATGCGATACACATGTTTTTTCAATGTCCTAAACTTGCGGAATTCTTTAAGCAAATTGAACTTTTTTTGGGGGTTATCTTAAAGAATAATATTAATATAACCGCTGAGATGGTATTGATTGGCTCTAGTTCAGGTAGCGTGGGCTTTCCAAGACCAAAAGCTATAATTTGTTTTATTTTTATTTGCATGGCCGTAATACAACCCTGACCCCCCTTCTTTTTTTAACTGGCGGGAAAGACTATTATTAATGTACAATATAGAATTAGCTATTTACAAAACTAAGGGGCTGAAAAGGAGGGACATCGGAACAAAGATTTGGGCACCAATCACTGAATGGATTTAGAAGTTTCTTTATCGTCTCTATTGGACCTACGTATTTGTATGAATGTTGCCAATTTTGACTTTGACATTTATGTTCATTGAGGTGAACTCAATCACACTGTATGCTTTTGTGTAAAACTTGACTTGTTTATTTCTGATTTTCCTTGCATAAAATAATTTTTTTTAAAAACAACAACAAAAAAACAGGCTGATAAGTTAATAATCCAACCTAATCTTCAGGCCCACTTCTCACCATAACCATAGCCTTCATTGGCTTCCACTAGAGTAAAGAATAGCGATTTAAAAGCAGTGTAATTTCCTCTCATCCCTCTGAGATACTGGACCACAATACATCGTATCTGGAGGCAGGAGGTTTAAACTATCAAAATCAGAAGGTAAAGACAACAACATTCTACTCAAGAAAAAGGAAAAGACTCAGAAGTCATGCTTTTGGTTACATAGGTACATATTTATGGAATGAGCTGTCAAACACACTTAGACTAATTGCACACTAGAACTGTAGAGTTCAATATGTATCAACGCTTGCAGATTGTCAAACTGTATTGCAGCTCTGACCTTTAGGGCCAATATGGGATATTTTGAAGTGACATTTGATTTAGGTCACTTTTAATTATCTTTTCAGAGAGAACATTTTTCAAATCAATTGAGGTATATGTTTAAATTTAGATATCCATGTTTGTATGTCCATGATATAATGTCACTAAACCTAATTTGGAAAAACAAACCTTAGCAACAAGATATTCAAAGAGAAACTGGAGATAGACCGCTTTAGAAAATTCTATGATGGCTAAACGTCTTGGTACAAAAGGGGGTGGTGATGGACGGAGCATCTGAACCAGTCAAACACTCACACCCAGTCAAAAGATCTGGGTTTAATCCATCACCGTTCTTTAGCCCACTCTGCCACCCCAGTTCAGACATGGCCATATGCAAATCAGTCTGACCCTGTGCCTCATGGGAACAGTCCAGCCCGAACTGCCAAGCCATGCCTTCCCTGGACCGGAAACAAGCTTCCGAGGACCGGTTTCTGGCATTACAGCCGTCTTCAGCCCAGCTTGCTTGAATCCAGTGGCAAAGTGAGCAAGGGACTCACGTCTGAGCAAACCCTGCCACACTTATGGCGGCCAAAGCGGTACAAAAGGGGGTGGTGATGGACGGAGCATCTGAACCAATCAAACACTCACACCCAGTCAAAAGATCTGGGTTTAATACATCACCGTTCTTTAGCCCACTCTGCCACCCCAGTTCAGACATGGCCATATGCAAATCAGTCTGACCCTGTGCCTCATGGGAACAGTCCAGCCCGAACTGCCAAGCCATGCCTTCCCTGGACCGGAAACAAGCTTCCGAGGACCGGTTTCTGGCATTACAGCCGTCTTCAGCCCGGCTTGCTTGAATCCAGTGGCAAAGTGAGCAAGGGACTCACGTTTGAGCAAACCCTGCCACACTTATGGCGGCCAAAGCGGTACAAAAGGGGGTGGTGATGGACGGAGCATCTGAACCAATCAAACACTCACAGCCAGTCAAAAGATCTGGGTTTAATCCATCACCGTTCTTTATCCCACTCTGCCACCCCAGTTCAGCTAAACGTCTTGGGGCAGATTTACAAGAACTGACGTATCTCTGCATAATAGCAGAGATCTGTCAGTTCAAGTGTGTCACGCAAAAAAAACCTTGCGCCACCATGGATGCATCGCATTTACAATGCGGCGCACCGTGGCGCAAGGAATGACAGATGCGTCACGTATCTGTTGGCGTACTGGTAATGCATTGCTGGAGTCTTGTCGCATGCACGATGCAACTCCAGCAATGCTCAAGAATGCCTATTCCTAATCGCCTGCTTCAAGCAGGTGTAAGGTATTGACGCAGTGGCGTCGTAGAAGGACTCGTCACTTTTACGAGCCTTTCTTGCTTCGGAACGCCCACCCTGCATACATTAAAACTGATGCAGGTATAATGTGATGCAGGGTTTTACAACTTGACTCATCTCCCTAGATGCGTCACCTTGTGAATGTGTCGCAACGTGGCGCTTTGCTTATTCTGCTGCTGCGTAACAAATGTGACGTAACAGCGGCGTAAAAGTGTCGGAAGGGGCGTGTAAATCTGCCACCTTATTCAATTGAAAAGGCTAGCTCACCCTCTCAGACTGGTCAATAAAATACAGTTGCAAAGACTCAGAAGGTAACAAGGGGGCAAGAGGTAACTCTGCCATCCTGCTGAGCTTCCTTTCTTTCCTGTCTGTCACTGCTTCCTGTCTTCTTCCTTCACTCTATTCCTGCTGTTGAGCACATCTTTAATGTCATTGGGTTTGAGAGCAGTTTAACAAGGAAGTCTAATCCTCTATAAGTAATAAATACATAAATGAACACAAACATAAATAAATACAAAAAAATACAAATTATTTGACTTTCAAAAAAGATAAGGTCTACCCGAGTTAATACTCTTTTCAGCCAGCCATGCCCAAATAAGGCAGAAATATATCTGGTGGTATCTATTATTCCCTGGAGTAACGCTACATCTTAAAGTGTTTGGGGGCTTCTCCATTTGAAGCGTGATGCATACATGAGAGTTTAGTGGACCACAACTAAAACTAATGCAATACAGCTCATAAGGCCCCATTAACTAGCAATGCAATGTTGTATGTGTTCTTATTACAACTTTAGTGCTTAGACAAAAGAACAACCTTTAATCGGCCTTGAGGGATGTCTAACCAGTATCACTTGGTGACATGTGACATGTGATTTTGCAGGCTGAATAGCCTCTTCTGTCTACAAAATATTCATTTATATCACAATGATGAAAGGTTTGCAGGAACAGCATGGCAATAAATGTTAGGGATAACCAGGGGTAGCAGGCACACCTATACCTTGCCCTTTTCAGTTTTATTGGAACTATTTCTTTCTGTTCTTGGTGTCAGGGAACAACATCAGTTATGAATAGAAGTAAACAGAACACTAGCTCTATTTACTTAATGTAGTGTCTGTTTTTCTATTGCTCTCAACCCTTAACAAATAGGGAGATATTGGGATGCTAAGGGTGTGAGAAGCCTATGATGTCATTGAACATTCTTTCTGTCTGAGTCTGCCAGCGCCAGGATGCCTGCTAGGTGACAGTGCGCTTTATAAGCTAAATAAATAAATAAATAAACATTAAAAGGTGCACTATGTCACTTCACTAGCCCTGACATTTTGGAAAATTAAACATTGCTGACATTAGTATTGCCAAGGGTGCCAAGTTGTGATATCACAAAAATCATCCTTGTGAAAGTGTGGAGGAAAACACTTGACAGTTGAAATGCTGTTGCATTGTAGGTCTATTTTCGTTTATAGTTCAGATGCAATGACTAATACTTTATTTCTTTTCCATGCTTTCCCCAGCTCCTCCTACAATCAAGTCAACTGAGCCATCAGAGAGGTCTGTGGTGATATACAAGTCAACAGCCCTGCAGTGCATCGCAAGTGGGATCCCAAGCCCTTCCATCACCTGGCTGAAAGACAGCAGGCCAGTCAACACAGCTGAGGGACATATTGGAGTAAGCGATTTACATAAGTAAATTTACAAACTACTGATATCAGAAGCTATTTCGGGGCATGGAACAAATAGCTTCCAGGAGTTGCTTTTAGTTAGGCCAGCTGTTGGGGCCACATATTTACAACTTTTTTGTAATAGCATTCTATCCAATGAGGTATTCATTTATGGTTTTGTCCTCTCTGAGTGAGCTGATTTTTTTTTTTTCAAAACTCTTTTTATTGATTCAGCAGATATAGTAATTACAGGCATAACTAAATAGTGAAAACATACAGTTGTCCTGATATTGATTGCCAAGCAGGTGACTATTATATGGCAGTTGTAAAAAAAGAAAGTAAACCATTCAGGTCCGTAAACGACAGTCCCAAACATTTTGAACCTCTGTGTCATGTACTGCAAAACAAAACCCTGGTCATGCCCTCCAAGCCCATCTATATACATCATCTCTAATGAAACAGCCTTACTACCCTGAGCTGTATCTTTATATGGTTTCAACTTCCGCAGGGTGTGGCAGAGGTGGTTCCAATAAAAGGCCCCTAAAATCTGCCCATCGTTTCCATATTTTAAAGTGTTTCTGAGGGCACCCTTGCGCTTTAAAGATGGGCTGCTCCTGACCCATACACCAATCAAGGTCCGCCCTCCAAGCACCCAGTTTGGGTAGAGCCGGATCTTTCCATGCCTGTGCAATATCCATTTTATCTAGGTTAAGACCCAAGAACAATAAATGTCCTATATAGATGTTGCCCCCAATTGTGACTGTGATATGTAGAAGCATGAGCCTAGGAGAAAGAGGTATAACCCAACCTAACACTTCAGATAAACAGCAGATGACCCCCCTCCAAAACCGGCCCAGTGCATCACAGCTCCAAGTTGTATGTAGTAGTGCGCCCTCCTCGCTATCACATCTTAGGCACATGGGGGAGTCTCTTTAGAGTTGATATCTAGTGAAATAGGTGCGGTGTAAATACTTGAGTTGAATAAGCCTGAGACGGGATGCAATTGCAGGGTATCTGGGGGACTCCAGGGCTTCTCTCCAGTCGTCACTGGCCAAGGGGCCCACGTCCGTCTGCCATTTATCCTGGAGGGGATCTAAAGTCATGGAAAGATTTGTCATTAATGTTTGGTAGATCTTTGTGGTTTTGTGATCACCTAAATCCCTCATAAAGACTTTGGCCTCAATAGCATTGAATTCGGGAAAGGAGTCTAAATGTGTAATATATGGGGATATGGCATGTCTCAGTTGCAGATATTTGTAGAAATGAGCATGTGGCATGTCATATTCCTGCCTGAGGTCCTGGAAAGACTTCATAGTGGTGCCATACATAACATTGCCCAAAGTGGATATACCTATAGTGTCCCATTGTTTAAATCCTACTAATGCGGTCACTTGTGGCATAAGGACGCTCTGCCAGAGAGGGGTCTCCCCCGTCAACCACCCCACCAGACGCAGTGAGTCTGTCCACACACCAAAGATAACTAGCGTAACTGGCGGCAGCTTACACTGCTCTCTCGGTGTATAGGGCAGTCTGTGTGACAGCATATCACCCATCAGCCATTTCTTTACCCGATAGGCCAGGTCATTGCTAATATCATATCACCAGTCATTTAAAACCAATAGGTGGGATGCTGCATGGTACGATTGGATATTGGGAGTTGCTATACCTCCACAATAGGTTGATTGAAAGCACGTCATGAGTGACACCCTAGCGGCCTGATCATGCCACAAAAAGCAGCTCAACCTGGAGTTTAGCTGTGGAAACTAGGAGAGTGCTATCTGAAAGTGGTGGTTCTGTAGTTGGTATAGGAGAAGAGGAAGGTACACCATTTTAAATATTGTGGGCCTTCCCAGTATAGAGAGGGGCATATGCGACCACGACTCCATCTCTGTTTGAGTGTGCAACCAGATGGGGGAAATATTTTTTTCCCATGATACCGATTGGGTGTCAGAGATGTACACTCCAAGATATTTCAGTCCTGTGTGGCCAGCGTCACCTCCGCCATCCAGGTGCCCATGTCCGGACCCCCACGTGCAGGTCAGTGAATAGACTTCTTAGCATTCACATACAAGCCAGTATGCTGGACGAAAATCTGCATGATGGGGAGAATATGCAGTCTCGTCCGATGTGGATCTATAAGAACAAACAGGACATCGTCCACATACAGAGCGATCCGATTCGAAACCCCACCCCCGTTCATTCAAAGTCGTTACCTGTGGGTCGATACGAACCCATGCAGCTAATGTTTCCATAGCTAAGGCAAATAAATATGAGGAGAGGGGGCAACCCTGATGAGTACCACGTCCTATAGAGAAGGGATCCGATACAGCATCAGCTATTTTGACCAAGGCCGAAAGGTCAGTATATAAGAGTTTAATATAGGACATAAGGCGTTGGCCTATGTTTAGGCGTTGCAAAAGAGCAAACAGATAAACCCATCCCAACGAGTCGAATGCTCTGTCAATGTCTGCTAAGAGCAGGGCCGCCGGACCCCCGAGGTGATCAACGGCCGCAATCGCATTGTGCACCCATCGGATGTTGTGGCGGGTAGCCCGATGGGGCATAAAGCCGTCCTGATCCGGGTGAACCATTTCTGGCATATAGGGGAGAATACGATTGTCCAAGGCTTTGGCCAATAACTTTGCCTCAATGTTCAACATTGAAATAGGGCGATACGAGGAGTATTGATGTGGAGGCCGGCCCGGCTTGGGGAAGACCGTGATTTCAGCATGCCGCCAATCCGGAGAGAGTTTTCCGTCCTCAAGGGGAGTGAGCTGATTATTGACTCTGCAATTGATCTAATTGTAGAATTCATTTATTTAAACACTATGCCAGGAAAAACAATGCGCTTTTACCTCTCCCAAAATGACCTTAATGTTTTCCTCACTATGTCAGTGACCAATGTGGAACCTTTTATCTCTGAGCATGAAGTTATACATAACAAATACTCCCCCCAACCGATTACCTCACTACTCAGGTCAGCAAGGGACTGAACACTTTGGGCCACTTGTTATAGTTAAAATAAAATGGAAGAAGGGGTATTTCTTCTGACACCTGAGCCCAGCAACATTGAATGAAGTTCCATTTGGTTAGTTGAACTCTCAATGCCCAGATTCTGAATTGCCTGGTGATTTTACATTGATCTCCTCGTGTCCACCTCATGATATAAATCAACACTGGCCTAATATGTCCACTTGTGGAGGCCCAGATCTCTAGGAATGCAGTTGCATAAAGCATTAATTTTAGTATTGTGATTCTTAACACACTGACCTCCTGCAAGAGTAGGTGGGGCCCCAGTGCTTAATTTGTAAAAAATGAAGTGCTGGGACTACGTATTGCCCCTGCCAGTGCTGCCAATGATACTACCACCAAAACACCTAGCCATCGCACTCCTACAACTGTGACAATTCAGACTATTTCAGGCCATACAACGCTATAATAATGGTGTAAGAGGCTATTAATATTCATTTTCAATGCGGTTTGACTTAATAAGCATAGTTGTTGCACTTATCTCAGAAGTAGACAGACAGCACCATGTGGTGGACTGTCACTAGAGCTGATGCTGACAATTAAGTGCCGGTGCCGAGCACCGGAAACCGCCTGCTCAAATTAGGCACTGAGGGGTTCCTCAGGCTGAGTGGACAGCATAGCAAAGGGCAGAAATTGAAATTATGTTACCTGGCCAGCACATGCCTAAGTGGCTGAGGTGCTGCTGACGGCAGTGCACAGGCATACATAAAGGAGACAATTTTGGGGTGGTGGGGAGGGGATGACAGAGAATGCCTACATTGTTGGCCTTCTCAGAAACAAAGTTACGTCAGTCTGTAACTTTATTGTTAGCGGCATTAGAAGCAAGCTTCGACAGAACCAAAAGGCCTGGTCTGGGTATGCCTATGCAATGTTTACTTTTTTTTCTATTGACAGCGTATAAATGGAAAATTAAAAAAAGAAGAAAGAAAAAGAAAACATACCACCAACTAAGTGTGGCAGTCATTTGCTTACATTACATTTTTTAGATAATCCCAGAAAAATATGATTCTGATTTGCAAAAAGGAAAGGTACTATTGGATTATTGTAACCTAAAAACATACTTCAAATGGAAAAGAAAGGCAAAACAAAAAAAAAGGAAAACGGATTGGAAAAGTAAAGTATTGTCCCTCTATCCCTGACACAGAATTGGACTTCTATTTTGCCGTTGTGCATATGGGATCTGCCACAATGCTGTCACTCAGAGTGCTAGAAAGTTAATGTCTCATGCTGTATGCTGTGTTGGGTGGAAGCACAATATGAAGGACAGGTGAACAGACCAATGGATTAAGAGTGATGACAAAACCGCTTACATAAGCATGATGTACATATGTTTTATGTCTTCTTATAAAACTAGCTATTTGTATTATTTTGTGCGCTATTCAGAAGCAGTTTCTGGTACAAACTACCTACTAATCAAAGTCTTACTTAAATATCAGGCATAACTCTCTCCCATTTCTCTTGTTCTGGAGTAGTTGGAATCCTCAGGGCGTGTTTTGAAGATTGCAAAAGCATTGCTGGAAGATGCTGGAAGGTACACCTGTGTGGCAACCAATGCAGCTGGAGAAGCCCAGCAACATATCCAGCTGCATGTACATGGTAACACCTTTTCCTATCAATTTGGTCACTCCCTTGAATTCCTTGACTGTGGAGTGCACACTTCAATGAATCCTTGAAAGCCTAAGTAGAGTTTTTATAACATTATATTCAATTTGTAATCAGGTGGTTATGCCATGTAGCTGAAAATCATATTCGTATAATGAAAGACTTTTGGGCCAGATTTACAAAACAAGTTTGCAGTCACAAACCCAGAGATTGGCTTTTTTGCATGTTTGAAACCCATGTTGCAAGTCTGTAAAGCATTCTACCCTATAAAATAGGTTTAGCAACCTATAAAACACAATTAAAAAGAGGTGTGAAAGGGGCGTTTCTTCCCAATTGCAATTCAGTATTGTGTGTATCAACTGTTTGCAATCGCAATTACAGTTGCAATCTATTGATCAGTTACCGACCCTTCAATAGGGTGGGAACTAATGCGCACAGGAACAGTGTTCCTTTGGAAAGACTTCCCCTTTGTGAATCATGTTGGCACCCTCAGAGCAATCAGGATAATAGCTTGCTTCCCCAAAGTTTCCACAAATGGGAAGCATTTATCTTTTCTAAAAGCAGCATTGGTTCCTTTAAAGAACATGGACTGCTTTAAAAAAAAAAATCTCAATTGTAAATAAAAACACAAGGATGGTGGTCCGATGTTCTTTGGAGGCCGCCATTCTTGTGTTTGTAGCCAGTTACAGTGAGTCACAAATACCAACCTGCCTAATTAATGTACAAAAGGCAGGTCTGCGACCCCCAGTTACTTTTCAGTTTGTGATCTGACCTATTAGTACATTGATCATATCGCAAAATTAAGGACTGCTCTAAGAAAGTCAGTACACAATTTCCCACCACTTTTTGCAAAATCTGGACATGGTTCAATATCAAAGGAATACAGTTATGCTAACCATATTGCTGTTTGCCACATTGACCAAAGAACAATCAACACATGGCTAAAACTTGTGACATTACAAATGACATCACTGGAGATATCAAATATCACATCGCCATTGACATCATCAATTGCGTCACAGAAGCCTTTCAACCACAGTGGAAGTCATATTTCACTGCACTTAGCACTTGGCTGTACCTAGGAATCTTAACTATGGAAATGACTTTGGACGTACCCTATACTGAAAACAATTCTGAGGCCAGAAGCTGTTCCAGGCAGCCTTAATCAGGCCCTGTATTCAGTTATATTATATCATTTCTTTTATACCAAGAGGCCGCTGTGTTTGGTCTACAGCTGTGCCCATTGGGCTATAAGTGCATGCCTGAACCTTAGACCAGGCCCCCCACAAAAGCTCAGGATTCATCATCCCTACTCCCATGGTTCACTGAGCTTACATTGCAGCCAGGAGCAGCTGAATTATACCAGAATATTTTTGAAAAAAATATGGTGTCCTAAATACAGTTTACAAAAATATCTCCACATTTAATTTGTTAATAGAAAATCAGTATCTACTGTTTTTGTAAACTATATTTTGGACACAATATTCCTGTCAGATAATATTTAGACATATAACCATGGTAATCGGCACTTGTTTCAGGCCCTGGTCATCAGCCCCACCCTTCAGTTAAGACCCTACCCCAGGAACCCAGTGGTCATGCCTCATGCTTTTAGTGAGTAGCAATCTTTATCACTGCAACCAAAAGACTCTCACAGAGCCACTTCTCAGTGAACAACAAACATTCTGGTCAACCTCTATCCGGAAGACATAAGCTTACATTAACCCACCATCGCCGCTGTTTCTATATCAATTGAGTATTGCACAGTTGTCTTTTTACAGATACCCAAACATTGACATTTTAACTATTGGAATATGTTTCCTTGATCCCTATCCCCTTCTCAATTCTTCTTTAGGTACCTTAGTTGACAGTATCCGTAAACTCTTCGAAAAGCGTTTAGATAAAGAATGGCCCTTGCAGAAATATTGCTATTGTTAGCACACTAAACTAGCCCTTAGAGGATGTATTTACTAAGCTGCTATGCAAGACTGAATAGTGTTGGACAACTGAAGCTAGCAAGCAACCAGGGCTTTAGTCCATTTCCCCAGGAACGACGTTTCTCGTCTACACTAAATGTACTGCCAAACTCTTGCACAGGTACCTAACTCATCAAATTTTTTTTACATCTAATTAGCTCGAGAGGAATAATCTATCCGATCTAAAGACCAAAGATTTCGCCAACTCAATGTATTTGATAATAATTACTGATCATTGCTCTGACTATTTTAACACAAGGAACAAATGTTTTATTAAGAAATGTTCTTCAACTTTTTAATTATGAATCTTTCTGCTATGCTTTTTTATGTGAAAATTTTAAAGGTTTTTATTAACCAAACAATACATTATTGTCTTACTTACTTACTTACTCGTACTTTTTAGTGCACGACTTGCACTCAGGACCTGTTCCTCCAGGGCCTGCAGAGTCTAACCTCTAAAGTGCTCAGCATGGTCTTAATGCACTCCACATGACATAATGTTCAGCTGTGTGCTGTGACTGTCGGGCCTGTGTTTTGACAAGACCCTTCATTTAAAACCACTTCCTCTGCAATCTACTGGGCATGTCCTACACTAGACCCAGCAGACCTTGGACACAGGCCCTATGCTCTGCCTCTTTGTCCCAAATCTGGTCGTCATCTTATCGATTATGTCATGGCTAATTTGATTTGTAACCTTAACATCTGATCAACTGGGAATTTCAGAGAGATTTTTTTAAATATGTAGCATCTTTGCTGTAGCGCGAGCATAAATTCCTGTGGGACTTAAAATGTGCAGTGGTTCGTTTGAATTGCTCCAGTAACCTTGCCCCATTTCTCCTTCACCAATCTGAACAGAGTTTGGACTGAAGATGAATGAGCCATGCATCTGCCAAAGTCCAAGCAGATTTGTATAATGGTAGTATATTATTAGTGAAAACAGTACATGGATTTCTTTCTTAAAGTTCACCTATGACATAACTAGATAGCTGTTAAGCCTGGCCTGCAAGGGTGTAAAGGTTCATGTTAAATGGAAGGAATAAAACATAATGACTGGGGTGAACATTCCAAACTAAGGCAAGTCTGTTTGTAGACTGAATTTCTTTATATGAGTGAGGTTTGTTTGCCTATTGGACTAACATTCCAATAAACACTAATGGCCCATGGAGGGTAGTAGTGTAGTATGGCCCCTGAGACCTTTTCCTAACTAAACCGACTGAGCGAGCAGATCTCTGCGAGCAGGAAGCGCGGGTCAGTAGGCAGACTCTTTTGGGTCAGTGAACTGCCATGATCTCAGAGTTCTGTTATATCAGTCATTAACTTTCAGTTTCTCCCCATTTTCCAGAGTTTCAATACACAAAAAAGACATCCCTAAACCCAAGTAGAGACATTTTAACCTTACAATAGTGCATTATAAAGCATCATTAGTAATATACAAAGTGTTTGTAGGTTAGATTTTGTATTTGTATTTGTAACGGGTTTTGTAATGCATCTTGGCATTTCAGTAGATGCCAGTTTGTATGACTAAGTCAAAAATTGCTGACATGTACACTATCAGAATTTAGAGCTTTTCTAAACTTTAAAATGTATGGATCCAGATGAATTTCCGAAGGTGAGAGACATTAAGAATACCCTTCCACCAATCTTTTCTCGCCTTACTTTAGGGATAGATGAAAGAGCCTGGTCAGTAGTACCAAGTATGTGGCGGGTACAGTGATACTCAAGTGCTTAGACAGAGGGGTAGATGTAAGATTATTCCTGCTTTTTCGAACCAAGCACAAAGATTTCAACAAAATGAACTATCTAATTGACACCTAATGCAAACTCTCTAGTGCAGGCGAGCTGTGCTCTCATCTAACCAGCAACATAAATATTCTGAATAAGCGGTAATCTGCAAATTTAATTCTCTGGGAATTCAAAGTATAAAGCATTAAAATCATTAGTTCTAATGCATTTAAGGCGCTCATACTTAATATATTTTGCTGAAAAGGGAAAAGTTGAAAATCTCTCTTCAACGAGTGCAGATAATACAAGCCAGAGCTCACAACTGCATTCATTTTCTCTATCATATTAAGCTAAGATTCAAACTTTATGCCAATATTTTTGGTTTGTTTGCAAGATTCTTCTTTAAGACATTCACCCAGAGAACTTGAACAAACAACTGTAATGCCACAGTGGTGTCAAAACTTAAACTAGTAGTAGTTCTGTCTTCATTGACCTCTAGACAGTTCAACCTCATCTACTTCTCTACTGCCTGTAGGCCTGTACAATGAATGCCAGACAAGCAATCTAAGGTCTAGAAAGCAGCAGTACAAGCTTCTCTCACACAGATGAAACAGTCAGGCCCTGAGAGGAGCTTCAGCTAAAAGCAGGTCTCCTGTCCAGGACCACTGATTAGTGAGGAATACGGAATCAGAATCATGCCCCACATCTTACCCCAAAATCTTGGATTTATGTTCTGAACTTAAGTAAACTTCAAAGTGACATGTAGCAATATATAACATTCCTAAATATACAAACAAACAAATAAATAAATACAAAAGGAAAATGTTATTATCAATTTGGATATTATTTTGTGGGAGAAAGTGGGAAAATTTGGCAGGAGAAATACAAAATAACATGTCATTGATGGTTATCTAATATAACAGAGGGAATGCAACAGTGATAAAAGCACTAAAAGGGCGCCAACACAGTAAATGGGTGCGGGAGCATCATAACTCTCCTAAGTTGTTACATTATTTTTTTTTAAACTCCCAAAAATCAGGGCCTGGAAGCAGGGAAACAGAATGTGATGACATTTTAACAATTCTAAAAAAAACACAAATAGAAAAATGCTTCAAAGAACAAACCGGAAAATAAAGAAAACTACAATACTGTTTACATTTAGTTACTGTTACCACAAGATTTAACTGTTCAATTTTATTTAAGTATTTTAAATTACAATAGTGATGTTCTAGCTAGAATGAAAACCATGGTAGATCAAAGTTCCTCTGGGCTTTTCGCCCCCATTTTGATTGCGGGAAATCCTGTAACTACGTATGCCAACTGCAACAATAACATGTTTTCATGTTAAAACTGCTTGGCAATTTTGACTTTTGTCATTTGATATGAACCAGACAACAGATATTTGAGGGGTTATAGGATCTTACTTGAGCACATGCACAGCGTCATTAAGTACAAGAAGGTTATTTAAGGCGCAAGCGTCCAAATTATTGTGGGAATAAGTGTTGTTAAAAGACACAGACCTCCTCTGGGCAAATCCATGGGTTTCCAATTTCTTTTTTTTTTTTTTTTTAAATATTTTTATTGGGAATACAGATGCATCACAAAAATAAAATACATTATTGAATTGATCCGGACATAAAAACAGCAATTGATCAACAAGTTCATTAAATAAATACTTAGGGCCGATAGTAAAAAAAAAGTGCATAAAACCTCTGATAGTCAGTTATAAAAGGCCTAATTCATCTTATTAGCATTTCATATTTCGAGTACCTTAAAAAAATCAACCATTACATATAACATATATTGTGCAAAGTAACAACTCATTCATTTGCAGCATTAGTCTGCCTCCAAGTAGTAACCGGGGCCCAAAACCTTCTTCCAAAGTCCCGAATTTTCACCCCCTTTCGCTCATATAGACAAGTCTCAATATTATGTATTCCAAGAAGCCTAGATAGCCACATTTGAAAAGATGGTGCCACAACATCCTTCCAACCCGCTGATATCAAAATCCTAAGCACAGCCACAGATATAAACGCCAAATCTTCTTCCTCTTTGCCCAGATTTAGTTTAGAGTCAGTGCCCAAGATCATCAGGGTAAGGGATAGATCGATCTTGTGACCTAGCAGCCCCTCCCAAAATGTTTCGATCTCATTCTTCACTGGGGTCAGGAGTCTGCAATTGAAAAACATATGCAATAAGTCTGCTTGTCCACCCCCACATCTTGGGCAAGTATCATCTGCTCTAACCCCCCATGCAAATAATTTCGCCGGTGTATAATATAGATTAAACACCGTTTTATAGTGCTGGGCTCTTAAGTTTGTGGCTCTAAATATCTTTTTATTCAATACCAGTGCCAAGTCAACGTCTACATTTGGGTTTCCGAGTTTCCTAGTCCATGCTACCTCAATCTTGTCAACATCGTCGTGGATCTCTAAAATAAGGATGTTATATATGGACTTAATATTTTTTTTGCACCCACTAGTCAATGCGTCCAAAAGGGGGCTATTACCTGGGGGTGGCGGTTTTGGTTTAATAGCCTTCAAGCAGCGAGCCATTTGGGCATATACAAATCAATGATTATCTGGGATTCCAAAATCCTTTTGTAAAGCCTCAAAGCTTATAATCCCATCTCCATCCATTAACTGCCGTAGAGTCTTAATTCCCATCCCGCTCCAAACTTTTAGGGTCCTCTACATGGGTTTCCAATTTCTTTCATCTAAAAAAAAATGCGTAAAAATCTTAAGTGTAGATCTACCTCTGGCAACTTTTACTTATAAGGATGCTAATGATTTAAAGTTGAGTCACTCACTGCCAACCTTCCCACTCCAGCTATGCTTGTAAGTATGAGAAGGGCTGGACTGGCCATTCTGCCACTGGCTTTTTCCCAGTGGGCTGCAGGCTAGAGGGCTTCTTCCAGAGCTGGATGGGATCCCTTTGACTTTCTTCCTCCTGTAGTGTGGGTTGTTTTGAATATTTTTTGATTTCCAGGTTGATCATGAGTATGAGCATCAATCCATGCCCTGATGTTTTTGTTTCACCTTCTTGCAGAACCTCCCAGTATCGAGGGGGCTGAGGAAATGCAGAATGAAACTGTGGTTGTGAATAACCCTATCGAACTTGAGTGTATAGCATTTGGGAATCCTGTTCCTGGTAGGTGCCATTATATACATTCCTCAAATTTCTTGTCAATCGGTTGATGAATTTACCTATACCTGGTGTTCCTTACAGCAAATGATGAGTTTTTGTTAACCTAAGCTAGGTATTTCACAAACCTGCCCTGAACTATCTCAAACTCTGCCTGTATTTTATACGCTATTGCTGTAGAACATTGAGTGAGTGAGTTGTTGGGCCAATATCTCTGTAATACGGAGGTACCTCACCTTAGTAGCTAGATTGTCTGCATGTTTATGATAAAAAGGGAATGTGTACGTGCTTTGTCTCTCTCTCATTTGTCAGGCGAGTTTCACCCTTTCTAGTGTCCAGTTTTCCCTGTGCTACGGGAAAACTGCCACCCTGCTAGATACAGTGCCTTTCAAGAGAATCTGAAGATGTAAACATGCAGTGAAGTGCACTATTTATTTTTATTTTATTTATTTTGAAAGTTTTATATAGCGCGAACAAGATCTTTGCAGATATCAGAGCGCTTTACAAAGTAGGGAATACCAACAAAAGAATGAGTAACAGGTCCTTAAGTATATGGACATTATAGGTAGTAAGTGGGATGGGTAGGTACGTGAGGGAACCTAAAAGCACAGGTACATCAATACTGCATGTAGATGGTCAGGTAAGTGAATCAATAATACAGTTAAAGCACATGTTCGTAGGGATCAATCAGAATAATACATGAAAAACACATAATCGTAGGGATCGAGCAGAATAATACAGGAAAAAGACATAGTCGTAGAGGTCGAGGAGAAGAATACAGATCGGTGCAGAGACTTTGCAGATTCATGTTAATAGATCAAGTGTATTTGGCCATGAGAATAGCTTTTACTTTCTTCTTAAAAAGTGTGACGGAGGGGATGAGCCTGATTTCAGGAGGGAGTGAGTTCCAGATCCTGGGTGCCATTCCAGAGAAAGAGCGTTTATACGTCTTTTCCTTCCGGAATCTTCGAGGTTTTAACAGGAGATTCTTTGTGCCTCTGGTGTATCTAGCGCCGCCAGAGATTGACAGTTTCTGGGTGAGGTATCCGGGAGAGCTCAGGTGTACAGCCTTGTGTGTCAAGCATGCGATTTTCAGATGTATTCTGGCTTCAAAAGGCAGCCAGTTCAAGGATTTCAAGTCAGGGGAGATATGCGAGTGTTTTTTTGACCCAGTGATGAGTCTCGCTGCAGCGTTTAGAGAGGCTCTTAGGGGTGCAGTGGTGGTTAACGGGAGACCGCAGAGGGCGATGCTGCCGTATTCAATTAGCGGAATTACTAGTGCTTGTACTGCAGTTTGGAAGTCTTTGGCTGGTAAGAAGGGTTTGAGTTTCCTCAGGGTATTGATTTGGAAGTTCGCTCCCTTAGTAGCCTTGCTGATATGATGCTGCATGTTGAGATTGGAGTCGAGAGTTATGCCTAGAGATTTTGCTGAGTCCACGATGGTGGGTAGGACATTGAGTGCAGTTAGCTGTTTAAGCCATGTTTGAGTGGTAGAGATCTTCGCGGCGGGTGAGATCAGAAGGAACTCTGTTTTCAGGGCGTTGAGTTTGAGATGATTATTGGCAAGCCAGGATTGGGTGCTTCTGATCGTTGAGTTCGGGAGTAAAATGTCATTGGGGGATTGTAGTTTGAGATATAATTGGGTGTCATCTGCGTACATGTGAAAAAGAACATTGGATGCTTGTAGCAAGGTGGTGAGAGGTTCCATAACTAGGTTGAACAAAGTTGGTGATAGGGAGGATCCTTGAGGGACACCTAACGAAACAGGTATTGGCGAGGACATCAGGTTGTTACTCTTGAATTTCTGCGACCTGTTGTGTAGGAAGGAGATGAACCACTTGAGAACCGTCCCAGATAGACCCATTCTTGTGTTCAGAAGTTCGAGTAAGTTCTCATGTTTAACAGTGTCGAATGCTGAGGAGAGATCAAGAAGGATGAGGAGGCAGGTATCGTTTTGATCCAGCATTTGTAGGGCGTCGTCAATTATGTGAGTCATAGCAGTTTCAGTACTGTGTCCTGATTGATGAGCGTTGAGGAGATCAAACTGATCAATGTGTTTAGTTAGCTGTAGTTGTGCGCATTTTTCCAGTAGTTTGGCGAGAGTGGGAATATTGGTAATGGGACGGTAGTTGTTTAGGTCGGATGGGTCGGCCGTAGGTTTCTTTAGTAAGGGTGTGACTTGTCCGACTTTGAGGGAGTCAGGGATTGTTCCTTGTTGGAGCGAGCTGTTGATAATTTTAGTCCACAGTGGAAGGAGCCATGGAGTGAAATCTTTGACACCGTTGGCAGGGAGGGGATCCGTGAGGTGATTAGAAGGTTTCAAGGTGCTGAGCAGTTTGCCTATTTCTTCTTCGGAGTAGGTGTCAAAGGATGACCATGTGGCATTGTTTTTTAGCTCGGTGGGTGTTATGCAGTTGGGTGTGGTGTAGAGGCTTGCGTCAATGCGGAGATCACTCTTAATGTTATCAGTTTTTTGGGTAAAGAAAGCGGCAAAGTCTTCACAGGAGGGTGCTTTGCCCACAGTACTGAGAGGTTGGGGTTGTTCCTTGGCTTGCGTTTTGATTAGCTGGAACAGTTTTCTTGGACGGTTTTTTGCTTGATCGAGCTGGAGGCTGAAGAAGTTTGCTTTTGAGCGCTTTATTTTCCTGAAGTAGGAGTTTCTCTTTTTCTTCAGGGTTTTCAGGTGCAGTGCAGAGGGAGCTGTTCTCCAGGTGCGCTCTGCCATTCGCATGGCTCGTCTATCTTCATTGAGACTCCCGTCGTACCATGGATTGGAGATTTTAGCGGAAACTCTTTTTAGCTGCATGGGAGCAGCCTCATTAATTATTGAGGTCATGGCATTGAGATAGTGGTCAGTCAATGATTGAACATCTGTTGCGCCCGTGGGAGGGAGCAGGAGGTCGCGGCTGTTCAGGGGTAGGGCGTATGGGTTGAGTTTTTTCAAGTCTCTTTTCCATATTTTAGGTCTGGAAGATTGAGTCATGTTGAGTTTGACTTTTTCATTGATGAAGAATGTGACGATATGATGGTCTGACCAGTCACAAGGTTGGATAGACTCAAGTTGAATAGCGTCCTCTTTGGCGATGATAAGGTCGAGGATAGAACCTTTCTCATGGGTAGGACTGTTGCATAATTGTGTGAGGTCCAGGGCGTTGAGGACATTTTTAAGACTATTTACCACCGCATCATTGTGATCATTCCAGTGGAGGTTGAAGTCACCAAGGTATATTTGGGTGAGCTGTCGTCCGGCGTTAGTTGAAATCATGTCCATGATTTGTTGGGCGAAGGTGAGGTTGTCTCTGGGTGGGTGGTAAATGCCATGAAGAGAGCATATCGGTTTACCCTCACTGATAATATCGAGGCAGATGTATTCGCAGGAAGTTAAGGAGGCTAGGGAAGGTGCAGAGACTTTCAGGACCGAAAGGTTGTTCCTGTATATGCAAGCAATTCCACCGCCTATCTTGCCAGACCTGTCAAGCCTAACGATGTGGTCGTTGGGTGGAACCAGAATGTCCATTATAGGTGTAGAAGAATCGGTTAGCCAGGTTTCAGTCAAGAAGATTAGGTCAAGGTCCAATGATAGAATGAGATCGGCAATGGCAGAGGAGTGCTTAGAAGCTGATCTGCAGTTGAGGAGAGTGCATTTGAGACGGGGTGTGTTAGGGGAGGTAGAGGGTACTAGAGAGAGGGGGACTTTTCTAAGGTCATTCGGGACGGATATTCTGTTGTTTAGTGTGGAGGGTCTACTGGGATTCGAGTGTATCGTGGGGATGGGGAGGTGCGTGGCGGTTGTGTGGATTAGGGGAGCTGGGTCGTAGGAGCGGAGGAGGGTGAGAGTGTCGAGATCCGAGAGAGGGTTGCATGTGCGACGTGGGCGGTTGTTGCGATTATGAGCAGGGATAGCGGTCCAATGTGGGCGGCGGGTGCGGTTGTAGCGATTGTGGGCATGGATCGCGGTCCTGTGTGAGGGGTGTAGCTTGCGAGCGTCATCAGGACGGGTGGGGAGCCTGTTGAGGGGGGGGGGTGGTGAGTGGGGTGTGTCTGGGGGGTGTGATCAGTAGCCCTTTGATGGTGTGAATGTCTTCTTTGATGGTGTGAATGTCTTCTTTGAGCTGGAGAAGGAAGGACATAATCTTGTCCAGCGTGCGATATGTGTTAGTGCTGGGGGAGGTAGTCATGGGTGAGTTGCTGACCTGTGAATTAGCGTGCGGGTGGGTTGGTGTACGTGCAGGGCTCCGTGGTGCCGGCGTATGAGTATGAGTTGGTGTTAGGGAGGGGAGAGGGTGTGGGGGCGATGGGAGTGGACGAAGTACGGAGGAGGTTGGTGGCGTAGAGGAGGGTATTGTTGGCAGGCGGAGAGAGCGGGGTGGAGGTGGCGTGTATGTACTAAACCTATTTGATGTGTCAATAGGTTCTGCATGCCTTCTTATATGTCCACAGCATCAGGCAAGGGACGGGGGGAGTTTCTACAAGAATCTCTCTCCCAATCATCTCCACCTCTCTCTCTAGGAACGCATAAAGAAAAGTGATATGTATTTATCTAAACTATCGGTACCTTTGGAGGAGTTACTTAACTGGACTGCAACAAATGCTTAAGGTTATTTTGGCTCAGAGCAGATATTTGTGCGGCTCATTTTAATTATTTTCTTTGTCATTTGTGTAATTAATTTGAAATATTTTATGTATAAAAACTTGAAAATGAGTGGGGTGTTTTGCAAAAGATGATCATAGATTTTTTTATTTACTATAGTGTCTTGTGATTGTGTTAATGTATGGTAATTGTTCTGACTGGTGCCAGATTGCAGTTTTTCCATCTTTGAATAATATTTTAGTGAACCATCACCAGTTGCGGCACACCATTTTAACATGCCTGATAGAGAGAGAGAAAAGGATGGTGTTTGAAACTGCACATAATAGTGTTTATTGCCTGGAATCCCATCTCTCAGACCTAAGCCTGCTCCGTGTACTACCATTATCATAAGCGAAGAAAACGAAAATGATCTTTAAATGTTTTCACTAGTGCTCACCAGAAAGAACGGGGCACAACATGAGTTAAAAAAATTGAAGGAACATGTTGAAAGCTTGGACTCCAATCCATAATAATTGTTCTGTCTGGTCAGGAATTGATTGCTTTTTAGATTGGTGTAGCTTGTGGTCATTGTTTGGTTATAGTTTGTGAGAGAACAGGCAATTGTGTTGTGACCCAATCACCAGCGGTCACTTCAAGTGATGATTTAAATCCTAATTGTGTGTTCTGAAAGTCAGGTCTATGACTAAAAGTAGTGGCCATTTTGGTTCTGAAGTGTTGTGTGGTTTGCTTTAGTGGAAATGTATGTACAGTATGACTGAAGACATGTAGTTTTAAAAGAGGAGGAAGAACTTTGATTTAGTCCAAAGTATTCAAGATCAACTTGCAATATGAAGAGAGTGCCACATATTAGATCACTTTTGATTTCAAGACTTGCCCTTTTCTTGTGTTTTTCAGCACTTAGGCTTCTTTTGTTCCACTCTCCTGTGACAGTTATGTGCATTGTGGCATCCTCTTACATAATTTGCACATTTTGTATGCCATAGCATAGCAAGCATGCATAAAGGTCTTGGAGCAATCAAACAAAATAGCCCTCCTACTTCATGGGTTAGATGATGAACTACAGTCATGTTTGGGAAGCAGAGGGCCCCTCGGACTTTGACCTTTGGTGCAGCTTCACCCAGTACTCTGTTGATAGCTACTTGGATTGTTTATGTGCTTCTCTACCCCTAAGAGAGTTCTACATACAAACCAGATATTATTCCACAACAGAGACACAAAAACATTCATCCCCATGCAAGAGGAGCAGGGGTGTTCAGCAGTTCTTGACACCCATGCCATATTTTCAGGATAGTCATTGAGGAAATGAGTTTAAATAGATCCAGTGTAAGTAAATTTGTATTTTGTGGATATTCTGAAAATACGGCATGCAGCCGGCCTTTCTGAGACTATGCAAGATATCTAATATCTAGATTTACATCTTATCCTCTGAGTTAATTTGAATCCAGGGACTCAAGAGTTGTGGATGGATAAAACTGCATTGGCTTTATTACCGAGCACCAGCACAGAACATGGTAGATCTAAACACAGCATTGTCAATACATGCATTAACGCTTCTATCCCATTTTAGCTATCACATGGTTTAAAGAAAACCGTCCAGTCACAAACACCGCTGGAGTGAGCGTTGTGAACCGAGGCCAAATCCTTCGGATTGAAAATGCTCAGATCACTGACACTGGCATCTACAAATGTTCTGCCATCAATGCAGCTGGCCAGGCAGAGCTCCTCTACAGTCTTCAGGTTTATGGTGAGTTGCAAAAAGCATGCATACGTTTTGTTTGAACATTAAAGGCCAGATGTACCAAAAGTAAATTTGCAAAAAGTGGTCACTAATTGCACACCAACTATTTGCAAAACTTTGCTGCAACCCACCCAATGCATTACGAGGTGGGTTTGAAAAATTACCTTCCAGAGAGGGTTTCAATCTGGCCCACCTCATGAACACTAATGAGGTAGATCACAAGTTGCAACTTACTCCTCGCTATAACAGGGATGGAGGCCTGCTGGGGACAGCAGACCACCATGTCTGTGATCACATTTAAATAAAGTAAACCTTTTTTATATGCAGGCTTTGTTTCTAAAGGAAAATGGGCTTCTTTTTAAGAAAAGATTCCTTTTTTTTAAGTTTGAGAGTTGGCAGGCCACTGCATACTCCCTAACACATTTTGTTTTAGCATGCACATAGGGGAAGGGGCTCGAGGGACCTCTTCCATTTGCAAATGTGTTACTACCACCTTTGAGAAGTCAGTAACTTTTCAATGGTTTGCAATCTAAATTGTGGTGGCAAACCATTAATACATTGCATTGGGAATCATAATTGGGTTGGGACACCCTCACATGCCCTTCTAATCTGCAAGTATTTGTGCATTTCTAATCCAATTATGTGAATCAATAACCACTTTCTGAATCACACAACAAGTTTAGGAATAATTAAAAGCCATTTAGGTGTAGCTTACTCTGTGATTTTGTGAATCGCAGGGTTTGCAACTGCTAAATGGCTTAGTAATTCTGGCCCTAAATTCGATACTATTTACAGGATTTTTGCTAAAACCATTGTTAGTAGAGACACATTGTTGGAGGCCTAATTGTAATATTATAAATCAAACTGAAAAAGTATCAATATGTAGGTGATGGGGTAAGTTTATAGTCTTTTGGAGGTCAGAGAGTATGGCGAATTTTTCATGGTACTAGATTAGCTACGGCCACAGTTTGCTTTGTTGGCCAGAGTATCCAGACTGTGGGGGTGATTCACATTATGGTAAAAGGAGTTTACTCCATTAGGGTGACAGAATACATTTCATCCTTGTCTGATGGGGTAACCGCCTGCCTTATTTAGAAATGACTGCCAAGCGGCGGGCATTTCGGAAGCCATGGCAGTCCCTGTTAATGCTTTTTTAAGTTTCATGCACAGCTCCGTCCATCAAACTCATATTTCTTTATTTCCAAAAAGAAAATCCTAAAATGGATTTTCTTTATGAATATTTTAAAAAAATACACCGCTCACGGTTGGAGTTATCTCCAAATGTGAGGGGAGTATTAGACAGTTTACACTGTCCTTACTGCCAGAGTTTTCCTGTCAGTGAGGGGCATTGAAAACTGACTTGCATGTCTGCCAATCTAAAGTAGGTTAGCAGACAAAGAGATCATCCTCTGAAGACCCTTACTCCGTTGGGCTGTCGTAGAATGCAACCATGGCAGAGATGGAGTAGTCTTTGCATATTTACACTAGAGGTCCACCCGCGTCTAAGTTCGGAAGGCAGTCCATCATGTAAGCGGTAAGAATACTCCATCGCCAATGCGACAGAGTATGCTTACCGACAATTTCCCCCTGTGACTTTAATTCTAATATCACCTGTGAACTGAGTTCTGAGAGAAGCTGGAGCCCCTTCCTTAATGCATTCTCTCACAATAGGATTTATATTATTGAAGACAAAACAACAAAATGCACCGTTAGAGAAAAGAGAAGTTATCTTCTAATGCTTAGGAATCTCAGTGAAGAGTTAGCTTTGGCAATGTCAAACATTGTAATGCCAGTTAAAGCAGAGCTATAGATGCTTGTACCGATTAATATCCTCTACTGGTAACCAAAAAATGGGGCAATGAGCTTGGTGCCCTCTGGCTGTAAAGTGATATACACTAAGGAATATTGCACAGCAGACAGCTCTAGATTGATTATTTAAAGTGAAATGACCAGCAGTAATCTGGGTTTTTGTAGATGGGCACAGTAGAGGAGAATAAGAAGTTTCTACCACGCTCTCTTTGCCAATGTTCCATTGGAGCGTCTTAGCTCCCGTCTCAGAAGTCTTGGTGCACCTTAGCAGATAATGAGAGGAGTGTCCACTGTTATTGAGGCTTTAATTCTGAAGTCCTCATTTTGCCATCTTTAGATGAGCACAAAATCCTGAGACGTGCAGATGAGGCAGCTGAACTGTTTTATAGGAACCCACTTACTTACATTCACCAACTTTTTTTTGTTTCCTTCAACAGTTCCTCCAACTATTTCTGGCAGCAGTGACGCAGTGGCAGTTGTGGTCAACAATCTTGTGAGACTCGAATGCGAAGCACGAGGCATCCCAGTTCCCAGCCTGACTTGGCTGAAAGATGGTCGGCCAGTGACAGGATTTTCTAATGGAGTCCAGGTACTGCGCCCACCTGACTCATTTTCAGAAATGACATGCTGCATCAGAGGGGTTTTCTGAGTCATAGATCAATCTAAAACAGTAAAAATTTACACATGTATTAATTATACATGAACTGCAAAGCATAATCCATGTAAGAGGGATCTATGAGTATAAAGGTACACATCATTCTGAATGGACATTAGACCAATGAGCATTTCCAGGGCAGTGTCAAAGGAGTGGTCAGAGAAATGCAATGCACATATGCAGAATACCTGTTGAGCAACAACTTTGTAAATATGCCAAAACATTTGCAAAGCTTTCCCCACACTTTTTTTTACCAGAAGGTCCAAAGCAGGAGAGAAAGTGCCACACATTTTGACATGGTTGATATAGATAGAGGACGCAGTTGAATCAATAAATCAGTCAATCATTGTGGGGGAGAGGGGGCCGCTACTGGTCGAAGAGCCAGGTCTTGAGGAGTCTTCTGAAGGCCAGCAGGTCCTGAGTCTGTCGTAGGCTGGTGGGGAGGGCGTTCCAGGTCTTGCCGGCGAGGTAGGAGAATGATCTGCCACCAGCGGTGGTCTTCCGGATACGGGGGACTGTGGCGAGGGCGAGGTTGGCTGAGCGGAGGTTTCGGGTGGGGGTGTGGAAGCTGAGCCGGTTGTTGAGGTATGAAGGTCCGGTGTTGTGTAGTGATTTGTGCGCGTGGATGAGGAGCTTGAAGGTGATCCTCTTGTTGATGGGGAGCCAGTGCAGGCTTCCCAGGTGGGGTGTGATGTGGCTGCGTCGGGGGACGTCGAAGATCAGTTGTGCCGAGGTATTCTGGATTCGTTGTAGTCGTCTCTGTAGCTTGGTTGTTGTTCCCGAGTAGAGGACGTTCCCGTAGTCGAGTCTGCTGGTGACGAGGGCCTGGGTGACGGTTTTTCTTGTGTCGGGAGGGATCCATTTGAAGATTCTGCAGAGCATTCGGAGGGTGTTGAAGCAGGAAGCGGAGATGGCGATGACTTGCCTGGTCATGGAGAGGGTGGAGTCGAGGATGACCCCCAGGTTGCGGGTGTGGTCTGTGGGTTCCGGGGCTGTACCTAGCGATGTGGGCCACCAGGTGTTGTCCCAGGCTGATTGGGTGGGTCCGAGGATGAGGACCTCCATTTTTTCTGAATTCAGCTTTAGTCTGCTGTCCTTCATCCAGTCGGGTACGGCCTTCATTCCTCTGTGAAGGTTGGCTTTGGCGGTGTGGGGGTCTTCTGTGAGGGATATGATCAGCTGGGTGTCGTCGGCGTAGGAGATGATGTTGAGGTTGTGTTGTCGTGCGACGTGGTCGAGCGGTGCCATTTAGATGTTGAACAGCGTTGGGCTAAGTGAGGATCCCCTGTGGGACGCCGCAGATGATCTCTGTGGTTTTCGAGCGGAAGGGTGGGAGGCGGATGCTCTGGGTTCTGCCGGAGAGGAAGGAAGTGGTCCAGGCCAGGGCCTTCTCTTGGATTCCGGCGTCGTGGAGGTGTGCTGATAGGGTGCGGTGGCAGACTGTGTTGAAGGCTGCTGATAGGTCCAGGAGGATGAGGGCGGCTGTTTCTCCTTTGTCCATCAGGATCCTGATGTCGTCAGTGGCGGCGATGAGGGCGGTCTCGGTGCTGTGGTTGCTGCGAAAACCGGATTGGGAGGGGTCCAGGATGTTGTTGTCTTCGAGGTAACGGGTTAGCTGTTTGTTGACGATCTTCTCTGTCACTATTGCCGGGAACGGGAGCAGGGAGATGGGCCGGAAGTTCTTGAGGTCCTTGGGGTCCACCTTGGGCTTCTTCAGAAGGGCGTTGATCTCGGCGTGCTTCCAGCTTTCCGGGAAGGTTGCTGTCTCGAAGGAACTGTTGATTGTTTTCCGGAGGTGAGGTGCGATGGTTGTGCTGGCTTTGTTGACGACGTGGTGAGGGCAGGGGTCGGATGGGAATCCGGAGTGGATAGAGTTCATGGTTTTGATGGTGTCTTCGTCGCTGGTGTTGGACAGGCGGTCAGGCGACTGGTACGGGTGGTGGGTGCGGGGTTGTCGGAGTTGAAGCTGTCATGGATGTCGGTGATCTTGCAGTGAAAGAAAGTGGCCAGGGAGTCACACAGGTCCTGTGATGGTGAGATGTCGTTGGTGTTGGAGCTGGGGTTGGAGAGTTATTTCACGATGCTGAAAAGCTCTTTGGTGTTGTGTGCGTTGTTGTCTAGGCGGTCCTTGAAGGCAGTCCTTTTGGCGATCCTGATGAGTTGGTGGTGTCTGCGGGTGGCACTCTTGTGGGCTGTGTGGCTGTCTGGTGTTCGGTCGTGGAGCCATTTCTTTTCCAGCTTCCGACAGGTGCTCTTGGAGATCCGGAGGTCTTCGGTGAACCAGGCGGCTTTCTTGTTGGTGTGGTTGGTTGTGGAGGTCTTGAGAGGGGCGAGGGTGTTGGCGCGGTCGTTGATCCACTGTTTGAGGTTGGTCGCGGCGGTGTCGGGTCGGTGGGGTCGGCTGGTGGTTTCAGGGCGAGGGTGGTAGTCAGTTGGTCCTCGGTGACCTTGCCCCAGCAGCGTCGTGGCAGCTGTTGGGTGCGCTGGTGTGTGGTGGGTTTCCTGAAGGTGAAGTGGACGCATCTGTGGTCGGTCCAATGGGGTTCGGTGCTGTGGTTGAAGGAGACGTCTGGGCTTGTGGAGAAGATGGTGTCCAGCGTGTGTCCAGCGGCGTGGGTGGGTGTCGTCACGAGCTGTTTGAGTCCGAGGTTGGTGAGGTTGGCAATCAGGGTTGCGGAGTTGGCGTCGTTGTTGTTCTCGAAGTGGAAGTTCAGGTCCCCGAGGAGGATGTAGTCTGTGGAGGCGAAGGCGTGGGTGCTGACGAGATCGGCGATGGTGTCGCTGAACTGTGGTCGTGGTCCGGGTGGTCTGTAGACGAGTGTTCCTCTGAGGGTGGTGTTGGGGTCGGTGTGGATCTGTGCATGTGCTCGGCGGTCGTGAGGGTGTCGTCTGTGCTGGTTGAGACTCTGAGGGTTTCCTTGTGGATGGTGGCGATTCCCCCTCCTACTCCGTTGGTGCGGTCTCTGCGGGAGATCATGTAGCCCTGTGGGATGGCTATGGCGATGTCTGGTGCTGAGGTGGCATTCAGCCAGGTCTCCGTCAAGATGCGACGTCGGGGGCGGTGGAGTCAAGGAGGTCCCAGAGTTCGATGGTGTGCTTGCGAGCGGAGCGGGTGTTAAGGAGGATGCAGTGGAGGTGGTTGGGTTCTCCGGGTGGTGGTTTAGTTGGCTGGATGCTGGTGAATCTGCAGTTCCGGCAGGTGAGGGGGCCTTGGGTGCGCTTTGGGGTGGCCCGGTAGCAGGGGTGGTCTTGTCCGGTGTTGAGTGCGTGGAGGGTGCTGTGGTCGTAGTGCAGTCTGGCGTTGCGGGGGGGCGCGGGGTCCAGGGGTTCTGGCGTTGCGGGGGGGCGCGGGGTCCAGGGGTTCTGGCGCTGGGCGCGGTCCAGGCGCGGACAGGTGCAGACGGGCTTGCCGTTGGCGGGCCAGTGGCGTGCCTGCTGCGCGGCCTCCATATGAGGGGGAGAGGGAGGGCGGAGCAGCTGGGAGGCGGGAGCGGGGTGGCGAATGGGAGCAGCAGGGAGCGGGGCCGCAGGGACACCAGCGGCCGGGAGGGTGGCGAGGGATGCCGGGGGGAGGGCGGGGAGAGGCCCGGGGCACTGCGGGGCACTGGGGGCACGGAAGGGGAAGGGGCACAATCAAGTCACAGAGTGAGAAGGCAAAAGTACAAACAATCAAGCACAGAGTACAAAAAACGGCAAGGACGCAGTTATAGACAATAGAGATGGACACAAACCAAGGCGGAACCAGGAGGCACACGCCGCACTAGGCAGCGGCAGGGGCAGGCGACAAGGGGCACAAGAGCAGCGTCACAGGAGGACCGTGCGGCGGCTGGGGGCGACCTGTCTGAGAACAGGGTCAAAGGTTTGTGGAAATATTTTTATAATGAAGGAAATAATGACAGTGAAAAAAAAATATTACTGACTTAGTAACCAATGGTTGAATTCCTGAACAAGGTGTATGGAGCGTGCACCAATATAAGATGTAGTAGAATTCAGCAATCTAAGTAAATGCCATGAATATTGAGATCTTCAATGTGCGATGCAGAGGTTTGCACATGAGTTTACACTTCTTTTCTGTACCTTTGTGGATCATCCCATTTTCATATTTTCATACTCCATCACCAGCTATGCAGCGCACACTTGAATCATATGTATCTAAGCTGTCTATTGATGCTTTATGTATATGGTAAGTAACGTAACATGGCATAATATCACTGAGGGAATGAAAATGAATAAAAGATCTGCTGATTGTTCTCATCAAATATCTGGCGATCAGCGGCAGACAAGGAGCTCCTGCATTGGCAAATTAGAGACTAAATACTACAGGAAGGAAAACAAGACAATACGCCTTATCAGCATACGCCTCCAGGATCTGGAACATCCTCTCCAGCATCAGAACAGCACCTCCTTCCACTACCTTTGTCTCTGTTCTCTATGACCTCGACCTATAGGTATCTCCACTGAGGCTTGATTCATGTACAGTGCTGTTTCTAGCCAGATAGGTTCACACAATAGAAATACCAAAAGATACATACATACATAGTTGTCCCATTACCAGATGAGGGTTCCACATTTCAATGAGGTTGCCTTGGGATGAGAAATAGAAGGCATTATTAAGGAACGCCATGCAAAACTATCAAAGGGAAACTTCCAGGAACTTAGATAAAGGACATTTCCCTTGATCATCCCATTCAGGAGGAATCATTATGGTATGGCTTAAACTGCCAATTCATAGAATCTATCTAGTGGGTGTTAATGTTCTGTTCTGTTAGTGGTTATTTGTTGTTAGGTAATGTTTATTTGTAGAGCGAATGTCCCACCAGGAGGGTATCCTGGTGCTGAAGTAGGAGCAATATGGGCCGAGCTAGGGCTGGGACTAGATAAAGTCTCAGGTCTTCGGTTTCTTGCAGAATTCACACACTGAGGAGGCAGCTCTGACATGCAGAAGCAGGTCATTCGATGCTTTAGGAGCAGATTAGAAGAGGCCACAACTACTGTATCTGGTTCTGCATATACAGGGGGGGGGGGTGCCAGTAGGACTCTGGGTAAGTGGAGGTGTCTGGTAGGTTGGCGGAAGTTTATTTGTATGGTGTTAATGCCACCTGATGCCTGCACACAAGCCCTGCTCACAAGCCCTGCTGCAGGAAACAGAGAATGAAAAAGAAAAATTTGACGAGCAAGCAGAGCAGGAAAAGAAAGAAAAGTTTGGTTGATTAGCTTGCTGTGCTTTTACACTTAAGGATCACATTCTTATGTGATACTAGTGTGCCTTTAAGGCCGTTTTTTTGTACAAATGGGTTCCTTCCATTTTGCCTGCCAAGATGTTTCTTTTTGATCACCCAGCTTAAAGAATTGGCAAAGATAAACAAAGAGGCAGGAGTTGCTTGTATAATATGCGCTGCTATGGCGAGGGAGCGCTCATATTAGCCTGCCAGGAACTGTTTTGCATTATTTGCTGCTTCAGTTGCCCCAAGAAGGGGCATTGCCACCACCCCACATACTTATGAAATGTTGTGAGCAGCTACAGGATGCAGAGCAGTCCGCAGTCCTGAGTTGAGTTTTGAGAGAAGCTGGAGCTCCTTCATTGGTGCATTCTCTCTCAATAGGATTTATATTATTGAAGACAAATCAACAACATGCACCATTTGAGAGCACGTGAAGAGAGAAGGAAAAGAGAAGGTATCTTCAAATGCTTAGGAATCTCAGTGAAGACTTGGCTTTGGCAGTGTTTAATATTTTGATGCAGGTAAAGCAGAGCTACAGACCGATCAATATCCTCTACCGGTGATCATAAATGGGCCAATGAGCTCAGTGTCTTCTGGCACTAAAGTGATATACATTAAGGAATATGGAACAGCAGATAGCTGTAGATTGGTCTACATAACAATGACAACTTTCATTGCAAATTGATTATCTTTAGGGGTTTGGGGTGGATTCTCACAAAGCAGAATTAAGCTTTACAAGACTATTTAAACTGAAATGACCAGCAGGTACCCCCTTCGTATTGAATTGCAAATTATTGCATTGTCTCCCAGGACACAGGATACATGATGGAGGAGACTTTTATACATTATTGTAAGTTTTTGCTTTACAATTCCTGCTCTGGGGAGAAGCTTTTTCTCTACCGCTTCAAACTGCAGAGACAACTAGTGGCTGGTCCTATGGCCACATTTTATACGGCCTAATGAGTATGACTAGATACTTTTGCCACATATTATATTGATTTGTAGTGCATTATTCAATGTTCTTTATTTACAAATGATGAATCATGAATCTTGCAATGGCTAATTACACCTGACAACTGAGTTCCTTGGTTTTAATGGCAATATTCCTAATATGCTTACTGTGATTATATAGTGCTCTGGTTTACCCCGAACAATACCAATAGCCTTGCCCTATATATTAACGTGGTGACCTCTTGACATAGCTAATACGCTTGTCTTATATTTTAATGTGGTGACCCCTTGACAAAGCCAACAGGTTTGCTTTATTTAAAATGACATCCTCTGGTAAAGTGACTTTCATCTGATATAGGTGGGGATATTGTGATTATGTGGTTTTAATGAAACTGGCTTTTGCAGGTTTACCTTCCACTTTTACCCCCATCTTGGCTACTGGGTACTGGTATAATGGATCTGGAATGTCCTTTCCCTGCTAAACCCGATTCAGTGTATGTGCTCTGACCCCTTAAAATGGTGTATGTTTAATTGGCTTGTCCCCAGTTGGCATAGACCAACTTACTTGTAAGTCCTAGTATATTGTACTAGGGGGAAGTAGGACCTGTAAGTTGAGGTGTCCCTTGTGGACTGCATCACTGTTTGTGCCACCACGAGTACGACAACTCGACTTTGCCATTTAGAAACCCAAAACTCCCTTTTTAAGGAATGTAAGTCACCCCTAAGGTAGAACTAATGAGCCGTAAGGCAGGGCGTTGTGTGTTAAAAGGGGGAACATGTAATTTTGTATGTTTCAGCAGTAAAACCCCTAAATTGTTGTTTTTACTGTGGATAGGATAGGAGCCCCATTGGCAAGTACATAGTTGGACTCTGAAATCTCAGCCCTGCTAACATCTAAATGTGACTATTAAAGTTGGTACTGTAAGGTTATCAAAAGAGTCAGGGCCAGATGTAGGTATCCAAATACCGGTCGGTAACGGCCGAAAATCGGTGTTTTCGTCCGTTACCGACCGGTATTTGGATACTGAGATGTAGGGCATTTAAAAATACAGATTCTGTAATTTTACCGAATCGGTAATTTTACCGAATCGGTAAATTTACCGAATCGGTAAAATTGCCGAATCTGTATTTTGAAATGTAGGTAGCACTGTAAACAGTGCTACAGGGCTTTAAGGATTCGTTATTTACCACCAACTATTAGTTGGTGGTAAATAACGAATTCATATGTAAATGCAAATATTTGCATTTACACCTGTGCCATGTGACAGACATACATGCCCTTAGGGCATGTATGTGTGCCACATGGCACACAAGCACTAATCAGGGGTGCAACAGGGTGTCAAAGTGACACCCTGGCACCCTTGACTTTTTCCGTATTTACCGAATCGGTAATTACCGATTCGGTAATTGACATTCATTCCTATGGGCCTCCAGGCCATAGGAATGAATGGCAAATACCGAATCGGTAATTACCGATTCGTAAATACCGAATCTTACCGATTTGGAATTTTTTACCGAATTATTATCTACATCCCAAATACCGATTCTGAAATACCGAATCTGTAAAATTCGGTATTTTAGAATTGGTATTTTCGGATTACCTACATCTATCCCTCAGTGCTTTAAATCCGATTTAGTGATTAAACCTAATTTAATGTCACTGTGGGCAAAATGCAACTTTAAAAGTTGCCACTCTAATTGCCTAATGTTTCCGGTGCCCGTTTACTGTTGTACACAGGTTCTGTCCTGCAGACAGCTTTCTGCCCTCCTGGGGAGACGTGCTAATGACTTCCAGGAAAGGACTTAATAGAAGCCTACACTGGAGAGAGGTATTACCTCCCTCCTGCAGGAAGCCACACTGGTTTTGCCCCAAAAGGTGAGCTTCAGAGGAGAAGGTCAAATGGGTAACACTTGAAAGAAGGGCTGCTCCATTGTGTAGGGAGGCATGCTGCCACTAGAGATAGGGAAGGAGGAACCAGTTGTCAAACTGGTTTCTCAGGGCATTAAGGCCTGTTGGGCCACACCTCGGGGTTGAGCTAGAGAGCTGTGGACGTTGAAAGAGGGGTTCTGCCATGTGGAGTGGACAAAATGGTGCATCCTGGGATAGCCAGATGTCACGCTTCCCAAGAAGTGGTAATCAGGAGGTAGGGAACCTAGTAGCCATTGAATACTGACCATGTCTATCTTGAGGGCACTTTTTGAGCATAAAAAGGGCACCCCTGGCCCCCAGATCTCAGACTGAACTGGAAAAAGGACCAAAGAAGCACTGTCCTGATGTACTGTGAAGCAGCACTGGCATGGACTGCATCTGCTGACCCTGGTGGTAGCAAAGGAGAAGGGACTTATCCTGATGTGTCCTGCTCAGGGAGTCATCATCTGTGGAGCCCGGCCGAAGAAAGACAAGTTGGCTGACCTCCTCACAGGGCCACAACATCTGAGAAGCCTGCAGTGGCAAGTTGGTAGGCCAGAATCTTCACATAGCTGCCAACCACCAGCCTGCAGCACCAAATACTAGGACCCAATGCTCAAAGTTGAAACCAAGTTAGCTGAACCTGGGTATGTCATCGGAGTGCAAATTGGTGACCCAGAAGACAAGTTATCACCTAGGGAAGGATTTGGCTGCGACCACTATACCATGATCACAATACTGGTCGACTGGTAGCCCAGTGGTGACTGGACTTCTACAAGGACCACGAGGACTTTGAGGGATGTCGACACTGTGACCAGGTACGCCTCAACCTCTTTGTGGACTGAGGAGTAGCCGTAAGAAGACCCCCGTTGATTGCATCTCATCCACAGCATACTTGAGCATCTTCAGCATCATATATCCCTTGCATCAGGACCACATCATAGGAAACCATAACAAAGGACATAAGTGCCTGGAACTGATTGAAGACTGTTGCACCTGCTGAGGTAACTGCTTCTAAGTACCTTGCTGATCCACTGACTGGCTCCCTGGAGTTGTTCACCCAACATAACTCTAACGGATCGCAATGCAACTAGGCAAAGCTTTTGCTCGAAAAGTTTCTAAGTGTCAAATTTGTTGAATTTGCCAGCACTTGTTCACGATTGAGGGTACTGTTTTGATTTACTAAATCTTGCAAGTTATATCTCCTATCGCTCTAGTGGATCTTTTTCATTGTGGTGTCTAAAAATACATAAAATACAGCCTATTTTAGTAAACTGGTGTCCAATTTCTTGTGTGTCTCGTGTATTTCTCGTTCAATTGTTTCAGTGACGTGTGAATGCTTTACACTTTTTTCTTTGGGTAAGCCTTTTTTGCTCAGAGCACAGCTACCCAGGGCTGAGCTGAAGGTTTGAAAAACGAAACCCACTGATCCTAAAGGGGAGGGCAAGTGTATTACACAGTGAGGTCTCACAACCACACCTTATAATACACCCCATTTGCTCGCTTATAACAGACTGGACAATAATTTATTGAGTGTTGTGGTTCCGTGCCAGTGGATGGAGATTACTTAGCCCACACCACATCCTCTGTGTAGGCTTTTGACTTCTCTTATTCCATACCCTGAGAGATTCAAGTGCTACCTTCGGGTTCTTGGTTCCCACAAAGTAGACAATTGTGAGCTATTTCTTCTGCAGGACTCATATCCTGCACAACTAATAACCCAATTACATACATGGCTGATGAATAGGGATTTGCCCATGCTTACGAGGGGACTGAGATGCAGGAAAGTGAGTGCTTAATTGTGTAGATGATTGCAAATGGGTGGTATGGGGCCAGCACATTTTTGTGTACAGGGACCTATTTTTTATCCTCAGAATCTGACTACGAACAAAAAAGAGGAAGATGGAAAAGGGAGACAGAAAAGGAAGAGAAAACACGGATGAAAAAGAATGTTTATAAATGAGATAAAGAGAAAGGAAGTGTTCCGTGGTTGAAGAAAGATAATTGAAGTGGAATAAAGACTAGATAGCATTGGCATTCAGCAACAGCGGCGGCTGGTGCAGGCAAGCAGGGTGAGACGGGGCAGGGGAAGTCGGCAGACGACAGAATAGGGAAAAATAAATAATCCTATTCTGTCGTCTGTCAACTCCCCCTGAGCCTGCTGCCCCGCCGCCCTGCCGCCGCACCGCCACACTGTGCTTAGCTGCACTGGCCGCCACTGTAGCAGTGATGGCAGTGAGCATCTAAGAAAACTATGGGGCCCCTGCACTTAGTTTCTTTTTTTAAACAAGTTAAACAGTAATATCTGGGAAATTAACAAAACAATACTGATACATGTTTTGTGGCACGCACAATCATAACACGTCTTCATTATTGTTCTTAGGGACAAATTTTAGATGCTAAAAGAGGTTTGTCAATACTTCTGTATAGCTAGACACTAATACCACAAGGCAGAATTAGTCACTTTGCCACAAATTATAAACCTTTCAGAGATAAACAACCTGCTGCAAAATGAAGTTCTTCAAAGAAAAGCATCCAGATATTTTTAATGATTGCGTCATAAAAATATGTCCACAATTCCTCTAGACCACAAGTACTGGCAATCTATGCTCAACTGTAAATTAAATAGCAATACAGCGTATCTCCAGTAGAGTTGCACTGCCTCTGTGATGTACAAAAGTCTGGTGAGTCAACATTAACTTTTATTTTGATTTTTTTTAGATTCTTTCAGGTGGGCGAGTACTGACCCTTACCAGTGCCCAGATCAGTGACACGGGAAAGTACACCTGTGTAGCTGTGAATGCTGCTGGGGAGAAGCAGAGGGATATTGACCTCAGAGTTTATGGTGAGAATATTTGTATGGTTCGCAAAAGATCTGAATCTAAAGGTTATCCTACTGGCCCTCTGATCTTGACAGGGCGTCTTTAGATGCTATGACAATTGTTTAGAAAAACTTGTTTTAGAATTGATCAGAGAAAAACATGCACATTCCTGTGTTTTCTGTTTCAAGTGTTTCCACTGTGTGAATAAGCTATAAAACACCTGACCTTACTGTCTTTGGAATGGTAGTTTGTAAGGCATTCAGTTGCCATTATTATGTTATATATCTCTCTCTATATCTATATATGTGTGTGTATATATATATTTATATATATGAAAACCAAATCCTGGATTGAATAAAGCGAACTCCTTCACCAGGAACGGACCACCACAAAAGGTTTTTGAATTCAGTGCAGTTTATTGAAGCCTTCTCACAACATGACGCGTTTCAGCCGGGTTGCCCCGGCCTTGATCACATGACGTGCCAGGAAAAAACACCACCCATAAATACTATGAGACATTTTAGAACCCTCCCATTTTTAGCATGGAAAGAGTAAATAGACTAAAGTCATTTTGAAAGTGCATAGTGCAAACATACACATTCAAGTCCTAATTCATATCAAAAACTATAGTTCAACAATTAAAATTGTACAATGTTAAACATATTTTAAACATTTATAAAAATATTTTAAAAAAGGGGGATTTATAATATTATTTCATTATAATCGAAGAAAATCCGGGGCAAGTGCCCAAATCCTATTTCATTGAAAGGACTACCCAGAGTGTGTTGCATAACTTACACAGTATAAAATGCTCATAGTAAATATACCCAATGTGCAAATAGTGAAATGTAGCTGAATTAACAGCCATACATTAATAAAACAAATTACATTTAAAAAAGAGTGTGCGGATGCAAGTATCATCAAGCAAACTTTGCAGAACATAGGGAAAGATAAAGTTTTCAGCTTATCTCTGATAACATGGGTTCTTATTTAACAATCAAAAAGCTCAAATCTTAATAGTGTACAAGTAAATATATGAATAAAACTAGGCAATTTTAGTGGAATCATTATTGAGTACATTACAATTCATCAAGTATTTACAATGGATTAGTAACCCTCTGCCAGAAAGTCCATCAGTAAAACTAGAACAAGCTAGAAAAACCAATAAAATATCACAGAATAAAAGGTTTCATTAAAAATCCATTATTTTCAATAAATATAATACCCATAATTTAAAACCTAAATTCATATATATACACACAACTTATATTTAAAGACCACAGTTAATAATAAATAGACATTTCATAATTGTAGATCAGAATAAGATTTTCAAGAAAGAGGATAGATACCTGATACTAAGCCTAATATCAAATAAACATTTATCTAGACAGAAACAACACTATATGTATGTTATAAGAAGTGGACCAAATCCTCCCCTGTGTTTAGACCATTGGGTATTTTGGTGTTAAGTCTAACTATGTATTGACTCTCTAACTGGCGAAGTTTCTTCTCTCTATCTCCACCACGTATTGATTTAGGAACAGAGTCGATTACATAGTACTTCAAATCCTCCAATTTATTCTGATGCCCTAGTTTGAAATGACGGGCAACCGGATAAGATGGATCAGAATTCACGATTGCCCGCAAGTGCTGGAGGATCCTATTGAACACAGGGAGTTTGGTACTGCCGACATAAGAGAGACGACACGAACATTCCAAAACATATACCGCACAATCAGTTTTGCACGTATAATAACCGTTTATTTTGTTGGGCATGTCTGAAAAAAGATCCACAAAAGAATGTTTGTTGATTCCAAACTTACAGGCCCGACAAGAAAAGCATTTTACAAAACCCCTTTTGTCGGTCAACCAATTTCTTTTGTCAATCACCTCAGGGCTACCTTTAACTAAAGCATCTCTCATTGACGGGGCTCTTCTAAAAGTAATAGTGGGCTGATTTAAAAGTTCCGGGGACAAAGTAATATCAGTGTGTAAGAGTGGGCCAATGTCTGCTAACAATTTTCCTAATGGCCTGCTCCTGACTACTTGAATCAAATAATATTCTTATACCATTCATAGAGGCATTAAATAGCGGCGCAAGGGGTTGCTGTGTTACGTCAGTTACCAAATTTACACCTTTATGCATATGGTTCCTAAATGTATCAACAATGACATGAAACAATAGTGATTTAAGTAAAAATCGATCATTCATTTATTGCAAAACAGATTAAAAATAAACAGTGACATGTACAGGGTAGATGCCCAATTTATCATAAGGTTTTTAAACAAAAACATACATCATATTAAAAGATTGCTATTATAACATTATACCATCAACTTTACAGTAAAACATTTTTTTTAAAAAGACATTTGTCATGGGAACGAAAAAGTGTCGACGCGGCGTTTCGGTGCCTCTTTATTCTGCACCTTCTTCAAGGACTCGTTCGCAGTTCAATTATTAATCTAAAAAACATGTAGTGATACATAACATTAGGCCCATGATTTCGTACATTTGCACATAGATAGTGATAACATTTTTAAGTCTATCCTGATATTTGGTAACCGTGAACACTATAACAACTACCCTTCAATTCCTCAGCATTCAATTATTTGGAGAATGACGGGGATGGGGAGATAAACAAATTCTATAGGGGGGTCTAGTTCTTGCTACATAGACGCCTCATGTTCTACTATTTACTATTTTTTAGTAGAAAAATTGACGGACTAGGTTATCCTTTTAATCTTGACCTACTCCTTGTTTATTTAACTTACCCAGGTTCAATATTCCTGGTCGTATTTCTTGTAATGTGGCTGAGCACGTTTTTCATATGCTCGCTCTGTTCATCCTTTTTTTTCCTGAAAGGAATTGTGCCATATATCATATCAGATAACTATGTTGTACCAGATTATGTTTATCAGTTCTAGGATTTTATTTAAATTTTCACCTTGTCCAAGCACCTTTGATGGGGCGGCGCTTGTTTTAAAAGAATGGTGGGGGACACGGTTCAGTCCTGTTAGAGGGATATATTTAAGTTACAACGTTGGTTTTCTGGTAGGTTAGCTACAGCATTCTCTTTGTTGCCTTCTAGGGGCTGCGTCATTACCAAGGCAAAATTACATGTCTTACCGGTCCACCTTTTCTTTATCGTATGTGAGGATAGGAGGACGCCTCTGGGAGCTACCTTCTGTTGATTTCGTCAATCACTTGCTCTGCGGAGTAATTTTTTCTTATTACCGCTCTTGCTAAGTTTGATATGAAACTGAATACATTTTTAGGAAAGAGTTATTACCTGTATGATTAAAACGAAATGACTTGTATTTATTTCCTTCTCCTCATGGATTCATCTTGGTGGGGCTTTTTTTTAAAACATTAGCGGTCCACACTAAGTGAGGGAATGAAATATACTAACATGAATATATATTATAATATTTACTCCTTTTTACTTCCTTTAAGTTTTACTTTACTCAGTGTAAGCCTATCTATACTTAGTTAAATTCTTAAGATGTACCTATGTCTCGCTAGAGAGACGAGGGTACAAGCGAACTTTCTCACTCACTCACCTATTAATGGTAGCTGAACTGCACGGCGTCCTCCTCCTTCCCTGGTTCGGTTGGAATGAAGTCTTACCTCTCTATACCTTCATATTTATACTCCCATTAATTGGGTCATCGCTGTCACCTGTGTTTCATTACTGCCCCAATTGCGTCAGGTAGATGATTTTGGTAAGGTACACTCGTCGCCATCTTATAGTGTGTATCTTATTACAGATACACTCTCTGTAATTTTCCTTGATTAACTATCTGAGTGGTCTCAGTATATTCATCTTTTCAATTATGTTGTCCTAATATTTCTTCGTTAATCGTGGGTGTATAAACGTAAAACGGAAAAACAGAAAAAAAAAAAAGGAAAACATTTTTAAATCTATTTTACTTTTTCGAGGATTCTGTGGCCTTCGCATATTCACAATATTTAAGACCGCGGCAGCTCCCTCTTTTATACAGTTCTTCAATTTGTGACCAGGTGGAGGACTACAATATTAACGATGTTTTGCGAGCTGAATCTCTTTTTGGCTGCCATTTTGGAGAGGGAAAGTTTAAGAACCATGTTTCATTAGGTGATACTTTTTATTTTGGACTTACTCAAATATAGTTCCAAGTCCTTTATTTCCCACTATATGATTTCTTGCCACTCTTGCGTGTTAGGCGCTCTGAGTATAGTTATTTACTACTCTCCCCGTGATATGTTGTTTATACGGCGGCCATCTTGGATCGGGAAAAACTTCTTTTTGCACAGACCAATGTGTAAGTTACACTAAACTACCTTTAATGTATCATTTACATCATATCTGGTCATTAGTAGATATCGGTATTGGTTATCTAGTCACAAATATCATGATTAATAGGAAGAACATCAAATTCTTCGAGTTTATAAAATTAATTACTAAAAAAATTTTTGCTAAAAAAACTTAATTACTACAAAAAGGAACTATGTGTAAATGATTATTTGTATTAGTGTTTGTGGTTTCATCTATAGGGGTGTATGATAACATTAGAAGGGGCATTGCTTTGCTTCTTCATTCATTTGTGTCTTCATGTGTTGTCTATCTATGCAGTTACTCTAACTACCCTTCTTTTCCGACAGGTCATGACTGCTGAAACCTATTTACAAGATTCTTTCCCACTCTTCTCTGTTGTTCAACCCTGTTTTATAGCTGTTGAACTTTGACATATAGAACTGTTCCCTTAGTTTACGTTTCCTGGTTATATCTCCCCCTCTTTTGTTTATGGTTGTTGCTTCTAGGACACACCACCTTAGATCTTCCACTTTGTGGTTCTGTTCTAACCAGTGCATTACTAAGGGTGCAGTAGTTTTCTTTGTACGGATTGCTGATCTGTGTTCATTTATCCTCAGTCTGATTTCTCGTTGTGTTTCCCCTATGTACACTTTCTCACACGGGCATTTTATCATATATATGACATTTTGCGTCTTACAGTTGAACAGAGATTTATGTGTATGAGTTATTTTACCACATTTCATACTAGTGCCTGTCATTATTAGAGGACAATTTGTGCAGTTACCACAGGCGACATTTCCACTAGGTTTCGAGCCATCTATAGTCCTCATCATGTTTCTGTTATTTCTGTTTGGATATGTTTGTACAAGGCAATTTCTCACTGTTCTATTTCTCCTGAAGGCAAATATTGGCTTGGGCATAGGTACTTCTCCTGAGTCATTGATTAGTTTCCAATTGCTGTTAATGCAATTTTTAATTTTATTGGATATACAGGAAAAATTGGATACAAATACAATGGGTTTTGTTGTTCTATCCTGATTTGTTTTTTGTTCAAAGAGACTCTCCCTGTTATAATATTTAGCCCGCTTGTAGGCTTTTCTCACCATCGATCTCGGGTATCCTCTCTCTAAAAATTTATTGACCATGATGCCCGCGTGTTTATCATATTCCCTTTTAGTGGTACAGTTACGTCGTATTCTGAGGAATTGACCAAATGGTATATTGTTCTTTTGGGTCGCAGGGTGATGGCTATTAAAGTGGAGCATCGTGTTTCGGTCAGAGGGCTTAGTATATAACTCCACTGCAAGAGTGCCTTCCACATTTTTTATTTTTATATCCAGAAAGTTGCACATCTCATTACTGTATGCGGAGGTGAATTTTAGGTTTTCGTCCCCTAAGTTAAGCCACATGATAAACTCATTCAGATCTTCTTCACTACCATCCCAAATGAAAAATATATCGTCTATAAACCTAGACCATCCTGATATATTTTCGTAGAAGGGTGCTAATGTATTAAAAATATGTTTCTGCTCAAAGTCCGCTACGTATAGACATGCCAGCCTGGGTGCACAGGTGGCCCCCATGCTGGTGCCCTTAGTTTGTTTATACATGGTTTCTTTGCATAGAAAGATGTTATTTTTCAAGATCAATTCCAAGCATTCTATCATAAATATAGAGTGCTCAGATAGGTCTTCCCCTTCTTTGGCTAGCATCTTTTTGATCACTTTGATGGTGTCATTTTGTGGAATGTTGGTATACAGTGCTTCTATATCAAGCGTAACCAACCATTGTGTACATGAGTTGAATTCAATACCCTCCACTTTCCTAATCATATCTGTGGTGTCTTTTATATATGTCGGTTGTTCCGTCACCAGAGGTTGGATAAACTTATCCACATATTTGCTTAAGGGCTCCGTTAGTGAATTGAGACTTGAAACTATTGGACGCATAGGTGGGTCATTAATATCTTTATGCACTTTAGGTAGTCCATATATTGCTGGGATTGTGGGTGTCTCGTTATGGAGGAAATTAAATTCCTCTTGGTTGATGACCCCGTCTTCCTTGGCTAATAGAAGTAAATTCTTAATCCGTTTACCTAAATCTTGCCATTCTTGTATGTTGGATTTAACATAATGCTTTGGGTTGTCAAGAAGAAGATTCATTCTCCTATCGTAGTCTGATGACTCTAGTACCACTATACTCCCGCCTTTATCTCCTGGTTTGATAGTGATTGTTTTATCCTCTTCCAGACTTTTGAGGGCTTCTTTTTCCTTCACTGAAATGTTATGTTTAATCCATACTTTTTCTTCTAATATCTCTTCTATGCCTCTGGTGATGACTTTTTCAAATATTTCCACATTTTTGTTTACCATAGAACTTAAAGGTGTCCACACAGACTTAGGGCGTAGCCCAGATTTATTGTCTGATGGCATTCTAGCTTTACCTTCAAAGTATTTATATAGTCTAATCTTCCGGACAAAATTTTGTAAGTCCCTCTCAAGTGTAAATTTATCTGGGGGTCCTGATATAGCAAACCCTAATCCTCTCTCTAGAATCTTTGTTTCCTCCCTATTTAGACTTCTCTTTGATAGGTTTATTATTGGTGCTTTAGTGTCCGTGGTTAGTCCCAGGTTTTCTGGCTCCTGGTCCTCATGTACGGACGTTGTTGGCCCTGGTTCGTTTGGTGGTATCCTCTCCCTCTCCCTCGCCCCCGTGGGTTCGGGTTCGGATCCTGACTTTGGTTTCCCTTTCGTCTGTCTAAAAAATTTAGGCTCTCTCTATTTTGTTTTTGTGGTCCTTCTTTGTCTGTTTCTATCTGGTTTGCCAATGTGGGCTCATTCTCTGATTCACTGCTGGTATATGACGTGTCAGAGAATGTTACTCCTTTTCTAAAGTTCTGGCGTTTGTTAGATTGCCAGTAGTTCTTACCCGACCACTCTTCTCTGGGTCTCTCAAAGTAGTCTTTCTGTAAGTAGGTGCATAAAGGTGTAAATTTGGTAACTGACGTAACACAGCAACCCCTTGTGCCGCTATTTAATGCCTCTATGAATGGTATAAGAATATTATTTGATTCATAGTGAACCCAGGAAAAGGTACTCTGTTTTTTATATTGTTGACCCAATCATTTTCCTGATAGAAAGGGTAGCTCCCATAATAACTTTTTTCTGCTCCTGACTACTAAAAGTAGTGATCAATCTTACTGTTGGTGAAACAGTTTTTTCAGCAGGAGTCTCATCCATTTCTTCACTATCATCTATTGGGACACCTATATTCAATTTGTCAAGCGCCCATTGTAGATCTTTTACATTGTATCCTCTATTTAAAAATCTCTCCTTAGATTCATTTAAACAGGTGTCTAAATCCTCTTTTCTACTACAGATCCTCTTAATACGTAAGAACTCCCCATAGGGAATACTTTTGATGAGATGCCTTGGGTGGGCACTGCTGGCATGAAGGATGGAATTCCCCGCTGTAGCTTTGCGATGTAATTTTGTACAAATATTTATTTTATCCACAAACACTTCTACATCTAAAAATTCCACCCTAGTGTCACTGACTTGTGCTGTAAATTCCAAGTTGAGGGAATTGCTATTGATCTTCCTGACAAATTCCAATGCAGACTCCTTTGAGCCCTTCCACACGACGAACACGTCATCGATGAAACGCCACCATCTGATGACGTGTTCCAAAAAATCATCTGCATGGGTCTGCATGAGGACGTGCTTCTCCCACCAGCCAACGTGCAAGCACGCATAGCTGGGAGAGAAGCACGCCCCCATAGCTACCCCTCTAAGTTGCTGAAACAATTCCTTATTAAAAATAAAGAAATTATTAGTTAAACACAATTCCGTCATATGGAGCAACATTTTATTGTGTTCATTGTAACAGATGTTTCTGTCGGCCAGGAAGAATTTAATAGCATTATGGCCATCTTGATGGTTTATACTCGTATACAAGGAACAGATGTCCATCACTAAAAAGTGATAGCCATCCTCCCAAATCACCTCTTTAAGTTTCTCTAAGAAGTGGCCTGTATCACGAATAAAAGAAGGCAAATCAGCGACATAGTCATGGAGAAAGAAATCAACGTACTTAGACATTGATTCTAGAAGGCTACCTTGAGCTGAAATAATTGGACGTCCTGGTATTGGGGTTGTCTGTTTATGTACCTTAGGGAGTAGGTATAAGGTTGGAGTGATAGGATGCTCTGTTCTTAAAAAATTGTACTCATCCTTATCAATCAGGCTCTCCCTCTTCCACTTCGATAGTTCTTTAAAAATCTGATCCTTGACTTTCAATAAGATGGGAAAGGCTACCTGCTTATAGCAATTTACATCATTCAATTGTTTTCTAGCCTCTTCAAGGTAAGCATCCCGGGGCCAAAGAACAATATTCCCGCCTTTGTCTGCTTTATTGATTATAATATTCTTTTCTTTATTGAGTTTATCCATTAGGCGGGAATATTGTTGCTCCCTATACTGACCTTTTTTATTCATAGAAATGCATTTTTTATGAAGAGCTTAAGGTCACTTATCACGCAATCACCAAAAATATCAATGGCATCTCTTGCCATGACCGGCATGAATGTAGATGGTGGGCGAAAGGGAGTAAGGGCAGCGCTAGAGGTTGATATACCCATACCTAAAAGATCTTCTTGTGTATTCAAAACAGCATCCTCATTCACATCTGCTGACCCAATAACTGTACGTAGTGCAGTAACATCAGCTACTTGAAAGCGAGTACTAGGTTGGTTATTGGCATTAATAGATGTTGCTTTAACATTTGCTTTCTTTAGTTTATGGAACTTGATTAGTTTTAACTTCCTGATAAATTTAAAAATGTCAATACTAGATTGCACATATTTAAAATTACTTTTTGGGCAGAAAGAAAGTCCCAAAGACAAAAGCTGTAGTTCTGCAGTGTTTAATTCGAGCTCAGTCATATTCATAACAGTATTTACAGATGATACAACCGCATCCTCTGACTGGCTCTCATGGGTTTTTAATTTCTTTTGTTGAAGCCTCCGCGCTTTCCTCCTCTCTTTACATTGACAGTTGCGCCTGCAACACTTTGGGGCTGTACTTGGGGTGCCCGTGGTCTGAGTGTTTGACGTCGATCCTCTATCATGAACCCCAATTCCTCCGAGGGGGTGAAGCTTTGGGGTTCCGACATGTTTAAATGTAGCTCAGTTTCATTTGGGATTGATTCTCCATTGCTAGATGGTAAACTTCCACCTGAACTGGATGCAACATCAGAGATGGTCCCTTGATTCACAGAGATTAATGGTGGTTGGACCCTGTTACTCGCCAGTTTTTTCACATTGTCAAAGCGCTTGGCGAAAGTAAAGATACGTCCGGTCTCATAATCGCGTTTATCACGCGCAAATTTAGTTATTTTACGGTTCATTATAACATTCTCGTGTTTGTCAAGGCGTCTTTGTATCTCCTCTCTTCCTTTCTTTACAGCATCCTTTTGATCAAGTGCATCCAGTTCAGCAATTATTAGCTCGATTTCCGCCGCAATTTCCACTCTATCTATCTCGGCGTACTTCACAAGCATCATTACCATATTCATGGAACACTCCAGATTATTAGTGGCCCATTCCTTAAGCATTAAGGGATTCGGTTTTTCAAATGAGGGGGCAATCAGAACACGCAATCCCCTAGGCACCCTTCCAGCCTCCTTGTATTTCTCCAGTGATTTACGCTCCCACCACTTGGTTAGCTCATTTCTTTGCAGTTTCTCTAGTTTTTAGGGCTCGGGCCTACGCCTCTACGAAGTGGGGGGCGGAGCTTCCGAGCTCTTATGCGTTAAAAAAAAAAAAGAATTCAGAAAGGGGTCCGGCTGGCACATTCCTTAGTTTTTTATGGCATCTGCCTAGTGATTCGTCTTCGCTGTGCTGTGTATTTAGTAGCGTTGACGTGATAGGCTATATGTAATTTACGCGTGCCCGATTTGGCATATTTTCGGCGGTTTCGCGCACGGCAGACTTATTAATCTTAATTAGGAGCTGTCAGAGTGCCCGTGTAATGCAATCCAGATGGTGCGAGCGCGTTCACCATTGCATTGCATGTATCATGCGCGATTGCGGCGTGTTTTATTTGCCATCACCTTGTTTAGAACTGCTGGTGCTGAGCTCCGCCTGGACCCACTTAAAGACCTGCTCTCTCCAAATGTAATGCTGCCCTCGAAATATCCACTTTGACCCTGTTGCCATAATTAAGTATGAACCCGCAGTGGGCCTGATTCTCCGGCCCCCTATCCAGCCCATGTCTTGAATATTGCGCACGTTTAGCCTTCACACGGTGGCATCCCAACATGTTAAAATGACGTGAGCTCTATTCCACCCGAGAAAGGGAGACCGTTGTTCCTAAACTCCTCTATACTAGTGTGAGACCACCCAGGCTAAGGCCAGGAGGCTGCATGGTCCCAGGGGGCTACGATCGTCATCGTTTTAAATGGTTTGTTTACGTTCCGCGGGGAGCCCCTTCCGCTCCTTCGGGCAGCATCTGAAGGAATTCTGGGCTTTAAAAACAAACTTGCTAATCACTCAGTGTTCACGGACACAAGGGATAGGGTTACCAGTGGGGTGTTAGCGGCCTCGTGGTGGGGAGGGAGTCGGACATCTTTGCTGCAGTTTAAGGAGAGAAGACGCTGGCGGGGGAGGGGGGGGCGAGGGGGGGGGAGAGATGGAATAAACGCAAATTTGTGTCTGACAGTTAACACTTCAATGGCAGGGCATGGGCAGCAAGGGGGCAAATACGCCCCAAAAAGCACGAAGGTTCGCAGTTCATTGTGGTTTGTGGATATTTGCACTCTTAGTCTTATCAGGAATGACGGCCATCGGCAGGTCTATCTTGGCGCCTGTATACTTCAATGCCTTTGGATTTTATATTCATGATTGAGGGGCTACAGAGGAGCTGTGGGGAAGGGGCGAGCTACAATTCAAAAGGTGCTGTGATAGGGGTCGAGGTGCATTGAGTAGGCCATTTTGAGAATATTTTTTCCTGGAATCCACCAGTACCACCACCACCAGTACTACCACTACCAGTATTACGGGCAGCAGTACCACCACCACCAATGCTACTGCTACCAGTACCACCACCGCCAGTACTCCCGCTACCAGTACCACCACCACCAGTACCACCACTACCAGTACTACCGCCACCAGTACTACCACCAACAGTACTATCACTACCAATACCACCACTACCAGTACTACCGCCACCAGTACTACCACCAACAGTACTACCACTACCAGTACCACCACCTCCAGTACTACCACTACTACCACCACCAGTACCACCACCACCAGTACTACCAGTACCACCACCACCAGTACTACCACTACCAGTACCACCACCACCACCACCAGTACTACCAGTACTACCACCATCAGTACTACCAGTACTACCACCACCAGTACTACCACTACTACAGCCACCAGTACTACCACTACTACAGCCACCAGTACTACCACTACCACCACCAACAGTACTACCACTACCACCAGTACTACCAGTAACAGTACTACCACAACCAGTACCACTACCACCACCAGTACTACCACCACCAGTACCACCACCACCAGTACTACCACTACCAGTATTACGGGCAGCAGTACCACCACCACCAATGCTACTGCTACCAGTACCACCACCACCAGTACTCCCGCTACCAGTACCACCACCACCACCAGTACCACCACTATCAGTACTACCACAACCAGTACTACCACCTACAGTACTACCACTACCAGTACCACCACCTCCAGTACTACCACTACTACCACTACCAGTACCACCACCACCAGTACTACCAGTACCACCACCACCAGTACTACCACTACCAGTAACACCACCACCACCAGTACTACCAGTACTACCACCATCAGTACTACCAGTACTACCACCACCAGTACTACCACTACTACAGCCACCAGTACTACCACTACTACAGCCACCTGTACTACCACTACCACCACCAACAGTACTACTACCACAACCAGTACCACTACCACCACCAGTACTACCACCACCAGTACCACCACCACCAGTACTACCACTACCAGTATTACGGGCAGCAGTACCACCACCACCAATGCTACTGCTACCAGTACCACCACCACCATTACTCCCGCTACCAGTACCACCACCGCCAGTACCACCACTACCAGTACTACCACCACCAGTACTACCACCAACAGTACTACCACTACCAGTACCACCACCTCCAGTACTACCACTACTACCACTACCAGTACCACCACCACCAGTACCACCAGTACCACCACCACCAGTACTACCACTACCAGTACCACCACCACCAGTACTACCAGTACTACCACCATCAGTACTACCAGTACTACCACCACCAGTACTACCACTACTACAGCCACCAGTACTACCACTACTACAGCCACCAGTACTACCACTATCACCACCAACAGTACTACCACCACCACCAGTACTACCAGTACCAGTACTACCACAACCACCAGTACTACCACCACCAGTACCACCACCACCAGTACTACCACTACCAGTATTACGGGCAGCAGTACCACCACCACCAATACTACTGCTACCAGTACCACCACCACCAGTACTCCCGCTACCAGTACCACCACCACCAGTACCACCACTACCAGTACTATCACCACCTGTACTACCACCAACAGTACTACCACTACCAGTACCACCACCTCCAGTACTACCACTACTACCACTACCAGTACCACCACCACCAGTACTACCAGTACCACCACCACCAGTACTACCACTACCAGTACCACCACCACCAGTACTACCAGTACTACCACCATCAGTACTACCACTACTACAGCCACCAGTACTACCACTACTACAGCCACCAGTACTACCACTACCACCACCAACAGTACTACCACCACCGTCAGTACTACCAGTACCTCCACCACCAGTACTACCACTACCACCACCACCACATTAACACACTCCATAACACTTAGCAAAAATACATTACCATTTACAATGCCATTAGCTCAAACTCAAATAAATCCGAGCCCGATTGCATTTCTAATGCTTGTTTCAATAAGCTTTTTATATCTTTCCCTTCTGCTGCTTGCACATTCAGCTTTTGCCCGGTCCCTACGGTTACCGGCATATTTGCAAACATTGCATCCGCACGCTCATCACGGTTCCTGAGCACGTCAGTTGTGGACGCCATAGCGTTATTCCAGGCACAAATATAGTTATGCACTTTTTAATGTTCTAGCGACTTTTTTTCTCCTCTCTTTCCCAGTCCATCCAGCACCCTTGAGCTCAAGCGATACTAGTAAATGCAGTAGGGAAATAGCAAGTCGCTATGTCCTTTCAATCTTCACACCCACATATATCAGGCAAACGGGCTCCTTCAGCGCACGAGAGCAAGCACCTCACCTGTTCAACAAACCGACCCGGACCCGGAGTCCTGCGACGCCGCAGTCCTAGCGGCTCGCTCACAACCGGCTTAGCGCTTTACCCTCGTTGCGCTCAGAGCTTCCTTGCTTCTGCCTAGTGGGGGGCTGGATTAATGTACCACTTCCGGGTCAAATCCAATATCGAAGAACGATAGCAGCCGCCACATTCCAGCCACAAACGTGAAGAGGGTCCGCCAAACACGTTGACAGCCACCTCGTGTTGAAATCAATGAAAACCAAATCCTGGATTGAATAAAGCGAACTCCTTCACCAGGAACGGACCACCACAAAAGGTTTTTGAATTCAGTGCAGTTTATTGAAGCCTTCTCACAACATGACGCGTTTCAGCCGGGTTGCCCCGGCCTTGATCACATGACGTGCCAGGAAAAAACACCACCCATAAATACTATGAGACATTTTAGAACCCTCCCATTTTTAGCATGGAAAGAGTAAATAGACTAAAGTCATTTTGAAAGTGCATAGTGCAAACATACACATTCAAGTCCTAATTCATATCAAAAACTATAGTTCAACAATTAAAATTGTACATTGTTAAACATATTTTAAACATTTATAAAAATATTTTTAAAAAAGGGGGATTTATAATATTATTTTATTATAATCAAAGAAAATCCGGGGCATATATATATGTATATATATCCTCCAAACTTCAGTCTAATGACATTTTTTTTCTCCTCCCATAAATACATGCAAATCACCATGGACACAAAATAAATACTTTTTACAATATTTTAAAACATCCCTACTACATCATGTGCCAAATAATCCTTAAATGTGCAAATATACTATGGAGAAGAAAAAAATCTTCTTCCTCTCCATATAACATCAGATATAATAAATATGATCTTCTTTTCTTTTTCTATATTATTCTATTAGAAACATATCAAAACATCAATATAAATAGATAAATATGTATAGAAAGATAAAAAGATTTTTTTAACTACCCACAAAACTCATTTAAACAGAATATCATAAATATTCACCCTACACATGGAGAGAGAGTTTAATTATTAGATGGAGAATGTGATATAAGATATAGAAGCAGCTTTTCCAAAATATTTATAATTTATAGTTTCTTCTCACTGAGTTATTGTGGGCAAGTGCCCTAACATTACAGCAAATCTTTCAGCTACGTCATTATGCACTTATCTTGTTACACTGAATGGACCAGAGATGTATCTTTCTAAAAATATTTTCCTAAAAGTATTTTACTCGGACTAAAAGTATATAAAAAAAATGTTTGAGGCATATGGGCTGCAGACCACACATTATTGCATTAGATCACAATCTAGTGGTGGGCCCGGATAATTACACTTTGTTGTTGTCTTGGAAGAGTCTTTGTCTGTTGGATGACTCCTCCCTTAGATCATAGTGCGCATGGGCATCGACTCCATCTTCAGATTGTTTTTTTCCCCCATCGGGCTCGGATGTGTTTATCGTTCGGTCCCGTTACCTATCTCTTTTCTAATCCATAAATCAATCAAAATACCATCGGCATCGTCGTCGACATTGATTCCGCTTACCAGCGTTGAATAGAAACTTTACTTCTCGATTCCAGCGTTCGTCGGGGCCGCCGGGCCCAACTGCTTGGCTTGGTAGTTTGGTTTGCCCTGTCCAAGAATTGGCTTGGTAGTTTGGTTTGCCCTCAAGAATTGGCTTGGTAGTTTGGTTTGCCCTGTTCAAGAATTGGCTTGGTAGTTTGGTTTGCCCTGTTCAAGAATTGGCTTGGTAGTTTGGTTTGCCCTGTTCCCATCATGCACTGGGACAGGAACAGACTAATTTGCATATAGCCAAGTTCTGAGCTGGGATGGTGCAGTGAGCTAAAAAATGGTGATGGATCAAGCCCTGATCTTTGGACTGGGTAAGAGTGGTCTGCTTAATTCAGGCACTCTGTTCATCACCACCCCCTTTTCTGAATCAACTGCGCCATTGGGCCTTTGGCTCATGGAAAGAACACCCTTCAAGAAGTGCCCTCGGTGTGGACACAAATTCCCTCACACGATCTTCATGAGGTTTGCAATCTCTGCTTATCTCCAGAGCACGAGAGTCGAGACTGTGAGGCATGCGCTTCGTTAAGGTCCAAGAAAACCATCAAGGACCGTCGTGCATGAAGAGAAATGGCGCAGTCGTCTTCATCGACACCAGACCTCACCATAGGATAGGCTCCAATTGAAGTAGACGCTGAAGAACAACAGCACGAAGACATCGCTTCCGAAGCAGAGGATTCAGCTTCTGGAGTCGAGGATCAATCTGAAGATGAAGATCTTCCAGCTGGTCAACAGGTCGTGAGTACAGACGTCGACCCTGTTCCATACCGGGACAGGCTTTGGTTCCACCTCCACCTCCACCCTTGGGTCCAGGTGCACACCGACCAAAACCTTCTGACGCCCCGCCTTCTGGCTCGGCAGCGAAGAATACAAAAAAGCCTCCCGTCGACTCGGGCTCGAGTCAGTCTGTCGGTACCGAAAAGCAGAAGGTCCTTAAGCCAAAATTAACACCGGCACCAAAGCATTCTTCGGTACCGAAAGTGGTTGAACTGAAAGCAAGTTCGGCACCGAAAGAGGTTCCCAAAGCTACCGAACCAAAAACCACCCCGGTTCCGAAAAAAGTGGACCCGAAGAAGGTTCCGGTACCAAAACATACTTCGGCTCCGAAGGTAGATGAGTCGAAACGTTCTCCGGGACCAAAAACTCTGGCTCCAAAGAGCACGGATCCTAGGAAAAAGTCTTCGGAACCGAAACCAAAATCTGCTTCAAAGACAATAGACACTGTTAAACCTAAGCATTTCGGCCTCATACCATATACATCAGCCATTGGACTCACTAGTAGTGTCAAATGCGAGAAAAAGAGCTAATTCGCAGACAACAGGAGATGCTCCAACTGACAAAGAGTCTAAGCTTTTAGATGCTTTCCAGTAAACGCACCATTTCACAAGCTGCTAATGTCTGGAGGATTGCTAACACTCAAGCTTTATTAGCAAGATATGATAGAGCTCATTATGATGAGTTAGAGTCACTTATGCAACACTTGCCAGAGCAATACAAAACCAGGGCTTCTGACCTAATACAGGAAGGCAAAGTTATTACAAATACCGCCATAAGATGTGCACTAGACACAGCAGACACAGCTTCTAGAGCAATAAACACAGGGGTATTGTTGCGTAGACATGCATGGTTACGCATCTCTGGGTTTAAACCAGAAGAACAAGCCAGTATCTTAAACCAGCCATTTGACCAAGAACATCTTTTCGGTCCATCAGTTGATAGTGCACTAGAAAAGATGAAAAAAGATACTGACATGGCAAAATCCATGGGAGCTTTACAAACACAAGCCAATAGACCTTCCTTTCGTCGCTCCTCATATAGGGGCGCCTCTAAGGGTTTCCAAACTAACAATACCTCCTCTTCTGTTAAAGCGCCCAACCAAACCTCGCCTAATAAAGGATATTATAGAAGAGGTTATAGAGGAAACAACAATAAGGGTAGAGGTAGAGGAAACAACAATCGCAACACCTCTATTCCCAAACAGTGACTTCCCTTCCATCCAGACCATTCCACTTCTGTCGGGGGGAGGTTACAACAGTTCCTACCTGTCTGGGACTCCATCACCACAGACAGGTGGGTAAGACAAATAATTCAGTCAGGTTATTGTCTGGAGCTCACTTCCATTCCTCCAACAATACCACCCAGACAACGTCCTATGTCACAGGAACACCTCATACTGATAAGACAAGAGGTGGAATCTCTGCTACAAAAGAATGCAATAGAACCAGTCCCAAAAGAACATCAAAACACAGGAGTTTATTCTCTATACTTTCTCATACCCAAAAAGGACGGGTCCCTCAGACCTATTTTAGATCTAACGCCCCTAAACCTGTACATACAATCAGACCACTTTCATATGGTCACACTACAACAGGTTCTGCTGTTGCTAAAGAAGGGAGACTTCCTTGCCACATTAGATCTCAAGGACACCTACTTCCACATTTCCATACATCAATCGCACAGAAAGTACCTAAGGTTCATTCTAGAAGGTCAACACTACCAATTCAAGGTACTCCCTTTCGGAGTAACTACAGCACCTCGAGTGTTCACAAAGTGTCTAGTAGTAGTAGCAGCACACTTAAGAAGGGCTAACATTCATGTCTTCCCATATCTGGACGATTGGTTAATAAAATCCAAGTCATACAACCAATGTGTACAGCACACGCATCAAACAATATGTCTGCTACACAAACTGGGATTCACAGTAAATCAAAAGAAATCCCATCTCCAACCATCCCTGTCTCAGCAGTATCTGGGTGCTTCAATAGATTCCTCCAAAGCAATAGCGTACCCCAACCCAGCAAGAATACAAACTATGCAGGATCTTATCAAAAGATTCCAGCCACAACACTCACTACCAACTCGAGTGTTTATGCAACTAATAGGAATGATGGCATCTTGCATTTTCATAGTGCCATAAGCAAGACTACAAATGCGCCCCATTCAAGAGTGCTTGGCAAGTCAGTTGAATCAGGCTCAGCAACAAATAACAGATCTGGTGGCGGTGGACAACCGGACATATCGCTCTCTGCAATGGTGGAAAACCAAGAAACTTTCCAAGGGCCGGCCGTTTATAGAACCTGTTCCACAGATAATACTAACCACAGACACATCTCTCACAGGATGGGGAGCGCATTTACAAAATCACACAGTACAGGGTACATAGACAATGCAACAAAAAATACTCCACATAAACCATCTGGAGTTACTAGCGATTTTTCTAGCTCTAAAATCGTTTCAGGATTACCTATCAAACAAAGCTGTACTAATCCGGACGGACAATATGACAGCAATGTATTACATTCAAAAACAAGGAGGAACGCACTCCCTACAGCTCTCCCGGCTGGCACAGAGCATATGGAGATGGGCCATTCCTCAGAACATTTTTCTATTAGCAGAACATCTACCAGGAGTTCACAATCAAGTTGCATATCTGTTAAGTCGTCAAAGACAACAGATACACGAATGGGAACTTCATCATCAAGTTCTTCAGCCATTTTTTCAAAAGTGGGGTCAACCAGAGATAGATCTGTTTGCTACAAAACACAACTCCAAATGCCCAAGCTTCGCCACCAGATACCCACACCCATTATCCAAAGGCAATGCGGTATGGATGAACTGGTCAAAGAAATGTGCGTACGCTTTTCCACTTCTTCCACTAATTCCATTAGTGGTACGCCAGCTACAGCAACATTCTCTCACATTGATTCTCATAGCACCAACGTGGGCAAGACAACCCTGGTACACCACGCTACTAGAGATGTCAGTAGTGCCACATCACAAACTAAAACTCTCTCCACATCTACTAACACAGAACCCTGGAGAGATTATGCATCCAGACCCAATGCAGCTCAATCTAGCGATTTGGCTCCTGAGGTCTTAGAATTTGGATATCTAAATTTACCACCTGATTGTATGAATGTTATAAAAGAAGCAAGACGCCCTACTCCTAGAGCATGCCATGCAGCAAAGTGGAAAATGTTTGTTGTATATTGTACAAATAACAACATCAATCCCTTAGATTTTTCCATACAAAACATTATATGCTATCTGTTACATCTGCAAAGATCGAACTTAGCGTATTACTCAATCAGGTTACATCTTGCTGGTATAGCAGCATATCTTCAAAACAGACAACATTTGTCATTGTTTAGAGTATCTGCAATCAAAGCGTTTATGGAAGGACTTAAAAGAAAATGTTTTGCTCCTAGAATACCACCCTCTCCAGTGTGGAACTTAAATCTTATTCTCACAAGACTTATGGGTCCTCCTTTCAAACCATTACATAAGTGTGAATTACAATTCCTTACATGGAAAGTTGCTTTTTTAGTAGCTGTAACGTCACTTAGAAGAGTGAGTGAGATACAAGCATTAACAATTCAAGAACCATTTATACAACTCCATCATAATAAAGTGGTTCTTAAAACAAATCCAAAGTTTCTGCCAAAGGTCTTTTCACCTTTCCACCTCAATCAATCTATGGAGTTGCCAGTATTTTTTCCCCAACCACAAACAGTGGCAGAAAGAGCTCTACATACATTAGATGTAAGGAGAGTGCTTCTATACTACATTGATAGGACAAAACCTTTTCGTAAAACTAAACAACTGTTTGTGTCTTTTTCTCCTCCACATAAGGGAAATCCAATTTCAAAATCAGGCATTGCAAGATGGATTGTTAAGTGCATTCAAATTTGTTATCAAAAAGCAAAACACACTCTATCCATTCCCCCTAGGGCTTATTCTACCCGTAAATTAGGGGCATCTATGGCATTCCTAGGGAACATACCATTAGATGATATCTGTAAAGCAGCTACATGGTCTACTCCGCACACATTTACAAAACACTACTGTGTAGATGTGCAGGCAAAACAATAAGCAAGTGCCGGCCAGGCTGTACTCAAAACATTATTTCAAACTACTGCAACAGACACGGGTGGTCGCCGCTAAGGGAGAAACTGCTGTGCAATCTATGCAATAGTGTGTGGTCTGCAGCCTATATGCCTTGAATGGAAAATGCTACTTACCAGTATGTATCTGTTCTTGGCATGTAGGGCTGCAGAACCACACATGCCCACCTGCCTCCCCGGCTACCGGTGTCTGTTCCAGTATTATCTTATTTAGATACACATTACATGGTCATCTCTATATGTACTCATACAACTCCATCATTTGCCCAATGGTGAAAACAATCTGAAGATGGAGTCGATGCCCATGCGCACTACGATCTAAGGGAGGAGTCATCCAACAGACAAAGACTCTTCCAAGACAACAACAAAGTGTAATCATCCGGGCCCACCACCAGATGGTGATCTAATGCAATAGTGTGTGGTTCTGCAGCCCTACATGCCAAGAACAGATGCATACTGGTAAGTAGCATTTTCCTTTAAAAAAATCTTGCACTCAACGCCTTATCAACCCAAGGTTATTCACAATTAACAATTAATATTTAATTGCATATAGCTGTCTACATGTTAATAAAATAACCTAGAGGGACCCTGATTATTCCAATGGCGAAAACGAAAGAAATTTTCCAAATACTTGGATAATATGAAAATCTCATAGATCACAGGCCCTAAACTTGAATACTGTGATTTATACCCCTAGTGGGATCTATCCTACATGCACTTCCATCTCCTCAACCTTATTAAGTCCTGCAGGTGTCTTAGTATGTTAATCCAAGAAGATATACTTGGATTCTCTATTCCCTCCTCTCAAATTAGCTGGAATTCTGTCTACAGCAAAGAAGGTTAATTTGGGAACATCACTCTCATGATGTTCAAAGAAGTGACGCGCCACAGGGTATGTAAAATCCACTTTCTGAGTAGATCTTTGATGTTCCAAAATACGCTTACGTAGTGGAAAGATGGGGCTACCTACATACATAAAGTAACATAGACATTTGAGCACATAGATGTAATGGGGAGAGGAAGTGGCCTAACTGCTAGGGCGGTCAACCTCAAATCTGGTGAACCGGGTTCGAGTCTATGCAACAAAGCTCAACATCCTGTGATTCTTTGCAAATCACTTAATCTCCCTGTGACTAACAAAAATTAATGTGTGCTTGTGTAAAGCAACTGGTGCCCATGTAAAGCGCTCTGATACCTGATGCATTCGGGTCAAGTTTGCGCTATATAAATCTCCCAAAAAAAAAATATCTTTACTATAATTGAAAAAATAAAAGATCTTCTTTCTTTTTTTCTTTTCCCATCCGAGGTAGAATATTCAGAAGTATTAGAAATAAATTGGCAAGCTTTACTGTGGCTACACTTGAAGAACCCTCTAGTCTTGCTCAACCAAGTATCCTTTCTTGGAGCTTTAGTGTGATAACTATGTGATAATACATCACCTAATGGTCTTCCTCTTCTGTAGGTGATGAAGGGTTTCTCTGGCAAGTCTCTACCGATTGCCAATATTTACATATCAGATTCCGTATTTTATAAGACAAGGAATTGTAGTTCATAAAAAGTCTGGAGTGTTTTTCCTGGATTTATTATTACAGTAAAGAAGCTAGTCCCTTTTTAATGGTTCAGCTTTTTTTGCAGCTACATTCAAGATCTGCGGAGTGTAGCCTCTTGCTTTAAATCAGTTTTTCATAAGAATGGTCTGCCTTTCCAAGTCCTCCAGATTTCTACAGATTTATCTTCAATCTCAATGTTGTATACTCTCTCCCAGATTCCTGGGGTGTTGGCTAGTAAAGTGTAAAGTGTTGTTACCTGCAGTGATCTCACGGTCTATCGAAGTGTGTATTTTACCTTCATGTACCTTGAGATGTATATCCAAGAATGTAATATCTCTAGTAGTCATAGTCACTGTGAACCTTAAATTATACATAATTTGATTCAATTTCCTGACATATTCACATGCCTTTTCTTCACACCGGACTATAGGATAAACAAATCGTCAATATACCTGGTCCAAATTAAAAGATTGTCAAGTAACTCCTGATTATCATCTGTCCAGCTGCTTCTCCCCTCCCACCAGCCCATCACAAATCATATATATATATATATATATATATATATATATATATATATATTCACTGAAAAAAACATAGGTTTCAGGCCTTATATAGTTAGGAATTAGCATTTAAAAAAACCTTTGAAATTCACTGAAAAAACCATAGGTTTCAGGAGTTATATATAGTTAGGAATTAGTTTTTAAAAAACCTTTGAAATTCACTCAAAAAACTATATGTTTTAGTGGTGTTATAGTTAGCTGGACATTTTACTCATACAAAACCAATGAAATTGCTCCTATATAGTTAGTTGTACTAACTATATTTCGCACACCCGCAATCCACTGCTGATGATGTCACATATTAGATCATTCATGACATGGTCAGTGACATCACTGATGACATCTCAAATAACATCCCTGATGACATCACTGATGACATCATCCAGTGAATGTGGTTTGCTTCGTTATTTAAATATGCATTATATATATAGCAATTTACATTGAAGAATGAGTGGATATATATAAATAAATATTTGGATGGAGGATTTAGTAGCAGTGTAATTGACTGTTTACTTGACCAATTTATAATGTCTCACTAAATATAGTGGATAGTGACTAAACTGTGTGAATATCTGTATCACTTTGTCAGTTGTTGTGTAAACTGATTCTACAGTTGGTTACTAGCTATGTGAAAGTCTATATTAGTTATTGATTAGTTAACTGAGTATTTGTATGGGAGTGTGAAAGTGTGTGTGGTTCGGTGGGGGGTGTGTGACTGTCCAAAGATGTGTGAATAGTTGATTCAGTAGATATAGGAAGTTAAAACTACATGTTCTAACAGTTTGGGTGAGGGAATCTCTTTATGGGTGTGGTGATGAGCAAATATATTTCTCAAAGGTACAGGTCCAACAAACTAGAAAAATAAAAGGCAGTGTATGTGTCAGTTGTTGTATATAAATAAGTATACATAAGACACAATGATTGTGTGAGTGACTGTATGGATAACTGTATACTTGTAATAATGATTTTATAATTCACTAAGTATGACTTACTATCTAAATGAATAGAAGAAGTGGTGTTTGTATAAGTGTTTTGCTAAGTAAATATGTAAGTATGATCCATTGTTTGCATAAGTGAGTAGGATGACTTCGTATGTGAATAGGATGCGTGCTGTTGTTTAATGTCGATATAGATGTATAAGTATTTTTGATAGTGTTCTATTGTTCATTGACAGCGTGTATGAGTGAATCCATAGGTAAGTGAATAGATGTGTGTATACATCTATGAATCACTGAGTGGATTATTAGATACTTGTATTGCTGTGACAATGAATTTAAATATGATACTCTGTATTTTACAAACAGTGATGAAAAATTGTAATAGTGTATGAAAAGGTGTATGTGATTGTCACGTGGATGATGTCATCAGTGATGTCATCAGTGATGTCATCAGTGATGTCATTTGAGATGTCATCAGTGATGTCACTGACCATGTCATGAATGATCTAATATGTGACATCATCAGCAGTGCATTGCGGGTGCGCGAAATATAGTTAGTACTACTAACTATATAGGAGCAATTTCATTGGTTTTGTATGAGTAAAATGTACAGCTAACTATAACACCACTAAAACTTATAGTTTTTTTAGTGAATTTCAAAGGTTTTTTAAAAACTAATTCCTAACTATATAACTCCTGAAACCTACGGTTTTTTCAGTGAATTTCAAAGTTTTTTTAAATGCTCATTCCTAACTATATAAGGCCTGAAACATATGGTTTTTTCAGTGAATTTCAAAGGTTTTTTAAATGCTAATTCCTAACTATATAAGGCCTGAAACCTATGTTTTTTCAGTGAATTTCAAAGGTTTTTTAGATGCTAATTCCTAACTATATAAGGCCTGAAACCTATGGTTTTTTCAGTGCTTTTTAAAAAAAAATTGATTGGTTAACTGGCTTATTAAGTGTATCTTAGTGAATACATATATTTGCGAGTAATGTTTAAATATTTAAATATATGCATGAGTGATGTAATATGTGACGTCATCAGCAGTGCATTGCAGACGTGCAAGTTATAGTGAGTCCAACTAACTATAACGTGGGAATTTCAATGGTTTTATGCGAGTAAAATTTCCAGCTAACTATAACTGGTGTGAAACCTATGGTTTTTTCAGTGAATTTCAAAGGTTTTTTAAATGCTAATTCCTAACTATAACTGGTGTGTAACCTATGGTTTTTTCAGTGAATATATATATATATATATATAAAATTTCTCATTTTGTTCCTTTTCAAATTAAATGTATTAAGTGTTACCACTTTATTCCAATCAAGATGACTTCAGGTGTGCCATACTTTTGTCAAAAGTAAGACTGTTAGCGTTCTAGTTGTTCTTTAGAACACTCTGGGACATTCTGTCATTGGGCTATAGTTGGGCTACATCTGGCTGATATTTGGGCTACATTTGAGCTCTTTTGTCTCTGGTGGCCATCTTGGGAGACTGCATATCAAAATTGTTTTAATGAAATATAAGAGGATTTGAGAAGTCACTCGAAATGTGCCCTAATTTTCCTTTCTTCAGCACTAATCATAATTTCTATGGCAAAATTAACCCCCTCATTTTGTTCTTTTGCAAATTAAATGTTTTAAGTGTTAACACTTTATTCCAATCAAGATGACTTCAGGTGTGCCATACTTTTGTCATAAGTAAGACTGTTAGCGCTCTAGTTGTTCTTTAGAACACTCTGGGACATTCTGTCATTGGGCTATAGTTGGGCTACATCTGGCTGATATTTGGGCTACATTTGTTTTTTTTTGCCTCTGGTGGCCATCTTTGGGCTACATTGGGCTACATTGGGCTACATTGGGCCACATTTGGGCTCTAACATATATATAGCCTAATGTAGCCCAATATATATTTTTTCAAAGTTAATTTTCGTAAAAACCACTGGAGCACATATCTTGAGACATAGCAAAGGCACATCGGGCTACCAGTCCCTACAATTTTGCCAAGTTTGGTGGAAAACCATTCAGCCGTTCGGGCTAAAAGTGAGTCCAACCGCCCTATGGAAATTAACATGGGGAAAACACGTTTTGGGACCCCCCTTTTATCTCGGCCCCCGCTTGACGAATCCCCCCCAAACTTTCAGAGAAGGACCGGAGCGCCGCGAGGCAAAGTTAAGGAAAATTTCAGGAAGATTCCTCAACCGGCGCCAAAGTTATTCCCAATAGAATGTTGCTATTTCCCTATGGAAAACAATTCTAACTATATATACCTACTGGCTATCGCCAGTAGGTAATACATATATTTATTTATTTATTTATTATTACACTTATTAAGCGCGCAGCTACCCGGAGGTTTCCCGGCGCTATATATATATATATATATATGTTTTATATAAATATATATAAAAAAAATTACAACTTTTGTTTTTCAATAAGAAAATTGTTTTTACAGAATTTCTATCTTATTTAAATATAGCAAATTTGAGATGTGATATTTTGTATTGATGCAGAAAGTTAAAGTTGATTCACAGATTTGTCTGGTTTAACTATTTCCAGCAATAGTAATGCACAATTTAAAGCAATTTATGTTAGCAGTCGAAATGAGAGTCTTTCTTCTATATTGTCTAATCATGTGACACAGAGCTTTGGAGGTGGGTGGGAACCAAGCAAACACTTTAAAAACAAAATGGCGATCTGTAATTCCGCATGTGAACAAGGGCTCCTGATGCCCGAAACGCGTCGTACGTGGGTATAACCTTTTTCAAGAAATAAACATCTTGCCTGAGAACTGCGGGATCTGCGTCTCCTTCTTTGCCGGCTGGAGGCTGGAGGTTGTGGGAGTTCAAGTCTTTCAATAAAGAAATATATATATGTATATATTTGTGTGTGTGTGTTTATATATATATATATATCCATATCCATACTAATATTATAAAGAGAGAGCCCAAACCTTTGAGGCGGGTAATCTCAGTAACCACAGCACCAGTAACAACACCGAATACAGCGTTGGAAAGGGCACTTGCAGCAGAAGGACATAGGCTATGCAGACGGCCACCATATACATTTTTTAAAATTGTTTTTATTAACTTTTCAAGAAACAGTGGTGTTCATCACAATCATACAGTGCAAGACATACAATTGTACCGTAGGACACCATATACATTTAAAAGGTAAAAGAACCGTGCCAGCAAAGTAGTCCCTTGTGGGCGTGTCTGCGTTGTGCTGTGGGCGTGGGCTGGGGGCGTGACTAACGCTGGGGGCATGTGGTACGGCCATCACATCGTGTGCTGTGGGCGTGTGCTGGGGGCTTGACAAACGCTGAGGGCGTGACAAACCCTGGGGGCGTGTGTCCGCCCTTCATGCCATGTGAGTCGTACATACAAGCGCCAATTACGTTGCTGCGCGGCATCAAGGGGCATGCTGGGGGCGTGAGAAACACTAGGAGCGTGTGTCCGGCCTTCATGCCATGTGAACGCAATTGCGCCTAATCAAGGGGCACGCTGGGGGCGTGAGAAACGCTGGGGGCGTGTGCTACATTCCGCCCTTTATGCCATGTGGGTCGTACATTAATCAGAAGATCGTCTGCTGTGGCCGTGTGCTGGGGGCATGACAAACGCGTTCAGCTGGAGGCCTGGTAAGTAACATTACTGCAGCCTCTCCTGCGAGCTGTTACTGAACTCTCTCATTCAACGAAATTAGACGCGCCTGCTACCATCAACCAGGGCTCTAGCCGGGCTCAGGCAGCGGATCAGTACACTAATTACATGCGCCTGATAACATCACCAGGGCTGCAGCTGGGCCTCAAGCTGGGGAACACGCGCCTGCTAACATCAAACAGGCCTGCATCTGGGCTCAAGCGGGGGAACACGCAAATGAGCGTGTCTGCGGGGACAATTACTGCAGCCTCTCCTACTCGCTGTCACTGAACTCTCTCATTAAATGGATTTACCCGCGGCTGATAACTCTCTCGTTCAACGACATTACACGCGTCTGCTAACATCAACCAGGGCTGTAGCTGGGCTCAGGCCGCGGATCACTACACCAATTACACGCGCCTGCTAACATCAACCAGGGCTGCAGCTGGCCCTTCTCCGTCCCTATTCTAATGAAACAAAAAATGTTGTCTACCGCGAGATTTTAAAATAAATTGCCCTTGCCAAATACACACATTACACAGATTCTATTTCATACCCGGACAACGTCGGGACGGGCTGCTAGTATATATATACATATGTATCTCAAGGCGCTTGGGAAAACGCCGAACCACCGCAACTCACAGCGTTTCAGACAGGCCAGCAATTGGGGGATGACTACATCACCGGACCTGTGCTTACTTAGGCGGCAGGTACGCAGGCTCGCTGTGAGGACTGAGGTGGGTGTAAGGTCAGTTTACCGAGCCTCTAAAGCACCACAAGTACCACACACCCTTGGGAGCTGCAGGCACCGCCCACTTGGGTTAGGACTACCTATTGTGCCACTGCAGCAAACGAAGAACTCGAGCAAATGAGTTTAAAGATCGTCCCTTGATAAGTGGGAGGAGTGTCTCCAGACTTTGGTGAGACGCGATGTGACTTGGGGTGAACAGTGATTTTAAAACGAGCAGTCTCGTCTTTCCTGTTGGAGGAGGTCGTTGGTGTTGATGTGTTGTGCGCAGCCACGCGCACTTAGAGTTCTCTCCTGAGGCGGAAAGCCGGGAGTTTTATTTGCACACTCTTGCTCGTTTTAAAAAAAAACTTTTAATGTCACAAATAACTTGTTGTTCTTAACTCACCAGCTAGTGTGAGCAGCTTGTAAGCACTGCTCGACTTTGATCAGGCGCGCACAGCGGACCTTAGCGCTGCCGCGCTGTCTACTACAAACGCCATTCCCGGCCACGAGAGAGGCCACGCCCCTTTTTAGGCCACGCCCACTCCACGCGCATATAAACACTCGCTGAATACAAGCGTCGTGTTAGACAGTTCTCCTCCTGAGGCGGAAAGCCGGGAGTTTTATTTGCACACTCTTGCTCGTTTTTTAAAAAAAACTTTGAATGTCACAAATAACTTGTTGTTCTTAACTTACCAGCTAGTGTGAGCACCTTGTGAGCACTGCTGGACTTTGATCAGGCGCGCACAGCGGACCTTAGCGCTGCCGCGCTGCCTACTACAAACGCCATTCCCGGCCACGAGAGAGGCCACGCCCCTTTTTAGGCCACGCCCACTCCCCGCGCATATAAACACTCGCTGAATACAAGCGTCGTGTTAGACAGTTCTCCTCCTGAGGCGGAAAGCCAGGAGTTTTATTTGCACACTCTTGCTCGTTTTTAAAAAAAACTTTGAATGTCACAAATAACTTGTTTTTCTTAACTCACCAGCTAGTGTAAGCACCTTGTGAGCACTGCTCGACTTTGATCAGGCGCGCACAGCGGACCTTAGCGCTGCCGCGCTGCCTACTACAAACGCCATTCCCTGCCACGAGAGAGGCCACGCCCCTTTTTAGGCCACGCCCACTCCCCGCACATATAAACGCTCGCTGAATACAAGCGTCGTGTTAGACAGTTCTCCTCCTGAGGCGGAAAGCCGGGAGTTTTATTTGCACACTCTTGCTCGTTTTTAAAAAAAACTTTGAATGTCACAAATAACTTGTTGTTCTTAACTCACCAGCTAGTGTGAGCACCTTGTGAGCACTGCTGGACTTTGATCAGGCACGCACAGCGGACCTTAGCGCTGTCGCGCTGCCTACTACAAACGCCATTCCCGGCCTCGCCCCTTTTTAGGCTACGCCCTCCCACTCTCTTTGCCTAGCATAAACATGTGCATTTACCGGAAGCGCAGCGGACGAGCGCAGCGGGAGCGCCGTTTGCTAGTGCCTAAGGCAAGCCCGTCTGTGCCCGTCCGCGCCAGAACGGGCCCTAGGGCACGGCATGCTGAACCTCTTATCACATATTCAGCTCAATCCCTTAAGGATTTACAATATTCCGCCCCCATGACCTCCCCAACTGCCATTCGACGTATATCTGCTGTTGGCATCTTGCGCCCTGATCTATTCCATCTAGGCGGAAGCCTACCTTCAGTCACGTCTATTAGGAACTCTACGTCAATCAGGGTATTATACCTAAACACCCGTTCGCTGGTGAAACACTCTGAGGACATTTTTATCCTACTGTCTAACTCTAACCCTGATATGCTCCTGCTTACAGAGACTTGGCTAACCTCAGAGTCCCTTCCAGACATACTGGCAGCCCTCCCACCTGATTACTATATTCTCCACGCCGACCGCCCTGATGACCGGCCTGGGGGTGGTGTGGCAGCCATTATATCTAAACGCCTGACCTCTATCTCCTCTAATTCTCTTGCCCTACCCAAGGTTGAGAACTTACTCTTCAGCGTTCAAACCGACACCGGCCCCTTTACCCTTCTTCTCCTATACCGGCCTCCCTATTCTATGCCCTCCTTCTCCTCCACTCTGAGTGAACAACTGTCCACCTTGCTAACAGTGCACTCCGGCTTCGCCTTTTTTGGCGATCTAAACTATTGGTTTAACGATACCAACGCCGGCTCTCACGCCACTGAGCTCTTCGAGACCCTCGAAAACCTGAATCTTACCCAACATGTCTCTCAACCCACTCATAACAAGGGACATATTCTGGACCAGATCTGGTCCTGTAATCTGGCCTTGTCCTTACCGGACATTCTTCCCTGCGCCTGGTCTGACCACCACTTGGTGGACACCACTATCACAGTAGTTGGCCAGATCCTCACCCCCCTAATGGCCGAGGGCCAGTCACGGAAATGGAATACTTACGATGCCCAGGGCTTTCTCACCGCCCTTGCCGACTCTCTCCCAGGCTCTCACCCCTTTAGCGACATCGACGAACTAGAACAAGATATAGGCTCTTGGTTAGAGTCGGCCAGCGACCAGTTCGCTCCCCTAGTTACTTTCCCTCGCACTAGGCATCGGAACTCCCACAGGTGGTTCTCGGACGACCTCAAGGCTCTTAAACTAAAAACGCGCCAGTCAGAACGCACCTGGAGACGTGCCTATTCTGAATCAGCCAGACAGACCTATCTGGCCACACGTAATGACTATAAATCTGCCATTAGGTCAGCCAAAATGGAACACTTCTCCAATAGGATCGCATCGGCAACAGACAAATCTAAGGAGGTGTTCAGAGTCCTGAACGAGTTAACTATAGATGACAGAACCCTCCCAGCCCAGACCCCTACTCAGGACGCTTGCGACACTCTAAATTCTTTCTTCCTGGAAAAAGTCATAAAAATCAAAGAATCTATTCCTCCCCCTTCCCAGTCTTTCCCCCTGGATCTCCCCTCTAATGACCTGCTGACCTTCACTACCTTCCCCGCTTTGGATCCTACCTCCCTAGCGGAACTTGCCATCCGTGTGAAATCTTGCTCCCCCAACGACTGTTGTCCACCCTCTGTCTTGCAGAGCATATGCCTCAATCTGCCAGATTGCATCTTATATCTACTCAATAGTTCGCTCAGTAGTGGCAACTTTCCCACATCCTTCAAGGAGGCCACTCTAGTTCCCCTCCTTAAGAAACCGGGTGCCGACCCTTCAGAACCATCAAATTATCGCCCCATCTCCCTCCTCCCTTACTTTTCTAAGTCCCACGTCACCCGCTGCCTGTCAAATTTTATTGAATCCTCCCGTCATCTTGAGCCTAACCAGGCTGGATTCAGACCTGCCCACTCTACAGAGGCTGTCATCCTGGCAGTCCTTGACACACTTAGGAGCAATGCGGACGCTGGGAGTCCCCAAGCCCTCGTCCTCCTGGATTTATCTGCCGCGTTCGACACGGTGGACCATAACATCCTTCTCCACCGTGTCGAGCAGGCAGGCATCCAGGGATATGCTCTTGAGTGGGTCAGGTCCTTCCTCACTGGAAGAACACAGGCGGTCCGCTTGGGCCCCTATACGGCCAAAAAATCCCCTACGTCCTGCGGATTCCCCCAGGGCTCCTCCCTTTCTCCACTTTTATTCAATTTATACCTCCGGCCACTGATCCAATCTCTTCTCAGATGGGACATTACAGCTTACAATTAGGCCGACGACTTACAGCTCATCTTTTCACTAAACTCCCCACTGGCTATCAATATGTTCCAAGCACTTATGGCCCATATCCAACTCTGGATGGACCAGAATCAATTAAAGCTGAACCCCGGTAAAACCGAGCTCCTCCTCCCCGACCTCAGCCACGCCCACTGGGGCCCACAGTTCTGGCCTTCGGAGCTTGGTCCCCCCCTACCCCAGCTAAAACAATAAAAAGTCTGGGCGTAATCATCGACGCTGAACTCTCCCTCAAAGCCCAAGTTGGAGCGGCAATTTCATCATGCATGTTCCAACTTCGGAGGATTCGGAAAGTTCGTCACCTTCTCCCCCCCGTGGCACTCACCCAAACTGTCACCTCACTCGTGCTTTCCCGTCTTGATTTCTCCAACTCCATTTATCATGGTCTTCCACAATTTCTGTTAAACCGCCTCCAAGTCGTCCAAAATCAGGCGGCCTGCATGATCCATGGAACCCCCAGATGGCAATCTGCCAAGCCTCTGCTTCATAGCCTTCATTGGCTCCCAATAGACCAAAGGGCTGCCTTTAAGGTGGCATGTCTCACCTTCAAAGCTCTTCATTGCTCCAGTCCCGAGTTTCTCAAATCCCTCATCCATCCCTATCGCCCTACACGTAACCTTCGTTCAGCCCACTGTGACTTGTTAGTCACCTCAAAAAACAAAACCAAGAAATTTGGCGGCCGCCGCTTCTCCTATTTAGCCCCTACTCTCTGGAACCTTCTTCCCCTTTCTATTAAATCCTCTTCCTCTCTCCTTACTTTCAGAAAACAATTAAAAACCCATTTCTTCCCATCCTTTAGCTAGGTTCTTCTGCCTCCCGCGTCTTCTCCTTTCTCACTCTGTCTACCAGCACCAGGAAGCTTCGGCGTCAGTGCGCTTTACTAATGGCACCTAACATAACATAACATAACAGAGTCCCCACCCTGAAGTGTTCGGCGGATTGTGGCAAATCTGTAGAGTATCTCAAGGCGCTTGGGAAAACGCCGAACCACCGCAACTCACAGCGTTTCAGCCAGGCCAGCAATTGGGGGATGAATACATCACCGGACCTGTGCTTACTTAGGCGGCAGGTACGCAGGCTCGCTCTGAGGACTGAGGTGGGTGTAAGGTCAGTTTACCGAGCCTCTAAAGCACCACAAGTACCACACACCCTTGGGAGCTGCAGGCACCGCCCACTTGGGTTAGGACTACCTATTGTGCCACTGCAGCAAACGAAGAACTCGAGCCAATGAGTTTAAAGATCGTCCCTTGATAAGTGGGAGGAGTGTCTCCAGACTTTGGTGAGACGCGATGTGACTTGGGGTGAACAGTGATTTTAAAACGAGCAAAAGCATCTGACGAAGGCACTGAGTGCCGAAATGCATTATGCTGCTTTGTTTTTCTGGAAATAAAGGAGGCTCTGTCTACTCACCTGTGTGGGCTCTCGTCTTCCCTGTTGGAGGAGGTCGTTGGTGTTGATGTGTTGTGCGCAGCCACGCGCACTTAGAGTCCCCACCCTGAAGTGTTTGGCGGATTGTGGCAAATCTGTGGAGTATCTCAAGGCGCTTGGGAAAACGCCGAACCACCGCAACTCACAGCGTTTCAGCCAGGCCAGCAATTGGGGGATGACTACATCACCGGACCTGTGCTTACTTAGGCGGCAGGTACGCAGGCTCGCTCTGAGGACTGAGGTGGGTGTAAGGTCAGTTTACCGAGCCTCTAAAGCACCACAAGTACCACACACCCTTGGGAGCTGCAGGCACCGCCCACTTGGGTTAGGACTACCTATTGTGCCACTGCAGCAAACGAAGAACTCGAGCCAATGAGTTTAAAGATCGTCCCTTGATAAGTGGGAGGAGTGTCTACAGACTTTGGTGAGACGCGATGTGACTTGGGGTGAACAGTGATTTTAAAACGAGCAAAAGCATCTGACGAAGGCACTGAGTGCCGAAATGCATTATGCTGCTTTGTTTTTCTGGAAATAAAGGAGGCTCTGTCTACTCACCTGTGTGGGCTCTCGTCTTCCCTGTTGGAGGATGTCGTTGGTGTTGATGTGTTGTGCGCAGCCACGCACACTTAGAGTCCCCACCCTGAAGTGTTCGGCGGATTGTGGCAAATCTGTGGAGTATCTCAAGGTGCTTGGGAAAACGCCGAACCACCGCAACTCACAGCGTTTCAGCCAGGCCAGCAATTGGGGGATGACTACATCACCGGACCTGTGCTTACTTAGGCGGCAGGTACGCAGGCTCGCTGTGAGGACTGAGGTGGGTGTAAGGTCAGTTTACCGAGCCTCTAAAGCACCACAAGTACCACACACCCTTGGGACCTGCAGGCACCGCCCACTTGGGTTAGGACTACCTATTGTGCCACTGCAGCAAACGAAGAACTCGAGCCAATGAGTTTAAAGATCGTCCCTTGATAAGTGGGAGGAGTGTCTCCAGACTTTGGTGAGACGCGATGTGACTTGGGGTGAACAGTGATTTTAAAATGAGCAAAAGCATCTGACGAAGGCACTGAGTGCCGAAATGCATTATGCTGCTTTGTTTTTCTGGAAATAAAGGAGGCTCTGTCTACTCACCTGTGTGGGCTCTCGTCTTCCCTGTTGGAGGAGGTCGTTGGTGTTGATATATATATATACATATATATATATATATATATATATATATATATATAGCAACAAACACCATCCCAAAGTACAGGAAGCACCCCCAGATCAAACAACATTGGGGTTGGTGGCTAGGGATTTAGGCCTCTATCAAGACTTGACCACTCTACGCAATGAAACTCCACTTCCAAGTTCATTGGAGGAACAATTTTTATTGGAAGCACCAAGTTTGACCAACTTTAAACCCAGATCAACATTCACACCACTCATTTTGTATGATAATATTGAAATTTTTCATGAATTAACAGTAACTGGGATCAAGGAACTCCAGACTTCAACACTGAAAAACAAACAGAGGTCTGGGGCTCAAAACACCCAATATCACAACTTGCTTAAAAAATTTCAAGCGAATAACACCATCATTGTTCGCCAAGCCGACAAAGGAGGAAATGTCGTGCTTTGGCCACGCGCTCTATATTTGGAAGAAGCATACTTCCAATTAAATGATGCGCAGTGCTATAAACATTTTGATATTACCATAATTCGGAAAGCACAAAGCGAACTCAATTCTTTATTATTAAGTTGGAAAAGCGCCGGCTTGCTTAGCCTTGATGAATTTAAATTTCTCAAAAAAAAACTTTCCAGTGATGCCGGTGTTTTATCTGATCCCCAAAATTCATAAGAACACTGTTAAACCACCCGGGAGACCGATTATATCAGCAAGGGGCGGTCTACTGGAAAATGTCACCCTGTATATTGACTTCTTCCTGCAGGATTATGTAAAAATGTGTTCGAGGCATGTGGGCTGCTGAATTTTTATCTATGCATAGATCGCCGCCTAGTGTTGGGTCCGGATGATTGCACATTGTTGTCCTGGAAGAGTCTTCGAAGTATCACGAGATAGGTGGCTCCTCCCCTGGACTACAGTGCGCATGGGCATCCCCTCCATGCTCAGATTGTTTTTTTCCGCCATTGGGTTCGGATGTACTTCTTAACTCACTTTCGGAATATATACTAGTTATTCTTTTTCGAGGCCAAAAGGCCTTAGGGGCGTCGGTATTGTCTTTCGTTCGGTGCCTTTTACCTTTCCAGTTCTTTGAACTAGACTTCGGAAGACTTTTTGCCTTTCGACACCAAAGGCCCCTCGACGATCGACGATGGAACGGAGTCCGTTCAAGCGCTGCCCCGTCTGCAACTCGAAATATCCACACATCGACGTGCACCCGGTGTGCAACAAATGTCTCTCACCAGACCACGACGAGGACAGCTGCATGGCCTGTTCGAAATTCAGGTCGAAGAAAACTCTCCGTCTTCGACGCGCTGCCCTACAGTCGGCGCGAGAATTAGCACCAGACCCGGAGAACATCTTCGGTGGTGACGACGAAGAACATGTACAAGAAGAGGATCCAGAGCACTCGGATCCTGCGTCGGAGCCAGACTCCACCTACAACGAGGGCGAAGAAGAACTCTACGTCCATGATGAAGACATCGTCGAGGTAGGAGACGACGTACAACCTATCGGAGCCGTCGACGACAACTCAAGCGAGGAGCTAGGCCCAACCGCAGTAGCGGGGCCTCATAAAGACTCTTCCACGGCTCAGGTCGAGGCATCGCCGGAAGGCCTTAGCCAAGATCTTCAACACCGTTCTCTAATCCCGCTTCAAGGCCCGACTAAGAACATTTCCAAAGAGCCATCGGTCGATCGACCACACTCTGTGGAGAAATCGAAACTGAAACCAAAAGACACAAAATCGAAACCGACACTGGTTCAAAAAACCATCGGCTCGACGACTTCGGAACATTCCAAGTCGAAACGTGCGCTCGACCCCTCGGGGTCGAAAGGGGGCGTCGAACCGAAGATCGGATCGACTACGCCTGTGTCTACAGTAAAACACGTCACGCTCCCGTCGACGTCGACTTCCGGCTTCAAAGATGGCGACTCTTCCGAAGGACTCGAGGCCCAGAAGACCATCGATCCGAAGATAAAAAAGCCACTGTTGGTCAAGGCCTTCGACCCGAAGCCGAAAGTTGGATCGAAAGACCCTACCGCGTCGAAGGCCAAAGGCGTTCCTGCTGCGCAGCTACGGCTCGAATCGACGCACAGCCTCAAACGCACTGAACTGTCGAAGTCGGTCGAAGTTGGTTGAATCGAAGAAACCGACTCCATCGAAGAAAGTCAGTCCGTCGCCGATGCTTACGGCGCCGATGAAGTTCGGACTACCCCCAACAGCACGGCCTAAACCTGTTCAACATACACAGGCTACTGACTCTTCCAAAAAGACGTCGGTTGCCGCAACCACTCAGCCTCAGGCGGAAAACGTCCCACGACAACCAGTCGAAGCTCTACATCGACTCCGAATCGGGTCGGCTCACCATTTACAAGCGTAAAATCAGGCCTGAAGCGCCTATGGAACACTATAAGATACCACTAAAGAAAAAGAGAGACTCTACCACCTCTCCTGTTCTTTTTGAGCCCATGCAATCATATGGTCAGGACTATACCTACTCTCCCACAAATGTCACTGAGGATGTGGAGGAAGAGGACAATGAGGACCAGTTTAACTATCCCATTGATACGGATCAAGATGAGTCCCAGCCGTGGGCTGACACTGTGGACCCTGCTGAGCCACGCACCACCCCGGATACTCTTTCATATGCTATCAAGCCTTCGCCTACTGAAGATACTGCTACGTTCAACGCACTGATTGAGAGGGCGGCACATAACCATGACGTAGATATGCAAGCTGACCCAGTGGAGGAAGACTTTCTTTTTGATACGTTCTCCACATCAGAAAGATCTATCAAAACTCTGCCTATGCTCAAAGGTGTGCTCAAACATGCAAGTGACATTTTTAAAGAGCCCACTAAAGCAAGGGTGGTGAATCCAAGAATTGAGAGGAAGTACCGGCCTGCGCCCGTGGATCCTACCTACATCAAGGGCCAACTCCCACTGGACTCCTTAGTAGTGGCTAATGCTCGCAAAGAGCGAACTCTCAGACAACGGGTGATGCTCCTCCTCCGGACAAAGAATGCAAGATCTTGGAGGCCTCTGGAAAACGTGTGGCAGCTCAAGCTGCTAATATTTGGAGAATCTCCAATATCCAAGCCCTGTTAGCAAGATATGACAGGGCACACTATGACACGTTGGAGCAGTTACTGCAACACCTGCCAGATGCTTATAAGGAGGGGGCAGAAATGCTTATACAAGAAGGGAAGTTAATCTCCAACGCGTCCATTAAATGCGCGTTGGATGCAGCCGACACAGCAGCTAGGGCCATAAACACTAGCGTTATGCTCAGAAGGCATGCCTGGCTCCGCATCTTTGGATTTAAGTCGGAGATCCAAACTACCCTGCTCAATCAGCCAGTAAACCCTGACTTCCTGTTTGGTCCAGAGGTAGACACCACTCTTGAAAAGATTAAGAAGGACACTGAAACTGCGAAATCCATGGGAGCTCTGCAGTCTCAGCAGTTCAGGGGCGGTTCCTTTCGTCGCTCCGGTAACAGGGGAGCCTCAAGAGGACAAGCGTCGCAACAAGCCCAATACACCAAGGGGGGCACACAAACCACCTATAACAAGAACAATAGGGGTGGATACCGTGGGAACAGCAGCAAGGGCAGAGGACGTGGAAATAATAATACCTTGTCTTGTCACTGCCCCCCGACCATATACCACCGGTCGGGGGGAGACTCCAGCAGTTCCTGCCAGTCTGGGAAAGCATTACCACGGACAGGTGGGTGAGACAACTTATACAACACGGTTATTGTCTAGAACTAACCTCCACTCCACCCAACATACCCCCAAGGCACCGTCCTATGTCCGCCGAGCACATGCACTTATTGCAGCAGGAAGTCATATCCATGCTGCAAAAAGGCGCCATAGAACTAGTGCCTTTAGAACAGCAGGGTACAGGGGTGTACTCACTGTACTTTTTAATCCCCAAGAAAGACGGGTCTCTACGGCCCATTCTAGACCTCACACCTCTGAACCAATACATCCTGTCAGAACACTTTCACATGCTAACGTTACAGCAAGTTCTGCCGTTGCTCAGTCAAGGAGATTTCCTAGCAACATTAGATCTAAAGGATGCCTACTTCCACATTCCCATTCACCCCAGTCACAGGAAATATCTCAGGTTCACCATCAACAACCAGCATTACCAGTTCAAAGTCCTGCCTTTCGGGGTCACTACAGCCCCCAGAGTGTTTACGAAGTGCTTAGCGACAGTAGCCGCGCATCTTCTGCGGCAACACATCCATGTCTATCCATATCTGGACGACTGGCTTGTACAGGCAAAGTCAGCCCAGCAGTGTGCCGACCACATGTCCCGCACAATTCACCTCCTACACAGTATGGGATTTTCGCTCAATTACCAAAAGTCCCATCTTCACCCCGCTCATGTACAGCAGTACCTAGGCGCGGAAATAAACACGCTCGCTGCCACAGCGCAACCAAACTCAGCGAGAGTCAACAGCATGCGAGTGCTGATTCAAAAATTCAGGCCACAACACTCGCTCCCGGCGCAGGTGTTCATGCAACTAATAGGCATGATGGCCTCCTGCATCTTTATAGTCCCCCACGCGAGGCTACACATGCGTCCGCTCCAGGAATGCTTGGCACGCCAGTGGAACCAGGCTCAAGGACAGCTAAAAGACCTAGTGTTGGTGACCAGTCGTGCATACAACTCTCTGCATTGGTGGAACACACAAAACCTTTGCAGGGGACGACCGTTCCAAGAGCCTGTACCACAAATAGTACTGATGACGGACGCATCTCTCCAGGGCTGGGGAGCGCATGTCCTCCACTATACAGTGCAGGGACTATGGACATCACAACAGCAGAAAATGCACATCAACCTACTGGAACTGATGGCAATCTTCATGGCAATGAAGGCATTCAAGTTGCATCTCTGCAACAAAGTCGTGTTGATCCGGACGGACAACATGACTGCGATGTATTACATCCAGAAGCAGGGAGGGACACACTCCCCACAATTGTCACACCTAGCACAGTACATGTGGAAGTGGGCCATTCAAAGGAACATATTCCTCATGGCGGAACACCTCCCGGGCAAGGACAACCAGATGGCGGATCTGCTCAGCAGACACAGCCATCAGATGCACGAGTGGGAGATACATCCCTCGGTGCTCCAACCATATTTCCAGCAGTGGGGTCATCCAGAGATAGACCTCTTCGCCACACACGAAAACGCAAAATGCCGCGCCTTCGCCGCCAGGTTCCCACACCCGCAGTCTCAGGGCAATGCGATATGGATGAACTGGTCGAACAAATTTGCTTACGCCTTTCCGCCAGCACCACTCATACCGCTGGTGGCACGCAAGCTGAGGCAACACTCCATGACGCTCATCCTGGTTGCTCCAACGTGGGCAAGACAGGCATGGTACACCACGTTCCTAGAACTTTCCGTGGTTCCCCACCAGCGCCTAAGACTCACACCCAGTCTCCTCACTCAGAGCCATGGAGACATTCAGCACCCAGGTCCGCAGCAGTTGAGCCTTGCAATATGGCTCCTGAGGTCATAGAGTTTGGCTACCTAAACCTGCCTCCTGACTGTATGGACATCATAAAGGAGGCTAGGCGACCTACCACCAGGGCCTGCTACGCGGCTAAATTGAAGCGTTTTGTTATCTATTGCTCCAATAATGACATAAATCCACTTGATGCTTCCACGCAAAACATCATATGTTATTTGCTGCACCTATACAGGTGTAATCTAGCGTATAGTTCCATCAGGATACATTTAGCAGCAATGGCGGATTATCTTCAAAATAGACAGCACCTATCCCTTTTCAGAGTGCAAGCCATTAAAGCTTTTATGGAGGTACTGAAAAGGGTCATTCCTCCAAGACACCCGCCTTCGCCGGTCTGGAACCTCAACATAGTCCTCACCAGGCTCATGGGCCCACCATTTGAACATCTTCACTCTTGTGAGATACAATTTCTCACATGGAAAGTGGCTTTTCTAGTCGCAATTACGTCACCACAGCGAGTTAGCGAGCTGCAAGCCCTCACTATTCAGGAGCCTTTCATTCAAATTCATGCTAATAGGGTTGTGCTACGCACCAACCCCAAGTTTATGCCCAAGGTAGTGTCACAGTTCCACATTAACCAAACTATCGAACTACCTGTATTCTTCCCAAATTCTGATTCAGTGGCAGACAGAGCACTACACACACTTGATGTTAAAAGGGCTCTCCTGTATTACATAGACAGAACTAAGGACTTAAGGAAAACTAAACGATTGTTCATTGCCTTCTCTCCACAGCACAAAGGCAACCCGATTTCTAAATCAGGTATAGCCAAATGGATTGTTAAGTGCATCCAGATCTGTTATCAAAAGACTAAACGCACGTTAACAGTTCCCCCAAGAGCGCATCCCACACGCAAATTAGGGGCATCCATGGCTTTCCTTGGTAACATTCCTCTAGAGGACATATGTAGAGCAGCCACATGGACCACCATACACACATTCACCAAACACTACTGCGTGGATGTACACTCAAAACAGCAAGCTGCTGTAGGTCAGGCTGTTCTCAGAACTCTCTTTCAGACTGCTGCAGCTGGCACGGGCAACCGCCAATAAGGAGGGTACTACTATTTATTCTATGCATAGATATAAATTCAGCAGCCCACATGCCTCGAACGGAATATGCTACTTACCAGTATGCATCTGTTCTTGGCATGTTGGGCTGCTGATATTTATATCGCCCGCCCTCCTCCCCGGTGCCTGTCGCAGCTGTAGCATTCACACTCATTCTAACGCATGGTCATCACTTACTATATCACACTCCATCTCTGCCACAATGGCTAAAAACAATCTGAGCATGGAGGGGATGCCCATGCGCACTGTAGTTCAGGGGAGGAGCCACCTATCTCGTGATACTTCGAAGACTCTTCCTGGGCAACAATGTGCAATCATCCGGACCCAACACTAGGCGGCGATCTATGCATAGATATAGATATCAGCAGCCCTACATGCCAAGAACAGATGCATACTGGTAAGTAGCATATTGCTACCCTCGTATGTACAAGATTCGGGGAATTTCCTAAGAAAGTTGTCAAATGTGCAGTGGGATTCTCAATACTGGTTAATTACACTAGATGTCTCAGCTCTATATACTAGTATTCAGCACTTGGACAGGCTGAGAGCTATTCAGTTCTATCTGGGCAATAGACCAATCCAATTGAGCGAACAAAATAAAATGCTAACCATAATGATCTCCTTTTACCTACACAACAACTTTTTCATGTTTAACAACCAATATTTTCAGCAGATCAGGGGAGTGGCCCGGGGGGCCTGCTTCTCTCCCAGTTATGCCTGTTTGCATATGGGCTACTGGGAGAGGCAGGTCCTCTTTGGCGCACACCATGATGTGATGGTTGAGCATGTGGTACATTGGTACCGCTATATCGATGACATTTTCTTGATATGGTGGGGCACCAAGCAGGAAGCTGTTGATTTCATCGAAACTCTTAATGTGAATGCGTTCAATCTAGGTTTCACTTACAACATGAGCCAAGACACTATCTGCTTTTTGGACTTGGAGGTTTTGATTAACAACAACAGGTTGGAGACAACGCTTTACAGAAAGCCTACTGCCGGCAACACTGTGCTGCACGCTAAAAGTCATCACCCGGCGCACCTGATCCGCAGTATCCCCTATGGGGAGATGCTGCGGATCAGACGCATTTGCAGCACAGAGTCACTTTGCAGGGCAGCTCAGGAGGACAGTAAGGCACGTTTCTTAGCAAGAGGCTACACTGGGACTGCTATAGCCATAGCAATTCGGAAGGCTAATGCCTTCCCAAGAAGTGAGGTTCTTTTGCATAAGAAAGCAGAATCAGCGGAAGCTGAAATGGCCAAACAACCGGTCAGACTGGTTCTTACTCATAATCGGCAGGACCAAGTACTCCGCAAAATTGTTACAAAAAATTGGAACTTGGTCTGCAATGATCCAGTCATTGGCAATTTGTTGTCTCCTAGACCTGACATCTCGTGTAGAAAGGCGCGCTCGTTAAGCGATGCTTTGGTTAAATCTAGCCCGGAAGTACTTGCCAACACTTCTTGGCTCCAAGCCAGCAAGGGTTTCAGGAAGTGCGCCAGTTGCAAGGCTTGCAAACATGGGGTGAGCAAAACAGAGTATTTTACACCTTTCACTAATGTTTATGTGCTGGAGTGTCCCTGTGGCCTATGTTATGTAGGTAGCACTAAGCTACAGGTCCACAAGCGGATACTCCAGCACATAAGGGCTATCAATACCAATGACGCAACATATCCTGTTGCACGGCATTTTAAGGATCAGCATGACAACCAAAGCCATTTGTTTAAATATTTTGTGATCGGCGCGGTTCCACCCCTTCGCAGGGGAGGGAACCGTGAGGCGATTCTGAGAGCACTTGAGACCAGGTATATGTTGGACCTGGACTGTCAGTTTCCATCAGGCCTTAACACGAGTGTTGATTTCTACACGTGCCTGTAATTACTTATTTCAGGCCCCTATCTTCACCTCCTTAGCAGTTGAATTTCACAGTTCCACTACTTCCGCTCTCCCCTAGGGTAAAATGAGGCGCTTACAACTGCCCCGGAGAGATAAATCAAGGGAGAGTCACTAGTTTGTGGTCTCTTTTCTATATATAATTCAGTGGCTCATATAACAACATGCATATTCCAATGTATTTTTAAACATACGTTTTTTATCATAAAGGGAAACATAAGAAAAAAAGAGATTCTATTGCACAGGTTTTTGCACTTCTTAAATTAACCTTGATAAATGAGATAGTTGTACAATCAATTTTGGTAGGCACGCCGGGATGTTCATAATGGTTTTTTATGATGATTGATGGTACCCACTGGGGTTATATCATGTTCGAAATTCCCAGGTTGTGATTTGGTTTAAAAAAACTGCACTGTGTATGAAATTACAGCCAGTCTTGAGAAATTCGGGGTCTATATCCTTCTCATAGGCTATTGATTTTACCCACCTGGGTTGTATCTGGTGAATTCCCCCATGGATTTTACTTTGATTCTAAATCAATGAATTTAAATGAAAGTATATTCTTTTCTAACGAGGGGCTCTTTAGCATGCTATGAGATCTACATGTTGAGCATTGTTGGTTATTGACACTAATATTGTAATATACTCTATCTTATTTTTTTATTTTTGATAAAGATATTGACAGTTACCATGTTTCAACCTCAACATGAAGTTTTGAATTTTTGCACTTTTAAATGTTAAAGTACAGCATTGAGTATTACGCACCCAGTTTTCTTTATGTTTAGTAAATCTGGCTATTGTTACTACCAATCATGTATCAGGGTTTTGCACACTTGCACTTTAAAAAGAAACTGCTGCTTCATTAGCGTCATGTGACCAAGGCCTCTGGGTAGGCCGAAACGTTATGCTGGTGGCGAAATTTGAAAACAAATAAATTATTCACCTTAAGCTTGGGTCGGTTCTCGTTTCTTGTCTCCGGTGGAATCCTTCTCGAGGGAGAACTGCTGGAGGTGCTGGTTCGAGGTCTTTGCAGCATATATATATATATATATATATATATATATATATATATATATATATATATATATATATATATATTGTAATCCACATGGTAGCTCACTTAGAAACGCACACGAACCTTCACGAGGTTACCAGCCTTTATTTCAGGTATGGGCATGTAGCACAAACAGGTAGTAATGCAGCTTCCCCCTGTTTCCGACGCGTTTCGAGTTTCCTCTTCTTCATGGGACATCGAGGAAGTTTGTGCTTGCTGCGGGGCGACTCCCTTTATTTCACAGAGTCCCGCCCTTGATGAGGCAATACTGGGGCTTGTGGGAGTTGTAGTGCCGAGATGTCCGCATAACAATATTTGCACAATTCCAAAGGGAGCCACAGGCACGGATTCATCGTACCGATTGTGGAGCCAACACACAGGATTGAGGACATGCTATCGAGCAGGGGTCCACCCAGGACTTAAACCGCAGGAATTGTGCAAATATTGTTATGCGGACATCTCGGCACTACAACTCCCACAAGCCCCAGTATTGCCTCATCAAGGGCGGGACTCTGTGAAATAAAGGGAGTCGCCCCGCAGCAAGCACAAACTTCCTCGATGTCCCATGAAGAAGAGGAAACTCGAAACGCGTCGGAAACAGGGGGAAGCTGCATTACTACCTGTTTGTGCTACATGCCCATACCTGAAATAAAGGCTGGTAACCTCGTGAAGGTTCGTGTGCGTTTCTAAGTGAGCTACCATGTGGATTACAATAGTGAGGCGGACGCTCATCCGCCAGAAGCTGCAACATCCCAGAATCTAAAGGGAGCCACAGGCACGGATTCATCGTACCGATTGTGGAACCAACACACAGGATTGAGGACATGCTATCGAGCAGGGGTCCACCCAGGACTTAAACCGCAGGAATTGTGCAAATATTGTTATGCGGACATCTCGGCACTACAACTCCCACAAGCCCCAGTATTGCCTCATCAAGGGCGGGACTCTGTGAAATAAAGGGAGTCGCCCCGCAGCAAGCACAAACTTCCTCGATGTCCCATGAAGAAGAGGAAACTGGAAACGTGTCGGAAACAGGGGGAAGCTGCATTACTACCTGTTTGTGCTACATGCCCATACCTGAAATAAAGGCTGGTAACCTCGTGAAGGTTCGTGTGCGTTTCTAAGTGAGCTACCATGTGGATTACAATAGTGAGGCGGACGCTCATCCGCCAGAAGCTGCAACATCCCAGAATCTAAAGGGAGCCACAGGCACGGATTCATCGTACCGATTGTGGAGCCAACACACAGGATTGAGGACATGCTATCGAGCAGGGGTCCACCCAGGACTTAAACCGCAGGAATTGTGCAAATATTGTTATGCGGACATCTCGGCACTACAACTCCCACAAGCCCCAGTATTGCCTCATCAAGGGCGGGACTCTGTGAAATAAAGGGAGTCGCCCCGCAGCAAGCACAAACTTCCTCGATGTCCCATGAAGAAGAGGAAACTCGAAACGCGTCGGAAACAGGGGGAAGCTGCATTACTACCTGTTTGTGCTACATGCCCATACCTGAAATAAAGGCTGGTAACCTCGTGAAGGTTCGTGTGCGTTTCTAAGTGAGCTACCATGTGGATTACAATAGTGAGGCGGACGCTCATCCGCCAGAAGCTGCAACATCCCAGAATCTAAAGGGAGCCACAGGCACGGATTCATCGTACCGATTGTGGAGCCAACACACAGGATTGAGGACATGCTATCGAGCAGGGGTCCACCCAGGACTTAAACCGCAGGAATTGTGCAAATATTGTTATGCGGACATCTCGGCACTACAACTCCCACAAGCCCCAGTATTGCCTCATCAAGGGCGGGACTCTGTGAAATAAAGGGAGTCGCCCCGCAGCAAGCACAAACTTCCTCGATGTCCCATGAAGAAGAGGAAACTCGAAACGCGTCGGAAACAGGGGGAAGCTGCATTACTACCTGTTTGTGCTACATGCCCATACCTGAAATAAAGGCTGGTAACCTCGTGAAGGTTCGTGTGCGTTTCTAAGTGAGCTACCATGTGGATTACAATATATATATATATATATACTTGTCAGCCTCATACTGCCCAGACACAGTGACAAAGGAATGGTAATTACAGTCACTAATAATGTTATATTCCTAAATGTGGGTGACATTCTAAATTTAGAGCCTTCAAATAACCAAAATAGCACTGGATCTTTCATAGATTTACATGCTTGAACCATTCCCCTTTGTCAAGCTTTGGATCCCTGTATAGTATTGTATTGAAAAATGTATATACATTATCAGCACTGACTTGCATTCCACACACCTCATGGAAAGATCTTCACAACAGTTCATGAGGTGAAGGAGTACTGCTCTCCACTCCCCTTAAATGTCACCTTCTCTCTATATTTGTTTACTGCACATCAAAAGATGGAACCCTGCGTTTGAGCTCCTTGAAGCACCACCCTTCAGTCACCAACATCTTGCAATCTCTTCTTTTCTCTGTTGCTTTCTGCTCAGAATGTTACTTTGTTACACCCTTTCCATGCCTCAGTCACTGATCCTGTGGAATGGTGTAGCTTGAAGCAGCCTCGTGCAATATGCAGTAGGCTAAAAAAAAAAAAAACTTTAAATAAGGCATAACAGTACATAAAACCTACAACCTTACCTATTGTGACTTTTGTCAAGTCTCTAAATATAAGGAAAGAGAGGATGTGGCTTAAAGGAAATTAAATAGTTTTGCAGCATGAATCCTTTTCTGGATCCACATGCTGTGCATCATTTCGCCATCTACTTGTTGAGCCCGGAATTGTCTTTTTTGTTGTTTTGGTTGCTGTTGACCACCATTTGGTGCCAGGTACGTCCCATGTGTGACGTCAAACGGTATCCTGGAGGTCGACATGCGTGGTGACCATCTTCAGGTTCTTTTTTCCACCGTTGGGTCTGGAAGCAAGATGGGAAGCTCCGAAGAATTTTTAGTTTTTCCCGAAAAACTTCAAAAAAGAAGAAGCGTATCAAAGAAAAACATCGATCAACGATCATCGACATCATCAAAAAGTTAACAGCGATCATCATCGTCGTGAATTAGGCAGAATCAGAGGACCTCGCCGGTCCACAAATGGAGAAGTAGGGGAAATAGAGAATACCCACTTCAAATTCTGCCCCAAGTGTCACTGCAAGTACGCACAACGTGACCAACAATAATCTGCAACCTCTGCCTGCCCGAAGACCACAAGGACTGTGACGCCTGCGCAGCGTTCCTACTGAAAACACTAAGGACGCGTTGAAGTCAAAGACAGGCCCACTATGCCACAATGTCGCAGACAGCGAAGAAAACTTCTCTAAGAGACCTGAGTATCTCGAGTGATGAGGAGGAACATGGAGTACTAGCGGAGTTGACGCACGAAAATTCGGACATCGAGGAACCAGAGGGGACTCCGAAAAGATCCACCCCGAGAAAAAGGCTAAGGATCAGAAGAAGAAAGCGGAAAAGGTAAGACACCTTAAAAATCCATCTGAACTGAAGGGCTACGAACATAAGGTGCACAAGGTAGCCCCAACGCTGAGCAAAAAGGCGATTGAAGGCCAGCCAGGATTGAAAGAACCCAACGGGACCCAACCAAAGGTCACTGAGGAGGGAAAATTGCCGCAAACGCCGAAACAAGCGGACAACACCGAACCCGCAAAAAAGCCCACTATACCGCCGAAGACTAACATTGACGTCGGGAAGAAAAGAAAATCTCCGACCACTGACGCCGAGAGGGGCCTCGAGGTCGAAAAGAAAAGGAGAAGACTCGAGGAAGAAGTGGCAGCGCTTCTAGAAGAAGAAGGACTTTGATGCCTTACTAAAGGATTTTCATATCCCAAAAACACCAGTGGCCGAACCAGAGAGTGTCAACGCTGAAGAGGCAGAAGACGCCGAAGGAGAGGAAGAAAAGATCTTCGACTCTTCGCCAACACAGAACCTCGAGGTGAAGAACCCGAGGAATATGGAGACATACTGGAAGAGTAGGAAAATTCTGAACATTTTGAGGAACATTGGAACGACCTCGACACTGAGAGCCGGGAGGAAGAGATTTGCTGCTATCCTTCGAAAGCTTCACCTCCAGATGACATAGTTTCTACAATGACATTGTCAAAAGGGCAGCAAATCAATTTGGAGTCCCTGAAAGAAGGGACACATGTTTCTTGCTAGAAACACTGGCACCAGCTTCAAAAGGGACACAATATCTGCATATGCTGCCAGGCATCCTGGACCAAGGCAAAGAAGCATTCAGAGAACCAGCTTCAAACAAGGGGGTAACCCCCAGGGTACAGAGGAAGTACAAACCCTCCTCAAAAGACCTTAAATATATTCAGGGAAGTATTGTACCTTACTCTATTATTGTCACCACAGCCAGGAGGAGAGCCAATGCAGTCTCCAACACAGGGCCACCACCTGAAAAGGAAAGCAAAGGGATGGTGGGGAGGAGAATGGAGAAAGAAGAGGCAACACAGTGGAGCATTGCCAACTCTAATGCCCTGTTAAACAGATGTGGCCACCAACAGTGGGACGAAATAGGAAAGTTGCTGAACAAACTCCCCGAGGAGGACAAAAAGAGGACAAAATCTATTGTCCAAGAAGGGAAAAATGTGGCGAACACCTGCCTAAAAGTAGCCCTAGATGCAGCAGATACTGCGAGCAGGCAAATGTGCACATGAACCATCCTCAGAAGGCATGCCTGGTTCAGAATATCTGGTTTCAAACCAGAAGTTCAGACCTCAATTATCAACAGACCATTCAACGGAGAAGCTCTGTTTGGCAAGGAGGTGGATGAATCCCTTCAACAAATTAAAAAAGACAATGAAACAGCAAGGGCTATGGGAGCCCTAAAGCAAAGAGGTTCTTTTAAAAGAGGAGGTTTCTCTAACAGAAAAACCATAGGTAGAGGCAGCTTTGGTCAAGGACAGCAAATGACACAACCATCTCAGGGGCTGAACCAAAACCCACAAATGGGTCAACAGTCTAGTTACCGAGGATGGCAACAACAGCAAAAACAGCCCTTTCGAGGAAGAGGGACTAGCAGAGGAAGAGCAAACGGGTCTAACTGACTTTATCATGAAAAAGGGCCCACACAAAACACCAGAGAGTGGAAGAATATCCTTTTTCCACACACACTGGAAAAGGATAACAACAGACAATTGGATATTAAATTTGGTACAATACGATATTGCATAGAGCTCACATAGACCTCACCTGCAAATACCCCCAAGTCAAGAATATTAAACAGATTCGAACAAACAGTGCTCAACGCAGAAATCAAAGAACTATACCAAAAACATGCAAAAGAAAAGGTACCAGTACAACAGTGGTACAAAGGAAACTACTCTCCATACTTCCTAGTAACCAATCAGGACCAAACTCTAAGGCCAATCATAGACTTACGATTTATAAACAGGTTCATACTAACATAACATTTCAAGATGTGTACCCTTCAAGAAATAATTCCACAGATTCAAAAGAGGATTACTTGGCAACAATAGACCTCAAAGACGACTATTTCCATATCCCTATGAACAGAAGGCACAGGTAATACCTAAGATTCCTACACAACGGTACACACTACCAATTCAAGGTACTCCCATTCGGCATAAAATCTGCTCCACGGGTGATCACAAAGTGCCTAGCAGCAGTGGCAGCACACCTGAGAAGAGAGAAAATCCACGTCTAACCTTACTTAGACGACTGGCTAATAAGGGCACGCACAAAACAAACATGCCACGATCATGTTAAAAAAAGAATCCAAACACCACAAACACTGAGTTTCTCAATAAACAACAAGAAATCTTCAACAACACCAGAAGGAGAAAAAACTGTTCTGGGAGCAAGACTGAACACAGAAAACGCCAATGCTTATCCCACACAAGCCTGAATACAAGCTACCATCAAGAAACAGCCCTCTACCAGAGGGGACCGTCTCTGACAGTGATGAAAGAAAGGAAACTAATGGGCATGGTGACATCATGTATTGCACTCATCTCTCACGCTCGCCTACACAGGCGCCCATTCCAAGTATTGCTCACCAACAGCTGGTCACAACCCACAGAAGGTTGGGAGGATCTAGTGCTTGTTACACAAAGGATACAAGCACAGATACAATGGTGGGCATCCAACAACATATCACAGTGGAGATCTTTCAAGGACCCAACTCGATCTGTGACAGTCACCACAGATGCTTCCCTCAACGGGTGGGGTGCTCATCTCAACCAGCTGAAAGTTAATGGTCAGTGGAGCGAAAAGGACTCAACAAAACATATCAATTATTTGGAGATGAAAACAGTTTTTCTGGCACTCAAGGCATTCCAGAAACATATTCAGGGGAAAAACATATTAATACAAACATACAATACATCTACAATGTTCTACATGAACAAACAGGGGGGAACAAAGTCTTTCCCCCTAAACAAGCTTCCACAGGAATTTTGGCATTGGGCGATATCCCAAAGAATTCAGTCCACCAACAGTACATCTACTAGTAATAGACAACATTACAGCAGACCAACTGAGCAGACAAAACAACTGCTCCCACGAATGGGAGTTAAAATAGTCAGCGGCGCAGTATCTATTCAACATCTGGGGAACTCTAGTGTTGTACCTGTTTGCAACAATGCAGAACAAGAAATGCCAAAGATTTGCCTCGAGGTTTCCAGACCACCTGTCAAAGGGAAATGCACTTTCACTCAACTGGCCACAGACATTTGTTTACGCCTTTCCACCAATACCCCTAATACAAAGAGTACTACAAAAAGCAAAAGAACAAACATGAATCTCATTGCTCCTCACTGGCCCAGGCAGACATGGTACTCAACTCTCCTAGAACTATCCAAAGGAGAAATGATCAGAATCAAAGCAGAAAAAGACCTGAGACAAATCTTTCACCTGGAGCCAGCAACGCTACAACTAACAGCCTGGCGCCTGAAAACATAAAATTTGAGCACCTCAATCTACCACTCAGAACCATGGAAATTCTAAAAGAAGCAAGAAAACAGTCAACAAGAAAATGTTATACAGCTAAATGGAAGCGATACACCACATGGTGCACCACTAACAACAAAACTAATTCTATCAATACACAAGAAACAGTTATTACTTATCTTACTTACCTCTTGGATAGCAGCACCAATTTTTCAAGCCTCAAGGTTCATCTTGCTGCAATAGTGGCATATACAAGAGGAAAATCATGCAAACGCTTTTTTACAAGACTAATCTTAAAAACAAATCCACAATTCTTACCAAAAGAGGTATCTAAGTATCACTTAAATAAAAACATTCTCCTGCCAGTTTTCTTCAAAGACCCAAAAACAAGAGCAGAGAGAAGCCTTCATACCCTGGGTGTCAGAAGGACTTTACTGTATTATTTACAGGAAACTGAAATAATCAGGAAAACAAAGCAATTCTTTGTTGCGTACGCACATAACAACACTGGATCAGCTGTCACTAAGGCATCTGTTGCAAGATGGATAGTACAAGCTATCCAATTATGTTATGCCGATGCCAAAGACGAACTAACATGGCAACCAACAGCTCACTCCACAAGGAAGAAAGGAGCAACTCTGGCATTAATGGCCAATGGGCCCATTGACTCCAAGCAACATGTAAATGTAGGCGTATTTATAGAGCGCACTAATACTCCGGATTCCGGAGTGTCCTGGCGCTGTACTCATACCGCTAGGGAACCCGTCCTGGCTTTTCCCCGTGAAATGTCCACTCCTGGGCATCCCCGGGCTGCAACCAGGCATCCCCAGCGCTGTAGGGGGCCGTTGTGGAGACTAAGCAAGCTATTGCCCAGAGTTGCAGCATGGGACTCGTGCTCAGAGTAGGCACCGAGGCGAGAAATCAGGTCCAAGGAATTATGAGCCCAAGAACCGCCGAGGTCAGCCGAGATCAGCCGAGGCAGGATTTGAACCCTGGTCCCGGGCCAGGCCTCTACACCAGGGACTGCCGCTCTAAGCAGTGAGCCACACTTCTCCACAGCATGGGCATCGCCACACACTTTTACAAAGCATTAGTGTGTGGATATACAAATGAATAAGGCAGCTCAAATTGGACAGAAGGTGCTTCAACACCTGTTTGCAAGGTCTTCCTTTCACCACAGCTTCCCAGACACAGGAGAAGCCGCTACATATTCTGATGCACAGCATATGAATACAGAAAAGGATTCACGCTGCAAAACTAAATGGTTACTTACCAGTAGGAGTACTTTTGCAGCTTGAAGAATTCACATGCGACCCACCCGGCCTCCCCTATAAGGAAAACAAACAGGTGGGGAAGCAAAGGACTACAACAGTATTTCAAAACCATCTCAAAGATTACAAAACATAAGGAAAACAGAAAAAAGTATCCTAAGATGGCCACCACGCACGTCGACCTCCAGGATACCGTCTGACGTCACACAGGGGACGTACCTGGCACCAAATAGTGGTTGACAGAGACCAAAACACACAAAAAAAGACAATTCCGGACCTAACCATTAGATGGCAGAATGAAGCACAGCATATAAATTCAGAAAATTCTTCAAGCTGCAAAACTACTCCTATTGGTAAGTACCCATTTTGTTTTGTATTTTAACATTGTTTCTTTAACTCAAAGGTGACCTACCTAATGTGATAATGACAATGTTCAGATAAGGCTTTCCCACTGTCATGTTATTGAAGTGAATGAGTATCAGCCCTCATTTTCTCTTTGTTGTAAGAGTACACATACATGTCTGCTTGTTTTCATTTCTTTTAGTACCACCGAACATTATGGGCGAAGAGCAGAATGTGTCACTTCTCATGAGCCAGGCCCTGATACTGCAGTGCCAGAGCAACGCCATACCACCGCCCACCCTCACTTGGCTGAAAGATGGCAGGCCTCTGTTAAAGAAACCGGGCCTTAGCATCTCCGAAGATGGAAGTGTTCTCAAGGTAACATTCAGAACTTCACTGTGTCCTTCTCTGCAGAAGAAGTAAAAGCAGTGGGGGGCATGTTAGCAAGAACCTCGTTAAAATTATCGCAGTTTTAGCGGCAGGAAACTGCCGCTAAAACAGCGATAATGGGCTTGCGAATATGCGTTATAGAATTCAAATAGAAGCCCAGGTTAGATGTCCTGCACATCTAACCTGGCCTTCTATTGGAATTCTATAACGCATATTATCTAGCCCATTATCACCATTTTAGCGGCAGTTTCCTGCCGCTAAAACGGTGATAATTTTAATGAGGTTCTTGCTAATATGCCCCTGGGTTCTGCTATTGTGAGGTGAGGTCCAGTTGGATGAGATGTTGTGTAGCAGAACGTGACGTGGGCTAAGATGTGACAGAAGTGCTATATACGTGGATGATGTGTGGTCTAGTGAAGGAGCAACGGTGGCATGGGAAGAGGTGAGATAAGTTCACATAGTAGGAGGTGTGGTGAAGAGTTGTGTGACCTAGAGAGAGGTGTGCTTTAGCCCCCGGGTGATAGAAGAGGTCTTGTGAGAGCATGTATAATCTAGTGGAATGAGGCCTGACTGCTGTGATGGTTTGTGGCTAGTGTCAGAATTGTCGGTATTTTGGAAGATTCTGATGAATAAAAGTACTAGTGGTCTACTGGGTAAAATGTGGGATGAAGGATTGGTGCCAAGAAAAGTACAGCATTGAGGACACTCGGTGATGCTATGCGAACAACTAATGAGTTAAGAGGGATTTGACCTTCTCTTCTTGAAGTGCTAAGAAAATGTGCCTAAAGTGAATTTTAACAAGCCCAGCAAGATACTCAGTCTAATTTGACACCATTATCTTCTATGCCAGATCAGGGAGAATGAGAGTTCTTAAACACCAATAATATCTGTCAATGCCAAAATGACACAAGAACTTTGATTTCGACTCAACTATCTACTAGATCATTGTTGCATCCCCTTTTTGTTAAAATTTATTTTAGCCTCTGAGCCATTTGAGAACTCATAAAGTGTTTTGCGCTACGATAGATATTGAGCTATTCAAAATTGTTAGTGATAAGTGGGAAGGACATTTCCAATGTTGGTCACTGCACTGTGTTTAAGGTGTCCTAACATCCTCCAGAGTCCTCTAAGAGGATCTAATGGAAAAATATCCATATCATAAATAAATGGTTGACTAGGCTTAGAGCATGAAAAAATGCAGAATAAGTTCAATATTGAGTCATCTTCCTGGAAGGAAGGTTGCTCCTGGAAACCATCATGACAGGTTTCTTGTGGCTTTTTATAGTCTCACCTACTTATTCCTTAGGACAGAAGAAACTTTACCAATCACAAACTCTTCCAGTGAGACATGATGGACTTTTCAAATGATATTTACTTTTCTCCATTTGTTTTGCTTAGCTAACGAAGAGCATTTTATTGAGTGCAGCTACAATAAGGTAAGTGGCACTAGCCCACTCCAGCTGACTCCTGGTATGCCAAGGGCAACATCGAAGCAGTCTCATGGTTGTAATCACCTCCAGAAGCAGGGCTCACTTTCCAGTGTCCAGTAACACAAGCCCCTTGAGGTTGGGCCTCTAGTAGTTCTCAGTCAACTCCATGTGCTACTCTCTTGCTTATAACATGGTTAGGGTTATACCCCATTCACTGGGTGCTGCATCCAGGAACTGCGTACTAGTAGGCCATACTCAAGAGTTCTCCTTTGACTCTTCAGTTATTAATGAAAAGTCTCTATGATGCCACAGCACCGTTGGCAGCTACATTTAATAAAATAACCTAGGTCCAGTTACAGCCTTACCCCCTCCTGCACCATGGAAGTGTTTAGCAGTGGAGCGAGTGCCCTCTCCGCAGTAGCTCTTGAGTCCAAATCATGTCGGACGAAGTCGGGCTGTTCGCGGTTCTCTCAGCAGCACCCGTAAGGCTCTCTCCTGGAAGCAGCCCTGACGGTTCATTTCAGCGATTGGAGCTAATCCCACTTGGCAAACACAAAGTAAGTCACTCTATCCGTAATGGAGTGGGGGGTGGTAAATTCATCGGCACCCGGCTGGAGCTCCAGCAAGGGTGCAACATCCTCAGCAGAGTCCTTGCAATCCTGTGCCAGATCACAGTGTGCAATCATGACCCTCTGGCACAGCAGTAATCCTCTCATCTGGGCAACGACCAGAACTCTTGGCCACAGTGGTACTGGCAGCCCCTCCTGGTGTACAAGGTAGGCGCATTATTCATGATCTGGGCGCAGACTTCTCTGGTATGATCTCCCTCACTTCGGCAGGCCCTCCTGGCATTCGACGTTGTGGATCCCGGCGGACACAAGTCCTGGCCCCAATAAGTTCAATGGTGGCCTCCATTAGCATATGGTGTCACTGCGGCAAGGCAGTGTGGACTTTGCGCCTTCCGCATGGCTATCCTCACACAGCTTAGATCACGTCAGCCTTCTTCTGACATACAGGGGTCACCAGACTGAATCTGCACAGAGGCAATGACCCAATCGGTGCACAGCTGTTCTCCCTACACTTTGCTCCTGGAGTCCTCTCAGTAGGGTTCGACACATGACCTGGCTCTCCTCTTCCTCTTCCTCACAGAGCACACTGGTCTTGGCAACAAGGTAGGCACTGGTGCTCCAGGGCAGTGATCTTGGTTTTTTGTAGGTGATGTCCCCTCACGCAGCAGGTATACTAGCAGGCCTTGGCCCGCAGTCCTGGTCACAGGCAGAAGTCTTGAGAGCTTCCCCTTCTCACACAGCCCATCTGGCACCTTGGCAGAGAGTACAATTTTGAGTTACAACCTCCCCTTCTTATAGACCTTATAGACCTTTTCCAGATACCAAATGTGATTTGGGTTCTGAATCTATGAGATTTTTGTAGGAAAGTGGGTTTCTGTTGCAGTAACCCCCCCCCCCCCATTTTTGCCAGACTACTGATGCACATTTTTACCTAATGTGCCCTGGGTCCCTGTCAATCACGTACCCACGGCCTGTGTTCTTTCCTCAAAACTAACCCAATTGGCATCTCTGGCCACAGAAAAGCCCCTGGTAAATGTTACCACAGGTACCCACGGCACTGTGGGATCTAATGAAAAATGCACACAGAGGGCATCTTAGAGATGCCCACTGAAACCTAACCCACCTCTAGAGTCCAGGCTGAGTGGCTGCTTTCAGCTGCCACCACCAGACATGTTTCTGGACCCCTGGGTCGAAAGCCTGCTGCTCTCTGGGGCCTGAAACAATGCACATCCTAGGACAAGATGCCAAGCCTCCCCATGATGGGCAGGGTTCACAAAGGGGAAGCTTCAAAGGCCACTTGCTGCTCTCAGCAACTGGTCCCCATTAGTTATGACCCCCACTTTGGGCGGGAGAATCGGTGGGAAAAACAAGTGAGAAAGAGAAGTGTGCCACCTCTGCCAACTCCACCCCTCACGTGGGGGAGTTGAGGTGAAGCACAACTCTCAGTCCTCACCATCTTGAAGATGGAGGTACTCAGCCAACCAGGGACAGACTTATGCCCCACTCCCACTGGAGGGTGGCATAATAGGAGGTGTACCCACCCCAGGGAAGGGACCCATTGGTACATGACTTTTACCTACCGGTAACGCCCCTAAATCCAGTATTTAGGGGCACCCCTGAACCTTGCTTCCTCAGACAAGAACCTGCAACAAGAAAAGAAGAAGAAGGACCAAACAGCTGTGCCGAAGCTAACAAGAGGAAGAAGCCCACTGACTTGGCCCCAGCCCTACAGGCCTGTCTCCACCTCAAACCTGCTCCTGCGAACTCCTGGTGTGTCCTGAAGCCAGCAACCTTGAAAACCCCGGAGGACCTGCCTGCCTTCAATCACAAAGACTATGTTTCCCTTGAAAACTGGATTTGTTCACCTGCAACCTCTGGCTCCGGCCGGATACAGTGAATCCGCCCCACTCTGCACCCGCCGACCACGGCCCGAGCTCGAATGGTAAAATACCACGAGGAGGCCACCCCAGTGATCCTGACCCAAGATCCGGTGACCCCTGACCTGTCTCAAGCTTCCAGCCGACGCCTGCAGCCTAAATCCTGAAGGACCCCCTAACCGCGACCAGGAGCTGGTAAGAGTATCCGATCCCAAAAGGCACCCCTGCACCCGACGCCCCACAGCCTTTTGTGCCCAAACCAACAGTGCCTAAACAGCCCCTAACTTCCCAACTTACCTCTCGAAGTGGTAGTCGCACCCAGAAGACCTTCGTCCCGAGCCTGCAGTGCCTTTGCAAACAGGAGGTTCTCCATTGAAACCACAGGGCGCCCAATGTCGAAACAGCAATCTGCACCCTGCCACCCTAGTGCCGCTGAGGGTGCAAATTTGTTTCCCCATTTGCCCTGAGCTAATGTCCAGGAGCTTTGCTCCCACAACCCAGTGGCCTGCTTGCCAGCAGCCACCAACCGGTGTACCCCTTTGGATAACATTGGGCCTCAGCACTCTGCACCTGGCCACCCTAGTGCTGCTGAGGGTGTAACGAGAGTGCATCCTTGACCCTGGGGGAACCCTTGTTCTAACCCCAGAAGCTCAACTCCAAAGACCGATTACTTACCTGGTAACCGTTAACTAAATTTCTCTCCATTGGAATCCATTGACTGTTTTTCTCTGAAAAATGTTGTGTTGAGTTGATTTGTATGGAAACCAGAAAAATAAAAATTGTGCAAATCTTATTTTACTTTCCTTTTCTCTAGGAAATGCCTCGGTGTGATATCTAGGCATTTCACACTGAGTAGAAAAAGTAATCTAAAAAGTAATCTCAAAAGTAACGTAAAAGTAACTTACCTGTCATTTTCATTGCAAAATCGATACAAAGTATATGTGCAGCATTTCACAGTTTTGCATTACCAGTTATTCAAGCGGTAACCATTTCAAAGTACATTTACAATTGCATTTCAAACTGTATATTTACTGCAAAGTATTTATCACCTTACCTGTGCCAGGCTTGCTTGGTTCTAGAAAATAAAATAACTAAAATAATATTTGTATACAAAACCAATTGGTCTGAAGTTCAGTCTTTGAGTTTGTGAAATCATTTGCTGATTGAGTGGGTACAACAAATGCTTAACACTGTCCTCTGATACTGCCTTACTGCTCGACCACACTACCACAAATAGAGAGTAAGGTTCTATCTAACTTTGCCTCTGCCTTCCTTTGGGGTTCCACTGGACTCTGTGCACACTATACCTCACTTTGGTATAGTATATACAGAGCCAGCTTCCTACAATCTTATATTGGGTTCTGCTTCTTTTGAAGTGTACATTTCTCCTTTTATTCTTTCCTTCTGAAAGGATGTATGTCACAGCAGGCAAAACTCTGAAGCTAATTGACACAACGCAATTCATTGGAGTGACTAGTCTTCACACCTGAATGTTAGCCACATTGATATGTGCATCAAAAGGTTAATCCCAGGCTCCTATCCCTAGGTTTTTTGATTCCCTTATTTATTTATTTTTATATATAGTGCAAACTTGACCCAAATTTATCAGGTATCAGAGTGCTTTACGTGAGCACCAGTTGCTTTACACAAGGACACTTTCATTTTTGTTAGTCACAGGACATTAAGTGATTTGTCCAGAATCACAGGATGTTGAGTGTTGTTGCAGAGACTCGAACCCGGTTCACTAGATTTGAGGTCGACCGCCCTAGCTGTTAGGCCACATACTCTCTCTATGTGCTTTAAATGTCCATGTTCCCTTATGTATGTCGGCAGAACCATCTTTCCACTACTTAAGCGTATATTGGAATATCAGAGAGCTACTCTGAAAGCGGATTTTACATACCCTGTGGCGCGTCACTTCTTTCAACATCATGAGAGTGACGTCTCCAAATTAACCTTCTTTGCTATAGACAGAATTCCAGCTAATATGAGCTAATATGAGAGGAGGGAACAGGGAAGCAGAGCTCAGACGCCTGGAATCCAAGTATATCTTGGATTAACATACTGACACCTGCAGGACTTATTAAGGATGAGAAGATGGAAGTACATGTAGGATAGGTCCTACTAGGGGTGTAAATCACAGTATTACAGCGTAGGGCCTGTGATATATGAGATTTTCATAATATCCAAGTAATTAGGAAATTGTATTTGTTTTCGCCAATGGAATAATCATGGTCCCTCTAGGTTATTTTGTTAACTGTAGATAGCTATATGCAATTAAATGTCTGAGAAAAACACGTTAGTCTTAGATTCCTTACCTTAGAATTACCCCCAGGCATCAGACTGGATCCAAAAAAGTTTTCGTCAGCAGTACCCCTGCGCGTCAGTAGGCGTCGTATGCGGCTCCGTGTCCGTCATCGGCGTCGTGATCGCCGGAATGACGTCGCTGGAGTACTTAGACGCCACCCTCGCGCGCTGACGTCAGTTCTTCTTTTTTCCGCGCCAGCAAGCGCAGATCCAGGAAGAGCGTAACCTTAGTAATTTTTGGACTAACTTTTTGGACAATTTTGTCTATCTTTTTCGAGTCGACATCAACTCCTGGTGCCGGTAGGGATGCCCGGGTTCAAGCCGTGTGACGCCTATCACCGACTGATGTCGGTTACCGACCCCCATCGCCGGTGTCTCTACTGTTTGGGGGCCGACCATGATGACAAGTCATGCCCCGACTGCCGGGCCTTGACGTCGAAGGCTAGGCCGGAGCGTTCCTGTAAGCTCCTTGAGCTCCGGCAGTTGGCTCCGCGCCGCTCGAAGTCTCGGCGAGTAGGAAGTAGAGGGACCGGTTGCAGAGCCGCAGACCTCATCGATTGTCTGGATCCAAGTACTCGCACTTGGGTAAGTCTAGGCATGGCAAAAAGAAGTCGAAGAGACGTCATCGTTCTTCGACATCCCCTCACCGGTCTCGCGACTCGGCCGAGGGTTCAGGTGCGCCGCCCAAGCGGCTCCGGCGGAGCCCATGCAGTCGCATCCAGCCCCACATCCTCCGGTTCCTGGGCTCGATGCGACTCTGGAGCAGATTAGAGACTTCCTTGTGGCCATGAGGTCTTCCTGCTGGCATGCCTTCGGGCACCGCGGGTCTGACTGGGGGTCCTAGCCCTGTGTTGCCGGCGGCTTCGGCCCCGGCGCCGCCGGTGAATTCGGTCCCGGCGTCGCAGGACCCGGTGGGATCCAAGCCTGTATCCCGGTTGACACCAGTTGACCTTACGACTCCTCCGCTGGCGCCGACCCCCTCGGTGCAACCTCCGGTACCGTCCTCGGATGACACCGTCCCCGGTTTCAGACCCGGCCCGGGCTCGGCGTTGGGGCGGCACCTCTCGGCGCCGTCTCCGACCTATGCCCCGGCTCCGTCATTTTTGTCTGTTTATCAGGACACGGATGAAGGGGAGGGGTCTGAAGACCCTCTGGCACAGCAGTGCCAGTTAAGTCAGGACTGGGCAGGTGAGCTGGGGGAGGCCAGTGGTTTAGACACTTTGTCTGACACTGGTTTTCTCACTCCTCCATCCGTGGATACGAATGAGGGAGCAACTTTTGCTGTGGTGCTGCGTAAGGCAGCCAAGGCCTTGAGCTTCCTGCAGGGACCGTGAGGACTAACCTCCTCACTGAGGTGCTTCAACCGCCAGTAAGCTCTTCGGACCTCTGCTGCAGTTCAATGAGGCCCTCACTGACGTTCTGATGGGTGCTTGGTCCAAGCCCACCACAGTCCCTCCTGTAGTTCGTAACGTGGCCCGGCGCCACCGCCCAACTACGGGTGACCCCTGATTTCTGTCCACCCACCCCACCTCTGAGGGTCTGGTTATCCAGGCCTCCACGTCCCAAACCGCATTCCCTACCGCACCCCCGGTCCGGGAATCCAAAAGGCTGGAATAGTTTGGCAAGTAACTGTTTTCCTCAGTCAGTCTAAGTTTGCGGTCCATTAATACAGCATGTCTTTTGGGCCGTTACACCCACTCTCTGTGGGATACGGTGGTGGACATGCTGCCCCAGTGTCCGGGGGAGGCCAGGACACGGATCGCCCAGACTCTTGCTGAAGGACGAGAAGCAGCATGGTACTCCATTCGATGTGGACTTGACACCACGGACTCGCTGGGCGGAGCAATTGCAACGACAGTGGCGATTCGTCGTCACGCCTGGCTGAGGTCCACCAAATCGTCAGGGGATGTCCAAAGCACTCTCATGGACATGCCTTTTGATGCCCGTCGCCTCTTTGGCAGCAAGGCAGATAGCGCGCTGGAGCACTTTAAGGACTCCAGGGCTACGGCCAAGTCCTTGGGCCTGTCGGCCCAGCGCCAGCAAAATTCTGCTTTTCGCTCCTTTCGTGGCCATGGAAGGGGCACCCCCGCACGTTCGTCCAGCCACAGGCCACAGAACCAACCTCAACAAGGTTGCGGACGTGCATTACGCCGTGGCGGAGCAGGGTGCCAGAGAGCCGGTCAGTCCACATCCGCTCCGGCAGCACCTGCCTCAAAGCCTTCCTAGTCCGAGCCTTCAAGCCCATTCCACGCCAGTGGGAGGCAGAGTTCGCCATCGCCTGCTCCATTGACGTACCATCACTTCGGACAAGTGGGTGCTGCAAATCATCCGAAGGGGTTACTGCCTCCCCTACGAGACGACCCCTCCAGCAATGCCACCGCAGTACCACCTCATGTTAGGGGATCACTTGCAACTTCTCCAGGAGGAAGTTACGGCCCTCCTTGCCAAGGGGGACATCGAGAATGTTCCTGGCCCAGAAGTAGGGCGGGGTTGTTACTCCCACTACTTTCTGGTTCCCAAGAAGGAAAAAGGGGGCCTGTGCCCTAGCTTGGACTTTAGGAGCATCAGCGTCTTCCTCCAGAAGGAGAAGTTCAAGATGCTGACGTTAGCTCAGGTTCTGGCTGCCCTAGACCCTGGAGACTGGATGGTAGCGTTGGACTTGCAGGACGCTTGTTTCCATATTCCCGCCCTGCCGGCCATTCGGCGGTACCTGCGGTTCACAGTAGGCCACAAGCACTTTCAGTTTACCATGCTCCCCTTCGGCCTCACCAGTGCCCCAAGGGTGTTCACGAAGGTGAGGGCGGTGGTCGCAGCTCATCTGCGCAGATCAGGGGTTCCAGCCTTCCCCTATCTCAACGACTGATTGTTGAAGTTGGGCTCGTCTCCCACCTCCAGACTACGGCCGACCTCCTGCATTCGCTGGGGTTCTCCATTAACATGCCGAAGTCACACCTGAGCCCCTCCTAGAAGCTCCTCTTCATCGGAGCGGTTATGGACTCGGCGCAGTTTCGCGGTTTTCCTCCCAAGCAGCGGGTTCGGGATATTCAGGCTCTGATTTTGATCTTTCAGCCTTTATTCCGAGTTTCGGTCAGGTTGACCCTACGGCTTCTGGGACTGATGGCCTCCTGCATCCTGCTGGTACCTCACGCCAGGTGGCGGATGCAAGCTCTGCAATGGGACCACAGCATCAGGGCAACATGTCCGGCCACATCCTGATCTTGAAAGGCACTGCAGTGGTGGCTAACGGACCGCGATTGGGTCAGTGGCAGATCCCTCTCCCTTCCCCAACTAGAGCACATAGTGGTGATGGATGCGTCCTTCCTGCAGTGGGGGGCCACATGGGAGAGGCGGAGATCAGAGGCCTCTGGTCTCCGGCGGAGTCCCGGCTCCATATCAACCTTCTGGAGCTGCGGGCGATCCGGCTTGCACTAAAGGCATTCCTTCCCTCTGTCTGGGGAAGTGTAGTGCAGGTGTTCATGGACAACACCCCTGCCATGTGGTATTGCAACAAACAGGGCGGGGTGGGGTCGTGGACCCTATGTCAGGAGGCTCTGCGCCTCTGGACATGGCTGGAACATCAGGGCATCACCCTGGTGGTTCAACACCTGGCAGGTTCCCTGAACGCCAGGGCGGACGAACTCAGCTGTCGGTGCATGATGGATCACGAGTGGCATCTGAACTCGGACCTGGTGCAAGGTCTTTTTCAGCAGTGGGGAGAGTCTTGGTTAGATCTATTCGCCTAATATCATCAGTTCTGCATGTTGGAATTCTCAAGGCGGCACTCGCTCGGCGACGCTTTTCGTCGCGATTGGAGTTGCGGTCTGTTATACGCCTTTCTGCCTATACCACTTCTGCCCAGAGTGCTGTAGAAGATCAGGCGCGACCGGCCCTAAGTCATCCTTGTGGCTCCGGATTGGGCACAAAGCTACTCAGTATGTCAATCAATCCCCCGATTCGACTGCCTCTTCAGGAGCACCTTCTGTCACAGCAGCAGGGGACGGTCCTTCACCCGAACCTGTCCAGCCTCCACCTACATGTGTGGAGATTGAGCGGCGACAGTTGATGCCATTTGACTTGCCTCCTGAAGTCTCTGATGTCATTCTGGCAGCCAGGCATACCTCCACAAAAACAGTATACGCCTGCAGGTGGAACAAATTTGTGGCATGATGCACAGCAAAGGCTGTGGATCCCCTCTCTGCCCCTCTTTCAGAGGCTCTCCTCTTTCTTCTTTCCCTGACCCAGCAGGGCTCTGTTCTGGGCACTATCAAGGGTTATCTTTCAGATGTTTCAGCCTTCTTGAGGCTTCCTGATCAGCCTTCTCTTTTCAAGTCCCCTGTTGATTCTTGAAAGGTATTACTCACATGTTTCCTCCTGTTCCCTTTGCAATGACTCAGTGGGACAGACTTGAATCTGGTGTTAACCTATCTAATGTGTGCTCCCTTTGAGCCGCTCCATAACTGTCCTTTACGTCTTCTGATTCTAAAGACTGCTTTCCTGGTTGCCATCACCTCTGCCAGAAGAGTGCGTGAGCTCCAGGCTCTTTCTTCTAAGCCTCCTTTCCTCTCTGCCCATCCGGACAAAGTTGTTCTGAGGACTCGTCCTTCTTTTCTAACCAAGGTGGTTACTGCCTTTCACATCGGTCAGACCATTACCTTGCCCACCTTCTTTCTGCCTCTGCATCCCTCAAAAGAGGAAGAGAGGCTCCACCGTCTGGACCCAAAACGTGCACTCTCTTTTTACCTGAACCGCCCACAACAGTTCCGGGTGGACGACCAACTCTTTATTGGCTACGTGGGCTCTAAGAAGGGATGGGCGGTGCACAAGCGGACCATCTCTCGGTGGGTCGTTTTGAGCATCAAGATCTGTTATTCCTTGGCTAAAAAGGAACCTCCTGTGGGGCTGCGCGCCCATTCCACTTGGGCCACGGCGGATACTACTGCCTTGGGACGGGAAGTCCCTTTGTAGGACATTTGTCAGTCAGCTACGTGGGCCTCGCTGCACATGTTTGCCAAGCATTACTGCCTGGACAGTCAAGTCCAGAGAGGCGGCTTCTTTGGCCGTTCTGTTCTCCTGGACTTTCTGGTGTGATTTGGTTCGCAGACCCACCATCGGGATTGGTATTGCTGGGGTATCTATACTAAGGTAAGGAATCTAACACTAACATGTTTCTTTCAGATGCACAAGTTACTTACCTTCAGTAACGATATATCTGTAAGAAACATTAGTTAGCGTTAGATGCATTACCGCCCCACCCATCCTCCCCGTTCTGCAAACTGATTTCTAGGGTTAAGGCATTTCCCTGTCAGGACCCTAGTTTCATGGCACCAGTGTCGGTTTCTTGCATTGCTCTGCGTCCCTTGCGCGGAAAGCTATGTACAGAACTGACGTCAGCGCACGAGGGAGGCGTCTAAGTACTCCAGCGATGTTATTCCGGCTATCACGACGCCGACGACGGTAGCGGAGCCGCAGATGACGCCTACCGATGTGCAGGGGTACTGCTGACGAAAACTTTCCGGATCCAGTCTGACGCCTGGGGGTAATTCTAAGGTAAGGAATCTAGCACCAACTAATGTTTCTTACAGATATATCGTTACCGAAGGTAAGTAACTTGTGCATTAATTGTTATTTGTGAATAACCTTGGGTTGATAAGGCATTGAGTACAAGATTTTTTGCATATACTTTCATTCGATTTAATGGGTTGAGTAAAATACTTTTAGAAAAATATTTTTTGATAGATACATCTCTAGTCCATTCAATGAAACAAGATAAGTGCATAATGACGAAGTTGAAAGATTTTCTGTAATATTGGGACACTTGCCAACAATAACTCAGTGAGAAGAAACTATAAATTATAAATATTTTGGAAAAGCTTATTCTATATCTTAAATCACATTCATCTAAGAATTAAAATAATCTCTCCCAGTGTGTTGGATGTATATCTATGATATTCTAGTTAAATTAGTTTTGTGGATAGATAAAAAAATCTTTTTATCTTTCTATACATTTTTATATGTTGATATTTTGATATGTTCATAATAGAATAGTATAGAAAAAGAAAAGAAGATCATATTGTTTATATCTGAAGTTATATGCAGAGGGAGAAGATTTTTTTTATTTGATTAATTGAATATTCATTTAGTGTATTTGCACATTAGCCTTATCTTTCTTCTTGAGATATGTCCAGGCTCCTTCCTTGTGATCTACCACTGAATCAGAGAGCAGTCTTTTAAAGTGTAAAGGTAGAGTCTCTTCCTCTCATCCTGCAGTGTGTCCCACCCAGGTCACAGGAATGCAACAATACACAACTCTACCTGGAACGATTCATCACTTCCTCAGGACTTGACCAGGCAGGTCTGGGCTTCCTAAAATGTAAGCAAGGGTCCTCCATGTAATGTACCATTCCGGGGACTCTTGCACTCAGTGTACTTCCACAGCACACTCATTCCATCCATTGTGCCACTATAGACACACATGCAGACAGCACATACATCCAGTCGGTGTGTACTGCTCAGTATTGTAGTATTTGTGTATTGTACCAGGGTGTGCTATTTACAAACACACACTCTGCCAGCACACACCCTCACTATGTATGTGCTGCGCAGGTATTGTACTTCATGCAAGCACCCATATATCCAGCACATGCTTCTATTGCTCATGTAGTGCATAGCACTACATCTTTCATGTAATGTATTCCCAGAAGGCATACATACACTTAGTACATTTCACTAACCACATATATACTACACAGTGCTGCTCTAACCCTGTACTGTACCCTTTCCAGACACACGTACATCCAGCGCAGAGTCCCTGCTCCTGCACTGCGCAGCGCTCTACATCTAACTGATGTTGGTCAAATGTGAGTTAAGCACATAGCACCTAACCCTTTTTAACAGATAACCAAGCCTAAAAGCCTCACTCCTGTGATACAGGGTAAAAAGGTCTTGTTCACCACTCCTGATCATTACACGGTATGCTGCCATCACCGCGCTCATGCTGCTTAACTCTTAGTCAAGGCGGTAGCCTTCCATTACTATGAGGGTAGAGCATTGGGCACCCCTTCATGTTTATCAAGACCACAAGTTATAAGACAGGCCTATGTTATAGCACATGCTTTAGATCCGTGTTTACCTATGACACAAGTACAGTACAGATGGGCACTTAGTGTCAGATTACTTTCTGAATGGGACTCTACAGGTATGTTGGTAAGCATTTTTTTCCATTTGTACAATTGATTTCATCAACACCATCTAGTTTTACACTGGTGTGATTCATTAATTACATACACAAGAAGGTTTTCTGGAGCAGCTACACTGCCATTAACATTTTGTCAATCCTTCGATAATACAGCATGGCACCCAGATTTAACTTTAAGAAATGAAAAGTTCTTTCATTTTAATGTAATGATGGAAGAATGTTTTCTGAGTAGAATTCCTAAATATACAAAGTCCATTCAAATATCCAGATGCAAATTGCAGTATACATTTTTAAAGAATTCTTCCATGCCTAAATGGGTGGCTATCAATTCACGCTCTGATGGAAGATTCCCCCTTTACTTGAAGTTTGACATACATCAACGAATCCCTTAGATTATATGTGAAGTTACATTAGTTTGCAGTTTTTTCAGAAGTGAGCTTATGATTGCTTGTTATAATCCCTCTCTGTAGTGATGCATTGATATTTTTCTAGACATGTCTTCTGATAGGGTACTTATGTTTATTTGGTTAGATGGGGCTGGGCGGGTATGCAATTATATCCTGAGCCTATGGAGTGAAGCTTTTCTGATGATTGATACCACATTTATGAGGGAAGGCCCTTTTTGCAGGAGCACCCCCACTTTCTTGCCCTCACATTCTGCCAGATTTAGTGCTGGTTTACTGACACTGAACACTGGGGTGCTCACGTCCATTCCTCAGTACATGTGCTCTGATATTCAGAGTATATGTGCAATTGGCTAATCCTTTAAAAAAAAGCACTGGGTTAGGTTATAACACTTTCTAATGTGACTTCAGTTTGGAAATAGCTACAACCATGTTACAAACACTCAAATTAATAGTAATTTAAAACTGACTGTGAAGTCAGATTTAAAATTACTATTTCGAAAATGCCACTTTCAGAAAATTAGCATTTTTCTGACTAAATCCTGTAGTAGCCCTTTCAGAGATAATCCCAACTGTTGTCACCTAGCAGCCTACTGATATGTATAAATTGCTCTCAAGAAATATAACAGAAGGCCCTTAGCTGGGATGGCCTTGAAGGATGTGGCAACCAACTCTAGAAGCTTTTAAAGGGGGGGTCCCTGTCACAGGTAGCCGTACGTGACACCTAGGTCTACCCCTGCCATTGTCTAAGTGGCGAGAGTGTCTCCTAATACAGTGGGAGAAACCCTGTCCTAGACTGGTTTTTCAGGGAGAGTCCTTATTTCCCTAGACAGACCTCGGGGGTGTGCCTAGTGCTCTGATCAGGGGAAGACAGATTCTGCCATGCTAATTTTGGCAGAGTAGGGCACACTATGTGGCATTGCTTAGGATCAAGGCCCAGGAAATGATGTCAAAGTGGGTAGGGTTGACCCTGTAAACATTTCCCTGTTTGTTAAGTAGCCACCCCCACCCACAAACTAGTGCCATGCATAAATGTGGCACCCCTGGCTGCTTTCTTCAGAACACTGCTGGATCTGCGGAAAACAGAAGAAGGACTGAGCCTGCTGTTTTACCTGTGGAGAGAAACCCGAAGGATGGACCTGATCCCATGTGAACCCAAAGTAGAATTGGACTCCATAGGCTATTTGGCTAGTCTCCTATTAAATTCCAGGAATACAAAAGCTCCGAGAAGCCTGCAACAAAGAAGAGCCCATCTGAACTGTTCCAATTGGATTTTCCCCAGGCTCTGCTGGTGACTTCTGGGAGATTGAGTCCTAATTCACCAAGTGTTGCCCAAAAGATCTGAAATCCTTGGCTGGTGTTAGAGTGTACTCTCTCCCCCTCAATATTGCAAAAGCGGACACTTAGAAACATTTGCACCTTTTTTCTACCATGGCTACCATGGGACTGCCACCAAACTGCAGCTGCCATCGTCACATCACTGGTCAGTTTCAACTTACTGGTTTATCCTGCTGAAAGCAGCTCTACTTCCAGAAAAGTTTCTATGTTCCAACGTGGAGGATTCCACCAGGACCAACGCCAAGTAGTGCCTGCTGTCGTCGAGTCCTCCATTAATCCTCCCTACAGCCCACCATGCCGATGCGAATATCCCCCATCAAAAAACGAAGGTCCTGATCTAAATGTTGACGGAGAGGGAACTACGTTGCAATGGCAATGGAGTTTCTTTCCCATCCAACTTTGGAGTTTTCCCACTCAATATTGATGTGGGGGGACAATAATTTGATGACGGCAGAGACTACTCCACCTAATTTAAATGAGGGAACACGCATCAATTTTTCAATCTCTGTTACCACCAGGAAAACTTGGCAGTAAGGGCCATTGAAAAGTGCTAAATGTCCCCTCGCCATTGTTTCTTTTTGCTCAGTAAAATGTATACTATTTTTATAAATTAGGGTGAGAATATTATTGTGTTGAGCTTTTGATTTATTAACTGCTCTGCTATTAATAAATGTTTAACACTTGTTAACTTTGTGGTAAGCCAGACTGATCTGTGCCTCAGCTAACCCCGACTGAGGTTTAAATTAAAGTAACCTAACTCGACCTGATGCAGAGTAGTGACATTATTACGTGGTGAGGTCTCACAACTAGGGGTGGGTGTAACTCGTGTAATTCCGTGCATTGTAATCATGCATAATTATCCACAAATTCAATGATATTATGTGGAATTCTGCAAGAAGAGTAATTCTGCATTTAGCTCTACTTTCTTAGTGCAAAAAATACCCACTCACATCAAAAATGAACACGACGATGCATCGTGCGCTAAGAAATAGTGTTAAATGCAACAGAACATAAATAGCAGCACAAGAAGCTACTCACACTGGTTAAATGTGCCCTTGGGGTAGGATTTTCCCCTAACGTAATCCCGGCATTGAGCTCCAGTTACTTAGCGAGGATGCATGCTGCACTAAGAAAATATCACACAGAAGCGTGAGCAGTCACTCATGCTCACAAAATGTGCTCTTGTGGTACGATATTTTCCTCCAAAGTGGGTGCAGTTTCATCATTATCGGTAATTCTGCATTAAAGAGTAATTGTTCCTGCATAATTGAAATTTCGACCAGGCCTATCAGGATTCCAACGTGTGTAGACCATATATTTCTAACGTTTTCTGTTAGCCCACTAGTCAAACCAACATCTGGAGTGCTGTGTGCACAAAATACTGATCAGATTGATGTTACATACCATAACATAAGGTTGTGTTACTAATAATTATTAAAATATTTTATACTTCTCAGATAGATGGGGCTCAAGTTCCAGACACTGGTCGCTATACCTGTGAAGCCACTAATATAGCTGGGAAAACAGAGAAGAATTACAATGTTAATGTATGGGGTAAGTTGTTGAGTGATGTAGTAGTGTTGGTAAATTTAAGTTTGCACTGAAATGCTTTCCCCATCAGGACACTGAGCCTATTTGCTCTTCTAAAAGTAATGTGGCTTGTTCAGCTTTGGGCAATGTCATGTTAAAAGACCGGCCACATACTGTCTGTCGTTTGAGGTTATTACGTATGTATTATTCATTTGTATACTAGTATTGACTATTATAACAGCACTTTAGACAGGGTGTACTCCAGTTAAACAGATATATTATAGCCTTAGAGCCTGCTGTAGCAGGCTCTACCGGGCCATTAAAGGCCCGCTCCAGCGTTAAAGGTCCGACCTGAAGGAATGGGCTTTTAACCAGGTGAGTGGGCCTTTAATGGCTAGTAGAGCCCACTACGTATGGCTTTAAGGCTATTGAAACAATCTTTCCCTAGAGGGCAGAATGTTTCTAATTTGTAAAACAAAAGGCTGAGGGGCTGAAATCCCTCTGGCTCTGTGAGGCCTTTGTTCACAGCTGATATAGGCTCAAAATGTACTTACAGTAAACCAAAAGGAAGTACTTGAAACCGCCAGGAAGAACTGCTACCAAGTAGTGTCAGAATTTTCCATGGTTTCCATAAGTGAGACACAATCTAAATATTCAGAAATAATTTATGTGGCTTCTGGTAAATATTACCCAAACTGTATTGTCCCTTGGGCATCAGATGGACTGCTCTAAAATGAACAAAGACTATCACTTGGAGAAAATACAGAATACATCGTTCATGTAGTCTATGTTTGTAGCGGCCCATCACATGATACAAGCAGCTCTGAGCGAGGATGGGGTGTGGACTTAGGTCTAGTGATAAACTGAACAAACAATATATAGCAGTGCCCTGTTGAGTTAGCAGAATTTTGAAATCTAAAGTTTCAGACCTAGCTAGACTGAAAGGGCGGGACAGTTGTCAGTAGTTGGCATAGGATATGAAGAGTCTAGGGTAATTTTTAGTTTTGGGGTGACCTTATCCAACTTTTTTGTCAAACACTACATTTAAAAAAAAAATGAACTTTACATAGTGGACATATGAAGAAATGGGGAAATGAAGTTGAAGAGTATGAAGAGAGTGTACATTTGTCCTCTTGCTATAGTCCCAGTTCCTGCAGAGCGTGAAGTTTGGGAATCTTGTATACACCATTTACAAGCATTCCTTCTGCTTAGACCTTCACACGTTTCCACTTTTAACAACTATTTGGAATCAACCCCTAGAAGAAAGAATATACAAAGCATGTGATCTTATGAATAATACCAAGTCATTGTCACAGGGAAGCCTTCACCATTTTCTTCATATTTTATGGTGTATGTTCTTTTCATTTCAGTGCCTCCAAGCATCCGTGGATCAGAGGAAATAGCACGTCTGTCAGTCATTGAAGGCAGCCTCGTCAGCCTTGTGTGTGAGTCCAGTGGTATTCCACCGCCCGACCTAACCTGGAAAAAGAACGGTGAGTCCATTAGGACCTTCTTTTTGTGTGACAAAGCTCTAAGGTTTTTATTGAAAGATGGATTTCTACTGGTGTGCTGATGAAGGCAGTGTGGGCCAAATGCTTGTCTAGAAATCTACCCTGCTAGTAGTCAAAAAGGGGTTCAACCACTCTTGTGGTTTTTTCGATATTCTTTCACAGAAAACTTTACCTTTTTCACTTGCTTTTCTATTGTCATAATTGTGAAACAATTGAGAAATGATTAGGCTTAGACATACATTTCAATATAAGCAGTGACATACCATAATTTATATTTATATAGTAATATTAAGGCAAGGTGTCTCTGTCCCACATGTAAAATCAGCATAATATTCGATACTATGGTACAAGAACATCTTACATATTACACAAACCATTAGATAATACCACATAGCATAATATCAATTCAAAACAATTCAAATATCAAATCATTATATAGCACAAAATCTTATTGCATAGCATAACTGCACATATAATAAATCACACCAGTCCAACGCAACGCATTTTATAGCACACATCGCAATACATGCATGCCAGGTCTGTTTGGTTGGAACAGACACAAGATGGTCAAAACAAAGATATACTCTAGTGGCCCACATTAACATAATCAAAAAATAAAAATGCAGCATAACAAAGCTTCATATAAGGCAGAGAATAGTGTAGTGAAAGTATCAAGGGTAAAAGACTCGCTTTAAAAATTCCAGTTATTCAACAGGAAGGTTTACCTACAAAACCAATTAGCTCGAATGAAGGCAGTTATGAGTCCATTGCCCAAATGGAAGAAAAAGACACAGAGAATCATAAAAGAAGAACTTTGTTTACATACTTTACTGCTAACAGGTCATACAAACTAGTTAATTTGTAAGACTGGAGGATGATTGAGAAGCATTTCTTGATGAAAACAAGAAAATGCTGCATTACAGGGCATGTATAAATGGGTTTTGCGTAAAAAAGACCCTTCTTTGTCCTGGGAGGCTATAGTTGAGTGACGAAAGGAAAAATTACCAGGAGACCTGGAAGGAAAGGTTAGACCACAGGTAGCAATCCTAAAGGTGCATGATGAAGTGATGCCTTAAGGATCTTAATTCACTCGTGGGTACATCATTGAAAAAATCTAAACAAAAAAGAACATTGGCAGTATGTCATGAAGCTACAGAATTACATTTTAGGCACCAGTTTGATTTCCAGAAGGAGGAGCACGTCAGACATATTGAATACATTTATTTCACTGTGTGGCCTGGGATACTGACCATTAGTGATATTCATAAGCAAGCTTATCATTGAAGGGTTTTAATAACTGGCTCGGTGAGGGCATGGCCTGAGCTGATTTAAGATGGCCTCATAACATGGCACCCGAGTCCTCAGCAACCAATACATCCTATAGAATCATTTGTTTTAGTCTGTTTTCTGCACAGTGCACAGTGCTAGCATGGAGAGAACTTGGAGCCCTGTGGTACTGGGGAATGCTGTACATGGTTACTGATAGCTCTTGCCGACCCCTGAGTGTGAGCAGAGGTTGAGTTGTGTACAGAATCTGAGGCCTAGCTTAAACAGTCCACAGCCTGAGAGTATGCTTACAGTGATCCTGGTGCCATGCCTGAGCTTGTGGTTTCATGTCTCCCAGCTCAATGGCCCAATCCTTTTCAGGCAACGCAGTGAGAATCTGGAACTCACTTCCGCCTCCGCTCCGGACCACCTCTTCCTCCCAGGCCTTCAAAACTGACCTCAAAGTTCTCCTCCTTCAAAGACACTTCAAAAAATTAATTCACACCCTCTCTATTATCTGAAGGAAGACATTTTATTATAGAAAATTCTATTCTCCATGACTATGGAAGTGCCTTCCCAGTGTGTTCTTGTGGTGGGAGAGTCTGCCATTTATTGCAGTATTACCCTTCTACCTGTCTTTGGTACTCTTTTGTAACATGCACACATCACTTTTCTCTTGTAACACACGGTTTGCTACCTCTTACATTTTGTTTGCTTTAGATACTTGCACAAGTGTCACCATTGCCTATGTAACGTTTGTTCTTGTGCTTGAGTGTCTGCCATTTATTGCAGTATTATACCTCTACTTGTACTTTGTACGCTTTTGTAACTTGCACACATGTCACTTTTTCCTCCTGTAATGTACTTTTGCTACCTCTTGTATTTTGTTTGCTCACAATTGTCACTATTGCCTCATGTAACTTAATGTTTGCTTTTGTAATTTGTTCCCTTGTAATTTTCTCCTCATGTATCAGTACTATTTCCTATTGTGAAGCGCTCTGACACCTTCGGGTAAAGTCTGCGCTATATAAAACGCATAAATCTCACTACCCATGGTTCCCTTAGAGGTGCAGTGCTCCTCCTGAGAGGCCCAATGGAGGATTGATGGTGCTAGTGTCCTCTTTGAGCTGAGGTGAGCCGAGACCACGTTTTGTACTGAGTAACAGCCTTTACCAAGTCTGCTTCAAGGTGTCCTGAGCAGGTGGACGGGCGCACCCAAGAAATGTGAGTCTTGACCAGACCTGTTAAATGGATGCCATGCACCACATGGATTCTGAACTGATGGCTGCCATCCTGATGATATTTGTTGGAATAGAACCTCAGTAGTAGGTGTCATGTCAGATGAGGGGCCACCAACCTGTGTGTAGAGCCCACAACTTAAGCGGTGTGTTTTGTGACCATCCACCTGCAGGTGTGGAAATACTTGGAGAAACAGTGGATGCCAATTCACTCAATCCCTTTGTGTATTTCAGACCTCAACATACCATGAGGCCCTATCTTGCCTGAAATGCCACCTAAATTACAGATGCTGTCCAAAATAATACAAAGAGAAAAGGACACTGGTAGCTAGCTTCTATAATATATTATATATGTTTAAATATGTCAGATACTGCCAGAACCGACTGAATACTGGCCAAGCACTACCAGGAAAGAGATGTTGGGGACCAGTGGACTGAGGAGCATCTGGGTCTACTTCCCCTGTCAAACTGGCTCCATATCAATGCAACCCCGGACCTAAACTACTAATGTTTACATTTGAACTTAGACTGTATTAGACACTGGCTTTATTGCAGAAGCTGAATGCAAATGCAAGCCACGTGTGCTGCAGGTGTCAGATAGGAACATATGAAAAAGACACTTAAGTGTAAACAGAAGTTAATTATTATTTTAGACTGAGGAAAAACGTTGGAGGGATGTAGGAAAACATAGCATTTTACATACTCTTACATGCGTTTGTGAATCGGCTCAGAAGCATCCAACTTCCTATTATTCTCTACTCCTTTTCCCGTTATGGAGAAAGGAACAGCAAAAAGAAGTGAAAGGCTCTATCCTCATGAAAAGAACAGAACAAGTGGTTCTGTGTCCCCCGATGACAAGTCCTTGACAGGCGTAAAAGTGTTTCACACCTCATCAAATCTTTCGGGAGGACATCCCAGCAGAGCTGAATTAATGTCTACTTAAGCTTCCAGGCAGCACACATAATGTTTTTACAATGATCCTTTACCTGTGTTGTTCCTGTCTTTTTTATGTGTGAGAGAATCGTGTGATGCTCTTTCTGCTGCTGCCACCGGTCCTTAACTTATTATTTGTGTTAGGGAAGGTTGCGCTGCGGCTGTACATATTGTACCTTGAAGGCATTGTAAAGCTTGGTATAAAACATTCCACATAAGAAAACAAATTGCAGAAATAGATGTAATTAGGAATTCTCAAAACGTTTTTTGAGGAGTACGTCTGGAACGGGTGCCTGTACAGGTTTTCAAGAGGTTGTAAAGTGTTTCTGAATTTGTGAATTCTTGAACGTCGTAGAGCTCCACCCTTGAACGGGAGTAAACCAATGGGTCCATATTTATGAACTTCTTTGTGAGTCAGGCATATGGTATATTATTCTAACTTTTTAATCTAAACTGAATTTATTTGTTCCTCTCCCAGGCTCCCTGCTGATGGTAGACGCTACTGGAAGAGTCAGGATACTGTCAGGGGGACGACAGCTGCATATTTCAATCGCTGATAAGTCAGATGCTGCATCGTACACCTGCACTGCCTCCAACCAGGTGGGCGAAGCAGCGAAGAAATATAGCTTACAGGTTTACGGTAGGTGTTACTTAACATACAGATAGCAAAATTCATTCATAGAAATGTTGCTTCAGTCAGAAGCCTCCTACATATAGAGATCAAAAGGAAGAAACTAGAATTAGTCACAAACATGTTTAGTGCTAACAAAAGAATGAGTTGTTTTGATGTTTCAAAAGCAGTGCATAGGTTATGCAGATGGTTGCAGGTGATGGTCACCGGCACTCATTTTTGAGAACTAGTCTTATTTTTCATCATCAGAGTTTGTCACAAAGCAAGAAAGAGAAAAGAGAGAAGGAAAGGAGGAAGAGAAGTATAGGATAATAGTGACAGAGGGGAAAAGCTGGGATGAAAAAGAACCTGCAAAAGTTAAATGAAAATGTGGAGGAAGAAAAGGTCATGAGGAAGATTCAAGACTAGGCTGAAGGTGGACTTCTAAAAACGTTGGGCCACATATATTATTCAGTTACAGCTTTCTGTGTGTATGAGGGAGGTTAAACCTTAAGAAGATACAATTTCTACCTGGTTCACCTCATGGTAACCTTGAACCAGTAAGTTGCAGCAGTCTCATTGTACCCTCTCAGTACATTTATATCTTTCATGTACTATACTACAGTGTACAACTCATGTGGAGACCAGTCAGTAGGTGCAGTTAAGAGTCTGAAGCTTAACTACCTAAGGCTATAGAAGCACATGATGATGAGACTCTCAACATTTTTTTCAATTAAAGTCATAATCAACTCAACGGTTTTGAATTTTAAATGCCTGATTCAGGTGCCTTCTAATCAGAAATCTAGCTCGCTACTGTCCCATCATGTTCATTCATGTATTTCCTTTCAGTTTAGGAGGTAGTTGTGGCAGTGGCAGATATCAAGATGATTGTATTCTACTACCTGCTAGTGTTTCATCTCCACTAGGGAGCCATGAATGGTTGTGTGGCCGATCTCTGTGTTTGCAACCAACAATACCAACAACAAGCAGACTCTTAGGAAAAACCCTCAGAATCCTGCCACAAACTACCATATGTGCAACCTAGCCTATAAAATAATAGGTGTTCCCTAGACCATAGGAACATGGACAACGTCTGCACTAGTTAATAGAAAATGGAGATTGTCAGCCAGTATGAGTCCACATTTGTTTCAGGGGCTTTTATTGCTTTTCGAAGTATTATCTTTGCGCTTTAGTGCCAACCCAAGTCTCATGTTTAGGAAAAGCAGTCAAAGAATATGATATCTGATAGCGATATCTAGATGCAGATTCCTTACATTTGAATTTACCATGCGTCCAACTGATTCCGGAAGATTTTGTTTTTAGCAATACCCCTGCACGCCGGTAGGTGGCGTCTGTCGGCTCCACGTGACATCGTCAGCATTGTCTGCGCCATTGTGACATCAGTGTCACCTATATAGACACCACCTCAGCACGCTGACATCATTTCTTTTCTTTCCGCACCAACCAGCTCAGATCAGTGAAGAGAGCTACCCTTTGTCACTTTTTGACAGGCTTTTTTCAACATTTTATCGACCCTTTTTTTGGTGTGTAGGTATTGTCCTCATGTCCAAGAAGACTTCTGTGTTCAAACCATAGGCGCCTGTCACCATGCCATGTCAGTGATGGACCCACACCTGGTTTGTCTCTGGTGCCTGGAGCGCGGCCACGACTCATAGTTGTGGTCAGACTGCCGGACCATGGCCCTGCAAGCTTTGAGGGAGCAGTCCCTAAAGCTGCCTGCTGCCCGGCGCTTGGCACCATGTCATTCTCCTCAGAGGTCTTGTTCACGGTCCTGGTGCAGAGGAAGGTCCGGGCACGGCTCCAGGAGTCCTAAGTCTTCATTCTCCCACTTGAAGTCATCGAGTCGGTCAGGTAAGACCCACAAAAAAACAAGAAGTCGAAGCGTGCTTCGACTTTTTCCTATATGTCAGGCGACGCAATGGAGGAGTCTTGGTGTTCTAGGCCTTGTTCCTCTGAATCTGCGCCTGGGTTGGCTCCACTCTTCCCTGCCTTCCCAGGTGTCAGAGCGACCCCTGCCCAGCTCAAAGAATTTTATGATGCCATGTACCTCACCAATGACACCCAATGGATCCAGTGATGGATCCGGACCAGCGGCAGGTTTGCTGTTGCAACTTTCCCCGGACACCCGACGACCCAGAGCTGGACGGACGCATTCCAACGCTGATACCAGCAATGACAAAACCCTTACGTACTAGGTCAGTTCCCCAGCCTTATTCTTAAGGTGCTGGGAATGGAGGAAGATTGGGAGGGCTTCCTGGAACTTTTACTAGACCAGCCTTATGAAGGCAATTGGGTGAAGCCAGCTGACTGAATACCTCTCCAGATTCTGGCCTGCTTTCTTCCCCTACCATGGCTATGAAGGAGGAACATCATACACTATGGTGGTGCAAAGGGCAGCTGAGGTTTTGGACCTTCAACACCCTTCCATGACAGTGAATACAAATATCTTGACAGAAGGCCTGCAGCCAGGTGTCTCCTCCTAGGAACCCTTGCTGCCATTCACCGAGACCTTAACTGATGTCTTACTGGGAACCTGGTCCAAGTCCTGCACAGGGGCTCCTGTGAATAGGACAATTGCCCACCGCCATCGCCCTGCACCAGGTGACCCCAGTTTCCTCACCAACCACCCTACCCCAAGGGATTGGGGGTCTAAGCCTCTACCTTCCCTTCTGCACCCCCAGACAGGGAATCCAAGAGGCAGGACAGTTGGGGTAAGAAAAGTTTTTCTTCTGCCTGCCTTGCATTGTGATCAGTGAACATCGCATGCATATTGTGGGATACGGTTGCGCTAGTGCTGCCATCCTCTCTCAAGCAGTATCAGACCAGAGAGATGTGCCAAATTTCACCATTCGTAGTCGTCTCAACACGACTGACTCGCTGGGCAGAGCGATTTAATCTACGGTGGCTGCTCGATGCCATGCCTGGTTGAGGACTTCTGGCTTTTCAGGGGATTCCCAAGCCTCTCTCATGAACATGCCCTTTGATGACATCTGTTTCTTTGGCCAGCATGGTGCTGGAGCGATTTAAGAGCTCAGGGGCTATGGCTAAGTCTTTGGGCTTCTCAGTGGCTGCCCGTCCCCCAACTACCTTCAGCCCCTTTCCTGGCTACTCAAGAGGCTTTTAGATGCGCCAGTCATACACCAGCCACAAGACCGCGCAAGTTCAGCAACCTCTGTGTGGCCCTGGGCGCAGCTCGTTCTGACACTTATGGGTCGGGAGGCCAGAGGTAGGGTCAGACTCACACATACCGCAGCGTCAGTCTCCAAATCTTCCTAGTCCGGCCCTTCCAGATCTTGGACAGCCAGTTGGTGGCAGGATCTGCCATCACCTCCACAAATAGGAGAACATCACTTCAGACATGTGGATTCTCCAGGTAGTTCGAAGGGGCTACGCACTCACCTTTGAGACTACCCTTCCCTCCATGCCTCCAATTTACGACCGGCTGACGGGGAATCACCTGAATTTGCTTCAGGAGAAAGTCATGGCCAAAGGAGCCATAGAGAGAGTTCCTGAACCAGAAGTAGATTGTGGTTATTATTCCTAGTACTTTCTGGTCCCAAAAAAGGACAAGGGTCTTCATCCTATCCTAATTCTTTGAGCCCTCAACTACTTCCCCAAAAAGGAAAAGTTCAAGTTGCTCACTCTGGCTCAGGTCTTGTCTGCCCTGGACCCAGAAGTATGGATGGTAGCATTGGATTTGCAGGATGCCTATTTTCACATTCCAGTCCTTAACTTACCAGCGCCCCTTGGGTGTTTCACCAAGGTGATGGCGCTGGTTGCAGTTTATTTGCGGAGATCAGTGGTGCCAGTATTCTCCTGTCTGACTACTGACTGTTAAATGGCGGGCTCGTCCCAGGTTTTTGTCTCCCACCTCCAGACTACGGCAAACCTCCTGCATTCGCTGGGGTTCACTACCAACATGCCGAAGTCACATCTGACTACCTCTAAGATGCTGCCTTTCATTGGAGTTGTTCTGGACACAGTGCAGTTTCGGGCCTTTCCTCCCGAGTGCAGAGTTCAGGATAAGAAACCAATGTTTCAGCATCTATCATGAATTTCGGAGAGAGTGACTCTGAGGCTGCTGGGCTTCATGGCCTCCTGCATCCTGCTTGTGACACATGCTAGGTAGCGTATGCAGGCTCTGCAGTGGGATTTGGAATTCCAGTGGGCGCACCATCAGGGGAATCTCTCTGACAGGGTCCAGACTGATTTGCATATGGCTGGGTCCAAACTGGAATGGCATGGTGAGCAAAAACCGATGGATTTAGGCCCAGATCTCTGCACTGGGGTGAATGTATGACAATGCACTGCATTCTCTCCAGTAATTTTTCTTTTTGCATTTGTCACCCCGAGTGGGACGGGTATGCCGAGACGTAGGTCCCGTGCTCTCCATGCCACTGGAGTCAAGCTATCCTGGCTGATGAGGGCTGAAAACCCGGAAACTGGTCATAGGATGCTTTTTTCCAGTCCAGGGGGGACCTGGCCTGGCAGTTCGGGCTGGGAAGCTCCCATTGGATGCAGGGTCAAGACTGATTTGCATATGGCTGGGTCTAAACTGGAATGGCATGGTGAGCAAAATATAACGGATTTAGGCCCAGATCTCTGTGCTGGGGTGAATGTATGACATTGTTCAGTATTCTGTCCATCAGTTCTTTTTGCATTTGTCACCCCGAGTGGGACGGGTATGCCCAGGCGTGGGTCCCGTGCTCTACATGCCACTGGAGTCAAGCTATCCTGGCTGATGTGGGCTGAAAGCCCGAAACCTGTCCTAGGATGCTTGTTTCCAGTCCTGGAAGGCCCTAGCCTGGCAGTTCGGGCTGGACTGTTCCCATTGGGCGCAGGGTCAAGACTGATTTGCATATTGCTGGGTCCAAACTGGAATGGCATGGTGAGCAAAAATACAATGGATTTAGGCCCAGATCTCTCTACTAGGGTGAACGTATGACATTGTTCTGCATTCTGTCCATTAATTGTTCTTTTTTAGATTTGTCACCCCGAGTGGGACAGGTATGCCCAGACATGGGTCCCTTGCTCTCCATGCCACTGGAGTCAAGCTATCCTGGCTGATGAGGGCTGAAAGCCCGAAACCTGTCCTAGGATGCGTGTTTCCAGTCCAGGGAGGATCTGGCCTGGCAGTTCGCGCTGGACTGTACCCATTGGGGGCAGGGTCAAGACTGATTTGCATATGGCTGGCTCCAAACTGGAATGGCATGGTGAGCAAAAAAAACGATGGGTTTAGGCCCAGATCTCTGTACTGGGGTGAATGTATGATATTGTTCTGCATTCTCTCCATCAATTGTTCATTTTGCATTTGTCACCCCCGAGTGGGGCGGGTATGCCCAGACGTAGGTCCTGTGCTCTCCATGCCACTAGAGTCAAGCTATCCTGGCTGATGAGGGCTGAAAACCCGAAACCGGTCCTAGGATGCTTGTTTCCTGTCCAGGGAGGACCTGGCCTGGCAGTTCAGGCTGGACTGTTCCCATTGGGCGCAGGGTCAAGACTGATTTGCATATGGCTGGGTCCAAACCGGAATGGCATGGTGAGCAAAAAACGATGGATTTAGGCCCAGATCTCTGTACTGGGTTGAATGTATGACATTGTTCTGTATTCTGTCCATCAATTGTTCTTTTTGCATTTGTCACCCCGAGTGGAACGGGTATGCCCAGACATGGGTCCTGTGCTCTTCATGCCAGTGGAGTCAAGCTATCCTGGCTGATGACGGCTGAAAGCCCAAAACCGGTCCTAGGATGATAGTTTCCAGTCCAGGAAGGGCCTAGCCTGGCAGTTAGGGCTGGACTGTTCCCATTGGGCACAGGGTCAAGACTGATTTGCATATGGCTGGGTCCAAACTGGAATGGCATGGTGAGCAAAAAAACAATGGATTTAGGCCCAGATCTCTGTACTGGGGTAAATGTATGACATTGTTCTGCATTCTCTCCATCAATTGCTCCTTTTTGCATTTGTCACCCCGAGTCGGACGGGTATGCCCAGACGTGGGTCCCATGCTCTTCATGCCACTGGAGTCAAGCTATCCTGGCTGATGAGGGCTAAAAAACCTGAAACTGGTCCTATTATGCTTGTTTCCAGTCCAGGGAGGACCTGCCCTGGCAGTTCAAGCTGTGCTGTTCCCATTGGGCGCAGGGTCAAGACTGATTTGCATATGGCTGGGTCCAAACTGGAATGGCATGATGAGGAAAAAACGATAGATTTAGGCCCAGATCTCTGTACTGGGGTAAATGTATGACATTGTTCTGTCCATTAATTGTTCTTTTTGCATTTGTCACCCGAGTGGGACGGGTATGCCCAGACGTGGGTCCCGTGCTCTCCATGTCACTGGAGTCAAGCTATCCTTGCTTATGAGGGCTGAAAGCCTGAAACCGGATCCAGGATGCTTGTTTCCAGTCCAGGGAGGACCTGGCCTGGCAGTTCGGGCTTGACTGTACCCATTGAGCGCATGGTCAAGACTGATTTGCATATGCCTGGGTGCTAACTGGATTGGCATGGTGAGCAAAAAAACTATGGATTTAGGCCCAGATCTCTGTACTAGGGTGAATGTATAACATTGTTCTGCATTCTGTCTATCAATTGTTATTTTATGCATTTGTCACCCAGAGTGGGACGGGTATGTCCAGACGTGGGTCCCGTGCTCTCCATGCCACTGGAGTCAAGCTAATCTGGCCGATGAGGGCTGAAAGCCTGAAACTCGTCCTAGGATGCTTGTTTCCAGTCCAGGGACCATCTGGCATGGCAGTTTGGGCTGGTCTTTACCCATTGGGCACAGGGTCAAGACTTATTTGCATATGGCTGGGTCCAAACTGGAATGGCATGGTGAGCAAAAAAAACGATGGATTTAGGCCCATATCTCTGTACTGGGGTGAATGTCTGACATTGATCTGCATTCTGTCCATCAATTTTTCTTTGGGAGGATCTTCTGTCGCAGCAGTACTCCACCCGAACCTGTCAATTCTACACCTTCTTGTGTGGAGATTGAGGGGGGGCAATTGATAGCATTCGATGTTCCTCCCGAAGTGTGCAATGTTATTTTGGCAGCCAGAAAGCCCTCCACCCAGACCGTGCACGCCTGCGGGTGGAACACATTTGTAAAATATTGCACAGAAAGGTCTATGGATCCTCTTTCTGCTTCCTTCTGCCAGGTTTTGCTTTTCTTGACCCTTGACCAGCAGGGCTTTGCACTGGACACTCTCAAAGGGTACCTTTCGGGCCAGTCTGGCTTCCTGGGGCTGCTAGAGCAACCCTCATTATTTAAATCTCCCATTGTAAATAGATTCCTCAAAGGCCTTGTACATGTGTTCCCACCTTCCCCTTTCATTATACCTCAGTGGGACCTTAGTTTGGTTCCCACCTTCCTGATGTGTGCTCCATTCGATCCTCTGCACCACTGCCCCCTCCAGCTGCTTACCATCAAAACAGCCTCTTTAGTGGTAATCACATCTGCCAGGAGGGTGAGCGAATTGCTGACTTTGTCATCCAAGCCTCCTAACTGACAATATTTCCTGATAAATTGGTCTGCTTGCCCACTTTCTATCCTCCTCCACACTCCTCTATTGGGAGTGACTCCACCTTCTGGACCCAAAAAGAGCATTGTCATTGTACATTGACTGCACTAAAGAGTTCCGGATGGATGACCAACTCTTTATGGGGTACGTTGGAAAGAATAAAGGTTGTTGAGTGCAGAAGAGGACTTTCTCACAATGGGTCATCCTCTGCATCAACATTTGCTATGCTCTGGTCAAAAGAGCAGCCTTGTGAAAGGTTAAGGGCTCATTCCACCAGATGGTTAAGTTACCTGGTAGAGACATGATCTGGCAGCAGATTCCTTTCCAGACAACCCATCCTCCCTGCACTGTGGACAGGTTTCTAGGGTCAGGGCTGATATCTTTCAGGGCCCTAGTTGTTCAGAAACACACCATTGTTAGTACACTTTATGGCTCCACGCTTCTGGCGTGGAAAGTCGTGAAAAGTAGCTGACATCATAAAGCCGAAGTGGTGCCTATATAGGTTACGTGGACTTCACAACGGAGGAGATGATGCCACCGAAGTCACATGGAGCTGATCGAAAAATCTTCCGGATCCAGTCTGACGCCTGAGAAATTCAAAGGTAAGGAATCTGCCGCTAGATCATGTCTCTGCCAGATAAGCGGTACCGAAGGTAAGTAACTTGTCTGTTAGTTAAAGAACTATAAGTCTTAAAAATATAGGACACATTTGAGAATGATTACATTTACATGTAGAGGTGTGCAAAACAGGTTTTTCTTGCACACTTTGCAAAGTTCTCATAAAGACATGATCGCCTCATCTAGTTGCAAAGTTTTAAACATTCTCGACATTTGCATGAAAATTATTACTTTTATAATCATTCGTTCAAAAAATGTAAACTAGCTGAGAATACTCCGACATACATGCACCTCTGCACATAGAAAAACTATGCAAATTGTAAACTTACAGAGAAAAAGTACAGACAAATTTTCCATCTTGGCTAGGTGTGTTTAGAGTGAAAATGACCTCGCAATGTTGTGTGAAGTATCTCACTGAAAATTTTCATGAATTAAAACAAGCTTAAACCCATACATTTTTCAAACTTCATGAGCAGTGAAATTCAGGATCTTTTCATAACTTTGCCGTGTAAAAATGATCTGTTCACCCAAAGTTATATGTCTTCCTGTCAACAATAGCCAGAAGGTGGCTGTGATGACAGTTTACTCATGCTTACTTATGTAGCTAAGGCAATAGCGTAAATGCTTACGGATCCCATGCCAAAGCAGGTGAAACATTTAACTTTGTGATTAATTATTTGTACATCTTTTGGTTGCATATATATTCACAGTTCATTTTAATATGTATTCTGGGCTCTTACTAAAATCTCAAAAATGTTTTTTTGTATTTTCTTTTCTCAATAGTTCGCCCCAGCATTCCTAGCAGCGGAAGCCATCATTCAGAAGTGGTTGTGACTAGAGGAAACAATTTTTCTTTGGAGTGTGTAGCCGAGGGCAATCCGCGACCAGCCCTCACTTGGTTGAGAGATGGTCGACCTTTGTTGCATGGACGAGGAGTTGACATACTGGACGAGGGTCGAGTCCTCCACCTCAGGAACGCCCAGGTATCAGACACCGGCCGCTACGTTTGCATTGCTGTGAACGTGGCAGGACAGACCGAAAAGAAGTATGATGTGAATGTTCATGGTAAGTCCAGGAATATAGGAGTTAACTTCTTCATTTGCATTATGGTTTTACAAAGATAAATACATTTAGTTTTATATGTGATGGAGCATGATAAATTCACCTACTCCATGGCTCACAGCAAAACCAGAATGTGTTGAATGTAAAGTGTGTGCTATCAAACCCCAATGAAGGCACCTTCTCTGAACTTACCCACCCACCCTTTCATCTTCTCAGTTTCATGACGCAGATATAGATTGCTTGTGTAAAAAATATCGATTTTTCTTCTATAGATCTTACATTTGATCATCCATTCTTTCTGGTTGTGTGATGAAATATCGACTACAGAAACATTGTGTTACCCAAAGTATCGAGGAACAAAACATGGAGGAAGTAAATGCATGTAGATAAGTGTAGATTTACTATTCGTAATGCCACATATACATACCTTGACAATATAGGCATCATCAAAGTACATTCATGCAGAGTAAATTATAATAAACCTACACTTATTATTACGAGTTTTAATATAGCGCCTGGTTACCATTAGGCATCCCCGCGCTCATCCAGAACAAGATATCACCACACCAAACAGAAGGATTAAGCAGGAAACAAAAAAGTTTTTAAAAGTTTACGAAACCGTAAAAAGCTCGCTTCCGAGCGCAAGTACAGGGGGAGAGAGTTCCACAAGGTGGCCACATTTATAGAAAATCTTCTTCCGCCAGTTCTTGCCTTCCTCACCCTCATAACCTGCAACAGATGTTGCTTGTCAGAGCGGAGAGAACGGGAGGCCTTATAGGATTGGACCATGTCCCCAAGGATAGGTGGACCTTTCCCCTGTAGAATTTTGTGGGCTACACAGAGTGCCTTGAATTTCACCCTCTCTCTGACGGGAAGCCAATGTAACGCCTTCAGTGCAGGGCGAGCCGACTGACGCCTAGGAAGATCCATCAGGAGCCTGGCGGCCGCATTCTGCACTTGTTGCAGTTTATTTAGTGTAGATTCCGGAGCACCCAGGAACAGGACATTACTGAAGTCCAGCCGCGAGATGATAAGCCCCTGAATGAGTAACCTCCTAGAGGCCGCCGGAAGGAGAGGTAGAATCTTCCGGGCTGAGAGGAGCAGGCCAAAACACACGCCTGAGATCTTTTTCGCGTGTGTTTTAAAGGAAAGGTCTTGCTCAAGCCACACCCCCAGGCTCTTGATCTCCTGCTTGGGGGTGGGTACAGGTCCCAGACAACTGGGCCAGCTGCTAGGAGATAAAGAAGGAGAAGAATTCCCCAGCAGCATCAATTCCGTCTTGGAACCGTTGAGCTTGAGAGCTGAGCTACACATCCATGTGAAGATCTTATCCAAGCACATGTGCAGCCGGTCGGGATGGTGATCCAACTGTGGGAGACCTACCACCAACTGGGTATCATCAGCATAGCTGATGATTTTGATACCCAGAGGTAGTACCACACTCTCCAGAGGGGCCATATAAATGTTAAATAGGGTTGGGCTCAACGATGAGCCCTGTGGCACACCCCACTGGAGAGGTACTGAGGATGATTTCTCGTGGCCTTCCCACACCTCAAATGACCGGCCTTCCAAAAAGGAGGCGAACCACTTGAGGGCCATCCCGGAGACCCCCACCCCTGACAGCCGACGGAGAAGCACCTGATGGTCTACGGTGTCAAAGGCAGCACTGAGGTCCAGGAAGATCACTGCCACCGACCCCCCCGAATCCGAAATGCTCCTTGCATTCTCCACGACTGCCAGCAAGGCAGTATCGGTCCCCTGACCAGGGCGGAAGCCAGTTTGGGAATTGCCCACAAGGGAATTAGACTCCAGGAAGCCCGATAGGCGACTATTCACCAGCTTCTCCGCCACCTTACTAAGGCCGGGGAGCAGGGAAATAGGCCTAAAGTTGGCAAGGTCGGCTGGGTCCAGGTTAGGCTTCTTCAAAAGAGCCTTCACGACTGCTCCTTTCCAACTAGGGGGTACCACTCCTTGGGCAAAAGACAGATTTATAAGGTCCGTCACAGGCCCACCGATAGTAAGGGCTACCTGCTTCAGAAACTTCATGGGTGCAGGGTCTTTCGGAGAACCACTTTTCATGGTTGCCAAAACTGTGAGGACTTCTTCCCCAGTGACAGGACCAAGAGAGACCAACTCTACAGGTCGCACCCTGGGCTGAGGCCCTAGGCTACCATCCGAGGAGACATCCTCGGTTAGCCGGGGAAGGGATGCAAGGATGTTATCAATTTTGGTTTTGAAGAAGGAGGCCAGTTCTGAACATTTCTCACGTGGGTCCTCGTGAATGACCTGAGGTTCGGGAGCTTTCAGAAGTTCTTTAATGACCCTAAACGATTCCTTCGAGGAGTTGGCCGCAGAGCCAATTCTCTCCGTAAAGAATCCAGATTTAGCTACCCGAATAGCAGATTTGTAGGTACTAAGAGCCGCCCGATATTCTCTCCGGCTCGTTTCGCTCCAATCTTTCCTCCAGGACCGCTCCAGCCTCTTGCAACCCTTCCTTAGTGTTCTCAACTCAGATGTATACCAGGGTGCGGAACCTACTCTCTTACCCCTGGTAAGTTGTTTCTTTTTGGGGAGGAGAGCGTCCAGTGAGTTGGTGAGCCAGATGTTAAGGTTCTCATCCGCAGCTAGCGGGTTAGACCCAGGGGGGGTCGTGACGCCTCTAGATGTGCCGCCCATGTATCAACTGGGAGCCTAGACCAGGCTCTGTCCATGGTGTAAACCCTGGGGGCCAGCGCCGCTGAGATATCAAACTGCCACTGGGCAGGCACCATAAAGTGATCAGTCCAAGGTAGAGCCAGCGGTGAAAATGCTCTAAGGCCAAGCGAGTTAGAAAATTTAGGATCCAACAAGTGGCCTTTCCCATGTGTGGCACCCGAATTGGCCAGGTTGATCCCAAACGCTTTGAGATCACCTAGCAGATCTACTCCCAGCGGATTGAGAGGGTCGTCAAGGTGGATGTTAAAATCACCTAAAGTGACGAAGTTACCCGTTGAGGAGGCAAGAAGAGCGGTAGTTTCTAGGAAAGAGTTGAGAAAATTTCCCAGAGCTCCCGGTGGGCGGTAAATAAGCAAACCCGCCATAGATGCAGTAGGAGATAAGCGGAGAGAGAACTGATAGCTCTCACAATCGCTCACCCCTCCCTCCTGAACCTTACAGACTAGTGAGTCCCTATAGAGGATAGCGACTCCTCCTCCCCTCCCGACAGGCCTATCATGATGCGAGATGAGAAAGCCAGGAGGGAGTGCTCTGACCATATCGGGGCCCGAGCTGGAGAAAATCCAGGTCTCGGTTAGGAATAACACATCCAGCTCGTGGTCCAGAATGAGGGAATTAATCTCAGTAGCGTGGCTTGGTAGGGACCGACAGTTCAGCAGTGCCATGGAAAGCACTGATTTAGCAAGAGCCGGCTTCTGACCCACCCTACAAGCCCTACACGGCAGGAATGGGGGCGCTCCTTCCTGGGCGAATTTACAGATAGTCGAGTGGAAAATCCGACAAGACATGAGTTCTTCCCTCCCATACCTGATACACGTACGTGATGACTCCGATGGATCAGGCATAGGGACCAGCCCTGAGCCCGTCTGGGCCCGGACGGGCACAGACGGGCTGAACTCTGGCGTAACTCCGGCGTCAATTCGGCGTCCCCGCTGCGCGTGTCCGCTGCGCGTAAGCATGCCTACCTAAATACTCTCCTAACGAAATGGAGAGAGGACTTGCAGGGCGCGCTGGGACCCACTCACCCAAGATGGCCGCCACGAGTCAGGGGCAAAGGACCCGCAAAACGCGGTGAAACACCAGAATTACAGTGCAGGTGAGGTGGCAGAGGTGGGGGTATGCGAGGCCAGGCAGGTAAAACCAGGGGAAAACTGTCAAAACAATTGAAAACAAATACGAAAAAACGGGTGATTAAAACAGAAGCAGAAGCTGCCACAGGAAAACAAGCTTATATATATATACTTACCTTATCAAAATATTAGTCCTTCATCTTTTGCACATGATAATGTGGTAGCACGATATTCTGTAGTCGATATTAAGGTTACTTTCATAGCCCACAACAAACAAATACAATTTTAGAAATTGATAAATTTATTCTCAAGGCATTTTTGTAAGAAATATTTAACAAAGAAGAATTAAATATGTGAGTGCTAGCTTTCTACATTTATCCTTCTTCATGTATTAAGTAATGTGCACACCACTGCACCCATTGGTACCCTTTCAGTTATCCTCAACTATCTGTCATTGCCTCTTTAACCAAGTGTTGGTAGCTATACATTGCAAATTCGGTCTCCTCATCCTGTCTTTGAGCTATTCCTTAACTCACATTTTGTATATGTATCAATTTACCCATGAAAAGAATAAGGGAACATTTCTTACCACATATACAACTGGTACAGAGTGACTATCAGGTTGCAGTTGCATGTTTAGCATAAATCCTCTAATACCTAATTTTTCACACATTATCATTTTTGAGGACTCTTGGGCTACCATTCAATTGCTTTGTTGGGGTGTTTCTTCAATTTTCTGACTTCACGTCAGTACAGACAAAACATTTTATCTGATGGCATAGAACTGCTGAATATTCAAACATTTCTGTGGTCTAATCATATATTTCAGTATCCTTCTTTAGAGAATGTATGCAATAGCTTTAGTTCACGCAAAGTACAATTTAATGTACTAAACAAAATAGGTGAAATTGTTCTTGGTTGATTCAAAGGCAATTAATCTTTTTCAGAGAGTTTTGCTATTTGGTAGAAAAATGACAAAATAGTTAACACACTACTGAAAACAGAACGTGTTTATGGAGAATTCTAATTCACTAGTTCTCATTCTTGTGTCACAATGAATCAATTTCAAAATAACACTTATTTGTGGAGTAGAAACTTTCTCTGCAGATATATGACACTATTAACGATGATACATGCAACAGTCAGAAAAGCTCATTTAAAAAAATTGCGAATCTTTTATCCACAGACTATAAAATGCTACTGAAAATGGAACTATACAGCTATTGCCAATGTAGGAAAATAGAGTACAACTTTTAGTTCAAAATCCATTTGGTTTCAGATATTTAGTTCAAGTTGTTTACTTAGTTTATATTTAATTATAAAACATTAGGGCCTCATTCTACAGGCCACTATAGTAAAACTTGCAGGTAACACTGCTTCAAGAAATACAGTTACATTGGGGTACCATTTTTTTTTTATCGTGTGGCAATATCTCCACATTTTGATGAGACTATTTATGAGCCTGTGCGTCACTTTTGAGCCGACGGTGTGTCACTTTTTGTGACACACCAGCAGGATAAAAAATGCGCCATGTTGCATCATATTTACAAAGTGATGCATCTAGGTAAATGCGTCACTTTGTAAACCCCTGCACCACATCATACCCGCGCCAGGTATAATGTATGCAGGGTGGGCGTTCTGATGCAAGTAAGTCTCGTAGAAGTGACGCAGTGAAATCTATGAGATTTCACTGCGTCACTTCTAGGACGCAAATACATCAATATCTTACACCTACCTCACAGCAGGCATAAGACTGACGCAGGCACCTTTGAAATGGGACTTGCCCATTTGAAACGACCCATTGATGGAGTTGCATCATTTTCTTGACACACTCCAGCAATGCGTCATTTTTGCGGCTACAGGTACGTCAGAAATACTGACGTATCTGTAACTCCCAGCATGTCGCAAGGAGGGCGCAATGAAAAGAGACGCATCGCTGTTTTCACGCAGGGATGTGTCACTTTTCCTAAATGAGGCCCTGAGTTTTTGCAGCTTGAAATAGGGACAGCCAGGGCCTGCTTTTAGCAGAGGAAAGCTGGGCCCAGGCCCGGGGCATCTACAGTTAGACAGGCACACACGTAGCTGATCTCCCGAGCTGTCTTGAGCAATGATTTAATTTCAGGCCGTCGGATCTGTTCATTACCTCCATGCTGTCTACTAAATCTTGTTTTCTTTACGTTTGATAGGTCCACACCCCCTCCCCCGATTACCTTTCTCCCACTTTCCATCCCTACTGCCGTGCCTTGCACATGCCATGGACTCTCACCTCCAGTTTAACGGCTGAATAGGGGGTTAAGACGAGGGGACAAAGGACAAGTGTTTGTTAACAGGCTGAGGCTGGTCGCTGGTCTGAGGTATTCAGCCAGGATGTGACCTGTGAGCACTTTAGGGTTCCCAACTAGGATCAACAATGGGAGGGGGCTGATGGGGAAAGGGTGGAGGAGGAGGATCAGGAAGGACGCCAAATTCAGTTTTGACGGGGCGCTGTCTGAGGAAAGGTCAACCCTAAAGCACAATAATTCTGAATATTTCCCCCATTCCAAGATGCAGAACTCAGAATATTGTGGTTTTCCAGGCACAAATGTTGCCATGTTTTACCTGGCAAAATATATGTGGGGAAAATTGCTGGTTCTTTGCTGTAAATTTGCACCTCTTGCAATTCCTGCATTGCAATTACCTCGACTTACGGAATAAAGGAATAAGGCATATTTTATATTGTGACAGGCAAACCACCAGCCAGCCAGTCATTGAGGAACGCAATCCCATCTAGTGGTCCTAACTTTCCTGGTGGAGATGTCTGTGGTGAAAGTGCACTTACGTTTTTCATAAACGTACTTATTGACACTTGAATACTGAGCCTGCCGCCATGTTTTGTGGACCACTCAGCATTCTCTTTTGCTTTTCACCAGCACACTCCCAAAGCAGGTTTGTAGCTGTAAAGCAAAAATCAACTGTCCCACAAGGAAGTTATCTCCCTGCACGTCAGGGCCATTATTGTATTTTCCATCCCAGAGCCACAATGCCTTCCTTGCATAGCAGTCCCAGGTGGGAAAAATAAGTGACAGTTGCCCAACCTAAAAAGGGTGTAGCCGCTGTCAGTATTACCAGGGGACCTGGTGGAGTATGGACCAGCACATGAAGGGAGTACAAGAGAATAGATAGTAGAGGCTCACACATTGGAAACCCTGTGGTCTTTCTGTCTCTAAACGCAGCAGGGTAACTGCGAGTGTGGAGAGGCATAAGTACTGCCAATTTTTGACACTGGTGTCTCCTACTAAACGGTATAGGAGGCCTTAATTTTGAAAATAATATTACCAAACTGACATTCATAGCCAATTCGGGCTGTAGAGCCATCTCATACTTACAAAAAGTCATGGTAATAGTCAAAGTTCTAAATGCTTCCAAACTTTTTTTTCCTTAAATATTTTTTTCAAATTAAATGCTAATTAAGGAAAATGGCTCATTCGAGGTTCAGGGGATGCAAGCGATTCCCCCAAAAGCCACAAAGTCTCCAGCTTCACCAATCCTCTGGTTCTCTCACCTTATTTAGAAGTGGGAAACCACTAAATATCTGCTGGTGGAGCCTCCACTGGCTCAACCAGCGGAAACTTCTTTGTGTCCAAAATAGGACGGACTGCTCTTCGTCGGAGAGTGCCCTCTATTGACAGTGGGCCTTCCAATTTCTTTCAGGGCTGCACAATTCAAGGCATGTGGTGAAAGGCAGAAAAAAACAGCAGTCTTCCCCCACACCAGCAGCGGCATAGCAAGGGAGGCCGGGGGGCTGTCCGCCCTGGGCGGCACAGATTTTGGGGGCAGCGGACGTGAGCAAGTAGTGTCTGTCGACCACCACCATCACCCTGCCCCTGAGAACAAGTCAGCCATCGGCTGACAGACACCCCACACCCCCGACCAAGTCATCTGTCAGTCGCCACCCCTTACCTACACCGGGTGGCAAACTCAGGGTCAGGGTCCGCCCCGGGTGGTAGTAGGTCTAGCTACGCCCCTGCACACCAGACATTCTCACATTTTTCTTCCCGGGACTGACGTGCCTGTCTTGACAGACCTTGGAGAGTATAACCACTGGTATTATGCTTAAGAGAAGAATCTTTTTCAAACTGCCTCTTTGAAAAAGTAAAGCTCTTAGAATAATACCCCCAAACATTTTAGTAAATGTGACACCCTGTAATACTCGATAATGAACCTGAACGATAAGAACAAACACCACTGAAATGTGTAATGTGTTAACTATCAGTCTGATATGACTCCATAAAAACTGAAATAAAATGTGGCAGTTAAAAATAAAAATGAAATAAACTCAAATCAATATGCAGTACCCATTCTTCAGCTCTTTACTTATTAAGTATGTGGCACTAAGTTCTAATACTACTGAGCCAGACGTGTAACCAACATTTATAATCAGAGAGTACACATTCTTTTTTAACTCAGAAGCAAAATTGAGTGTTTCTGATATAGATTACTCTGTATTTCCAACTCATTTTTCACAAGAGAATTGCAATTTTTATTTTATTTATTTATTTATTTTGCACTTAATCTAGCTCACTCATGACCCCGCTCGACAGTGTGCTTTGGAACAAACTATTTATTTAAATGCACACATGCTGACCTGAGTTGCTTGGATCTCACATATTAATGGCAGGTCAGAAAAGCCATCATTTCTTGGCTTCATGTCACTAGTGTTGCAGTTTGGTCTTGAAAACTTCTGTATGTAGTAATGTGTGTCTGCCTGCAGTGGTTAAACAAGAATGTTTGACACTTCCTAAGTGAATATACTTTTTCACGAACCTTACATCTAGAAGGGGGCAGCAGTTTGAATCTGATACTACCCTTTGAGTCAGCCATTTACAAACACCCTTATGGCTCCTTTATTAGTTGTGCATGCCCTACGTTATAATGCTTAGTAAACTTCGCTGTGTGTGGGAATTTAGGTAGGTTTTGCCTAGCGAGCTCAGTCTGTGGATGTCAGAGGTGCAGTTTTTGTGTTGAGTTTTATTTCTGAAACATTCAACCTTTTTTTGCTTGCTTGCCCTAAGTTCCACCGAGTATCCTGGGAGATTTTGGCGTGCCTGAAAATATCACAGTTGTAGAAAGGAATCCAGTTACCTTAACTTGTGAAGCATCTGGGATTCCTTTACCATCTGTTGCCTGGCTTAAAGATGGACGGCCTATCAGACCTAGCAGCTCCGTGCGACTTCTGTCAGGTAAGGTAACTCAGGAACTTCCCTGCCTAAATAATTGACATTGATGTGATGTAATATTACTAGCCATGAGCAAACTGCACAATTAGTGAATAAATGACAGAAATACAACATAAACATACCATAATACTAAAAACAAAACATATGCCTTTACTCACTTAAAGCATGTGACTCTGGACAGCTGTCCGTTATGTTGACCTCTCACATTGAAATTTCAAGAGGGCTTTCAATGACCATCATGGAACAGAAGCTTCACATTCAGGGCATTTAACAACCAAGCCCATGAATATGGACTCCAGAATTACAAGCTAAGACCCCCTTAGCTAGGGGTTAGAGTAGCCACAGTCACTTTGAACCTGATTTCAATGGGCAGTGATTGTAGATTAACAGGGGCAGTTCTATTTAGTCACTCGTGATTGCTGTGTCTTACCTGGAAGAAATCCATCTATCTGGCAAGTATGGTCAACATTCTTTTCTCATATAATCAAGGCAATTGTCTATGCTGTGACATATGGCAACTTCAATCTTCTTCTTTTAAGTAAAGCATTAATGAGTGAGCCCTACTTGAGAAACATAGCATCTGCTTTCTATAGAAATCTTGGAAAGTTGGTAAATTATCTTTATGAAAGATTTAAGTACAAAGACTAATAGCCTCACTATGAATTATGAGGACATTTCGATTTGGGTGGGAACGGGGCATCCAATCTGAATCAGAATTACAGGTTTAGTGGGAAATCCCAGGCTTCCAGTATTTGAACTGGAAATCCTAGAGAAATTTGGATCGGAAAAAGTGCCACCATGTGGAGGACAACTTCAGAAATCAGTGCCCAAATACCAATGTTATTCCTCATACCAAAGCTGAAAATTCAATGGGTGGTTAATAACAATGAGGAAGCATACCGAACCGTGCAATATCGGTATTTCTTTGGGTCTTTATTGCACGACTCTAAATGAGTGATGTACAATTATTTATTCAGGTACATACGGGCAGAGATGATGCTATTCCAAGGAAGTGCAGGGTCATGCACCAACTTGAAACAAGTTGTGTTTATGGGAAACAGACCCCTGGCTCAGTCTGGACTCCAGGATCACACCTAGACCCTGACCTCACAGGATGAAGCTGAAAATGTAATCACTATATTACAATGAATGTCAATCACATACTTTGATTTGCCTTGCTACAGGCACTGTAGTAAGCAGTCACTTAGCTCATCATCTCTCAATCGGCAGAGGTGCAACCTTTCATCATTTGCATGTATGTAATAGTAAATGTTATTGGAAGGAGGATGGAGTTATATGTTGAAAAGGATTTGAGGAGGGCAGAGAAGGGCCTGGGGCGCACACCATTCACGCTGGGTTCTTCCAGTCAAACCTGCCTAAGTTGCCTCATTGAACTCTACTGTCCTGACTAAAGTGTCACCATCCACTAGTATTTGAGGTTTAGGTATTTGATTAGTTGTTCTTCCCAAAACAAGGGAATAAACCATTTATAATCTGTTCTTTTCCAGGTGCTCGGACACTGCGCTTACTACATGCAGCTGTTGATGATGCGGGAAGTTATACCTGTATCGTGACAAACACTGCAGGAGAAGAACGGAAACAATTTGACCTCTATGTTTTAGGTAAGCGTATGGATCCTGTTTCACAAATGTAAAGGAGGTTATTGTTATTTGTAATGACTTTGTGCACATTGTCGTGTGATCAATTATGAAGTTTTTATTTCTTCGACAAACAATTGTGTTGTGTCCCTGTTTTGTGTAAACTCTTCCAAGAAGAATGGTCAAAGAAATAATGGTGTATAACTGGAAAAATCCAAACTGCATAAATGGAAAATCAATCCAAACTGAGCTCATGGCTGTCACTAAATAATCCCACAGATCCGCTCATTCTGGAATCATTTGAAGACAGAAAGACATTAATTAACCTTCTTAGTGATAGGCATAGGACGTGTCTAGCATGTCTTATCTGCACACACACACACACACACACACACTTCCTAATAAACCACATGTGGAATATTGTAAGAGCAGGTGTTGCCACTCTTTTGGCGATATCACCTTCAAATATCAATTTTTGAAATACTTTATTTAGCACTTCTGTTGAAATTAACCCCTTGTAGTTTTCTCCTATCGAGTTCAAAATAGTGCCACTGTGTAACTTGCATAAAAGGGCTGTTCTCCTGTGCTGTGCCTTCTTTTTAAGTGTTGTATCATAAATACTTACTCCATATTTCAAAGAAGAGTCAGCTTTGAACGATGAATTAAAGCAACCTAGACAAATTAATACTCCATCGGTCCCTAATTTGTAAATAAATAGGCACAGGTGCCCAAGGTTTGTTTAGGTTCCTACCAGTGGTGCTGCTGAATGCTAGCATTGGTGAATACCAAAACAACTGATTCATGATTCGTCATCATGCCTCTTTCTTACACCACCCTATACACTTCTCTTTATCACACTCTCACATGTTCCTTCTTTATAGTCCTCTTCTACTTCTTTCTCCCTTTCCTGCCTTTCTCCATCTTTCTGTGGGTCAAAGTCTGCTGATGAAAAATAAATCCTGGTCTCCAAAAACTAGTACCAGTCCTCACTGTTAATAACTACTAGGAAGTATTGCACTCCATATCAGCATCAGGGTAACCCGAAGATTTTAGGATTGGATTGCACTGGCACCAATTCATCAAGGGTGCCTTTGCAAGTGACTATACCAGTAACTGCAATCTCTCAAGCAGTAAGCCATGGTTTTGATTTCAGTGGCGAGCAATAAACATCATGGCCAGGGTTGGTCATTGTTTGATCATGCGCCTATGCCTATGGCATAGGAAGAAGGTTACTACTTGAGAATTTGAAATTTTCATCATAGTTTTTATCTATGCAGTCACACATGGATTGGGATGTGGTATTAAGGTGTTGGGCACTTCATCAATCATTGTTTTTTCAAGAATTCCTCATGCCTCTGTAACATAGTAAAAAGAGTGCATGCTTTTACCTGCCCAGATTGTAATAACATAGGTACTCACTGAGGAATCCAGGTAAACCCCAGTCATAGCCTATACTGCCCCTTATTGCAGGGCACTGCAGGCCCTCAACTAGATTCTCACACTGGTGTTATATTAGAAAATACTATGGGCTCATTCCAAGTCCAGTGCAATCCTTGGTGGTAATGGCGCTCCTGGTAAATACCAGTAATACCAGTTGTCGTATCTTCCAGGTGTGCAATTACTGCACCATTCTGAGTTGTGAACCTTGTTATGTAACATGTTTATTCTGTGAGTTTTCCCATGTTTGGTGGTCCAAAATTGGAGTGTGTGGTGCTTACCTGTATGATTTAAGTGAAGTTCAACCTGGTGAGCATTATTTGGGGCAAAGCATATAGCATCATGCAGTAATAGAATATTAATTTGTTCTATGTTGAGGACCAGGCTTCCACGATCTCACTCACAATACTTCCAGTAAACTAAAACACTATCAACCTGATGCAATCGAACGATGTACATCAATTTGCTAGAAATTAGAATTTGAAAAGTACATATTTCTCACTGTGCCATGAATTCAGTTGAATGAATGTACCCTTTGGCGATTGTACATTTTATAGATAGATTCTGCTGCAATACATGCAGTGTACAGGGATAATGCCACATAAGACACTTCACTGTTTAGACTATTGATTACAGAGGATGACTTAAATTTTTACGACGCTTTAGTTTGGTGCTTATGTGTATTTGTAGATTATGTAACAGCATTTTTTCTCTTTAATACCAGTGCCTCCAAATATTGTGGGGGAGAACAAAATGGAGAATGTGAAGGTGAAGGAAAAACACAGTGTGACACTAACATGTGAAGTGTTTGGTAAGCGGGAAGTACATTAAATCATTGAGAAATCTATGTCCAGTTGCAAATATTCAAAACTGCGTCTTTGAGCCACAGCTTTACTAAATGGAGGACACATTGCAAGATGTGTAGCGCCTTTTTAGGGAGGTTATCTATCACCTAGTTTCCATTACCTCAATGTAGTGTTACTTACACTAACTCACTGTATTATTTAAATTTACTTCTATAACATTACCTCAAGTTCAGTAGATTCAGGTGAGAAAGGTGAGTAGGATTAGTGTTAGAGTTGGAGAACAGGTAAGGGTAAGGGTGAAAGGCAAGGGTAAAAATAAGGGATAGGTTTTGAGATAAGATAGAGGTGAAGATTAGGATAAAGGTAAAATAAAGGCTTAAGTTAAGCATTAGATATGGGTAAAGGGTATGGGATGGTTTAATGTAAGGACACGACAGATGTAGGATTAGGGCAAAGGTAAAGATAAGGAATAGGCTTAGAGTTAATGTATGGCTAAGAGTAGGGGCAAAGGGCATGTCTAGAGTTAATGGTATGGTATGGGATAGGTTTATGGTTAGAGAAGGATAAGGATTTGGGCAAGAGAAAGGTTTAGCATAAGAGCTAAGGCAAGGATATAGGTATGGGGAAACAAAAAGGTTAGGGTGAAGGGGTAAAGGATAGCGTTAAGGGCTAGGGGTATGGGGACAGAATGATTTAAAGGTATGAATTAGGTGATGGTCTCAAAGTAATTGTAAAATATTAGTGATAGGAAGATGAAAAAGTGACATGTAATTTACAATTTTGTAGTAAGTTTACACTTGGAGTTTGTGAATAGTACAAGTAGTAAACTTACTACAAAGAGCAAACTTATTCAAACGTGTAAATTACCTTTGTGAATCAGGCCCAGATTTGTTATTTTGGCCCTTGTAGCATCGACTCAGTCATTTGAATGGGATTGGAAAGCATACACTTGAAGGAGGAGGTCTTCTTCATCTTATGTAGGTAGAACATGAAGGGGTTGATGAGCCAAAAACAATGGGACACATGTATCAATATAGGAAATAGTGATTTCCTAATTGCAATTATCTGCAAATCGCAATTAGGTAATCGCTTTTCCTAATGTATGAAACTCCACGAGTTTCATTTAGCGATCGACCTGCCTCATGAATATTAATGAGGTAGGTCACAATATGTGACCCATTGGGAATAGCTAATATCACGGGGATGGTGACCTGCTGGGGTCAGCAGGTCACCATGTCCATGATTGCTTTTAAATAAAGTAATACTTTTTTTAAAATGCAGCCCGTTTTCCTTAAAGGTAAATGAGTTACATTTAAAAAAGAAAAAGCGGACCCCTTCCCATTTGCAAATGGGTTACCACCTACTTAAAGTAGGTGGTAAAATGTGAATGTTTTGCGACCGCATTTCGGTAACAAAACATTCCTACTGCAGAAAAAAACACAAAATGAGGTACTATACAAAATAGGTTATTAGCAACAGTAATTGGATTTAGATTGTTCTTTCACTCACATTTGTGTTTGGAGACCCTGCATCATTGCATCTGAACAGCAGAAATCAAAACACTTCTTGCGGTTTTGGATTTCAGTTCCAAAATGTTGTCTGGAAAAGTCTTCTTATTAGGTACTGTGGCCTTAGATCCTGCATGCTCTTATGAAATACCACACTTCTACATGAAGCACAATTGATATTAGATTTTATATTAAAACCATAGAATAATGTATGTATATGTATCACAGTATTCGTAACCTCAACACTCCTTAGTACGAGCCTAGATATTTGTTTAAATTCATACAAGGTCACTTCATCAATCCTTGCTGTTTTTTAGGAAATCCTGTTCCACGGATTGAATGGCTGAAGGACGGACAGCCACTGCCTGAGGACAGCGACCACCAACTTCTTTCCAGAGGGCGCTTTTTGCAAATCAGCAACGCCAAGGTGTCAGACACTGGCCGATACATGTGCACTGCATCTAACACCGCTGGGGACAAGAGCAAAAGCTTCAGCCTAAATGTTCTAGGTATGTTTCAGGAGACAATAAAGTCAAATGCACATCTTTTGTTCTGACGGATGAAGTGAAGGATTTGGTCATTCATACTTCTGTGAAGTATGAAGTTAAGTCAGTGACCCTTCCGATTATATGGCCTGCATAATGTCAAAGACAATTTTAAGACCCTGAGTAATGAACATGCACATCCTAAGGGCATGATTAATGACCATGCAAATTGTATGAGCCCCAAGAGATGAGCAGAGTAAAATGACTGCACATATCATAAAGGCATGGATAGTGACCAGGCAGGCCCAAAGAAAGGGGCTTTAATGACAAGCAAAAGCTGGGTATATTCGTAGCAGTTTGTAGCAGTCAGCCTTTGCAGTCCAATTGCCCCCAGAGAATTACCCTACAACAGAATAAACCTTAGGATTATGCTACTTATCATTAGGCAAGATTGTTTTAAAATTAATATGGTTTTCTGCACAGTAATGGTTTTAGTTGCATGCGTCTCATGTACCTTTTTCAAGGGAAATGGTTCATTTGTTTGTTTAGCTAAGATGGTGTTGTTTGTTTCGTTCGTCAGTGTCTCCTACAATCAATGGTGTGGACAATAATGGTACTCCGGAGGAGGTGACAGTAATTCTGAACAGTCCCACATCCCTCGTCTGTGAGGCTTATTCCTACCCTCCCGCTACCATTACCTGGCTCAAGGACGGGGCTCCATTTGAATCAAACCGAAATGTCAGAATTTTACCAGGTATGTGCCCCCCTCGATGTTTAGCATCTGTTGTGATTGGTGGCTGCCCACAATTAAATGAAAATTAAGGTGTTGTTTCAGATCAGAGAAACTGTGAGAATCTTTTCCTTGCTATCTTTGTTAATTTGAACCCTTTCGGGTGTTGACAAAAGGTTTTCTAATTCCCTTTGGTTGATACTTCAAGTCCATTCTTTGAAGCTTTGAAACACAAGCCTTGACTACATGGCAAATGTATGACCTCAGCAATTAATTTGAGGTCAGATGATGTGATGGAGAAAATTAACGGAATTCAATGTTTGATAATTAAATAGCTGAGTGTACTTTTGTACGTGGTTGAGCTGTGTAGTTTGCACCAAAACAATACAATGAAGCAGGTTAAGTCTGAATTAACAATGGAACAATAATAATATCAGAAGATATGAGTAACGTGGCCAACCTTAAATTGTCTGGCAGAAAGAACAATTGGAGAATTGGAGATTTGTGTGACCAATTATGGGAGGGAGAACATTGATATACCTAAAAGGGAGTTAGTTTAAGTTTTGGATGAGCTATGTCCTGTGATGGCACACACATCAGAAATTCCTTGTAGGTAGATTCCACTTTTTCTCTTTTGTGGTAGAAGGTTGTCATCCCTCATAAAAAAGAGTTCCCAGTAGAGGCCTTCATTTTTGTGAAATGAATTATTCCCTCAAGAACGACTTGTATCTGTAGGAGTCCAGTGCCTGCGTAGTAAACCTGCAGCCCAGGGCTCTTTGTCTGACCCTAAAGCTTTTGTCTCTGCTGACCTTTACTGGCAGCATTACAACACATCTGACAGGTGTGGAATGCATACAGGTGGTACCATTTCATGAGCGATGGACTGTAATAAATCTACAAATGCGGAGTACTGTGTACTGGAGGAGATAGGAGAACTTGACCTGGTACCTTTAGAAACACACAACAGTTTTTCAGTTGCCCTGAATGTTATTGCGAGATTGGAAGGGACTAGTTTGGGATGCAAAGACTAGTGATTTGTGTACTCCAGTATAGAGGTCTATGTAACATACAGATTACAGATTGTAATCCATAGTAGGTTTAAAAATAACAAATATACATTTTAATATCTGAACCTCAATATCAGATTAAGGATCTGTTCTTTAAACAATCAGCACCAGATTTAAGATACTATTGTATTAGACTTCATCAATTCTGGCAAACCAGAATTCATTATTTATGTACACAGTTCTCTCCCCAAGGGAATAGATTGCTTCCAATTTGGGTTGACCTACCCATGCTGCCGATAGATGTGTCAATGAAGTGTGCAGCATCCCGGGGAATTGATGAAGGCACCCACTGATTACACCGCATATTCTTTACAAACCATACTTCCACTGGTGGCTTTTCTGGCAGAAATCCTTGCTGACTTGCAGCAGGCACATTAATGCACATGCACACACACACACCAGGAAATCAAGATACAACTTGAGCAGAGTGGTTATCTATGGACATGTTGAACTGTTTGTGCCTAGATTAAGCTGAATGTGGCTGACATTTTATTACTCTGTGCTACTTTCACACATGAAGTGTATTTTGTATGAGTTGGTGCATAGTGTGCAAAGGCTGCACAAATTGGCCTCTGCCCAAATTACATATTATAGTACAATATATTATTAGTGACTGTAATTACCACTGTCACTGTTTCTGAGCATTATAAGGCTGGCAGGTTAAATAATTGGTAATGCACCCTATAGGGCTAGCAAAAAACAGCATTTCGTTGTATATTTAATAGTACTACTATCGTACTACAAAATGCTGTTTATTACTACTACTGAAGGGTATGGGTCAAGCGATGATTAAGGAGGAGTTAAAGGAGGGTTAGGGAGGGGTTTAGAAAGGGACGCGTTCCTGTTCACAAACTGTCCCGTTGTTTCTACTGCTGAAAAGGACCCAAAAAAGTTGTCAATGTACTCTAGCTCATAGCTGCAATAAGTCCAGCATCAATCATGGCCAACCACTGGTACTGCACCAACCTCCCATAGAAAATGATTGAGGTATGGACTTAAAATAAAACCCTATATGAAATAATGGTAAATTAAATTCAATTATTTCAAATATTTCAATGATAAATTAGCCTAATTTAGCATTAAACATTATCTAAAAAATATATGTTTTATTTTAATATAACATATTTAATAACCTTTATTGAATATAAAATGCAATATTTTGCATTAAAATATAATTAAATTACCTTTAATTAATTCTGCCCATCACCTTGAATAATTACTAATACATAATCAATTTCTTTTTTAGTGTAGGTGTAACATTTATTTCATTTTAGTCTACAGTTACACTAAATCTATAATATTAGGGTACATTAATATTAAACACAAAAATATTTCTACTATTTTTTTCCAAGTTTAATAAACTTTTTTACTTTTCCCTTTACTTAACCATAGGGAGATCTCGACCACAAGGAGGAGATCTCTGCATGCTAGACTATAAGGAACATTTGAAATATATAATATGATTGAACAATGATCAAAAATTGTTTATATTTACAATTAATGTTGATTAATTTTATGTATTTATTTTAAATGTAGAACAAAATAAAAAACAACCTACAGTACTCTTAACTTATTTTTTAATTAAATATGTAATTAATTCAAATATGTTAAACTAAATTAATTTCATTTTAATAAAAAATATCCAAAAATACATAATATGAATTAAACATTACAAAAACTAACACTTAAATAATGTTGTACATTTAAAAAAAGACAAAATAAATTAATTTAATTTAACAATATTTGCTCTGGGCTTCCACCTAAAGTTCCTGTCTCCATTTTTGTGTATGAGTAGGTGGTGCAGTATAAGTGGTTAGCCATGTGTGATGCTGTCCTTACTAATTATCCTTTCTGGATGTAATAACTTTACACTGGTAAATGTGGCTCTATCCCTTGTTTCAAGGGGTGAAGACATGTCCGTCTACATTTTTTTGAGTAAATTTAAACTTTACTCATGCCGCGATGCCGCTACGGAAAATCATGCGGTCCTCACTCTGGGGGCCCCCTGCGGGCCCCCAGAGTGAAGTATAGACGGGGGGTGCACACGTGGGGTACCTGTGGTAACCCCTTCATTTGCATGAACAAAGCGGCAGGCACCGCGCGGTGCCTGCCGCTTTGTTAATGCAAATGCTGAAATGCATTTTTAGCATTGTGGCGGGCGGTGCAGAGAGCACCGCCCACCACAATGCTAAAAATACAGGATGTGCCCACCACTGTGGCGGGCACATCCTAATACCCCCCACGGGACCCCCACCCTTATGGCAGGTGGTCTCGAATACCGACAGGATGGCGGGCGGACAAAGTCCGCCCGTCATCCTAATGACCCCCTAAGTGTCCAGATACCAGGACCAACTGGACCTGCACAGGACCAAAATCTGGGGTAACGGACCCCTTGCAGCAAACAGCGCCCGTGAGAGTCCAATCTGGAATCCTCCTGCACTGATACCGAGCAGCTGTCGATGCACGTCAGCACCGCTGAGACCCACTTCCTGAGTGGCCCAGTTCTCCAGATTTTGCACCCTCAACTGGTGAAGAACGACAACCGTAAGGCCCTATGACGCCCAGATCCCAGCCTACCTTTTGACTCTGCAACTGAGCGCCCCAGCCTGTGTACAGATGAACCAACTGTGCCCCCTTGTCCCCAGTACCGTTGTGACTGAAGCCCCCCACTAGAAGTTCCTGGACTTGTCTCCAAGTCTCCCTCTGCAGCCTGTTTCTAGGTGACCCCACTTCTTCCCACCGCTGTACCGCTCACAGTTACTTTGGACCTTGACCCGCTACGACCCTAAGTCCTGAAGGAGATCCCCAAAAACCAATCATAAATAACTGTATGCAACATATGCCTTTTCTCTTTTACTTACCTGTAAAAATTCATAACTTCAAAAGTACTTACTTGATAACGAAGTTCTTGGTATCAAAATGTATATAAAAATACGAGGTATTTTTCCAAATTGGTGACTGGTTATTCTTGAGTGTGTGTCTCATTTATTGCTTCTGGGAGTACAACACATGCTTAGCACTACTCTCTGATACGCCGATCAGCTCGCCCACCCCACCACAAAAGAGAGCATTTGGGTTATCATTTGTGCCTCTGTAAACCAATAGGGGTTTGCCTCGACTCTTTACACAGTGTACCTCGTTTTGGTCCACTATATAAAAAGTCAGCTTTCTACAATATGATAAACAGAATGTTTGTTTCTCGGGACAGAATACTTTTTTGTGTTGTATCCGATTGTGTTATAACTGATATCTAGCTGTGGGTGTTGCCAGGGTTTTATAAAAATGCTGACATTATTTTCTGACAAGAGGGTAAGATAAAATGCTCTACTTTATTCTTACCGGAATGAAAATATCTTGATGTTTTGTAACATTGTGTGCAGAGAAAGGCCTGTATTTGTGTGCCAGATTCCTCGTCTTCTGATGCTCTCATTAGAGTACAGGATCGGTACATTGGACATATCCTTGGGCTACACCAAGAAGACAACTGATACATTGGGCTAGTTACCCATAAAGTATTTCTGACAAATGAATATTTTTTGCCCACAGGAGGGCGTACGCTGCAGATCCTGAATGCCCAGGAAAAAAATGCCGGCAGGTACACCTGCATTGCCACAAATGAAGCCGGAGAAACACTGAAGCATTATGAAGTCAAAGTGTACAGTAAGTTATCTGGCTTTTATAACAGTTTTCGTAATTTAAAATTAATAGAAAGATGAAGCCACCACAAGTATCACATTTATTCTAGAAGTAGTGATCCATATCGCACATTAAATGTCATGTTCTGTACAAATGTTTCCCATTTACAAAGGTATATTTCTTTTTAGACAAGAGACAAGGCTGTCTAAGGCGACATTGGGTGCACAGATAGAAAAAGTGCCACAGTGAAGCGAGTATTCAGAAGTTCAAATCCCAATTTAGGTGCAGGAATCTATATTTGTGTTGTGCTCCCTTACCCTTCGAAATTAATGATTTTATTTTGTGTGCTTTTTTCCCATCTTTTTCCCATCTTTTCAAAATATGTACAATTGTATCGGCCAAATTCACATAGATTTTGTCGTGACTAATTCTTGCAGTACTCCTAAATTACTTCTGAATTTCAGTAGTACGCCAGGATTAATTCAGGAGCACAGAAGTATATCACAATCACACATAGCAAGATCTTTTTGAATAGACTTTGGGTCCGATTCACAAAGATTTTGTTATGAGTAGATGTGACTTATTCTTGCAGTACTCTGCCTTACTTCTGAATTCCAAGAGGAAGCCAGAGTACAATAGAAGTACTAGAAGAGTATGTCACATTTAAATCTTTGTAAATCGGACCCCCAGTGTTATATTCCACTCATTATCTAGCCCATTCATGCCATTCTGGACTTTCACCAACCCATTCATGTGCATCGAGATTGGTTTGTATGCAGTTCTGTGATGTAAGGTGAAGAAATGCAAAAACAATAGTTGATGGACAGAATGCAGAACAATGTCATACATTCACCCCAGTACAGAGATCTGGGCATAAATCCATCGTTTTTTTGCTCACCACCCCTTTGGTATCGTTTTGTTCGCCCTAAGTTGGCAGGGTATGCCCAGACGTGGGTCCCTTGCTCACTTTGCCACTGGATTCAAGATAGCCTGTCTGATGAGGGTTATGAACCCGAAACCGGTCCCAGGATGCTTGTTTCCGGTCCAGGGAAGACATGGCTTGGCAGTTCGGGCTGGACTGTTCCCATGAGGCACAGGGTCAGACTGATTTGCATATGGCCATGTCTGAACTGGGGTGGTGGAGTGAGCTAAAGAATGATGACGGATTAAACCCAGATCAGTTGACTACGGGTGAGTGTTTGATTTGCTCAAACGCTCCGTCCATCATCCCCTTTGATATCGCTTTGTAAGGTAAAGAAAGGCAGGTGGGGTGGTAGTTGGTTAAGGTATCTGCCCCTAGTTGTTGGTATTCGATTACAGAGATTTTCATTTCCAGTGTCACATTGTCCTTGTTCATCATGTGTTCTTTGACTCATTCAGTTTGATATCATCCTACGTACAACCATTTAACTTAAAACATATGGCCCAATTTAGAGTGTAAATGTGACAGAAAACCATGTCTGCCCAGCCTCATTCTGCCAACCTCATTTAGATAAGGCTAGTCGTTAAGTATTCTGTCGACAGAGCCTCCATTGACTCAGTTGACAGAAAACATACTCTAATGGCACATTGTAGTAGGGGGTGTTGGAGAAGGACACTACATCACACGTCTTATTTAGGGTGGAAATTGTAAAATATATGTATTCAGTCTATCACAGGAGAACTGGGTGTTGAGGTACAGGAAAAAAATTATGAGAAACTCCACCCACCCTGGGAAAAAACTCCCAAGGTGTGAGTGTCATCAGTTTTTTGTTTTTCAGAAACAAACTCTGCTTTGGAAATTGGTTTCTGAAAAAAACAAAAAAAAAATTAAAAACTGTGCTGAACAACCATCACTACTGAAGCCAGCCTTCTACCAAACGTTTTGCATATTGAAAGTAGCCATTGGCCCATTGGTCATTTGTTAATCTGGCAGACGGTAGCCCATCAGCATGACAGCGGTAATGTCCTTCGTCATCCTGACAGACGGAGCCGTAAAATTCTGAATCAGCCCTACAAAATTTTAATATTTGTTAAATTTATGGAACCTATATTAAGTTGGTTGGTTAAAATTTAACCTCAAGCATAAGTTATACATTATTTGTAATGCAAGTAATTCATTGTGGAGTGCACCGAGCAGATCAAGACTCATTGCTGTAGCTTAAGGCTTCTGACAATTGTACTACGCTATCTGAAACATTAACTTGAACTAAATCAAATGTTGATTTTTCATATTTGCAGTCCCTCCCACCATTAACAAAGGGGATCATGCAGCCATTGGCCTCTTCCCCAGAGAGGTGAAGATTAAAGTGAACAATACTCTTATCCTGGAATGTGAAGCACAGGCAATCCCTATGGCCACTATCAGCTGGTACAAAGATGGGCAGGTGAGTTATGTACCTATAGCTTGTTGTGGTGGGCTAAACAGTTGAGACTACATTCCAAAAGCTATACGTGAGTGGGAAATGTCACCGCTTTGTACTCCAAAGCCAGATAAGTAAGCTAGACAGGAACATTGTTGAAGTTGAAATGAATTGCAGGTGAGGATTTTTGTTAGATTGATTGTGATATTTTAATTTTATATTAAATTGGCAGCCTCTCCAGCCAGATGGACACGTGACAATAGCAGTTAGTGGGCGAACGCTACTGATCAAAGAAGCCCAAGTGTCGGACACCGGCCGATACACATGCGTGGCATCAAACATTGCAGGAGAAGATGAACTAGATTTTGATGTTAATATTCAAGGTAAGAAATGATATGGGGCTCCCTTTCATTACATCATTATGGTAGAGATGTCTGTATATGATATGTGCCTTGAATGGAGGGTAAGAAAAACACTGGATAAATTATTTATCAATATCAGCAGGAAAGAAGCTTGCAAGATAAAAAAGAATGGGTAGAAAATGAAAATAGAGGCAGGGCAAGATACATGTGAAAATCAGCACACTGTTAATTTGGGAAAAACATGATCTATAAGGCATCAATTGAATATGGTGACAACTTAACCTTCTTAGGAGGTCTAAACAGCATTAGACAGGACTATGGTTATTACATGTATTTGAGAGATAAGTCTCATTGGCTGACAATGTCAAAGTGACCCTGTTTTCTGACCAAAACTTAAGTTTAATTTAATTTTGTTTACAATTGATTAATTAAAATCATTGCATGCACTTGTTACACTACATACTTTTTTTGCAATGTGAAATAAGGACATAATCATAAAAACAAAGACATGCATTTCATTAAATTATGTCCACCAGTTGGCAGAAGGTGGAATATGCCTTTAAAATCAGAAATTTCACAAGCCAAGTGTTAAAAATAGGGTCTGTACTGTCAAGTTAGGCCATGATCAATTGCCTACATGACCGGATGATTGAAAGGTTGCCGGAGTAATTGTCTCCTTTTCTGCAGGAGAACTGGACAGATACATACCAAATTAATCATGTCCTCTTTTACCCTGCCACATAATCTGCAGTTTCTAATCTCACAGTTCTTTGCCCCCACTGGGATATAATTAGTGATGTCAAACAGCCAAATCTATATAGAATACATTTTTGCTTAAAAAAAAACTTTAGTTCCCAGTTCCTAGATACAGTTGACTTCGTAAGACGGTGTAATTATTTAGAAAGGTCAAAGCATAGAAGCTTTTAGCTAGAGTTGCTTTTTCATTAAGTCAAGACAGTTTCTTATTAATAGCATTCATAGTTTTTTTTAAAGGGATTGAAAGTAACTGGTGCATTGCAGAGAACGTTTAATTGGGGATTGTTCAGAGAATTTTCAAGATAAACTCTTGCAGGGGAAATCTCAGTGGCATTGTTTATTTCTGCCCATAGCAGTAGGTTCAAAGATTCCTCTGTTTGGCTCTAAGCTTGTGACAGCATTTTAGGAAGGCCCTGGTCTTGCTAAGGTCTGCTTTGTAATTCCAAATTCCAGTCAGTCTTAAATGGGTAAAGCCTGTTTCAGCAAGCCAATCAGCTGTTTTTTATGTTTTAGAAATCATATTATCCAGCATGATAGAGTCCATGTCATGCAAAGCCTCATCACTGCAAGTAAGTGTCCATAATAGCTTGGCTGCAGTGATTTTCAATATGCACAGGCTTTGAGAAGTAGTTTATGTGGAAGGAAGCTTCCTCTGAAGTCGAATGTCACCCCCCAAGTATTTATGCTCCTGGCTCTCCTGATTTGTTAGCCATATAGGTGCCACGTTTACTCTTTCCTAATTATTTTGTCTATCACCATAACTTTTGTTGTTCAAAGTAATTTCAAGGTTGATAATATTCCTCTAAGCTGTTCAGTAATCTCTGCAGGCCCAATTTGGTCTTGCTTCCAAGAACCACATCATCCTCATATAGCAGGTTTGATATTAAACATGCGCCTAACTTTGGGGAATGTGGGGATCCGCTGGTACGTTTGCTAAATAGAGGTTGAACAGTTGAAGCGCTGAAATGCAAACTTGCTTGGGACTCAAGGAGGTGTGGATTTTCCAGGAGACACTGGAACCTTCTCTAATCTTCACTCCTATCTAAGTATTGGTTGATAGCCCTGACCAGTGGTACTGGAACTCCCCAGTGCGCCAACTTTTCCCACATTTTGTTCCTGGGAACATGATTAAACACAGATTTGAAGTCCAGAAAGCAAATATGTAACGATGAATGGGACTCCAGTGTCTTGTTGAGGATTAATGATAGGAACTAAAGGTTGGCTGATGGTACAGTTACTCGACAAAATACGGTTTGGTGAATAGGGATAATTAAATTTGTCTTTCCCTTCGCACAGTTAGCTAGATCTTGCAGAAGAAGCGCGCTAAAATATTTTGCTTAATTGTTGAGGAGTACTATTAGGCGATAGTTTTCAGGTAGAGATTTGTCACTGCCCTTATAAATGAGATGAATGATTGATCCTCCCCAGTTGTCTGGTATCGCCTCACTGTGGAGAATATGATCGAATAGCAAGGTCAGTTTGTTTGTCCAGGACTCACGATTAAGCTCAAATAGAGCTTGAGGGTTGCTGATAGAGCCAGATGCACCTGCAGAACGCTCTTTAAGGATTAGTTAATTAACTTGATCTGAGATGTTTTTTATTGCTTCTTCAAGGCTGTTCAAATGTATCGCTTTTGTTGGACTGTCTGAAGGATGAAACCGTGAGTTAACATCCATTTTGTATTGTGGAACTTTGCCATTTTCTGTCAATTTTGAAATTTCATCCTCCTTCCCAGTGGCTAACTCATTATGTAAACATCTTTCCCATGTTATTTCAGCGATGTTCAAGTGAGTTGCTGTGTGATGACCTCTCTCAATTCCATAACAAATTCTCCAGAATGCTTTGGAATTTCTGTCTTTATTTGCATGAAAAATGTTTGTTCAAATGTGTTCTTCCTGATCCTTTTTCTCTTTCCAGAACACTTTTTTGTATGTAGCTCTGCAATCCTTAGGTTATTAATTTATTTGGTATTTATAAGTATGGATTGTTTTCAGCTTCCTTACTTCCTGGTTATTCTTAGCCATTCTGAGTGTCTTTGATAGTCTTTTCCGAGAATGTTTCTGTTGGCACATTCTTTGAGTTCTCTTTAAGTTGGAATTAGGATAATTTGCCAACAGATTTATGGTAAATTGCTACCAGGCTAGAGAAGGATTGTGCTGGATATTTTGCTAGGATTCTGTGGGGCAGATTTACAAGAAAGTGATGCATTTGTAGAGATGCGTCACTTTCCCTGCGCTACCATGCAAAATCCTTGCGTCACCATGGATGAGCCGTATTTATAATACGGCGCACCATGGGGCAAGGATTGACAGATGCATCAAAAATTCTGACGCATCTGTTGATGGAAAAGTCATGCACTGCTTGAGTCGTGTTGCAAGCATGACACAACTCCAGCAATGCATGGTGCGGCCTATTACCAATGCACTGCGTCACTCCTCACGCCTGCTTCAAGTAGGCGTAAGGTTTTGATGCAGTGGCGTCCTAAAAGTCACGCAGTGAAATCTTGTAGATTTCACTGCATCACTTTTACGAAGCTTTCCTGCGTGGGAACGCCTACCCAGATAAGCAATCTCTGTAATAAAGCATTCACTTGCGTTAGCTTGAAGCTTTTATAGAAAAGGGTCATGGGGAGGAGGGATATTCCAAAGCAGATCTGGAGCTGGAAATATATCATCAATCAGTGAACTACAAAAGAAGTTAAAGCCATGTAACAGTTGACTCAGGCAATAATTGAAGCTTGGAAAAATGCTTACTAAAAAGGAAGAGATGTTCAAATGTATTTACAAACGGCATGTGCCTCCATACTGGTGTACTGTCTGGTGGGCATCGGCTGAATAATGTGAAGTATGTACAATAAATGTTTTCAATTTGATTTGTCCTGCTCTGCTCTCCTCCATTGACACAATAGTCAATCCTCCAGGTTCGATATTAACGCCAAAAGAATGGTGAGTTATAGTTAGTGTTGTCTGGTTAACAAGCTGAAAAGAGTGTGTACAGAGGTGTGCAACTTCTAATAATTTGAAGGCGGTGGATACTTTGTTAATGAAAGTTATAAGTATAAATTTAGAGTGTGTGAAGTTTAAATGTGGTTAGTGTAGAGATAAAAAGTTTTCCCAACTAGAACTAAGATGTAACCTTTGTTTTTTTCTAGTTGAATTTCACAGTTTTCTTTAAATTTTTAATAGAGTGTGTTTTAAATTGTAGAGTCCAGTGTTGTTGAGTGGAGTGTCATTATGTAGAGAGTCATACAGTATAGTGGAGGAAAAAAATCTATTGTCGTAGAGTGGAGTATTGTAGAGTGGATTAAAGTGGTGTAGATTAGAATGGAGTGGCATATCGTACAGTGTAAAGTGTTAAATAGTGTAGTAGGATATAGCGGAGTCATTTATTGTAGACTGGAGCGGTAATTTGTACAATGGATTGGTGTGCCGTGTGGTAGTGTGTTTTAGAGTTGTATAGGGTGAAGTAGAGTGTCATAGAGTGGAGTATATTTTAGTGTGATAGAGCACAGTGGAGGAGAGTGTTGTGGATTGCCATGCCATATAGTGGAGTGGCATATCGTAGAGAGAAGTGAAGTGGCTTGTCATCGAGTGACATACAGTTTAGTACAGTGGCATAGAGTGTATGGGCATAGAGTAAACTAGAGTGTTATAGAGTGGCATCAAGTGTAGTACACTGTGTTGTAGACTATAGTAGTGTGTAGTGCAGTAGAGTGGAGTGGCATAGCATACAATGGCATAGAGGGGATTACATTGGAGCATTGGAGTAGAGTGGAGTAAAGTGGGGTGCATTTGCATACCAATAGTTGTGAAAAATGTTGTATAGTGGAATAGAGTATTGTAGAGCGGCATAGAGCAGAGTAGAGTGTTGTAAAGTGCCATACAGTATAGTGCAGTGGTGTACAGTGGAGTATAGTGGTAAAGACTGAAGTGTCAGCGAGTGGAGTGTTATAGAGTGGAGTTGCATAGAGTACAGTTGTGTGTCAAACATTGGAGCTGCGCAGAGGAGATTGTTGTACAGTAGATGGCGTGAAGTAAAGGCTCGAACAGTGGACTGGAGTTGAGTGGAGTGGTGTAACGTAGTGTGTAGTTAAGGGCATTTGGACAAAATATTACGTTTTAAATATTGATATTCGCAGAATCGGCCTGTTTGCAAATGCAAAAAAGGCTTTTGCCATGTATCAGACCCTATTTTGCGATTCGGTAGTCTGTTACCGAATCGCAAAATGAGTTTGCGATTTGGTATTTGGAAGGGGCGTATTTAGGATGACACTATCAAATACCGAATCGTTGCGGTTGTATGAATGTTTTGTGACCGTGAATGCGGTTGCAAAACATTTGCATTTTACCACCAACTTCGACTTGGTGGTAACCAATTTGCAAACGGGAAGAAAGGACCCCTCCCCTTTGGGAATGGTAGCGAAAACGTTTTTTAAGAGCAGGCCGTGGTCCCACTGACCACTGCCTGCTCTTAAAACATGAAAAGAAAACTTTTCATTTTTTGTCTTTTAAATGAAACCCATTTTCCTTTAAGGTAAACGGGATGCATTTAAAAAAAAATGATTGCTTTATTGAAAAACAATCATGCACATGGTGGTCTGCTGACCCTAGCAGGCCGCCATCCCCATGATTTTAGGGATTCCTACGGGGTCGCAAATTGTAACCTACCTCCTTAATATTAATGAGGTAGGTTCATTTGCAACCCCCTAGGAATCACTAAACGAAACTCTTGGAGTTTCATACATTAGGAATAGCGATTACCTAATTGCAATTTGCTGAAAATCGCTATTAGGTCATTGCTATTCCTAATGTTGATACATGTGGCCCATTTTCTTTGATTGCTAATAGTAATTTACAGTACCGTAGAAAGGTGTGCAGTTTGTAGGGAACAGGGTGGGAAGTTAATTAAGCATGCTTAATTAACAATTAATTATTCATTTAATAATTAATTACTTGAATATTAATTAAGTATATTGTGTAGTTTTTATATTTTTTGTTATATAGTAGGTGCAGGTTGATTACTAAATATGTCACTTATTTTATATTTGTTTATTTTAGTTATTTTTTAAGTGGAAGATGCTAGGTTTGTGGGAGTATAGCGTGTGAACTTAATTAAATAATAAATTAATAACATCTTTGAAATAAATATTAATTTTTTTAATAAAAATTTAAATTGTTAAAATGTTTTAAATTTTTTCGATATCATTTTCCTAATAAGAGTTTTATATTTCTGGTGAACTAATAGGGCTATTAAAATATGTTCTGTGTTTGAAGTGAAGTACTTTCCCTTTGGTTGCACAGACTAGAGTGGGAATAGTGGATTTAACCCCTCAAAGTCAAATGCTTTCCCTATGGTTGCATAGACTGGAGTAACAATAGCAAACTTAACTGTTCAAATTCTAACGCTTTCCCTACTGTTGCATGGACTGGAGTGGGAATAGTACATTTAATCCCTCCAACGTCCAAAGCTTTCCCTACTGTTGCACAGACTGGACTGGGAATAGGAAATTTTACTTCTCCAAATTCCAATGCTTTTCCTACTGTTACACAGACTGGAGTGGGAATAATAAAATGAATACCATCTTATTCTAATGCCTTCTCTACTGTGGTATAGACTGAAGTGGAAACAGTAAATGTAATCCCTCCAAAGTCCAACACTTTCTCTACCGTTGGCAGAGTGGAGTGGAAATAGTAAATATTATCCCTCTGGAGTCCAACAATTTCTGTACAGTTGTACAGGCTGGAGTGGGCATAGTAAATGCAACCCCTCCGAATTACAAATCTTTCCCTACTGTTGCATGGACTGAAGTGGGAATGGGAAACGTAACCCATCTGAAGTCCAATGCTTTCTTACTGTAGAGCAGACTGGAGTTTAAATAGTAACTTGAACTCCTCCTAAGTCCAATGTGTTTAATACTGTTGCTCAGACTGAAGTGGGAATAGTGATTTAAAAAAAAATTAAATACTTAGTTTTAATTTTGTTTGAATAAATACATATATATTTATATATACAGGGCCCGATTCACAGAACTAACTTAAGACAAAATCCTAAACTTACTACCATTTTGGTATTCACAGATGGCACTTACTCATTTTGGTATTCACAGAAGGCACTTACTCATTTCGGTATTGACAGAAGTTAGGAGTCAGTACCCGTGTATTCATGGAGTGACCCAGACACTAACACATGCACTGCTACAATCCCCTGTGCACTACCCATGCAGACTTCTAACCACCTACATGGTACTGATTCACTCCTCCAATTACCCAGGTTGTACCTATGCACTCCAGAAATCCCTCTGTCATTACCCATGAACTCCTGCAATCACCCATCCAGCATCATGTACTTATCCAATCACTCCGCCAAAACCCAAGCAGTTATAAAATCACCATACACTGTCCTTGCAGCACTCTAATCATCCAGTCACTACCCATGCACTCATGCAATGTCCCAGGCCCTAACTCATGGCGAATACAGAGGAGGTCATGCTCATTACAGGGGTACCCCAACGCATAGTGTTCCCTAGTGTATGTAGATGTTTTCACTGTATTCTAAGTGTCTTTTAGCATAGCACTTGCTCTGGTCCTGGTTAGTCAGAGTCAGTTACCACCAGTACCTGTTGCTAAAAGGTTGGGGGCACAGGAGAACTTTCTGCTCCTCTGTTGGTTCTTTCTGCACATCTCTTGCTTTATCCTGCACTTTCCTTCATCTTTCTGGACTTCTGTTGCCTCTTTCTGCATTTGTCTTGCTTCTTCCTGCACTTGTCTTCCTCTTTCTTCACATGTCCTAACTTTGTAGGCATAGTTAGAAATTAGCATTTAAACAAAAGATTGAAATTCACTAAAAAAAAGCACAGGTTTCAGGCAGGTTATAGTTAGAAATTAGCATTAAAAAACCCATTGAAATTCCCCGAAAAAACCCATAGGTTTCAGGGACGTTATAGTTAGTTGGACATTTCACTTGTACAAAACCATATAAATTCCCCCGTTATAGTTAGTTCAGCTAAGACTAGGTGTATGAATTTAAGAGTGCATGTGGAATCAGTTGTTTGGGTGAGTGAGTGTGTTTATGGGTGTGTTGCTGAGCGAATATATGTCTCAGTGGTACATCTCCAACGAAGTACAAAAATAAAAGGCACTGTATGTGAGAGTTGGTGTATAACTATACGTAAGAGTCAGTGATTGTGAGAGTGACTGTATTGATGAGTGTATACTTGTAATAATGATTTTATAACACAGTAAGTATGAGTTACTATGTGTATGAAAAAATGAGGTGTTGTGTGTATAACTGTGTAGGTGAGTAAATGTAAGTGTGATTGATTCTTTGCATGAGTGAGTAGGATGACTGCATAACCAACTCAGATGAGTGCTGATGTGTCAATCTCTATATAGGTGTATCAGTGCATTTGATAGTGTTCTATTGATCAGTGACTGCATTTATGAGTCAATCTTTGGGTGAATGGGTAGTTGTGTGTGTAGACCTAGGAACCAGTGAGTGGGTATGTAGTAACTGTTATTTGTGTGTCCATGGTTTCAAAAATGATGTCATCAGTGATGTCATTTGAGATGTCATCAGTGATGTCACTGACCATGTCATGAATGATGTAATATGTGACATAATCAGCAGTGCATTGCGGGCGCGCAAGTTATAGTTAGCAGAACTAACTATAATGGAGGAATTTCTAACGCTTTGTACGAGTGAAATGTCCAGCTAACTATAACATCCCTAAAACCTATGTTTTTTCAGTGAATATATATATATATATATATATATATATATATAGATATATATATATATATATATATATATGTGTGTATTTTTATATGAGTATATATATATATACTTATGTATATTTAAATGTGATTTACAATTATTTAACTTACATCATACTAATGTTATATGTTAAAATATTTAGGGTGTACTATTTTATACTATATATATTTATATATATAATGAAAATCGATATTTTTGTGAAAAAAGTCTCTATATTTTATACTTACCGTTTTAAATGTAGAGAAATTATATTTTTGTAATCGATATTTTCGACACAATATTTCTGTATTACGATATTGTTGTGATCGATATTCTGTCAGTGATCCCAGCAAAGTATGATAGAGTGAAGTGGCATGTCATAGAACAGAGTGGAGTTTAGTGGCGTAACGTAGGTAGTAAAGTTTTAAATTGGAGTGGGGTCTTGTACAGTAGATTGGAGTGCTGTGTCATATACTGGAGAAATGTATCATATATAAAGTGTTGCACAATTGAGTGTACGGGAATAGAGTGAACTATAGACTTGGACAGAGGATTGTACAGGGGTAGAGTGGCATAGAGTGCTGTAGGGTGCCATAAAGTGTAATAGACTTTTATAGAATGGAGTCATATAGAGTGGAGGAGAGTGTCATCCAGTGGAGCAGCGTAGAGTGGAGTGTCATTCACTAAAGAGAGGTAGGGTGGATTGCCATGCAGTGGAGTAGCATACAGTTGAACAGCGTACAGTGGAATTCCTTACAGTAGAGTGTAGAAGAGTGGAGTGGCATAGTGCAGAATAGCAGAGCGTGGAGTGATGAACACTGGTGTGGCGCATGTATTGGAGAAGGGTATACTGGATGAGCGTAGAATAGAGTGGTGTATATTGAAGTGGCATAATGTAGAATTGAGGAAACTGTTATAACAAACATTTGCAATGCAATCTGTCTCGCCTTTGGGACCTTATATGTACTTAGCTATGCAGCGCATTAGCCTGGGTGCTGAAACATCTTCTGTTCTTTAACATCGAGGGAAACTAAGTACTAAACTGTGTGACATGCCAGGTATGGGAACACTTGGAGAGAAATATTGCATTCCAGCGGGAAATGGTATAGTCCAAAGCTCTGTTTTTAATATAAAATTAGGGCCTTTGGTGTCCATATCACTGAAAATACAAAATTTGAAAAAAATATTATTGTCTACGGGTTCTCATGGAAAACAATTTCTATGGACTGGAATCTAAAGAATGCTAAAGTCATGCTGTTATTTTACTGACCTCTGCTGGTCGTTTTCTATTAAGAAAGTTAAATAGAGGTAGTTTCCAGAAAAATAAAAAAATAAAGTCCCTCAGCAGAAAGCAATTCTGGTATTTTACTGACCTCTACTGGTCGTTTTCTATCAAGACAGTTAAATAGAGGCAGTTGAACAGAAAAAGTCCCTAAGCAGAAGCAAACAAGTCTTAGAGCTGATCTCCAGAGCCCACAGAGTACATACACATATAAGTATATACTAACGTACATAGAGGAGGTCTTGAATGCTCGACCGAAAAAGGAGTGGTATTTCATACAGTAGGGCGGAGTTCTGTGTCATATAGTTTTGGAAACTGTTGTAGAGTGGAACAGAGTGTTGTACAATAGAGTGTTCGTGCATTGAGATGAGTACAAACTTGGACAGTGGAGTGTGCAGGGAAGGAGTGGAATAGAGTCTAGTAGAGTGGCATAGAGTGAAGTAGAGGTTTGTAGAATGGAGTTATATAGCCTGGAGAGTGGAATAGTGTACAGTGGAGTTGCATACAGTGGAATAGCGTAAACTGGAGTGTCGTGGAGCGGCATTCAGGGGAATAGTGTAGAGTGGAGTGCCTCTAGAATGGAATAATGCGGGGGGAGTAGTGTGCAATGGAATGGAGTACAATACAGTAGCATAGATTGTTGTGGTGTGCAGTGGAGTAGCATAGAGTGGAGTGGTGTAAAGTGGAGTGGCTTAGAGTGTGATAGAGTATAGTGTAGTACCGAACAGTGAAGTGGCGTCCAGTGAAGTGGTGTAGACTGGAATGGCGCATGTGGGGTTGATTGTAACATCATAGTGGAATGGTGAACGGTGGAGTGATGTCCAATGGAATTGCGTAGAATGGAGTGGCATACACTGGAGTGAGGTAGAGTGGAGTACCATAAGCAGTATAGAGTGTAGTAGTGTACAGTGGAGTGGCATATTCTAGAGTGGTGAACAGTGGAGTGGAGTAGAGTGGAATATCATACAGTGAAGTGGCATGGAGTGGAATGGTGTAAGGTGGAATTGCATATAGTGGTGTGGTATACAGTGGAGTGGCATACAATGGAGTGGCAAACACTGAAGTGGCACAGAGTGGAGTTTTGTACAGTGTAATAACATAGAGTGGACTGGAATAGAGTGGAGTTGTATAATAGCATAGAGTTAAGAAGCATAGGTTGGAGTGTTGTACAGGCGAGTGGCGTAGAGTGTAATAGCCATATAGCAGAGTGGCGTACAGTGGAGTGGTGTGGACTGGAGTGGCATACAGCGGAGTAGGTGTAGAGTGCAATAGCATACAGTGGAGTGGCGTACAGTGGAGTGGTGTCCAGTGGAATAGCATAGAATGAAGTGGTGTAGAATGGAGTGCCATGCACTGGGGCACAGTTGAGTAAAGTTGGGTGCAGTGGCATACAAAGAGCTGCTAACAGTGTCATATAATGGACTAGAGCAGCATAGAGTGGAGAAGAGTGCTGTTCAGTGGCATACTGTATAGTACAGTGCTGTAAAGTGGAGTGTAGGGGTAATGATTGGAGTAATCTGTTGGAGAGTGCTGCACAGTGTAGTAGAGGGTTGTTTAGTGGAGTGGCATGGAGAATAGTAATGTGTCAAACAGTGGAGTTGCGTAGAGTGGATTGTTGTACAGTAGCGTAGAGTGAGGTAATTTCTCATACAGTGGAGTAGAGTTGAGTGGTTGGCGTAACATAGTGTGGAGTAAAGTATAATACAATGTATTGGCATCTCGTAGAGTGGCATGGAGTGGAGTGGTATAGCGCAGGTAGTAAACTGTTATAAATTGGAGTGGGGGTCTCATACAGTAGAGTTGAATGCTGTGTCCTAGAGTATAGAAAAGTGTCCTATAGTGGAATAAAGTGTTGTACAATTGAGTGTACGGGCATAGTGTGGATTATAGAGTTGGACAGTGGTTTGTACAGTGTACTGACATGTATAGAGTCGGATAGAGTGGAGTAGAGTGTTGTAGAGTGCCATAAAGTGTAGCAGACCTTTAATAGAGTGGAGTTATATGGAGTGGAGGTGAAGGTCGTGCAGTGGAGTGATGCAAAGTGGAATGGCATACACTGATGTGCTGTAGAGTGGATTACCATACAGTGGAGTAGTATACAGTGGAATAGAGTACAGTGGAATAGTGTATAGTGGAGTGTAGAAGAGTGGAGTGGCATAGAGTAGAATAGCGTAGGGTGGAGTGGTGTACACTGGAGTGGCATAGGTGTAGAGTGCATTGGGTATAGTGAATTAGTGTAGCGTGGAGTGGCGTACAGTGAAGTGGCATAGCGTATATTCGGGGAAACTGTTATAGTGGAGTAGCGTACAGTGGAGTGGCATAATTAGATAATTATGGTGTTTGTTCTTCTCTGGTTGCCTGTGTGAAACCTTATGATCAATACAACAGGGTGCCTTGATTATGGTGGCAAGCCAATAACCAAGACTATAAACTAGACATGTTTGTTATGAAGATTTGTGATAAATTTGGTGGAAATGACTTTGTTTTTGTTGTGTAATTTGTTATTGACATACAAGAATGCAATTGTTTGACATTCATCATACCTCATAATGATACATATTATACAACCAGAACATCCTTGCCGCTCTACTGCAACACTTTTAGTGGCATGTTATCAACCTTCAAATACTCTTTTCAACTTGACCAGGAAGCATATTTACATAGGGCTAACAATACTTCAGACTCTACAGGACCTACTGTTTTTGCGCCCACCTCCCGTATCTCATAGGTTTGGTTCTGTTAAGAGTCCGCCCCCCCTCTAATCCTCCCATCTTCAGGGGGGGTCTTGCGTCTTGCAGCTCCAACAGCTCAATAAGCATTGCCACCCAAGCCTACATATCATCAGCCAGTTATTATCCCTTTGTGTCTTGCGCATGTGCCTTACTAACGCACCAGACCAATCAGACACATCCAGTTCACTAACTGCGGTGGATTTGGGGAGACCCATCTAATTGCGATCCTGCATTTCTTGGTGGAACTGACTTATTTATTATGAGAAAGATATGTTGAAAGCAAAAGTATTTAAGGATGGATTATTATTACTCTATTACGATCTGCAGAGAGGTATTTTGTTACAAGGCTTCTCATAGTTAACGGTAGCATGGGTGGGCTTTAGTGTTTGTTATCCCCGCTAACAAACTATGGGGACAGAAGACTGTGATACTTCTTGTTAGGCCCTCTTAGGAGATTTAGGGCCTGATTTAGATCTTGGACGATGGGATACCCTATAGGATATAACAGGATTTATATATACGTCACCATTTTAAACAGTAACCTGTCCGCCAAGATCAAAATAAGGCCCTTAGTATTTTACTTAGCCAACTATAATGTTGTTTACATTTCTAATTGTATGACTATATGCATAATGGTTGACTTGTTGGAAAGCTTACACTTGATATAGCCGGCCTGACTTGGTTGTGGTGACAAGCCATTGATGAAGGGTAAGGCCCTTCGTCAAGTTATATCTAAAGCCATAGATCTGATCTTTTTGTTTTTTTGTTTTAAAAAGTTATGAAAAAGAATTCAGGCTTGGCTTGTTTACCTTGAAAAACATTTGCTTATGCCAATATGCATTTAACAGTGGATCATTTTCACATTGTCATAAGGCCATAGACAGGTATTTTGTATCATGAAATCTCACAGATTACCATAGTAGGCAAGGGCTTTGGTGTTCATCATTCCCTTTGATAAAACCTGGGGGTGGAAGATTTTTATCGTGATAATCCTTGTTAGGCCCTTTGGTGATGGGTGTATATTGTTTTTGACAATTATAATTATGTACACACCTGTAATTTTATGACTGTATGCATGATGGTTGCTAGCATATGTACACTTCAGTAGGCCTCTGTTGGTTATGGTGTCAAGCCTATGATGAACACAATGGCCCCTATTGGTTCATTAGGAAAAGTTATTTCAGATTTCATAGGTCTGATTTGTTTATTATGAAACGTTATGTAAAGCTTACTCATTGTAGAAAGCAATTATTAAAGGAAATTGCTTTTAATTGTGGATTCCTATTACACCATGGTCAAAGCTTATTTTCAGATATTGTGTGAAAAGGAATCTCATAGATTACCATTGTAGGCAAGGGTTTTTGTGGTGGTGACATGCTCGAACAAACCACTGGAATAGATTTGCAATGTGATAATCCTTATTGGGCCCTTTAAAATGCTTTTGATAGGGTTGTAACAACAGTAAGGGTGTACATATTTGGAACAGTATTGCTGTGTACTTAATTGTTCTCTTGTGGGAAGGCTTATGCTCAGTACAATAGGTCGAAGTTGTTTATGATGACGTGCCTTTGATAAAGCATATAGGACTGAGTGGTTCATTGGGAAAACTTATGCTAGATGCCATAGTTCTTATCTGCTGTTGTAAAAATTACAGCAAAGGCAATAGGCCCCTTTTATTTATTATAAAGTACATATGTTAAAGCCAATAAGCGGTTAAAGGTATATTGGTCTCATACTGTGTAACAGACATATATTTTGTTACATTTGCACTGTAATAAATCTTGCTAGAATCTCTTCAGAATATCTGACAGGCTTTCTTGTCTGCCAGGATCATGTAATTAAAAATATTTAACATAAATAACAACTACAGTGTATGTATACAAATGCATAGTATGTAAAATATGTATAGTATATGGTCACATCGTATAGCAGGTAGATATAGTAATGAAGTATAGAAATAAAACGAGGAGAAGAAAAGACATCATATAAGAAAATGCTGTCACTCACAGGACAATAGAGCCAATGCTGTAGAGCCAATGGCTAAATCACTCTGCTTGCATACATAAGAAAATTCAGCATGGGGCAATGAGTGAACTACTTCAGACATTTGCTCTATCGCCCCATTAGTGACAGCATTTTTCTGATCACATGCACATCCGCCTAAAAATTAGTACACTTCATTGCCAGGACTGACAGGCCAGTTCAGTTTTCCATTTTTCTTCCCACTTTTGTACTTGTCACCTTTTTATTTTCATTAATTTTAGAGCATATTGCAGACCCTAAGAGTGTGCTAACAGGTGGTTTGCTTGCCATTCATTTCATCTGCAGTGCTCTACATCTATCGAAGGCTAAAGCCTGTAGGCCAGGCCCCCTTTATGGAATAGTATTTTCCATAGTTTCACTGTTTTAACGTTCTAAGATGGCCAACACATTAGTTCTAAACATGGCAGACATTTTGGAACATCAAAATAACAAAACACCATATGCAAGACCATTGCATGATGGCCACTTCCTACTATGTTTAAATGTATTTGTCATTTCATGTATACACTTGCCATGCTTTTTAATTTATATTGTGTATATTGGTGGGATTGTGTGTGAGTTTATTATGGCTACGTGACTGGTTGAATGCAAGAATGAGTCAGTGGGTTGATGAATGGAATCATGAATGCTAAGATGAGGGACAGAGTGCATATATGATGATTTACTGAATACCTAAACTCGCCATTGACAGTGCCTGGCTGTTTCTTGCATGGTGCTTGTTTCATGGATTGCATTTCTATACATTGTTATATGTATATTGTTCGCTGTTTCTTTATGCATATTCCCAAGGTAGCAAACAAAATATTAAGCAAAAGACAAAAATACCAAGAAACTGAGAAGATAAACGTATGTTGGTTACAATTTCTACAGCAGAATACCTTGTGAGAAATGAGGATTTGGCTGATGGAGGGTGACTCTAGAAGGGTAGTTGCGTTAAATATCCATTCAATCCCTTAGCCTTTGTGCCCAGATTCCCTATTGCATGGCCTACTGTTGAGATAGTAGTTTCTTGTTACACAATAATGATTATTAGTAAATTCTGTATTTAGGTCTGAAACATGCTGCATATAGTACAGTAGTTTATCTCAATAGTTTAGTAACTCTAGAGGTTTCAAATTAAGAATTGTGTATGCTTAAACAGCATTAAACTCAAGAACCTTGAATTGATGTTTCAAATGTTCTGTGTATTCAGTATTCTCAAGATCACAACATGCAGTTGTGAGTTGTGACAGACCGCACCCCCCATATTTTGTAAAGTCTTGCAGCCCACATCATTTACAAACTATTTCCAACGCTGTTCCCTCTGCCTTTCTTGAAAATGCATACCAGATCCACCTCTCTTCCTAGGACATGATTTATTAATCCCAGCCTCCTGTCTCTTCTCCTCCAAGACTGACATACATAATTCTCAGATGGACGCATGATGGATGGATAGGTGAATTAACACATGCATGAATGTGAGATGTGTGGCTGGTTAAAGTGACATCAGTCACATTGTACAACTTAATATTGGCCCTGCTGGTCATGTCCAATGCCTCATGCTATTATGTAGCCCTATGTAATTAAATAATTTCCATTTCTTTGTGCGCCTCATCTGTAAAAATTTAAATAATGAATGTCACATATTTATGCTTTATCCTGTTTGCCACTACACATAGTTCCTCCAAGTTTCCAGAAAGCGTCTGGCCTCTGGGACACTGGGGACTTTCCGGACGATGGTAAAGGTGGGAGCAGCAGAGACATCATCATCAATAACCCTCTCTCGTTGTTTTGTGAGTCCAATGCGGTGCCCCCTCCTACGCTGACCTGGTACAAGGATAACTATCCTCTCACCTCCAGTGACAAGGTGCTCATACTACCCGGTGAGTGGATCAAGACAGAAGTCACTTTTTCTGTTTAGAACATGTATTTCATTACCCACTATTTCCCTGAGTTTTTTCAAGATGTTAATGTTTCTTCTGAACATAAACATATTGTGTCTGACAAAACTGTATTTAGAATTAGCATCTGTCATGTACATAGTAATGCGCATACACATTTTATTGCTTATTTCAGTATTTTCCATCCCTGCTGCCTTTATGCGTACATTTTACTCATATAACCGTTACACATAAGCTTGTTTGGTATATGAGTTTCTTCATATGACTACCTCTTGTTTGGCTCAATTTCATATTATCAGTAAGTCAGCTCGTGTCAATGTTCTCATTCCAGGCACACATGATCCATGTTGAAAAAAAGGGCTTAAAATGGGGCTTGTCTAGGAGGTGGAATTGAGGACTACAATGTGGTGATGTTCTGGTGTGGTGGGAAGACACATGAGGTATCAGTAGTTCTTGTTTGTCATTTAGTAGGTGGAGATGAGAGGTACTGAGTGGAGATTTGGTTTATCAGGAGCAATTATGGTTGATTGAAGTTGAAAGAGTGATCTTGTAGGAGCTGTGGTCTAAGAATATTTTGTCATGTGACACGGGTATGGTAGAGAGCAGCAGGTGTGGTCTAGCAGAAGTATGGTTAAATGGGAGAATACTACTGTAACAGTGTGATGACTGATAGAATTCTTGAATTAATCTGATCCACTGGCAATCACTCAGGCAGCATTCCAGTTTCTAATTTTGTACTCACCATTTTACTCTGGACTAAATTCCACCTTACAAAAATCAGTATAGAACATGCTCCTCATGGGTAAAGTCTGTCCCGAACTGCCAAGCGAGGCGCCCTCCAGAAGGGAGTACAAAAAAGCCTAGACCGGTTCAATCTACTTAGGTTTCATCAGTGATTTATAGTTTGAGTTCAATGGTACAGTGAGACCGGGACCCACCTCTTGACATATCCATCACACCAAGGGTGCAAACTGCAACAATAACAAGGTGATGAATAGAATGCTTACATTTATCACTACCAATTGCTTGGGTCACAATGTAGTCCATTGACGTTTGCATTTCTCTCATACCCTTTTGTGTTTGATGTAATGTCATGCCCTGACGTGTGTCCCTTGCTCACAGTGCCACTGGAACCAAGCTGCCCCCAACTTAAGAGACCAAATGAGGCCAGTACCAGTCTTGGGTTGCTTGTGTTATGGTTTGGCAGTTTTGCAGTTTTGTGTGGGATGGACTGTTCAAGCAAAAGAATAAGAGTTTAGAATATTACCCGAGTAATTGGCAGCATTTAGACCAATTGCAAGCATTTTCCCCTTCCTCTATTGTGTGTTTGGTTATATGGGAGAAGGCATTTCTAGATGGGTGAAGCTGAGTCCTGTGTTAGGGGGTGCATATAATGGGAGAGCATGTTCACCATGAAGAGGAAGCATGATCTTGTAGAAGTAGAACTGATATAGGATGAGGATGAGAAGATACAGTATAGATGGGATGTAACCTAGCAAGGCCGGACTGACTGGACTAGGCATCAGGCATTTGCCCAGGCAGCTGGAAAGGTGGCGGGGGCGCTTGTTTAGCATGGCAGCAGACTTAAAAGCACTGCAGAGTTCCTTGTACATCCAACAGTTTACAGGCACCAATAAAAGTGACAAGATAACTATGGTGAATATTGTACCTGCTGAAGTGAGATCAGAGTTTTGTCTAGTAGCAGTTTTGACTCATCTAAGGTAACGCAGAAGGTTAATATGTGTGTTGCAAAGAGCATGTACTCTTCAGATCACAGAACAGTATTTATGTGAAGATCTCAGTGGGTTACTGGTTTTGTCAAAGAGATCCTTTTGTCACTCTGCAGTTTGTAAGTTACAATCGCAATCTAGTTTAGAAAGGTATATTTGTTCTCTGTCTCATTATCCACATTTTTGTAAAAAGGGTTTGTTTGAGTAGAAATACATTAGTAAAGTTAACTCTAACCATTGTGTTAAGTTCTGAATACACAGTTTGTGCCTCCCCATCCCAAGTACTCTGAAAAATTGCCTACTAGTATAGATGACATGTGAATCCTACACCTTGTTGTCCCTTTTGTCTTATTTAACATTTTACATACTCTAATTTATACACATTCTAGTCATTGTCTCTATATGTGTGTCTGACATAAAATGCTCAGACACCCTACACTGTTATGAGATGAGATATAAAACAAATCAAATACATGTGAGAGAGGGGCTATGAGAGGTGAGAGGCACTGTTTAAGGGTGTAAGGGCCAGATGTATCAAAGGGTTTTGCCCATTATTTGCCTATGGGGAAATATGTTGATACATATGGCCCATAGTGAGAGAATCATTGATGAGCCGCAAAAAAGATTACTGTTGCACTGTAAGGTCATCATTTACTATGCTTTAAAAATGAATACTATTGAATAAATAATAAAAAATGTGTTGTAGAATGCACCATTTTTTCCCAAGGTTTTCTGTGGAGGAGAACCCCTTCCCAAATCCCCTCCTAGTGGTCCTGGCTCGCTCACTCGCTATGCATAGTATGGGGGCTGGTCTGACAAAATTTACCAGGGCTGCTTTTGGTTCCTAGTACGGATGTGAGAGTTTGGAGAGTGTGTGATCCAAAATGGTCAGAAAGGTCTAGTGAGAGGTAATGTTGTTGGGTTGAAGGATGCATGCATGAAATATCTTACCTAATATGATACGGTTCAAACTTTTTGATGGAGGCTGAATCCATCATCATTCTTTAGCTCACTTCGCCAACTCAGTTCAGACCCAGCTATATGCAAATCAGTCTTGATCCAGTGCCTCATGAGAACAGTCCAGCCTGAACTGCCAAGCCAGGTCTTCCCTGAACCAGAAACAAGCATCCTGGGACCAGTTTCTGGGTAACACCCTTCATCAGCCAGGTTGGCTTGAATCCAGTGGCAAAGTGAGTGAGGGGCCCTCTTTTGGGCATACCCTGCCAACTTAGGGCGAACAAAGCAAACACAAGAAGTTGATGGACGAAGCACTGAAACTTTTCAGACACTCACCCCCAGTCATAGATCTGGGTTGAATCCATCATCTTTCTTTAGCTCACTTTGCCACCTCAGTTCAGACCCAGCTATGTGCAAATCAGTCTTGACCCTGTGCCTCATAGGAACAGTCCAGCTCGAACTACCAAGCCAGGTCTTCCCTGAACCCGAAACGAGCATCCTGGGACCGGTTTCTGGGTAACACCCTTCATCAGCCAGGCTAGCTTGAATCCAGTGGCAAGGTGAGTGAGGGACCCACGTCTGGGCATACCCTGCCAACTTAGGGCGTACAAAGCAAACACAAAGAGATGATAGACGGAGCACTGAAACTTTTCAGACACTCACCCCTAGTCATAGATCTGGGTTGAATCCATCATCATTCTTTAGTTCACTTCGCCACCTCAGTTCAGACCCAGCTATATGCAAATCAGTCTAGATCCAGTGCATCATGGTAACAATCCAGCCTGAACTGCTAAGTGCTAGGGACTGGCCAGAACAGAATAACAAGGAGCATGTTTATCGACCTTGCACATCATGTTCAGGCTAAACTCCAGGAACAGCAGAGAACACAGAAAGCAGACAGTTCTCTTGTGAAAGGCACAGAGTGTTGCAAAAGAAAGTCATGTAGTAACGTGCACAAAGGCAGCTTCATGGCAGCAGAGCTCATGCTAACTTAGCAATGTCGAGACCCTAACTGCCATATAACAGCGGAAATAGTGAAATGTTAAATATTCTCAGAAGTTCAGGTGTGCAATATTTCCCCAATACATAGCCTGCCGAAATATGTATTTGTGGCTCAGACTTGTTGCTGACTTTGTAGCTAGCATTAATTCGTGGAAGGCAATTCCCAAACCTGACTGTTTTATTCCAGATTTCCAGCCTGCATAGAACCTGGATTGCTTTCTCAGCTCCCTCATGTTCTCCGTTCTCTCCAGGCATTGCCGATTAGGTTGTTGGAAATAGATTTCAGGTTTTTTACAGCACAGCTTAAAGGGGGCTGTTTTGTGCCTGTTTTCAGTGAAGTTATAATTGAAATACAGTTCTAGAGCTATTGCTTAAAAACTCTGTGAAATGGAGTAGTATTTTACAAATCCTCATTTCTGCCAGCGCCCCACATAACTGTTCCATGCACTATTTAACTCTCGACCTAACTTGTACCACCTTATCAATGTAGGTGGAAAATTTGCAGCCATGCTGTTAGTGAAGTGAAGAACTACATTTTGAGATGCCTCTGATTTATGTTTTATGCTTCCAACATGTTTTTACCATCCCAGATTGCTCAAGGCAGTTAAGCCCTGCTATGGAGAATGCCTCACTCCATTTAATTCGCACCTCTCAGGTAAAATCCTCTCAGAGATCTCTTTTGTCTCCAAACACCCTTTAAGAATTTGCAATTGCACTTGCATGCCATTTGGGGATCAAAAAATAGAATTGACGCCATATGATAATGCTGAAACTACAAATCCATCAATTGCAGGTGCAGTATGTGTAGGAGTCAGCAGCTCCTCATGTAAGTTATTTATTTATTTAAAGTCAAAATAATGTCAGTGGTGGCAGGCATCCCTGCTTCACTCCGCTTGTTGTTTTGAAAGGATTTCTCAAGATCCCTCCTTGATTCACCCTTACTTAGAGGTTGGCGTTTCTGTTCATTCTTTTTCTTTTCCTCCGTGCCCATGTCTGCTCGCTTGTTCCACAATTGGTCTCTGCTCTAGGTCAAAGACAGACATGAAGACTAGAATACAGTGCGCAGAAACATTGACTTTAATGTACTGCATTATTAAACAATATGGAAGAAAGTGAATCCCTGGATGATTGTAAAAATACCTGGTCGAAATCCTGCTGAATGGTGTTTAAAATAAACCAAGTCTTCAACTACACTTAGGGTCATTTTACAATAGTTCATAGTAAGATGGATCATGTCAACTGGTCTTAATGATGTAGGCCCATTTTCAAACTCTTCTTATGTACGGAAATGATAATACTATTGAGCTGCAAAGGTGGACCGCTTTTACAGAATGGCTTACAGACTGATGTCTAGATAAAAGGTAAGGAGAGCCTTCATTCCTGCAGATGTCTTATTCCAGAGAGCTCGCGGGATTATGGGACCATAGCAAGGACAAATAATAGTTTTACAAATGTAAGGCCAATAACATAAACAATTGACCATACTTCAGATATGTGCCTAGCTTTGAATGTATATTTGGGAAATTCTTTACAAAGTAACACATCTGTCTCTCCTGAATTCAGTAAATAGAAGACACGCCGATGAATCAATTCTGCCTAAAGATGTAAGGATGTATGTTAATGGTTCTATGCTTCCAGTTTGACAGAATGTGTAGCATTATGGAGATTCCTCATGGTGATATTTTCTTGACAGGGGGACGGGTACTGCAGATTCCTCGTGCTCAAGCTTCGGATGCTGGAAGATACACCTGTGTCGCTGTCAATGAGGCAGGCGAAGACTCTATTCATTATGATGTCCGCATTCTATGTGAGTTCCCCACTTCGTCCACAGGCTTAACCCGATACCCATCTAGGTGATGAGTAAAGTAATTCCAAATTCAAAGATTGTTACTTATCTTCTTTTTCTGTGTCTGGTATAAAAGACTGTCTAACATCATTGTATGTCCTTGCGTTTGATGCTTCTGCCTTTCAAGTGGAATGTTGATCACACAAATCACTGAGAGACATGATTAATGTCTGAAAAGATAACCAATATGTTTGTGACCACACCCCTGGCTCCATGCCAAGCACAACACTGCAATGCATAGAAAAACAGCAATACATGTTAGGCTTTAACAACATAATTGGGTGATAAGTCTATCGGAAATATCATTCAAAATAAGAACAGGATCGTTATGATTTCTTATTCTCCTGTGTGATTCCCTGTGGTAAACTCCTGAGACAGCTGATATAAATTACCATTCTGCCTGTTTCGCTGTATATCACACACATTGCTGCCACAGAATAACTTAATTCATGTAGAAGTCAAGTAGTACATTTATTTATAATGTGTTGATGTGTAGGTATGGTTACCAATGGCCAAAGTGAGAAAGATCATCAACCTTCAGATTCACCTGAACCAATCTCGGCTTTTCATGCTCAGAATTTTATTAGGGTTGAATCAAATTGTAAAGGTTTTTCTCCACAAACTGTGTGAAATGTGTTTCAAGACTGCAGGTTTTGTAACATTCACAAAGAGTTCAGGCAATTTTTTTCCAAATCCAAGAACAAAATCAGGGCGAAACAGATTTTACCAAAAATGCAGCCCTCAGATAAGTACTTTTTAGTGGGGCAATTCTCATGCAAAAAGAAAGGCTTTTTGCTAACAACTTCTACGCAAAACCCATTTCTTGTGCAATTTGTCACCACAGGACAAAACCTTTTAATTTTGCCAGACTTTGTAAACTTCATAAAGTCTGAAGTTTGTCATATTAGCAAAAGTGAGAACACCCCATCAAATGTATGCTTTATCCTTCTTTGCAGTCACCTGCAAGGAAGTTACAGTGTCCCTCATTAATAGTGGTCTGGTAGAAGGAGCTGAGAATACTGAGAATATCGCGCTTGGAGTTACAGAATATCGGTAATATTTGTTAATGTTTGTTCCCAATGTTTGCAATAACATTCTACATTACATATGCAAAAGGTACCTTGACAATATGTATCTTCAAGGCATGTAGAGATGGAGTTAAGAATAGTAAATCTACACTTACCTATTCATATGTTCAATAACGATAAACTGGTAGTCAATATTATCGGTTCGTAATTCCTGCAGGATGTTAGTTTATCTTTAGTTTCTATTGTGCAAAACTCTTAGGGGCCGATCTCGACTTTTTTGGCGGAGCAGTGGCACGGCGGTGCAAACTGCCACGCCACTTGTCTGCCGAAGGTCGCTCGCGTGGCGGTCCCATGGCGGTGCCTCTTTTAATGGTGGCGGTGTCTTTGAAAAATGCTCTGCAATAGGACCACCGTACAAGGTTTCTGCACTGCATGGACTTGAAAGTCCACACCGTGCAGGAACTTATGCGCATGACCACAGGGGGGCACATGTTATGCGCCTCTGTGTGCATCCACATGCGGTGTAGGCACAGGGGGCCATGTAGGGCCCCCTTTGTTTCCTCTACAGCTGGGTTTTCATGGCAGTAGAACTGCCATGAAAACCCTGGCAGAGAGGAAATTCTTTATATGCTCAGCGGGACAGTGGCGGTCCCGCCAAGCATATTGCAGCCACTGACCGCCTCTCCAATGCCAGGGAATGGCGATTCCCTAGCAGGGACGGTTGTCCCTCGGCGCTCTGACTGCCCAGGTCATAATCGGGTGGTCGGGCCGCCAATACGTCGGCCTGACCACCCGACGCAGGATCTGCCACCGCCGCATCTCCACAAGTCTCGTAATAAGGCCCTTAGCATTTTTGACATTTATAACTAATTTGAACACCCTATTATACAGGAGAGTTTACCAATGCAGACCTTGGAGGGCTGAGCCCTGTCATGCTTTTTGGGTACCACAGAATATGAAATGATTTCCATTTAAAATAACAATCTGTAATTTTATCTCGTGTGGATATCCTGAAGTTCTGGCACAAATTAGGCATTCATCGATCAACACAGAACAACACTGTTACCTTCTATAAATCCCACATAATTGGTAGCTTGGGGAAACCTTGGTGCTGCTATTTATTTTCCATGGTAGATGACTGAAAAAGCTTGATTATACGTCTCAGGCCTCTTCATCTAGGGATAATGCACTGGAAGTGCAATTTAAAGTGTAAGTAATCATTTGCAGTCGTTGAAGTGAGAAAAGATATTCCTGTACATGAAGCATGGTGAGGTAAGAATTTAGTATCCTTGGAAAGACATATCCTTTATCTTCTGCGAGTTCTGTCAAACAACACCTGTTTTTCTACTTACCCCTTTCAGCAAGAAGAACAATATTCATGACAGGTGTCCTAAGTCAAGCATAGTCAAAGCTGAACCACAAGAACCGGAGCCAGGCCAGAGTTCAACGAGATCCAGAGATTATATAAATAATTCCCATTTTGATAAATTGTAAACAGTTTTATCTCGAATGGATAGCCTGGAAACCTGGCATGGCTTTGGCCCTTATGGGCCACCATTGGATAACTGTGCCCTTAAACAGTACTATGCAATGCCCCAAATTTGGTTTGAAGGGTTGAGAAGGCAGAGGTTTTTCTTCTTAACTGTACACTTGCTTCTTAACTACAGAAGAGATGACAAGACCTTTAATTCCTCACCATCATATTTCTTCACCTGTCCAGTGCCACCATTCATCAAGGGAGCTGATGGTGAGCTGCCTGAGGACTTCACAGTACTGGTCAACAAGACAGCTGTGATAGAATGCCTAGCGACAGGAAATCCTGCCCCTAAGATCTTGTGGCAGAAGGATGGGCAGCATGTGGAAGAAGATAGCCAACACAGATTTCTATCAAATGGGAGAACACTTCAGGTAATTTCAATTCAATACGGTTTCAGTTAATAGACTTGACTTGCAGTTCATTGATGGTCACGTTGACATTATGTGGTTATATTAATATTAAAGTGAAGATATCACACTTTACTTAAAAAAAATATAGGCTTACACATATTCCAAAACAAACCTTTATGTATATGTATGTATATGTAAATAGAAAGAGCTTTTTTTGGTTTGCTAATAACTTTGGCCCTGTTTCACGAATCTTCATGAATTTTCCATAAAAAAGTTTAGTCACCTCAGCTCCCTTCAGGTTGACCCTTCAAGTGAGGGCTGAGAAAAAAACGGTGGTGTCAAAATGCTAAAACCCCATGCATTTTCCGTAGTCTTGGAGACTCTCGCTGGACGTCAGTTTAAAAGTACAGCCTAGAAGTCAGGCTCCCGTTAGAGCGAGCACTCTGATTGGCTACCAGCAACATGAGAAAAAAGATGCTTGCAGCCATTACAGGACTTGTGGAGATAGTCCTGAAGTAGTAAAAAAAGAAGAAGATATATGGGGGCATGGTAGGAATACTCCGGCATACTGAGCCCCATAAGTCCCCCTCCCCCGGACCAAAAAGGAAAAAAAGCTGCCACAAATGTTGTGTTCCTCTTGTGGAATACAAAAAAATAAAAAAATGTCGGCCAAGCAGCTTTTTATTATAAGTTACAGGGAGACTACCCCCGGGCTTTGTTTATAAAGGGGGCCTGCATGGCCCCCCCTCATCAAACCTTCAGAGGCCCCAGGGAGCCCACCTAAGGACCAAAAATAATTTGTATGGGGAGGGGGACACACTGCCCCTCTCCCTGAGCAATGAGACGATTAAGGGAGTCCCCTCTCTTGGTCAATCTTATTATTTATACGATGGAGCTACACAACCCCCGTCCCTGTCCTCAAGAGGCTTGGGAGGGGGGCACACACCTCCCTATCAAAGCCTGAAAAAGCCCAGGAGTCAAGTCCCGGCCATTAATGGCCCTGGGAAACTCACCCCTGAGGCCGGCTCAGCAGCTATGTCCAGGGGTGCCGACACCCAGGACATAACGGTTTTCATGCCCGCAGCAGTGCGGGCAGAGAAACCTGTGTTTGCTCTTGCTAGGCAGTAGCATTTTTAAATCTCCTGGCAAGCGTGAGCAAACACCAAGTCCGCTGCCAGCTGGTAGGAGCTTCAAAAATGCTCCCACCCGCTGGGATCAGACTTTAGCTCTGTTTGCCTGCCCTCAGTGATACGGGCAGGGAAACAGTTTCAAATGTTGCTCCTTTCTGCAGGTAGAAGCAATATTAGCTGCTACCTGCAAGTGGGAGCAATGCTGGCTCCCGCTGGATGTGAGGAGCTGAATGGGGCCTGGCAGCCTTGGGGCTCCCCCCGTGGCCCTCACTGTCAGTGTGGTGGATAAATATCGGAGAGTAGTGGGGAGTACAAAAATACACAAAAATCATCATTCAACAAAATTGTAATTTGTATTGTATACTTGTATGTCTTCCATTGAAAAACATATTGTTAACAGGTATGTTTCATTCTTGTTTGAAGATTTCATACAATAAAAAAGAAAGGGAAAAAACTAGAATGTTATGTTCCATGAAGTTTTCACATTATAAAGTTGTGAGTACATAATCTCTAAATTTGCCAATACGTGTTTCATGGAAAAAATCAGCTTCTACCAGGCTGAAACATATACAATAACATAACTTACGTACAGTTGAAAATAGAAAGAAACATCATTGTGAACAGAGTTAATAACAAAAAGGTTATCTTACAACATAAATAAAACAAAGAACACAACCTAGATGATGAGACAATAGTATGATTGTACACAACAAATAACTCCAATGAGAGGAACAGCATCAATTTCCCTTTGACTCTAGAGTGAATGAAGTTAGCATGAAGAAAAGAAACACAAGAAATATAGATTCAAAGATAAGAAGATGAAAAAGGGAAATGGAAAAGAATATAGGATATTTATAAAGTATAAGCTACGGGTAACCAGCAGAACAAATGTCCCAGGTATTTTCCAGGAAATGGAAATCCTAAAATGTAGTTATTATTCTGTCCAATATTCCAGTTAATAGATATTGAATCCATGTGATACTCACCAAACAAATCTTCTGTAAGTCCCAAATGCATATAGTTTCATCAAAGAGCGTTCTTTATTCCTAACCTTATCTGGAGATACTAAACAGTCGCAGGAGGAGCGAGTGAAATGCCAGGAACAAATGGCCCACTACACAGTTATTTAAATATTTAGCTCAGCCTGAACCTTTGTAATACACAATGTGCTTACCATATATATAGAAATGTCCGTACAATAGTTGAAAGCTTGTGATTCAGAGTATTGATTCATAGTCCAAAGTTTCATTTTATTCCACTATGAACCAAGCAAAGAGTTACAATAAGAATCTAAAGACTAAATGCAATATTAAAGTTTGCACGTACATACGTGCAAAGTGCTATGGCTTGAGCTGGGAATCCTGGTGCCACATTCTCAGGAGAGCAGTTGTTTGTACATTTATTTTTAGTAGTATTTTCACACTTTGGAAGCATGTTTGTAGGATAGCTTGTGGTAGTTTCAGTGCTAACATGATGAGCGCTTTACATATTACCAGTTACGTTACATGAGGACACACATTCACTTTAGGCACGGGGAGATAAGCCAGGCCCTGCAGCCAACCCACCGCCTCGCACTGCCAAAGCGGGTGATGCCAGTGTGGGATTTAATGAAAAATGCACACAGAGGGCATCTTAGAGATGTGCCCTGAAAAACGACCTACCACTAGTGTCCATGCTGAGTGGTTGCTTTCAGCTGCCACCACCAGACATGTTTCTGGAACCCTGGGTCAAGAGCCTGCGGCTCTGGGGGGCCTGAAACAATGCACATCCTGGGACGAGGTGCTAAGCCTCCCCCCCCCAGGATGGGCAGGGTCCATGAAGGGGAAGCTTCAAAGGCTTGCCGCCTTTGTGAGCTTTCCCAGGCCACTTGCTGCTTTCAGCAACTGGTCCCCACTGGTTCTGATCCCCACTTTGAGCAGGAGAACCAGCAGGAAAACCAAGTGAGGAGGAGAGGTGTGCCCACCTCTGCAAACTCCACCCCTCAGGTGGGGGAGGCAAGGTGAAGCACAACTCTCAGTCCCCGCCATCTTGCAGATGGAGGACCCAGCCAACCAGGGTGAGGCACATGCCTCCCAACACCCCTAAATCTTGTATTTAGGGGCACCCCTGATCCTTGCTTCCTCAGAAAAGAAACCAGAAGATGAAGAGGAGAAGGACAGAACAGCCGTGCCAAAGCTAACAAGTTGAGGACACCTACTGACTTGGCCCCAGCCTACCAGCCTGCCCCACCTCGAACCTGCAGAAGCAAAACTCCAGTGTGTCCATCAGCAGCAACTTCAAGAACCCAGAAGACCTGCCCTGCCTTCCAAACCAAAGACTTTGTCTCCCGTGAACACCGGATTTGTTCACCAAGAGATTCCAGCTCCGGCAGGATCCACAAGTCTGCACCACTCTGCACCCGATGCCCTTGGCCCGAGTTTGAGTGGCCCAACACCACGAGGAGGTCCCCCCGGTGATCCTGACCTGAGATCCGTTGATCCCTGACCTGCCTCAAGCCTCCAGCCGATGCCTGCAGCCTCAAACCGGAAGGTCCCCCCAACAGCTACCAGGAGCTGGAAAGAAGATCCGACCCTAACAGACAACCAGCCGCGGCCCGTGGAGGGAGTTAAGGATGGGGCAGGAAGGCGGGAGGGGGAGGGGCAGGGGCAGGGTGGAAGGTGCTAAAAACCGGCATATGGATAATTGCAGGTAAGTAAACAATTTAATTAATTAAACGAATTTCGTAGTGCGCACTGCATCGCAAAATGCGATGCAGTGCACACTACGAAATTCGTTTTATGAATTAAATTGTTTACTTACCTGCAATTATCCATATGCCGGTTTTTAGCACCCTCCACCCTGCCCCTCCCCCTCCCCGCCTCCCTGCCCCACCGTAACTCCCACCACGGGCCGCGGCTGCAGACAACCCCTGCACCCGACGCCCCACAGCCTTGGGTAACCCAACCAACGGTGCCTAACCAACCCACAGAATCCCAACTTACTTCTCCAAGTGGTTGTCGCACCCAGAAGACCTTTGTCGCTGAGCCTGCAGTGTGTTTGCAAACTGGAGACTCCCCATTGAAAGCTACTGGGTGCCCGATGCCAAAACAGCACTCTGCACCCAGCCGCCCCAGTGCCGCTGAGGGTGCACCTTTTGTGCTGGCTTGAAATCCAAGTCCAGGAGCTTTGCTCCACAACCCAGTGGCCTGCTCGTGAGCAGCCACCAACCCGAGGCCTCCTATCTTCCATAGGATAAGTTTGGGCCTCAGCACTCTGCAACCGACCTCCCTAGTGCCGTTGAGAGTGTAACAAGAGTGCATCCTTGAACCTGGGGGACACCTGAGTCTACCCCAGAATACCAACTCCCACAACCGAATACTTATCTTTAAACCGATAACCCTATTTTCCTCCATAGGATAACATTGACTGTATTTCTGAGAAAAGTTTCCAAGTGTGGAGTTGGAAAATCTAAGAAACCCTTCAAAACTGTTGCTAAATAACAAAAACGCTTTTAATTACCTGTTTAAAAGAAATGTCCCAGTGCGGTATCCAGGTATACTGCACTGTGTAAGAAAAGTAATCTGCAAAGTAATCTACTTGACATTCAACTAAAAATCCAATACAAAGTATATATAGAGTATCTCAAAGCATTGCATTACTAGTAGCTCGACTGTAATCAAATCAAAGTGCATATACAAATGGAATTCAAACTGTTTACAAACTGGATTACTACTGTAAACTATTTATTGCTTACCTGTGCCTTGCTTGGTTCTAGAAAATAAAATAACTAAGAATATTTTTATACAAAACCAATTGGTCTGAAGTTTAGTCTTTGAGTGTGTGATATCATTTGCTGATTGAGTGTGTACAACAAATGCTTAACACTACACTCTGCTAAAGCCTTACTGCTCGACCATCCTACCACAAATAGAGAGTAAGGTGCTATCTACTTTTACCCCTGCCTACCTTTGGGGTTCCACTGGACTCTTTGCACACTATACCTCACTTTGGTATAGTATATACAGATCCAGCTTCCTACAGGCTGGGCTTTCGAGGAGGCAGAGTCTCATGCTTAGAGCTACCTAAGAGACACTCTGCCCCCCACAAATCCTCCCGCTCCCTCTCACCACACAAAAATGCAAAGGGTCGCTGAGGCTGTCACTGATGTCCCGGGGTATTTTCACACCCCTTAATGGCCATTCGCCTCTTACAGCCTCCAAAAAAGAGCTGGAAAGCTTTTCATGACTAGGCTCAGTGTATTTGAGGGATAAATTCAGATGGTATGTGCCAGGCAGGACACTTAGCTCAACTTCAGCAAATAATGTGGCATTCCACTCCTACAAACTTTGCTCCTGGGAAGGTAGGATCGTTGTTAACTGTACTGTGCAGAACTGGAATCTGCTCCCTCTAGATTTGAAAACATCCTCATCCCTGCTCCTATTCCGAAAAAGCCAGTTTTTTAGTCAATAAAAGCTGTAGCTGTTCACTAACTTCTGTCACTTAGCGCCAGGATGCCTCAGGCATTTGTTTACGCTTTACAAAAATTCAAATCAAATCAAATCTCTGTGAAGTGCTCTCCTGCTACCATGTGATTTTGGCTCCTCACCGGGTGACTGTGTGAAGGTAGCTGAAAGCGTGTGACACACAGTGGCAACGTGTAAGTTGGCAAGGATGTGATTCCACTATGGTTGCGGCTGAAAATAAGTTGTGTTAAGGCTTTGGATGTATTGGGCTCTTTAGAAAAGGTGGGACTAGGAGCCGTACCTCAGGTACGCAGGGCCAGAACAGGTGGCCGCTCTTTCAAGAAGGATCTTGTTCAGATCCTGCTGAACGTAGTCATCTCACATGGTCGTGGAGACCCTGCAACGTTATGTCTCCCCTTTACCCAGATATATATGCCTGTGTGAATGCTGTATGAGTCTGGATAGTTTCTGTTTGTGTATGTATAAATATTTTTTGTATGTTTAATTGTATTCATTCGGGGGTTATAAGTTTAACAGTGCACTTTACATATTCTAGAGTTTTATGTTGTAGTTTTGTATATATTGATGTTTATAAAAAAAGGTTTTAAAAAAGGAGAAAAAACTATTCTATCATAAATGTGTATTTGTTTTATATAAAACATGAGACAAATTAATGGAATTTTTGGTACATATGCTTTCAATGTTAAAAAAGTAGCTAAATAAATAATCATGTTAAAATCAATTTCATTCTAACATCTTTGTTGGTATGACTACATTACTGTTTAGCACATATTGAATTTAATTTCATTTTGATGAAAGAAATATAGGTCACGAGGGAGCTCTTTATTGAATGTTTTGGTTTTCCCATCTTCTCCCTAACCTAAAATCATTTTCCTCAGAGGGGGTCCCCTTTTTGCATGAAGGTACACCTTATTGTACATGACTAGGGCTACTGAATGTGCTGGGATGCCTTACTACTGACCAGTTGTACGCTATATAAATGCCTAATAACAACCAGGGCAAACATTATGTTATAACAATAATGTGGTCTAAAAGACAAGGAAACTCGATTCCGACAGTGATTCCTGGATTTGATTCTCAATTTCCTTGTGGGCCAGAAGTTCATTGTCCAAGCAAAATGATCACCTACTTACGTTGCTTTATGGATGACCTTGGATTTCTAGATGTGAGTCCTCATATGAGATTGAATGAAAAGTAATCTCATACTGCTGAGAGTCCACAGTCTGAACTCTTTGAGATTTGTCCTACATTGTCCTAGCTCCTCCACACCCCTTCTTTTAATCCTTAGTCCAAGACTTATCCTCTTATTCCCATCCCCCTAGGTGCCCCACCCTCACCATCATATACTTTAGCTGTGACTCCTGTCCTGCATTATCTCCATATCCTTCATTATGTTCAGTGTGAGAAAGTGCCATCTTTCTTGCATGGTATGCTCCCACTTTTTGCTGAATTGCTGATGTACTGTGACTGGGTGTGCCCTGGGCTCTTGCCTATCAGGTGCCCAGGGCCTGTGTTCCTTCACTAAAACTGTGTTGAAGCTGAAACCCAATTGGCATCTCTGGCCACATGTCAGCCCCTGGTAAATGGTAACATAGGTGCCCAGGGCATTATGACCAGAGAAGACCCCTAAGGGCTGCAGCAATTATTGTGCCTCCCTTAGGGGCCCTGCTCCCTGACACAGACACGCTGCCCTTGCAGGCTGAGTGTCCTCAGAACTAAACAAGGAGTTGACATGGCACACATCCCTGTGTGCCATGCCCACAAACCCACTGCCCTGGCATACACCATTCACCCTCTAGCTGGGTGCCCTATGCCAGTGGTGTGGGCACAGGTTCATGAGCCCTGTGCCCCTACAGTACCCAGGGCCATTCCTGGGCACTGTAAGTGCAGTGATGCCATTAAGAGTATATTGTGCTTTGAGGTTGTCATTATGAACTCCAAAGCACCATAATGGCTACACTGAAGACTGACAAGTTTGATATCAAACTTCTCAGCACATTAAACCCACACTGATGCCAGTGTGGGATTAAATGTCAAATACACTACAGAGGGCATCTTAGAGATGCCCCCTGAAACCTAACCTACAATCCACGTCTTGTCTGAGAGGCTGCCTAGGCTGCCACACAGCATACATGTTGCTGGACCCCTGGGTGGAGAGCTCCCACTCTCCTGGGCCTGCAACAATGCACATCCTGGGCGAGGTGCTAGGTCTCCTCCCCTAGGATGGGCAGGGGGAAACTTCAAAGGCATGCCGCCTTTGTGAGCTTCTCCAGGCCACTTGCTGTACTCAGCAACTGGCCCCCACCAGTGCTGACCCCCACTCTGGCGGGAAGACTGGCAGGATAACCCTACGTGAGGAAAGGGTGTGTGCCTGCCTGTGCCAATCTCCACCCCTCAGGTGGGAGAGGCGAGGTGAAGCACAACTACGGGCTTCGGCCATCTTGAGGATGAGGAGCCCTGCCCAATCAGAGATAGGCTCCTGCCCCCTCCCACAGGAGAGGATCAGGCTAGCGGGTATACTCACCCTAGGACAGGGACCTATTGGTCCCTGCTCTTCCCCTACCTGTAACGCCACTAAATTTAGTATTTAGGGGCACCCTGAACCTTCCTTCCTCAGATCCCGATTTCGAAACAAGAAAGAAGACCAAGAAGAATAAGACTTGCCGTGCAGCTGCTAACAAGAGGATGACACCAACTGACTTGACCCCAGCCCTACAGGCCTGTTGATCCTTGAACCTGCTCCTGCTAAATCCTGGCGTATCCTGCGGACAGCAACCTCAAGAACCCCGGAGGACCTGCCTGCCTTGACCCCCTTAGAGACTGGGACTCCCATGAGCAGTGGCTCTACTCAAACAGCAATACTCTTGGTGCCAGCCAGGAACCACGAATCCAGCACACTCCGCACCCGCCGAGCCCGGCCTGTGCAGAGTGGACAAAGACCCAAGGACGTCCCCCCGGCGATTCTGACCTGGAATCCAGTGCCCAAGGACCCTCCTCGACGATGCTTCCAGCCTCAGATCAGGGACCCCTCCAACCGCAACCAGCAGAGGGTAAGATTTCCTGACGTCCAAAGACATTCCTGCACCCGGCGCCCCCGGCCTCCTATGACCAACTCCGGGGTGCCTACCTATCCTCCAAGATCCCAACTTACCCCTCGAAGTGTTGGTCGCTCCTGAAGAATCTCCATCCACGAGCCTGCAGCCTTTGTTCCCTTTTCAAGATCTCCGCTGAATGACATTGGGCGCCCGGCGGCTCAAAAGCACCCTGCACCCAGCCGCCTTAGTGCCTCTGGCAGTGCACCCTTTGCCCTAATCATCTTCCCCATTTGCCCTGAGCAAGTGACCAGGAGTCCAGCTCCCACAGCCGCTTTGCTTGCTAGCCAGCAGTCACCAACGGAAGGCCCCCTGCCTCTCATTGGATAACATTGGGCCTAACTACTTCTGCATCCGGCTGCCCCTGTGCTGCTGAGGGTGTACCAACTGTACCTACCTGACCCTGGGGGACCCCTGAGTCTATGCCCAGAACCTTAACTCTACCAGTCGAGTACTTACCTAAAAGCCGATAACTCACTTTTCTGTGCAGAGTTTTGGAACTTTAAAATATTCATCTAAAATCAGCCAAACAACAAATTCCGATTTACTCACCTGTTATCAGGAGAGACCTCAGTGCTGCATCTTGTAGCTCAGTACTGACACTGAAAAGTAATTTTAACCGTACTTACCAGTAACTTTAATGTCCTTCCATAGGATATCATTGCCTGCTTTTTGCTGAAAAAGTTTCAGTGTCGATTTTTGAAACTTACAAATATTCTTTAAAAATCGTGCCAATGATAAAAACTTAATTACTTGCCTGTTTTAGATAGATGTCCCAGTGCTGAACCTAGGAGCCCAGCACTGTATTACAAAAGTAATGTAAACATACTTTACCTGCAAACTGAATTTCCATAAGTGTCAACTTTTAAAATACAATAATATTCCTTAAAAATCACTACTGTAACCAAAACACTTTTACTTAACTGTTTACAGCACTTGTGCCGGGACTGAATCTAGGATCCAGTCCTGTGGTTAGACAGACAAAGTAATTAATTGCATTTAACTAGAAATTCCCATTGAGCTCAATGTTGCATTGTGTTTGAAAGTGTGTTGCCTATTGCAACAAACGTTGCCTATTGTAATCAAAGAGTCTATTGCCAATTTGAAAAGTATTTAACTAAAGTAATCCATTCTGAGAAAGTATATTTTGATACCCTGTTGGTTCTAAACTAAAACAACTATATGTTTTGATACAAAACAATTGGCCTAGAATTTAGTTCTTGAGTGTGTGAGACCATTTGCTGACTGAGTCTGTACAACAAATGCTTTACACTGCCCTCTGATACTGCCTTACTGTTCGACCAAGCTACCACTTTAGAGAGTAAGGTTATATCTAACTGTAGCCTCTGTCAAACCTCTCGGGACTGTGGTCTCTGTACACACTGTACCTTACTTTGGTCCAATATATACAGAGTCACTTTCTTACATTCAGTCGTTATTATCTGTTTTTAGGGCTCGGGCCTATGCCTCCACGAAGTGGGGGGCGGAGCTTCCGAGCTCTTATGTGTTAAAAAAAAAAAAGAATTCAGAAAGGGGTCCTGCTGGCACATTCTTTAGTGCGCGCCGCGTTTTTTCTGGCATCTGCCTAGTGATTCGTCTTCGCTGTGCTGTCTATTTAGTAGCCTTGACGTGATAGGCTATATGTAATTTACGCACGCCCGATTTGGCATATTGTGTGCGGTTTCGCGCACGGCAGACTTATTAATCTTAATTAGGAGCTGTCAGAGTGCCCGTGTAATGCAATCCAGATGGTGCGAGCGCGTTCACCATTGCATTGCATGTATCATGCGCGCGTTTAACATTTACCTTTCGCGCACGGCAGTCCATTCATTTTAATTAGGAGCTGTCAGAGTGCCACGTTCACGCGGAGATAATGGAAAGAAGTTTCCTGTAGCTTCAAGGGCAGTCACAGTATTTTTTAAGATACCTCGCATACAAGCACCCTTGCCTCGCCAATCCGCGTGTCTTCTAAAATAAAACTGCGCAGTCTTTCAATATTTCTGAAAAGATATTTCTGTTGTTGCACGAACATTTGCCTCTTCTCTGCGAGGAGTCATTTCCGTAGCTGTTTTCTCCTCCCTTCAATATGTTAGAGTTTAACAGAGATTTTCGCAATAAACAAAAACATTTATGTAGATTGCGGCGTGTTTTATTTGCCATCACCTTGAGTTGATTTTTACGTACGTATTTCACACACACACACAGTAGTGAGGGCAGAGTAGTGAGGGCAGAGTGTAGAGTAGTGAGGGCAGAGTAGTGAGGGCAGAGTAAGGAGGGCAGAGTAGGGAGGGCAGAGTAGGGAGGGCAGAGTAGTGAGGGAGGAGTAGTGAGGGCAGAGTGCAGAGTAGTGAGGGCAGAGTAATGAGGGCAGAGTAGGGAGGGCAGAGTAGTGAGGGCAGAGTAGTGAGGGCAGAGTGCAGAGTAGTGAGGGCAGAGTAGTGAGGGCAGAGTAGTGAGGGCAGAGTAGGGAGTGCAGAGTAGGGAGTGCAGAGTAGGGAGTGCAGAGTAGGGAGTGCAGAGTAGTGAGGGCAGAGTAGTGAGTAGTGAGTAGAGTAGTGAGTAGTGAGTAGAGTAGTGATTAGAGTAGTGAGTAGAGTAGTGAGTAGTGAGTAGAGTAGTGAGTAGTGAGTAGAGTAGTGAGTAGAAAGTAGTGAGTAGAGTAGTGAGTAGAGAAGTGAGTAGTGAGTAGAGTAGTGAGTTGAGTAGTGAGTGCAGAGTAGTGAGTAGTGAGTAGAGTAGTGAGTAGTGAGTAGAGTAGTGAGTAGAGTAGTGAGTAGAGTAGTGAGTAGAGTAGTGAGTAGTGAGTAGTGAGTAGAGTAGTGAGTAGAGTAGTGAGGTGAGTAGTGAGTAGAGTAGTGTTTAGAGTAGTGAGTAGAGTAGTGTTTAGAGTAGTGAGTAGAGTAGTGAGTAGAGTAGCGAGTAGAGTAGTGAGGACAGAGTAGTGAGTAGAGTAGTGAGTAGAGTAGTGAGTAGAGTAGTGAGGTGAGTAGAGTAGTGAGTAAAGTAGTGAGTGCAGAGTAGTGAGTAGTGAGTAGAGTAGTGAGTAGAAAGTAGTGAGTAGAGTAGTGAGTAGTGAGTAGAGTAGTGAGTGGAGAGTAGTGAGTAGTGAGTAGAGTAGTTAGTGGAGAGTAGTGAGTAGAGTAGTGAGTAGTGAGCAGAGTAGTGAGTAGTGAGTGCAGAGTAGTGAGTAGTGAGTAGAGTAGTGAGTGGAGTAGTGAGTAGTGAGTAGAGTAGTGAATAGTGAGTAGAGTAGTGAGTAGTGAGTAGAGTAGTGAGTAGTGAGTAGTGAGTAGAGTAGTGAGTAGTGAGTGCAGAGTAGTGAGTAGAGTAGTGAGTATTGAGTGCAGAGTAGTGAGTAGAGTAGTGAGTAGTGAGTAGAGTAGTGAGTAGTGAGTAGAGTAGTGAATAGTGAGTAGTGAGTAGAGTAGTGAGTAGTGAGTAGAGTAGTGAGTAGAGTAGTGAGTAGAGTAGTGAGTAGTGAGTGCAGAGTAGTGAGTAGTGAGTAGAGTAGAGTAGAGTAGTGAGGTGAGTAGTGAGTGCAGAGTAGTGAGTAGAGTAGTCAGTAGTGAGTAGAGTAGTGAGTAGAGTAGTGAGGTGAGTAGAGTAGAGTAGTGAGTAAAGTAGTGAGTGCAGAGTAGTGAGTAGAGTAGTGAGTAGTGAGTAGAGTAGTGAGGTGAGTAGTGAGTAGTGAGTAGAGTAGTGAGTAGTGAGTAGAGTAGTGAGTAGTGAGTGCAGAGTAGTGAGTAGTGAGTAGAGTAGTGAGTAGAGTAGTGAGTAGTGAGTAGAGTAGTGAGTAGAGTAGTGAGTAGTGAGTAGAGTAGTGAGTAGTGAGTGCAGAGTAGTGAGTAGTGAGTAGAGTAGTGAGTATTGAGTGCAGAGTAGTGAGTAGAGTAGTGAGTAGTGAGTAGAGTAGTGAGTAGTGAGTAGAGTAGTGAGTAGAGTAGTGAGTAGAGTAGTGAGTAGTGAGTGCAGAGTAGTGAGTAGTGAGTAGAGTAGAGTAGAGTAGTGAGGTGAGTAGTGAGTGCAGAGTAGTGAGTAGAGTAGTCAGTAGTGAGTAGAGTAGTGAGGTGAGTATAGTAGAGTAGTGAGTAAAGTAGTGAGTGCAGAGTAGTGAGTAGAGTAGTGAGTAGTGAGTAGAGTAGTGAGTAGAGTAGTGAGTAGAAAGTAGAGTAGTGAGTGGAGAGTAGTGAGTAGTGAGTAGAGTAGTGAGTAGTGAGCAGAGTAGTGAGTAGTGAGTGCAGAGTAGTGAGTGGTGAGTAGAGTAGTGAGTAGTGAGTAGAGTAGTGAGTAGAGTAGTGAGTAGAGTAGTGAGTAGTGAGTAGAGTAGTGAGTAGAGTAGTGAGTAGAGTAGTGAGTAGTGAGTAGAGTAGTGAGTAGAGTAGTGAGTAGAGTAGTGAGGTGAGTAGTGAGTAGTGAGTAGAGTAGTGAGTAGAGTAGTGAGTAGTGAGTAGAGTAGTGAGTAGTGAGTGCAGAGTAGTGAGTAGTGAGTAGAGTAGTGAGTAGAGTAGTGAGTAGTGAGTAGAGTAGTGAGTAGAGTAGTGAGTAGTGAGTAGTGAGTGCAGAGTAGTGAGTAGTGAGTAGAGTAGTGAGTATTGAGTGCAGAGTAGTGAGTAGAGTAGTGAGTAGTGAGTAGAGTAGTGAGTAGTGAGTAGAGTAGTGAGTAGAGTAGTGAGTAGAGTAGTGAGTAGAGTAGTGAGTAGTGAGTGCAGAGTAGTGAGTAGTGAGTAGAGTAGAGTAGAGTAGTGAGGTGAGTAGTGAGTGCAGAGTAGTGAGTAGAGTAGTCAGTAGTGAGTAGAGTAGTGAGTAGAGTAGTGAGGTGAGTATAGTAGAGTAGTGAGTAAAGTAGTGAGTGCAGAGTAGTGAGTAGAGTAGTGAGTAGTGAGTAGAGTAGTGAGTAGAGTAGTGAGTAGAAAGTAGAGTAGTGAGTGGAGAGTAGTGAGTAGAGTAGTGAGTAGTGAGCAGAGTAGTGAGTAGTGAGTGCAGAGTAGTGAGTAGTGAGTAGAGTAGTGAGTAGTGAGTAGAGTAGTGAGTAGAGTAGTGAGTAGAGTAGTGAGTAGTGAGTAGAGTAGTGAGTAGAGTAGTGAGTAGAGTAGTGAGTAGAGTAGTGAGTAGTGAGTATTGAGTGCAGAGTAGTGAGTAGTGAGTAGAGTAGTGAGTAGAAAGTAGAGTAGTGAGTAGTGAGTACAGAGTAGTGAGTAGAGTAGTGAGTAGAGTATTAGAGTAGTGAGTAGAGTAGTGAGTAGAGTAGTGAGTAGAGTAGTGAGTAGAGTAGTGAGTAGTGAGCAGAGTAGTGAGTAGTGAGTGCAGAGTAGTGAGTAGTGAGTAGAGTAGTGAGTGGAGTAGTGAGTAGTGAGTAGAGTAGTGAATAGTGAGTAGAGTAGTGAGTAGTGAGTAGAGTAGTGAGTAGTGAGTAGTGAGTAGAGTAGTGAGTAGTGAGTGCAGAGTAGTGAGTAGAGTAGTGAGTATTGAGTGCAGAGTAGTGAGTAGAGTAGTGAGTAGTGAGTAGAGTAGTGAGTAGTGAGTAGAGTGGTGAGTAGTGAGTAGTGAGTAGAGTGGTGAGTAGTGAGTAGTGAGTAGAGTAGTGAGTAGAGTAGTGAGTAGAGTAGTGAGTAGAGTAGTGAGTAGTGAGTGCAGAGTAGTGAGTAGTGAGTAGAGTAGAGTAGAGTAGTGAGGTGAGTAGTGAGTGCAGAGTAGTGAGTAGAGTAGTCAGTAGTGAGTAGAGTAGTGAGTAGAGTAGTGAGGTGAGTAGAGTAGAGTAGTGAGTAAAGTAGTGAGTGCAGAGTAGTGAGTAGAGTAGTGAGTAGTGAGTAGAGTAGTGAGTAGAGTAGTGAGGTGAGTAGTGAGTAGTGAGTAGAGTAGTGAGTGGAGAGTAGTGAGTAGTGAGTAGAGTAGTTAGTGGAGAGTAGTGAGTAGAGTAGTGAGTAGTGAGCAGAGTAGTGAGTAGTGAGTGCAGAGTAGTGAGTAGTGAGTAGAGTAGTGAGTGGAGTAGTGAGTAGTGAGTAGAGTAGTGAATAGTGAGTAGAGTAGTGAGTAGTGAGTAGAGTAGTGAGTAGTGAGTAGTGAGTAGAGTAGTGAGTAGAGTAGTGTGTAGAGTAGTGAGTAGTGAGTAGTGAGTAGTGAGTAGTGAGTAGTGAGTAGAGTAGTGAGTAGAGTAGTGAGGTGAGTAGTGAGTAGTGAGTAGAGTAGTGTTTAGAGTAGTGAGTAGAGTAGTGTTTAGAGTAGTGAGTAGAGTAGTGAGTAGAGTAGTGAGTAGAGTAGTGAGGACAGAGTAGTGAGTAGAGTAGTGAGTAGTGAGTAGAGTAGTGAGTAGAGTAGTGAGGTGAGTAGAGTAGTGAGTAAAGTAGTGAGTGCAGAGTAGTGAGTAGTGAGTAGAGTAGTGAGTAGAAAGTAGTGAGTAGAGTAGTGAGTAGTGAGTAGAGTAGTGAGTGGAGAGTAGTGAGTAGTGAGTAGAGTAGTTAGTGGAGAGTAGTGAGTAGAGTAGTGAGTAGTGAGCAGAGTAGTGAGTAGTGAGTGCAGAGTAGTGAGTAGTGAGTAGAGTAGTGAGTGGAGTAGTGAGTAGTGAATAGTGAGTAGAGTAGTGAGTAGTGAGTAGAGTAGTGAGTAGTGAGTAGTGAGTAGAGTAGTGAGTAGTGAGTGCAGAGTAGTGAGTAGAGTAGTGAGTATTGAGTGCAGAGTAGTGAGTAGAGTAGTGAGTAGTGAGTAGAGTAGTGAGTAGTGAGTAGAGTAGTGAATAGTGAGTAGTGAGTAGAGTAGTGAGTAGTGAGTAGAGTAGTGAGTAGAGTAGTGAGTAGTGAGTGCAGAGTAGTGAGTAGTGAGTAGAGTAGAGTAGTGAGGTGAGTAGTGAGTGCAGAGTAGTGAGTAGAGTAGTCAGTAGTGAGTAGAGTAGTGAGGTGAGTAGAGTAGAGTAGTGAGTGCAGAGTAGTGAGTAGAGTAGTGAGTAGTGAGTAGAGTAGTGAGTAGAGTAGTGAGGTGAGTAGTGAGTAGTGAGTAGAGTAGTGAGTAGAGTAGTGAGTAGTGAGTAGAGTAGTGAGTAGTGAGTGCAGAGTAGTGAGTAGTGAGTAGAGTAGTGAGTAGTGAGTAGAGTAGTGAGTAGAGTAGTGAGTAGAGTATTGAGTAGTGAGTAGAGTAGTGAGTAGAGTAGTGAGTAGTGAGTAGTGAGTAGAGTAGTGAGTATTGAGTGCAGAGTAGTGAGTAGAGTAGTGAGTAGTGAGTAGAGTAGTGAGTAGTGAGTAGAGTAGTGAGTAGAGTAGTGAGTAGAGTAGTGAGTAGAGTAGTGAGTAGTGAGTGCAGAGTAGTGAGTAGTGAGTAGAGTAGAGTAGAGTAGTGAGGTGAGTAGTGAGTGCAGAGTAGTGAGTAGAGTAGTCAGTAGTGAGTAGAGTAGTGAGGTGAGTATAGTAGAGTAGTGAGTAAAGTAGTGAGTGCAGAGTAGTGAGTAGAGTAGTGAGTAGTGAGTAGAGTAGTGAGTAGAGTAGTGAGTAGAAAGTAGAGTAGTGAGTGGAGAGTAGTGAGTAGTGAGTAGAGTAGTGAGCAGAGTAGTGAGTAGTGAGTAGTGAGTGCAGAGTAGTGAGTAGTGAGTAGAGTAGTGAGTAGTGAGTAGAGTAGTGAGTAGAGTAGTGAGTAGTGAGTAGAGTAGTGAGTAGAGTAGTGAGTAGAGTAGTGAGTAGTGAGTAGAGTAGTGAGTAGAGTAGTGAGTAGAGTAGTGAGGTGAGTAGTGAGTAGTGAGTAGAGTAGTGAGTGGAGTAGTGAGTAGAGTAGTGAGTAGTGAGTGCAGAGTAGTGAGTAGTGAGTAGAGTAGTGAGTAGAGTAGTGAGTAGTGAGTAGAGTAGTGAGTAGAGTAGTGAGTAGTGAGTAGAGTAGTGAGTAGTGAGTGCAGAGTAGTGAGTAGTGAGTAGAGTAGTGAGTATTGAGTGCAGAGTAGTGAGTAGAGTAGTGAGTAGTGAGTAGAGTAGTGAGTAATGAGTAGAGTAGTGAGTAGAGTAGTGAGTAGAGTAGTGAGTAGAGTAGTGAGTAGTGAGTGCAGAGTAGTGAGTAGTGAGTAGAGTAGAGTAGAGTAGTGAGGTGAGTAGTGAGTGCAGAGTAGTGAGTAGAGTAGTCAGTAGTGAGTAGAGTAGTGAGTAGAGTAGTGAGGTGAGTATAGTAGAGTAGTGAGTAAAGTAGTGAGGCAGAGTAGTGAGTAGAGTAGTGAGTAGTGGAGTAGAGTAGTGAGTAGTGAGTAGAGTAGTGCGTGGAGAGTAGTGAGTAGTGAGTAGAGTAGTGAGTAGTGAGCCAGAGTAGTGAGTAGTGAGTGCAGAGTAGTGAGTAGTGAGTAGAGTAGTGAGTAGTAAGTAGAGTAGTGAGTAGAGTAGTGAGTAGTGAGTAGAGTAGTGAGTAGAGTAGTGAGTAGAGTAGTGAGTAGAGTAGTGAGTAGTGAGTATTGAGTGCAGAGTAGTGAGTAGTGAGTAGAGTAGTGAGTAGAGTAGTGAGTAGAGTAGTGAGTAGAGTAGTGAGTAGTGAGTAGAGTAGTGAGTAGTGAGTAGAGTAGTGAGTAGAAAGTAGAGTAGTGAGTAGTGAGTAGAGTAGTGAGTAGAAAGTAGAGTAGTGAGTAGTGAGTACAGAGTAGTGAGTAGAGTAGTGAGTAGAGTATTTAGAGTAGTGAGTAGAGTAGTGAGTAGAGTAGTGAGTAGTGAGCAGAGTAGTGAGTAGTGAGTGCAGAGTAGTGAGTAGTGAGTAGAGTAGTGAGTGGAGTAGTGAGTAGTAAGTAGAGTAGTGAATAGTGAGTAGATAGTGTGAGTAGAGTAGTGAGTAGTGAGTAGTGAGTAGAGTAGTGAGTGCAGAGTAGTGAGTAGAGTAGTGAGTATTGAGTGCAGAGTAGTGAGTAGAGTAGTGAGTAGTGAGTAGAGTAGTGAGTAGTGAGTAGAGTGGTAAGTAGTGAGTAGTGAGTAGAGTGGTGAGTAGTGAGTAGTGAGTAGAGTAGTGAGTAGAGTAGTGAGTAGAGTAGTGAGTAGAGTAGTGAGTAGTGAGTGCAGAGTAGAGAGTGTGAGTAGAGTAGAGTAGAGTAGTGAGGTGAGTAGTGAGTTCAGAGTAGTGAGTAGAGTAGTCAGTAGTGAGTAGAGTAGTGAGTAGAGTAGTGAGGTGAGTAGAGTAGAGTAGTGATGTAAAGTAGTGAGTGCAGAGTAGTGAGTAGAGTAGTGAGTAGTGAGTAGAGTAGTGAGTAGAGTAGTGAGGTGAGTAGTGAGTAGAGTAGTGAGTGGAGAGTAGTGAGTAGTGAGTAGAGTAGTTAGTGGAGAGTAGTGAGTAGAGTAGTGAGTAGTGAGCAGAGTAGTGAGTAGTGAGTGCAGAGTAGTGAGTAGTGAGTAGAGTAGTGAGTGGAGTAGTGAGTAGTGAGTAGGTAGTGAATAGTGAGTAGAGTAGTGAGTAGTGAGTAGAGTAGTGAGTAGTGAGTAGTGAGTAGAGTAGTGAGTAGTGAGTGCAGAGTAGTGAGTAGAGTAGTGAGTATTGAGTGCAGAGTAGTGAGTAGAGTAGTGAGTAGAGTAGTGAGTAGTGAGTAGAGTAGTGAATAGTGAGTAGTGAGTAGAGTAGTGAGTAGTGAGTAGATTAGTGAGTAGAGTAGTGAGTAGAGTAATGAGTAGTGAGTGCAGAGTAGTGAGTAGTGAGTAGAGTAGAGTAGAGTAGTGAGGTGAGTAGTGAGTGCAGAGTAGTGAGTAGAGTAGTCAGTAGTGAGTAGAGTAGTGAGTAGAGTAGTGAGGTGAGTAGAGTAGAGTAGTGAGTAAAGTAGTGAGTGCAGAGTAGTGAGTAGAGTAGTGAGTAGTGAGTAGAGTAGTGAGTAGAGTAGTGAGGTGAGTAGTGAGTAGTGAGTAGAGTAGTGAGTAGAGTAGTGAGTAGTGAGTAGAGTAGTGAGTAGTGAGTGCAGAGTAGGAGGAGTAGTGAGTAGAGTAGTGAGTAGAGTAGTGAGTAGTGAGTAGAGTAGTGAGTAGAGTAGTGAGTAGTGAGTAGAGTAGTGAGTAGTGAGTGCAGAGTAGTGAGTAGTGAGTAGAGTAGTGAGTATTGAGTGCAGAGTAGTGAGTAGAGTAGTGAGTAGTGAGTAGAGTAGTGAGTAGTGATTAGAGTAGTGAGTAGAGTAGTGAGTAGAGTAGTGAGTAGAGTAGTGAGTAGAGTAGTGAGTAGTGAGTGCAGAGTAGTGAGTAGTGAGTAGAGTAGAGTAGAGTAGTGAGGTGAGTAGTGAGTGCAGAGTAGTGAGTAGAGTAGTCAGTAGTGAGTAGAGTAGTGAGTAGAGTAGTGAGGTGAGTATAGTAGAGTAGTGAGTAAAGTAGTGAGTGCAGAGTAGTGAGTAGAGTAGTGAGTAGTGAGTAGAGTAGTGAGTAGAGTAGTGAGTAGAAAGTAGAGTAGTGAGTGGAGAGTAGTGAGTAGTGAGTAGAGTAGTGAGTAGTGAGCAGAGTAGTGAGTAGTGAGTGCAGAGTAGTGAGTAGTGAGTAGAGTAGTGAGTAGTGAGTAGAGTAGTGAGTAGAGTAGTGAGTAGAGTAGTGAGTGTGAGTAGAGTAGTGAGTAGAGTATGTGAGTAGAGTAGTGAGTAGTGAGTAGAGTAGTGAGTAGAGTAGTGAGTAGAGTAGTGAGTAGAGTAGTGAGTAGTGAGTAGAGTAGTGAGTAGAGTAGTGAGTAATGAGTAGAGTAGTGAGTAGTGAGTGCAGAGTAGTGAGTAGTGAGTAGAGTAGTGAGTAGAGTCGTGAGTAGTGAGTAGAGTAGTGAGTAGAGTAGTGAGTAGTGAGTAGAGTAGTGAGTAGTGAGTGCAGAGTAGTGAGTAGTGAGTAGAGTAGTGAGTATTGAGTGCAGAGTAGTGAGTAGAGTAGTGAGTAGTGAGTAGAGTAGTGAGTAGAGTAGTGAGTAGAGTAGTGAGTAGAGTAGTGAGTAGAGTAGTGAGTAGTGAGTGCAGAGTAGTGAGTAGAGTAGAGTAGAGTAGTGAGGTGAGTAGTGAGTGCAGAGTAGTGAGTAGAGTAGTCAGTAGTGAGTAGAGTAGTGAGTAGAGTAGTGAGGTGAGTATAGTAGAGTAGTGAGTAAAGTAGTGAGTGCAGAGTAGTGAGTAGAGTAGTGAGTAGAGTAGTGAGTAGAGTAGTGAGTAGAAAGTAGAGTAGTGAGTGGAGAGTAGTGAGTAGTGAGTAGAGTAGTGAGTAGTGAGCAGAGTAGTGAGTAGTGAGTGCAGAGTAGTGAGTAGTGATTAGAGTAGTGAGTAGTGAGTAGAGTAGTGAGTAGAGTAGTGAGTAGAGTAGTGAGTAGAGTAGTGAGTAGTGAGTATTGAGTGCAGAGTAGTGAGTAGTGAGTAGAGTAGTGAGTAGAGTAGTGAGTAGTGAGTAGAGTAGTGAGTAGTGAGCAGAGTAGTGAGTAGTGAGTGCAGAGTAGTGAGTAGTGAGTAGAGTAGTGAGTAGTGAGTAGAGTAGTGAGTAGAGTAGTGAGTAGTGAGTAGAGTAGTGAGTAGAGTAGTGAGTAGAGTAGTGAGTAGAGTAGTGAGTAGTGAGTAGAGTAGTGAGTAGAGTAGTGAGTAGAGTAGTGAGTAGAGTAGTGAGTAGAGTAGTGAGTAGTGAGTAGAGTAGTGAGTAGAGTAGTGAGTAGTGAGTAGAGTAGTGAGTAGTGAGTGCAGAGTAGTGAGTAGTGAGTAGAGTAGTGAGTAGAGTAGTGAGTAGTGAGTAGAGTAGTGAGTAGAGTAGTGAGTAGTGAGTAGAGTAGTGAGTAGTGAGTGCAGAGTAGTGAGTAGTGAGTAGAGTAGTGAGTATTGAGTGCAGAGTAGTGAGTAGAGTAGTGAGTAGAGTAGTGAGTAGTGAGTAGAGTAGTGAGTAGAGTAGTGAGTAGAGTAGTGAGTAGAGTAGTGAGTAGTGAGTGCAGAGTAGTGAGTAGTGAGTAGAGTAGAGTAGAGTAGTGAGGTGAGTAGTGAGTGCAGAGTAGTAAGTAGAGTAGTCAGTAGTGAGTAGAGTAGTGAGTAGAGTAGTGAGGTGAGTATAGTAGAGTAGTGAGTAAAGTAGTGAGTGCAGAGTAGTGAGTAGAGTAGTGAGTAGTGAGTAGAGTAGTGAGTAGAGTAGTGAGTAGAAAGTAGAGTAGTGAGTGGAGAGTAGTGAGTAGAGTAGTGAGTAGTGAGCAGAGTAGTGAGTAGTGAGTGCAGAGTAGTGAGTAGTGAGTAGAGTAGTGAGTAGTGAGTAGAGTAGTGAGTAGAGTTGTGAGTAGAGTAGTGAGTAGTGAGTATTGAGTGCAGAGTAGTGAGTAGTGAGTAGAGTAGTGAGTAGAGTAGTGAGTAGAGTAGTGAGTAGTGAGTAGAGTAGTGAGTAGTGAGCAGAGTAGTGAGTAGTGAGTGCAGAGTAGTGAGTAGAGTAGTGAGTAGTGATTAGAGTAGTGAGTAGAGTAGTGAGTAGAGTAGTGAGTAGTGAGTAGAGTAGTGAGTAGAGTAGTGAGTAGAGTAGTGAGTAGTGAGTAGTGAGTAGAGTAGTGAGTAGAGTAGTGAGTAGAGTAGTGAGTAGAGTAGTGAGTAGAGTAGTGAGTAGTGAGTAGAGTAGTGAGTAGAGTAGTGAGTAGTGAGTAGAGTAGTGAGTAGTGAGTGCAGAGTAGTGAGTAGTGAGTAGAGTAGTGAGTAGAGTAGTGAGTAGTGAGTAGAGTAGTGAGTAGAGTAGTGAGTAGTGAGTAGAGTAGTGAGTAGTGAGTGCAGAGTAGTGAGTAGTGAGTAGAGTAGTGAGTATTGAGTGCAGAGTAGTGAGTAGAGTAGTGAGTAGTGAGTAGAGTAGTGAGTAGTGAGTAGAGTAGTGAGTAGAGTAGTGAGTAGAGTAGTGAGTAGAGTAGTGAGTAGTGAGTGCAGAGTAGTGAGTAGTGAGTAGAGTAGAGTAGTGAGGTGAGTAGTGAGTGCAGAGTAGTGAGTAGAGTAGTCAGTAGTGAGTAGAGTAGTGAGTAGAGTAGTGAGGTGAGTATAGTAGAGTAGTGAGTAAAGTAGTGAGTGCAGAGTAGTGAGTAGAGTAGTGAGTAGTGAGTAGAGTAGTGAGTAGAGTAGTGAGTAGAAAGTAGAGTAGTGAGTGGAGAGTAGTGAGTAGAGTAGTGAGTAGTGAGCAGAGTAGTGAGTAGTGAGTGCAGAGTAGTGAGTAGTGAGTAGAGTAGTGAGTAGTGAGTAGAGTAGTGAGTAGAGTTGTGAGTAGAGTAGTGAGTAGAGTAGTGAGTATTGAGTGCAGAGTAGTGAGTAGTGAGTAGAGTAGTGAGTAGAGTAGTGAGTAGAGTAGTGAGTAGTGAGTAGAGTAGTGAGTAGTGAGTAGAGTAGTGAGTAGAAAGTAGAGTAGTGAGTAGTGAGTAGAGTAGTGAGTAGAAAGTAGAGTAGTGAGTAGTGAGTACAGAGTAGTGAGTAGAGTAGTGAGTAGAGTATTAGAGTAGTGAGTAGAGTAGTGAGTAGAGTAGTGAGTAGAGTAGTGAGTAGAGTAGTGAGTAGTGAGCAGAGTAGTGAGTAGTGAGTGCAGAGTAGTGAGTAGTGAGTAGAGTAGTGAGTGGAGTAGTGAGTAGTGAGTAGAGTAGTGAATAGTGAGTAGAGTAGTGAGTAGTGAGTAGAGTAGTGAGTAGTGAGTAGTGAGTAGAGTAGTGAGTAGTGAGTGCAGAGTAGTGAGTAGAGTAGTGAGTATTGAGTGCAGAGTAGTGAGTAGAGTAGTGAGTAGTGAGTAGAGTAGTGAGTAGTGAGTAAAGTGGTGAGTAGTGAGTAGTGAGTAGAGTAGTGAGTAGAGTAGTGAGTAGAGTAGTGAGTAGAGTAGTGAGTAGAGTAGTGAGTGCAGAGTAGTGAGTAGTGAGTAGAGTAGAGTAGAGTAGTGAGGTGAGTAGTGAGTGCAGAGTAGTGAGTAGAGTAGTCAGTAGTGAGTAGAGTAGTGAGTAGAGTAGTGAGGTGAGTAGAGTAGAGTAGTGAGTAAAGTAGTGAGTGCAGAGTAGTGAGTAGAGTAGTGAGTAGTGAGTAGAGTAGTGAGTAGAGTAGTGAGGTGAGTAGTGAGTAGTGAGTAGAGTAGTGAGTAGAGTAGTGAGTAGTGAGTAGAGTAGTGAGTAGTGAGTGCAGAGTAGTGAGTAGTGAGTAGAGTAGTGAGTAGAGTAGTGAGTAGAGTAGTGAGTAGAGTAGTCAGTAGTGAGTAGAGTAGTGAGTAGTGAGTGCAGAGTAGTGAGTAGTGAGTAGAGTACTGAGTATTGAGTGCAGAGTAGTGAGTATAGTAGTGAGTAGTGAGTAGAGTAGTGAGTAGTGAGTAGTGAGTAGAGTAGTGAGTAGAGTAGTGAGTAGAGTAGTGAGTAGTGAGTGCAGAGTAGTGAGTAGTGAGTAGAGTAGAGTACTGAGGTGAGTAGTGAGTGCAGAGTAGTGAGTAGAGTAGTCAGTAGTGAGTAGAGTAGTGAGTAGAGTAGTGAGGTGAGTATAGTAGAGTAGTGAGTAAAGTAGTGAGTTCAGAGTAGTGAGTAGAGTAGTGAGTAGTGAGTAGAGTAGTGAGTAGAGTAGTGAGTAGAAAGTAGAGTAGTGAGTGGAGAGTAGTGAGTAGTGAGTAGAGTAGTGAGTAGTGAGCAAAGTAGTGAGTAGTGAGTGCAGAGTAGTGAGTAGTGAGTAGAGTAGTGAGTAGTGAGTAGAGTAGTGAGTAGAGTAGTGAGTAGTGAGTAGAGTAGTGAGTAGAGTAGTGAGTAGAGTAGTGAGTAGAGTAGTGAGTAGTGAGTAGTGAGTGCAGAGTAGTGAGTAGTGAGTAGAGTAGTGAGTAGAGTAGTGAGTAGAGTAGTGAGTAGTGAGTAGAGTAGTGAGTAGTGAGTAGAGTAGTGAGTAGAAAGTAGAGTAGTGAGTAGTGAGTAGAGTAGTGAGTAGTGAGTAGAGTAGTGAGTAGTGAGTGCAGAGTAGTGAGTAGTGAGTACAGAGTAGTGAGTAGAGTAGTGAGTAGAGTATTAGAGTAGTGAGTAGAGTAGTGAGTAGAGTAGTGAGTAGAGTAGTGAGTAGAGTAGTGAGTAGTGAGTAGAGTAGTGAGTAGTGAGTGCAGAGTAGTGAGTGCAGAGTAGTGAGTAGAGTAGTGAGTAGAGTAGTGAGTAGAGTAGTGAGTAGTGAGTGCAGAGTAGTGAGTAGAGTAGTGAGTAGAGTAGAGTAGTGAGTAGGACATCACAGGCAGCAGCTGTGCAAGCTTCTTACACTCACAAGGAGACCACAGGCAGCTGAGGTGCAATCTTCTTTCACTCACAAGAACGACATCACAGGCAGCAGCAGTGCAAGCTTCTTACACTCACAAGAAGACCACAGGCAGCAGAGGTGCAAGCTTCTCACACTCACAAGAAGGACGTCACAGGCAGTAACGGTGCAATATTCTCACACTCACAAGGAGATCACTGGCAGTACACACCACATGAACACACTCCATAACACATAGCAACAATACATTGGCATTTACAATGCCATTAGCTCAAACTCAAATAAATCCGAGCCCGATTGCATTTCTAATGCTTGTTATTTTGTTCCAATAACTCATTGTGCTGCCAGAACTTTTGATCTCATGAATATTTATGTCGTTATCAGACAGAATTGTGCCTGGATGCCAATACCTGTCTTATGCTTTTCATAGATACCAAAGAGCATGAAGCAGTTGCAGGCTGTGATCCTCTTCTTGTTCTGAGTCCATGTCATAAGTCTTGTATCATTACTTACAAAGCTACAGCATTTTCTCTAGTCTTTACTTGCATGTGAAAGTCAACATCCAAGAGATGTACAGGCTGCTAAATCAACTTCCTCTGAAAGTCTTAATTATGCTAACAATTAGTCCCACCAACCATGCACATGAGTTTACCCTCCCCCATGATAAAAAATATCCCCTTTTAATTAATTTAGTCCACCATAAAGAAACTTGAATGACTGCATGGAACGGTGTGTTTGAACATGCAAAGCTAATCCCAATAAATTTGGACTAACCACTAACCTTGGGTGCCAGGGCAGCATGCTGCCCCGCATAAAGTGCTTCAATGCTTCATCTGGAGTAGTAAGAGCTATATAAATGCAATCACAATTACAATATGAAGTCCTGGAAACCCGTATTACCTTTCAAACTAGAGGAGAGGCGTTTTTAGAAGGATTTATGACATAAACAAGCATGTCTTTTGCTTACATAGAGAATAAATATTTGGTGTCATTGACACAAAGGCCCCTAGTGGCATGGAATTCTCTAACAATGCCCAATAGATGACCATCTAATGCATTGTAATGGTTTTGATAATCACCCAGACCTGTGCACCTGTACGGATTCCATGGATCATTGAAAGATAACCAGATGTAATTGACTACAGCTGTGATGCACCCATGCAACCACAATATTTAAAAGGGTAAAACATTTATTTTCCAGCACTTAGGGCCCGATTATGACTTTGGTGGTTAAGGAAATGCCCTCGCTTTTCGGCGGTACGACTGCTGACTTCCTTGGCAGTCCAACTGCCGGATTGCAAACACAGCGTTAAGATCGCCACAAGGCTGCCACCACTGCCGACATTTACCCTTACTGCGGCGGGAGAGGCAGAGGCAGTGAATGGGGATGGTGCAGGCATGTGAACTGTCATCCAAATTATGACTTTCCTTTCCACCGACCTTCTCCTGGCAGGAACACCGCCATGCGGGAGACAGCAGAAAGACATGTACATTTCTGAAAATATGACCTCAGGGTCATTGGTCAGGGTATGCCGCTGGTACTCATATAAATCTTCTACAATAACTTTGGTTGGGTTAGTGCTATCACAAAATGCATAACATTAATAAAATACGCATACAACCCACTGACTGGGATGACATTCTGGTTGTGTCCAGCAGTCAGCAGTGTAATCCTGCTTGACTCCACTGCCGTGCAACCGCTAGCCCTGCAGGAAACTCCTAATACGGTGGGTGGAGTGCCGCCGGTTCAGCAGCATTTTCAGAAGCGCCGTGGCCTGGAGGTTCAACTGCCGAACTTGCAATCGGACCCTTAGCCTCAGGGTGTGTGGTAAATTTGGCGTTGCGACACAATTGGGCATGCCAGATGTGACAGGTAAGTCATTTTAATGAGAGATAATGCTAAGCATAGTGATTTTTGCTCTCATAAAATGCGAGGATGTCACATTGCAAAGATATAGTAATTTTTGTGGAGTTTGGTAAGAAATCATAAAGGTCATGAGAGGATCATGCTACAGTGAAGGTTGTCTGCCCCAGAATAATAAGATCATTCCCATCCTATCGTTCTTTCCTGTATTGACTGGAAATTTGCAAAATGAACAGACGCAATATACCCACATGTCAACACCTGTTTTTCTTTTTCTGTTTTTGAAATGTGCCATGCTATACTCTAGGTTCCTAATTTAATGTTACAGTAGCTATATTTTAAATATATAATTGCACTTTGCTAGGCACTTCAGTGATTTTCACTGGATCATAATTTTTGATAGTGGTTGCAGCAATAAATATTTAATTAAGGTGCCACAAAAATCAGTAAATGTAATCATGTTTTAAAAATGTATCACTATTTCATATCACCAATTCTTAAGCCATCAGAAAATGTTTAATGGCCTGTTTTTTGTCCTTAGATTCTGAATTCTCAAATAACTGATACAGGCAGATACGTGTGCGTGGCCGAAAATATCGCTGGCAGTTCAAAAAAAAACTTCAACTTTAATGTCAACGGTGAGATTTCTCTGATTTGTTTAAGGTGAAATGCTTTAGTCACATGCAGCTACTGAACTATAGCAAACTATGGGTCTCATTAAGAGGTAAAGGGAAATTGAGCATCTGTTAAAATTGGTGGATGTCCTGTTCAGCCATCTCTTTCTTCCTCTTGTTAAGTTAGAGGTCAGAGATATGGATTTCATAAAGCTCAAAACAACTACCATCAGTAAGAGCGGCAGAGGTTCTCCCTTATTTAGAATAGGCCATATAATGCCATGTCGACCAGAAATGTTCCTGTCCAAGACCGTCAAGTCCACATGTGGTTCAAGAAAATCTAATTGTATGTTGTACATAAGTATTATTTTTACCATGTACAAACCCCTGCTCTAGGGGTTTATCTTTGTAAAAACACACTAAATCACCAACAGGTCAGCTATCCTTCTATGACATAGCAAACCTCCTGCCACAGTTTTTCCCTCTAATGCAGCTTACAGCAAGGAGCATTTTTTATTGAAGCACTATAAAAAAAGACATATGGTGCAAGTATTTTGGTACAGTTTTCAGGAGTCAAAGGAAAATTGCTTTATTGCACTAATATTACATAAATGAATTGAACATGGCTTTGCAAAGGATGAAAGATAAAATTGGTAAGGACTTCTTATGAGTGCCTTGGATGTGGACATGTTAACTCTGCACACTCGGAGGGTGTTTGGACAAAATATCAGGAAAAAAATATTGTGATACAAAAATATGGTGTCAAGAAATATCAGGATGTCAAAAATATTATCAATAGGAATGTTGGGATGTCAAAAATATTGTCACTAGGAGTATCGTTTTAATTGTTTTTAATATTGTAAAACATAATGATTTAGAATATATAGTTGTATGTAATGTATGCAAGTGTTCATTAGTATATAATTTATTGTAGTGTTTGATTCTATATGTTTATTAATTTGTTTCTTTCCGTTTTTTTAATGATAATTTATCAGTTATGGAATTGTTGAAATATTACATTTTTAGTTGCATTAATGCATAAAATTAATGGTTTTCTAATTTGTTTTAGTAGTGAGATATTGGGTTTTTAGGGGATAAAGGTGGGGAGATTTTAAAACCTTGTATTTTTTAAAGTACATTTTATTTTTTAATGATATGCAAATTTATGTCGTATTTTTAAATGTATTTTGTTATATTAAAAATTGTAATAAATTACTATTAAATAAGAAATATATTAATCGTATTAAATTTTAAAATATGTTTTGAATATTGCCCGCTTTGGCCAAAATAGCGGAAAAGCATGTACACACCACCCTAGCCAACTTTCTAGAGGTCAATTCCTTGTTACATCAGTCACAGTCCGGGTTTAGATCTAACCTGGGTACAGAAACCGCTCTACTCGAGGTGACCGAGGCTGTGAAGGAAACTTTGGACAGGGGTGGAAAGGCCTTGCTCATCATGCTTGATCTGTCGGCGGCCTTCGACACTGTTCCCCACGACTTTCTCCTGATAAGACTCTGGGAGATTGGCCTGAGGGGAACGGTGTTCGAATGGTTTCAATCTTTCTTGGCCGACCGCAGACAAACGATCTGGGCTTCCCCCTTCTCCGCCCCTATGCGGCAGCTTGAGGTGGGGGTCCCGCAGGGCTCCATACTCAGCCCATCTCTTTTTAACATCTTTATGACACCTTTAGCGGCGCGAGTAGAGGAGCTAGGGGCTCAGATCGTCTCCTATGCGGATGATACACAGCTCCTGTTCACTTGTGACAGGGGCTGTGACTTCGATGGAGCGGCCATCCGGAAGTGTCTGGAGTTTGTGTTTGATTGGTTCGGGAAAAGCGGCCTCAAATGCAACTGAGACAAATCCGAGATATTGTTTTTGGGTTGTCCTGCCGACCCGAGATGGAAGCACTGATGGCCTTCGGCCATGTTCCCCCCTGCCAGCCATTCTGTTACAGCTAAGAATCTGGGCATGCTGGTTGATAACACCCTCTCCTTCAAGGCCCAGGTAGCTGGCCTGACGGGGAAGTGCTTCGCCATCCTAAGGATGTTGAGAAAGTTTCTGCCGTACCTATCTTTGGAGCACAAGAAGATAACGGTGCAGGCCTTGATAGGCTCACGACTAGACTATGCCAACATCCTTTATTTGGGTCTTCCTGAATATCTGTTGACCCGCCTGCAGGTAGTCCAAAATTCGGCAGCCAGGGCAATCTTTGGTCTTACCAGAAGAGCCAGGGCGAGCAACCTCCTTGCTACTCTGCATTGGCTGCTGATTCGTAAGCGCATTTCCTTTAAGACCTTAACCACAGCTTTTAAGGCGCTACACAATTTCGGCGCTGGCTATCTGCAGCGAAGGGTCAACTTCTATCTTCCATCTAGACCCTTGAGGTCGGCTGCCCAGGCCAATGCAATCGTGCCGGCAGTGAGACGTGTTCGTTGTGGAGGTCGCTCTTTTAGTTACCTGGCCCCCCGTCTTTGGAACACTCTGCCCCTGACGTTGCGAACGTGCTCCAATTTGTCTACCTTTAGAAAGGGACTTAAAACTCATCTTTTTGCCCTGTAAGTTGTTTTTGTGGATTTTTAGTGCCGCTTTGGCTGTCTTGTTAGTTGCTGGTATTTGTGTAATGATCTACAGCGCCGGGACGCTCTTTGGAGCAGCTGAGCGCTTTACAAACCCCCCAGTAACATAACATAACATAACATAACATTAAAAAAAAATTTTTTTTAACCAATTCCTGGAAATAAAAATATTAAAAAATGAATGTAAAATAATTAGAATCTTTATATAAATGTTTTGCATTCTATACTTTTTCTGAAAAATACATTTTCATATACAAATATTTTAATTCTTTTATTTTAAAATTATAATTTTATACTGAAAAGATATTTTATATTTTCAATTTAAAAGTTGGTTTTATATATTTATGATTGTATGATTGTTGATTTTGGATTATGATTTTATTTTTTATTTTATAGTTTAAAGTTTAGGAATGGTAGTAAATATTTGTAATATATTAATTATTATTATCAATAACATATTTTTAAATGTTTTTTATAATACATTTTAGTTTATTTTTATAGATAAAGAAATTGTGTGTAAGTATGGAGTACTGATTGTGTATATAAAATGTTAGTTTGTATTACCTTGCATAAAATGTTTTATATTGCAGTGGAAATAGCAAATTTCACCTCTTTAGTGTCCAACACCTTCTTCAAATAGGCTTAGATTGGAGTGGAAATAGTAAATGTCACTCCTTTAGTGTCCAACACCTTCCACCAATGTGGTTAGATTGGAGTGGGGATAGTAAATGTCACCCCTTTCGTGTGCAACAACGTCCCCCCAATTGGGGTTAGATTGGAGTGGGAATTGTAAATGCCACCCCTTTAGTGTTCAGCACCTTCCCCAAATTGATAAGATTGGAGTGGGACTAGTATATGTCATTACTTTGCTGTTCAGCATCTTCCACAAAGTGTTTTATATTGGAGTAGGGTTCGTAAATGTCAGCCTTTTAGTGTCCAACACCTTCTTTAAATTGATATAGATTTGAGTGGTGAAGGAAGCTGGCTCTATATATACTATATCAAAAAGAGATATTGGGCCTATTACGATGTCAGGCGGACTGCGTCTACCCGACACCATCTCGAAAATGGGACCGACGACCTCTGGTCGGTGGTCTCGAGCTCCTGATTGGGATGTGACAAACACTGTTCGGTCACATTCCCACATTTCCCTATGAAACATGTGTTGTGGCCGCAAACCGGCCGTAGTACATGCTCCCATAGGGAAATGGGAGGTGGTGTTAATCCCTGCACCCTGGCCCTGCTAGGGGCCCCCAAACACTCTCTCCGACACGCTTTCCATGTCAGAAATCCCGACATGGAAAGCCTGCATGAGACCGAGCATCGTAATCCCAAGGGCAGAAATGCCGCCCTTTGGGATTACGGGCCGGCCTCCGACTGGTCAACGGGCTCCTTGAGCTCATTGGAAGGCAGCCGGATTGACCGGCCGGTTTAATTTCCGACCACCAGCACTGTAATGCCCAGAAAATCGCAGACCATCTGACCGATGGTTGGAGCTTTTTAAACCGCATCACAATCAGCCCCTTAGTGAGCACAGAGTCAAGGAAGTCCCTAAGAGTAAATCAGAAGATAAAGTAGATAATACCTTACTCTCAATTTAGTTGTTGCTGGTCTGAGTAGTTAGGCTGGTCAGAGGGTAGTGTGAATACATTTCTTGTACATACTCATACAAGGCAGGAATACACACTCAATGACTAACTCCAGGCCAATGTTTGCAAAAATATTACTTTACTGACTTTTATTTTAGGAACCAAGTGGAACTCAGTTACAGGTAAGTAGACTTTTCAGAATTGTAATACATATAGGGTCCGATTCCGATTTCAGCCAGAAGGGCTCTGAACCATGTTCGGAGCCCTTCCGACCAAATCGGTCAGATCCGGTTGGATTCCTTCCCGACCGAGCCATTCCGATGGGCTCGGTCGGGAAGGAATCCGACTCGGATTTCCGGATTACGGACGGCAGGCTCGGAGAGCCTGTCTGCAGTCCGGAAATCCTCTAGTACACCCCCGGTCGCCTCTGTGCGACCGAGGGAGTACGATGGCAGCTTTTCACTGCCTTTTCGTGCAGGTCTGTCCGGCACGAAAAGGCAGTCGGAAGCTGTCTCTGGGGGCCCCCAGCAGGGCCCCCATGGGTGTGAGGCCGCCGGATGGTGGCCTGAAGGCACCTATGGTGCCCCCCGTTGATCCCTGCACCCGGTGGCAGGCACCTTGGGGTGCCGGCCACAGGGTGCAGGGATGAACTGCACCCCTGCTTTCAGCAATGCAAGCATGCTTTCCGGTCGGACAGCATGCTTGCATTGTAAGGTATACGAATGCGACCGAACTCTGTTCAGTTGCACTGTACTACCAGGGCTGTAACCGACGACAGCAGGTCGGTCGGTTACAGCTCCGGCCCGGAATTGGCCCCATAATGTTGGCAAATGTTTGTATGAGCATTCGGAATACTTTACAGGTGCATGTAATATTTGTCAAAGTCAAAAGAGATACTTTGTATTATTCTCAGAATAGACACTTAGGGGCACATACATCAAGGTAGGCTTTTGCGATTCCTTAATTGTGATTATTAAGGAATTGCAATTAAGGAATCGCAAAAAAGCCTATGCATGTAGAAATCGCTAAAAAAAGAGCGATTCCTAAACATTCCTTAATTGCGACTCGCAAATCGTGAGTCGCAATTAAGGAATGGCTTCCCATTCATTCATATGAGCTTACAGGCCCATATGAATGAATGGGAATTGCATGTGCAATTTGCGAGTACCAAATAGGTAATTGCAAATTCCGCTTGCAATTTCAAGGGTGCACGGGTGCCAAAAGGACACCCTATTGCACCCCTGAAATCGTACAGTGCACCCATGTTGCGCACACACATACCCCAAGTTTAATTTCTCGGTAATTTGCGGCCCCAAATACCGAAATCGCTATTCCAAACTGCTTCTAGCATTGCATTTAAGGAATCGCAAATTGCAATTGCAATTTGGGAAATCGCCAAAAATTGTGATTACCGAAATTGCACATCCGAAAAACTTTTATGCATCGCAAAAGGCCTTTTTGCAATCGCAAACGGACAATTTTTGTGAATCGCACTTTTTGCGATCGCAAAATCCCTTGATGTATGCGCCCCTTAGGGGCCAATTAAAAGTATGACGGTGCAGTGGAGGGACCCCTCAGCCGCTGCACCAACAAACCCACGTGAGAACCACCCGCCTTATAATGACCTTTTCAGTCATTGGCAGGTGATTCTTTTGGCGTTGCCTATAAAATAGGCAACGCAATGAGAACATCAAAAACAGTTCCAGCACGGCATGGACTGAAAAGTCCATACCGTGCTGGAACTTCTGTGCATGTACACAGGGGGGCACAACCTGAGTTCATCCACAGGGCGTGAGGCACAAGGGCTCCGCCAGGGTTTTCATGAAGGAGGAACCACCATGAAAACCCTGGCAGAGAAAACTCCTAATATGCTTGGGGTGACCACAGCGGTCCCGCCAAACATGTAGATGCCTCTGGACTGCCGTGCCACCATCAGGGAATGGTGGTTCCCTGGCCACGTCGACGGTGCCAGGGTAGCACGACCACTAGGGTCGTAATGTGGCGGTCCCAAGGACTGATGACCGCCAGACTCGTATTCGGCCCCTTACAATACAGAGAGAACCAATGTAATCCTATGGGAGGAAAGTCAGGTAGGTAATTTCAAGTACTCAAATTACAAGTTCAGTCTTCGGAGGGTTTGACCAACATTGGGCAAGAGTTGGGCCAAGGTAGGTACTGCACCACCAGCGGCACTGGGGCAGCCGGATATATTTTGATGTGACATTTTTAAAGCATGTTAAATAAAATGAAATACAGTAATTCGATTTATAAAGTCAATAACCAAATCAGTAATTAATTTAAATTGAATAAATGACAAAACTGAGGTTAAGGGCTTGATTATGACTTTTGTGGTCGTCCAGCGGTGCCACGACCGTGCCGTTTGCTGGAGGACCACCAAAGCTGTGGTGAGCCCACCCAATTGTAATCCAGGTTGGTGGTGTCACGGCAGTGGGCTGTTAGGCTCATAGGAGAGCCTAATATGCAGCTCGCCACCATGACAGCGCCTGCAGCATATTCCTGCATGGTGTGGCCCCAATTAAATGGGAGCACAACATGTGCCTCCCCTGCATGAACCCCCAGGCCCAGATCTGGCAGTTGCCTCTCCACCACCCTTTTCTTGGAAGGCTCATTGCCATGAAAAGGGAGGTGAAGAGGCAACTCAGAATATGCTTGGTGGTACCAGTAGCGGCACCGCCAGCAGATATTTATGCTAGCAGCAGACCGCTGGCCAAGTGGGATCCTTGATTCCAGGAAAGCCTGTGGTCTTGTGGCAGTCTGACCACCACACTCTGAATACTGTGGGTGGGCCCACAGTGTAGAGGTGTTCAGACCGCCACCACGAGTACGGTCCCTAAATATTTTAAAAGTTTCATTAAACTGAAATATTATGAACTTGTGCTGTAAGTCATTACAAGACTTAGAAAAAATTGAAAAACATCTGGCACTCTGTGTAAGAAACCTACATTTTGTAACAACTAGCAAAGCAGCAGCGACTGAAGAAAATGTCATCATTATTTGAAAACATCACTTGGGAATGTTGAAGTTAAGGTGACTGTAAAGGTGTCAAACACTCAGGAGAAATCTGGGATTTATTTCACACATGACTCACTAGTGCCCATTTCCTTCATCTGATTAAAGATTCAGGCTCTTATGTAGCTTGATAATATGTGACATGTGAAAAGGGATCCCAATGCTATAAAAACAATCATTGGCAATGCCAAAAGTCCTGTACTTTTCTAAGAATGTTACATGGTAATGTGAAGCATTACCTGTAAACAGCATGGGAATGTATATGTATTTGTGTAGAAGCAAAGAACTGTAGAATAACACTGGTATAGGTTAAGAGGCCTGGTGACAGTAGGACTGTCAAGCCAGACCTAAACATCCATGTAAGTTTGTAACTGCACTCCTCCCATCTGCGCTGCTGCCAGAGTTAAATACCATAGAGTATCTATTTATCTAAGAATTTTTAATAGCATTACAACGTCATGTTTGTGCCCCTGAAAGTTCAACCTCAGGCACCCAGATAAATAAATAAAATTATCATAGTTGAGTGGACGGCGAGCACTTTATTTTGGAAGCTTATCATTTCTTGCCAATCAAAACATGTACTCCTGGCTTCCAACATGTGGGCAGAGCCAAAGCCTTTTACTAGTAATGCTTACATAATTGTCTGCCAACTATTACACTGTAATACAGACCATAAATACGAAAGTTTTAAAATAAAAAATTAATGTTCCCAGGCAACGTAAGAAACTGAGCTCGCAGTCCTGGTAGTCATATATGATTTAACACCACATTCTAATTGGAATAGTGGGACAAAACGCATAACAGGGATCGGGTGCCTCAATCCTGGCAGCTAAGCTTCTGCTGCTTCAGAACAATTACCAATCAATCAAAAGTCTACATATTTAAACTCAAAGCCTACAACTAACTTTAATTTACTGTAGGCCTTATGATGATGCAGTGGCAGTCCCACTACCTCAACACTGTGCGATGGCCCGCAGTATTATAAGTGTGATGGTCAGACCGACACTAAACCGCCACTAGGCCATGGATCAAGGACCCCACGGCGGTCTGGAAGAGGTTGGAGGCCAAAATATGCTGGCGGTGTGGCAGCTGCACTGCCAAGCATATTTTAGAGTTGCCTCACCACCATGGCGGTCGCACTGCTATGAAAAGTGTGACAGTGAGGCAAAAAAAGGGGGCCCTAAAGGACCCCCTTGTGTCTCTGTGTCTTGAGGTGCATGCAGGGGTCACATGTAGTGCCCCGCTGTAAATCTGCACCCGCCTTTACTGCATGATGTGGCATGTATGACACACAGTGCAGGAAGGTGAAGGCGATGATGGTCTGCCTGTTACGTTCTTTAATGAGCCTGACAGACCGCCAATCTCATACCACCGCTGGACTGCTCTCCAGACGAGAAGAAAACTCTGATCTGGCGGGCAGTCCAACCATGGGTTTGACGGTCCCACAGCGGGCAGTGCGTTGTACCGTCTGCTGTGAGACTGCCAAACTCGTATTAAGGCCGTAAGTATCGAGTTGCACCTAATAGCTGGGTCTCGACAACAATGGAACAAAAGCACAGGATAAACTAGAATCAGTCAGAAACAAACCAGTTTGGTGTTCAAAAATAGAATTCATCTCTTAAGTTAAATAAAGGAAGAGACAATAGCTATGAGCATATGATAACCATAGCTGGCACATAGTACATGAAGATCAAATATCATTTAAAATAGCATTAAAATGGTGGTTCTCCCTGCTGTACAAAGACTCAGAAAGCTTTCCCTTTCTAATTTTCAATGTTTTGGCATGAAGTAAGAATAATGTTTTCACGTTGTATTGTCATTGACCCTGGGGATCATCAACACACTCGGAGCTATAGGGGGATAGAAAGGACAGGCCGCCCTCCACTCAACGTACTACAAATCAACACAAGGCCTGTCCCACCAGGATTACACCCAAATCTACAATTCCAACACTGGAGGGGTCTCGTAAATTTTTATAACTGCCTCACAGACTTTTTTAGTCAAGGTGTTGTGGTGTATCTTAGTTAAAATAACCTACCATCATAGACCCACCATTGCACAGGCAAAAAAGTGTGGAGCAGAGAGAAAGCACCTCACGGTAGCAACACCAAGGGGGCCGCTGGCTGGTACTCGCCAGCAGGTCCACTTATCATAATTGGTTACTTTCTCTATGAAGAAAAGAAATGTGTGTGTTATTGTAAAAAAACTCAACCCAATGAAATCAATATAAGATAGAAAATCCTAAATGTGAGAGTACTATCTATGCATGCTATTAAAGTGCATGCCCCTTGGACCCTGTGAGAATATAAACAAATATTCCTCACCGTTAAAAATTGGCAGAGCTTACTGGCTCAAAGTAACTTTATTCAGTGCTGTAAGCTCTCCAAATTATAAATGGTTCCCATAAAACCATGATCATCATTATGACCCTAGTAAGACAAGGTATACCGTTTGGGGCCTATTATGATGTCATAGGAAATGGCTCCGACCATCGGTCGGAGCCGTTCCCACTGGCATCGTAATCGGCTGTTTGGATGTCTTTCTGACCAACCCATTTTGATGGGGTCGGTCGGAAAGAAATCCAAACCGGATTTCCGAATGGCCTCCGGTGGGCTCGGAGAGCCTGGCTGCCAATTGGAAATCCTCCATCAATCCCTCGGGTGGCTCTTTCTGCCCAAGGGATTCCGATGGCAGATTACCATATCCTTTCTGTGCCAGCCTTTCCGACACAATCAGAAGGTAAAGTAGATAATACCTTACTCTCAATTTAGTTGTTGCTGGTCTGAGTAGTTAGGCTGGTCAGAGGGTAGTGTGAATACATTTCTTGTACATACTCATACAAGGCAGGAATACACACTCAATGACTAACTCCAGGCCAATGTTTGCAAAAATATTACTTTACTGACTTTTATTTTAGGAACCAAGTGGAACTCAGTTACAGGTAAGTAGACTTTTCAGAATTGTAATACATATAGGGGCCGATTCCGATTTCAGCCAGAAGGGCTCTGAACCATGTTCGGAGCCCTTCCGACCAAATCGGTCAGATCCGGTTATATTCCTTCCCGACCGAGCCATTCCGATGGGCTCGGTCGGGAAGGAATCCGACTCGGATTTCCGGATTACGGACGGCAGGCTCGGAGAGCCTGTCTGCAGTCCAGAAATCCTCTAGTACACCCCCGGTCGCCTCTGTGCGACCGAGGGAGTACGATGGCAGCTTTTCACTGCCTTTTCGTGCAGGTCTGTCCGGCCCGAAAAGGCAGTCGGAAGCTGTCTCTGGGGGCCCCCAGCAGGGCCCCCATGGGTGTGAGGCCTCCGGATGGTGGCCTGGGGGCACCTATGGTGCCCCTCCGTTGATCCCTGCACCCGGTGGCAGGCACCTTGGGGTGCCGGCCACAGGGTGCAGGGATGAACTGCACCCCTGCTTTCAGCAATGCAAGCATGCTTTCCGGTCGGACAGCATGCTTGCATTGTAAGGTATACGAATGCGACCGAACCCTGTTCAGTTGCACTGTACTACCAGGGCTGTAACCGACGACAGCAGGTCGGTCGGTTACAGCTCCGTCCCGGAATTGGCCCCATAATGTTGGCAAATGTTTGTATGAGCATTCGGAATACTTTACAGGTGCATGTAATATTTGTCAAAGTCAAAAGAGATACTTTGTATTATTCTCAGAATAGACACTTAGGGGCACATACATCAAGGTAGGCTTTTGCGATTCCTTAATTGTGATTATTAAGGAATTGCAATTAAGGAATCGCAAAAAAGCCTATGCATGTAGAAATCGCTAAAAAAAGAGCGATTCCTAAACATTCCTTAATTGCGACTCGCAAATCGTGAGTCGCAATTAAGGAATGGCTGCCCATTCATTCATATGGGCTTACAGGCCCATATGAATGAATGGGAATTGCATGTGCAATTTGCGAGTACCAAATAGGTAATTGCAAATTGCGCTTGCAATTTCAAGGGTGTACGGGTGCCAAAAGGACACCCTATTGCACCCCTGAAATCGTACAGTGCACCCATGTTGCGCACACACATACCCCAAGTTTAATTTCTCGGTAATTTGCGGCCCCAAATAGCGAAATCGCTATTCCAAAGTGCTTCTAGCATTGCATTTAAGGAATCGCAAATTACAATTGCAATTTGGGAAATCGCCAAAAATTGTGATTACCGAAATTGCACATCCGAAAAACTTTCATGCATCGCAAAAGGCCTTTTTGCAATCGCAAACGGACGATTTTTGTGAATCGCACTTTTTGCGATCGCAAAATCCCTTGATGTATGCGCCCCTTAGGGGCCAATTACGAGTATGACTGTGCAGTGGAGGGACCCCTCAGCCGCTGCACCAACAAACCCACGTGAGAACCACCCGCCTTATAATGACCTTTTCAGTCATTGGCAGGTGATTCTTTTGGCGTTCCCACGGCGTTGCCTATAAAATAGGCAACGCAATGAGAACATCAAAAACAGTTCCAGCACGGCATGGACTGAAAAGTCCATACCGTGCTGGAACTTCTGTGCATGTACACAGGGGGGCACAACCTGAGTTCATCCACAGGGCGTGAGGCACAAGGGCTCCGCCAGGGTTTTCATGAAGGAGGAACCACCATGAAAACCCTGGCAGAGAAAACTCCTAATATGCTTGGGGTGACCACAGCGGTCCCGCCAAACATGTAGATGCCTCTGGACTGCCGTGCCACCATCAGGGAATGGTGGTTCCCTGGCCACGTCGACGGTGCCAGGGTAGCACGACCATTAGGGTCGTAATGTGGCGGTCGCAAGGACTGATGACCGCCAGACTCGTATTCGGCCCCTTACAATACAGAGAGAACCAATGTAATCCTATGGGAGGAAAGTCAGGTAGGTAATTTCAAGTACTCAACTTACAAGTTCAGTCTTCGGAGGGTTTGACCAACATTGGGCAAGAGTTGGGCCAAGGTAGGTACTGCACCACCAGCGGCACTGGGGCAGCCGGATATATTTTGATGTGACATTTTTAAAGCATGTTAAATAAAATGAAATACAGTAATTCGATTTATAAAGTCAATAACCAAATCAGTAATTAATTTAAATTGAATAAATGACAAAACTGAGGTTAAGGGCTTGATTATGACTTTTGTGGTCGTCCAGCGGTGCCACGACCGTGCCGTTTGCTGGAGGACCACCAAAGCTGTGGTGAGCCCACCCAATTGTAATCCAGGTTGGTGGTGTCACGGCAGTGGGCTGTTAGGCTCATAGGAGAGCCTAATATGCAGCTCGCCACCATGACAGCGCCTGCAGCATATTCCTGCATGGTGTGGCCCCAATTAAATGGGAGCACAACATGTGCCTCCCCTGCATGAACCCCCAGGCCCAGATCTGGCAGTTGCCTCTCCACCACCCTTTTCTTGGAAGGCTCATTGCCATGAAAAGGGAGGTGAAGAGGCAACTCAGAATATGCTTGGTGGTACCAGTAGCGGCACCGCCAGCAGATATTTATGCTAGCAGCAGACCGCTGGCCAAGTGGGATCCTTGATTCCAGGAAAGCCTGTGGTCTTGTGGCAGTCTGACCACCACACTCTGAATACTGTGGGTGGGCCCACAGTGTAGAGGTGTTCAGACCGCCACCACGAGTACGGTCCCTAAATATTTTAAAAGTTTCATTAAACTGAAATATTATGAACTTGTGCTGTAAGTAATTACAAGACTTAGAAAAAATTGAAAAACATCTGGCACTCTGTGTAAGAAACCTACATTTTGTAACAACTAGCAAAGCAGCAGCGACTGAAGAAAATGTCATCATTATTTGAAAACATCACTTGGGAATGTTGAAGTTAAGGTGACTGTAAAGGTGTCAAACACTCAGGAGAAATCTGGGATTTATTTCACACATGACTCACTAGTGCCCATTTCCTTCATCTGATTAAAGATTCAGGCTCTTATGTAGCTTGATAATATGTGACATGTGAAAAGGGATCCCAATGCTATAAAAACAATCATTGGCAATGCCAAAAGTCCTGTACTTTTCTAAGAATGTTACATGGTAATGTGAAGCATTACCTGTAAACAGCATTGGAATGTATATGTATTTGTGTAGAAGCAAAGAACTGTAGAATAACACTGGTATAGGTTAAGAGGCCTGGTGACAGTAGTACTGTCAAGCCAGACCTAAACATCCATGTAAGTTTGTAACTGCACTCCTCCCATCTGCGCTGCTGCCAGAGTTAAATACCATAGAGTATCTATTTATCTAAGAATTTTTAATAGCATTACAACGTCATGTTTGTGCCCCTGAAAGTTCAACCTCAGGCACCCAGATAAATAAATAAAATTATCACAGTTGAGTGGACGGCGAGCACTTTATTTTGGAAGCTTATCATTTCTTGCCAATCAAAACATGTACTCCTAGCTTCCAACATGTGGGCAGAGCCAAAGCCTTTTACTAGTAATGCTTACATAATTGTCTGCCAACTATTACACTGTAATACAGACCATAAATACGAAAGTTTTAAAATAAAAAATTAATGTTCCCAGGCAACGTAAGAAACTGAGCTCGCAGTCCTGGTAGTCATATATGATTTAACACCACATTCTAATTGGAATAGTGGGACAAAACACATAACAGGGATCGGGTGCCTCAATCCTGGCAGCTAAGCTTCTGCTGCTTCAGAACAATTACCAATCAATCAAAAGTCTACATATTTAAACTCAAAGCCTACAACTAACTTTAATTTACTCTAGGCCTTATGATGATGCAGTGGCAGTCCCACTACCTCAACACTGTGCGATGGCCCGCAGTATTATAAGTGTGATGGTCAGACCGACACTAAACCGCCACTAGGCCGTGGATCAAGGACCCCACGGCGGTCTGTAAGGGGTTGGAGGCCAAAATATGCTGGCGGTGTGGCAGCGGCACTGCCAAGCATATTTTAGAGTTGCCTCACCACCATGGCAGTCGCACTGCTATGAAAAGTGTGACAGTGAGGCAAAAAAAGGGGGCCCTAAAGGACCCCCTTGTGTCTCTGTGTCTTGAGGTGCATGCAGGGGTCACATGTAGTGCCCCGCTGTAAATCTGCACCCGCCTTTACTGCATGATGTGGCATGTATGACACACAGTGCAGGAAGGTGAAGGCGATGATGGTCTGCCTGTTACGTTCTTTAATGAGCCTGACAGACCGCCAATCTCATACCACCGCTGGACTGCTCTCCAGACGAGAAGAAAACTCTGATCTGGCGGGCAGTCCAACCATGGGTTTGACGGTCCCACAGCGGGCAGTGCGTTGTACCGTCTGCTGTGAGACTGCCAAACTCGTATTAAGGCCGTAAGTATCGAGTTGCACCTAATAGCTGGGTCTCGACAACAATGGAACAAAAGCACAGGATAAACTAGAATCAGTCAGAAACAAACCAGTTTGGTGTTCAAAAATAGAATTCATCTCTTAAGTTAAATAAAGGAAGAGACAATAGCTATGAGCATATGATAACCATAGCTGGCACATAGTACATGAAGATCAAATATCATTTAAAAGAGCATTAAAATGGTGGTTCTCCCTGCTGTACAAAGACTCAGAAAGCTTTCCCTTTCTAATTTTCAATGTTTTGGCATGAAGTAAGAATAATGTTTTCACGTTGTATTGTCATTGACCCTGGGGATCATCAACACACTCGGAGCTATAGGGGGATAGAAAGGACAGGCCGCCCTCCACTCAACGTACTACAAATCAACACAAGGCCTGTCCCACCAGGATTACACCCAAATCTACAATTCCAACACTGGAGGGGTCTCGTAAATTTTTATAACTGCCTCACAGACTTTTTTAGTCAAGGTGTTGTGGTGTATCTTAGTTAAAATAACCTACCATCATAGACCCACCATTGCACAGGCAAAAAAGTGTGGAGCAGAGAGAAAGCACCTCACGGTAGCAACACCAAGGGGGCCGCTGGCTGGTACTCGCCAGCAGGTCCACTTATCATAATTGGTTACTTTCTCTATGAAGAAAAGAAATGTGTGTGTTATTGTAAAAAAACTCAACCCAATGAAATCAATATAAGATAGAAAATCCTAAATGTGAGAGTACTATCTATGCATGCTATTAAAGTGCATGCCCCTTGGACCCTGTGAGAATATAAACAAATATTCCTCACCGTTAAAAATTGGTAGAGCTTACTGGCTCAAAGTAACTTTATTCAGTGCTGTAAGCTCTCCAAATTATAAATGGTTCCCATAAAACCATGATCATCATTATGACCCTAGTAAGACAAGGTATACCGTTTGGGGCCTATTATGATGTCATAGGAAATGGCTCCGACCATCGGTCGGAGCCGTTCCCACTGGCATCGTAATCGGCTGTTTGGATGTCTTTCTGACCAACCCATTTTGATGGGGTCGGTCGGAAAGAAATCCAAACCGGATTTCCGAATGGCCTCCGGTGGGCTCGGAGAGCCTGGCTGGCAATTGGAAATCCTCCATCAATCCCTCGGGTGGCTCTTTCTGCCCAAGGGATTCCGATGGCAGATTACCATATCCTTTCTGTGCCAGCCCTTCCGACACAGAAGGGCTGTGAGAATCTGACTTTGGGGGCCTCCAGCAGGGCTCGCATGGGTGCAAGGCCTCCAGATGGTGGCGTAGGGGTCACCTCTAGTGTCCACCTGTTGATCTGTGCACCCAGTGGCTGGCACCTTGAGGTGCCTACCAGTGTTCGGTCGTATCCTACTTGCTGGGCTGGAACTGACGACAGGAGGTCTTTCGGTCCTAATTCCCGAATGATGTCGGATGGACTCCGGTCCACCGACATCGTAATCGGTCCCTGTGTGTCCATCCACCCATGGATCACCCAGAAACATAACCCAAGAAAAACAGCCAAGTCCATTGTCAAAATCCTCAAAAACCTTTGAATGTGTCACCAAATTTTTTACTGCTATTGAAAGATGTTTAGCATCTTATTTTTTCCATTGTTAAAGCTCTCTCCACCTCGGGTACTGGAAATTTGTTCAGTTTGAAAAAAATCCCCATTATAATGTTGATTTTGAGGGAAACTACATCTTTCACATATTGATTACATACTGCAGCTCCCCAGGTGCCGGAATGGACTCTTACATTATTCTAGCAGTGTTTTGTAGGTGTGTATCTCCACATATGTATGGGAATCTTCACCATCCTTTATTTGTTGTTAGTAATGTGCTCGCACCAAGCTGGCACATATGCACATGCTTGTTTTTTGTATTTGGCAAGCTTTCATCATTTGTTTTATTTATATAGTTTTTTGATGGACAATAAAACCATTCAATATAGAGTTATAATAAAAATAGAGCAGTCTTTTGTTTGAACGCCTGGACGCTTCTGACGAAGCAACTGTGCGCTGTATAAATTGTTTTTTAATTGAAAGGGAAAAATAGAGATGCCAATTGCATATCTATAAGCTGTAAGCTACAATATGATTATAATAGTAACAAAATTACTAATACCTAAAACCATTTAAAATGATTAAGTGTCATCAATCTTTCAAACCCTCCATCAATCGGCCTATGTTGCTGTTGAAGAACGAGAATACTGCTTCTTGACAGGTGCAGGTAGCACGTCTTCTCCATGCTTTTTTACTCATTATAAAAGTATGGCAGCAGTATAGGACATGTGCCAATGATTCAAGTTTTTAGAACTTCCCTTTTATGATTCCATATTTTGTAGATCTTACTTACATCAAAGAAGCAAAATCGTATTCTTTCATGTTTCGGGGCCTGAGTCACAAGTGTAATTTACATATGTACTATTTATTTATGAAATATTCTAATATCCTATTTTGAATTTAAAAATGAATGTAACAATTTGTATTAAAATATGACTAAATTAAGATGAATTCGTTCTATACATCCCTTTAAATATTTGTATACGCAAAATAAATCATATTTTTTAAATTAGGTTGGAATTTATATTTAATATGATCTTTGGAAAAATAATTTTAATTTAATATATTTTAATGAATTATGGATTTATTTAAAAATTAAGTTTATAGTGTAGTAATATTATTAATAATTATTTTTGAGTTAAATAAACTTGTTTACTTTTCTCTATACTTTATCATAGGGAGATTCAATAGTCGGCGCGCTGACGTAGGTTTCCTTCTTTTCCGCGTGCAACGCGGATCCAGAGTAATCGGTTCCTCTGGCCTGTTTTAAGGCCTCTTTCACGCTTCGCATCTGGAACAGTGTGCAATGCCTTCGGGCTTTAAAACGTGTGCCTTCTGTTCGCGGCAAATGTCCGCGACAGACCCACGCCTTATCTGCATGTGGTGTCTGGGCAAACGCCATGACTCGTCGGATTTCGACGCCTGGCAACAACTCAAGCCGAATTCCCGAGCGCCGGATGAAGCTACTTTCGACTCGCCAGTCCCGGTCGGAGTCGTCACGGCTCCCGGCCTCCTCTTTGGCAGCAGGTCCCGGTGGCAGTGGGTTCCGTTTGCGGCGTTGGTCCCCGTCTGGTTCCCGTGTGCATCGCTCGGCCCTTCCTGGTAAATCCGGGTGCATGTCGCTGAGGTCCTCACCCTCCCTTCCTTCTGTTGTCGGGGGCACTAGTTCCCGGATTTCTCTGGACGTGTGCTTCTGGGAGTCGTCCTTCCCCTAGCCACCTTTTCCTGGCCCGGGGGCGACTCCGACCCAGATGGCAGCCTATGCAGCGGCCCTGCAGGCCTCCCTTGTGTCCCCTCCTCTCCCTGGGACGTCCTTGGACCCTCCGCTATGTGCAGGGTCTCCGGTGGACTCGCCGGTGGGTTCACCCCCGGCACCGACTGAGCCCCTTGCCTATGGGGATGATGGAGATATGGCGTCATCAGGGTGCGGCCCGGTTGGGTCCCCCTGTTCAATCCATAGCGCCCCTACCATGCCTCATAGTCCTGTGGGGCTCCCTGTGGCAGACCGCCTCGGCCTTCCGGAAAGGCAGCTATTTTTTCAGAGGACGAGCCGGTCCTGGTTCAGCGCCATAGGCTTGCCTTCTCTGCTCCGCCGCCGTTCCTTTCTTCGGAACCAGAGCCTGTCGTGGTTGAGGTCGAGTCGGCACTGGACGAGGCAGAGTCGGCGCCAGCCAGGGACGCCCATGTGCCGCCGGATCCTTGACTCCTCTCCAGAGGCTTCCGGGGGGAGTTCAGTGTCACCCCGACGACAGGCGACGCCGGATCCATACTTGTCTCTTCCCCCTTGGAATTTGTGGCTCCAGCGGACTCTCCACAGGAGCCCCATCATGACCCTGATTCGTCATTGGGGCTTCCTTCATCTGGACATTGGGCTCATCCTCCGTTCATCGGACAACCCCCTTGGGGTGGGAGGCTTAGTTTACAGCCCTCACCCATGGATGAGTTACTGTCCCCTCCTCGGAATGCTAACGAGGCTGGTGCAGCATTTAGAAGAGTTGTTTTCTTGGCCACCCGCATTCTGAGTATGCAGCCCCTGCCTGTTGACCCGCTGTTGGATGTCCTCCACCACGATTCAGTGAATGTTGAGCCGCTTCTGCCTTTTGAAGTCTCTCTTTATGACACCCTTTTGGGCACCTGTGCTCGGGCGGCGTCGGGTGATCCGATGACTCGTTTTATCCTGCACCGCCACCTCCCTGCTCCAAATGATCCAGTTTGCTTATTTGTTCATCCAGACGTTCAGGGGCTTGTTCTACAAACTGCTTTTCCTTCCTTGCCTCCGCTGCTGCTTCCTCCCACCCGGGAGTCCAGATGGCTGGAGTCGTAATATTTTGGCCTCCACTAGGGCAATATTTTTGCCTCCACTAGCGCATTACAGTGTGTGTCTAGGCTCGGGTTATTTCTGCCCTTTGGGACTCTGCCGAGTGCCTTCTATCTTCCACCTCTGAGGGCTCCTCCATCTTATCCGTGATGCCCGTGAACTGGCAGAATTTACTATACGCTCTGCCCTGGATACCTCGGATTCCTTAGGCCGAGCTATGGCTGGTTCAGTTGCACTATGACGCCATGCTTGGTTGCGGGATGGCGTCTTCCCAGAGAATATCCGGGAACGCCTTGTTGACCTGCCCTTTGATGGGGTCCTTTTGTTTGATACCCATGCCGATTCGGCGGTTCAGCACCTCCTTGCGAGCTTTCGCCCTCCCCCATTGGTCTGTACTTAGCAGGTCTCAGGTTGTTATATCCTGGGGTAGTTACCCTTTCATTTAGCGTCCACCAGTTGGACCATGCGCTTTTGGGCTGGCAGTAAGCCTACTGTGGCGGTGTTCCACAGGTTGTTGTGTCTGTCCTCTGACTGTGATTTACCCTAAGAGGTGTTCCCCTGTTTTTTGGGGGCGTGATATACTCCAGGTGGGGTTCCTGTATCCTATTGTGTAGCTCCGCTCTGCGCCAGGCAGGCATGGAGGTCCCTTTGGGCTCTTTACGTCTACTGATGCTATTATTTTACCGTTGGGCGGTTTTCAGTGTTGTGCCTTCTGGCGCAGCCTCCTACATGCCATGGGTCTCGCCTTACTTGGACATGAGGTCAGCCGAGAACCCGACCACGTGACCACAGAGGGACACTCCCGGCGGCAGCTGGCGACCCTGGCGCTACACACTTCCTGCGGAGTGGGTACACACCTGAGGCCTCCCCAATGGGCACGAGCCTCGGACGCGTCCCAGTTGCACACAGTTGGCCGACACACATTCCCGGAGAAGACACCCCTGGCAGCCGCCTCGTTGGAACACGTAAAGTACATTAACTTGATGCATGTGTGTATGGGGACCACTATATGCAAGGTCGGTTTCGAATGGCACATACCTCCCGGTAAGAGGGGGGGCTTCCATGCGATAACTTTGTTGACTTGATACCACAGTTACGGTGCACTTTGCACGCCTGACCCCCCCCCCCGAATTAGTCTTTGTTGCTCTCCTCGAGAGTATGGACGGGAGCACGTTTCGCACCCGACCTTTTGGTATTCTATACGTTTATTATGTTATATGGCTCACTATTTCATTAGTCATGTTTTCCCCTTCCCCTCCCCCTCTGTTCATGTGGTGTACGGTCCTGGAAATACTATCGGTGTGTAATGTTGGGAACAATTGCTTGATGGAAACTTGGGACCCGGGGAGCGGTGGTGGGAAGGCGGGGGGAAGGGTACCGTTAAAAATCCGCAATGTCAGACATTAAGATATGTACGTGGAATGTCCGGGGTATGCACACACCATCACGACGTTACCAGATCTACTCATATCTCAAACGCCACCACATACAAATTGCTCTCCTACAAGAAACACACCTCAGCGAGTCGGAAACCTGCACTCTACGCTGCAGATGGCAGGGGCAACTATATGCCACACGCTATTCATCTTATGCTAAGGGGACACTAGTGTGGGTCAGACCAGGCACTCCATGGACAACGCTGGATACACATGTGGACCCCGGGGGGGAGATATGTTGTGGTCCAGGGCAGGCTAGACGGGAATCCGCTCGTGCTGGCCTCAACACGGGCCTAGCGGCTTTCCTCGCGCAGTTATCTACCACGCTAGCTCCCTGGCACGGTATCCCGTGGGTGATGGGCGGGGACTACAATGGCACACTGGACCTGGCCCTGGACCGATCCCATCCCCCACCGCCCAATTCACAGGCACACACTGCTGCGAGCACTCTACAGGCGTGGTCCGCACAATGGGACTTGCAAGATGCATGGCGCAGCCGTAACCCACACACCAGGGCCTACTTGTACTATTCTGGGGCGCATGCCCTACACGTGCGTCTCGATAGATACATGGTCACCAGCGAGGTCCTGCCACATATCACGGACACCTGCTACATGGGTCGCACACACTCTGACCACAACCCTCACACCCTACATTTGGCATGGGAACGCCCCCGGCCCCCAATACCCACTTGGCGGCTACAGCCCGACCTGCTACTGGATGGCCACTTTCGACACTCCATAAGCGCACAAACAACACAATATTTTGAGGACAACACTGGTACGGCATCAACCCCGCAGATCGAATGGGACGCATTCAAAGTGGTCATCAGGGGGCAATGCCTAGGCACGCAAACTTGCGCACGACCCCAACTAGAGACGGACCTGAGGCGCCATGAGACAGACCTGCTACAGGCAGAACAGGAAGCGACTGACGGCGAAGACGCTAGACTGTTAGGGGCGCGAGCGGAACATGACAGGTTAATAGATAAACTGAAACATGTTAACTACACGGCACATTCGGCCCGCACACATCATACTGGCGATAAGCCCGGTAGGCTGTTGGCCTGGCTGATACAGCGTGAGGAGCGAACGTCGCCCGTGACGGAGATACGGCCGCCCGTCGGCCCTGTGGTGTACACCCAGGCAAAGATCCACGAAGCCTTCATAGCACATTACCAAGAGCTGTATGGGTCGCGCCTACGGGCCCCACTCCCGGACATAGCCGCTTACCTCGACGAGGTCACACTGCCCACCCTTACGGCAGACCAACGTGACGACCTTGGGTCGCCATTGGAGGCGGATGAGCTGCGCGACGCCATCTTTGCCCTCTCAAATGGCAAGGCTCCCGGACCAGATGGGATACCGGCCGAATATTATAAAGCATGCTCTGCTATACTAATACCGGAGCTCCTTAGGGTGTACTCGGCAGCACTTGACGACTTGGCCCTGCCTCAGTCAATGAATGAGGCGACACTAGTGTCTCTTCTCAAGCCAGGCCGGGATGCCGCACTCCTCGGTTCGTATAGGCCCCTAGCGCTCCTAAACACGGACTACAAGATCCTAGCGTCAGCCCTGGCCAGACGACTGGCGCCGCTGGTGCCCTCCCTGGTACATAGCGACCAGAATGGCTTTGTGCCCGCTAGAAACACCTCCCAAAACATCAGAAGACTGTTTCGGGTACAAGAATACGTGGTGCAGGGATGGCCGAGATCGGGGTGCTTAATCCTGGATCTCGAAAAAGCGTTTGACTCGGTCGAATGGCCCTACCTATTGGCAGTGCTACGCAAGTTCGACCTAGGAGACGACTACGTCGAATTAGTCGGTCTGCTGTACAGGAGCCCCGAAGTGCGAGTCGGCAGAGGTAGGCTATTGTCCGACGCCATCAAGATCAGGCGAGGCACCAGACAAGGCTGCCCGCTGTCCCCATTACTTTTCTCGCTAGCAATAGAACCCCTCGCCGAGATGTTGCGCAGCAGAGGCGCGAACTGGGGCATACCGCTGGCAGATGGTGTGCACGTTGTCTCGCTGTATGCTGACCACCTGCTCCTGTATTTCAGAGACCTCGCCAGCTTGCCGCCAGACCTGTCAGAAATCTTCCGAGCCTTCGAGACCATGTCGGGCCTCAGGGTGAACTGGGCCAAATCGGGGGCATACTCATTCGCCCCCGACGTCCCGGACCCCGGAATCAGCATCAATGACGAACAGCTACCATGGCACGATACCACATTCAAGTATCTGGGAATCTACATATACAGAACGCCCTCGGACATCCTGGATGGCAACCTGACGCGCGCCATCACGTCCATCAGGTCACAGATAGCCTTTTGGAAGACTCTCCCACTCAATGTACCGAGCAGTGTGACGCTGACGAAAATGATTGTGCTGCCCAGACTCCTATACTACTTCGCCAACATCCCGGTGTACGTCCCGGCCCACACCTTTAAGGAATTAGAGACAATGATCAGGGAACTGATCTGGAACGCTGGCAGACCTAGAGTGGCACTGACCAAACTGTACACACCAGTGGAGGCCGGCGGCCTCGCTGTGCCACACCTAGAGCTTTACTACCTAGCGGCTCAACTGCAGTGGGTGTCAGCCTGGCTCACAGGCAGGAGCCTGGAGGACACAGCTACATCCGCGTAGACGCTGTCCCTCCTACAGATACACTCGCTATTCCACCCGCTGGCGCGCACGAAGTCTCAACCGCAACTCCACGTCGCTGTGAAATGCTTCACCAGAAGCTTACGGCTCACTAGAGACGTCAAACGGTGTGCCCCGGCGCTCCCACTCCTGGGCACCCCCAAGGCTACATCCGATGTCACGGAGGCCGCGCTGGAGCACTGGACACGCTCGGGAGTAGACACCATGGCGGACCTCTACGCCGACGGAACCCTGATTCCCTTCGAGACACTAGTTAGCGACACGGGCATCCCAGCGGGCCAGTTCTTGCAGCACGCCTCTATAGTGGCGGCATACACGCGACAGTGGGGAAACATCACTGAGGAGCTCCCCACACACCAACTGATACAACACCTACACGTCATGGGGGATGGATCGCACGTGATACATTGGCTGACTCACGCACTGTTGTCACACACACAACATACTCTGCAACCCCTGCGCGACAAATGGGCAACTGACAGAGGGAGGGACTGGACGGACAAGGAATGGGCGATGGTGTTGGCAGGCCCCAAAAATGTCCCACGTAACGCACGCTTCAAACTGATTCAATTTTATATATTACATAGAGCGTACCTCTCACCGGACAAAATCAACCAGTACTTCCCAGGTGCCACGGCTAGCTGCCCGAGATGTGCGCTCGATGGTGCGGACCTGCTGCACATGCTGTGGCTATGCCCTCAGATACAAACATATTGACAGACGGCGCTACTGATTCTCGAGCGATGCACGGCCATGCCGATACCGCACACGTGGGAGGCATGCCTACTGGGCCTCTACAAGAGGACCAAACATAATAAAGTCCACTCCCGTTTCTGGGACCTTGGCCTCCTCACGGCTAAAAGGCTGCTTACCAAACATTGGAAACGTACAACCCCACCCACAGCGCAACACTGGTGTGCCTCCCTGGACAATTGGGCTAGAGCAGAGAGCATTATCCTCCGTAACGAGGAGACAGCAGGTTTGCGCCAATTCCCAATTGCGACTCTGTGGGACGACATGCTCAGCGCCTTCCATAGAGAATGCCAGCCACAGAGAGACCACGCACCTGACACTCCCCCCGGGAGGGATAGAGATGCAACAGAGAGAGCGACCGAAACCGACCATGAACCTGATGCCTCTGACCAGGATACACATGCACCGCCAGACAGGGAGACTGCTATACTCGCAGTTGACGCCACACTATAACGGGCGAGACGCCACAACCCACGACTGACATGCATCCCACGCCACCCGCAGTCATCCCGACACTATCCCGGGACCTGACAAGCAGAGGAAGGCACGCCTGATGACTCCCCTGCAACCTACCGATATCGAAGCACTCCCTCCACGACAGCTACACCGAGCCACCAAGTCCACTGACCGCAACCCGCCACTCCCCCCCCCCTTTCCCCCTCCCTTCTTTTCTTCTCCATACTCTCCCTACGGAGCTCACACAGCAGGAATGACAGCGATGAGGACACACTATGACTTACCGAGTGCTGATTAGCTGCATTATGAGCTGCGTCCCGCGACCATGACCTACACCCCAGGGCTATAGAAACATATCTGCTGGGCTCTTCGCTCTCTCTCTACCCATGAGTAATTTACGAGAGATCCATTAACAGAGCGGACAATGCCACGCCTTTAACAGCCCATAATGACGCCTTGCCCCTATGCCGCACCACTAGATACACAACCACCACACGCGACGAACCACAATCGCATGATCTTCTCCACTGATTAGATCACCCAAAGCCATCTCTATTCGGGCTGATGGTTAGTGGCTCTGCAGGCACAGATGATACATCCTAGTGGGGAACACAGTCAGGGACAGCTGTTTGTACCATGTACTGTTTTTCTTCTTTTCAGCAATGACGGTCATGGAATGTGAAGATTGCGATGTATAATGCTGTCATTGTTCTCGTTCTTCACTGCACATCGCACGAATGACCTAAACTTTACCTTCCATCCAATATGGCTCTGTATTGTTACCCTATGTTGAAATATCAATAAAAATATTCAAAAAAAAAATGGGTCTCGCCTTACTTGAGCCTTCCGTGTGTGCCTCATTCTCCTCTTCTAGAGGTTTTTTCTTTGAACTAACTCTTTTCAGTGTATTTCAACACGCTTCAAAATGAGGCTGCCTCCTGCCATGGGTGCATTAGGTGGCTCGCCCCTTTTGATATATATATATATATATATATATATATATATATATATATATATATATATATATATATATATATATATATATATATATATATATATATGTATACACATACATATATATATATATACCCACGGATTGACCATTGGGTATCCCTTTTTACACACCTCCACCTCTCTTCGCTTCTGCGAGGTCTGGTCCTATATCCCCGTTTTTTGGGGAGCAGTTGGGTGCCTTGTACTCAAGATTGCATCGTTCAGGCATGGCGATATTTTTTCTTAGCACGTTTACAGTGCTTTTTGGTGCCCTTTCCTACATCTTCGGCAATGGGGGTTTCTTAAGTTCCACTCCCTGGGGTGGACCTCTGCTTCTGGATCCTCTTTTCTTGGGGGTCTTGTCTGTCCCGTTCAAGTACTGCACAGTCCCTCTTTTCTGTGGAGGTGCATTTCCCATCCGGGTCAGAGGTGGTGGTCTGGAGCTCCGATGTTGTTCTCAACAGCTATGTGTGTTCTTCTTCACAGTTCCTATAGGCACCTTCGTTGCCTCTGATGCCACACCCTTCAGATGCGTCTTTTTCCTTGGGTGTCATCCTAATCTGTGTCTGTTGTACCTGCGAGACAGCTCCTCTGATGCAGGTCATCCCAGGTGTTGCGCCCTGCGTCTCTGTCTCCCATGGGTGCGTTCTCCTCTTGGCCTTCAAATTGCCTTGTTGGGCAGTCCCGTACTCATCTTAACTACGCCACCTTGTTGTCTCCGTAGCTGTCCGCTATGTGCATGTTTTCATTGTGTGAAATGCAAAAACAACAGTTGGCAGCCCTACGTTGGCAGGGTATGCCCAGACGTGGGTCCCTTGCTCACTTTGCCACTGGATTCAAGCTAGCCTGGCTGATGACGGCTGATTAGCCAGAAACCGGTCCCAGGATCCTTGTTTCTGGTCCAGGGAAGACATGGCTTGGCAGTTCGGGCTGGACTGTTCCCATGAGGCACAGGGTCAGACTGATTTGCATATGGCCATGTCTGAACTGGGGTGGTGGAGTGAGCTAAAGAATGTTGATGGATTAAAACCAGATCAGTTGACTGGGGGTGAGTGTTTGATTTGCTCAAACGCTCCGTCCATCATCCCCTTTGGTATTGCCATGTTTTCGTTGTGGTCTGCCTCGGTGCACTTCAGTGCTGTGCTGTACGCCCCTGTCGCCTTTGTGTGACTAAGTGTGCACTTGGCATGTCTTTTGTTACCGCCTGTCAGTTCCTGCCTCTTTCCTTTTGCTTCCTGGATGCTGCCTTTCTGGCCTCCCTTGCGTGGGCTCACCTGGTAAGCTCTGGTTATATCCCTCCATGTTGTCCTCTAGCTATCGTTGGAGTCAACTTAGTGCACCATTGAGCTCTGTGAGTAGTTCTTCATTATGAACTCTCTCTTCCATTCAGGGATATGGCTTATTGCGGTTTCTACATCTTATACATATATATATATGGTCTTGCGCCATTCTGGCAGTCATTGTGATACCTTGCCACCCGTTGGCGTTCCTGAGTCCAGCACTAAGCCAAGCACAACACATGAAGAAACTGGGAGTAATTCTTAAGGCAGACCTTTTTAATGGCCCCTTTGCATTAGATAAAACATAGGGCCTGATCATGAGTTTGGAGGTCCTCATCCAGCACCATCACTGCTGCGCGCAGGAGGACCATCAAGCCTGAGGTGCACCTGCCTGCCGGATTCTGACTTCAATCCAGGATGGAGAGCCTTAACAGCTGACTGCCTTTGTGACTTCGCCTGCAGCATGTTCCTGAACGGTGTGGCATGCACCATGTCGTGCATGCCACAACCTGCAGAAACGGGGTGCAATTCCAGGGGCCACAACATGTGTCTCCCTGCATACACCCATAGGCCCATAGGGGCAGGGGGCGCTGTTAGGGCCCCTTTAGTTGTATATCCACCATATCCACCACTCTGTTAAAGGCGGGTACACAACCATGAAATGGGCAGTGAAAAGGCAACTTGGAATATGCTTGCAGTGCTGAATCGGCACCACCAGCCTATTCTTACTCCTTTCCACTGCACCACCACTGCAGGATCATGAATCCAGGCAGAGGTGGCGGTCCTGTGGCGGTCTGAACGCCACACTCGAAATACTGCAAGTGGACCCACAGTGACGGCGGTGGTGGGACCGCCATACTCGTAATTAGGCCCATCGTCTAAAACGGAGCTCTTTGATAAAATGCAGCTCCTAACAAATAAAGCTTGGGAAAAATATATAAATAAATAAAGTATAAATAAATAAATAAATAACATACAGATTTATTTTAATTTACAGTTCATGTAACGGTAGTAGGCTACCCTCAAAGTAGCATTACCAGTGAGAGATTTTGTATCCCTACCTCATTGGTGAAACATTCGTCTTTTATGATTCAATGTCATGTGAATCAAATTTGCATACTAGAGTCTTTGCATGGTAACCCTTTCCAGCCACAAATTTGGACAGATAAGAGATTGGTGTACCAAAAGGGGGGGGGTTTAAATACAAGCCGTATAAGAATGGGAATTGAAACTTTGCACAAGAAATGGCTAGGACGGGGATGTGAAAGAGAGGTTTAAAATAAAAATGGATATACACAGAACAAGTAGCCTATGTTTCTATAAATGAGCATCAGTTATTCCAGAGCCTATAACCAATCTGTGTTTTGGTTCACAGTTCCTCCAAGCATTATTGGTGACAACCCTGAGAATTTGACTGTTGTGGTGAACAACTTTATTGCACTGACTTGCGAGGTCATCGGCTTCCCAACTCCTGCCCTCAGCTGGCTGAAAAATGGAAAACCAATTAGCTTGAACACAAACGCTCTCATTGTACCTGGTAAGAAATAACAGTGGCTATGCTGGTGAAAGTTGGAGGTGGTGGTATGTTTGTAGTCTAGACAAGGGCTGTTTAGGGCCAGCAAGGTTCAACTTGTTTTTGTATGGAACCTTCTTGCGCAATAGAAACATATGCTCTCTGGATTGTACTATTGCTTCTTTCTGCTCATGCTATTGCATTGCAAAGAATTTTGGGATCTGGGACTAATGTTGTCAACCAGGTAGCTAGACAACTATTCTCATTAGAATTAATCTGATATTGGAGTCCTCAATGATGTAATGTGCATGAGCTGGTAAACAACAAAGAGGAAGACCTTATAATTACTTCAAATGGGCACACTACCATGCTTTATCATGTTGTACCTATCTGTGTTGTATGCTAAATGTTTACAATGCCATCAACCTCCTTCATCTCCAAGCCCACTCATCCGCCTCACCAGTAGCTTAAATCTGGAATTTCAACTAATGTATCATTTCTCCCTATGATTCTGATCTCCAGTTATTTCCACCACAGAGGGTTGACAATTACCAATTCCTCAAATTAATTTAAATGGTTCTTAAACACACAGGACACTTTGTCAGTTGGTGCCTGTTTACAATTAATCAAAATAATTTAAATTGTTTCTAAAGACACTGGAGACTTTTTCAAAGATTTATCTACTGTACTTCTCCATGTCTTGGCCTAATTAAAACACAAATTAGACAGCTTGAATTGCTGCAAAACTGGTTTGCAAAGTGTTACAAGACCATTGATATTCTGGGCTTGGGAAACCAGCCCCATGTGTAAATGTAAATGTAAATGTATTTCGATTTATATAGCGCACTAATCACCCAGGGGTCTCAAGGCGCTTGCTTAGGGAACCCGTCCTGGTATTCCCCTGTGAGATACCCCGGCAGGGTATTCACAAGGTGAAAGCCAGGCATCCCGCCGCGAGGGGCTGTAGTGGAGATTAAGCAAGCTATTGCCCAGAGTCGCAGAGTGTGACCCCGTGAGTCGAGTAGGCACCGGAGCGAGAATTGTCGAGTCCGTGGAATTTTTTTGAGCCCGAGACCCGCCGAGGCGGGGAATCGAACCCTGGTCCACGGCTGATCTCAGCTTCCGGGTCTGCCGCCTCTAACCACTGAGCCACGCTTCTCCACTGTGCCCTCTCATGACTCCTTGTCAGACATAGAATGAAAATTGAGCTCTACCTGCCATTCCAGGTCTACTTGGGGATCAGGCTCTGTGTAAGGATGCATGCTGTTCCCTCAGTACATCCCAAAGTGGGACTCAAGATCTCCAAATGCATGACGGAAAAATATAGATGTTAATGTAAGGGAAGACATGAAAGGCCCAAGAGCTTACAAAGCTCCCCCTGACCCTTAGAGTAGAAAGTTAGCACAGAAAGCAGCCTACAGCTTTCTTTTTTTCAGGCTTCAGTTTAATATTTTGTGGGACTCTACTGGCACAACCAACTCTCTGATATTACAAATGCAAATGTTCATGTTTTAAAGTGCTACCAGTTGATGCCGCCAGAAGCAACCTCACTGTGATGGAAGGCACCCAACAATGCACCCAAATAAATTAACAACTATTCTATTTGTTTGCTACAGGAGGAAGAACATTGCAGATCCCTCGCTCTAGACTTTCAGATGGTGGAGAATATGTATGTGTCGCCATTAACAAAGCCGGAGAAAATAAGAAGAGCATCTTTCTAACGGTTTACGGTTGGCCATCAAAATCAAACCATTAACATTGATAGCAGATGACTGTAAATGATCTTGGTAACTTTCTGACCAAGTTTACTGTGTTGTTTTTTCCTAGTCCCTCCAAGCATCAAAGATCAAAGTGGAGAGTCCGTTACTGTCATCAACTCCCGTGTAGGGAGCTCAGTTACGCTGGAGTGTGAGTCGAATGCTGTACCTGCACCCATAATCACATGGTATAAGAACGGCCGTCTGATCACTGAGTCTGCCAATGTGGAGGTCTTAGCAGAGGGTCAGATGCTGCAGATCAAAGGAGCTGAGGTAACCTGCATGACTTGAAACAGCACTGTCTTAATTAATTACCCTTTTTAGGGCATGTACTACAAACCTGTGAGCTAGGAAAGAGCGTCTTTGTTTTTTCAATGTTCTGGATCATATTTGGGAAAGATATTTGCTTTCAGTCATAATCAAGCCTATGAGCAAGAGGAATTCAGATGTATTCTTCACCCCTGTAAACACACTTGCATATGTGAGTATACTTGTTGTTTAGTCTCAAGTTCTGATAAAGGCCATTAGTCAAAAACAAAATCAGTGCTCATTCTACCTGCTATACTAACAGGCACTGCTCATCACAGTCTTGAGTTCAGAATGCAGTATGAAATCCCGCTCAAATTTGACTTCTAAATCATGACAATAATTGGGCTAGTTTACTTTGATTCCTGCGCAAACTCCTGTTTATACAGGAATTGGAATTCCAACTACTGCAGTAATTACTGTACTCCTGCAATTTTCCCTTTGTGTATTTGAACAGCTCAAACCCATCAACATTTTGGAAAACAGGCTGAATTTTGATACATGCAGAAGTTGGTTTAGAAAACAAAATCATTGCTTGTGGTTCAAATTCCGTATGAATAGATGGTATTTACCACAGTAAATGTTGCACATTTTAGAATTGATCTTTGCCAGGTGGAATACATACCTCAGTCATTACCAACCTATTTGGAATCAGCACCTTAGATATTTTACTTTGGTTGAGAAATGGGCTTTGAAGGGAGAGCAGAGACTCTTCCTTTGTATTAAAAGATGGCAAGATCATTCTTGGCACTATGAAGGTGAATACTATTTTCTTCATCCGTCTTTGGTGCCAATTAAAACATCCCACCTAGAGGTAAAGAAGTTATTGTCAGTGGGAAACTGAGCATATATTTTAGTCCTCAGATTGTATTAAAACAAATTTGGCCAATAAAAGATCGAATATGGTGTGTTTCAGAAGCTTACCATTGACCTCACTGGTGGTAGGTGTTAGAATGGAACTTATAGATGGGATAGAAAATGTCTGTTTGAAGTTGAAGGCCCGAAATTCTTTAAATAATGTTTGTGTCAGACAGAACTATCCAGCTAATGAATAGAAAACAAACATTATTATGCATTGCAGTTTAAAATATAAATAGAAAACGGAATATGTGCAAAATATTATGATATTCTCAAATTCATTATTTTATTGTTTCCCTTGCACTTTTCCAAAATGTAACTCAAACTTTGTCACAACAGCATTATTCGTCATGAACATTGAAATGGTGCATAACAAAATGTGTTCTTGTCTACTTTCTGTTAGGTGTCCGACACAGGCCAGTATGTGTGTAAAGCTACCAACATCGCAGGACAGGATGATAAGAACTTCCATCTCAATGTACATGGTGAGTTCCTGACCTCTCCCCACTGCATCCTCCTGCCCATGATTCCATCACTTACTCAGCTCTCTGTCTTCTCATACATTGACCTTAGTGCCTCCCAGTATTGATGGACCTGAAGAAGAGCATGTCAGTGAGACCATCAGCAACCCTGTAACCTTCACGTGTGACGCTGCAGGGATTCCTCCACCAACGTTGACGTGGCTAAAGAATGGCCATCCAATAGGTAATTTTCAGTTGCTTCTATTCTAGAATCATATCAGTCAGTGTAGGGTGTCCTAACTTGTTTACAAGCCACTAAGGCGTCCAGCTTCTTACATACAGTTACATGTTATTAGATCGAAGAAAGATTTCACATCTTGAGGCCAGCAACAGGACTCCGGCATGTATGGAGCATTTTCTACAGATAAGCAGAGCTCAATGTGAATCTGGATCTCAATGTGAATTTTTATGGGTATGCAAATAATACTTGCATCCTTGAAAAATGATATCATCTTGAAAAGATCTGTGTGACATTGAAAGGTATTGTAGCAACTTCTAATTTTATTTTCAGCTAATTCTTTCATAAGGCTTTATGACACCATGTAGTTGTGGTGAGCAATTGCAGCATAAGGCTCAAAATTGCATTTTTGTCTGTTCATAAAGAGAACTTGAGGAGTAATTATGGGAATTAGCATCGAGCTAATACATTTTTGTGCCATTCCTAGTCCTATGATAATATGGGTCCTTGCAGTAATGCTAATTCTGGCACAAAATGCATTCCCATACTGAATAAATGTTTCAGACCCGATGTTTAAACATATGATACATGGAAATGGAGTCTAAAAATGGAGTCTACAATGTCCACAATATTTCAAACATATGCAGAGATTTTGAAGACTAACCAACTGGAACATTGTCCCCACCAATCATTACTGCAAGCTTCACCAAGCTGCAAATAGGTTCTGGGGACATTTTTGGAAACAGTGGGAAATGTGCATTATTATCAGTACACATTCTGGCAACTTCCAGTAATGCTTCTAAGGCTCCAGAGAGGAATTGCCAGTAACAAACTTACTGTACATTTTCTAGGTCTGGAACATTATCTGGATGTTTAAAATGAAGGGGTTAAATGGTTCGCAGCTCAGTCGTCTTTGTCAAACGCTTCATTTTGAGGATAACACTCTCCAAAAGTAGAGTTTGTGTAAAGCAGAACTAAACTAAACTAAACAGTGTTGGATGAGATGGGAATCGAATGCTTTGATTAGATGGAGTTGTAACTGCATAGGGTATTAACTGTAAGGACGTGCGTCATCATGGCACAGCAGCGTGTAATGGTGCTGAACAGTTTCACTGATATAAGTTCACTTTTCTATATTATTTTGCAGTTGTTTTGTCTCTTTAGGTTCAAAACAATCCACATTTAATCTTTGTACTTATTTACAGATAATTCAAACTCTCTTGAAGTTCATATTTTGTCTGGGGGCAACAAGCTACAGATTGCTCGGTCACAGCAAGCAGATAGTGGAACTTACACATGCATTGCTTCCAACATCGAAGGGAAAGCACAGAAGCGATATATCCTCAGCATACAAGGTGCGTGACAGAGGTACAGCATTGCTTTTTCATGGTGGGTCATGCATATTGTCATACTTCCTGCACTTTTTCATTCAAAAAAGTCCTCTGAAAAGTGAAAATATTTGAACATAAGGAGGGTGGGAGCACACTGCCTCACAACCCAGCACTCAATTTGCCCCTATGCATCACGGTAAATGCAGTGCATGATAACACTTACTTTAGTGGTAATATTAAATGTTTTCTCCTTGTTTCTCCTTTGTTGGTGCTGTCTGTGCTGTGTAACTCTGGACACATGTTTCTGGATTCATTCCCCCATCAGTAGAGTGCACCAAGTTGTTTTGGGGTTGCTGGTAATGCTGCCCACAGTTTACTCAGGTCTCTATGCCACTCACTGGTACTGAGCTGACACAAGCTTGTCAGCTCGGTAGCTCAAGGTAGCCTTTTCAAACAGGAGGAGGGTAGGAGAAAACTGTCTCACACCCCAGTGCTCAATTGGCCCAATTCATCATGGTAAATGCAGTGCATGCTAACACTTACATCATCAGTTGTATATATTTAAACAAAATTGTGGAAATCTAGTGCATTTATATATGCACAGACATCCCCCCAAAAAACACCAATGTAGTAGTCTTTATTTTTTCACCTTTCTTGATGCAGCCTGTGCTGTGTAACTCTAAACATGTGTGTTCTGGATTCATTTCTTCATCAGTAGAGACCAACAAGTCATTTTGGGGGTGCTGGAAATTCTGCTCAAAATCTTCTCGGGTCTCTATACCACTCAGTGAGTGCAGGTGCATCAAAACAAGCTTGTCAGCTAAATAGGTCAAGGGAGCCTTGTCATACAAAAAGAGGGTGGGAGCACACTGCCTCCCATCCCAACTCTCAATTTTCCCCAATGCGTCATAGTAAATTCAGTGCATGATAATACTTACATCAGCAGTAGTATATATTTAAACAAATTGTGGAAATCTAGTGCATTTATATATGCACAGACATCCCCCCTAAAAGAAACAATGTTATCCATTCTAATTCTGATTTAAGTATCAGTTTGTATGTCTTTATCGCTATAACTAACTAGGTGTATGCTATGGTAGCAAGTGAAAATGTAGAGCCTTATTTAGAGCTTTCAGGGCAGGAGCACTACTGTAAATCGTTAGTGCTCTTGCCCAGCCAAACTCGTGATTCACCCGTCCTATTTAGAGCTCAGAGCACTGCTTCACAGGGGCTGAGTCTCTGCTTGTAAAATCAGATTTTATCTGAAAAATGTATGCTGCTCAGTTTAGTAATCTAGCAGCAGATAAGGATGTTGTGAGAAGCAGTGGGTTTGATTGGTTAATGCAGCTATCCCCAAATCCTGCCCAAAGCGTCAGCAGCAACTAAAACCCTCTTTCAAACTCCAGCATTTTACAAACTGATATCTTAGTATATTATATTATGTAACATGCATGATTCCATTTTTCCCTAAGCTTTCAACTATTTAGATAGCACACAGTGGGGTAAGGCAAAATTATGGGCACCCTACAGAAAGTTGTCAGGGCACTACACAGGGATGACTTGGTAATATTTAAAAGAAAGGTTTTTACCCATCAAAATGGCTTATTTTGACTGGTTGCAATGCACAGTCAGGCTGCAATGGTAGATCTAAAGACATGTTTGCACTGGCACTACTGTGGATGGCACAGTAGGTGCTGCTTCCTATTAGTAACTTCCAGGCCTTGCCACGTTTCATATGATATACTATGGACTTACAGGCAAGTTAAATATACCATTTAGGAGTATGCCATTTCAATCATATTTAAAAGGAAGCACAGGCACTTGGCTACTGGATAACAGGGGTAAAATACACAGAGCTCAAAAGCCGTCAAAAAATAGGGTCCAGCAATTGGCACAACATCTGGGTGACCACGCAGAAAAGACAGATGTTCTACAATAATCCTCAGGTTTAGTGGGGGATCTTGAAGAGAAGGGCCCTATGTACAGCAGGGTCTGCAAGGGCCAGCGTTACACCCCTGATAACAGAGCCCATAAACACATCCTTCTTTGTTCACCAAGTTGTAATTAAAATGTCTCAACAGTGAATCATAATGTAGCACGTCTTACAGCACAGATATAAACAATGAAAAACTTAGATAATCAATATGAAATAGTAATGATGTAGATTCCTAAATAGGAAATGTAATTATATACAACTTACTATTTTCAATGTTTAGGTCAACTAAAAATATAAATGCAATATCAATGCATATATTAATACTTGACATAATCTTTCTACCAACCAGGATCCCTTAATTTATTGGTGACTTTGGATAATATTTCTTTATAATTCTTTCCTACACTTTCCTGGCTTTCCTTCCACACACATCACTTCTACATATCCTATAAATTCTCCAAAGCTCCCCATTTTTCTGCATCACCACATTCTTCCTCACTGCCACTATCATCAGCGGTTCACAGTACTTAGATTGAACATCCTACCACATTCATTTCATTAATAAAATCTCAACACTTCCAATCTCTTTCCCTGGTTTTCTTGAATTCACCATACCTTTTATAATATATTGGATATTTGTTGGTGTTTTTCTTGGTTTGCTAACCCTCTTCCACACTCTTCCAGTCCTCTCATTCCAGACAAAACAGTGGCATTTTACTTTCAAGAATTTTCTTCTTTAAGCACTGGAATGGGGATACCCCTATTGCAGTATTGGGTGCTCTATGAAGGACTCATAACTTTCTGTTGAGAGCAAACTTCACCTGAATCCCATCCACCAAAGCCATCTGTATATTTTCTTTTTATCACTGGCTTCATTTGTTCAACCAACGCATTTGCTTGGGGAGAATAAAATGCAGTTTTTTGATGTACTAAAGCCACACTTTACAATAAGTCCCTCCTCTCTCAGGAAACCTTCTGTATTCCATTATAAGTGATATTTACCTCAGGAATTCATCTAACAAATTCCTCTTTTAAAAACTCAATCATAGTAACTGTGGTAATAGTACTACGCCCCTTCACCAACACTGCCACTAAGAACTTTATTCCCCTTATTCAACAAATAAAATGCTTCACTGATTTCCAATGCATCAAAAGGTGAACAGCCTTTACAACGAAACTTTTACAACGCACTACCTATACAACGCAACTTTTACAACGCAAACTATTACAACGCATTGCTCTGGGAGGCGCTCTAGGAACTGGAATAGGTTAATTTACTATCCAATAACCTTCCCTAGTGTCCACGGGGACTGGAGTTGGAATAGTAAATTAAACTATTCACTATCCAGCACCCCAAAGCACTATGCGTTGTAATGGACTGCGTTGTAATACTTACGTTGTAAAGGCATGCGATGTAAATGCATGCGTTGTAATGTCATAGACCAGTCAGGTGCACCTAGAAATTGGGAATTGCAAGAATCCAGTCGACTTAATATAAGTGACTGAATTATTAGTGAATGAGGATGGTCTGGAGAAATGACAAGATTTTGCAGACAGACCGCGTTAAGGAAAATAAAACAGGTAGAAGAAAGATTCTTTCTTTGAGTGCAGAGTGAAAGATATTCATGTATATGCCAAGGTTGCATACTATTGAAGAAACTTTGGGGGTCATATTACTGGGTAGTGGCTAAATGTTTACTGTTAAAGGAATAGAAGGTCTACCTATGGCACAACATAGGATTGAACACTATTGAACTTTAATTAATTCAACCCTAACCAGCGTGAGATGTCCCATTGGCAATTATGGAAAGATTCTAAGGATAGAGGACTATATTGGTCAACTGACAAAATTATTTGCGTGTCATCAGCCTAATTCATGAAACATTGATTATGTGACTACAGATCAATTTAGTCAAGAGTTTCAGATAAATATTAATTAATGTAGGGCTGAGAGCCCTGAGGCACCACATGCTCCACCTTCCAACACCCAAATTGAAAAGTTGGAAGATGAATTACTTGTGGTCTGCCTTCTAAATACATTTTACACCACTCAAGGGCAGTGCCCTGGGTAATAATTTCCACCAGCCCTGAGAACAAAATGTCATTGTTTGCTATATCAAGGGCAGAAAACAAGTCTAAAAGTATTAAGGCAATAAAGTGGCTATTGTCTGCTGCCTTTCTGAGATCATCTAAAGCAGCAACCAAGGCAGATTCAGTACAGTGAGCTGGGCAAAAGCCTGACTGAGCTGGGTCAAGTATATTGTTACTTTCAAGAAAATCAGAGATGATGGTATTGATGAATTTCTTTACAATTTTTACCAGAAAGGGGAAAAGAGATGTTGACCTAAAATTGCTTAAAACTGCAGGGTCCGCAGAGGGTTTCTTAAGCAGTAGGGCCACCATGTATTTTTTTCCAATCTGAGGGTACAGCTCCCGATGATAAAGAAAGATTGCATGAAGATAAAAAGGTTTAGCAAGGCAGGTTGAGGCCTTCTTCCAGAAATTATTTGGAGGTAGAGGATCTAATTGTGATCCAGAAGAAATAGAGTTGTCAAGATTCAAAAAATTCATTGTCATTGGGTACATCCAAAGTTGTAATAGTTGGACGCGTATTCTCAACAACCCAAGACTGCATAAAGTCGGAAGAATAATTCAGGCTTGGTAATAACTCAGATTGAGGAGTAGGTGAAGACAAAATGTGTAAAACATGAAAGGATGATGCAGAGTTTCTCCTCAAAGTAGAGGGAAATGGTGTCACATAGTTGCGCATGCTCTTTAGCTTGAAAAGAGCAAGAAGGATTAACAATTGAGTGAACCACAGAGAAAAGTTGTTTCATAGTATTTGAGGCAGAGAGAATAGATTGAGCATAACAGTCCGCCTTAGCAGCACAGAAAGTTGTGTTTAGGTTTTTTGTATTATTTTTAGTACAATTTTGAGTTCAGGAGAATAGTTCGCTCGCCACTGTTACTCAACTTTTTTACAATCTTATTTAGCTGGTCTGTCATTATACCATGGTGCGGAAGGCTGCACACGAGTCCAGATCTTCTTATATGGAAGGATAATATCTAAGACTTGATAATCCGTTTATGGTAGGAGGTAGATGCATCCTCAAATACGCCTTGAATTGGAGGATAGACCTTAGGGGCCTTCACCGCTGTACTCATCATCCTTATTTCAGGGCTAGTAACGAGAACAGCGGATAAAGCTTCACATATTAATTTGGCCCAAGGCCAAGACCTGATAGATTTATGGTCAAGGCTGGGGGCAAAATCATGATAAAGCTAATGGCCAGATATGGAAAAGAATGAGAGAATGTTTAGTTCACACCTGAGGAAGAATATGACCATTGATCATCAAGCTTTCTGGAGCAAAAATTAAATCGATAGTGTGGCAATCCTTGTAAGTAGGTTTTGAGACCAATTGTGAGAAGCCTACTGCCTCCGTAGAGTCCATTAAGTCTCCAGTAGAAGAATGATGTGAGCTGTCAGTCAAAATTATTAAAACACTTAGAATGAAGGATTGTGAATGGGATCAAGTGAGTGGATAATTAGGCTCCCTTAAAGAATTAACAAAATCTGCAGAAGGACTAGGAGTGCGATAGCAAAACACTCCAGCAATAAACGACAACGAGGATAGGTGTATAACAAAAGCAAGACATTTAGCATAGTGCAATGTAACCAGATATAAGGGCTTTACATTTTACTTCTTCCTTCAGATTATCACAAGCCTTCCACCTCTGCATAGAGGATGGGGAAGACGCATAATGTTAAAGCCTATAGACCATGCATAACCCCGATCAAATGCAGAGTCAGACGTTGTCCAGGTTTTAGTGATAAAAAAACAAATTCAAATCCTTAGCTTGAATTACTTTGTGTATTTCTAGTGCATGTTTGAGTAAAGATAGCACATTAATGAAAGCACTCTTAATCAGTGGAATGGAGGTACAATTATTTTTGGTTGGCCCCCGCTCAGTATGTTCATCAAAAGTGCAATGGACTTCGGCTGGAGAAGTAAATAATGACTGCACTCTATGAAGGCCCAATCACTTAACCCCCGCTCTAGCAGCTGTTCTGGAGAATACCTTATCAAAGTGGTTGGAGGGAGACCACCCAATAGGATGAAACCTCAGGTTAAACTGGCAGATGGGATTTGCTCTATGGCACCTTCGGGGCGCTAGTGGTGCATCCACTGCATGCATCTGCTGCATGGCCGTGCAGCTGGACACTTTAAATATTCCAAATCCTGCTTGTGCATGAGTAGCTAGAGCGCCGACCAAAATGGTGGAGACTAAATGAGCAAATTAGTTGAAGGAAAAAATGTTTTGGGCTGGTGTGTACTCCACATGAGTCCGAACTAGCTTTGTAAAATAGCCACAAAAAACAGCTGAGAAGCAGGGTACATACGTAAAGAAAACTAAAGTGCTAATGTGATGAGAATATTCAAATGTCCGAAAAAGGAACCTGTAGTTCTCTATAGCAAAACAATAACAATTTACCCTACCGCCGGCTATGCAATCGGGACCAACAGTTCTAGTATACAAAGAATAAAAAAACACTTTGCCAAAAATGTAATGAGCTTGATAAACGTAAACAGTAGTTTATAAAAAACAAACACTCATTTGACTAGCAATTATTCACATAATAAGCAGCAGAAATGGTTATTGTGGCACGCAACTGGGCTCTTAAACAGTCTGAGTCCTGCTTGGGCATGAGTAACTAGAGTGCCGACCAAAATAGTGGAGCCGAACTGAGCAATTGAAATACAACAAATAGAGTGAGTGTAGTTCCTGATACATATTTTGCTCTTTCTGGAGCTTCTCAAAGCAATGTTACTCAGTTGGTTCTGAAAGCAGGTGAGATTTCAACCTTTCACATCATAGAGGAAGTATGGGTTCAATAACAGCCGTTTTGCACAGGATCATTATCCCCAGGTGCACAGCCACCTTTTGCCCCTAGGAAGCTACACTAGATATGAGTATTTAAAAGGGCTCATGACTTCTAACCATAACTTTTCTCAAGATATAACAGGAAATGGTACAGGTGACTACAGTGCATCTCTAATTACTTCTACCTCTTTCCTGGCGCACTTATGAAACTATAAACAGCACATCTACCCATATATCTATTTTGGGCCACCTTAAAACTTTCCTTCCTGCCTTAGTAATCCTTTTTCCAAATGACCTTCATATGCTCAGTTATCTACCTTTTGGCAGCCTCTGGGGGAATTAACATACCTCTCCTCTTCCAAAAGAGGTTGTGATGGGGATCAGGGAAATCGCTTTGGGTGAAGTGGAGTGGACTGCTGCAGCAGAGGGGTATGGAGTGTGGAAAAGGGTGATAAAATGGGTGGCAAAAAGATGACCTTCGGAGGTTAAGTTGAGGGATAAAGAAAATTATTTTTGGAAAGTGAGGCAGGAATTAAGGGCCCGATGTAGGTAGCCCTTTACCGATCGGAATCGGCCGAAAATACCGATTTTCGGCCGTTTCCGATCGGTAAAGGGCCATGGAGATGTAGGGGCACATTTTCGGTAATTTTACCGATTCGTTATCATTACCGAATAGGTAAATTTACCGATTCGGTAATGATAACGATTCGGTAAAATTACCGAAAATGTGATGTAGGTAGCCTATGTTCCGGCAGCACATGGCTTACAGAATCGGTATTTTACCATGGAATACAAATCCATGGTAAAAAAACGATTCCTGTGTACATGCACATCTGTGCATGTACACATGTGCCATGTGACAGACAGACGTGCCCTTAGGGCATGTCTGTGTGCCACATTGCACACATGGCCGTTTTGGGGGTGCTAGAGGGTGTCAAAGTGACACCCCCTGCACCCTTGTGAATTCCTTAAATACCGATTGGGTAAATACCGAATCGGTAATGCCTAATCATTCCTATGGGCTTCAAAGCCCATAGGAAAGAATGGGCATTACCGATTCGGTATTTACCCAATCGGTAATTAATGAATTGTTAAGGATTCGGTAACGAATCCAGATGTTGGGACCTACATCCCATTTACCGATTTTAAAATACCGAATCGGTAAGATTCGGTATTTCAAAATCGGTAATTGGGATTTACCTACATCGGGCCCTAAATATTGACTTTATTGTGGGAAATATTGCAATTTCAAATAGTACTGGTGTAGATTAAAAAAAAATATTTCAGTGGGCAGGGAAGACATTGGGGTGTGCTTGTGGTGGTCCCTTGTCCCACAGGGAAAGATCCACTTTGTGAATCATTTACCACTCCAACTTGGGTGTCCATAAATCATCAACGGGTTGCGGTTACCATTATACTTACAAATCACTGATAAACGATATCCTGAATTGTTAATAAGAAACAATTTTCCCTTTCACTCCCCTACCTAATTGTAATTCGGAAACCTTGTGTAAGTCAGAAAAAACGGTGTGATTTTGTGAACTGCAGGCTTTGGTACTACATAATATCTTTATAACAACACCTTTGATCCTAGAAGCAAGGCACAGCCACATTGTGGGTAGGAATATTTTTTTTACAGAGGAATAATAACACTATAAATTCAGCTGGAGGCCTGCCAGCTGCCATGTGGAAGAACTTTTAATAAAAACATAGTGCACAGGCATGGTGGCATATTTTCATTTTTTTGTATTTCAGAAACAACCCCACAAAGTAGGGGCCCCAGTTGACTAGGGGCTTTCTCTCTGCATGTGAAAGACATTAATGATTTCTCCTTCCTGAGTCCACCATTCCCTGTTCTTAGGCAGGAATAGTATTCACTCTAACAAAAAAAGACAGACCATCCAGTGGCCCCTAGTTACATGGTCACCAGTAAATTGTTTCAGAAATTGCAGCCGTATGAAGGTCCACCTTGTGGTTCCCGCACCTGTATATGAAGCGGAGATCTGTACGTTTACTGATGAAATATGTTTAACAATAAAAAAATTACTGTTGTAAGAAACATTCCAAAACATACATTAATAAAGCAGAATCATACATATTTTTACACAATTCTCTAAGAAGTGGACCATACTCGATTGTCGCTTCTTTTTTTTAGTTCCGCCAAGCGTTAAGGACTCTGATATGCCCAGTGAAAAGAGTGCGCTCCTGGGAGAAGATATTCAAATGGTGTGTCAAGCCGATGGGACTCCTTCACCTATCATTCATTGGCTTAAGGATGGAAACACCATTAACACTGGTGACTCTGAAAGGATAAGGTTGGTTTAAATTTCACTTTAAACACCTTCACTGTTTTATCATATGCCTATATTTGCTTATAAACCATATTAAATGTTATTTTTCTTAATACTTGGTAAGGATGAAAATGAAAGTGGAATGCAGACTGCTCACAGTCTTCTAGAGATATCTTGGCACAGAAGAAAATATTTTCTGTATTGTATAGAAAAGCACAAGCAGCATGTGAACAAATATGCTACAATTACAACTAGTTTGCATTCTTAATGTCAGGTGAGTGGGTCCACGATACATAGCCGTGGCCCGTGCAGGTAAGAGATGTGGGGCTGAGTGGAGGGGGGGTTCGATGGACGATATTGAGGAAAAATTAAATACATAAATTATTTTCCATCGTCGTCATCTGTCGAACCCCCCTTCCCACAGGCCCCACCACTCTTACCTGCATGGGCCATGGCTGATGATACAGCACCAGACCTTCACAAGCATGAGCCCCCCCAGTTGTTATTGCACCAACTAAAGAAACTCATTGTGCTGCTCCAGCGCTCCCTTTTCCCTGAACCTTCCCTTCCTCCTTAATGTCCCTCCCATAAACCCTATCCCTGCTCACTGTATTTTCTGCACTTATTTTCCCCTTATCTACCTATCTCCACTCCTGCTGCTCTTCTAAACTGCCCTGCTGCTCAATTAACTCTGCGCTGAACCACCCCTACTTCTGGGCTGTTTTAGAGTTTGGCAGATGTGTACACTTTGTCACAAATGAGATGGATATCCCATCTGTCTTATTACAAGTGCCATAGGAACTTTTGCATTTCTTTTAAATGACTCTCACAGAGAGCCTCTATCGTTTACATGACTTTCTGAATCTGATACCTCACTGCTGTGACGTAGCGACAGTTAATAACAAAACCTGTTACCCAGACATCAGAAAGGGCTTTAAGGCAAGACTGACAGGGCTCTGAGAGCCTGACAGTGCTGATCTGCTTGTCTGCTTTGAATGAAAGTAGAAAGCACAGCTGCAGATGGAAGAATAAAGTCAGGGAAGGTGCTGGGGGCTGGTCAAGGATGGCAAGTAAGATATATTTTCTTTATTTCTTAACTTTTGATACCTAAATACATAGCAGAGGCCATGTTATGTATGGCTCCCAAATTACTCCCCTGCCACTGCAAAGTAGTTGAAAACGGAGGGGCAGTAGATTTCGGGGGAGCCATACATAGCATAACGTTTTAGATATCACCATGTGATACTGAGGTCCATCAGAGACAACTCGAACTTCGCTCTTGTTGTCACTTTGATGTCATTCAGAGCCTCTCTGTGAAAAATATCCTCGTGATTTACTGTTACTCTTTAGTTCTATATGTAACAAGGTGGAAGGAATGCTTGTCTTTCTCATCCACATTCCTAATCCTTCCATAACCCCACTCCTGCTTCTCTACTACTGTCTCCATATCTACCCATTTTCCTTCCTGATCTCCTTTTCTGCAATGTGATTTTCCTCTGGAAGAAGTTCTTGGGCAGATGTAAACCGCTAACAAGACAAGGCAAGCTATCCATCTCTCCTGCACACTGGTAATGCACCACAGTCAATGATTTCCTTTGTGATTTCCATTTCTTGTATTTCCTCATCTGGTCCAAAAAGATCTTTAATTTCAAAATAGATCTTGTAGATTTATCACTTATGCGTTATTGCTTGCCAGAGGTATTTCTACGAATTTCTGGGAGAATTTTGACCCAAAATGTTCAGATTAAAGTTCATTTAAGTATTATATGAAAACAAAATTCAGCTAAAACGATAAGTACACTTGCAGAGTACACTATTAAAAACAGACACCGATGGGCACTGAGGGCTGATGTTTTGACATAAGTTAATTTGCATCATGGTACAGACTGTTCTCCATTTTCAGCACATTGTTTTTACTTTTAGTTCATGTAATGTGTTTCAGTATTTTTCAGAACAAATCTATTTTGTTCAAGCCACATCTTTAATTGCAATGCATTGCTGTTGCCTTTTTAGATCATTTTAAACAAACATTTTCATACAAAAGGAAATTAGAACACAATTGTGACAAAAATCACTGAATCTGAATTTGCCCCATTTTAGTAAACTCAATAAATGTTGTTGAGTGTCAAATGTAAGAATGACATTACTGTCAGAGCGAATGGCATATTTGAGTTGATTCACATTTGGATATGCCTAGATAAAATTGTATTCAGCTTGGACGTCCTGGTTTCAAATATTACTTCCCCCACCATTTTTGTGCTTTTGTGTTGGAGGGACTAGTAATCACTCTGTTTTTTGCTGATGGCACACATTCTATAAAAGCAGAGTGCACTAGGAGGTGCCAAGACTGAAAGCCTGAGGCTGTACTACAGACCTAGCCTACGAGACTGAGCTCTGCACAATTTCATTACTTTTAAAATGAATATAGCAGCAATTAAAAAAAGAAAACTGATGATGCAACCGCTTAGATCAAAGACATGCACCTCAGAGTTATTTTGTCAGTACTAAAACAACCGAAGGTAGCAAAGTCGGACATGCTTTCCTTGATGTTGAAAACAGGGAAAAAACGCATGAAGGGAATTTGTCAAAACTGATTATTCATTCAATAGGGGAATGTCTGATAGCTGAGTATTAAGCAATTTTTGTGGAATCTTTTTCACAGAATAACACCAGATGGCAGCACCTTGAACATTCTAGGTGTTCTGCTTTCAGATGTCGGGAAGTATACATGCGTGGCTATTAACCCTGCTGGAGAAGAGGACCGTATTTTCAACCTCAATGTTTATGGTAAGTACACATCAGGCTTGCACACATGTAAAGGCTTAACAAAGGGGGCTGATGCTATTCCTTTGCATTTGGACCCAGCTGCAGTTTTCTCATATAGATGCTCACACTTAACATAGATGATTTGGAAAGATCTTGGAACAGATGGTGATCCATGGTGGGATTTCTTTGGTATTTAAAAGAGTAGAATATCTCACATCAGGTGCTGGATGTCCACAACCAGATTCTCACACTTAAGCATATAGATTATTGTGAGCTAAGGTTACAGATAGGTAGCCTTCCTCCTCAATCATTTTCTTTTCTTTGCTATTCGCTTTACGATGGTTCTAGTCTCTGGTTCAGAGAAAAACCTTTTAGGATATTTTGTTTGATGGAATGTTTCAATACTGTGAGGCGTGTTCTTTATTTTAGCTGCAGAAAGAGGCTTTACAGGCTCAGTATGTGCATCTAGGCACTGCTCTCCTTTTCACATTCTCAATAGCACAATGGTAGACAGGCTCTGCAGGAGTGCACAAGTACATATTCCTGATTCAGCACATATCCGTCTTCAATAACACCAGCCACCAGATCATAAGGTAACCCATTAAGCCTTACATGATACAGTGTATGCATGATTTCAAATGAACGCTGCAGATAATTAGTGTGTTGGTATGCATATACCATCTTTATGTGATATTGGTGTTGATGTAGTAAATTGCATGGTATTGGATAGCACACTGTTAAAGTTTGTGATGTAGGCATTGGTATTTCGGCAGATAGTTTCATCTCATCAAGGGATTTAGAGACATCTGCTAACACACTTCATTTGAAACTGCTTAGTATGTGAAACCACATTTTTGCATTTCATAATATCCTTAAATTATAATCCTATTTAGTTCCACCAGCCATCCTTAATAACAAAAAGGAACCTCTGGAGCTGACTGCCATCTTAGACACGTCAATAAATGTTGAATGTGTGGCCGCTGGTTCACCACCTCCACAGATAAACTGGTTAAAGAACGGGCTTCCACTTCCCATATCATCGCAAATCAGATTACTGTCTGCCGGACAGGTCCTTCGGTGAGTTCATAACATGGAGTGATTCTTTCGGTGTCAAAATTGACTATTTACTGAGGTGTTATATTGTTTTATGTTGGCTAAATAGTCTATTCCGATCCTGTTTCATGCCATTAGATTTTTATTTTTCCAATCAATACTATTTAGCAAGGAAATATTCGCTTTCCGTCAGTGATTAAGAGTAGACAGTTTTGTTATCATTAGAAGAACTAGAGCTTATTTGTCTATATAGGTTATTTTTTTAATTCGATTGACTTAAGACTACACTCAGAATGGCTGTAATTGGATTTAATGGAAAAATCTGTACTTACAGTGCTTGAATTTCTACATCCAGTTACCGGCTGACTGGCAATAGGGTCTTAAGAGGTTTGTAGTGAATAGACATTTAATAAAAACATACCGGAGTCCCTACAAGTGTTGAGAACAACTTTTAACCAGAATGAGATACAAGAAAGAGGTTCCCTCCTTTGCAGCCTGGTATTTGAAGCACAGTCAGTGATTGTCCTAATGTGGTGGTTTAAAGAGTTTTCTGTTTTATATGTTACCCTGAATTAATTGTGAATTTACTGCCAATTTAGGAGAATATGAGCACAAATGTATTTAACCACTGCTCTAACCTTTGTGTAGGTAAATATAAGACAATCCTGGTATGAAGCCTGCTGGTACACATTTATTAAGGACTCATCTTGGTTTAAGCCCCCGGCTGCACTCAGCACTACCACTCTGGAAATATCCCTACACCAATGTGGCACCACACCACTACCAATCTGAGTGACCTTTTCCTGACATGTTTAATTTATTGGTCCTACAGTATCTTCAGCCGGCCACAGACCTAAGGCAGAGGCTGTCATTTAGGAGAGAGACAGGGAACCACGCAAGAGGTGTTCCACTCCTTGGCACACATTTTTGGATCATGATCTAATTATTAAACTGCTGTTTCTTACCTTTTGTGGTTCAATTTTCAGAATTGTGCGTGCCCAGGTGTCGGATGCTGGAACATATACCTGTGTGGCATCTAACCGAGCTGGAGTGGACAATAAACTTTTCAATATACAAGTCTACGGTAGGTCTTCATTTCTAATTTACACAGAAATGTGTGCATTTGCTGTACCTCTTAACATGAATACCATTCAGCCCCATTATGAGTCTACCAGTAAAAATGTAGTGATAATAGCGGACCTGGTAATACCAATACCAGGAAGCATTAACAAGCTTATTTGTGGGTGAGTGTAAGTTTTGGCCCTAGAATTTTTTTATTTTTTTATTTATTTTGAAAGTTTTATATAGCGCGGACAAGATCTTTGCAGATATCAGAGCACTTTACAAAGAGGGGTACATGAGGGAGCATAGTCAGACAGATATATCAATAGATCAAACAGTACAAGTAGGTGGCTGCAAAGCCAATCATGTGAGTAATAAGATAACAATACAAATAAGCAAAGGGGTCAAACATGTAGTACAGATCGGTGCATAGTATTAACAGAGTTCGAGATAATAGTTCAAGTGTATTTAGCCATGAGGATAGCTTTTACTTCATTTTTAAAGAGTGTAGTGGAAGAGATAAGCCTGGTTTCGGGAGGGAGTGAGTTCCAGATCCTAGGCGCCATTCCTGAGAAGGAGCGCTTATATGTTTTTTCCTTCCGGAATCTTCGAGGTTTCAGCAGAAGATTGTTTGGGCATCTAGTGTTTCTAGCTCCGCCAGAGATTGTCAGTTTCTGAGCGAGGTAGCCGGGTGAGTTTAGGTGTACCGCCTTGTGTGTCATGCAGGCGATTTTCAGATGAATTCTGGCTTCAAAAGGCAGCCAATTCAGGGATTTCAAGTCAGGGGTGATATGGGAATGCTTTTTTGATCCAGTGATGAGTCTCGCTGCAGCGTTTAGAGAATCTCTTAGGGGTGCGGTTGAAGTTAGGGGGAGTCCGCAGAGGGCGATGCTGCCGTATTCAATTCGGGGGATGACTAGTGCTTGTACTGCGGTTTGGAAGTCTTTGGTTGGGAGGAAGGGTTTGAGTTTCCTCAGAGTATTGATCTGGAAGTTTGCTCCCTTTGTTGCCTTGCTGATATGTTGCTGCATGTTGAGATTGGTGTCAAGTGTTATGCCTAAAGATTTTGCTGAGTCCACGATGGTGGGTTGGACATTGAGTGCGGTTAGGGTTTAAGCCAAATTTGAGTGGTGGAGATCTTCGCTGGAGGTGAGATCAGAAGGAACTCTGTTTTCAGGGCATTGAGTTTGAGATGATTATCGGCAAGCCAGGATTGGGTGCATCTGATCGTTGAGTTCAAGAGCAAGATGTCTTTGGGGGACTGTAATTTGAGATAAAGTTGGGTGTCATCAGCGTACATGTGAAAGTGTACATTGGATGCTTGTAGCAGGGTAGTGAGAGGTTCCATGACTAGGTTGAACAGAGTTGGGGATAGCGAGGATCCTTGGGGGACGCCTAGCGTTACAGGTATTGGCGAGGACATCAGGTTATTGCTCTTGAATTTCTGCGACCTGTTGTGAAGAAAGGAAGTGAACCACTTGAGAACAGTTCCAGATAAACCCATTCTTGTGTTTAGTAGTTCTAGTAAATTCTCATGTTTAACGGTGTCGAATGCTGAAGAGAGATCAAGAAGGATGAGGAGGCAGGTGTAGTTTTGGTCTAGCATTTGAAGTGCGTGGTCAATTATGTGAGTCATAGCAGTTTCTGTACTAATGACTAAAAACGTGGCATTGAAGAACTGTTACTCCATATTTTTTCCAGTGTCTAGAACCTGTTCAGTCTCATATTCCACCCGCATTCAGCAGGTACATTTTGTGGCTGGAAAAGCAAGTGGTATTACTGAGTGCAGTTTTACCCATTGCAGAATCTCACCCAGTAATCCAGGGTGGGATTCTGCACCCTGTAAAACGTGTACTTGTGTGGAGTGATATTTCCACAGAAATATATGCTTGAATAGCTTTCCACATGACTCATAGTGTATAAGTTATACTCTTGATCTCAACCGCCATCATTGAGAACACAAATACTGGCAAAGTGAGGGGTAAACAGCTGTGTTATGCTTGTTGTCTCTTCATCCTATACCATTACTCACCTTACTTACAAGGACGCCAACCATCTGTAGGTCAGGCTTTGGTTTACCCGAAGCAGAGTATGTGCTGCAAAGTAATCCCGGACTGATGTTAGCATTAGGATCAACATACAAGCATTACTATAGCATATATTTCACTGAGCATTTACATTTTGATCTGTGCAACACTTTCTATGAGTAGCATGCTTGTAAAACTGCATGCATGCTTAAATGTCAATCCTAGATAAAAAAAAGTTTGAATTCACAATTGAATTGGTTGCAGTTTAACAGAGTTAAAGTTGTGTCATACATTGAGGCTGTATGAGACCTTTCACTGTTGATTAGAGCTCTGAAATGCAATTACAAAGTGCATTCTTTAAAGTTTGGCAGATGGCGTACTCCGGCAAAACGTGGCTGATATCCCGTCTACTCTATTACAAGTACAATCTGCTAAGTTTGTGGCAGAGTATCCAATCCACCAAACTCTATTTAAGGTCCAAAGTAATTTGTTATAGTTTGCTAGGGTTTGATCTATGTGAAAGCACTCGAAATCGATTCAGAGTGCACATTGAGTATGTGGAATTATCTGTATCTCGGAATTGGAATTGCATCCACTTTAGATTACCTTTCCTAATTGCGTGATTTTTGAGACAGGTAAATCAAGCACCTTGAAAACTGTATTTTATGTCTTATGTCAATCGGAAGCTGCAAGCCCAAGGAATGTCTCCTGTAAAGTGCAGAATGCGTTCTAACAATTTTTCCACTTTTTTATCTTGCTGAGGCAGTTTGACATCATGTAGTAATTCTAAAATATGTCTCCATACGTAGCTCTTGTACCTGCCCTCTCATTTTTCTTTGCATAGTCCCCCCAAGTATGGATAAGGCCGGTGGAATGGAGGAATTGACTGTGGTGAAAGGGAATTCTGCATCTATGATGTGCTTTACCGACGGTACTCCAACACCTAACATGTCATGGCTGAAGGATGGGCACTCCCTAGAGCTGGGAACTCACCTGACTGTGAATAACCATGGGATGGTTCTCCATATTTCTTCAGCCTCAATGGACGACCATGGGCAGTACACTTGCATCGCATCCAATGAGGCCGGGGAAGTCAACAAGCACTTTATCTTGAAGATGTTGGGTAAGCTTTACTTGAATATTAATGTAATGCAGACACAGTACTATTCTAGGTCCTCTACTGTTAGCGTATAATAAATGTGAATCTTACAGCATGCTTAGGAAACATGCACACACACATGCATTACACATGTGAAAAAAGAGTCAGTCGCTCATTATGAGGTGGCCATAGCTTCATGTGATAATTATTGCATCCAATAAAAATTAATGCCAAGCTGCTTGGTATTCATCAGATGCAATAATCTTTGCCGATCACAAGTTTTTAAGGAATAAGATGCAGATTTTGGTGCTTACTTGGCATTTCCTAGGTTAAAATGTGGCCTGCAGATATTGATCCCAACAAAACTCATAATGTGATAAATATGTGCTAACAGGAGTTACTGAACATATCTTTACTCTGCGAGTTTCTGCCACTCTGGGCTAGTGTAGTGCATAAAGCTCTCCCAAAAATATTAATTGGCTTACCACAAAATGTACATATCTTGCAGCATGCTCAGTCCTGAAATGCAAGAAACATAGTCACATCACTTCATCCTTAAGAAAGCTTGTTGACCCCTGTAGGAAGCCATGATCAAATTTAAAATGCATACATTTTAAATGTAATGAATCTTTTATAAATTTGAAAAGGAAGACACCTTTCACAAAGTGTTATGGATCACATTTCCTCTAGTCGACCAACTCAAAGATCATCTGCAAGTCAGAATTCAAAAGACTAAAGCACAGGGTCTGATTGCTGGGAACACATGATCCACAGCTTTAGAATGCTCTCCCTTTAGGCTTGAAGGCACTGGCAAATTACCTAATCTTTAGGAAACTGGTGTGCAGTTTAGAAAGTCTTATGGCTGAACACAAAGAAAAAGACACAATGACCAGAGCCGAGTGGTCAGATTCAGGCTGTACAACAAGATCAAAGTGAATAACATCCAACTTGTATTCAAACACTCAGAACTCTAACAATACTAGCCACCATAAGTCTGGTACATCGATGCAATGACTACTGAACATGTTGTCAATCATTAGTTGATCCTAGCAACTACGCAACCATTCTAAGGTTACACATAGCACACAGCTAACTATATCCACTACCAATATTTGCAAGTTGATATGGGGTACTCCACAATTGTCAAAAGGATGTAGGCTGATTACAAAACACTCAAATATGTAAATGGTGAGAAGAGGTGTTTCTAATGCACGTAATTTAGGTTCAATGAAATTGGGTAGTCTAGTGGTCAAAAAAGTGGTCTAAGTTGAGGAATTAGTTGCAATCTAGCCGCAGGAGGAGGTGATTATCTGAAGGAAAGGAGTTTTTACGTATGCAAGAGAGACTACTTTGGAATGCACCAGTAGGCATGTCAATTCTGAAACATATCAAGACGGGGTTTTGATAGAGCGGTCTTTGTGCCAGAATGAGATGAAAACATCACTCTATTGAACATTATTGTATCAAAGGTTTTACAGGAGTATCTTCCCCTTTGAAACATGATAGAGCTCTCTTTAATACAGCCCAATCACTGACACAATATCGAGTGCCTGTTTCATATGGGAGAAGTCAGGAGTGGAGATTATATATATATATATATATATATATATATGTATATATATATATATATATATATATATATATATATATATATATATATATATATATATATACATACTTGAGTAGGATCCCCCATCCTACTCAAGTACTTGAATGTGGTTTTAATTATAAACACGCACTTAAAGCAGACCTGTACTTGCAATGCAGTGACCACATGCCTCATAAGGCATTGCAGTAGCATGAATTGGGAGGGGCTTCTGCGGGGACATGTGATGCTAATAAAACCGAGGAAGGAACTATTGCAAGCCTCAGTGGTGTTTATGAGCTGCCCATGAAGAAGGGGCCGCAATGCCCTGAAACGCGCCGGCATTCTATAACTAGAGGGAGAATCACGGTGAGCTGCATTTACTGCCAAATGGCCGGGGTGAAGTCGAGTGCCCTTCGAATGCTTTGGGGCATTTTGCTGGTACATATATTTATACATATATGCCAAGTCACACTCCTGTTTCCCACCAATAGCGGTGGCGTTCCTGCTTCGGGGTGTGAACCCGATATATTAAATTCCAAAAAGTCAACGCCAATCCTCACCACAACATAACACGAACTCCAGTTGCTTTTAAAAAGTTTATTCACCAACATGCCTGCATCCAATGCGTTTCGGAGACAGCGGCTCCTTGTTCATTGGTTGGGGGTGGACACAATGGCATACATTTTATACTTAATAAACATGGAGGCAGGTTGTGCACAAAGGTTTGGAAAACATAAACTGCATCATTAAAACCGGTTTCATTGTAAATTCAGTGCACAAGATAATTAGAAGCATAACTTCTGTTTGTTATTTCATACTGCATTGGCTCACATTTATTATGAATTTATCCATACATTTAAATGGTCACGACTCCGCATATTGCAAAAATCACATCTCATGCATAGTTCACTTGCTTAAAATAACTAAAGGCAAATGCCTAACATACCAGGAACATATTCTTATGTTCCAATTTCCAGCGAGCAAGTGGCAATAAGACATGCTGACTCAAATTAATATCACAGGCTAAAACACACTCCTTTTGTATTGATCATCAGATGTGATGTGTGCAGTCATTCTCACTTTTCCCCATTGGGCTTAAACATTGTTGTGTCAGTTTTCTGTTGCCACCACATTCTATGTTATTCATTTTACTGTAACCATGCATGACTAAATACCATATACATTGAGTCCATTGCACAAAAAGATTACCAGCAAGTACTGGACTCTCCTTTTCTAGTGAGCAGATATAGGAGCTCCTTTGCATTTCCTTTTAGTGCGTAGGTCCTGAAACTCCAACAAAAATATACAAAAACAATATACAATTAAAATCACAAAGCAGATGTCACTCGCCTACTCAAAACCAGTTTAAAATCTTTATTATATCATCTATATTATTAAATGAATTTCATAATATTTAATTTAATTCTATTTTATTTTACTTCCTTGACTGTATGTGATCTTATAGAGCCTTATAAACTGAAAACTATACTTACTCCATAAACATTTCTCCTATACGTCTTGCAAATGATATAATAAAGTGGGCGAGTGACCCCTGCTTTGAGATTTTAATTGTATATTGTTTTTGTATATTTTTGTAGGAATTCCAGGTCTTTTTTTAAAGAATTTTAAAAATTATAAGGAGGGGGCTGAGTGGCTCCCCTCCTGGGCCGATTTTGGCCCTGGGGACCCCATCCCCCGGGGCCTGGCCTCTCTTCTGGGTGCCCTGGTCCCAACCAGGGCACCCACTTACAACTGTTGGGGACCATGGGGGGATCCTAAAGGCTCCCGTGGTCCCTGCCGGCCCCGGCCTCCTGCAGAAGTAGGCACTGCTTTCACAAAGAGGAAGCTGCTAAACATGCAGCTCCCACTCTGTGAAAGCAATTCTGCTGTGCTTCCAGCAAGCGAGAGCATATTTAATGCTCTCGCTTGCTGGAAGTGGAGCTTTTGCAAACAGCTATGTCTTGGGGGTGGGCACCCTGAGACATAGCAGGAGCCGGCCCTGGGGAGGTAGCGACCCCCAGAGCCACCAACGGCTCCAAGAGGGGCAGTGCAACCCCCCTCCTTTCTTGTTCTAGGGCCAGCCCCATGGTGGTGGTGGTCTCCCAGGATGAGAACGGCATGGAAGGGGGGTCATGCTGCCCCCTCCCAATTACTTCATAGCAAGATGTCCCTGAGAGGTGATGGTCTCCGGGCCAGGGTGGGCCCTGACGCCTGCAATATAATTTCATTTTGACCCCGGGGAAGTGGTGGTCCCCAGAGACAGGGGGGTCCAAGAGGTCCCCCAAAAAACATTGTAGCCCTGGGGAGGTGGTGGTTCGTGGGGCATGGGGGGTCCAAGAGGCCCCCCAATTATTTTGTGGCATGTTGCCTCAGGGACTAGGTGGTTACTGGGGTCTGGTTGGGTATGAGAGGCCCCTCGTTTATAAAATCAATAGACCCCGGGGAGGAGGTGGTCCCCCCTCCTTTATTAACAGAATGTCCCGGGAGCTGGCCCATCTGGGAGCCGATAACTAACGGTCCGCAGATCCCATGAAATATTTTTACAAAAATGCTTTTTTGGCCCTGTGGAGTCCCTATGGGACCCCCTCCCCCAAGAGGCCTAGGAGGTCAGGGCATTTCTACCCCCTCCCCCTTTTCTTTTTAGGTCCCGCCCGAGCCAGGGCGCATGCGCTGTCTGCGTGGCATTTAGTAAGGGCTTTTTACTCCAAACACACGCTCGTGCATGTGCTTTTTGTTAATCACTTGCTATTGGGCTTTGCATGTGTCTTTCTAAGAAAGACAGCATGCGATTGGCCCAAGGAGGGTGCATGTCCCGACTTCTCTGTTCTCTGGCCTAGGGTGCTCGGGAGCGAGCATGAGCGCCATCTGTTTCCAATTATCACGCCCGCTAATTGGAAACAGTCTTCTCCTGCAGCGGCGGGCACAATCGCGCTCGCGCTCGCACCCCTTCTGGACTTGTTTTTAAATGTTAAAAGTCCCGTTATTGCTTTACATGCTAAATCTTTTGATAACTCCGCTTCTTGCTTTGGTTCTTAGAGAGTACCGTAGCTCTGAATTTACTAGCTTACCCATATCTAGAACCAGTACGAATACGACCAACAATGCAACAAATATATTAAAATATAAGCACAATTGCTGAAATGGAAAAGTTAGAAACATGTTGTACAGAATGTATTTTACCTACGAATAGTTTTTGCTGCACGATAGCATGAGGGATTCTAATGTTGCTTTGTCAAGAATCATTGCAACCAGTGTGGGCACATTTGAGGAGTAAATTAGTAGCACTGTGTTATTCATAAGAACTCTTCTCGGTTAATCGTGTTCTTTTCACCCAAAGTAGAAGTCGGCGCAAAAATGTCTTTCCTCAATGCCTATGATGCCTACATATGTCCGTCATCTATTTTGCGGTTTTCCTTCAGCGGACGTGACATACAGTAATGGCGAACACCCATTACAACGATGCGAGCGCATCGCGGGCACATTACATCGGACATTTCACATTGTGAAAATGTTTACGACACATACTTATGCTTACATCGCGGAAATGTTTACAGCGCATGCTGTTACATCGCACATTTATTGGAAGCTCAGGCCACATGCTTAACATACATTACAGATAGCAAAAACGTTTTTCCGGTGCAAATAACAAGTGGATTTTGCAATTAAGCAATCCCCTGATAACGTGAGGTTTCACGACGCAACACGTCTACAACAGCTCATACTTCTTGAAAAATATAAAACATACAATAACAAGTGAATTTTGCAATTTAGCAATCACCTGATAACGTGAGGTTTTACGGTGTTTGTAGCTTTTTGAACAGATCTTCGCATTAAACAAATAATATAGCCGAAACTGTATTTTTTACACGGCACTAGAATGCATTTTGTTAAAGGTTAAAGGATATCACGTTAAATTAATAAAATGAAAACATACATACATTGTAATCAGAATGCTCCTCTTTGCGCCTCACACCGGCCTGTAGCACTGACTCGCTCGCGCACACCCATCTGTCTTATCAAGAGCAGGGAATTGACCACACATCACTGTGCTTTACACAAGAATGCACAATTTACCACATGTTGTTGAATGTGATCGCCAGAGACAATAAATAACATTTGTCTTGAAAATATATAAACCCCTTCCCCGAAGAGAGCTTCGAGAGAGGCACAGTCAGCTTAGTAGAACCTCTGAACATGTACCTACATTTTTATCTGCAGTGCTCCACAGAAAAGAATAGCTTTCTTGTAGACTGGTCTACTAAGTTTGAAGTCTGAAACGTTTACAAGAACAGGCGAAGGTCTGATGCAATCCAGTCTGCACCTCTGAAAGAAAAGACACTTAGCAGGGAAGTGAAGTGTGCATTCTTACATAGTGGCCATCCTTCACTAGTCTGTGTCCCTAGTCACCCTTCAAACGGACAGCTGCGCACTACTTGCAACTCTGCAGTCTGGCCCTGTTGGGTTTCTCAGCCGACAGCAGAGGGATGAAGGTGTCACTGTGAGATAGCTTCATACTACTGGAGTGTTGTTAGCACTAGGGTCTTTCATCTAGGTGACAGGAGTAGGTTAGCAGTGGTTAATGCGATAATAAGGGCCCCGGAAGGAACTGAGTTGTCGAGAGGGGTGTTTCAGAAGGCAGTGTGCTGTAAGAAAGGTGAATGGAGACAGACTTTTATAATGCAGTGAAAGTGCGTAGGGTACTGATAGAGCTGGGATCTTAAATAGCAACATGTGAGATGTCAGCAACTCCCCTGTTCCAGTTTCCATTCTGTTAATAGCTACAAAATTTCTCATTGAACCCACCTTGACCTAAAAGGATCAACTCTTTTAATCAAACACGTTTCTGAAAGAAAATAATACAGCAGATGCAATTCAGAGTTTTATCCTTTTATTAACATGTTTTTTTCACCACCCGTTTTGTGATTGTATCACTAAGTTACTTTGTCATTTGTACACGTTAACGTTATCGGGTACAGATATATCCAACAATACATACCTTCACGTAACATAACAGACTTGGTACAATGGCCTGTCTGCACAATGGGTCTGGCAATATGCTATAAGGGCAAGCAGGAGCAATTTGAATGTGCACACATGTTGAAAAGTAAACCAAACATGCAGGTATTTGAAATTCTACTAGTTAAAGGAAATAACGCTGGAGAGTCCAAGGCTAATTACCTTCTGTCTACTGAAGTAAGTCCGTCTTTATGTGTAATGGGGCCTGGTCATGCACAACATGTCTTTTGTTGCTACAGTGTCCCAGAAATATGGTAGTGAAATGAAGTAATGGCCAATATTTGCATAACTCACATGGTTGTTCCTCCTATAAATAGGTCTAACGAACCAGTGGGAAATCGACAAATAGCGAGGATTGTAAAGCATGTACACCATGTTAAAGTGCTGATCATGGAAGGACACAGCGTCGTTCATGAGATTCAGTATGCATGCATGATAGCAAACCAAATATCAACATATAACCAGGCCAAGGGAGTAAAAACAGAAATGGGTATTTATCAAAATGTATTTAATAAGAAAATGTTTAACACGTCTTTGTTTGTCTTTTAAGTAGTAAAAACGTGTATTTAGGCCATAGTCTTTAAAACATTAACATTAATTCCTATATATAATTACACATACAAAGTTAAAAGAAATATTTCCATTCAAATCAGTTAAAACCATTAATACCCAGCACGTCACATCTAAAAATTGCATAGCAAAAACTATTTATTTTCCCCTGATGACCACTTATCCAATATTTAAATAGCACTGGTTTTAGTAGCCGACGGCTTAGTTCGAAAAAATATAAACAATCACAAGATATTTACAGGGGAACGTCGTACTCTGAAGCCGCAGTTCCAATTCCCATCCTTATCTAGGTATTCTTTCAAATAAGTACCTCTGGCATAAAGAGAGTTTAATCAAGGTCTACATTTGAATAAAACATTCCACTTTGCTGGATTGGGTAATTCAACGAGATATGGGTACACTGTTAAATCTTGCCAAGAGGCTCTCAAATGCACAGTGTAAATGCTCTTGACACATAAACTGGTTCCCAAATTGTGTGCTTCTAGTCCAATATTTTACTTCATTTAGTCATCATTTTCTTAATTATCACATACAAGAGCACCTTCAAATGTGCGAGTTCTGTTTGTCTGCTGTACAAAAAACTCTTTTGTTTGATTTAATAGACCAAACGTTTACTCTATGTATAATTATAATCTAGCCCACATATAGCGTGCACATGATCCAGGACTTTCCTCTTATTTCACTAATAGCATTGTGATCAGCGCTGGGGCAGTTATGTTTCTCACTTCTAATAAATTGCTAAAGCATGATGTGGTAGCACTGCCATTTACAGACTGAACATTTTCATTGAAATGGCTACAAACTTTCCCACTGACAGGTATTTTTACTGAGAAAACTATTCAGTATACAAACGAAATTGTGTGGAAATTTGTAACATGTCAAAGTAACATGTTAGATTTGTTTTGATTCTATTAAAATCTTTTTTTCCTTCACACTTCGAAATTACAAAAGATGCTTTCTTCACCGCTGATATAATGGAAGACATTTTTATGTAAAAAATAATTTTGAATCAGGTTTTTCAGTTGTATATAATGTTGTCTTCGTTTGTATAAAAGTAAGAAAAATGCTTAACACTTTTTATTATAACTTTTCAACATGATGCACAGCAGCCACAATGCTCTACATAGCCAAAAGTTCTGGCTAAACACATAAGGTCCCAAAGGCGAGACCTATTGGCTATAACAATGATTGTTTCTAAATGTTTTTTCTGGGACTCGGCTCGAGTCCCGAAACGGCTGCCGACACTTCCTGGTTTGAAAACCGCTCAACCACACTACCCCCTAGAAGAGCACCTTGGGATTGCCAGAGCAATCCCCTGTCCACTTATATGGGAATACCTGAACTCTTTGCATAGTGTACCTCGTTTTGGTATACTATATAAAGAGCCAGCTTCCTACACAGTATGTTCAACAGTAGAGAAAGCTTTGGACTGTGGAGGAGAAAGATTTACAATTCCCACTACAGTCTGTGCAACAGTAGGGAAAATGTGTGAACTTCAGATGGGTAAGATTTACTGTTACCACTCAAGTCTGTGCAACAGTAGGGAAAGCGTTGGACTTGGGCGGAATTCAATTTACTATTCCCACTCCAGTCTGTGCAACAATAGAGAAAGTACTTCTCTTCAAACACATTACATATTTGAATAGCCCTATTAATTTAGAACAAATAAAAACTGTAATAATTATTATGTAATTCACTTTCCAACCTATATTCCTACAAACCCACCAGCCCACACCAAAATATAACTAATATATAAAGTTATTATACAATTTATATAATTAAGTCAATTAAATAATTATTACTTTAATTAATAATTGTTAATTGTTTATTACTTAAATAACTTTCCACCCTATACCCCGATAAACCCAGCAGTACTCACTTAAAATATAACAGCAAATATAATTATTATATAATTTACAACATTAATAATCAATTAAATAATTCAAATAAATTATACATTAATTGTTAATCAGTTGTTATTCAATCCACTTCCCACCCCATACCCCTGCAAACCTAGCAACCTTGTACAACAGTATAAATTACTATTAGTAATTACACTTAAAGTTCTGAATCACTTAAAATTACAAACTATATTTAAAAATATTCTTAATAATTATACACACAATGATAACGCATAAAACTAATATATAAACTAAAACATATTAACATAATTAAAAACAATATTTTTGTATCCCAATATTTACAACTCAATATTTTGTCCAACTACCATCCAGGCGTGAAACAAAGCCAGATGGTGTCTGTAAGTAGTTATTAAGCAGGATTTGCAGCTTGCTGTAGCCCATGTTTAATCATGCTTTTCAATAAGCTAATGTAAGAATTGGTTATGATCAATAATTAAGCCCATATTTTGAAAATAAGATCGGCATGAATTATCTTCCTGCAAACTCACTTCTTTATTAGTCTCTATGGGGACATTTTTAACTCTTGCTTGATTATTTTAAATGGTGGAAAAATAATATGATAATACTGATTTTGACAAATGCTTGATTGGTATTAGTTTCATAAATGAGAACCACAACTCATTGTTAAAGATTGATATATATTGTCTGGAGACCTATGAATATGGGGACTAAGCATATGTTTGTGGCAGACTGTTGATAGACACATTGGTTAAAATTATATTAATTGGAGCTTTATTACAGTGTTTGGTCTAATATGAAATAATGTTATCATAATACATGAAAAATAGCAATACTGAATGAATGGATACATAGCACAAGTAGAATAAACATTTAGAACCATTCAAATAAGTTTTTGTCCAACAGTGTTCAAATTCATTTTATTGTATCCTCTTAGTTTACCAGAAGATATCATAACTTCCTTCCTAAATGTGAAATGTCTCTGTTCATATCTTAAATAAAACTTCTGTATAAGACATTGGTTGGACCTCAGAAGCAGTTAGTAACACTTGAAAGATATTGGTTTCCAAATAATCTTATCATTAATGTGAGCATAATGAAAGTTGTAGTTTTAAGAATGAAAGATCAGGGGCCAGATGTAGGAAGCCTAATTCCGGTCGGTAACAGCCAAAATTACCAAATTTGGGCCGTTACCGACCGGAATTAGGCTTTTCAGAGGTGGCCAAATTGTAGGATTCGGTAATTTACCGAATCGGTAACTTAAGGAATCGGTAAATTACCGAATTCTTAACATACTGAATCGGTAAATTACCGAATCCTTAATGTAGAGAGCACTCAAGTGAGTGCTTTTTACATTTAAGGATTCATTATTTACCACCAACTATTAGTTGGTGGTAAATTCCGAATACCTTTTAAAAAGCAATTTTTGTGCTTTTTATTCAGTGCCATGTGGCAGACATATAAATGTCTGCCACATGTGCACCCATGCACTATACAGGGGTGCAACAGGGTGTCAATGGGACACCCTGCCACCCTTGTAGGTCTACCCCCTATTACCGATTCAGTATTTACCGAATCAGTAATTCTCATTCATTCCTATGGGCCTCCAGGCCCATAGGAATCAATTGGAATACCGATTCGGTAAATACTGAATCGGTATTTACCGAATTTTACAGATTCAGTAAAATTTACCGAATCATTAGCTACATATCATTTACCAATTCTAAAATACCGAATCGGTAACATTCGGTATTTTAGAATCGGTAAACGATATTTACCTACATCGGGCCCCAGATCTTCTTAATGGTTGGAAGGTGAAATGGCAGAGGTGATCTTGCAATATAATTATTTAGTTCTTATCTTTCATAGTTCATAACTATGGTTGACTCATTTTTATTTGGAATGAACTAATCCGTTAACTAAAATTTGGCAGAATGGCATTGTTAACTCTAGGAAAGCAGGACTGTTTATCATACCCCTGCTATGAGCATACTAACAAATGATTGAATCAATATCAATGTATGAGTCATTGCAAGATTTCATTCCTACAGATGACTAGGATAACCCGAGGAAATATTTCAATATAGTGCCACAAAAGGACCCATCTTTGCAGTCCTCTCCCGTTAAACCCCTTGCACTGGATGCCACCACTCCATACCATATTACACAGTCATCCGAAGGGTTGCTGACAATAAGATTATGTTACATGTGGTTGAGGAAGATGATTTCTTGGTGGAGAGTTTTTCTGAAATTAAACTCTCAGTCCAGTTTCCCCAATGCTGAAAGACATGAAAAATAGGTAACTGAGAACTTTAGAGGTCAAGTTAAAAGAAGGGTTGTGACCCTGAGGGTAGAGAAAGTAGAAGGTCTTACCAGAGGATCTCTTGTATGTAAGAGAACATGCACCACCAAGCTCCCTCTTAAACCACAAAGCCACAAACAAGGCCTTGGCATGGAGCTCTGGGGATGCACCCATCACTATACTTGTAAAGTCGAAAGACAGAGACACTAGCAAAAGGGTAGTGGTCAGCAAAACCACACAATAGCTGTTTGCCAACTCAGTGGATGTGTTGTCCAGGTATGAAAGGTATCACTGGGAAGATATGGAGCAACTGATATAAAACCTGCCAGAGGAATGCCGTGCAACAGCCAAGACCTTGCTACAAGAGGGGAAATTAATCTCCGCTTCCAACATCTGATATGTGCTTGTTGCAGCAATCACCACATCCAGTGTGACAAATACTAGCTTCTTATTTCAAAGACATGCCGGGTCAGAATTGCTGGCTTCTATCCTGAGGTTCAACAACACCTGTTGAATGTCCCCTTTGACAGAGAGCATCTGTTTGGTTCACAGGTAGAAGCAATGCTAAAAAAAGACAAAAGACATGCTGAGGCTACGGGGGCACTCTAGACCCCAACCTGCTGGCCTGGTTTTCAGCATCAATTGGTACCTTTCAGCATCAGAAGTCCTTTCAGGAGAGCACACTTCCAACCATAACCAAAGATTAGATTTTGTTGGCAAAGCCGTCAGAAAGGCAGAAGAACTCAAGGCAAGAGGTCCCCCGCCTCGAAGTAATGACTTACTCTCCATACCCCTAATCACACAACACCTGACGGAGGGGCAGGTTTTTTCTTCCCAAAAAGAATAGAATAACCTCAGACAAGTGGGCATTACCCATCCTTACCCACAATGCTAGGAGGAATTTCACACCACACGGACAAACATACCACCTTATCACACCATCAGCCAGGGACTTCAAAGGCTGCCGCAATAGGAGGTGAAAGTATTGCTTCCAAAAGTGGCAATAGAACTACTTCCAGTACCTCAAATTCTCTATATTTCATAATACCTAAAAAAACTAGACACCAATGGCTAATACCAAACCTTGGGCTACTCAATCATTAGATAGTATCAAAACACTTCAAAATTACAGTCTTGCAACACATCAAGCACTGCATTCCACAGGAGATCATATGATCTCAAGGCCATCTCTTTCATGTCCATCTACCAGAGCACCATCGCCACCTGATGTTATTTGGTACATGGACAACATTACCAGTTCAAAGTATTACCCTTACCAGTTCAAAGTGTTACTCTTTGGGGTCATGGCAGCCCACAGGTATCTATCAAATGTCTACCAGTGGTTGTAGCACACTTCCACAACAGTGTCATTTGTGTCTTTCCTTATCTGGACAACTGGCTGATAAAGAGCAGAAGACATGAGCAATGTCTAGCACACACACATTATATTTTTGGGCGGTCAATGAATATTTTAATTTTACAAAAGATGGCTTGGTCTAGTAGAATAAGTGTCGGCTGAGTAGACTTGTGAGGTGTGATCCTTTGAGAGAACAGTTGGGCAAATGGTTAGGAGGTTTGTTCTAGCATGAAGGACTGTGGTCTAGCAGTAGGAGGAATCTTGTGGTGTAAACTGATATAGAAGGTGTGTTCTAATGGGTGGGGATGTGATAAAAAGGGAAGAGCCATGTTCTAGTGGAGCAAGCTTGGGCTAGTGAATCAGTGTGTTTAGTGGAAGAGGTGTGGTCTGGTAGTGGATATGTGATTTTCGGTTAGTAAAATGTATGTAGTTTAGCCATTCAAATTGTGGTGTTAGAACAGAAATTCAGTTGGGCAGCTTGTTTGATCTTCCTGTGCCTTTGTTGTTTGTTTTTTTTTCATGTTTTTATTGGTATTTACATGTTACATAATACAAAAGTCACTGTGACAGAAAACATATAGCACATTTCACGGCCAATCGTGTAGGGCAAAACGTTGGTTGTTTTTTTACAGTTTTTGCTTGTCTGCCCCACAATCTAGCTCACATAAAACATTGAACATTTAAGTTATTGCGATTGGACGCGTGTCTGGTTGTTACATAAAACATAGAAGTGTTTGGTCGTTGTTTACTGACATGAGCGCCGGGCTAGCATGGAGTTGCGTTGAGCTGGTTTGGCTCGTTAGGCCTATCTCTGTTGTTTATGGGGGTTTGTAAGGGTTTAGGAATATGTCTAGTTTTGACCACATCCCTCTGTTGGGGTTCCTCCATGGTGTGAGTCTAAGTGCAGTGTTGTCGGCTCCTCTGAGTAAAGTCACCCAGTTCAGCCAACTCTTGAATGTGGCTTTGGAGGTGTCCTTCCATTTGGTTAGTACGGTTTTGACTGCTGTCGTCAGGAGGAAGTCTAGGATATTTCTATCCTGTTTTGTGGCGATGTCTGCTGTTATGTGTGCCGTGGTAGTTGTGACAAATGTTTGTTCTAGATTGCAGCCTATGGTTTTGTTGATGAAGCTGAGCACCTTCCCCCAGAAGTTGCCGACCTTAGTGCAGTGAAATATGAGGTGTGCGAGGTCTCCCCTTTCTATGCCGCAGTTGCAGCAGCTATCGTTGTCTCTCAGGTCTATCGAAGCAAGCGAGCTGGTGTCCAGGATGCTTGGTGTAATAGCCAGAATGTTGTCTGTGCAAGCAATGGGGATATCATATTTTTTGATGATCAAAATACTGCAAGCACTGGTGTGAAGCTTGTTCTGAGATTTGTGTGAGATGTAAATAACTGGAACTAAAATGTTCATGTTAGTGAACCCTGTTTCAAATTTATTGAGTAGATGACTCAATGTGGCATTGGTGCAAGTGACAATGGTGTACAATTCTTGTGGTTCTAATAGTAGTTGGACCAGAAAATCAATCAGTTAATTATTAACTGAGGACTGATTCAGAAGAGAAATCCCTGTCTGTACAAATTGTTACCAGTGTTTACATCTGAAAATGACTACATGCAAATACAAAAGAAGCAATAGAAATATGTGATATTTTGATAAAAATGTTTTGCTGGCATTGCTACATATTCAATCATAAGACAGTGTATGCGTGTGAAACATAGACCTTGTACATGCATGTAAGTACATGCCGCATCTACCAAATTGTCAAGTCTATAAATCGAAATGAAAGAGTTAGCAGCTGGTGCACATTAAATTGAAATTATGCATAATTCAGCAGTTACAGAATTTACAGAACGTGAACGATTAATTAAGTAGAAACCTGTATAGAGTGAAATGCCCCATGCCTGTCCCTGACAGTACTCTGCAAAACATATAACCTTCTATATATATAGTTGGTCAACAGACGACTTATCCCTGCTTTCAACCAGTGAAAAGACCCAAGACAAGAAGTCCCAGTGAAACAACAAAGCTAGAACTGAGTTCTGAAAATAACAACATGTTTTACAAATCTGATTTCAGTCTAGAAACAGCAGCTACATGTCCCGGTTTTTCGCACCCTAGTTGTTGATGTTTCATTGATGTCCCACATGACTGAGTATGTTCACCTATTTGTCTTTTTCTGGATTGCACAATGGAAGAATGAGAGTTGGAGTATCAGAACCCATTTGGGTTACACATTTTAATCTTGACCAGAATTCCAGACACAGTTTAAAATTGTGAGTTTGAAGTAGATTGAGTCATAAATATTTCCACCATCTAGAGCCATATGGGGATTCTTTTTTTTGGCATTTTAAATGCAATACAAAGTAATAGACAACAAGTGTATGACATTAGACATATTAGGCTTTTAGCTGCAATGTACTGACAGGCGTATCATAGTGTGAAGCTAGTGCCATCTCAGGAAGTAAAATTCTCATCCAGTAAGAACAAGGAATGTACTTTAAATAGAGGAGGGAAGAGCAGGAGAATCAGCTACTCAGTGAGACGTGCAGGTTTTTGTCCCGCTAGCACAGCACCAACCACAATGGTACGGACACTACTGTAGCATGTAGCAGCTCTGTGCTGCCTCGTTTTAATCACCACAGTCAATAGCATCAGCATACATGGGGCAACATTCCCATTATCTCTTGCCTGCATGCTCAAGTATCTCTCCAGAGGGGACCAAATGTCTCTAGGGTGGGATCGCGCTGACATCAGTTCCCAGAATGCTGTTATGTTATCTTGACAGTGCGCCGCATATTTAAGCCAGGCATCCTTTAGTGGAACCGGGCGGCGTGCCAATGTATTGCCACTTGCCGCCTAGTCAGCAGCAACAGAAGCGCAGTCAACTTACGCAGCTTGGGGGGGACCACCTTCGCATAGCCCAGCAGTGCAATGAGAGGTATGCGCTCCCGCCAGAGGTCCAGTATGGGGATTCTGGTCCTAGCCCAATAGTTTTGCTAGGTGATTGGAAAGTAATTTTTTCATTGTATTCTACCGGCTGAGAAACAACTTTCAGCATGCTTTTTACTTCTGTCTTGTAGATCCTCCTCATATAAATGGATCAGGTTCTCCTGAAGAGATCACCGTGATTGTCAACAACCCCTTGGAGCTGATCTGCTCTACTACTGGTGTCCCACCACCCAAAATCACCTGGCTGAAAGATGGACGACCACTCCCTCAAACTGATGATATCCACATCCTCAGAGGTGGCGAAATGCTTCGCATAGCTAGTGTTCAGGTAATGGATACACACCTTTCGAAATAACCCTGTTCCATGTTACATATTGTTCCATTAATGTTTAATTCATACATTTATTTGGACTTCGAGTTTGAGCTCCATAAAAGATGAATAATAATTGTCCTGCTCTACTATTCACAGAAAGGAATAGTTCACCATGTTTCAGAATGCTTTTTTGTCTGGGCTTGTTTTAAGAATTCTGGACAATTGGTTAGATGTGCTCACTTTGTGATTAGCACATCACTTCTGCTGCAGAAATAAATTTCCTCAATATATAAACAACCATGTTTTCGGGCCCCATTAAGCTATTCATCAGAAACATACAATGAATCAGCAGGCATCTTCTCATACAAAGAACTAAAGGGGATATTCAATGAATACTATCTCAATAATCGCAAAACCCCATCCAACATCATCAAATAAAAACAATATTCTAAAATGCCTATTGCAGGAGATTGTTAGATACAGGACTAGCTAAAGAGAACTGTTTAATTTTCTCTACATTGGATGGTCCCTTTAATTAAAAAACCAAAATGGAAAAGCAAAATGGCTGCAACATAATTAATCTGTCATGTCCAGCCAGGTTGTGTAAAAAGGATTTGTTCTATGTTGGCTAACTTTTATGGGTGTATACATGCGAAAATACATGGCTATAAAGTAAACACATAGCTCTAGGTAACATCAATACAGCCTCCATAAGACTGGAATTGTGGAGTGAGTAAGGGACAACCCTATAGCCAACAATGTGCAGAAAATTGTTAAAATGAGATCACTATGAGGCTTTAGGATGTGTGAACAGGTTTGTACATGCAAGCTTAGGAATGTTGTGTATTAATGCCAAAACCAATAGGCATAGCAGTTTCAGAGATAACATTGTATCTATTACAAAGTGAAGTCATGTTAAAATAGTTAAGAATCTCAGTTCTTGCAGTTCACAGTACAGGTTAGCCGTCATCCATTTCTTATCACTGCCTTAATGGACCAGGTGTTCTGCATGGCCACAAGTGTGTGGGTATGTATTAACTTTTACTTGCTTTACCTTCATGATGGGGGTCATGAGCATAAAGATATGCCCTTAATACTCTCATGTGACTCAGTCAAGCCTGTGAGGATTTCCAATTACTTGTCTTTCGGTGCACGGGCTGATTTAGAACTCGGCAAAGGGTTACTCCGCCACAACGGTGACGGATATACTGTCTGCCAAAATATAAATCCCATAGGATGTAGTGAGATTTATGTTTCAGTAGATGGGATATTCATCACCATTGTGACGGAGTAACTGAGTCGCCGAGTTCTAATCAGGCCCTTAGTACCTCTGAATTGTGAATAATTCAATATGCTTCTTTCTTGCTCTGCTATTACAGTTTGTCTTGCTGTTTCGGCTATCCCAGATGCAGACACACCAATACGCCTCCAATACCAAGCCCTAATTTTACATATTTATATAGTTTTCTGGCCACTTGTTTTGTGATGAAATGTACAGGTCGAAGCTCATTTCAAGAGTTCTGGCTATCCCAGATGCAGACAACCAATACGCCTCCAATACCAAGCCCTAATTTTACATATTTATATAGTTTTCTGGCCACTTGTTTTGTGATGAAATGTATAGGTTGAAGCTCATTTCAAGAGTTCTGGCTATACCAGATGCAGACAAACCATTACGCCTCCATTACCAAGCCCTAATTTTACATATTTATATAGTTTTCTGGCCACTTGTTTTGTGATGAAATGTACAGGTCGAAGCTCATTTCAAGAGTTCTATAGTTCCTTTCCAGAAATTATGTCCAATAACACCTACGGTTGTTTTACAGGTGGAAGACACAGGACGGTACACATGTTTGGCATCAAGCCCTGCAGGAGATGATGACCAAGAGTATTTAGTGAAAGTTCATGGTGAGTTTCTTTGAACAGATGTGGAAATGGTTCTAGAATATCCCAGATATGGATTGCTAATTGCTAGTGTTAGTTTGTACTCATTCCTGTGCAATGAGGAGTGATCCCCTGGAAATATGTAATCACTCTTACAAGATGTTGACATTATTGGCTAAGCCTTCTCCCAATAAATCTGAGGCATCTCTTTCACTAAAAGAAAGAAACTATCTGTTGTGGTGTCGGTGGGTTTTTGTTGCAGTAGTCCCCCCACATTTTGCCTGGTATTTGCTGCAATTTTGACTATAGTGAACAGGTTTCCTTTTAACCAGATCCCCAGTGCCAGTGTTCTTTCCCCAAAACAAGACAACTGGTCACTTGAACAGCAGGTGACAAGGCCTTTAGCACCTCTGTAAGTCCCTAGTAAGTGGTACCTCCTGTACCTAGGGCATAGGTACTAAAGAGGGTCCCAAAGAGGTTCAGCATATCTTGTGCCACTCTAGGGAACCCAGCACCAAACTCATACAGACTGCCACTCTAGGCTGCATGATAAGGTGGTCCAAAAAGTGGAAACACAACATGGCACATACTTGTGTACCAAGTCCCCTAACACTACATGTAATATTTGTAAGTCACCCCTAAGGCAGGCCTTACAGCCCTAAGGCAGGGTGCATTATATTGCATGTGAGGACATATCTGCATGAGCAGATATTCCCCAGTCCTGGCCAGTTCAATTACTGACAGTACAATCAAGCAGAGAAGCCATCCTAAGGTACGTACTGGACACTGGGCAAAACAAGTTCACCAACTACATAATGACTTCACTGAAACATATGGTCTTTGGTATCGAAAACCTCAAATTAATAAACCCACACTGATTCCAGTGATGGATGTATTAATACATGCACCCAGAGGTTACCTTTGAGGTATCCCCTGAAACCAACCAGCCCTCTAGTGTGCTGGCTGACTGGTCCAGTCCCTCCTACCACCCTTGACGAGTTTCCTGAAAGGCCACTCTCACAGGAGGTCAGAAACAATGCCTGCTCTGGAGGGAGGTGTTTTACACCTCCTCCATGAAGGCTGGTAAGTTAGTATTCCAGGGCAGGGAGCTTCAAAGAACCCAACACCTTCGGTATGCAAATCTGGCTTCCCTCAGAGGTGAGGGAATCCCATGAACCCTGACCAGGGCCTATTTGGCGCCAGGACAGGTCGGAAAATGAATAGTCAGCTAGTTGTGTCAACCCTCAGGCTTGTTCCTTCCTCTAAAATGGGCTACCTGATGTGAATACGAAATTTAAAGGTCTGCCATCTTGAGGATGGCAGAATTGGGAACTCTGGGACAAGGTTATGTCCACCTCCCACAGAAGGTGGTCATACAGGTGGTGTAGTGACCCCAGGGGATACGTAGCCCATTGGCTGCTTCCCTACACTCCCCTAAACACCATGAAATCTAGTATCTAAGGGAGCCCCTGGCAACAGGGAATCAGATTCTTGTGGACCTAAGAAGAAGAAGGACAGCGAAGAGCTGTGAGAAGCAAGGACTGTGGAGAACAACTGACTTGGTGCCAATCCTGCAGACCTGTCTGCTGTTCCCGCCAGATTGTACTAAAGTTGTCTCGGCGTGCAGCTGCTGTGCCTACAAAAGCCTGGGAGGACTGCCTGCCAACAACAAAGACCTAGGAACTCCTGTGGAGTAGTGGAGCTGTTTCCCTGCATCTTACAGTCACTCCAAAAGAATCTGTATCACTGCAAACCTGACACTGGAAAGCACCTCTGCTTTTGTGCCCCCTAGCCCGAGTTGAAGTGGGCCAATGGTGCCTGTGTGGTCCCCTGACCCTCCAGAGACAAAGCCCACCTTGGGTAAGCTTGTCTGCTTACTTTCAATATCTAGTAAAAGAACTAGATATCACAGGGGCTTATCTGCTCCTGCAGATATGTCCTCAAATAAAATATAATGCACCCTGCCTTAGGGCTCAAAGGCCTGCGTAGGGGTGAATTACATATATTAGATGCTGTGACATTGGCATGACACACAGGAGTGTGCCATGTCATGTTTTCACTCATGGTTTGCACCATGTCATTCAGCCTGCAATGGCAGTCTTTATGGAATTTGTGTGTGGGTCCCTTAGGGCAGGCATAAGGTATGCTGTAGCCCTTTAGACCCTCTTTAACACTTATGCCCTAGGTACATTGGGTACCATTTACTAGAGATTTAAAGGGGTGCTAAAGTCCTTAGCCAATTGTAACACAATTAGACAACACTTTGTTTTGGGGAAGGTACACTGGCACTGAGGTCTGGTTAGCAGGCCTTGGAGTACTTATAGAGTCTACAATTAACATCTAATAGCTAAAAAGTGGGCAGAAAGTGGGGGGATAACTACAACAAAATCCCAGTTTCCTATGGTCTGTAATCATCATGGAAAGTTTGGCACTCTTGCACATTTATCTACTATAGTCTTGTAACCATGACATATTACCAAGAACTATGTGCTATAATTCCTTTTTTCATGACAGAGATCATGAAATCTAGTTTTATGCATCCAGTTTTTCAGTCCCTAAAGCAGACTAAGTTTAATTTTTTAATATTGGACCCTAATGGTAGCACAGCATTTTATTTAGATACCTTATTTGAAGAAAGAGATGAGTGCTCATCTCTATGCCTTGTGAAGAGCAGAATATGTGGACAAATGCCTGACATATCATTTGGCATTTAGTTAAGCTGGTAAAGAAACAATGCCATTTAGAATCAATTTATGTCAAGAAAACAAGCAGTAAATAGATTATGATAATTTTGTCCACTGGAATTCTGTACCTTATGTTTTATTGCTTTTGAAGTTTTTTATGAAGTTGTATACAATTCTGCTTTTAAATGCCTTGGTTTCATAAAGCAAATACCATTAAAAAAATTAAATAGTAAGGAATTGTGTGGATTAACCAGTCTTTGAGAAGATTCCAAATACTTGTCCACTTACTGATAAAAAGTACACAACCAAATGGCAGTTTGGTACTACCAGACTCAAAAGTTTCCTCACACATAATAAAATGAAAGTAATTTATTTTAACCTGAAGATGTTGAGATAGCAGTGGGAACATGGGGATTACATATTTTCACATTGTACAGGGTGGATAAAAGCACTTGGTCTGAAGTGTTAGTAAAAGATCACATATGTCACCTGGGCTCTGGCATGATCCTAGCACTGTTGAAAGGTATTATTATAATATACATCTAACCAACTGTGTTAGGAGTGTGTGATCAGCAGCCTACAGATATTTTCGAGGTCAGCTTAACCCAGTGACCTGACTCACCACGTTATGTTTATAATGAACAATCCTGAATTGTCATTTAATGCACAATAACAGTCCCATGCCAAATAATAGCTGATATCTATATATTCAGCAAACAAGGAATATATATACTAACAGAATATCATGGATAAAATATCATCTCCCAGTATCCATTGTCCTGATGATGACCTGGAATTGAACAGGTCGAAACGCCGTCGACTGTTCAGCTCAAACTGTGGCGTTAATGTGTTCAAACAATTCAGTCCAAATCGAAATACCTACCTTGAATATATCTGCATTGTATCATTGACCACACAATAACTTGCTTTACTTGTTTTTCGCCGTTCACACTGTTTTCTCACCAGTGTCACTGCGCCGTTCACCGTCACTGGCACGTTCAGTGCACACTTGTGTGTTATGGTTACTTTCTGTACAATTGTACTGTAGTGCTGATACAACTACTTACAAATAATAATCTTTACTCTATGAAACTTTCTCGTGGTCTCCCTTTTAATAATCTTTACTCTATGAAACTTTCTTGTGGTCTTCCTTTCCCCCCCACCCCCCCCCCTTTAAGCGATGTATACAATCCTTGTAAATTGTCCTCACTAATGCTTCCCGGTTGAGAAACTATTTATCTCCTTGCCATCATTCCTCAGAGCGTGAATAAGGGTTAATGACCCAAAGGTGATTGTGATCAATGTATACTGCCTGACCTTTTATAATTTTTATAAGGTGTTTTATTATGTGATTTTTTTCCACACTCTATTGTATGTCCTCATCTTCGTGTGGAATATGGTGTACTCACTGTTATGTAAAGTGTTAAAGCAGACCTAATAGAACTGCCATACAAGACATGCTATACAGGTCTCCAGTGCCAGGTCTCTTTCCCTAAAACAGTACTATTGTTCCCCTAATTGGCCATACCTTTGCCACCCTTTTAAGTCCCTAATAAATGGTACCACAAGTACCCAGGGCAGGAGTACTAAATAGGGTCCCTAACAGCTGCAGCATGTATTGTGCCACCCTAAGGGACCCCTCACCTAACTCACAGAGACTGCCATTGCAGGCTGCGTGTTTTGGTGCAGATAAAAGTGGAAACACGACATGGCATACATCACTGTGTGCCATGCCTACAGACACTGCATACAGTAAAGGTAAGCCACCCCTACAGCAGACCTTACAGCCCTAAGGCAGGGTGCACTATACTACGTGTGTGGTCATATCTGCATGATACAATTCTTAGATGTCACAAGTGAACAGGGAAGCCATTTTAGGTACATGTGCTGCACACTGGTAAAACTGAGTTCCCCAGCTACATAATGGTTCACTGGAATCTTTGGTGTTTGGTATCACACCTTGTATGAATAAACCCACACTGATTCCAGTGGCAAATGTATTAATACATGCACCCAGAGGGCACCTCAAAGGTACCCCTGGAAACCTACCAGCCTCTGGTGGGCTGCCTGACTGGTATAGATCAGCCTGCCACCACAGACCGAGTTCTGACCCCCTGCAGGTGAGAGCCCAATGCCTGCTCTGGCCGGAGGTGTTGTCACCTCCTACAAACTGAAGGGCTGAGTAATCAGCATATCAAGGTCGGAGGCTTCAAAGGCCACTGCTGTCTTTGATATGTGATTACTGCTTCCCCAGACAGAGGAAATGCCTTCCCCCTGCCCTATGCCTATTTAACAACAGGACAGGTGAGAAATTTACCAGGGACGCATGGTGCACTACCTAGCTTATCACACCGCTAAGGTGAGCTGACTGATGTGCCCCCTTAGGAAAGTTCTGCCATCTTGGTGATGGCACAATTAGGAACTCTGGGACAAGGTTATGCCGATTTGCCACAGGAAGTGATGATATAGGGGGTGTAGTGACTCAAAGGGTAAGTAGCCCATTGGCTACCACCCTTCACACCGCTTAACACCCCTACATTTAGCATTTAGGGTAGCCCCAGGAACCAGAAATGCAGATTCTACTGACCTAAGAAGAAGAAGAACACCAAAAAGGAGTGAAAAGCAAGAACTGAGGATAAGCAACTTACCTGGCTCCAACCCTGCCAGGATGCCCGCCGTCCCCAGCGTCCTGCAGCTGCTCTGCCTTCAAAAGCCTGGGAGGACTGTCAGCATTTCAAGAAGCAGCCAGGATCTCCCATGAAGTAGCAGAGCTGCTCCCCTGCTGGCATCCAAGAAGAACTGCGAGGACTCTGGATCTCCAAAAACCCAACACCAAAAAGCACCACTGCACCAGTGCTCCCCAGCCCGAGTCCAAGTGGGCCATTGGTGTCAGCAAGGTCCTGATACCCTTCTGAGTCTAACCCCAGCTAGGGTTTCCCTGGATTGGACTCCAACCGATGCCGAAAACCACCTCAACACCCCTGAGCCTCCCAATTGACCTGTTGATGTTGCCTTGGGCCTTGCCCCCAACGTACCTTAACGCCAGAAGATTTGTCCTGTAAGTCGCTGCTAAGTATTGTATGCAGTATATGTTATTACCATAGGATAACATTACTGCATTAGAGATAATACAAGTGTACTTACCTGTTTTCTTCAAAACTGCCATTTGACAGTAGTTACCCAGAACTCCTTGGTGTCATTTGTGCTATTTTTCGAAATTGGTGTGGATTTCCTTATTGAGTGTGTGTGCATCATTTATTGATTGTGTGTATGCAACACATGTCTAACACTCCTCCTTGATAAGCCTAAGGCTGCTCGACCACACTACCACAACAAGATCACTTTGGGATTGTTAAAGAAAGCCCTGTGCACTAGTAGGGGATACCTGGACTCTTTACACAATATAGCTCTTTTTGGTATATTTATATAAAGAGCTAGCTTCCTACAGAAACCATTAAATTTCATATTGATTATGATTTTGCATGGGCTCCGGTATGTCAAAGAATATGTAAAGGTGTTAAACACAGTTTGTTATTGAGACATATATATGTGGTTGTTATCTTTCTTCACTCCTCATTCTTAGCACTCAAAAACATTACATTTAAAAAATTAAATAAATAGACGTATCTCATTTTATTCATTCAATGGCAGTGAAAAATACACAGTAACTTTCTGTTTGTTTTACAATGTGCTTATTTTGAAATAGTTCTAAGGTTAGTAATTGTGAAAGGGACACATCTAAATGTTTTTCACATTAACATTTGTCCAAGTTGAGGAAACTCCATCAGAGAACTGATAAAAAAACATAAAATTATCACAAATCTTAAAGCCCATATAACACATTTGTTATGAATCCCTTACATCAACTTGATGGCCGGATTACAAACAATTTTGACTGGCTTTATTTAATTTTTCTTATTGGGAAGTAAAGCAATGCTTGTGTAAACACAGTGTATCATCAAATCAGAATGCAGGAGATGGTAATGGGTGAAAAGAATGTGTGTTCATATTGGTGGTGTGGCATTTGTTGTGGTGGTGATGTGGAGTGATGTTTTCTATTATGTTGTGTTTTTGTGCTGCATTACTGCAATGTGATTTTGTTGTGTTGTACTGGGTTTTGTGTTGCTTAGTATATGCTATTGTGTTAATTTTGGTTTACTTTGGAGATATCAGAAACTGCTGCTACATTTGCAGCAAAAAGCCAAACCCAGAACAAGTTTATAAAACATCTGTGAAAAGAAACCTTTTACTATTATCTATGGTGGTAAAATACTGCCACTCCAGATCTTCAACTGTGTAAGATTCCAGTCAGCCCAAAACTGTGGTACAGACCTGTTTCATATTGAGCACTTTCAGTGCTCATTTTATGTCACATGGCACATTGAGTCTGAAATGTAAATGATAGCAACATTAAGAGTGCATTAATTAATGTGTGTTTCATCATTACCTAATAAATATGCACAATGGCATAGATACTGGAGGCTGCAGAGTAAGGTTTAATTAGTTATGTAGTTTGGAGGTATCCTGCAAAATGCATTATTGCTAATTGATCTAGTTATGAGGGCAATCTATAATTTAAATAACTAACTTGTTGAATTGTTTGTATCTATTGTGTGGGTGTGCATGTGTCAGGAAGTGGTAAGTCTGATTAGGCATTGTTCTGAAATCGCATTGAATGTCAGTGCATATATTTGGCAATGGCAAGAAGAAAAGTTAGAACATGCATAAGTGAAAAGTTTAAAGAGTTTTAATTTATTAGTATCTGTCTCAAATTGGTCTACCAAATCAATTACATTAAATAAAAGGTTAATGCCATTTAGCAAAGTTAACCTTTCTTCATATATTTATATCCCAACTACAGGAATAAATGTGATGACAACTATATTTGGCAATGGCAAGAGTTTTAACTTATTAGTAATCTGTCTCCTCAAATTGGTCTACCAAATCAATTACATTAAATAAAAGGTTAATGTCATTTAGCAAAGTGATCTCATTTAGGGTTGCCATTATACTGTGTTATGTAACATGTAAACAAACATTAAATATGAACTCAATGAAAAAACAAATGTTCAGCCCCCTCAAAATGTTGACAGGCTGAAGCAACTGTCATCAAATATGGCAGCCATTTAAGGATAATGCTTTAGGCATGGGTTTGATACTTTTTAAATCTTTATCTATCTCAAAAACCACCAAACCACAAAAAAGGATGTATTCTAATTCAAGCTCTGATTACATGCCTGGATTAATGTTTAGTTGACCAAATGTTTTGCTGCAGCAGTGAGTGAAATGAATACAATGACAGTTTGTCTACCCGCCTACAAATGAGATATACCCTTAACGTTTGCTTTTCTTAACTAATATGCACGTAACATTCAAGATCAAACCTGGGAAGGATGTCCTTCAGTCTGCCAGTTGCTATATATATTCATTAAACATATGTGAATTATTAGCAATTGAAAAACTGTGTCCACTACATTGTATCTATCTGATGACACAAACTCTACACAGACACCCTATCCCTGCTCTCGTTCTACTGCAAATTCTCTAAATATCAGGGTAAATCAAAATGTTCAAATCTTTGGTATAAATTTGAGAATTCATATCTGTAAATATTAAATAGTCCACTTTTCATATATGACCCGGGAGTTTGCTTTTGTGAGTTTAAGAACTCACTCTGTTGCTGAAGATATTGTATTTCATATATTTAAAATTTTGTTTGCTACTAAACGTTTTGTATTTTATACTGGTGTATAAAATGAGCTGACACACTCCAGACCTGGTCTACACTACGCAAAACTATAAAAATGTATAAAAGAAATATTTAAACATTTATATAATACAATGTAAAACAAAGAGGAGAGAGGATGTAGCCTTGTGGCTAGAGTGGTGGACCTCGAAGCTGGGGAAGCAGGTTTGAGCCTTGCAACAATGCTCAACATCCTGTGATTCTGGGCAAATCACTTCATCTCCCCGTGCCTAACAAAAATCAATGTGTTCTTCTGTAACGAAACTGGGGCTCATGTAAAGCACTCTAATACCCGATGTCTCGGGTATAGTTTGCGTTATATAAAACTCAAAAAAAAAAAACAAAGACTGGGAATACATTGTGTTTGTTTCGTTCTTTAAATCAGTGTCACTTTCTAAGAATCAACTGTTTTTCTCTTTCAGTACCACCAAATATTGCTGGTACAGGGGCACCACAAGATGTGTCCGTCCTGCAAAATCGGCAGGTTATACTGGAATGCAAGTCAGAGGCTGTCCCACCCCCAACCATTATATGGCTGAGAGATGGGGAGCCCTTGCAGGTACAGTATGCATTTGAATTCAGTTCCACTTCTTGTATTGAGATGGCCCCTGAAAGATAAACTTAATTTTGAGTGCAGTGAATTTGTACTGAGATCCAAAGCTTTTTTAAACAGTTTTGTAATGAGCTCCATGTTACAGTATATGCATGGATGGAACGATATTAAGTGCAAACCAATTGTAGTTATTAATTAGATTGTTTTGTTATTCATGTATTTATAAATCAGTGTATGATTCAGTGGCACATATACTAATTAATGTATGTGTTTCAGTCATCATTTATGCCTTTTTGTCTATGAAAATGATGGCTTTTAAGGAGCTCTTGGAGCAATGATATGGTCATTTTGTAGAGATGTAGGTGTGTCATTGATGAACCATTTATATCTCAATTGTTCAAAGAGTAAATTTAACTACTTAAGCATGTACACCAATGTTAAGCTCTCGTATAAGTATTTAGAACTTCAATTGTTTTCTGATACTGTCTTTGTTCAATGACAAAACAGGTTGAAGAAGTGAGTGTGCATTGGCTTTTGCACATCAACTCTTAAACTTGCGACAAACAAAAATAAATACTAAAAAAAGTATACATATTGTTGCAGTTGGTGTGTGTCATGTTATTCCTGTGGCACTCTAGTCACCTGGAGCTCCATTATACTATGAGGATTATGTGTTAGTGTGACATTCATTTCTGTGCATCACTAGGCCACTCCTCGAGTACGCATCCTATCCAGTGGAAGATATTTGCAGATCAATAATGCGGAGCTGGCAGATACGGCAAGGTACACCTGTGTTTCAAGCAATATTGCAGGGAAAACTACCAGAGAGTTTGTGCTGACAGTGAATGGTAAGGATATGTGCATTTCATTGATCTTTTGTGCCAGGGTTTCCCTCTGACACTTGCCATACTCAAAATGTAGCCAGTACTTTGGAGTGGGGTCTACAAAAGAATATAACGGTGTATGTGACCATGCTACCATAGGATAGTGAGCATTCAGTGTTTTTTGCCTATTTTAACATCCCCCGGACAAAGGCTCAACACATGTGTGCTTATTAAAGTCATTGAATATGCCTGTACCGAATCACGGACTGCCGTGCCCTTCCATCTTCCAAAAATAGAAACCAGGCAACCAAATTTTGTGGGCAGTTTGTCAATTTTTGCAAGTATATGCATGTACTTGCCTGTATGGTATTTGGAGATCGGTTTGTGTAACATTGAGGATTTGTGAAAAATGGAAAATTTTGAGAAAATACCTGGAAACATAGATCCGTGGAAATGGCGAACATGGTGAAATTGAGGAGACTTCTAATAGTCTTAAAATGGGAAAACATCAAAATTGAGCTTACTGGAGTTCATGTTTTCAACCATATCCCTTTGCCTTACACTAAGGGGCCGATTCCGATGTGTTTGGAAACGGCTCTGACTGTCGGTTGGAGCCGTTCCGACTGCATCGGATTACTTTCCAACCGATCTATTTTGATGGGGTCGGTCAGAAAGGAATCCAAACCGGATTCCCGAATGGCCTCTGATGGGCTCGGAGAGCCCGGGTGCCATTCAAAAATCCTCCATCAATCCCTCGGGCGGCTCTTTCCAGCTGAGGAATTACGATGCAAGATTCCCACAGCCTTTCTGTGCAGGCCTTTCCGACACGGAAAGACTGTGGGAATCTGTCTTTGGGGGTCCCAAGCAGGGCCCCCATGCGTGCAAGACCTCCAGATGGAGGCCTGCGGGCACCTATGGGTCCCCCCTAAACAGGGGGGACCCATAGGTGCCTCCCTGCAGCCCGTAGCAGGGACGAACTGCACCTCTTCACTTTACACTGAGAGCGTGCATTCCGGTCGGAATGCATGCTCCCAGTGTAAAGAATGGGAATGCGACCGAACAGTGTTCAGTCGCATCCTAATTCCTGGGCTGGAAACTTCGACAGGAGGTAGATCCGTTCCAGTTCCGAAACGATATCGGGTGGACTCCGGTTCGTCCGACATCGTAATTGGCCCCTAAGTTGAGAAAATCTGTTAAAATGTATACTTATACAGCCAGAGAACAGTGCCTTGTGGTTCTGTGCTCCCTACTCAGAAGCTGTGCACCAGGCGGTTAATACCAGTATTATATTGCCTAAACTGAGGAACCTAAGACCCACTGAAGCCCTAGGCCTATCTATTTAAACTGTTCATATGTGATTTCTAGAAGTAACTAATTTGTTACAGTACATATACGAGATACAAACAAGGTGGTTTGGTAAGCCTTAATAATAAGGAAAGATTCATAATTGGCCGGTGGCAGAAAGCTATTAGTGATTTTGCAGTTGCTCTTTATATGAAAGTCCTCTTTGTATTTCATCCCCAGGGCAGAGCACTGGAACCATTTTGCAAAAGGTGTGCATGCCTAAACAGTAACAACGTTCTATAGATCAGATCTGAGATGTCTAAAACTGGGTCTATCTGACCTTTCAGAGTAGAGATGCCTCCTTTTTCTTAGTTGAAATGTATGCTAGGTATTTAGTGCAAAAGGCTTCTTTTTATTTTTATTTATAAATATGCAACTTTCAAGAACAGAATAAGGATCAAAGACTTACAGGGCCTGATTCACAATGGTAAATGTGTCTACTGTTATTTGGTATTCACATACTAGGTTCATTTTACTAACAGTCATTTTCAACTTCAGAGATTCTGCACTTGTGACTGGGACTGGGACTGGGACCCTGCACATAAAAAGATGGTACTGTCCTCAGTATAAAAAAAATATAAGTTTACTTTTGTGAATCAGGCCCTCAATCTACTAACAGGCTAACAAATAAACAAATGTACCCAAGCATGTTTTTTATGTTTTTTGCCCATAGTCTTACATGATAATACAGCATCAGCTTGTGATTGGAAGTCTACAGTCCAAGTTGTTAAGTAGGATCTCGACACAAACATTTTTATTAATTTGTTATTGTTCAAGTAGCTTCCAAAATAAAATATTATGTACATATTATGTACATATCATCTTCATAGGTTCTTGTGCATATTCGGAATTGTACAAAAATTCACTTTTTACATGTTTTTGCAGTTTCTAAACGTATGCCATTACCTACTATGTATTTCAAGTATGATTTAATCAAATTGGTTTCAAAATACATCTTACTGGAAAAAAGGAATAAACCATAAATGCACATTGGGCAGATCACATAGACATAACAAAAAATAAACCAGCATGGTATTTTCCTAACCTATGGGTTATAGTCAATGATCAATGCATGTACGATGAATAGAGGATTTGTGAAATGAAGAGATCTCTAAGAAATCCTCCAGCCCAAAAAAATATGGAATCTAGATGCAAACCGTTTGTTCGCTAGACCACATTTAATTCAGTTTTTGTCACGGTTGTTCGAACGCCTCCTAGTGCTTTCATCTCTACTCTTTAGTCACCTACCATTGACAGGATATGACAGTCTTTGGGTGTACAGCCAGCCACCTCCTACTATATCATGACATTTCATAGCAAGTGTTGGACATATTCAACAGTATTAAAAGTTAGATATGCCCACATTTTCAGGGTAAACATTTGCAAGAGCTTGTGGCTCACATTGACAAAAGGTGCATCTCTTTGACATTCTATCACTAGTGGTTAAGGTAGTCAAGGTAAGTGTGCTGTATACAGATCTCAGAAGTTGCAAGTCATTAAATTGTATGGGATCTTGTTCCTCTGCAGTTGCCCCTACAATAAAAGATGGACCCCAATCAGTGACCACTCACATCAATAAGTCGGCTATTCTGGAGTGTGTTGTTAGTGGATTTCCAAATCCGAGAATAACATGGAGGAAAGATGGCACCATTCTTGCAGGAAACAATGCAAGGTAATCTTTAGTCATTTGAAAAGATCACTCACATTTATTCACAACTCCTGCTATTAAAAACACATATATTTGTGGTTTTGTAATGCTTAAAATCAATGGCATATGCAGGGTAACATTTGCTAAAAATGTTCTCACATTAATATTAGAAATAATTAAAGCGTGTGTGCAAGGGGCTTCCTCCAACACCTTAAATGACTGCAATATTTGATGACAGTTGGTTCAGCCTGGCAACATTTTGAGGGGGTAAAATTCGTTTTTTCATTGAGTTCATATTTAATGTTTGTTTACATGTTACATAACACAGTATAATGACAACCCTAAATGAGATCACTTTGCAAAATGACATTAACCTTTTATTTAATGTAATTGATTTGGTAGACCAATTTGAGGAGACAGATTACTAATAAGTTAAAACTCTTGCCATTGCCAAATATAGTTTTCATCACATTTATTCCTGTAGTTGGGATATAAATATATGAAGAAAGGTTATAATGAAGGGATATTAAGAAGGTGCTATTATTGGTCAATGCTCTATTCCACTATTTAGACTGACTCACAAACATACCGATCAAATAAAACTATTTAAACTTTCAAAACTTCTTGACGCATGTAACCCCTCATTGAGATGTACAACACAATTACATTAATTTTGCATCAACTTAATTTACTTTTACAGAAAGATGACAGTAAACATTAAAGTAAACTTCAAACAACATACATTTATATCACCATAAAAACATGTTTGAAAAATGTGTATTTGAGCTTAGAGCCTAATGGGAATTTGTTTTTAGACAAGCCTTCAAACAGCCTCTTTGATCAGAGACAAAACCTTCTCCTCTAGTAGCAGAGGAACATGGTCTCACCTCCAGCAGATCAAACATCAGTCATCAATACCAATCAACTTTTCAACAAAATCTTTGAGACATTGCAATCACTGTAACTCTGAATGGCACCACAAATACTGACAACCAGTCTGATGACATAATTGACGGCTCCGTACGGCTCCCTCGCTGTCAGAGTTCAGAAAGAAACTCAAGACCTGACTCTTCATCAAAGGCACAGCACCCAGATACCCATAGGGATGACAGAGTTGCGCTTTACAAATGCTAATTGATCAATATTGGCTTTGTCTATACTTGTTAGGTCTCTGCACAACACCCCTATAAATCTGCGCAAATTAGTTAATCTCCCCATACGATAAAAAATATATGACTTTTGGAAATAAATCCTATTACATAAAGAAAGCAATTACACCCATGCCCATGTCTTAATGAAAATACATTTGGAAGCAGATAACATCTGCTTTCACAATAAAAGCAGAAAACATGTGCAGTCCCAATATACCTCCATTTTCAAAGGAGAAAAGGGCTTGTTTGATGTGCATGTGGCACACTAAACATAGATACAAATAGAAAGAGGTTCAACTAGGATGACAGGGAAGAAGAAATGAGGTGCCGGGTTTTTAGGAACCCGGTGGTGCCAGGGGATAACACCCGATGACCTCTGAGTTCTCCCTTGTTCCGGACCACAGAAACAATGAGTCTTCTAGTCGCAGTCAGAGATCAAGTTTTATTGGTAGCTACCAAGTAACACGTGTCCTAGAAGCATGACAAACATGGGTCATGTATTCTCAGGAGACTGTACGTGTTCGTTTTTACAGAACCAGTCTTCTCCTTTTATACAGAAATAATGGCTTCAAGCAAGAATTCTTGAGTTTATGATATGGCTGTAAACATATTTCTGTAATAATACAAAGTGCGGCGTCACGTAAGCAAACCCACATTTTAGATGTCCAGTTCGTGACAGATTACCCAGCAAGATCCGGGACTCCCATCAGATATCGATGAAACACCAATAAAGGCAGGTACCACCCAGTCATAAAACTGGCCATAAAGAAGAAGTATGGACAGGTGCATGTTTGTAGAAAGCATGTTCTTTATGGGGTGAATGGTTCGTGGAATGTTATGTGTCGATAGTATCGTATTCGGCCACTGGGCGGGGAGCCGCCCAAACAGGTTTGGCTTAAGGCAATGGAGTCAGTTTGGACAGGTCAGGGGGAAGTCAGGGAAGGTGGACGTGTCCTTTTGGATCAAGCTCGACCTTTAATTGACTTAACATGAGGGCAAGATGTAAGATGGATGCCGTTCACAAAATGGAGTCTAAGGGATTGGGACGGAAACTACGATTTAGGGGTGTTGGCTACCCTCGATTGTCACGCAAATACATAGGAATGATGTCCTAATCATTATCGGTTCACGGACACAAAATTCGTCATGGTACGTTGATATTTTGTGACACGGGTATTGGACCTCGATATTGGGATAACAATAGGGTCCAGATTTTCAGAACCACAGACCCTCCTTTTGCCCTTATGTAAGGCAATAACTCATGTTAATCCGAGTCCAAATCTGTATGAAGGAATTCGTGGAGATGCTGCTGTAACATCATCCTGTTGCTTAGTTCGTCCCTTGACGCAGGCTTCCGTACACATGAAGTAGCACAGAGGCCACAGAGTGCAGGAGCGCACTGGACACATAGGCAGAACATAAACAGAAGTGTTAAGATCATCCTAATGAAGATTAGCGTTTTCCATCCCCAGGCAGCGATCAGTCCCCAGAACCACCCTAGCAAGGACCAATCCCCTTTCTCAACGTGAAGGGAACCAGATATTTCATGTAGTTTAGAGATGGCCTGGTATACTGTCGGTGCATTATCAGGGATGAATATGCAACAACTGGATTGGATGACTCTACACACACCACCATGATCGGCGAGTATGATATCAAGGGCAATTCGGTTCTGAAGGGTCATAAGTCGATCCGACTGAAGCTCGGTTGTCAAATTGCCAAGTGCTCCGGCCGTTGTAGTCACGGCGGATTCAACTATCCTTGCTAACTGGCGAATATTCCTGCTGTTCACCATAGGCCCCCAAAATGGCAGAAAACCTTTTGCGAAGTCAGCGAATTCCTGACCCGCGGTGTCGTCTTTACTCACGACACCTCTAGCTGTCCTTGTCCGATGGTAATCTGCTCAGGCCGTGTAGGTAGGAGGCAGCAGAAATGAGATGAAACACGTGCCTGAGAAGTCAGGGGGTAACCATGTATAGGCTTGGTCGTGGCAGACGAAATACGTGCCTTTGGCTGCTAAGAGTATAGGGGAAGTTCGGGAGGCGAGCACATATGTTTCTGTGCAAATGCTCTTTCCTAACTGTGCAGTGGGATCTCTACCAATACCTTGTAAACATAGGTGACCTCGGTGGGGCACTATCCAAACTGGGCGGGATTTCTTTGCGGCCTGGCTCTTGATCAGGTAAACGCCATGTTTGGTTACGTTCCAACGAGTGTATGGAGTCAGTTCATCTTTGGGGATAGTCAGATATGTGTCGAACTCTCTACTCATATTTCTTATCCCTGCTATTAGTGCCTTGTTACTGGAATCGCTTTCAGTGGAACGGGTCGGGTATGGTTCTAGGGCGAATAGGAACATGGTCTGGAAAGCCCACAGAGAACCATAATAACTAAATGGCAGGATGAAGTATGGGATACCCTTATCCGTCGTGTGCGGCATGAGTCCGCATTTCCAACAGTTTGATGTGTTCATTATAGATTGGTGTTGGTGTAGGAGTTGGATGAAAGAGTTATTTACAAATTCGAGCCTTCTGGCAGACTCGTGTTCAGGTAGAGGGTGAAAAGAATGTGGGGAGAGAGTGGGAGAAGGCGTCGGCAGAGTGTCATTTGAGAGTAGGGAGACTTGAAATACGAATAGCGCATAACCAATCAAAAGCATCACAGTGCTACACAGCATTAGAACACATATTATTAAAAATCTTTTCTTGGACAGTATAGTACACAATTGTTTTTCAAAGTTCGTAAGCTTGACAGGTCTCTCTACCCTTGGAAACTCCATCCTCTACTTGCTGCCCGCGGTGGTAGGTTGATTCTGCCAGGGAGCGCGCTCCGTTCGGTCCGGGGTGACTCCCTCGGACCAACCAGAACCGTGGACCTAAAACTTCCTTGGTTGCACTCCCTCCACTTCAACCGCGACCCTAGCAGCGGAACGGGATGGCGGTTCGAAAATCAAAAATGAGCTAGTTCCCTGGGACGAGAGAGCTGGAGGATAAAAATAGTTCTTGGGGGAAAAGGGAAATCACATTAGATCAAGGTTTTATTAGTCTCTGGGGCTGGATCTCAGGTCATATCGTCGCTTCTCAGGTACGGTGTGGTCTTTAAACAATGTCTCAGGTTCGGTAGTGTCCAATTGCGTAGATGGTGACACACGTCCTTGCAAAATACGATCACTCTCCTTTTCGGTACCAGTCTCTTTTAAACGTGCATCGCTGAAAGGGATGAAACGAGGTACGGATTCAGTCTTAGAGTCGGCAAGTCCTTTATCGACCCACCGGTCGTATGGAAGGGGCAGAGGGACCCGTTTGCAATGGGTCCCATGCACCCAGTTCTTTTTGCCGTCCACCCGAACCGCTGATCTCGTGGAAAGAAGTACCAGGTATGGTCCGGTCCACCTCGGCTGTCCGTTGTTGGTGCGCTGGAAGTTCCGCACCAGGACCCACGAGCCGGGTTCGATGGTATGACCTGGATCGTCAGAGGCTGGCGGAGAGGAACTGTGAACCTGTTGGTGTAAAACACGCAATTTAGCTGTCAATTCGCACAAATAATCAAGCAGTACGGGGTGTTCTATTTCACGGAGTTTCTTTGGTCTTAGCACGCCCCAGACGTTGGCTGGGCGGCCAAACACTATCTCGTGGGGGCTAAGACCTAATCTGGAATGGACGGTCATCCTAGTTGACAAGAGTGCTAGGGGCAAGGCGTCAGGCCATTTAAGACCTGTACTGGCTTGGATCTTGGCTAGCTTGAGTTTCAAAGTGCCATTGTAGCATTCTACTAATCCAGCTGATTGGGGGTGATTTGCAGCGTGGAATTTCTGGTGTATGCCTAGACACTCACACACTCTCTTCATCACTCGTCCTATGAATTCACTTCCATTATCAATCCAGACAATTCTAGGCATACCGAATCTCGGGAAGAACTCTTTGACAAGGGCTTTGGCAGTTGTCATAGCAGTATTGTCTTTAAGGGGGTACGCTTCCACCCACCTTGAAAAAGCGCAAACAACAACAAGCACATACTTTAGATTGTTGCACCTTTCCATGTGAATGAAATCGAGCTGCAAAACCTCGAACGGATATGTAGGAGGCGCAAAGTGACCAGCTGGAGTTGGAGTTCCTTTACCAGGATTGTGTTTTAGGCATATCATACAGTTTCTGACCACATTTTCTGCATATTTTGGGATATTGCTATTCTGCCATACTGGGGCCAATAGCTTACATATTCCTTTTGAACTGATGTGTGCCATGCCGTGAGCCATTGTTACTACTGCAAGTACGTATGCATTAGGTTGTAGCCATCGCTGGTGTTCCGATAATTCGACCCAACAACCATTCGCATCCAATCTACCCTTACTTTCTCTCCATTCATTCAACTCATTCTCAGTTGCCTCAGCTTGTATGCATTTTATGCTTTCAATGGTGTCCTCACACATTCCCACATCAGCAGTACATCTAGCGGGACCCGCAACATACATTCGACTCATCGTGTCCCTTGCGGTCTCTTTCGCAACCTCGTCTGCAAATGCATTCCCGCGGCCAATATCGTCTTGAATTTTCTTGTGTGCACTGCATTTCATAATGGCAACTTGTAGTGGCATGGTCAGTGACTCAAGGAGCTCATTAACTAGCTGACCATGTTGTATCTTTGCACCATGTGAGGTAAGGAAACCACGTTCACGCCATAATCTCCCAAAACTGTGAGCCACGCCAAAGGCATATTGGCTGTCCGTGTACACATTCACTCGCTTTCCTTTTGCTAACACGCATGCTCTGGTAAGTGCAATAATTTCCGCAGCCTGTGCAGAGTTGTGGGAAATACGTGCGGTCTCTATAATGGTGTGTAATGTTGTTACAGCATATGCGGCAGTCGTATCACCATTCGGTAACTTGAAACATGAACCGTCAACCCATAAAGTATCATTGCATTCAGGAAGGGGAGTGTCCTGTAAGTCTACTCTCCCTTTTGTCTCTTCTTCTGTCCTAAAGCAGCAGTCATGTTTATCACTCTTGTCTGTTCCTGTTGGAATGGGTAATAACGTTGCGGGATTCAGTGTATCACACCTTTTTATGTGGATGTGGCTTGCTAGCAACGTCAGTTCGTAACTGGATAGTCGAGCGCTAGTAAGGTGTTGTGTCTTCGTCCTGTTTAGTAAAATGTCTACTGCGTGCGGAACCATAACGATCAGAGTATTATTCATGACTAATCCAGCGGATTGTCGAATGCAGACAGCTGCTGCGGCGGTAGCCCTCAGACAACTTGGTAGTGCCTTAGCCACATGATCCAGAGTTGCCGAAAAATACGCGCATGGGCGCTGTCTGTTCCCAAAATGTTGTGGTAAGACTGATAATGCACAGCCTTCCTTCTCATGGACATATAATGTGAAAGGCTTACTGTAGTTGGGGTTTCCCAACACAGGGGCTGAACACAATGCATCACGCAACTTGTGAAAACTCGTCTGACAATCTTCAGACCAGGGCATAGGATTTGGCGTATCTTTGCGGAGTAGTGCCAGCAAGGGTTTAGCTAGCAGTGAGAAATTCGGTATCCATTGTCTACAGTACGATGTAATGCCCAAAAAAGCTCGACCTTCTCTCTGTGTCCTTGGGGCACTTAGTTCTGCAATTGCCTGTATTCTTTCTGGTGTCAGTCTCCTTCCCTCCTTCGACAAGACGTGACCTAAGTAGGTTACTTCTTGTCGGCAAAATTGTAGTTTGGAAAGGGAGACTTTGTGCTTCATGTCACATAAGTGATGCAATAATGATAACGTAGCTTTCTTGCAAATTTCTTCAGTGTCCGCAGCGATCAGCAGATCGTCTACGTACTGAATCAGAGTTGAACCACTTTGTAGAACAATCGTGTCTAGTTGTGTTTTCAGGGCCTGACTGAATATGGATGGGCTTTCGCAGTAGCCTTGAGGAGCGCACTTGAAGCGGAAGCTTCGTCCTCCTAAATTAAATCCGAAAATATCTCTACTCTCCTCGGCAATCGGGATACTGAAGAAGGCGTTCTTCAGGTCAATCACCGAGAACCAATTTGCTGAAGCTGGAACCATTGTCAATAAAGCAGTAATGTCGGGGACGACTGGAAACTGTGGGATAACTATCTTGTTTACTTCTCTGAGGTCGATCACGAACCTATACACAGGGGGTTGTGAAGGATCAGTACGTTTTAAGACGGGCAAAACCGGACTGTTACAGACATTTCCTGTCGTTTCTTCGATGACGTCTTTATAAATTAAATCATGAACAATTTTCAACAACGCTTTTTCGCATTCGCTAGATATTTTGTATTGGGGAATACGTGGCAACCTAACGTCGGCTTTCAACGTTATGACATATGGTGTTATCTCCAAACGACCTACATCATTAGAACCATTAGCCCAGAGTATATCAGGAAGTGACAATAATTCAGTTGGAATATTTTCCTTTGATAAATACATCGAAGAAATGACCTTCTTGCCTAAAGTAAGTTGTACTCCCGAGGGAGAACAGTACAAGGTCGCATATAACCTTTTTAGTAAGTCCAAACCTAGCAAATTTTCACCACAACCTGTTGTCAAAATGAGGGGTGCTTCTAATTCGCATGGGCCAATAGAAAGAGATACAGGACTGGAGATCGGATTTCTAACAGGGGCGCCAGAGAAACCTACTGAAACATTCATTTCGCCAGACAAAGGTGCGCCAGGAAGTTTCGAGTGCATGATAGAACTTTTTGTAGCACCAGTATCCAGCAGAAATGGCTCTGACACTCCTGAGGCTATTACCTCGACATAAGGTCCATTCTGATCTACCGGAACTGAAACAACTCCCTCTCTTTGTCCATAGCTGTCCTAGCAATCGTTACCCTCATTTTCGTGTTCAGCGTAATAGTCGTCAGCATAGTACTGAGCTGATTTAGACGGTGAATTATTCTGTTGGTCAAAGCTATTCATGGACTTCTGAGGCGGAAAAGAAGTTGTATTCTGAGTGAAATTTCCACGGCCTCTACCTCTAGGGGCATGTTGAACACCTCTCCCCCTTACACCTTGACCACCGTTTAAACGTCGCGCAAGAGCCGGACAATTATCCTTAAAATGACCCTCTTCTTTGCAATACGCACATTGATTCGGGCCATATGTAGGACGCTGGTGGGAAAACTCGTTACCTTGCGCGTTCCTCGAATACTGCTGTCGCGGTTGATAGTCGGGCTGACTAGCCGTGCGAGGCGGATAGGCCTGCTGGAGGAGAACCTTAGTTTTCAAATCTTTCGTCTTTTTATCTGCCTTGTCTAGCTCGTCTTTACGCCTATTCTCATAGTACTGGGCTGTAGCTAAAATCTGTGCTGACGTAGAGACAGCCCAAGCACTCTCAGAGTCTTTTAGTTTATTACATAGTTCAGGGAGCAAATTATGTACGAACTTGTCCACAAACAATCTTTGGCCACCCTCGGTAGCCATATCTTGGCCACTGTGGTCGGTGAATGTTTCCTCAAATCTCGTGAAAAAGTCAGACACATTCTCATCTTTCTTTTGTTTACATGCTGATAGCTTGTCCCAATTTACGCGTACTTCAGGCATTATTGTCTTCATGTACGCTATAATTCTACCGGGAAGTTCAGCTATTAACGGCTCAGGTTTAAAACCACCGACTTGTCTAGCATCTGTAGTCGCAATGTTCGCCCATGAGTCACCTAGTTCCTGATCGTGATCCGTATGACGTATCTTGCTCCATAAAGGATGTGGAACAACGTTCCCAAATAACATGTCTACATCTGCTAAATTCATTATACATGAGCTTGCAGTTTGCGATAACTCCTTATAATACCCAGTTGGGTTCTTACGAGGGTCAGGTAGTGACTGTTTGAGTGCTAATACTTCCGATCTTTTCCATGGGACATGTACCCATACACGCTGGAAATGGGGCAGAATTGGTGGATTAGCATTCGCATCACCTTCCCTCCAAACAGGAGGAACCTCTCTCATGGGGTACTGTCTCGCTCTTTTCCTACTAGACGTACCACATTCAGACGATGACCCAGAGTTACCACCTGTGCTTCGATATGATAATAATACCTCAACTGCTTTGTCGACATCGGGACCTACAATCATGCCTTCCCCGAATTTAAATCGTATACTACACAACTCTCGAGAGTTGCTCTCTTGACCATTATCTTCCAAATCCTCACACAGAAAAACACACATCTGTTCAAAAACATATCTTTGCGTCTGTTCATCCCATTGACGGAAAACGTTCATGACGGACTCTACATCATATCTGGCTGTATCCAGAGCCCAATTCCGTGCTAACTTATTCAGGCATTCCCTCTCTCGATAATCAGGCATTTGGCTTCGTAACTGTCTTAGTCCCGTATTAGGGGTCGTTTTAGGCGACCGAAAAAGTGGTGAAGGAATGTTAGTAATAATGCTGGCCGTTTTATGCCAGACAGAAGGTGAAAGTGGAGGAATAACTGGTGTCAGAACAGAGTCACGCAAAGCAGAAACAGAAGCGTTCACAGAACTAGTATCGGAAGAAATAGAAGGTTCGCTAGGCGAAGTTGTAGAAGGAACAGTAGGAGAAGTAGATGTGACTGGTGAGCCTTGAGGAGGCTGCACTTGAGAAATAGAAGCCAGCTGAAGAGTAGCTGGTGAGTGCTGTAGAGGAGCTGGTATAACAGCTACCAGGGGTGCAACTAAAGGTTGCGGAGGTGCTGTGGCATTTTGCGCATAGGGTGGTGGCGAACTCAGCAAATGCGCCATTAATGGATCTTTCTCACACTCTTTTACTGTCTCTTGCTGAAGAGATGGTAAAACAGGATAGCATTTATCTATTGCCATTTTACGTTGCCTGTGCAACTGCTCACTTATTCGATCCTCTTCGTTGTCTTTAAATTTTATCGCGGCTTGTATTACTGAAATACCCCTTTCCCTCTTATTCTTCTTTTCTAGTTTAATTGCCTTTTGTTTGGCCTCTTTACGCCATAAGCGGAAAGAGTCAAACATCGCCGGTCGGGCTTTCTTTTTGAACAGTTTGACCTCTAGGTTATCTAGAATCTCTGAGTCGAAACTACCATATTGGGGCCATTTTAAAACACCATTTTATCCACACTTCATTATATGTGATAGGACCTACGCCATGTTTTACATAGAGCTCATACGTTGGAGTTCCAATTGGAGGAACCGGACACGAATCCTCTAATCGGGAATCCCTATTATAACCAAGACAAAACAAGTTTCCAAGTCTGCTAAAACCAGGCATCTTCGCTCACTAGTCTAGCTTCAAACTTCAAAGGTTTATCTATTATGATATTTCTCGTGAAAACACGAGTCCTTCGGCTTTGGGGCTTGCAAGTGCCAAATCAAGTCGTATCTCCAGGATACCAAAAACTAAGGACAAACTAAGGACTGGGAGACGCTCCACTTATACTTAACTGAAGTATTTGAAGATCGGTGACGTCGCTAGAAGACTCGTCTATCGTTTCGCTCTACCAAGGATCACTGGGTCCAAAACAAGGCGATAGTCAGGGCAGCAGTCCTTCGTAGCCGTCGGGACGCGGGGAACCTCGCAGCAAAGACCTTCGGAACCACGTCGACATACAGGGGTCGCTGAAGTGGCTGGCCGTCCTCCGGAATTTTCACACGAAGCTCCTCACGAACATCTGGCTTGGACCGTCGCCGCTTGATATCGCCCGAGTTGGGCGCCAATTGAGGTGCCGGGTTTTTCGGAACCCGGTGGTGCCAGGGGATAACACCCGATGACCTCTGAGTTCTCCCTTGTTGTGGACCACAGAAACAATGAGTCTTCTAGTCGCAGTCAGAGATCAAGTTTTATTGGTAGCTACCAAGTAACACGTGTCCTAGAAGCATGACAAACACGGGTCATGTATTCTCAGGAGACTGTACGTGTTCGTTTTTACAGAACCAGTCTTCTCCTTTTATACAGAAATAATGGCTTCAAGCAAGAATTCTTGAGTTTATGATATGGCTGTAAACATATTTCTGTAATAATACAAAGTGCGGCGTCACGTAAGCAAACCCACATTTTAGATGTCCAGTTCGTGACAGATTACCCAGCAAGATCCGGGACTCCCATCAGATATCGATGAAACACCAATAAAGGCAGGTACCACCCAGTCATAAAACTGGCCATAAAGAAGAAGTATGGACAGGTGCATGTTTGTAGAAAGCATGTTCTGTATGGGGTGAATGGTTCGTGGAATGTTATGTGTCGATAGTATCGTATTCGGCCACTGGGCGGGGAGCCTCCCAAACAGGTTTGGCTTAAGGCAATGGAGTCAGTTTGGACAGATCAGGGGGAAGTCAGGGAAGGTGGACGTGTCCTTTTGGATCAAGCTCGACCTTTAATTGACTTAACATGAGGGCAAGATGTAAGATGGATGCCGTTCACAAAATGGAGTCTAAGGGATTGGGACGGAAACTACGATTTAGGGGTGTTGGCTACCCTCGATTGTCACGCAAATACATAGGAATGATGTCCTAATCATTATCGGTTCACGGACACTAAATTCGTCATGGTACGTTGATATTTTGTGACACGGGTATTGGACCTCGATATTGGGATAACAATAGGGTCCAGATTTTCAGAACCACAGAAAAAATAAAAGTAGTACCTTAATCACAACAAGATCAGCTGAAAGAAGCAACCAGTACTTGGTCTTTGCTCAAGCTGGGAGAAGAGAACATGAAGCCAATTAGATGGTAACAAATACGAGTGACCGTGAAGTCAAAGAATGCTAAGCAGTGGGTGGGCTGCAAATCCCTGGTTGTATACAATATCTCTTGCAAGCGAGAGCACATGTAGTGGATACACTGTCACAGGCGTGACCTTAAAATGAATGGAGGCATTAAACACATTTTATACAGCTTCCATACAGTTCCTAAAGTGTTTTATTCTCTTAAGAATAGTAACTTTGCTTTGCCATCTTCTGCTTTAATGAAAATATCTTGTCTATAGAGACCCCTGTGACCAATGCTTCCATTAAGTAATTTTGGGCATCCCTTTGCAAACAGATATATAGCTGACTGACCCAGCTGCCCTCCAGTTTGCCACTTTACCTAATTAGTGACTTTCAATTATTTTCTTTCTATTGAAAGTTGTTTGGATTTCCCCAAAAATCAAATGATTTCTTAATTATTGGGTGTTAAATTGTATTGCTTCTTCTTACAAAGGTTAACTAAGAGTGCTGCCAGTGACATCTGTCTATCTTGTCCAATTGATGTCTAATGATTATATCTTGTTCTGTCAGATCTATATCGTTTTCCTTTTCGGGCCAGATGACTAAAACTCTTATCTTCAGGAGTCAGTTATTATAACCTGTCCTGTAAAGGAATAGCATCTATAAATCTTATCTTTCCTCCGGGGATGCACACTTTAGGCATAGTGTCTACGTTTTATATTCTGTGCACTAGTGATAGGAGTTGTCTTTACTAGTTCTAGTGAATATACTAGCCTGATCCTATCTTGCATTTCATTTCAGGTATTTGATAGCAGGTGACGGTTCCCTGCACATTCACATGGCACACGTCACAGACACTGGTCGATACCTTTGCATGGCCACAAACAAAGCTGGCAGCGAACGCCGGAGAATTGATCTGCAAGTGCATGGTGAGATCTCTATCACTATCACAAGCAGGCACTGGAAAAACCTCCTGTGGCCATGGTCACATAAAATAATTGCTTATGAGATAAAACTTTTACAACTAATGACATTTTTAATTTTTTATCTTTCCATAAATTAAAGTGTAGGCTCTAACATTCTTGTGATATTGAATATTGGGAGTGTGTATGTATGTAAACGTAGACAAAAACTTCAGTGGGAATGAGTATGTAGCCTTATTAGGGCATCTATGTTTTCTAACAAGGAAAATACTGCACTTATATAGCTGTTTGTAGTATTTACCAGGTGTTGTATTACTTTCCCATTTCAAATTATACACCTGACAATGATTTAAAATGTGTTAACACAGCATTTGTTTCCTCAGGTCATGATTTGCAGAACTCAGAGTGTGCATGGTAAATTTTATAGGCTTGGGATCTGAATTGTTTCTACCAATGCTTAAGACTTGAGCTTTGGTACAATTAGTAATATCACAATTTATGCCGCAAATGAACAAATAAGTTTCTTATGCTTGTCAGAAAAATTCATATGTTGATAACTCACCAAATGTGCTTGCGTTGTTGACAATATCATGAAGCTCTGACTCCCAATGGGGCTAGATCAAACTTTTATCCTTCAAATGTCGATGAAGTTCGTTTTTTTAAATTGAGCAACAGCAAAATGTTTCAAGCAGCTATGAAAAAAGTTGATATTGTAATTGATATTATAAATATTATTATTGTACTGCTTCTCTTTTCTAGAAAAACTCAGATGTTAATATAAACTTGCTCATATTTAGCATATTCGATCAATCAGAGTTTTGTATAGCGCGCTGATCACCCCGAGGGGTATCCAGGCATTCATACCCATATTTGTTAATCCACATGGCTTTTCTTTCCTCAGTTCCCCCATCCATTAGTCCTGGAGCATCTAACATCACAGTAACAGTGAACGTTCAAGCCACTCTGCCCTGTGAGACCACAGGCTTCCCAAAGCCGGAAGTCAGCTGGACGAAGAATGGGCGACTGTTCAATATAGACCAGAATCAGAATTTGTACAGGTCTGAAACATATTCATGACTAATAAGGATATTTACATCATAACACAATTACTGTATATTATACAAATGCGAAAATTCACTATGCATGTGAAAGCACAGCAGGATTTACATTGGAGTTCACAAGTTATGACAAACTGTAGAAAAAGGGAATATGAAAGTGTGGAGGAGGATATGACATAGTGTAGGTGAGATGTCCGAGGACTGTGAACAGTATGGGCCTCATTAGGATGACGGGCGGACTTTGCCCGCCCGTCATCCCATCGTAAATCGGGACCGCCCACCATAAGGGCGGGGGTCCCGGGGGTGCTATTAGGATGTGCCCGCCACAGTGGTGGGCACATCCTGTATTTTCAGCATTGTGGCGGGCGGTGCTCTCTGCACCGCCCGCCACAATGCTGAAAATGCACTTTCACATTGTCATTTTCAAAGCGGCAGGCACCGCGCGGTGCCTGCCGCTTTGTAAATGACAATGAAGGGGTGTACAACAGGTACCCCCCATGTGCACCCCCCACGTGTACTTCACTCTGGGGGCCCGCAGGGGGCTCCCAGAGTGAAGACCGCATGCCTGAAAAACAGACATCATAATATGGCTGGCGGTGTCTGTTAGACACCGCCACGATATTATTCCTTTTCTTGCGGCCGGGGCGGAAAAGCGGCGGACGGTCTTTCTGTCCGCCGTGGTCCCCCCGCCATCCTAATATGGCGGGGGGGAGATCTGGTGATGATATCGGGCGGATTGCCTCCGCCAGGCTGGCGGTGGCTACCGCCAGCCTGGCGGAGGCAATCCGCCCGATATTATAATGGACCCCTATGTCTAGATACATACACAAAGAAATACAGCTGGGATCAGGAGAAGTACCATCAACCAAAAAATGAGTTATACTTGTCCTCAGGACCAGCCTGTCCTTTCTTTAGTGGTTTGCTACTTATCACTGATTGAATTATAAGATATAGCATATTATTCGGAAAGAGCTTCCTATCTTGATTTTTAAAAGTACATTCCTATGGAGATCAGGTTAGATCCTTGTTTGTGATCAAGTCCAGTTTACTGTCATGGGAGTAATTGATGAATCAACCACAACTGTTTCATTTCCAACCTCAGTAAGAACATGCAGTGCAATCAGAATTAGGGCAGGTGCTTCTATAAGGTGAAGTAAAGCAACAGCACTCGGTCACTAATAACAAACAGCAGCCACAACAATTGCCCTTTTATCACTATATGGGGAGTACTCCAGTAGACAAAATGCTATTTTACCCAAAGCACTGACAATTGTCGCCCTGTTTCAGTCCGTAATATTACAGCTTTAGAGTTTGGCACAAATAACCCCTTTCTGCTCCTTCTTTGTTTTATTAGGAAGAAAAGTTTTTAGATTAACAAATGCATTGCTTCTCAGGATTTTTCATCCCTAGACAGCTATCCCAGTGTGCTCATGTTTTATGGCAGATAACATGCTATGCACATTCCTGCAGTGTAGTGTTGGGTCTGGAATATGGCAACTTGTTTCCTTCAATGATTGAGTTTCGCTTTCGAGAACGGCTCATGATCCTGTAGCCGAAACCAACTTTGCAATTTGTACACAGAGTCTATCTTGGATTATTTTACTTCCATCATTAGGTTTGGAACAAATGTTTGGTGCTCTGTCTTTAAAATGGAGTGACAATCTGAAAATCAATATTTCATGTGTCGCAAAATAAAATAGGGAGTACCAAACAACTTTAATGACTCTAACTGAATCCACCATGTAAAACCACTGACTTGATGCATCTTCAATCAATGAATCCTGCATATTCACCTTTCAAGTCACATGAGAGTGCTGGGGATAGAAAATATACCATATTTATTCTGTCCCCAATATCATACACATTTAGAACAATCTGACCCCCATCTGTTTCGTAATCTGTGCCTTCCCGAGATCACAATGAAAAAAGCTGTTTGCAAGCCAGCATTCAAGCCTAAGGGGGTTATCCGTAACCGCATAATCATAGGTAAGCTTCTTTCTGTGGATCTTTGATCCCTTGCAAAATCAAACTTCTCAATCTCATAACTAGTTAAGCTACCCCCAGGTGGAATACTGATGAATAATTGTTGTAACAGAAGTTACACGGATGAATTACACATGGATGGATTTCATATGGATGAAATAAATACTTCATGTTTATCAACAATTGTGCATAAACAATATATTAATTAATGAGTTGCAAGAGTGAGAAATTTGATTTCAAAAGAGCCATCCGGCATATTGATTTTGGCTGAAGAGGGTGACACATACCAATGGATGGTGCATACAGTTGTCTATATGAGCAAGCAGTCCTAAGAACAGTAGCACATTATCTCATGTGCACACAAGGAGATTAAAAGTTGATCAATCAAAAACTGAAGATGAAGTTGGGACTGCTGGTACGATTTCGTTAGTATTTCTCTAAAGTTAAGCTTTAGCTTCACTGTTCAGATGAAGGGAACAGTGTTGAAATGTAAGACATGAGCAAGCAGTCACAAGAACAGTGGCACATTCCCTCATGTGCACACAAAGAGATTAAAAGTTGATTAATCAAAAACTGAAGTTGAAGTTGGGACTGCTGGTAGGATTTCGTTAGTATTTTTCCAAAGTTTAGCTTTAGCTTCACTGTTTAGGTGAAAGGAACAATGGAGAAATGTAGGAAATGAGCAAGTAGTCACATCAAAAGTAGCACATTCCCTCATGTGCACACAAAGGAGCTTATTTACAAGCTCATTGCACAGGCGGTGGGTGACTTTTTTTGGACACACCGCTGGCGCAGTGTGTCTGTCCATAATTACAAAGCCCCATAACTTCACCCTGCATGACTTTTAATGGCCTTGTAAATACAGTGGCTGCTGCTATTGGGCCTCGGTGGTGGGGCGGGCAGGGGAGGGTAGATGAGGGAAGGTAAAAAAAGAAATAAAATAGCACTTACCTGGCCGCCCCTTTCCTCCGTTCTTCTTCCATCAAGGATGCTGCAACAGAAAGCACCCAGGCTCCCAGTCTGTCCCAGCCAATCATGACACTGCTGATAGCAGCGTTGTGATTGGTCGGAGGGCTGTGGTTCGGCGCTCAGAGAGGAAGTAGAAGCCTGGGCATGTTCTCCACCCATACTGTAATGCGGCCTGGGCAGAGAACATGCAAAGTGTGCCTGATGTTTTGGCCGGCCCGAGACGGCCAGCCAAATTGCCATGCGCACTTAAGTGCATGTACCACTCCTCCCCATGCTGGCTGTCCGCCCACCCAAAAACTGGGCAAGTACCATCAAAATAAAACGATAATAATGTTATGTTATTATCATTTTATTTTTCGTGTGAGACGACTCTCCTCCACCTTAACGAAGGAGCCACCGCTGTGTAAATATGGGTCACTTTCACGCATTGCTCTACTTGAAAGGGGTATTGCATGGGTGTTGCTGTGGATGTTCCAATGCAAAATCCATGGAACCTCACACAATCTCAGATTTACAAAGTGTTGTAAACCTAGGAATGCGTCAGGATCCTACGCCTCACCAGGGGAGGCATAGGAGTATCGCAACAAGGAGAAATACATTTATTTCTCCTCATTTTTTACTCTTTTTATGTGTGGTACATTCTGCAGCACACATAGAAGGAGCAAAATGCCATTAATGGTTGTTTTTGTGCAGGAAGGTGTCCCTTCCTGCACAACAACAATCACCCCTGCAACGCAGGCACCTTTGCACCGTAGCTCAAGGGTGTCTGCGTTGGCGCACTGCTTCTGTTTGTACACCCGCACAGGGGAGAAGAGCAGAAATGCGCCGTATCTTGTAGATACCATTACAGGTAAGGGGTTAACCCAATACGAGTTTGTGGACCTGAGTACAGTTCGGTATAGGAAAACAATGGTCCTCAAACCAATCAATAATTTGAGTAAAATCAATTACAATTTCCTTTGGTTCAGAGCTTAATTAAATACCACACTCTTGGAGAGAACAATACTTCTGCAGACGAAATTTTATATAATAAAGGATGTGCAGCAACTATAATTGTATGAAACAAAATGAATTTATTCCAATCGATTAAGCTTTTCAAATTTTATGTAATAACATTTGAAGAGGTTGCTCCAAGGGGAACGTGCAAAGAAGAAAAGTGCTCAAAGGTTGGCGAGCAGGAAGGTAATCCCAGAGTGAAATGAAGAAAAATAGGAAAGCTCATTGTGGGATTGATTCAACATATCAATCTTAACGGCCTGGCCCGAAATATTTTACAAGGTCTATTTACATCATTTATTACAATCACAGATTCTTATCATGTGAGGCACGTAATAGATAAGTGTTGGTCGGGTCCAGGTACAGGGGTATACATTTGTCGACGTTTCGACTCGGCTTGTGGCACATAGGAAAGTCAAGCCTTGGCCTGCTAGTCTTCCTCAGGACAGGGATGTACGGGGATAGGAGGCAACCAAAAAGTAGTTTAAGAACCTCATCCGCACATCATCATTGCGGGGGTTGATACTTTCAATGCGCTGTATCTTGTAGTTACAGCGCAATCTGGCCCTTTTATTTTGACGCATGGCAGAGCAGCAGGAAGGCTTGCTGCGCTGCCTTGAGTCAAAATATAGTAAATGAGTCCCAAAGAGAGTTGAAGTTCGGACTGCTGGTAGGATTTTGTTAGCATTTCCCTAAAGTTAAGTTTTAGCTTCACTGTTTAGGGGAAAGGAGCAATGTAGGACAGTATCTGCACAACAATGTATTAGAGATTAAAGTAGTAGTTCTATCACTATAATCTCCAGGAAATAACTGTCTTGATTCACACCGGCAGTCTTGCAATTGTGTACTATATTTTGAAACAAAGACAGACACATTTGTTAGTTATATCTCAGATCTTTCAACAAATGTGGTTTTGGGCACCCAGTCACTAAATTCACCTCCTTTAAGAATGCCTTCCAGGTACAACCAAAGATTTTGCAGACCTCCTCAGCTGGCATGATCAAAATACATATGAATGGGAAATCAATCCCAATATTCTCAAACCATTCTTTCAAAAGTGGGGGGACACCAGAAAACAGACCACTGTGCCACACTGCAAAAAAATCCCACACCTCTCCAGATTTTCACACCCCTTATCCCAGGTTTTTGTTCCCTTTTTACCTGCACAACTTGGTAAGCCAAATTCCAAAAGGGGCATAGCAAGATGAATTGCAGAATGCATTTGAATTTGTTAGGCACACATAAACAGAGAGCTCAGAGAAATTCCACAGGCTCATTCTACCATGGTTTCCCATGGTAACATACGAGTATAGGATAAGACCTACTTTTTCGGATGGTGCGGAGAGTGGCCGTCTCTCACTCTTAGCTGCAGCTGGGGGAATCGCTTGGTGGCTCTGTCTCAAAGTATCTACCCTAAGAAAACGTTTCTGTTGTCATCCTCAGAGTCTATCTGTCCTGTTAGCTATAACTACTACAACCAGCAACTGATCTTCAGCTATCTTCTTTCTCTGCCTTTCTCATCAGAGCAACCTAATCCAATTTAAGCATCTACTGAACCGTCAGATCAGAACATGTTCCTACCACTGGCTAGGTGTGGCTTAGATAATATCCAATTGCAACATCCCATAATATAATTCAAACAATTACACTATATTACCTTTACTATATGTGATTGCTAGCACTTTGTCCTCTTTTCTGGACTAATAATCATTGCACTAAGTATAGGTACTCTCTAGTTGTCAGTATTCAATGTTGTAAGGGGCAGCACTGAATTGTCAAACAGAGCACCCAGGACAGGGCATAAAGGCTAATATTTGTGGTCAGATAGAAAGGCGAGAGGTTGCAAACTGCTGTAGGAAAAGATGCAACATATGTTCTCTTCATAAAGGTATACACTTGTGAGTAATTGACACATGCAATTTACTCTTACACTTTTGAGAAACTTTATTACTTTTGGCTATTCACAAAATCGCAATGTAAAGTTACTCAAAAGTGTAGACTTGCAAATCTCCAGCCCCTGATAAAGGGCGTGGAGTCAGATTTACATGTGTAAGTTACCACAGCTAAAGGAACAGTGGTAATTCCAGCAGCACACTTCACCAACCACTAATACTGCAACACTCTACCATAGCACATGATGGAGTTAAGGACTTAAAATACAACCTCAACCTCTTAGGAAATACTGTTAAATTAATTTAAATGATTTAAAATAAATAGATAAAAATATAAATAAAAAATATAAATAAATATATTTTCATGTAATACAAATATCTAAAAATAAATCCTAATTATTTAATTATAAAATATTTTAACAACTTTTTAGGATTTATACATAAATGTAACATAATTTTGCATTAGCAGATGATATCATTACTTCTAATCACTATTAATGCACAAGTAATATATATTTTTTTACTTTAGGTGGGAATTTATTTTTCATTTTAAACTTCAGAAAAGTGTTCTTTTAATTAAATATTTAATTTTAAATTAAGTTAATAGTGCTGTAACATTTGTTTTATTTTGTTATACATTTAAAATAACTATATAAAAATAATTTACATTAATATTTAACATACAAATATTATACTAATTTATTATAAAATTTGATAAACTTTTTTAATTTCCCCTATACTTTACCCTAAGGAGATCTCAACCCCGACTATGGAGTCTACCTATGGTAAATTACAAGGTAATTTAAAAAAAAATATTTTACTTGAAAAAAATTATTAAAAATATTTTTATGTTCAATATTAATCTAAATTAATTATATATATTTATTTCAATTGTAGAATAAAAATGTTACAGCTCTATTAAATCTCTAAACATTTTAATTATTAAGCAAAATAAAAACAAGTATAAATTGAAAAATAAATTCCCAACTAAAGTTAACAAATATTGTTCATTGTTCAAAGTCATGCATAGAAATAATTAAAGGTAATTGAATAATATTCTGATAAAAGTTAGTTAAATTGCTTTAAACATTTAAAAACAGTTTTTAAAATGTTGTATAATAAAAAAAATGTATGTTTAGATTTATCAAAATTAAATCATATTTATTTAAATATTTAAAATAATTTGATTTATAATTTTTTCCCTATGGGTTTATTTAAGTGCCTATTGCCATTATTTTCTATTGGAAGGTGTTGCAGTACCACTGGTTTGCCATGTAAGATGAGGGACCTACTCCGGTTCCGAACTAGAGTAATTTATTACATTTTTGGGGTCCTTTTTGGCCTTAGTAACTTTAGAAGTGGAGTTTGAGAATAGCAATGGGCTTACTCTTTTGTGAGTGGCTGCATGTCCTTCTCTAAACACCAAGTTAACCTGTACTAAACCCCTCCCTACCTCGCCCTAAACCCTTCATTTATTCTCATTACCCCCTCCAATTACTAGAAAGTATGCCCATTTTACCAGCCGCAAAAGAACAATTGATGGACAGAATGCAGAACAATGTCAAACATTCACCCCAGTACAGAGATCTGGGCCTAAATCCATCGTTTTTTTGCTCACCATGCCATTCCAGTTTGGACCCAGCCATATGCAAATCAGTCTTGGCCCTGCGCCCAATGGGAACAGTCCAGCCCGTACTGCCAGGTCACGGCCTCCCTGGACTGGAAACAAGCATCCTAGGACTGGTTCCGGGCTTTCAGCACTCATCAGCCAGGATAGCTTGACTCCAGTGGCATGGAGAGCATGGAACCCACCTCTGGGCATACCCGTCTCACTCGGGGTAAAACCTGTCCCAGGATGCTTGTTTCTGGTCCAGAGAGAACCTAGCTTGGCAGTTCGGTCTGGAGTGTTCCCATGAGGCACAGGGTCAATACTGATTTGCCTTAAGTTCTCTGTAGCCTTTCAGACATTACTCTTTAATGTACAATTGTCCTTGGTCACATTATCAGTCTGATTATAATCAATTTACGAGCTATGTCAATAGTGGGATCACATGGACAGCATGCTAGCATGACACATAAAGTCAGTAAAATGTATGTGAAGCATGTTGATCACTTAGTGGTACTACCATATGTGTGATATTAAATGTACATACAGTTAAGTGTGTGTGGAAGTCCTACCCCACTGCAGAGATTTACCACTTTAAGCTCTGGCCATATTCTGTTGTGACCATTCTGCAGTATAGTATATGGGACCTACATGAAGATATTTGTTGAATCTCACACATTAAAGTATTGCCGCAATAATTTTTAATCTTTTATTTAGGCTTCTGTCCTCTGGCTCTCTGGTGATTATCTCACCCACTGTAGAAGACACAGGGGTTTATGAGTGTGTGGCAATTAACGAAGCAGGAGAAGATCAAATATCTATTGACCTAACTGTTCAAGGTAAGTCAGAGAGTGTGAAATTGACTATCACTGTATGTGTGACAGTTATTGCAGATATTTCGAGTGACACTAAACTTTGTACGTCCATCTGAAGCCTTTTTTATGTAAGGATGCTAGTCCCTTCCAACGCTAAAAGTGAGAAACTTTTTCAAATTATATATATGCATGTCATCATGGAAAATTTAGCAAAAATGGTACATCATACATTCTCAAGAGATTTAGGGGTCTCTTGAGTGAACAAAGACGTTTTTTCCACACACCCCATCAGGTAATGAGTACAGATATTTAAGAGAAAAAATCATTGCTTCCGTGGGAGCTCAGAAGGCTTTAACTGTGCATAAGCAGCCGCACTTTCCGTAACTTATTTAGAAAGTGTATTACACAATCCTGTTACATGTTGGAGCTCTTCATTTGACTGGATGTGCACCTCTGTCATGATGGGAAACAATAGACCTCTCAATTACACTCCTTTCTACCCCATGGCCAGGACTGGGCTTGAAGCTAAAACAGTTCTGGAAATTACTGTTGTATCATCCCCACATCAAGCCAAATGAGCACAAGGAATGAGCAAGCCTGTATTTCTTCACAATGGTTTGGGTGACGTTCGCCCTTCAGAGGTTTCCTTTAATTGGGAACAAACAATTGAGTACAAATTTTAAGATATGTTACATAAAATACCATAAGCCTTACAGGCTCCTCTCTTAGGCCACCCTGTCCTGGGAAAAACTATATCCTGCAGATCACTGCTAGTGACGCGTTTCTCTACCATGGTTGTGAAAATATGGGTGATAAATGGGTTACCTCACTCTTCTTCGCTCTCTGTCTGACATGGTGTTACTGTTCCAAAATGGGAGAGACACACAGAAGACAGAGAGAAGAGGAGAATGATAGAGTGTGCATGAGTATGTGTGTGTGTCTGTCTGCAGATTCACAGAGGAACATCTGCTGGAACTTGTAAAACAACATCAAGCATTTCAACTGCACGTAACCCTTCAGGATCTGAATGTATCCAAATGGATGCAATTCTTAGAAGCTGCCCACACCAAGTTCCGGTACCACTGGTGGCCACTTTCCCAGCTGTCCTGGAGTCGGGCACACCTGGACATCTAGGTCCCAATCCACAAAGGTAAACTTAGACATTTGGTTTAAACTTAGACCAAACGTGGGAATTCACAAAGGGAATTTACGAGTACTATCTTTATGTCCACACTCGGGCGGATCTCCTCCCAGAGAGTGCGGACATAAAGATAGTTCTTATGAATGCCCTTTTTGAATTCCCAAAGTCGCACACCGAGACGTTTGGTCTACGTGTGAACCAATTGCTTAAGTTCACCTTTGTGGATCTGGCCCCCAGTCACAAGCTGAAGATAGCCTGAGTGATTGGAACTTTCAAAATATCTATCCCCCATCCACATCCTGAAAAGAAGAATGGAGATGGAGCTCAGCGCATCCTATGTTATGGGATCCCCTTATGCCTGTTTTCTGTCACCTGTATAGTCTTTATTGGGTACATATGAAGTGTTCTAAAACGGAGGAAAGGCATTGTGAGAATCCCTTAAAAATGTATTTCAGAAGGACTATATTCAAACTGTGAATTCCTGAGAAAGAGGGGTCAAAATATGGATACTTACTTCCCCCTGCATTCCTCAGTCCTCAGGTAAACCCCTGCTTGGCTTTCCAATTGCAATCCACTCTTCTCCTAAAGCTCCTAATTACCACAGAACTTTCACACAGAGTGGTAAAACTCCTTGCTTATCTTTAAAATGATTGTATGACAGAACCATGCAAGCCTTTCAAAATGCATGAGTTGAGACTCATCTGGGGCAGAGATTGACATTTTAACTTTGAATAAATAAACCAAGATTCTATTCCAACCAGTAAGATAACAGAATGATATAACAGGTTAATCTAAGGGGTGCAAGCTGCAAAACATTTGTTATAGGTACATAACTTGTTTCTTCTTCATCACAATCCAGTTTTTTAAGCCCTCTCACTTCTAATGATGGTGTTTTCCTTTGTGGATTCTTTCAATTGAATGCAAGAAGTAAAATTCAGAAAACATGCCTGTGAAATATCATTTTCTTTTCGTGATCATAGTGATTGTGATTCAAGCCAGTCCAACATAGAAGTTACTAATGTGGGCACCTGGCTCATGCAATGGGTGTATTGTGGTAATACAAAAGGCTTTGTAAAGAGTGAGGATGTTTGTTTTAAATGTTATTTTACTGATATATGGGCAAAAAAGGCACAGAATCCATTACTGTTCTACTTTTACCTTTATTTCAGTGCCTCCTTCCATAGCAGATGAAGTGACAGACCTTTTAGTTACCAAGCTGTCTCCGGTAGTAATTACGTGCAATGCAGCTGGAGTGCCAAAGCCTTCGATACACTGGACAAAGAACGGGTTCAAGCTCCTTCCAATAGGAAATGGCTACAGAATACTTCCAACGGGTACGTGCACTGACATCTACACCTGCACCTCTGTTAGAATGTTAATTGCTAGCCATTGTTGCAGTGGCCTAAAGGGTTTAGCTATTATTAGAGTTGCATGTGCAATGGTGCCAAGGCCCAAAGATGATAGGGACCCACTGCACCCCAGCTAAGACTGTCTCCGACAGATCCTTGTTACTAGCTTGCATTATGGACCCTGGCACCTTTTTCTACTCACTGCAGCAAACCGTAGCTTTCTGGATGTCTGCTCCTTACGAAGATGTTCTGTGGTTTGCTTTAGATACAATATGGAAGGATGATAAAACATTGAGTAGACTTTTAAGACCTCATATCCTTCAAGTCAGAATCAGTTTCATGAAAAAGTGAAAAGATTTTCCTTTGCAAACTTCGTGAACTGTTTTTCAAAACTTCACCCAGTAGAGGCCCTTTATCTTAGAAAAAATACAACTGTCTCATAAATCTTTCTCCTGTAAATGAGGATTTTGTGCACCAATATAAGTATTCTACAGGACCACTACATGCTCCCCATGATGTGTTCCCTAACAGGCAACCTATTTTTAAAGGCAACAATAGTTTCTATAAGAAACAAGAGCTGCTTTATAAAACATACGTTTCCAATTTGGCAATGCAAACATATAGATGGTGGTCCATTGTTCCTTGCAGGCCACATCATTGTGTTTGTAGCCAATTACAGGGACTCACAAATTGTGATTGCCTAAATAATATTCACTAGGCAGTCATTCTGAGACTCCTTACTACTACAGATCAGATTTTGGGGTTGCAAACTTCAAGTACACAGGGCACATCACAGAATCAAAGAAAGGTCAAAATTTGTGTAAATTATTTGCGACTTGTCTGTTTGAACATTTCTCCCTAGATCACTTGGGGCTTAATTCACAGCGGTAAACGTATACTTTTGTGTACGTTTATGTAAGTGTAATCCTTTATGTGCGGAGTTCCCTGCCCCGAATGCAGAGCCTTTGCATTCGTAAACTTACTATTAACTCATAGTTTATGAATACCTAAAAAATTGTAAACTTACACAAAGCTGTAAGTTTGTCTTTGTGAATCAGGCCCTTAAGGTTATTTACCCCCATTTGGTCAAATGATGTCATGTAACTCTCAATGGCCGTTCTGTCATGCTGCTACAGAGTGTATGGAAATTTGACTCAGGGCCCAAATACTATTTCGTCCATGTGTCCAGGGATTATTGGTCAAGGTGGTGTCCAAAGTTTAAAAAATGTGAGGTAGGGTTTGCGACTGTCATGAAAAATGAACACATATATTCGAGGCATATGGGCTGCAGATGGTACATTTATGAATAGATCGCCATCTGGTATTGGGCTCGGATGATTGCACTTGTTTTTCTCCTGGAGAAGTCTTTTGTAGTCACGAGGCTGGTGACTCCTCCCTTGGGTGATAGTGCGCATGGGCATCGGCTCCATCCTTAGATTGTTTTTTTCCGCCATCGGGTTCGGATGAGGATCGAAGCGCTCCGGATCGACTTCGAGAAAGAAGTTATATTTCGGCGCATATTCCCTTTCCAATTCGACGGTATTGTTTATAGAGCACGGGTTAATTTCCATTCCGACGCGCTTCGAGATCAACAACAAAAAATTCCAACTCTACGTCGATGAGACCGGGAGGCCTATCTCGACGTAGTCCAGGCCAGAGTCCATGGGAAGGACTCCATTAAAAAAATGTCCAACGTGTGGTGCTAAATTCCCCCACAAGGACCTACACGAGGTGTGCAACCTCTGTTTATCACCTGACCACGAATCCAGGGACTGTGAAGCCTGTGCGGCTCTCTCCTCAAAGTCGACGATTAGAAACCGTCGAGCCCGAAGACACGAGATGTCGAGGATGGAGTCAGATGCAATCCCAGAACTGTTCGAGGTCCAACACCCTGAGGAAGAAGAAGATGAGGACGGGTCGGGGTCGGAAGCGGACGAGTCTGAAGTCGACGTTCATCAAACCGTGAGTGACGACGTCCCTTTGCCAAAAAAACGACCCCGATTGGTGTTGACCCTGCCTTCGAGCCCGTTCAGACAACCAAAAGAGTTTCCGACGCCCCGCCTTCGTGCTCGGCAACAAAACCGAAACCAAAACACTCGGCCTCCCACTATGTCGGAGCCGAGAAACGGTCGACATCGACACCGAAGCTCCATATCAAAGAGAGCTCGCAGTCGAAACATTCCACATCGACACCGAAACACTCGACACCGAAAAAATCGGACTCGAGCAAACCCTCGGTGCCGAAAACACATAACACCGAGATACAGAAGCAAAAGCACCTTTCGGACCCGAAGACTTCGGTACCGACACAGGAGCAACAGACAGATCCAAAACAAAAGACTTTGTTCATTGATCCACAGACTGGCAAGGTGGTGACAAAACTACCTAAAAAGAGAAAGACTCAACCGTTGGAGGACAAAGCTCCTCCTCCTGAGAAGAGAACAATGGGGACAAATACAACTCCTCCCCTTTCTCCACAGCCTATGGACACACCCTCTTCTCCTCTTCCTCATACTCTGCCAGCTATTCCTACACCTTCTACACCACGCCCATCGACACCTCAAACAGATGTAGAAAGTGACACAGGGGATGGAGACCTTCCTAGGGATGATAACAATACTATCCCAGAAGACACAGACCCATGGGAGGATTATGACGCAGTATCAGATAATGATAATGACCCTGACCTGTATCCCTCAAAGTCCTCTCCCCCTGATGATAATTTGGGTTTTGCACAATTATTTAATAGGGCAGCATAATACCACAAGGTAGATTTACATACAGAACCTTAGATAGAAGATTTCCTTTTAGAAACACTACCTGCTGCACAAAAATCCTCAGGGACCCTACCGATGCTTAAGGGTCTCCTCACTCATACATCAGACATATTCAGAGACCCGGTGAGGGCTAGGGTGTTAAACCCAAGAATTGATAAAAAGTATAAGGCAGCCCCAAAAGACCCAGTATTTATTAAGGGGCAAATACCTTTGGACTCGTTAGTAGTCTCAAACGCTCGTAAGAGGGAAAACTCACTAACAGCAGGAGAAGCTCCTCCTCCTGACAAGGAGTCCAAGTTAATAGATGCCTCCGGCAAAAGAGTTGCATCCCAAGCAGCAAACAGCTGGCGCATAGCAAATACTCAAGCGCTACTTGGGCGTTATGTTAGAGCTCATTACGATGAGTTAGAAAAACTCATGTTTTATGTTTTATGTTTATGTTTACAGATTTGTAAAGCGGGTGGCTGCCCGTGAGCGTCCCAGCGCTAGTGATAGAGCAGAAGAGATTGAGGGAAGACTGAATTAAGGAAACAGCCATGTCTTAAGAAGTTTACGGAATGGAAGAAGATTGGGCTGGGCCCGAATGTCTAGAAGCAATGTGTTCCACAGTTTGGAGGCATTGTATGAAAAAAGTCGGCCTCCAGAGCGGGCCTTCCTGATCCTAGGTATTGACGTCAAGTGAAGGTGTGAGGAACGGAGAGTTCTATTGGTTTTGTGGGGGACGATGAGGTCCTTTAGAATGGGTGGGGCCTTTCTATGCAAAATTTTATGAGTGGTGCTAAGAGCTTGGAAATACACCCTTTCTTGGATAGGCAGCCAATGTAGTGACTTGAGGGCTGGTTTGGCTGAACAACGGCTATGTGTGCCCGTTGTTCATTACTCATCTCCCTAAGGAACATCAAAAAAGGGCAGATCAGCTGATACAAGAAGGGAAGATAATAACTAACACTTCCATTAAGTGTGCCTAAGACGCAGCAGACACTGCAGCAAGATCCATAAACACCAGCATCATGTTAAGAAGACATGCATGGCTCAGGGTCTCAGGGTTCAAACAGGAAGTACAAACTTCTTTATTGAATCAGCCCTTTGATGGTAAAACACTCTTCGGCTCAGGTACAGATGAGGCGTTAGAAAAAATGAAAAAGGACACAGAAACGGCTAAGTCAATGGGAGCATTGCAACAGCCAGCTCAGAGGGGTTCCTTTCGTAGGTCCACCTATAGAGGCGGATCAAAGAATACAGGCACAAGCCAGCAATCAACCTCTTTTACACCAACATCACCCAGAGGGAATTCTAGAGGCAGTTACAGAGGTAACAACAACAAGGGTAGAGGTCGCGGAAACAACAACAACCGCAACTCTCCTACCCCAAAACAGTGACTTCATACAGCTCCCCCCAGACCATAAATTCAGAACATTTCCACATGGTCACGCTACAACAAGTACTTCCTTTACTGAAGAAAGGGGACTTTATTTCTACACTGGATCTAAAAGACGCCTACTTTCATATCCAAATTCACAAAGCACACAGAAAATACCTCAGGTTTGTAGTAGAAGGACAACATTATCAGTTCAAAGTCCTTCCGTTTGGTGTCACAACAGCATCAAGGGTGTTCACAAAATACCTAGCAGTGGTTGCAGCACACCTAAGAAGACAGCAAATACATGTCTTTCCTTACTTGGACGACTGGCTAATAAAGGCCATGTCACAAAAAGAATATCTTCAAAACACACAAAAGACAATTCAACTGCTGCACCAGCTAGGGTTTACGGTGAACTACACAAAATCCCACCTGCAACCAAACAAACTGCAACAATATCTAGGGGCTACTATAGATACAGAAAAAGCCAGAGTATACCCCAATCCAGTCAGGATTCAGGCAATGCTTACATTGATTCAAAGGTTTCAACCGCAACACTCATTAACAGCTCCAGTGTTCATGCAGTTATTGGGGATGATGTCCTCTTGCATACTGCTGATCCCATATGCCAGACTACAATTGCGTCCGCTTCAAGAATGTCTAGCAACACAGTGGAATCAGGCTCAAGGTCAGATTACAGATCTGGTGTTGGTAGACGACCGCACGCATCGCTCTCTGAAGTGGTGGAATACAACAAACATTTCCAAAGGGCGGTCGTTCCTAGAGCCAATTCCACAAGTGGTGCTAACAGCGGATGCATCGCTCACCGGATGGGGAGCTCATATGGACAGATACACAGTACAAGGAAGATGGAATGTACAGCAAAAACGACTGCACATAAATCACCTAGAACTACTAGCAGTGTTCCTAGCATTAAAAGCTTTTCAAATGCTTGTTCTCAACAAAGCAGTCCTGATCAGAACAGACAACATGACAGCAATGCATTATATTCAAAAACAGGGGGGGACTCACTCTCTTCAACTATCCAGACTAGCGCAGGAAATTTGGAGATGGGCCATTCCTCAAAACATCTATCTGTTATCCGAACACCTACCAGGAGTTCAAAATCAGATAGCAGACATCTTAAGCAGAGAGTCAGAACATATACAAGAATGGGAACTGCACAACAAAATACTGCAGCCATTCTTCCAAAGATGGGGACAACCGGAGATAGATATCTTTGCCACTCATCAAAACGCAAAATGCCAAAGCTTTGCATCCAGGTACCGACACCACCTGTCGCAGGGCAATGCATTATGGATAAATTGGTCCAACAAATTTGCATACGCTTTTCCCCCTCTCCCACTAATTCCATTTGTGGTTCGAAAACTGCAACAGCATTCAATGACCATGATACTAGTAGCACCAACGTGGGCATGTTAGCCGTCGTTCACCGCGCTCCTACAACTCTCACAGGTGCCACACCAAAAACTAAGAATCTCACCCATGCACCTTACACAAAACCATGGAGAAATAATGCACCCAGATCCCAAACAACGGAACCTAGCGATCTGGCTCCTGAGGTCTTAGAATTTGGTTACTTAAATTTACCCCCAAACTGTATGGAAATTATTAAGCAAGCAAGACGTCCCACCACCAGAGCCTGCTATGCAGCAAAGTGGAAAAGGTTTGCGGTATACTGTAACAGTAACAACATCAACCCTCTGGACGCATCTACACAAAATATTATTCGCTACTTACTACCCTTACAGCAATGTAACCTTGCTTACACCTCCATTAGAGTACATCTTGCAGCTATAGCAGCATACCTGCAAAACAGACAACATCTATCCCTGTTTAGGGTACCCGCAATTAAGGCTTTCATGGAAGGACTCAAAAGAGTTATTCCACCAAGACTACCACCTTCCCCAGTCTGGAAACTTAACATAATACTCACCAGACTAATGGGACCACCTTTTGAACCTATGCATAGGTGTGAAATACAATTTCTTACATGGAAATTGGCCTTCCTTATAGCCATTACCTCCCTTAGGAGAGTAAGTGAGTTACAGGCATTAACAATACAAGAACCATTTCTACAACTACACCAAAAGAAAGTGGTTCTTAGAACAAACCCAAAGTTCTTACCTAAAGTAATTTCAGCATTCCACATCAATCAGCCAGTGGAACTACCAGTCTTCTTTCCAAAGCCACAGACGGTAGCAGAGAGGGCCCTACATACACTAGATGTCAAAAGGGCAATATTATATTACATAGAAAGAACTCAAACTTGCAGAAAAACTAAACAACTATTTGTAGCGTTTTCCCCAACACATGAAGGCAACCCTATCTCTAAAGCAGGCATTGCCAGGTGGATTGTAAAATGTATGCAAATATGTTACATTAAAGCAAAGAGAACATTAACTGTTCCCCCTAGAGCTCATTCTACACGCAAACAAGGGGCATCTATGGCATTCTTAGGAACATTCCCCTAGATGACATATGCAAAGCAGCAACTTAGTCTACACCGCATACCTTCACAAAACACTACTGTGTTGACGTGCAGGCAACACAACAAGCAAAAGTGGGCCAGGCTGTATTTAAAGCTTTATTTCAAACTGTTGCAACAGACACTGGTGACCACCGCTATGGAGGTAACTGTTGTGTAATCTATTCATAAATGTACCATCTGCAGCCCATATGCCTCGAACAGAATATGCTACTTACCAGTATGCATCTGTTCTTGGCATAGAGGGCTGCAGAGTGGTGCATGCCCTCCCTGCCTCCCCGGAAACCTGTGTCGGTTCCAACATTATCTTATTTAGATACACTTACATGGGCATCTCTTTCTGTATTCTATCATACTACTCCATCTAACCCTACTATGGCAAAACAATCTAAGGATGGAGCCGATGCCCATGCGCACTATCACCCAAGGGAGGAGTCACCAGCCTCGTGACTACAAAAAGCTTCTCCAGGAGAAAAACAAGTGCAATCATCCGAGCCCAACACCAGATGGCGATCTATTCATAAATGTACCACTCTGCAGCCCTCTATGCCAAGAACAGATGCATACTGGTAAGTAGCATATTCCTTATAAAGGTGTCTTTCAAAGTGTACTGTGCACAGCTTTGTTACTGACTGTATAAGATTAGTAATTTACATGCTTCTTGAGAAGACGTCATAAATGGAAATCACCAGAGACATTGACAAAAAAGAAGAGAAACAAAGTGTGCCAGAGTATCTGTGTATTTGAGTAAGAGAGAGATAGAGAGACTACAAGAGGAGAAACAGAGAACGAACAAGAGATGAGTCAGGGAAAGAGAGGAGGGGAGAAAGAGACACTACAAAAGAGGGAGATCGATAAAGATATGGAGAGGCAGAGGTATAAAAAGTGAGATAGAGAGAGTAAGGCAGACCGAGATAAAGAGAAGACAGAGACAGCCAGGGACAGGGAGAATGTGTGTCTGGGTGTTTGTGAGAGAGGGAGAGAGAGAGAGCAAAAAATCCAGTGAGAGAGTGATAAATGGAGAGAAAAAAAGAGACACAGACAGGCAGCAAGCGAAAGAGGAGGAGCGCAAGACAGACAAAGAAAGAGGCACAGAGGAAGAGAGAGAGGGGGAAACAGAAAGAGACACATCTAGAGACTGAGCCACACTCTCAGACTCTGACAGTGAGATCACTTCAGGAAGCCTTAGTGCAGTGTTAAGAATGTTTGTACTTGCTCCCCATACTCCTGCCATCTAGTGCTGGGCGTGGATGTTTGTAGGTTATTTTTCTATGAAAAAGACTTTTGAGTCACAGGAAGAACTGTGACTTAGCCCTTAGTGGGCAATGCCAGTGGGTAGCGACTCCATGTTAGGCTGATTTTTACACCACTGGGTTTGGACTTGTACCAACAAGGCTCGAAGACTTGACTTGTTTTCTACAATTATTTTGGCCTACAGAGGGAATTCTGACACCCAGAGAAGGAACAAACCTTTGTCGACCTTGTTCTTCTCTCGACATCACTATCCAGAGACCAGTACCCACAGAGGAAGTCCCTGAACCCCAATGCCCTTGTGACCTCTCTAGGGCTGCGAGCCCATTAGCATCGACAACTTCCACACCATAAAAAGCACACAGGGTAATGGAACTGATACCCTTCCAGTATTGCCTCCAGTGCAATGCGAAGTGCCTGGGGTTTGTAACCTCTGCCTCTCCCTCGACAATACCTTGTGTGAAGCTTGCCTATTCTTTGGGTCAAAGGAAACTCTGTTGTACCAAAGAGCAAGGCATTGGGCATCCCAAAGAAAACACTAGCAGTCCACCACTACACGCATGGCATCTTCGGCAAACAAGACCCTTCAGCGCTAAGGAAGGTGTAGATGATGACCCTTTAGATATCGCACTGTTGGCATCCCAGAGGCCATCTCTTTCAGCAGCTCCGAACTGGTGGAGGAAGACGAGGCTCTACAAGCTTCCAAGACCTATGGCCCTCAAATAAAGATCTCCATCAGAGTCCTAAGTACTGTCAACTCCTACACCCACTACATGTCTCACAAGAGGCAGAGCATGGCACCCAAGGGAGTCTAGCAATGAGCCCCATGCACAATAACAAAAGACTTAATGGCCTCCACCGACTTTGGTCTCCGGTCAGCACCAATCAAAGACCTTAAATCCAAAAAAGGGCCCATCCAAGAGCATCGACTCCTCTCGGCTGTCAAGCCTCATGGCCACTGAAAAGCCTCAACTCTAGTCTAAGCATAAGGCTGTATCGACGCCAGCGCCCAACTCTTCAGTATCTTCATGGCCAATGCCAATAACACCCTCGACAACCAGCTCCAAGGGTTCAGGGTAGCTAATCCTCCAAAAGCTACAGGAGAAGCTTGATGCAAGACAGGAGTGCCTCTTTATTCTCTTACTGGGAGGATTTCAGCAAACCACCCCATCAAATCCCACAGAGACTTCACCTCAAAAGAGGAGTTTTGCATTTGAGTAGGAACCTGCATAAGAGGACCTCTGGGTTCCATGCCCAAGATGCATAGTGACAGGGTTACTATCCCTCCCTTTTATGCTCCACATCTGTCACATTCTCCTCCACCAAGATAATCACCTCCTTCACCAACATGACCAAGAGCATGTACACCACCTCCACTGCCTTCACCAGAGTCACCAGAGGAATCCTCACACTCCTCTTATGACCCAGGCAGACCTTATGGCCCTGTCGACCCCTATGATACACCATTCAAGCCAGTGCTTACAGACGGCCCTTAAGACGACTAAGATGTCGACCCCCAGGCGACTCAAACCTTGACCATTAGCCTGTCAGGGCATCTCCTTCCAACAATATCAAGACCTATAATGGGGTCATCCAGCGGGTAAATATCATTCACAAGGCAGACATGCAAGTCTTCCTCGTGGAACATGAATTCCTCATCAAGATGCTTGCCAAGAAGGAGTGGACAGTGCCGTTTCTGATCATAGGGCATGCTCCAGTCTGCCCCGGAGACATCCTGGGAACTCGTGAAGGCTAGGGTATTGAAACACAAAGTTGAGAAGAAGTACAATTCCCTTCCCTAGTGAACCAGCCCATATCAGGGTACATATCCCACCTGACTCCCTGGTCAAGCACACCACCTGCAAGTGGGCTTCTGCTGAAGCCCTGCTGCTTGGCGATGAGAGTAAGAAGTTGGACACAGCCGGCAAGAGGGACACTGGTACATAGCCAACTCTGTAGGACTACTCACCGCTATGATAGAGCCCAGTGGGAGGAAATGCAGGAGTTGTTCGAGCATCTGCTTGAGGAGTTCAGTAAAAGGGGGAAAGAGATAGTCTCAGAGGGCAAGACCATCTCCAGCACTACCATCCACTGTACTGTCATTGGTGAAGACACAACATCCCTAGAGGTCAACACAAGCGTTGTTCCCCAATTCCACACCTGGATTTGGATTTCGAGGAATGAGCTGGAGGATCAGCAGCTTCTTCTCAACCTGCCGTTTGATAGGGAACACCTATTTGGACCTCAGGCTGATGAGAGGCAGGTGAAGATAAAGGACACCAATATCGGCAAGTTGATGGGTGCCCTTCAAACTTCCAAAGGCTCCTTTCGGAGGCAGCAGTCTTGAGGAGGCACCAAGGCCACCTCTCCTGATCCCACCCACTCATATCAGAGGCAGCAATAACATTTCCATCAGCAGATGGGCAGGGGCTACACTAGAGGTAACTGCAGGGGCAATAACAACAATATCATGGAGAGGGGCAAACTCCAGTAAAAGAGCCTGCACCTTTAAGCACTGAAATTCCCCACCTCCTCAATACTTCCTGTTGGAAGATTGGCATACGACAACCCTGCAGGATGTCACCCTTCTGCACCAACAAGATAAGTACATGATGGCGCCAGATCTCAAAGATGGTTATTTTCACATCCTCACCTATCCTGCCTACCAGTGCTACCTCCACTTTGTGGTAACTGTCCATCATTACCAATTAAAAGTGCTTCCTTTAGAGGTTACCCCCACTCCAAGAGTCTTTACAAAGTTCCCAGCACTGAGGTTTTAGACTTTGGTTACCTGGGTCTCCTGCAGAAATGCACGGACCACCCAGGCCTGCTACGGCGCAAAATGGAAGATGTTTGTTGACCAGTGTATCTCAAATCACTTCGGCCCTCAAAAACCTAGCATACAGGACATCATTTGTTATCTTCTCCATCTACAAAAATCAGGCCTCATCTATACTTTTATATGGCTACATCTATCCGCCGTGGCTGCATGCATGCAAAATAAGGAACACCCCTCCCTCTTTTGCATCCCATTCATCAAAGCTTTTATAGAGGGCCACCGAGTTCTCCCTTCCCCTGCTTGGTACCTCAATAGGGTCTTTGCCAGACTCATGACCCTTTTGAACCATTGAATGTTGCCCCCTAAAATTCCTATCCTGGAAAGTAGCTTTCCTCATTGCTATATTCTCCCTCGGACACGTTAGTGAGTTGCAGGCCTTCATTCAGGTCCACATGGACTTCGCCAAACACTTCTATAAGGCCTTACTTACACGTGGCGGCATACATGCAAAATAGGGAATACACTTCCTTCTTTCCCACCCCAGTTATCAAAGCTTTTATGGAGGGCTTCAAGGGGGTCATCCCTTTAGAGTCCTTCCTGTCCTTGCATGGAAACGTGTTATGGTCTTTACAAGGCTCATGCCCCCCCTTGAGTCATTACATGCTTCCCCTTGCAATACCTATCCTGGCTTTATTCTCTTTTACATATGTTCGTGAGTTGCATTCCCTCACACTCCAAGAACCCTTCATTCAGGTCCACAGCAACAGGGCTGTTCCAAGAACAGCTCAAAGTTCCTTTCCAAAGTGGTTTCCCCTTACCATCTCAACTAAATGATAGAGCTGCCATTTTTTCCCTCAACCAGACTCAGTAGCAGCCCTTCATACCTTAGATTTCAAATGTGCTCTCATGTATTAGATTGACAGGCTCAAGCCTTTCTGCAGGCCCAATCAGTTGATTATAGCCTTGCCAAAACCCAACAAAGACGAGGCTATTTCTAAAGCCGGTTTTGCTATATAGTCAAGTGCATACAAACATGCTACCATAAAGCCAAAAGAGTCCTTCTTACCCACAGGGCGCTGGCTGACATATGCAAGGCAGTCACCTGGTCAACCACAAGCACATTCATTACGTCTTATTGTGTGACTATCTTAGATAGTCAGCAGGCTATGGTTGGCCACACAGTCCTATGACCTTGTTTCAGATATCTGCATCATCCAACTCTAGCCACCACTAACAGGAGTAATACTTTATTGTCTGTGCATAGCATGAGTAGCTACAACACGTGCTACGAACAGAAAATGTTACTTACCCTACAAGCAACTATTGTAGTGTGTAGTGCTGTAGATACACATGCACCCATCCTCCTCCCCGGAAGTGTGTGGCTTAATTTGCGGTTCTCTTTTTTTTATTACTTAACGTACTTTTACAATACATATGGTGCACCACACAGCGTTCGTTCGACACTCCAAACTTACTCTTAACCTCTGTGTGAAAAACAATCTAACATGATCAGTGCCCTTGCACACTGCCCACTAAGGGTCTGATTAAAAGTATGGCGGATGGGTTACTCCATCACAAATGTGACCGATATCTCGTTCGCCCTATTACGAGTTTCATTATATCTAATGGAACATAAGGCCCATAACCTGTCCGCCAAACTCAAAATCTGGCAATAAGTGCGAAGTCACCGCGCATCCTGAGACTTCAAAGAATACAGCCTGAAAACGTCCGAGCCCAACACTAAATGGCAGGAGTAAGCAAAGCATGTGAATCTACATTACTACACGCTACGAACAGAAGCTTAGAGGGAACGTAACAGTTTCCTCTCTCTATTAGTAAAACAGACTTCTAAGAGAACCCTTAAAATTTAAGATGAAACTATATAACACTAGTCATTGAGTAGTAATTGAACAGCACTCTGAGCGTTGTTTTTGCAAAGTGAAAAAGATTAAGCAGAACAAATACCGCACATCATCTAAGTAACGAAAAGCTTATATTCTAGGCACCATTGAAATAATATCAACACAGCTGGAACATGCTGGAAAGTACACGTGCGTCGCCAGGAACCCAGCCGGCTCTGCGCACAGACATGTCATCCTCCGTGTTCAAGGTAAGATAGAAGCCTTTTTGACATGGACAATGACAAAAACAGAACTTGCTGGGCAGTTATGTTGGCAAAGATTTAGGAGGATGATAGTGATAAGCCAATGCCCATTGTCCAGACCTCTGCATCCCACCTTGCAATACAATCTAAAGAGTTTGAAAAAGTGTAAAGGGCTTGTTGGAGGAACTGACCATTCTTCCATTTTGCATTTTTTTACTTTTTCTGTAAATGAAAAAAATGCAACAACTTTAAAGTTAACAAAATAACGTTACAGAGGGTTGTAAAATAGCAAAGGTGCCTGTTCTATTCGTGACTGCTTTAGTTATTAGTTGGGTTTTAATTTATAAATGTTAGAAATATTGGTGGAGATAAAACGTCATATACCTACCAGAAGTTTGAGGGAATTGGAAGGGATGTCTTGAGCCTTTGGATCACAACATCTTTTTCTCTATATACGTCGTTCATTTATCCAGGATTCAGCCACAGAGTTTGCCTTCCATAATCCTCTATAGCAACAGCGTCCAAAGTAGAACCCTGTGTGTCCATTTTATGTCAGATTTTCAGGCTGTCCACATAATGCAAATTTAAATACAATTAATAAAACTGCATATCACTTACATGGTCATTTGTTATCCTGGAAATATGACTTGTATCCAGCTGTCCTGGACAAATGCTCTCCAGATATGAATGTGTATGTTGTGTTTTTCTTTGTGCTACACACACATCAACATGTTACCCAGATTCTTTTGATTTTGTCGTGTTCCCTAGAGCTCCCCATCATTCAGGGCCAACCCGGTGCCATGGACGTCATTCTGAACAATCCTGTTGTTTTACCTTGTGAGGCACTTGGCACACCAAGGCCGACGATTACCTGGCAAAAAGAGGGCATGAATATCATCAAACCAGGTAAGCCATCTTTTGGTTTGAAGTAAATCTCTTGAGTTAGGGATTTCATCCTTTATGGGCATTGATAGTGATTCTTACAATGAGATCACAGCCCCCTTGTGTTTCTTTCAGGGGGTGGCTATGCAGTGATCCCCAGTGGTGCCCTACAGATTGCTAAAGCTGTAATTGAAGACGGAGGCACCTATATATGTGTTGCTCAAAATCCAGCGGGGACTGCCTTGGGACGGATCAAGCTAAGGGTGCAAGGTAAGTGTAAATTTTATAATGCCATTTTTGTCAATCTACCACACTTCAAGTAGGTTGTATCAAGAGAGCGGCTACTCCCCTGCTTATGGACATCGTACTCTGCATTGTGGAGTTAGGTACACACGGACTCCTGTTGCTGTTGTTCTCCCCAATGCATTCAGGAGAAGTGATGTTGGGGGACTACTTAAAACCTGGAAACTACAATGACTTGCGTTGGGGGGCGCTGGATAGTGAATAGTTTAATTTACTATTCCAACTCCAGTCCCCGTGGATAGTAGGGAAGGTTTTGGATAGTAAATTAAACTATTCCCTATCCTATAGCGCCCCCCAGCGGAAGTCGTGGTAAGGACTTGCTTTGTAAAAGTTGCGTGGTAAAGGTAGTACGTGGTAAAAGTTACATTGTAAACGCTGTTTACCGGAAACTACAAGAGCGCTCGTACTACTTAAGATCCTTGAAACTACAAGAGCACTTGTACTACTTAAGATCCTTAAAACTACAAGAGCGCTTGTACTACTTAACATCCTGGAAACTACATGAGCGCTTGTACTAGTTAACATCCTGGAAACTACAAGGGCGCGCGTACTACTTAACATCCTGGAAACTACAAGACCGCTCATACTACTTAACATCCTGGAAATGACAATAGCGCTCGTACTACTTAACATCCTGGAAACGACAAGGGTGCTCGTACTACTTAACATCCTGGAAACGACAAGGGCGCTCGTACTACTTAACATCCTGGAAACAACAAGGGCCCTCGTACTACTTAACATCCTGGAAACGACAAGGGCGCTCGTACTACTTAACATCCTGGAAATGACAATGGCGCTTGTACTACTTAACATCCTGGAAAGGACAAGGGCGCTTGTGCTACTTAACATCCTGGAAACTACAAGGGCGCTTGTGCTACTTAACATCCTGGAAACTACAAGAGCGCTTGTACTACTTAACATCCTGGAAACTACAAGAGCGCTTGTACTACTTAACATCCTGGAAACTACAAGGGCGCGCATACTACTTAACATCCTGGAAACTACAAGACCGTTCATTCTACTTAACATCCTGGAAATGACAGTGGCGCTCGTACTACTTAACATCCTGGAAACGACAAGGACACTTGTACTACTTAACATCCTGGAAACGACAAGGGCGCTCGTACTACTTAACGTCCTGGAAACGACAAAGGCGCTCGTACTACTTAACATCCTGGAAATGACAATGGCGCTTGTACTGGATGTATGACATTACAACGCATGCTTTTACATCGCATGCCTTTACAACGCAAGTATTACAACGCAGTCCATTACAACGCATAGTGCTTTGGGGTGCTGGATAGTGAATAGTTTAATTTACTATTCCAACTCCAGTCCCCGTGGACACTAGGGAAGGTTATTGGATAGTAAATTAACCTATTCCCTATCCTATAGCGCCCCCCAGAGCAATGTGTTGTAATAGTTTGCGTTTTAATGGTTGCGTTGTAAAGGATCTGCGATGTAAAAGTTGCGTTGTACAGGTTGTTTACCGCTTGTACTACTTAGCATCCTGGAAAGGACAAGGGCGCTCGTACTACTTAACATCCTGAAAACTAGAAGAGCGCTCAGAGGCTCCTTGCTGAGCACGTTTGCATCTTTCCTGAGCTACCATCCTCAGGTTGTTAAGACTGCCCCTTCCTTTACACCACAAAATCTTTTACAACGCAGGGCTTTACACTGCAAACTATTACAACGCATTCCCCAAAGTAACGCCAAGGTGGAGTTAGAATAGTAATTTGCGTTGTAATGGGGAATGCGTTGTAATGGATTACGTTGTAAAGCCCTGTGTTGTAAAAGATTTAGCGGTGTAAAAACTGCGGGGTAATGGCACGCGGAGTAAAAGTGTGCGGGGTAAAGTGTCCTATTCCGGGATTGACCAATTTCTTAGATGTATTCCCTCCAAGACTCAGTTTGTTGGAGCGGAGCCAGGGTGAAGGGCCCGACCTTGCTCCAAGAGCACATATGGGATCTTTGGACCTGTGGATCAGACATGCCATGATCCCATTGGGTTCCAGGGGCATTGAGCCAGGCGCATTTGCCCAGGTCAGTCTTGCTCCCGGAGTCTGCTGCTCTTGGCCAAAGGCTGAGCACAAGGACTGGGAACAGGGCATAGATGAAGGCTACAACCTGTAGTGCTTTCAGCCAGATGACACGTGCAGAGGTTTCCTGCATGAACACAAGGGGTCAGAGTAAATCATTAGAAAAAACAGAAACTCACTGAAAGAATACTGTTAAATGTATGTTATGTTTCTTTAATCAGAACAGAAAAAAAAATGTGTTATTGAATACAAATTTGCAATTCTCTGTCACAAAACTGCATTGACAGCCTTACAGTGCAAAGCCCATGAAGCACAGAAATTAGGGCGTAATGCTGAGCAACGACTTCTTTTCAATACAGTCTTATCACCTCACCATAAATAGTTTCATTGATAAAAACAAAACAATTGCACTTTTTTTTTCTCCGACATACTAAATTATAAATTATCCATGTTCAGTTTATGCGTGAGGAAATCACGCACTCCAGGATAGACACAAATAGGTTTACCTACAAATTGTGTACAGTTTCATTGGCTTCAATCTTTCAGCTCCCCCGGGGAAACTAACATTTCCTAAAGAGGACCAACTTAGAGCATCGCTGTCCCAGTTTAAACGCTTTGTCTGGGTCGGTATAAGTGTATATTGTTCCTAGATGGTGTTGGGCAGTAAATCGGAAGTAAACATAAAATGAATAACCCTGAATACATTGGGCAATAGCTCCTCCTAATGTTTCTGTTTCGGAAGTGCAGGCCTTATGCTGCAGTGGCTCCACAGATTCTGTTTTAGAGCCTTACCATGCCATGCGTCTCTGAATACTCAATCTTATCCTTGTACAGTCTTTCGCCCTCTCTTTTTATAGGCTCACTAGAGCTTTGTGAAACTCACAGGGGCAGAAAGGGTATTAAAATCATCCTAAACTGATCTTCTTTTAGAAATCCTTTACTATTAAGGACCCTGTTAAACAGGCACGTAGCTCGGTCGTTAAAATTTGGGGGAGGGGGGCTTCAGCTTTTCAAAAATTCTCGCTGGCATAGAATGTCAACATAAAGCATACGACAAGCAGGGCACATGAGAGGGGTTAAAGGGAAATTCGAAAAGGAGACGAATGCGGATTTATTGTTGTAAAATAAGCAACAAATTTGAAGACTTTCAAAGCAGAGAGGGAGAGAGAGTGTGTGTTTTTGTTTGTGTGTATATAAAACCTCCTAGCGAAATCCAACAAACACCTCACCATAACCGACAGAAAGAACCTTTACACAACTATTTTCCAGAAAATACATTTATTGGGGGGTGTAACACCCCAAACTAAGCTACGCCCCTGCTATTAAAAATTTCTTTGCATATACAGTTCCAAGGGCCTTTCATTGCGAGGTCCAGTTTTGCCTTTTCTAAATTTCCTGCATCACATTCGTTCAGCTGTGGCGTAACAACATCTCAGGACGCCACCATGCAAGACAAGATGCGGCCGCCATTACCCATTCCCTAACTGCCCTGCTGCTTCTGAGTGTCTTATTTGATTTCAGCTGGCCAGCCCAATGGGGCCCAACTTGAGGTGATTAGTGTGCGCACGGCGGGGCTGCGGGAACCTCGATTACGCCCCTGTCCTTCCGGGCTGCTACATTTTGCTCATAACTACCTATTTAATTATGCCATCACCTAGCAGCGTCTAATTTCAGACATGTCTTCTCAGTTTAGGTCTCCAGACCAGGGTTGTCCAAAGTCGGTCCTGGAGGTCCGATTCCATGCCAGATTTTTAAGGTAACTACATTTATCTAAATGGGGATATGCTAACAATCTGACATGGAGCCAACCCTCTAGGACAGACTTTGGAGAACCCTGCTCCAGACATTCCAGGAAGAGACCATACACAGGATTCCGTTTAAATGTTTAGGCTGTTCATTGACATTTGTAGAGTTGTTGAAGTCACTAAGGTATAAATATGGCAGCCAAAAACTGAAGTAAATCCCCCTTATAACAGTGTTTGTGTTTCGCAATTCTGTTGTAGTTCCACCAGTCATCAGCACGCACCCTAAGGAGTACACCGCCATCATGGACAAGTCTGTTGCTCTTGTGTGTGAGGCCGAAGGTTACCCTACTCCTGAGATTGCCTGGCATAAGGACGGGCAACGGCTCATCGAGTCTGTGCGCCACAGGATTCTCAGCACTGGATCACTCCAGTTGGCGTTTATTCAGCCTGAAGATGCCGGGCGATACACCTGCACTGCCGTCAACGTGGTGGGATCAAGCAGCTCCGGTATGGAGCTAATTGTCCATGGTAAGTTGGTTTGAATGGAGACAACACATTGGTAGGTCTGGGCACACCACAGTATTGAAACTCCATGACCTTTCTAGTAAGGAAGTCTCGTAGCGTTGCATCAAATGGCACTTTAAGCATAGAAGCTCTTCAGAGTTTCAGACAGGTCTCACTTGGGGGCATATTTACGGGAATGGTGGAGCAGGGGAGCTCAGCAAGTTACCTTGCTACACTGCCTGCGCCACAGGGAAAGGGCAGAATGCAGCACACATAGAAAGCTGAAAAAACAAGAACTAAAGATATTTCTCCTTGTTACGCCTCACATGGGGGGGGTTGCATAAGATTTTAGCGCATTCCCAGGTTTGCAAGTCCTTTCAAATGTAGGAATGCATAAAAAACCATGGGAGTTACATGGGAATGGTACGCGTCCTTTGCGCAGAGTAAGATGGCGCAGCGGTTTGCGCTGCGTTGCTTCACTCCAGATTTATGAAGCCATTCAATGCGGCTTTGCGTGGCTTCATAAACCTTACTTAGAGGCTTGCTTCACACATGTACCACTTTGCGTGGTGCAAACGTGATGCAAGCCTCTCATAAATATGCCCTTGGTGTTCATGTAATGTGTTCAGTGGCTGGCCATGCTCTGCAATTAACCTGACTTCTCCTTTATACATTTTCAAATCTATGATAGGCAGTGACATTTGTTTGACTTAAATGACTAAGGGTGGTTCTCAAAGCAGCAATCTGTAGATCCCCTTATTTTGTCTTTATGGACGCTGTTGTTTGTGCCACATCATACTCTGTTTCTATAACCTCCGTGTCTCCTTTGAAATAAAATATGCACTTTTAGTATTGCAGAATTTACAGATCTCATCTTCTGTAAAAGGAATGGGGATAAACTAGTATAATGAGTATTTTTTCTATGGTCTACTACTTTTAACTGATACATGCTTCAAAATTAGATTTTTCTTTATCTTGAAGCAATCTCGCTCGTTACTAGGTTTAACAGATACATTTGTATGTTATTCGCTAATCTTTCTTTATCCCTTGACCCAACTCCTTGTGGGTGATCATGAACAGGGACATCGTAGTGTGATAACAAGAAATGGGAATTACTCATGGAGGGTACAATTAGGGTGTCCTCTGTCCTTAAGGATTCGTGCCTATTAGCTGGGCTTTCATTTCAATATAGTACTTTGCATTAAGGATGCAAAGCTTCTCTTCAGCATCAGGCCACAATATTAAGAGCATTGCAGAGGACTAATAGGATGTTGCACCTGACTAAGCAAAACTAATTGATGTCTAGGGCCCTGATTACGTGTAGGTCGGTGCTTTCCGAACACTGCATAAACCCCTGTTTATTTAGGGATAAGAATTATAAGTTGAGTGGTATTACCCATATCTGTTCATTATTGGGTGCAATAAATATCTCAACCACAGGGGACGAGTATAGATTATTTACCGCTTATGGACAGTGGACCTATAGAGCAACAAAAAGGGCACCAACCCTATGTTTTCACAAACCCAAATCTTTTTTTGACGTTCTGCGTGCTAAGACCAAAATGCCCTCTGTCCTAAGAGCACCACCCCGTACATAGGGTAAATATCAATTTTACTTCAAATTTGGAATAGCACCGCTTAGCGAATGATTTCAATCTATTAACGGGATAAATAACTCGAATAATGTCCTCAGGGCCGGACTGGGAACCGAAACCGGCCCTGGCAAAGTGCTCGGCCGCCCCCCCACCCCCGGGGGGAGGTTGGGGGGTGCGACGCGCTCTTTGCTAGGGCCGGTTTTCGTCCGATTTTGTTACAGTGCCGTTTTTGCAGCTATGCTGCAAAAAACGACCCTGTAACAAAACCGGCCCCCTGGGTCCCAAAACCGGCCCCCACCCTCGCGGCCGACCGGGGGATTGCCCTGCAACGGCCAGTCCGGGCCTGAATGTCCTTATAGATATGCTGAGTCTTGGTGTATATTTCAATGCTTGTTTAATGTTCCTTTTGGAAAAATTCAATGATAGCCAGCCAACGCGTTTCGTTCTGAAACAGAACTTCTTCAGGGCAAAAGATGTGTCAGGCGCGGTCTAATCCAAAAGAGTCCTTTATATTAAACAGTCAAAAACGCACTCCATGCTAAGAGTGATATACCAATGCCTGGAAGTATCCATTATGTAGTGATTGCATTTTCAAAGAAATGTCTTCTGAATATTATATCCTTATATTGTGACACGAGTCTTGAATATTGAATTTTCAAAAGACCCCAAATCATATATTTTCTCCTTTTATATATTTCGAAGTGTGGGTCAATATTCCAATTCTTAAATGAACACGTATTATTTCCAAGGTAGTAACCCGGTATGAAGGCAGGATAAGCCGACACCGCGGCGTTCCACAGATTCAAAAACCCGCCGCTACTGCTAACACCTCAAAAACCCGCCGCTACTGCTAACAGTAGCGGCGGGAACGAAACGCGTTGGCTGGCTATCATTGAATTTTTCCAAAAGGAACATTAAACAAGCATTGAAATATACACCAAGACTCAGCATATCTATAAGGACATTATTCGAGTTATTTGTTCCGTTAATAGATTGAAATCATTCGCTAGGCGGTTCTATTCCAAATTTGAAGTAAAATAGATTATTTACCGGACCATACGAATTTTGGTGCAGTAAGCACCACAATCTGCATGTTATTCCCCAGAAACCAGTAATTAGAGCTATTTATTGCACCCGAAAAGAACCATACCTCAAGGTATAGTTATTTATCTGGTGATACATAAAACACCTGGATTCTGACAAACTTTGAACCAGGGTCTAAGATTTCTTCTAAGCTAATATTCCTTCTGTTTCCTCAAAGCCAAACTTGAAGTTCAGCTCAGTTTATGTTGTAAAAGCCGAACATTACCTAGTGGTGTAGCAATCAGTAGTGCAGCAGGGGCACCATGGCCCAAAGCTGTGAAGGGGCCTTTATGGCTGTGTTTTACCACCAAACTGTGGATAGAAGGGTCCATTTTCCTTTCTTGCATTATCATACCCTTGCTATATGAGTGACATGGTCTGTTTTTTCACTGTCTGTAGATCTTTTTACTTTCTAGATTTCTGTTTGAAAAGGAACACATAAGACCCAAATATGCCATGCTAACTTCTCAAATACAACAGTGGCACACACGTTCTTTAAATTCAAAACATGATAAATTGTTTTAATTACTTTTTTCTGATAGTCCCTGTTGTTGCTGGAAATGGTTTATCCCAAACTGGGTTTTCATATTAGCACACGGCGTACAAACAGTGACCATCATTCACAAACAAAGGTATTCCAGGGATGTGTTCTACTTTGGGGGAAATTAGCAGGACCAATTCGCAATGCCATTTGGAAACATAAACTACCATTTCAGCCATTAAAGACTCTGATATTTGTCTGTGGGGTATCCACATAAGGATACTGAGCAGGTGTAAATACATGTTCTACTGTGGTATGATAGGCCTCTGCTGTAAACAATTACACAGAAGTAATGCAAGTACAGAATAGTAGGTAGATCAAGACATAGTTTGCCTTTGGAGTTTATGAACGCCCACAAACTTGTGATCCTCAAGATATTTACACACTCCATTTAAACCCTTTTCATATCTGTAAATGGTCAGAGATTTGCTCCATTAGAGGGCTTAAGTAAATCCCCTTCCAGGATGGGAAGGTGACTACAACTTTTCAAAACCTAATAAGGTTGTATGGAAAGTGGGTGCTTCATGGGAATATATGTTTTCCCTCTGGAGGAAAAATAAGTGCAATTGCACAGTGGGGCTAGTCCGTACGCATAACTGTATTGCATGTCCAATTATGCACTGGGGAAATAGCAGCTTTTAAAAACCTGTAACTGGTGCAGCTTTGTATGCTTCCTTCAAGCATGTGTGTGAATAAAAAAGGACAATAAATCTGCAACTGCTAACAGTAGTAATGCTACAAGTACAAATGTATTACTGTTTTTTGTTCATCTGGCCCGGAAACTTTTAACCTTCCTGAGTCCACACACATTTTTCATTGTGATTTTCTTCCAACCATGTCTACCAACAAATTAATTTTCAATGATAATTTTGGTAGAGAAAATTATAGCCCTTCGCTGGAAAGCAGTCACAGACTTGTGTGTGCATGTCCTTTTCATTTCTTTGCCATTTTGTACAAATATGAGCCTTTTGATGGTTTTCTTTTAGTATGCCTTCTTAACTTCGTGTTATTCTGTTAAATGTCAGCTGACATCTTTGGGACTTTAACAGCGTAAACTTTGTTGCATCTAAACATAAACAGTTTTGGGTTGTTCCATTGAAGGGTTCCAAACCCCCTATTTTTGTGCTTTAGAGCTGGCAAGCTGTTTATTTCTCTAATAATGGAATATGGACTCCTCCCAGCAAGTACAATATTCCCTCCTTTGAGGTCAGTCCTGGCCAAGATGCGTGCTCCATGGAGCGAAGATCTCTTAACTAATGTTTCCTCAATCCCTTGTTCTATTGATGGGGGCCTGGGGAAGGAGTGAGAATGAGAGGGATTACAGGATAGGGTATGACCTCATAGCCAATATAGCGTCACTTGCGTCAGGTATAATTTAAAAGCCCCAGAAATGAGCAATAGCACTGTGCTTCTTTCCTAGGTCCAGGCTCTTTCTCTAGTAGAACCGGCTGATATGGAAATGTAGACATTAATCCCAGTTTCCTTGTACTTTGAACAGTCCCACCAACAATCAGCACAACAATTAAAGACTACTCGGTGGTGCAAGGCTCCCAAGCTGTCCTGCCCTGCACAGCTGATGGAATTCCAACGCCTGAGATAGCCTGGCAGAAAGACCTCCGACCTCTCCAAGACGCTGTTAGGAAGCACTCCATCATGCAGTATGGAGATTTGATCCTGGACATTGCTGTGGTAGGTGTCATTTGCTTGTTGACCTTGATCCACTTCTTCGGTGGTTCCTCTAGACCTGTGGCATAAGGCGGCTGTGCAGGATAATTGTTTTGGGGCATGCACTGCTTCTAACTGTTGAGTAACTTGTCTTCTATATACACAGAGATGTCCTCCAAGGTGTCCTATGGTTGTGATAAATGAAAAAGAAAATAGGTACGATCTAATATTTCAGTGATTTCATCTGTTAGCTCCAGGGATACTACCGGCATAGGCAGTTTACAGTTGTTACCTAGTTCTTTAGTGCAACCACGATTCCCTCCAAACATACCACTGTGAACACCAATGCATGGTAATGATCCAGTATAGTGAAAGTAGGATTCTAGTCCTATTTTTGTAAAAGGGTGGCTGTGATAGGAAGAAGCTGCAGCGTGGGTGTAGCAATAGTTTTGTTTTTACTAGTGCTCCTGAAGCATGAATGAATTGTATTTCCTTTGTTTGATTGGAAGTGGAGACAAGTGTGTTGATCATAGGATGTGACGGACCCTAAATCAGCAGAGGAACAGGCCTGGAAGTATAAATGCAGTGTGCAAACCAAGCATTTGCCCAATTAAACTAAAGGCCTGACTCCCCGTTGGCAACAGAAAACACAGCGAAAAGGCTATTGTGTAAAAAAACTACAAAGGGAACAGATTAGTAAAAGTAATGACTTTTTACAAATATTCTTCCATCTTTTAGTCATGGATATAAATGGGAATGCTTGAAGGAATGACACATGCATTTTAACTTAGAGCTACTCCCTGGCATTGGTGATTAACCAGGCATTATCTATACAGAGGTGTATTCCAAGGTCCAAGTACCTACATTCAAAGCTATAACATGTGTACTTACCAATAAAATGTGTCTATATGCAAATTTTATGTAAACATTTTTTAAAAATGCAAAAATTAAACAAGACACATCAGTATCAGGAAAACTCTGAGCAGGTATCAGATTCAGAATCCTATGTTGCCCTTATAGATGCATGGCCAAATTGGCTCCCACTCATTTACCTCCACTTATTACTCTCCCAGTGCAAGCATACGATGAACGCTCCTCTGTCATGGACTAAATGTCCACCGTTCTAGATCCGTGAGAAGAGGAGAGTACTGCTTCCGACTGACCACCCTCAAACTGTTCATTGGACTTCCTTCACAGTCTCTTAAAAGTTAGGGAGTTTCTAAAAAGGTTCATCTCTTCTAATTTACTTTGCCCTTACTCTCCTCTTTTCACCGCTTCCTTTATGGTATGTTCCTAATCTTGATTCCATGTCTGTTATACATGTTACATATATTTTATAAACTGATCCATATACTGTGGCACAGTAGCAAGGACTCCTTGGTTATGGTTCTTGTGTTTCAGAGTAACCCCTCCATGTGAAGTGCATGTGGAGATCCTTTATAAGCAAATACTCGTCTACAGGTGTGGTACTCTCAAAATATTGAGGTCTCTCCTGGTACATTTCTTAAGCCTCTAAAGTATATGGCAACCTTTGTGAAATACGTAACTAGCAGGTATCTTTAGCCTTTACCCACTGAGTTATGCTAATATTGGGTCATCAGGACCATAGTTTTAGAATTCACATACATCCTGTCAGAGAATCTCTTATCTGCAGGTTCTATGTTAGAGCTCATCTACCTCCTATTCCTTAAATCTGTTTTTTTAATGTCATTTATATTATTTTATTATAATTTATTATATTTCCACTCCACTTCTTATAACCAACTTTGCGGGGTTATCAGGGAATAGTCCTCAGTCAAACTTTATTTAATGTTTGACTTTTACCACTTACTGCTACCATTACTTTCTTTGATTTTACAATCTTTGTGTCTCTTTCACCTAGGACAATTCCAAACTTGTATGTCTGCATTGATACATTTGTCAATCAGTTGTTTGAAATTCAATGGAGACAAAACAGAGGTGTGGCTTTTGGGAAACCAGTCTACACTATGGTCTCCGAATTCTGCAGTGAACTTTCTCAACCACCTGCTTCCGAAGTAGAAGTACAAAGTCTGGGAAATGAGTTAAATTCAAAATTCTCCTTCAATTGCCACATTGTGAACGTGGCTGCCAATTGCTTCAGAAAGATCCTTCCTCTGCTACCTGTAAATGCCTGCAAATCCTTAATCAAGGCATTGATTACTTCTCAACTGAACTATGGTGATTCTCTTTATGTAGGTCTCCCTCAAGCATTCCCACAGCAACTCTAAGTAATCCACAATGCTGCAGCATAACTCTTACTTACCATCTGTCACCATCAGCCCATTTCAGCCCAGCTTAGAGATCTTCATTGGTTTCCTGCGGCATAGTGCACCATGTCAGCTATTACACCCCTATCTTCATACGTGTATTCTTCACCCTTCACATATTACAACCCTATTTTCATACCCTTGTTCTTCACTCCTCAGATCTCCTTGCTTGTGTCCCGCAAATGAAGCTGATCAGACAGGATGGTCATTCATTCAGTGATCTTGCCCCCAAACTCTGGACTATCTCCCTCTTTACATCTGCCTTAGCCCCTTGGAATCCACTTTCAGGAAGCAACTGAAAGCATGTTTATTCCAGAATACATTGGCTTTCCCTCCGCTCCCATCCAGTTGAACATTTCAGCGCTGGGATGCCCTAGTTGACGCAGCTGGGTTCTTCTCAATAACTTAATATAAATAAAAAATGCATTTATTATACACTATTCATACAATATTCTACACACAATGTGCATAAGAATAACAGCGTAGCAAGCAGTATATACTTTGGGGCAAATGTTCGATACACCACCATCATATGTCATCACATATCTCTAATTAGTTATTCTAATCCCTGCCTAACTTAAAGTGTACTGTCTAAGAGTGTAGTGACATGAGTTTACGTGTATATACCAAGTTGTGTAGCCCCGCCCGCATTGCTTATTCTGCCATAAGGCCTTTAGTTGGGACTCTGTAGCACAGCATCCCTCGAGCAACAAGTTCATGTGACTAACCTTTGTACCTTATATACCTTTCTTATGCATAGTGTTCCATGAAGCAAGAGGATGTCAGCTTGCACATAGCTCCTGTTTTCCCACAATGAATACCCTTGATCAAATTTTAGCTGTTGTGTTTATTAAAGATCTTTAGAGAATGGAAAGGTTTCCATCTCCAGCCTGTTATGTCACTGTAGGAAGCTGGCTCTTAATATCATATTCCAAAAAGAGACATATCATGTAGACAGTCCTGGTATTCCCTTACTAGTGGAAAGGGGGCTTGCTCTAGCAATCCCAAGGTGCTCTTCTAGGGGGGGTAGTGTGGTTGAGCAGCCTTATGCTTATCACAGGGGAGTGATAAACATCTGCAAATACACCCAGACAATAAATGATTCACATGACTCAATAAGAAGATCCACACCAATTTATAAATATAATACATATATTTATATATAGTTAGGCACCATAATAAATACGATCAGGTAAGTACGCTTTTCAATAGAAATTCTTTTGCATTCAAGAAGACATCACAGTGCATTTTTCAAAAGTTGCAATGTTATCTTATGGGAGGAAGAACAAGTACGGCATTCAATTATAATACAGTGACTTACGGGATCAAACTCCTGGACCTAAGGTGAGTGGTGGGCATGGTCCAAGGCATCACCTGCAATACACCACCAGCGGCACTAGGGCGGCTGGGTGCCATGGTGCAAAACAGCATTGGGTGCCGAGTGTTAGTCTATGGGGATCAGTTTTTTGTGTAAAGAAGCTGCAGGCTTGGACTGGAAGGCCAGTCGGGCTGAGCATTCGGGGGGGTCAGGTGGTCAGGCCTTATAATGCTCAGGGACGTGGGGACACATTTAGTCCTCTTCTCCATGGGCCTGGGGCGATGGGTGCAGAGGTGTCCTTAGGCTTCGGGATTTTCTTAACAGTAGCTGTCACTATAGAGGGGGCCTGTAGACAGAGGCTACAGGTGACGTCGGCGAGTTCATGAGGGGTGAAACCACAGTGGACTCGGTCTCTGGAGGGCTAGGGGACCATGCTGGCACCATTGGCCCACTTCAACTCTGGCTTAGAGTGATAAATGCAGTGGTGTACTTAGGTGTCAGGTTTTCACAGTCGTGGAGTCCTCACTTGTCTCATTGGAGGAATCCAGGATGTAGGGAAGCAGGTCCCCTACTTCATGGGAGTTTTTGGTTCCTGGCGAAGTGCTGACAGGTCTCCCAGGCTTTGGAGACACGGCAGCTTCAGAAAAAGTTGGCTTTTGGTGCAATTGTCGAAGTCAGCAGGCATGCCAGCAGGGTTGGCGCCAAGTCAGTTACTGGATCTTTTGTTCTTGCTCTTTGCAACTCTTCACGTCCTTCTTCTTCATTCAGGTCGGCAGGATCTGATTTTCTGGTGCAAGGGGGTCTCCTAAATTCAGAATTTATGGCTGTTAGAGAAGTGTAGGGTTGTAGCCAAGGGCTACTTATGTCTGTGGTCACTACGCCCCCTCTATGACCACTTCCTGTGGAAAGTAGGCATAACCCCGTCCCAGAATTCCTAAGTTTGCCATCACCAAGCTGGCTTACTCTGAAAAGTTGTGTCTACTTCAGATTAGGCCATTTTAGTGGTGGTACTAGCCTAGGGAATGGGACGCCTAGCTGACCAGCTAATTTTCCCACCTGTCCAGGTGCCAAAGGGCTCTGAACAAAGGGGGTCGGCTTCCTCTTCTATGAGGGAAGCCAGACTCACATTTCAAAGGCAGTGGCTTCTTTGAAGCGCCCCTGTCTTGGAATTTTAATCAGCAGGTCATCCTGTAGGAGGGTATGTGAACACCCTCTTTCAAAGCAGGCTTTGCTCCCGCCCTTCTGAGAGCCAAAAGAGTCACCCTTGGGGGTCAGAAACTTGTATCTGGTGGCAGGCTGGCAGAAACCAGTCAGTGGATGGTAGGTTTTCAGGGGGTACCTCTAAGGTGCCCTCTGGATGCATATATTAATAAATCCAACACTAGAATCAGTGTGGGTTTATAAATACAAGATTTTTTATGCCAAATATTCCTATTTTGAGTGAAGCCATCATGTAGCTTAGGAACTCATTTTCACCAGTGCCCAGCACATTTACTCAAAATGGCTTCCCTGTTCCCTGTACTGGCAGCAATAGCACTGATCAGCACAGAGGCATATTTGCCCAAGCAAATATGTCCACACATTTAGCATAAGGCACCCTGCCTTTAGGCTGCAAGGCCTGCTGTAGGGGTGGCCTACAATTACTACATGTAGTGTTTAGGGGACATCAATCGATCAGGGATTTATAGAGTGCACTACTCACCTGTAAGGGTCTCATGGCGCTAAGGGGGGTGGCGGTTTAGGCAGCTCCGAGGTCATCTGAAGAGCCATGTCTTGAGATCGTTTCTGAAGGCTTGCAGTGTAGGGTATCGCCTGATGCTGAGGGGGAGTTTGTTCCAGTTCTTGTCCACGAGGTAGGAGAACGATCTGCCACCCGTTCTGGCTCTGTGGATGCTGGGGATTTCGGGAAGGGCTAGGTCGGTGGAAAGGAGGTTTCTCTTGAGGGTGTGGAAGGAGATTCTTTTATTGAAGTATTGGGGTCCGGTGTTGTGGAGAGCTTTGTAGGCATGTGCGAGCAGCTTGAAGGTAACTCTTTTATCGATAGTGAGCCAGTGGAGGTTGCGGAGGTGCAGGGTGATATGGTTGTGACGTGGGATGCTGAGGTCGAGTCTGGCTGCGGCGTTCTGGATGTTCTGGAGTTTGCGAAGGAGTGATTTGTTGATTCCAGCGTAGAGCGTGTTTCCATAGTCCAGCCTGCTGGTGATGAGTGCGTGGGTGATGGTCTTCCTGGGGTTGGGGGGATCCATTTGAAGGTCTTGCAGAGTATGCGGAGGGTGTTGAAGCATGTGGAGGACACAGCATTGACCTGTCAATTCATGGTGAGTGAGGAGTCAAGTATGATGCCGAGGTTGCGGGCGTGGTCTGTGAGGGTGGGAGGGTTTCCGAGGGCGGGGGGCCACCAGGTGTCGACCCACGCAGGACTTCTGTTTTCTCCGAGTTGAACTTCTGGCAGCTGCTGCTCATCCAGGATGCAACATCCTTCATTCTTCCTGAAAACTGTGCCTGATGTTGTTGGGTTCCTTGGTGAGGGAGAGAATAAGCTGGGTGTCGTCGGCGTTGGATACTATGCTGAGTCTGTGTTGACGATGGTTGCAAGAGGGGCCATGTAGATGTTAAAGAGCATGGGTCTGAGGGAGGATCCTTGGGGTACTCCACATTTGATTTCTGTGGGTTCAGAGAGGAAGGGTGGGAGTCTTATTCTTTGTGTTCTGCCGGAGAGGAAAGAAGAAATCCAGTCTAAGTCAGTTCCCTGTATGCTAGCGTCGTGGAGTCTGGCGGATAATGTGCAGTGGGAGACGGTGTCGAAGGCTGCTGAGAGGTCTAGTAGAATGAGGGCTGCAGTGTGGCCTTGATCGAGGAGGGTGCGGATGTCAGCAGTGGTGGCTAGGAGAGCGGTCTCGGTGCTGTGTTTGCTGCCAAATTCGGATAGAGATGAGTCGAGGATGTTGTTAGTTTCTAAGAAGTGCGTTACCTGGGTGTTGGCGATTATCTTGATGACTTTGGTGGCAAAGGGGAGGCGAGAGATGGGTCCATAGTTTTTGAGGTCAGTCTGTTTTGCGGAGGGCTTCTTGAGGAGGGGTTTGACTTCGGCACTTTTCCAGTCGTCAGACAACGTGCCTGTTTTGAGGGCGCAATTGATTGTCCATCGTAATACAGGGATGTGTGGCATGTTGTGTTTTCACTTTTGTCTGCACCAAAACATACAGCCTGCAGTGGAATTCTTGCATGTGTTTGGTGAGGGGTGTCTTAGGGTAGCACAATTCATACCGCAGCCCGTAGGAACCCTCTTTAGTACCTCAGGCTCTGGGTACTAAGGATAGCATTTAATAGGGAGAAACAGAGAGTGCTAAAGGTATTGCCAATTGGGGGAAACAACTGGACAGTTTTGGTAAACAGATTTGGCACTGGGGACTTGGTTAACAGGGACCCAGTGTGCTTCCAGTTGATATCACTTGAAATACCAGGCAAAAAGTGGGGGTGACCATGTTAAAAAGGGGCATTTTCCCACAGTCCCTCAGAAAATGTGACTATCTAACCTGTGTTAGTTTATACTTTTCAAACAGCTCTTGTTAGATAATAAGCAGGCATGTTTTCTAGCCTTACGTTTTGTCAAACATTTCAGTGCATCCAATGGCCAAACAGTGACCATGCATGTTAGCAATCAGCAAGGCCTGCATTGTAAGTAACCTTAAAAACACATACAAAGCGCAGGTTTGCATTCTCTACAATGAGACATTGCCCCAGCACCACTGTTGTTGATGGAATTCCTCCATTCGGATGGGGCAGGGGGCTATCATGACTGTGCTTGGTGATCCTCTACCTTAATATCTCTGAGATTGCTGAGTCACTTGCTGTGGATAATTAAAGATTCATCTGTGCTTATGAGCACTCTCAGGCAGATACATTTGACTACAAAGCTGTTTTACCGGGTTATTTTTTCAAAATTCTGAGCCAAGTACAGAGGGTTTTGAGTTTGTCAAAGTTCTAGCTGTTGGAAGTGAGTTTCTTTGATGACCAGTGGGATAAACTCATTCATGGCCCTGTTTTGTACTTAGAGCCTGTCCATCTTGTTTTGGTGGAAGTCTGAGGTGGTGCTCAATTGATATAGTTGTTGATTTTGTTAAGGAGTTTGCAGGGATCTTGAAATGCCAATAAAGAGGCTGATGCAGTGTTTACGTTTATGTAGAACTGGAGCTAATCAAGGTATTTTCTGATTGGAACAACAAGTATGGTAAATTGTGTGCTTTTGGATCAGGTTGAAGTGAACAACAGTAGCTGTGGAGAAAATTAACGGTGTCAATTTAATCTCGGGTGAAAGTTCACCTTGTGTTTCGTGGCAAACAGCAAGTGACTGTGGACCCCAAAGGGGAATGAGATGAGGGAGACAGCGAGGTGGGTGGAGTGGATGGGAAGAAGTAGATTAGTTTTGTTTTTGCAAGTGATATCATGAAATATCAAAGACTATCCAGTGTCGGCTGGCTGTGAGGTCGTCTGTGAGCTTTGCTATGATCTGTAGGGAAAGATTTAGAAAGAAAGAAAGATTTGAGTGACGTTTGCGGAGAATCCAAAAGAGTAGATTATATTCTTGAGTGACGTGGCACAGACGGTGAAGAGAGAGAACTGTGAAGAGAGAGAAGGCTGAGGACTGCACCTTAGGTGCAATGCCTGTCTTGCTGAGATCCATATTGAAGTTGACTCTGTTCTTTCCAGTTCTTCATTTCTGCTTTACATTGGAATGTGTTAGCAAAATATATGCCTTCACTTAACATAAGCTAAAATGAGGAGTCAACAGAATGTTTAGGCAGATGTTGTAGATGTTGGATTCAGAGTTTGACTTCATCAACAGACTTATGCTGCAGAGCAGAATTTATTCATATGAATGCATTTTGTTCAAATAAGTGACAATGTATTTTGCTTTTTGTGTATTTCGTTGTAGCCTGAAGACACTGGGAGTTACACCTGTGTTGCTAGCAATGCAGCAGGCGAGGCTGAGCACACGGTCAACTTGTTGGTGCATGTGCCCCCGACGTTCACTGAGCTGCCGGGAGATGTGGCTTTGAACAAAGGGGAGCAGCTCAGACTCTCCTGCAAGGCCACTGGTGTCCCGTTACCCATGATCACATGGACCTTCAACAACAACATCATCCCTGGTGAGTGGCCTTCTTCCTCAGATGCTGAGGTCCATATGGCACACCAAGCCTACAAATGTATCATGAAGTCATGAACCAGACCCTCTAAGGTATCATGTTTATAAATGTATGCATTTACATTCACTATTGTGATTGGCTAAACAGCATCATGTGGCTGCCAAATGAATACATGGTGGGGGGGGGGGGGGTAAATATTAGGTTTTGTTGTGTTATATCTTATGGTGCCTGTATGTAGCTGTATGATGTGGTTTTCAGCTTATGTTGCTGTAGATCACTTGCTGGCTTCTCTCCTTCTGTTTACTGATTACAAGTTGTTTTTTTAAAGAATGTGTTTGGTTTTGACTGTGCACAGAATGACGTGATCATGCCTTTGAAACAGACAATACACCAGGACATAGACTCCTTTATGCTACACTACCATGGCCTGCGACTTCAATTTTTTCACTGAATATTGATGAAACAATAGAATGGACCAAAATATAGAAGCCTACATATTAAATGTTAGTATCTATAGGTAAGTGTGGGTTTACAATACTTAACATCATGTGTATTTACCTGGACAATGTATATATTTTCAAGGTATGTAAATGCGGCGTTAAGAATAGTAAATCTGTACTTACCTTAGAGCACTTTCCTTTAGAATATTTTGGTTCTCAAATCTAGCATCAAAAATTTGGCTCGACAATACTTTTTTCCTGATATTTTGAAAACTATCTACTACCGCAAGTCCCAGTTCAGCAACCTGCAGAGACAGGAGTGATCTAACAGAAAGTGGAGTTCTTCGAATTCTTGCATCATTCCTGCACACAACATCACATACGTTTAAGATATAGTTACATTTAGAGCATTTGTGTGTAAATGTATCTTGTGTTTATATCCTAACAATATGGCATGGAGTCTGCCCTCTTGGACCTATGTTAGACACAACAGGCTTGCAGTTTATTATTGGGCTATAAGGGCCAGTCATAGCCATCACACCTAAGTGACATATTACAGGTCTTACTATCAGCCTGATTCATCAAGGTACCGTTTTGCGAGTCTCTAATAGAGATTCATAAGGAATCGCTATTAGAGACTCGCAAAACGGTATTCATGTAGGAATTGCAAAATAAAATGCGATTCCTACACATTCCTTATTTGCGATTAGCAAATTGCTAATCGCAAATAAGGACAAACTCCCCATTCATTCCTATGGGCCAAAAGGCCCATAGGAATGAATGGGGAGTATTCCTTATTTGCGATTAGCAATTTGCTAATCGCAAATAAGATAGCGATTTGAAGGGTGCCAGGGGTGTCCAAAGGACACCCTGTAGCACCCCTTAAATGCACATTTGAACAGGTGTTGCGCACACACATGTCCAAAGGACATGTGTGTGTGTAACATGTCCAAAGGACATGTGTGTGTGTAACATGCAAAAGAAAAAAATGCACTAAAGTGCTTTTTACACTATTTTCGCAATTTACCACCAAGTCAGACTTGGTGGTAAATTGCGACCAAATATTGCAATTTCGCAATTTCTAATTGGTTGATGAATTGCATTTAAGGAATCTCTATTAGAGATTCCTTAAATGCAATTCCTCGCAAATATGCGATTTCGGTAATAGCGATTTTTGCATTTGGGATGATGAATCCCAAATGCAAAAATCGCACTCGCAAAGGGCCAGATTCTCAGAATCTGGCCCTTTGCGAGCGCAAATCAGCTTGACGAATCAGGCTGTAATCTCTAACTGTGTTATCTCAATTCAAAAAACCTTAGATGGCTTGTCACATCCCGAATGAATTGGAAGTCCGTTTACACTGAATTAGCAATGAACAGTAACTTCCAGTGTGGAATAATTAATATGTAACTGTGTACATCCAGTCATTTTCAACATTTCACTTCGAGGTGGCAAATACTATAGATATATGTGTGTGTGTGTGTGTGTGTATATATATATATGTGTGTGTGTGTGTGTGTGTGTGTTTTGTTCTCTGTGAGTCACTCATTGACCAGTTTTAAAGTGTTAAAGCAGCAAAAACAAATTGTGGTACCCATGGAGGCTGGAATTTACTAATAAGACAGTACTCCTAACTTGCAAGAATTGAGTTTCACATGCCTATATTTTACTGAAGGGTATTGTGTCCCTCTTCTCGTTATTGAACCATAACATGAATTTTGCTTTGTGAACCTAGCACAGTTCGACAGTGTGAATGGGCACAGCCAACTGGTCATTGAAAGGGTACTGAAGGATGACTCGGGCACTTATGTGTGCACAGCAGAAAACGCGGTTGGCTCGATCAAGGCTATTGGATTTGTCTACGTCAAAGGTATATCTTTCAAATTTTCTGCTTGGTGATTTAAAAAATATTTAGGTGAAAGGAAAAAATGGAGAAGGTGCTTGTCACCTCGCATTGCAGATACTGATCCTTAGGACCAACCAAGAAATAGCAATAAATAACATTTTTGTTCTATCATCTGATCAGCAGATCCTACCCAAGCCAGTGGAACATGTCCTTCCTTGTGACAGAAGATACCCATTCGTTATGCTCATTAAGGGCCTGATTTACAAAAGCATTTTTGAGTGCAGGAAATAGTACGTCCGCAGAATTCTTTTACAGACTCTTAAATTCCTTTGTGAATCTGCCTGGAAATGCCCAACAACCTTATGAGTAGAATTGGAAAGAGGACACAGTCCTTCCTATTTGTACTAATTACACATTGATAGTCCCTGAACACTCACTAAATATTCAGATTTTGAGATCTTTTGGTGGCAATTCAAAAAAGCATGCACAACTATATAAAAGGGTGGTACAGAAGTACTACTTTACATACTCCAAAGTGCCTTTGCAAAGACACCACCTAGTCTCCACATTCAGGTTAGAAAAATTTATCAACTTTAGGTGAACTGATACTTGCATATATCTCTAAACTGCATACCAATTTATTGATTGTGCAATTCTTCTGGTCTTACAGGATATGACGTCATAGTTTGTTGAATTAATACCAGGATAGGTCATCTGATTCCAGAATCTCACGTTAGTTAGTGTGGACTACCGTACTATTACCTCTCAACTAATGCTGTCTCACAGAAAAGGGACTTCCCAAGTAAATTAATATTTTATTGGAAAAATGAGTGTGAAAAGTAATTACTCGGTGAGAGATTTTGACAGTTATTATGGTTCCTGGGCTTCACAACAAATGGAATTCATGTTTAACATTTTATATTATTTTATTTATTGAGAAGTTTAATAACGTTCTAAGTATCTTAATGTGGTTACTTCAGAGCACCTTAAGAGAGGTGTGTAAAGTTATAGCAAACAGACTGACTGTTGCTTAAATAGGTTCAAATGTCCTTCGTTCATGATCAATGTTCTTTGTTGAGTATAATTAAAGGCACGTCTGAATATTTTGTTTTTCAAATGTTGCATAGATCCTATGTAATTGGGTTTGGATCCCAACCCAGATATATATATATATATATATATATATATATATATATATATATATATATATATATATATATATATATATATATATATATATATATATATATATATATATATATATATATGTATATATATATATATATATATATATATACATATATATATATATATATATATATATATATATATATATATTATTTCTTAAATTAACAAAATGGATTGTAGAGAACGTGTGGAGTAACTCGAAGCATATTTGCACAGCATTTCAATACCACCTATGTGTGAACCATATGTCATCAGATCCACTGATAGGTCTAATTTGTGGGACTGCAACTAGGGAGATCAGAGTGTTGTTTAAAGTGTTAAGTAGATCTGACAAAATGCATGAAGCACTTAAAAAAAAATTGCTATTACACTATTCACTGCGCTCTAAATTGTAGTTGTTTTCTAGTCCTCTAAATAACAACATTCTATCTACTGACAGTTCTCTTCATTTTCTTAAGTTCCCTTTCAAGTCCCTACTCACATTTCCCACCAGTTTGTCCTCCTTTTATCTCCTCACTGTCCTTAAACATTGGTGGTTGGCCATGTGTGGTTGTGGACTTACGCCATCTCTAAGCTGCTGAGTAATATACTAGTGTTTGGGTCCCTATAGTGATTTTACAGGTGCAGTACGTGAACAGCAATAGACTAACAGCCTGATTCATCAACGGGCCGTTTTGCGAGCCCCTAATAGCGATTCATAGCGAATCGCTATTGAGGACTCGCAAAACGGTATTCATGTAGAATTGCTAAATAAATAGCTATTCCTACACATTCCTTATTTGCAAGTAACAATTTGCTACTCGCAAATAAGGAATAACTCCCCATTCATTCCTATGGGCCAAAAGGCCCATAGGAATGAATGGGGAGTATCCCTTATTTGCGAGTAGCAATTTGCTACTCGCAAATAAGATAGCGATTTTAAGGGTGCCAGGGGTGTCCAAAGGACACCCTGTAGCACCCCTTAAATGCACATTTGAACAGGTGTTGCGCACACACATGTCCAAAGGACATGTGTGTGTGTAACATGCAAAAGAAAAAAATGCACTAAAGTGCTTTTTACACTATTTTTGCAATTTACCACCAAGTCAGACTTGGTGGTAAATTGAGACCAAATATTGCGATTTCGCTATTTCTAATTGGTTGATGAATTGCATTTAAGGAATCTCTATTAGAGATTCCTTAAATCCAATTCCTCGCAAATATGCGATTTCGGTAATAGTGATTTTTGCATTTGGGATGATGAATCCCAAATGCAAAAATCGCACTCGCAAAGGGCCAGATTCTCAGAATCTGGCCCTTTGCGAGCGCAAATCAGCTTGATGAATCAGGCTGTTACTCTTTTGTGGGTGGATGGATGCCCTTCTCTAAACCCCTCCCTAGTCCACCCATAACCCCTCCTTACTCCTTCCTAAACCACTCCCATTTAGTAGTAAGAATGCTCCAGTTCCAGCTACTCCCCATAGTCTCCCCCGACATTACTACTAAATAGTAAACTTAATTGTGTGAGGATCCCCCAATATAAAATATAAAAGAGGTTACAACACAGATTTGCAGTTGTAGGTTTGTTAATAGGATTTTGTAGTACTTTAGTACTACTACTACCGTAATGTACTACAAACATACACTCTGTGAATAAGCCTCAGTGTATTTTTATCATACAGCATTAGCCTTTCTGGACCATGGTAGGGCCGATGTCTAAGCAGACAAGTTATTGGTCTAGAAGTTTTCATGTGTTTTAGATGCATCATTTGTTGAGGCTGTCTAGGAAACCTAACATATAAAGATGAAATTGGCCAATTAAATAAAAAGAAGCCAGACCCTGTTAGCTAATGATTTTTGTGGAAATGAATACAAATATATGGATGAAATAGATGTAAACACCTAAGACACCATATTGAAAACAAGTCTATTTTAGGTAGAATTTAGAAATCTAGCCCTTCATGCCAATGTATTACGAGATACCTGGCCAACAATTTCAGGACTTGCAGAGGACTGTGATTGGAATAGGGAATTTATCCAGTAAAAGAAATGGCAGCACATGGTAACAGCCAATATCAAAGTTATGTTCAAAACGAGGTTGTAAAAAAGCGCAGTTGTTAAATATTTATTCATTAACATTTGCCAAACTATATTCAAGTAAGGTACAACATTTACAGACAATTAGCCCTTCTGAACTAAATGTTTCTTCCAAAATATTTCAAACTGAAACTATTTCAAACTAAAAGTTTCAAACTAGTTGTGCCACTGATTTAACTATTCTGGTTTTTGGGGCTCATATTCCTGAATATTGCAGTCTTTTTTTTTATTTGTTGTAGTCAGCTGTGACTCTGTTTTTAGATCACATTGCTAAGTTATTGATTTTCCAGAGCCACCTGTGTTCAGTGGTGATCCCCACACCAATCGAATTGAGCCCTTGGGAGGAAATACTATTTTGAACTGTGATGTTAGAGGCGATCCACCTCCTACAATCCAATGGAGCAAGAAGGGAGTTGGCGTTCAAATCAGCAATAGGATTCGACAACTGAACAATGGATCACTGGCAATCTACGGCACTGTTGTAAGTGAACTGTGCAGACTATTACATCTGAAAACTATAATCTATAGATTGACAGTGGTGTTTGTTAAAGAGTAACTTTTGAATGTACTGTTAGACACTAATGGGATAAGGGGATGGGGTTTGTGTTAGGTAGGTGTATATGTGTGTGTGTTACTACCCTTTTGGTATTCACAAAAGGCACTTACTCATTTTGGTACTCAAAGAAGGCACTTACTCATCAATGAGTAAGTGCCTTCTGTGAACACCAAATTGAGTAAGTGCCTTCTGTGAATACCAAAATGAGTAAATGCCTTCTGTGAATACCAAAAGGGTACTAAGTTTAGGATTTTGTCTTAAGTTAGTCCTGGGAATCGGGCCCAGAGGTTCTGGGATGCTGATCTGTTGGCACTCAGCATTCAACCAACTCCTCCCTCCCATTCAGAGTGTATATACAATATATGCCATATATAACAACTGATGCACCGCAACCATCTTCCACATATTACATTATATAGCGTGCTATATTGTTTGGACATTGACTGTTTTACCGCACAGCATTTTAAAGTATCTGCTTTTTTCCATTTTGTTTAGAATGAAGATGCCAGTGACTACAAATGCATTGCGACCAATGATGCAGGAGTGGTGGAACGCAGTGTAACACTCACACTTCACAGTAAGATCTAAACCAGCAAATGCCTCAGATGAATCATGCAAAACACTAAAATACCTTTATAAGTTGCAATCCCCAGATGACTGACCATCCCAAATGGTTTTCCGTTTTGCATTTCTGACGCACCCTTGAAGTATTACCTCTGAAAGAGTAGTAAGAAGTTGCAACTCTGAAGCTCAAGGTTAAAATTTCATACAGATCTAAACAGTGCCAGGCAGACAGTAGCAGAAAGGACATTTTTCAACACTACTGCTTAAAGCCAGTTAGTATGCACCATCAGCAGATGTATTCGGTTCTGTCTCGAGTGAAGGAGTTAGGAAGGAATTGGAAGGAGATCCATTAAAGTCCAAGACGATTGTGCTATCTAGTAGCTAGAAGGTGACTGCTAACAAAGGAGCCCTTACTTTAGGAGCAACATATCAGTGACTAAGGGGTCGATTATGATGGCGGACGGACCTGCGTCCGTCCGCCAGGGGCAGCGGCGTTCCCTCTGTTGGAATTAGGATGTGACCGCCACCCTGGCGGTCACATCCCGTATATTTAACATTGCGGCGGGTGCTGCTTTTGCATGCACAAAGCGGCAGGCACCGCGCGGTGCCTGCTGCATTGTGCATGCAACTGCAGGGGGGTACCATAGGTACCCCCCATGTGCACCCCCCCCTTCATCCTGGGGGCCCGCAACGGGCCCCCAAAGCAAGGACCGTATGCCTTTTCGAAATGCATAGCCCCCAGCACATCCTAATATGGCTGGCGGTGTCTGATAGACACCGCCACCATATTGGAGCTTGTCCGCCGTTGCGACCGCGGCAGAAATGCGGCGGACGGTCTTCCCATCCGCCAAGGTCCCCCCCGCCATTGTAATATGGCGGGGGGGAAATAGGTGGCGGACAGGCAAGGATGGCGGACGGATCGCCACCGCCTGTATGGCGGTGATGATCCGTCCCCCATCCTAATTGACCCCTAAGTTTGTTCAGAGCTGTTGTGGCGATGATGAAAGATCTGTCATATTTTTCTGATAAAGCCAGGTTCTTCCTGCTGTGGCGTGAGAGAGACACCTTAGGGATTCAATCAGGCAACTTCAACAGTAATGGTTTTTGCTTGCCCTAACAGATCCCTGCTTACAATGTTTCCCTCGTATGTACTGCTTAAAGGCATCCCAAACGATTGAAGGAAAGGCAGTCCCATTGGGACTATCAAAGTATTGTCTGCTTTTGTCTTCCATCTTTTGTACTGGCAAAGGATCAGCAAAGAGTATCCAGTTTACTGTCAGTAATAAGAATATCCCCTTTTCAAGCGGATGCTTTCTGCCACGTATCAAGCAAGCCAAAAACCTGCATCAGACATCTAAACTCCTTCCCTACCTTAGTTGTAGTTGCCCACCCACTACTAAATGGACTATCTAAACCACTATCTAAGAGGGTGTTATAATCATCACCAATCACTGCGGGCTGGAAAGTCTGATAAATTCAGACCAAGACTGTTAAGAAGGCCTGTATTTGCAAATGGGGTCAAAAACTCCAACACAGGTAAATATTGTCCTTCTGCTTTTAAGCTTCCTGATGACCCAGCTACCTGCTGATTCTGCACTATACTCTAAAAGGTCTATGCCAGCTTTTTTTTAAATTATAATAGCCATTCCTTTAGAGATTATTGATTGATTAGTACTAGCTATTTGGTGAACTCAACTGTTTCTCAAAGAAATCCTTACTCTCCCACAAAGTCGAGTGAGTATCCTGCAATATAAAATCATGTGCTACATTATCTTGAAGATACTTAGAAATCACTCTTTGCTTTCATTTAGTGTGCAGGTCATTAACATTCCAAGTTAGCATCCTAATCTATTTCATTGTATCTCTCAGTTGATGGGATACAGAAAACTCTAAATATTCTGCTATTTATTAAAATGCTGATGAGGACTTTTAAAAATGTCCCCCCATTACGGTCCCCATCCAGTGCCTCCCTCCTACCCCTCCCCTCTATGGGAACCCCCAAAACATAGTGGTATATTCCTATATTCCTATTTGGATCCTTGCCAGGAGGAGGAACTAGTTTGAAAAACGTATGAAGGGAGTCTCATGGCTAACCTGCAGTTACTCTGGTAAGGGGAACAACACTTCTGCAACTCTGAACTTAAATGCCTGACTTAATCTTTTTGCCAGGGTTTTCCCCCTGCCCCTGTCCTTTCCACTCCTTCATACATTTCCACTCATTGACCACACTCTTACTAGTAGCAGCATAGTCTTTAGAGAGCCTACCCAAGACTATCTACTTCATAGTGCACATGCTCTTAGAAGGTTTATCTGCTTGTTTCACCCTCCTAATCTTTTGCATCTCTTTTCTCCACACATTACTTTTAACATGGCTAGGAATCTTAATTGGACTTTAGCACCCAGTTTCTGCATCTCTCCCAAACTCTGGCCTAATTCCCACTGTCACTGCTCTGTGGACCTACATATATCTGATATAATGGTGTATGTGTAATCAGTTGCTGTTATAGTTTTAGTGTTAAGGGCAAGCCCCAGTGTCTGCATTTTAGTAGTGTATGAAAAAAGATTCAACAAAATGTTTCTGGGTTTCTTCTGACCATCTTTCAGCTTAAAAGAGTCCCTATGAACTCTCTGGTTCTCCTTTTCCAGGTCTACATCAATATTGTTCGTAAGGGCCCTCTCTCTAATGAGCTTGACTGCGAATCCCTTAACACCTCCATACCTTCCCTACCTTCTGGCACATTCATTATTCTTTAAATTATTTCAACAAGAGCGATTTTCCAATTTTCATATTTTTCAAGTTAATCTAAGAGGCTTTGATTTTCCATTGTTCTCTTGGTGACCTCGTCCAACCTTGCTTCTGGAACCTTGGCATGCCCCCTCAATGTGTTTCTGGTTTGACTCTCAAATCTCAAATCTTTTCTGAATCTGAGCCCAGAGATCCAAAAATAAGCTTGTGAGGCTGGCTACACCAGAGGTTGCGAAAAATGTATTTGTCACACTGTCTTCCTGACCTGCGTGCACGAGCACCTGTCCCTCCCCTATGTGTTCATTGGCTAGATTGGCTAACACCCTGAACCTCTTCTACACTAGGATATCTTGATTACATGTTGGGGCTCTGTTGGTGTTATGTACCAACCCTGTAGTACTAGCATATTTCGCTGATGATTGCGTGAACATACCTACATACTTCTCTTGACTATTTGGAGAGAGAAAGGTTAGCATAGTTGTCAGGTTTGCTCAAGGCAGGCCACCCCTAGGAGACATGCTCTTTTGCACCATTACCCTGAAGAAGGAATTGAGCAATGGTTAAGCTTTTACTGCAATATTTAAATGTTTACTCTTCCTCTCCCTCCCTTCTGTTGTGATGCAGGACGTGCTGCTATGCCAGCCTGCTGTCTCAGGGGAGGATTTAATTATACCCTAGCACAGAGTTTTAGGTCCAACTGGGGCAGTATGTCTGTGTGCCTGAGGTAGGTGACTGCAGCTTTTAGGCAAATAGTAATGAGTCGCCCGGCCGCTACCATACAATGTGTCAAGAATGCATCCAAGGGCCTAAATAAAGGAGCATCTGCTGCTAGTGGCAGAGCACTTCCCAGCCATACACTAAGTATCTCAGGTGTTCATTTGGTCCTCTACATAGGGCTGTCCAAGGCATGTGCCCCGTTAGGCCACGACTTAAGACTGGTGACAAGGTGGGCCCCCATCATCTGCTTTGGCCGCCTCCAACTCACAGCAGACCTTTCTGTGCATGACCCTGGCTCGCGGCTGTGTGAGGCATCCCATGCGTGGTGCACCGTTCGCTGGGGTGCCAGGCTGCTGCTGGTGAGGCCACTGGGAGAGGTGCAGTGCATGCAGCGGGCTCCATGAGGTCCTCTTTCTGCCCAGGCTGTACCCCCCTTATAACGCGCCTGCTGCCCTATCCCGCAATCCCACATCTGGGTGACTGCGGTGGGTGGACTGCACGCTTGAGTTCCAGGTTGGCAGCTGGTGTCTGCCAGCACCCAGTAATGAATTACCCCCAATTGCAAGCCAAGTGGTTTGCAATTGATGGCCTGTGAGTGTGGCCCAGAGCAGGCCGGTGAAAAACTGAAGGGCTCTTGTGCAGGGCTAGAAAAAATGGCAGCACCAGCCTGAGCTAAAAGGAGTCCCAAAGCTGGGCTCGTGTGTGGGTGAGTCAGGCCTGTAAGACCCCGGAGTGGACTGTCTAGTGGTATCGAGGTGACCAGAGTAGGAGTCAGGAGTGGCATAGTGTCTGCTCCCTACAGAGAAGCCAGCACCTAGTGCAGAGAATCTCAGGACGCACGTGCTGGAAGTAAGTGTGACAAAGTGCTATGTCTACGCCACCTCAAGCAGAGTCGCCCCTTGCACAGCAGCAGTCCTCACAACATCCCATCAAAGCATTGCCACTATTCAATCAGTTGGCAGACCCCGAGGTGGTGTCAATAGATTGGCCATTTGCAGCTTTACTTTTGCATCAACCGAGAGACGGATGACGCTTTAAGAGGTTGATGATGTTACACATGGGGGGTGACAAACTGTATGAACTCTTCGACAGCTTACCTAACATGCGGGTGGACCATGATTTTGATGCTGGCCCGCTGCCGTGAATAAACATTTTGACCCCAGACAGACTGAAGTGGTGTTGGTGGACGCATTTTTTTGCGTGGCTGCGTAAGTTGACGAGCACGCGCTCTGGCATTGATAAAATGGACGAAATAAGGGCACAGCTGATTTAAGGGTGCCGTTCGTCAAACCTCGGTGAGCTTATTCTACTGCAACTGGGATCTCACTTGATGATATCCTAATAATCACCTGCTCCCACGAATTGACCGATAGCAAAGCCAGGGAAATGGAGTCAGCCCTGGCACCCCACTGCATAGGTTGCCAAATGACACTGGCTGTGAAGATCAAGGAGGAGCAAGTGGAGGACATAGAGCAGCAACAGGCGAGGTGGTGAGGGGACACTTTCACGAAGTCAAGTGACAAGGGGTGCCAAAACTGTGTCATGAGTCACCATCCACTCAGGGGATCCCCTGCGCTAGGCAAACCATGCCTCAAGTGCCGCTGCTTTAATCACTTTGCGAAGGTGTGTTGCAGCTCCGGCTCATCAGCTGGAGCTAGTGAACGAGTGCGGAGAAGTGTGAATGTGAGAGAGCTGTCATTAGAGGGGCAAGAGGATGGCCAGACATGGAAGAACAGTGATTACGCCAGCCAACCGGAGGAGGAAGATGAGAGGAAGAAGTGTTCACCATTTCCTTCATGGGATGAGACAATCAAAAGAGGAGGCCGCTGCCCATGTGTCACTTGGACATTAGTGGTGCACAAATCACTGCCCTCATCAAAACAGGGGCCTCTATGAATGTATTTGATGCAGAGCAGTTCATGACACTAGATCTGTCGCCCCCCACTAAGGCCAAACTATACACCTATGGGGCAACGGATACCATCCCACTACAAGGAGTCATAGAGGTAGCTCATGGAGACAAAATTCTACGTGACCATCTGGGTTTAAAACCTGGCTGAAGACGGCTGAAATGCCAGAAACCGGTCCTAGGAAGCTTGATTCCGGTCCAGGGAAGGCATGGCTTGGCAGTTCGGGCTGGACTGTTCCCATGAGGCACAGGGTCAGACTGATTTGCATATGGCCATGTCTGAACTGGGGTGGCAGAGTGCGCTAAAGAACGGTGATGGATTAAACCCAGATCTGTTGACTGGGTGTGAGTGTTTGATTGGTTCAGATGCTCCGTCCATCGCCACCGCCTTTTGTACCGCTTTGTCACCATAAATTGGCAGGGTATGCTCAGACGTTGAGTCTCTTGCTCACTTTGCCACTGGATTCAAGCAAGCCTGGCTGAAGACGGATGAAATGCCAGAAACCGGTCCTTGGAAGCTTGATTCCGGTCCAGGGAAGGCATGGCTTGGCAGTTCGGGCTGGACTGTTCCCATGAGGCACAGGGTCAGACTGATTTGCATATGGCCATGTCTGAACTGGGGTGGCAGAGTGGGCTAATGAACGGTGATGGATTAAACCCAGATCTGTTGACTGGGTGTGAGTGTTTGATTGGTTCAGATGCTCCGTCCATCGCCACCCCCTTTTGTACCGCTTTGTCTCTATAAGTTGGCAGAGTATGCTCAGACAATGAGTCCCTTGCTCACTTTGCCACTGGATTCAAGCAAGCCTGGCTGAAGACGGCTGAAAAGCCAGAAACCGGTCCTAGGAAGCTTGATTCCGGTCCAGGGAAGGCATGGCTTGGCAGTTTGGGCTGGACTGTTCCCATGAGGCACAGGGTCAGACTGATTTGCATATGGCAATGTCTGAACTGGGGTGGCAGAGTGGGCTAAAGAACTGTGATGGATTAAACCCAGATCTGTTGACTGGGTGTGAGTGTTTGATTAGTTCAGATGCTCCGTCCATCGCCACCGCTTTGTAAAAGTAACTGGGCACTCTCCCTGGGTGACTCTATTAGTGATTGACCCCAAACCTAAACAGCCAGGGGCGATAGGCCTCTGTGTAGATATGCGACTGCTGAGTTAGGCAGTTTGAAGAGAAAGGCACATAACAGTGACAATTGATGAGATTGTGGCTGATCTGAATGGGGCTGCATGATTTTCCAAAATTATCTAAACTTAGGGTGTCATCAGTTGATGTTGGAGGAGTCCTGCCACTACATAACACCCTTCTCCACTCATGTGGGTACTGCTGGTTCAAAAGGCGCAGTTTTGGTGTTTCCACCACAGAGGAGGTCTTCCAATAAGTGATTCATGAAGCAGTGTCCAGACTGATAGACGTCATCAATGTGAGAGATGATATCCTCATATTTTCCAACACTCTTGAGGAGCATCATACCAGGTTGAGAGCCATCCTGAAATAGTTGGCCAAGCAAGGCTTGACTGGTGTGAGTTCTACACCAATGAAGTGGAGTTCTTCAGGTACAAGTTCTCCAAAGCAGGGCTCCAGGTAGACCCTCAGAAGGTGGAAGCGATTTGGTCTGTTGCCATGACAAGAAACCCGTTGGAGGTAAGCAGCATCCTGGGGATGGCCAACTACTATGGACTGTTTATCCTCAATTTGGCCACCCCCTCCGAGCATTGACCAAGAAGGATGTCCAGGGGTGGTGGACCAGCAAAGCTGTGCAGGCCTTTCAAGCAATCAAGAAGGCTCTACTCCATGATGCTGCCATTGCCTACTTACAGCGGTAGAGATCAGAGACGCCCAAATCGAGAGAAAGGCGGTGGCTATTCACTGGAAGTACATTTTCACCTCTATCTCTGTGGCCAAAAGTTTCAGGTGATTACAGATCACAAACCCCTTGCACCACCTTTTGCATACACTGCTCGCAATGGATCCCAGAGGCCAACAGTATGCCTTTGCAGTCTTGTATCAGCTGGGGGTGAATAATCCAGCCGATTATTTGTCCTGTAATCCTCTGGCCTTGTAGTACAGTGACCCATGAGAAGAAGACCCCAGAGAGGAGGAGTTCATACGGCTGGTCAATGAGACGTCGTGCCCGAGGGCTCTCTCGCTTGGGGAGATTGTGGAAACAACTCATTCAATGCCAGCCTCCGGAGGGTCAAGGAGGCTTTAAAAGGACACCAGTGGCAGAACTTCCTGGATGGCATTCAGGGGCTGACAGAGGATGTAGGAATGAGTTGAGCAAAAGTGAAGAAGAGCTCATTCTCCAAGTTCCCCAGATCGTAATACCACGCAGGCTGTGGGCCTGTGGGCCTGTAACATGGATCTAGCCTATCGGGGCCACCAGGACATCGCCAAAACAAAGGCTGACCTGAGGAGTAAAATATGGTTCCCAGGAATGGACCGGCTGGTGGAAGACCGGGGGCGGAGCTGTCGATCTTGTCTCCTCACCATTATGGAAACCGCTGGTGGCCCCAGTGATCACTGACCCCCAGCACAACACCCTGGGTGACTGTAAGAATGGATTTTGGAAGTCCAGACCACCGACTCACGCTGGTATTCATGGACAGCCACTCCAAGTTTCCCGTAGTATAACTTGTCAGATCAACCTCTTTTGATTGCGTGAAGCCAGCTTAGGGTCGGGTGTTTGCATTACTGGGGCTGCCCGATGAGGTAAAGATGGAAAACGCGCCCCTTTTTTCAAGGCCATAATGAAATGACTGCCTAGCCAAACTCAATATCCGGCAACGGCGGATCACTCCTCAATGACCTCAAGTAGGTGTAGAAAAAGGAGAAGACCTGGAAGACTGCTTGAAACAATTTCTAAGAAGAGCCTACCACCAGACTCCACACTGCATGACCGGATGTGCCCTCAGAGACTTGCTGATGAAGAGATCAGGATGTGATGTGCTGCCAGCAGGACCGTTGTGGGGACTTGCAGTTGTAGATGTGACGGCTACCCAAGAGAGGAGAAGCAACAACAAAAAGGCCAGCTGGCATTTAGGGCTGTCAAGCCCAGTATTCAGGAGTTATTATCAAAGATCGCTACCCAGAGTGGAGGTAGTTCAGTTCAGTTAGCTTTATTCGATTTTGTTTAAAAACCATAAAAGCGTCAACAATACATAGATAAACACCATAGGGTTACATAAAACATCATAACATTTCATTACAAAAATAGTAAAACAGAATTAAATAGGTATATCGAATCAGCTAATCAATATACATAAATATACATAAATTACATTTTCAATAATCAACTTTAGAACAAGGGCATTAAACAAGCTGCAGTGACATCCTGTCTTGTCTGTAAATTCCTCTTAGTGATGGGTTTTTTAGTATACAATTTTTAAGACAAAAGTTGAAAACCATTAAGGACTAAGAGATTAAATGGCTATTGGTGTAACTAGATATACCGGGGGCTCGGGTAAAAATCGTGCAAATCCCAAGTTTGAATGGAGCCATATCTCTCCTTGGGGGGGCGAAATCGTAAGTAAGGGACGATATTACTGTTCTTGAATTCGACTAGCACCAGGTCCCCAGCGATGTCCTTGGGCAGCGAGCCCAACCACCCCACCCTCCTGATACCCAAAATGCCACCATCCAGCCCGGGCGGCAGAGGTCTATTTTTCCGCAACCAGGCAATGGCCTTGTCTAGCAGGTCCTGCCGTGACTCGTGTGTTCCCTTGGTGATGGCAGGAACCCCAGAGAGGATAGACACGTATGGGGCGGCCTGTGGAGGCAAGTGGATACATGGCATTCTTGCCAGGGCTGGACGAACCACCATATGAGTTAGTGACGGGGGTTTTGAAGTTACTTTGTGCTCTATGGAAGTTGGTATACAGGGGGGCCGTAGTTGATGTTCGCCATTTTTACAGGTATTAAACTTGTACTTTTCAGGGACAGTGACAGTGGGAGGGTTTGTGCAGGCGGATACATCCAATTTGTTATTCGGAAGAGGATACTTTTTTATTGCTTCCTCGATGCTGTTCAGCCTATCCCCCAACTCATTTATTGTTAGGACCAAAGGTGAAATAGCAGTTAACAAGAGTTGCTCAATTTGAGACAGTAAAGTCATTTGGGGAGGCAAGACAGGGTCATCTTGCTTGGCCGCGGCCATGTCCAGCGCTGATGTTATTAGATTGGAGGGAGATAATGTTGGGCCACTGCACAGATATTGTATATTTGCATTATTCGCAGTGACAATGTCGCTGTCGTGTTTCCCTCTAATGGTGTGATCCAGGGGTGAGGCGTTTACTTGTTTCTGATCTTTTAATATAGGTGATGATGAGTCCCGTGAGAAGTCATTAGAGATAACACAATTAGGGCTCACAGTAGGGGAGGTTATAACAACATCTGGTGCGTACTTTGTGCCACACAGGGCGTTAAGCTCCTCCCAGATGGACATAGTGTCTATGTTAATGAATGAAACGCCGATATAGTCAATATAAGAACTAAAGCATCACAATACCTCCTCCCGTGGTGGAATCAAGTGGGATGGCCCGTCCCGTCCTCCTCGGGTCCTCCTCGGGCCACAGAGGGCCCGCCCTTTGCCCGGGCTTAGCCCGGCGTCCCGCCCGCGTCCCGCGGAGCGGAGCGCTGCTTTATGGCGCCTCCTGGCGCTGTCCGGTGTAAGAAGGCAGCGCCGCCGCTGAGGCTGCCGGGAAACGTAGTCCCGGGGCGGCGGCGCTGTTAGGAACAAGAGCGTGACTCCTGGCGGTGGCGGCTGCAGTGGGGGCCTCCTCTCCTCCCCCCTCCGAGTTGGCTGATGTCAGAGTGGAGGTATCAAACCCCGTTTAAACGAGAGACCTGGGAAGTCGTGAGAGTCTGAGGCACTATGATAACTGCAGTGAAGAGAAATGTGGAGGTCCATAAATCTTTCTTGGTTTAAGAAAGTCTCAGACCAGCAGGTAGGGGCCGCTGATGAGCTGGAGTTTGAAGAGATGAATGTGAGTGTCCTGGGGGCCGATCTGATGAACAGGAGTGAAGGTGCCCCAGCGGCTGGTGTGAGAAGTGATGCTGGAAACATGACCTTGTCAGGGAGGACAATGTGCAACCAATCCAGCGGCGAGAGGATAACCCTTGAGGTCATCCGTACTGACTGATGTCCAATCCTCAACCCAGCCAAAGAATGAGAGACTTTTTGTGCTGAGCACCCATTAGTGAGATGTACTGGAAGTTGCCTTTATTTCTTTTTGTTTTTCTATTAAAGGTTTTAATGAATATAGCGAGCTGCCAGGGAGCTATCATACAATGTGTTATTGACCCACAGGCTTATATAAAGGTGCTTCTGCCGCTTGTGGCAGAGAATGTCACACTCTTACACTAAGTGTCTCCTGTATTCATTTGGTCCTCTACACGGGCCTGTCCAATGCCTGTGCCCCCGTTAGGCCTCAACTTAACACAAATGTCGCCTTTAATAGGGCTCTGTCGGTACTTCCCCGCCGGGTTTGCAGTAAGTAGCTATTTTGTTATTTATTTATTTATTTATTTATCATATTTTTTTATTGAAACAAACATAAGCAATAAGTTATATTACAGAGGGTAGGACACTGCAGTCGAGTACACATCAGAGGATAGCAGAACCAACCAAATCCAAAAACATGTTAGACTTTCACAGGGAGGGGTTGTCATCAGGGACAGCGCTTACAGGTGGCGTACAGATTTCTCCTCTGAAACTATTGCATGACCCCCAGATCAATGACCACTTCGGAGGGCGCCCCTTCTCCAGATACGCAGTTGTTTTCCCATTCTTCCAGGGAGGGGGGCTATGCCGCCCCTCACAACTGGGCGATATTTCGTTTGGCAATCATATACCCCGGCGTGACCCACTGCGTCTGCGAAATGTGCAGGTCTGTAGGCTCCCATATATTAAGCAAACATCTTCTAGCCTCCGGTGAGAGGGAAACTCCCAGTACCTTATCTATAACGTTATGTATGTCGCGCCAGTACGTGGTGACGTATTTACACTCCCAGATAATGTGCATGAAGGTACTAATTAGACCACAATCCCTTTTACAGATTCGCGTATCTGCAAGCCCCATAGACACTAACCTGGGTCCTGTGAGGTAGATCCTATGCAAAATCTTAAGTTGAACTAGTTGGAGGCGAGCTGAAATTGCGATCTCTCTAGGGGAGGAAACCGCTATCTACCAATCTTCCTCGTCTAGCTCTATTCCGTCTTGTGTCCACTTATTTCTAAGCACCTCTAAGGTGTCAGTCCTGTTATTAATCAGCTTTTTATATATTAGAGAGATTGTTTTATCTGGTAGGTGGCTGTCTCATATTCTATCCTCCAGAGGGGAGGCCTCTGAAGGTTCCGCCTCCCCAGGTAACAATGTCAGAAGGGCATGCCTTACCTGACCATACCGAAAGAATTCCGAAGGAGCAAGTTTATATTAATTCTGTAATTCTTGAAACGATTTAATCCCCCCTTCCCCCAAATATCCTTGACCGTAGAGATACCTATAATATCCCACCTATCAAAGCCTTTCGTCTTCCACAGCTTGCCCATTCACGGAGTGCTTAGTAGGACCTGTCAACGGCACTCTGTTGGGACGAGAATATAGGGCCCTGTTATAGTTATTACCTGGTAGAAGCCATTTATCCCAGACGTAACCAGGGTCATCCACCCGGCCATAAGTGCAGTGGTTAATTGCCGCTAGGTGGGAAGCCCAGTAATACCTTTTGATATCAGGGAGAGCGATACCTCCGTCATACCAGGAAAGAGTCAATTTGTGTAAAGCAATGCGAGGCCTCCCCTCCCACAGCAGACTACGCTGCAAACTCTCAATTTCACAGAAGTAACTAGCGGGCACTACATCTAAGGAGTTTTGCAGAGCATAAATAAAGCGGGGGAGAGCCATCATCTTAAACAATGCCGCTCTACCCAGTAAGGAAAGAGGAAGTTTCTTCCAGTGAGATATATCGCTCCTGAGCCGACTAAGAGAGGGGAGAAGATTACGAGAATACCTAACTGATGGGTCTAGAGACACAAAGATTCACAGATATGTAAACCCTTCCGAAGTAATCTGTATCAGACAGTTCCTGGGAGGTACAGGAGGGTCACCCTTTAATACACACAAGACAGATTTACCCCAGTTGATCGAAAGGCCAGAATTCCTCCTAAAGGAGGCAAGAACGTCAATAACCACAGTAAGGGAATTCCGGGGGAAAGCCAAATACAGTCAAATATCATCTGCATATAGGGAGATGCAGTCCTCCCAATCTGGAGAACACCGCAAACCCCTGATGGAACCCAGCGCAACCAGGCGGCCAATGGCTCTATAGCCAATGCGAAAAGAAGGGGGGGCAACGGGCAACCCTGATGGGTTCCCCTGCCCAATAAAAAGGCAGCTGATACTTTATTATTCACCACCACTTGTGTGAGCGGTTCCGAATACAGCAAGCATATCCAGCCAATGAATCCAGGGCCAAACCCGAACTTTGTCAATACCGCCCACAAATATGGCCATTCAATCGTATCGAATGCCATTGTTGCGTCCAATGATGCAATTATAGCCGGTTCTCGCAGCGTCTGGGCCCTGGCCAAAACTCTACGCAAGTTCAATGCCATATTTCTGTGGGGCATAAAGCCTGACTGGTCAGCATGCACCAAATCAGTAATAACCTTAATCAACCTGTTAGCCATTTCTTTGGCCAGGATTTTGGACTCTGTATTGAGTAGAGAAATAGGTCTATATGAGGCACAATTGGTTATGATCTTCCCCTCCTTATGTATCACAACTATCAACACAATCCTCTGATCCCTTGGAAGAGCCCCTCCCTCTCTAGACTCCACAAACATTTCCTTCAGAAAAGGCGCAAGGCGATCCGGCTTAAGTTTGTAAAGCTCTATGGGGAGACCATTAGGGCCTATAGCCTTGCCGGGGTTCAAAGAACGGATAGCTAAGGCAATCTCATCAGCTGTTAACTCGCTATCCATAAAACTTGTGACTTCTGCGGAAAGATGCGGGAGCTGTATATCTCGAGTAACAGATGGGAATCAGACTCCGGGTAAGGAGAGACCGAAGTATACACTGTTTGGAAGTGCTTGGCAAACTCATCTACAATTCTCTGCGGATCTGTAAGCCTCTCCCCCTCCTCCGTGAGAAGCTCAGGGACCAGTCGGCTGGCCCACTCCTTCTTGTCTAACCATGCAATGAGTTTTCCTGCTTTGTCTCCCAGATCATTAAGCCTACCCTGCTGCTCTCTACCAAGCTGTTTCGCTCTGTATGTTACCAGTGCTTTGTAATCGTGCTGTCTCAGCCGCAACTGGTGAAGTTTACATTGCGTCACCCCTAGTTCCAAGTCTCTTTCCAACCCTTCGATCTCAGTCTCCAACTCCATAACCTCCCTCTGTTTTTCCTTCTTCACTCCAGCTATTAATGACATAGCCTGGCCCCTAGCAACTGTTTTAAAGGCCTCCCATAGGGACAGCGAGGAGGAGACCGATCCCACATTTGTCATCAAATATTCTTCTATTATGGCAAGGAGGTCCTTTCGAATCTTACGGTTGCGCAGATACCACGGGTTTATAGGGGCCACTCTCCCCGCCGTGTTACGATTTACAACAATATGTATACATACTGGAGAATGGTCAGAAATCCCCCTCGCCAGATGTTCGACCTTTGTCACATATGAAGATTGAGCCGCCAGGACCAGACAGTAGTCGAGCCGCAAAAGACTGTTATGGACCCCAGAGTGAAAGGTGTACTGCCTCCCATCAGGATGCAGCACCCTCCAGCAATCAACCAAACCCAATGCTTCCATGAAATCAGGCAACTACTGCATCGCATGTCCAATCTCTCGAGGGGGATGTCTGTCCACTGTACCGGAGACAACCGCATTGAAGTCACCCCCAACATTAAAAGGCCCTCAGGGAGCGACAGGAGAACTGACCCCAAGTCTGCAAAAGTTGAATTCTGAAGCCCTGGTGGGATATAGACGGAAAGGAAAATGATGTTGTGACCCTCCCATCTGCCTGTGACCCCACTAAACCTGCCCCTACCGTCCTCCCAAACGGAGGCAACTGCCAAAGGAAATGCCTTGCGGACCAATACTTCCACTCCTCTAGAGCCTGTTGTAAACCCCGAATGTGCAATCATTTTGTATCCAATCCTATGCAGTGCATTGCATTCATTCCCAACTAAATGAGTTTCCTGAAGCAGAACCACGTCTGGCGCCTGTCTTTTCAGAAATTGGAAAACAACACTCTGCTTGATCTTATCCCCAAACCCGTTGACGTTCCAACTCAATACTTTTATTTCACTACCCCCCATCATACACCCAACACCACCCGCCTCCCTCTTCTTGCCATGTATTCAATAAAGGTACCATGCTGATGAACTCTACAAACCTAAAAACATACAAAACTAACATTCTCCCCTAATTCCCCTCCACCCCGCTGCCCTGCCCATTGGGCTCAAAACTGCCCGCTGAAAACTGCAGAGTGCCTGTCGCCCCTAACACTTCAAAGAAAGAAAAACTGGGAGTGGATCCCACTTTGCCACCCCCGCCCTGACCCCAAACACAACAAATTCCCTCCCGTGCCCATATTCGTGTCAAAAACAAAACTCTACAATAGACCTTAAGGTAGTACAAAATCAAGGACCCCAATACTCAACAAACGGAAAGTGTCTGAAGAAATCAGATGCCGCCTCGTTCCTGTTCCATCCCCGCCTCCTCCCTGTCTCGACATGGTGGTTCAGTTCCATCCATAGGGAGAGTGTCTAGCCAATCAGCTACAATATCCGGATTGTCAAAGAACCAAACCTTCCCACGTACTTCCACTCTCAAACGCACAGGAAACATCATAGCATATTTTAATTCCCTATCTACTTTTTAACTGCTAGGAAGTTATGTCGCCGTTTCTGTACTGTCTGTGGCACAGGATGCGGATGTTGTTTCGGCGGGCCCTTCTTTCGTACTCATCCAGCTTGCGTTCTGCCGACTCCTGTAAGGACTTAAGTACTCGTACGTCCTGCTGAAGCTGGGCCACATCGTCAACCAGGCTGGAGGTCTTGATGTCGAGCGACTTGACTTTCTCATTGACTTTTGTTAGGTCAGCTCGTATGAGGTTGACTTCAAGAGATGATGGGCCCGATTCACAGAATGAACTTAAGACTAAATCCTAAACTTACTACTATTTGGTATTCACAGAATGCACTTACTACTTTCGGGATTCACAGAGTGAACTTACTACTTTAGGTATTCACAGAATGAATTTACTACTTTCGGTATTCACAGAATAGATTTAAGACTACTAACTTTACGTCCGCACTCGGGCCGGAAATTCCGGCCTGGAGGCGGCGCTTCCAGCTTGGGGGCGGAGCTTCCGGCTTGGGGGCGGGGCTTGCAGTCCAGAGGCGGGGCTTCCGGCCCAAAGGCAGAGCTTGCAGCCCAGAGGTGGAGATTTCAGCCATGGCTAAATACCCACCTCTGAGCCGCAAGCTCCGCCCCCAAGCCGGAAGCTCCGCCTCCGGGCCAGAATTTCCGGCCCGAGTGCGGACGTAAAGTTAGTAGTCTTAAGTCTATTCTGTGAATACCGAAAGTAGTAAGTTCATTCTGTGAATCCCGAAAGTAGTAAGTTCACTCTGTGAATCCCGAAAGTAGTAAGTGCATTCTGTGAATACCAAATAGTAGTAAGTTTAGGATTTAGTCTTAAGTTCATTCTGTGAATCGGGCCCGATGTGTCCAATTTAGCATCTAGCGTCACCATTTGCTGCCCCAGAGAGGTTTTGATGCTATCTATGGCGCCCATGACATCATGCAATGTGATTTCACTTCCTCGATCGGGAGCGCACTAGTAACTACAGCAGGAGATCCCACACCGACTGGCGAACCCTTATGCTGGGTATACCTGTCCAACTTGTTGGACTGCATTGGTTTCGGGCCCCGCTGTCCTCTGGAGGATTGCTTCTCGCCGTCTTGTCTGGACGCCATTTCCTATTTGCAGGTCCCAAGTACAGTGTCTGCCCCGGGTCATCCCACCTGGCTTAGCTGTCCTTTGGTCTACGAGTCTCGCTACCCACAGTCCGGGCTCCAGTGCAGAACTCCCACCAGTGGGGGGGTGGGGGTAATCCTCAACTCCTCTTCAATCTCCCAGCAGACCGGTACTTTTTCACCCCCGGTCCCCCACTCCCTTATCGCCTTCTCCCCAGGGTCTCAGCATCAGGCAGCCTCAGCGCAATCATGCATTTCCAACGAGACTCCGGATGGGTCGCCCCTTCCTTCCAGCCCCCAACTGTCAGGGAGTCTTCATTCACCCTTGGACCTCAGATTCACCACTCAGTCCCATGGCCTCCAGCTCTTCCACAAGGCTGTTCCCCCCTGCCGACAGCACAATCGTCCCAACGCAGAGGCCCGGTGGTGGGGGGGGGGGGTGCCCCCACAATGGAGCGCCCCAGCCCACACCCACCCCCACTGCGTCTAAAGTCAACACGCCGGTCTCCCTCGGCACCCGAAACCGCACAGCATGTAGAGCCCCCACCTCCAGCGGGGTCGCAGCGAATCACGTAGGGGAGGGGCGGGGGGGCCCCCTCACAATGAAGCTCCGACCCTCACTCACCTCCCAACACCTCCGGGTGCCAGTGTGTCCGCGCTCCAACAGGCACTATATCAGGGCACCGTCATACAGTGGGGGATCCTCGTCTCACCGCCAGAGTGGGCGAGGGGGGGTGCGGCGATGTCTCCACACTGTCACTGTATTGTTTTGCTATTCCAGCGCCCTTCAGTTCGCGGTCTCGGCGGACCCATCCGGCAACTTCCGGAATGGGCCGCTGCTGTTATTCAACTCTGGAGTGGGCGCCACATGCACTCCAGACCCCGGTCTCCTCCTCTCGAAGGCCCAGAGTCAATATAGGCACCTCTGAGGCCTCCGGCGGTCCCCGACTCCGGGAGTTGGTCCCAACTGCTCCCACTTGGCCTCCAACACTATGTCCCGGGCACGGGAGGCAGGATAGAATTCAGGATCTTGGGGCCAGAAGACGGACCCGACAAGTTTTATTGCGTTATGTCAAGTACAGCGCAGAGCCATGTACCCCAGAGGTTATCTGCTACAGTTTAAAGCGCAAAATATTGCACTGACATTTAATATAAACAATTATCAAAAAGAAATAATCATATGAACCCAACACTAGAGACCCACCGCATATATGACACATCCCGCTTAGCCGTTGAACCCCTGCATCCCAGCTCCACCCGCCTGTCCCACAATCACAGCATCTCCCACAGGAATAGGCTCCAAGGAAAGGCCTCTATAATCCGCCCAGCATTTCCAGATCTTAGCAAGCTTTTGCGGGCACCCTCGTGCTTTAAAGATAGGAGTCCCCAGACCCATTTTAAAATCCAGACCATTCTTCCACGCAAACAAGGAGGGTGGGTCCTCAGCCTTCCACTTTCGTGCAATGTCTCGTTTGGCTAGGTGAACCTCAACAACATCAAGTGGGCTTATAGATATTTCCCCCCGACACCCTCCACTATATGCAACAGCACTAACTTAAGGGAAAAGGGGAGCTCCCACCCCAAAACCTCCACCAGGCAGGCCAACACCCCGCACCAGAATTTCGCTATCAACCTACATTGCCAGATTGTATGAAATAGGGTACCGACCTCCCGAATACATCTGAGGCAAAGCGGGGACGCAACTAGGCCTGCTATCCACAATCTGGTCTAGTTTAGTATACTTGGTGTAAGTAATTAAAGTGAATTAGTCAGAGCTGCATTGCGTTTGCAGCTCCCCTAGGGGAGGCTAACGCCTCCGTCCAGTCATCTCCATCCAATGGACCAAGGTCCTCATCCTGCGCTACCCTCAAATTATCTAGTGTATTGGGACAGTTCGTCACCAGGGACTGGTAGATTTTGGAGATGTTATGGTCTTGTAGATCTCCCATAAACAATTTAGCTTCAATGGGGCTAAAATCAGGGAGGGACTCCAGATCCAATGCGCTAGGGAGGACGGCATGCCAAAACTGAAGATATTTATCAAATTGAGTCTTTGGCATCTGGTATTCGTGTTGGAGGTCTTGAAAGGACTCAAGCACAGTGCCTCGCAACACATTTCCCAGGGCAGAGATCCTTACGATGTCCCAATCTCGGAAACCCACTAGACCAGCTAGCTGTGGCAGTCTCACATTGGACCAAAGAGGAGTCTCCTTTGTCAACCTGCCCCACCACCCCATCTTCCGCAAAGCCTGTTTCTTACTTGGAACACCAGCCTAGTGGCAGACGGCAGGGCATTTCGTACCGGGGCCGAGTAAAGAATAGTGCATAAGGTAGTAGTCCCCATGAGTAAGTAGCTATTTTGAATATGTATTTGTGACCGCTGCAAGTGGAAGTCTTTCATGCTGCTTCCACACAAACAAAAAGGGTCCAAATGAATAATTCGTACCTGTTCAAGATGGAAGCCTGTTCTCTTTTTCAGAGCTATCCATCTGTGCTCTAAGTCCAGTTTCACAGGTTTCTCAATAGCATAATGACGAAAATGTGAGGAAGACGCTGTGTGGACTGCTGCGCTCAAAGAAAGCAGCAGGGTTAGCTGCCGACTTGTTCTCCCTCTGCCTGCCATTGCTCCTGGTGTGACCCTCGCATGGGAACTCCTCTTCTGGAAGCCTGTGGTGGCTGCCATGCCCCAGCACAGAGAGAGCACAGAAACACTCCAAGGTTCTATCCTTCGCTCTGAAACTCTTTGCAAAACACATCCATTACATGTAAAGCATCATTATTCAGCAGTCAAAACATCCGCAGTGGATCCCGTCATAGTTATTTTCCTTTGTATGAAACCTCCATCTGCACTGGTCCGTGTCCGCCCGCTAGCCGGCTGCAATGTTATTCCTCTTCTGTTAGTGACTTCACTTCACCAGTACTGATTAGCAGAATCTGTACCAGCTGCATCAGCATTCTTTTTTTTTAAAACAGCCTGAGTGTACTTTCCTTTTTTTTTTTTTACATCAGATGAGTTTCCATTTTCAATTTGTAAAGTCCTCAACTTTAAGATAAACTTAGTCACAATGGCATGCAAATTAGTCAAAAAATATGTATAAGCTAACTCAGTTGCACATTGCCAGTCCACCTCTCTCCTTCAGCACCTGCCAAAGAGGTTAAGTTGTTTTACAATGCAACTTTCAGTGCAGCTGGATCTCAAACAGGTGAGTAAATTAAATTATACAATGTGCCCTATCTAATGAGAACTAACAAATGTTTGCTAAAATAAAGACTGCTTTTGTGGATTTATTTAACGGTGGGCTGCAACAGTGTGTTCTGAGGTAAAGCAAAGAACCCTAACAAGGTTCCTAATCAGTAACTACTTGGGAGCACGTTCACTCACGGTGCGATCGGTACTGCAAGCAGCTTCCAGCCCTAGTTGTACCAAAAAAAAGTCAATTTACACTGACAACCAAAGTGAGTTATGGCTTCAGTGCCAGGCATGTATATTGGTCCCATCTCTGAAGTCACATTCCAATTCTCATCTCTGATGCCTCCTTGCTTCAGTCCAAGGCAAATTACAAGCTAGACAGGCCCAGCGCAGTATCTGCCCTAACATCCGAAGGAGCAGTGGTAGCTGTGCACACCTGTTGCCGGAAGCAACCAGATGTCTCTGTGTTAAGACACCTTCTCTTCCTACAGTTGAAAGGTAGATCTGAGGGACAAGTGCAGCTTCTTTGCTGCTGCTCTCTACTGTATCTACCAGGGAAAGCACACACAGGTCGCTCCCACTCCTTCCCATGCACTTTAGTCTTAGATGTGGGCCTATCAACAACATTCTGATTTCACATGTTGAGTCGTTTACAAGTATGTTGCAGTTCAATACTGTAATGTTTCTCAACACCCTACAGTTAGGAATTTGATTGTCCTGGTCTTTGATGGTAAAGAGCTTTTGAATATGTCCCTACAGGTCATCCAATGATTACAACAGAACCAGTGGAGACTACAGTTGATGCCGGTACCACAGTGCTGCTGAACTGCCAGACTGATGGTGAACCTCCTCCAACCATTGAGTGGTCTCGTCTGGGAAGGCCAATTTTGAGTGATGATCGTGTTACTGTTTTATCCAACAACTCCCTGCGCATTTCTTCAGCACAGAAAGAGGACACATCCGAGTATGAGTGTGTGGCACGCAATGTGATTGGCTCGGTTCTTGTGAAAATTCCACTCACTGTCCAAGGTACAACAGTCATTACCAGTGGGTCAAAGGAAACTGAGTTTGATAGTAATAACATGATCTAAAATTTCACTGCCTTCTTATGTTCTACATGAGTCTCTATGATTTCAGTGTCAAAGGCTCCAGCACAAACACCACAGGATATTGGCCTGATTTAGAGGAGGGCAGAAAGAAAAAACGTTTCTTCAAAATAGTGGATTCACTATCTACGTCTCTGCTAGCATATCAGTCCAATTTAAAGTTAGGCAGAGGGGAATGTCCTGCTGGGGATTCGCAGCGAATCACGTAGGGGAGGGGCGGGGGGGCTTTGCTATTTGATCTGCTAATGTGTGAAGGATGCGTCATGCAAAATAAAAGTAGTTAAACTGTTGCACATAGACTAGCTAATCTTCACCATGTTTAGGGGAGTTACCTCTGTGAAAGACCACCATGGAAATGATGGTAGCCTTTCATAATAGGTTATGATAGTGTGCCTAGGGCCCTGGGGTACACCCCACAGCATGATAGGAAGACTAGATAGGTGGCCATTGCCCACGTACCCACACTTTGTAGCACATTTATAGTGGCCACATTTGGTGATCGAAATTCTGCAATCTAACATAAGCATTGGCAGATTTCCACCAGTGGATCCCCCCTAAAAGCTACCCCTTCCATAGGGACATGATTCACATTTGGTATTGGAAACCCTAGCAGTCCACGTTGGAGGATTCTAAATGTGATAGACTTTCTTCCACCACCTTTGTGGACGTGAAAATGTACTACAGTGGTGGATTACAAAAGAAACCTATGAAGCAGGCCCAATTCATTTAATTTTATTGAGAGGATCTCTCCCTTAACACTTGGCAACGCTGGGGATTTTCCCATCTTTGCAGAGCCTCTCAATTGAGTCCGCTGGTTTACCCTGTCCCTGTCTAAATGTGAACATTCGCTTGGTTCCCAATAAAGGGAGAATGTGCTGTCTGTTCAGTTTTGGTTCTAGTATTTTACTTCATGTAGCTGCTGTAAATCTAAGGGGAAGACATCATTCTTACAGGTCTCATTTTAAGTTGGATTATAATGGAGAAACTGCTAAGTCTGTAGCAGAATCAACCGCTGGATTTCTTCAGTTTTAGACATAGCCTATAGTGCAAATCCTAAGAAATATATTCAGCGCTTACTGCTGAAGTCATAGGATTATGATTTAAATCAAAATCAGGTGTCCACCTCTACATTCCTATTTACAGTTTGTAAATGGCCTTATGTCACCTGAACACCTTCCTTCCAGCCATGAGCTTTCATATGAAAACTATTGCTTGTAAAAGGAAAACTTAAGGCCATAAAAGTTGGGTATTAGAGACAGGCACTTATCTACAAGGTAGGGCTTTCTCATGTAATATCTGCACACATATTTCATCTTGGTCCCGCAATGTCCTTCTTAATTTATGTGGGACCAAATCTTTGCAGACAGTGGTTTGAGGGTGCTGCATTCCACTACCATTACCCACCTTGAAAACACAAACTTGTGTAAAATTAATTCATAGTGATGAGTCTAAGCCTAGAAATAATAGATAAAATGCTGATCCACCTCATAACAAGTAGCTCGACTTGCATTTCTGTGGCTGATCAAGAGCTTGATTTATACTCAGGCGCTCATGCAAGTGCAACTGTGCTCCTTGGTAGGCTGCTTGAGGAAAAGTTTAAAATAGTGAAAGGATTCGATCACACGTGTCTCAAACAGGGAACTTTAGCAACCACTGAGTTTCATCAGTCAAATTGCCTACATGCCTAAAATTACATTTGTGATGTGTGCGCTTTAAAAATAGTGCATTCACTCTCAAAGCTCATATCTTCTGGTGCTCTTCAAGGTCTTCCAGGGTAGGAGCAGTTCAGCTTACCCATCCTTCCTTAATAAGCTCTAATGTAAGCTGCCTAAGCTTCAGGACAATATAACATTATATCATTTAGTAAGGCTATGTCAGCATAATGATTGTAGCACACGCTACCTGCTACTAAGCAGGCCTGCAGGTGTCAACCATGACGTCATCTATGTTGTACTATGGACCAGGACATGGCACCATGAGTACATGCAAAGCATCTTCTGGCTCGTCCAGCCATTATGATTACTGCTGCCACTTTGGTATTTGAAAATAGATTTTTATGTACCAGCTCATCATTTCAAGCTCAGGCCACTGTGCTAGTTTCCGATTAAGGGATTCTTATTGCATCATTGTTGGTGTATTTGTATGTTCCAGTTCACGGTGGATTTTCAGAATGGTTTGAATGGCAAACCTGCAGTGTCACGTGTGGCCACGGAGTCCAGAAGAGGAGCCGTAGGTGCAACAGCCCACTCCCTGCCAATGGTGGCCGTCACTGCCATGGTCCAGACACAGAGAGCCGCGACTGCCAGAACAAACTATGCCCAGGTATTTTGTCCTATGCACTGTATCTCTAGCAGCTGTTAGAAAAACTGGTATTTGGAATGTTTAAAAAATGCACATTATCTCGTTCCTTTATCACTGTAGTAGTTTCTCGATATTGCTCGGTTAATCAAAACCATTGCAACATTAAAAGCATTATAAATGGAATTAAAAGGAAGGTTCAAAAGCAATAGCCCCATAAAATGATTGCAATGTTACAGTCGACAGTTGTGATTAAAAGAGACACAATTGCTTTATTATGCCAACTAAAATTTAACGTGCATTTCAGATCCTAAAGTGAAAATTTACGAACTGTTTACAGATTAAAAATTAACAAATGCTTTTAAAAGATATGATCAGCGACATTAACACTGTTGTTCTATGACAGGGTTACCGTCTGAGATATTAAAAGTGGAACCAGCATATAGAGAGGTGCATATCAAGTCTTGAATTGCATGCTGTATGGTCCACTGTACTAGACTTGCATAAAAAGTAGATGCTTGTAAAGTCTTAAAGTGCAGTCTAGGCTGTCTGCTGTTCTTAACTGGACTTTACAACAGATTAGATATGGTTATGTCATGCCTCATTATTAAAAACCGTTACTTTTGAAGGCAGCTATTGTTAGAAATGGGGGTCTCTAGTTGGCAAGGGTTTGCACCTTTGTCCGAGTAGAGACCCTTCCTTCTAGTCAGTATAAGGGAGTTACACTCCTAAAATAACCCCTGCTCACCCCCTTGGTATCTTGGCACGAGTAGTCAGGCTAATCTTAAAGGCATTTCCACATAACCAATAGTAATACAGTGAAGACACTACAAAAGGACACCACGCCAGTTTCGAAAAATATCCAATATTTTTATATCCAAAACTAGTCCAAAAATGATAAAAATCCACCCTACGGTTCAAGCAGCGGCTCGGTAGTGGCGTCAGGTGAAATCAGGGTTGCAGTGCAAAGTGCGGCGATGCCCCCTGCCGGGCCTTCAGGACACAGAATTGGCAGCAGTGTCGTAGCTTCGGGTCGCTTTTTCTTCTCTTGCAGCACAAAACACACAGGGGCATATTATCAAGGGGGTTTATCTCCGCTTTTTTGGCTTTAAAAGCCAAGAAAGCGGAGATAAAATTATCTCCCTATTACCTAGCTGTCGCTAACACCAGTTAGCGACAGCTAGTAGGAGATAGCGACGATCTTGGGCCCCACTTTGCATGTCAGTGATATTTATCACTAATGACATGCAAAGTGGGCGTGCCAAGATGTTAGCGACTGGAAACAGTCGCTAACATCGCTATCTCCTATTACCAACTTTTGGAGATATTCGTGCTAAGCGCGAATATCTCCAAAAGCTAACACCTGCCCTGAGCAGTTCTTAGCCATGTTATCCAATGGGAGGTGGATAACATGGCTAAGAGCATTAGCTCGGTAATGCATGAATATCGCGGACTTTTCAGCGATATTCATGCATTGCGGCCGTTTTTTATCGCATTTGCGATAAACTTTGGTAATACCAAGGGTTATCTGCGGTAAAAATCGCCGCAGCTCAGTGGTAACATTTTGTCTCCAACCAAGCAATAGCGATAATTATCGCTATTGCTTGGTAATATGCCCCACAGTTCCCAGTGCAGATGGCAGAAGAACTTGAAGTCCTTGCTGTTCCAGAGACTTCTTGAACAGGGGGCAAGATCTTCCCCAAGCCCATGGAAAACTCAATAAAGAAGTTGCAGAAAGTTCAGTCCAGTCCTTTCACTGCCCAAGATGGAAGCAGCCACTGCAGGCCAACACAGCAAAGTGGTAGTCTCTCCTCACAGCTTCTCCATCTCTTCTTCTTGGCAGTCTTCTGTGACCGTCCTGACTCTCTCAGAAGCGGTCGCTCCCCACGCTCCCTGGTCTCTTGGGTATCGTAGTGCTTTGCTCGCATTGCTTTTAAGATAATTGGTGCCTGCTTCAGTATCGTAGCGCTCTATTGCTCACTGTTGCCAAGAATTAATTTGTGCATTGCTCGCATTGCCTTTAAAGTATTTGTGCCAAGAATTAATTTGTGCATTGCTCGCATAGCCTTTAAAAGTATTTGTGCCAGTTTAATATCGTAGCGCTCGCATTGCTTGGTATAAATAAATAATTAGTGCCTGATTGTGCCGGTGCCACTGCCCATAGCGATATTCCATATTGTGCCCCAATCTCGTCCTGTTTCGGTTTTGCTTTTGCTGCCATCTTGTTGTTGTGCCTCGTAGCCCGTCTCTCCACCCCGCTCCCGCCTCCCAGCTGCTCCTCCCTCCCACTGATAGCTAAGACTCGTACCGTCTGCAGAAGCGCTGTGACCGTCCTGACTCTCTCAGAAGTGGTCGCTCCCCACGCTCCCTGGTCTCTTGGGTATCGTAGTGCTTTGCTCGCATTGCTTTTAAGATAATTGGTGCCTGCTTCAGTATCGTAGCGCTCTATTGCTCACTGCTGCCAAGAATTAATTTGTGCATTGCTCGCATTGCCTTTAAAGTATTTGTGCCAAGAATTAATTTGTGCATTGCTCGCATTGCCTTTAAAAGTATTTGTGCCAGTTTAATATCGTAGCGCTCGCATTGCTTGGTATAAATAAATAATTAGTGCCTGATTGTGCCGGTGCCACTGCCCATAGCGATATTCCACATTGTGCCCCAATCTCGTCCTGTTTCGGTTTTGCTTTTGCTGCCATCTTGTTGTTGTGCCTCGTAGCCCGTCTCTCCACCCCGCTCCCGCCTCCCAGCTGCTCCTCCCTTCCACTGATAGCTAAGGCTCATACCGTCTGCAGAAGAGCTGTGACCGTCCTGACTCTCTCAGAAGCGGTCGCTCCCCACGCTCCCTGGTCTCTTGGGTATCATAGTGCTTTGCTTGCATTGCTTTTAAGATAATTGGTGCCTGCTTCAGTATCGTAGCACTCTATTGCTCACTGCTGCCAAGAATTAATTTGTGCATTGCTCGCATTGCCTTTAAAGTATTTGTGCCAAGAATTAATTTGTGCATTGCTCGCATTGCCTTTAAAAGTATTTGTGCCAGTTTAATATCGTAGCGCTCGCATTGCTTGGTATAAATAAATAATTAGTGCCTGATTGTGCCGGTGCCAGTGCCCGTAGCGATATTCCACATTGTGCCCCAATCTCGTCCTGTTTTGGTTTTGCTTTTGCTGTCATCTTGTTGTTGTGCCTTGTAGCCCGTCTCTCCACCCCGCTCCCGCCTCCCAGCTGCTCCTCCCTCGCTCCGCCCCCTCCACTATCCACTTATGTCGAATGCATTTGCGCGCAGCGTTCACGCGCAGCGGATGCGCCCTATGCGCGCCGAAGGTGCGCCAAAGGTAAGCCCGTCTACGCCCGTCCGCGCCTGGACCGCGCCCAGCGCCAAACCCCCTGGCCCCCGCAAAATCCACTCCACCCGCATAATGTACGACGCCGCAACCCTCTCAGCACTCAACTCCGGCCGTCTCCCAGACTGCTACCAAGCCGCCCCAGGACACACCCATGGACCCTTCACCTGCCACTCCTGCAAGTTCGACTGCATCAGGACCCACACCAAATCCACAAACTCCAAACAGAGCTCCGTAACTAACCACTTGAAGTGTATCCTGCTCAATACCCGCTCGATCCACAAACACGCAATTGAACTATGGAACCTACTAGACACCACAACACCGGACGTCGCCTTTCTTACAGAAACCTGGATGAACGCCTCATCAGCGCCCGACATCGCCATAGCCATCCCGGACGGCTACAAGATCATCCGAAAGGACCGCATCAACCAAACAGGAGGAGGCATCGCCATCGTCCATAAGAACACCATCCGCATCACGACCAGTTCCGACGACACCCTCAAAGCAGCCGAACACCTTCACTTCCAGGTCCACACAGACCCTAAGACCACACTCAGAGGCACCCTCATCTACAGGCCACCAGGACCCCGCACACAATTCAGCGAAGACATCACTGACTTCATTAGCCCACACGCCCTCCCCTCCGAGGACTACATTCTACTGGGAGACCTCAACTTCCACCTGGAAAAGAACAACGACAGCAACACCACCACCATTCTGGACAACCTCGCCAATCTCGGACTCAAACAACTTGTAGACACCACCGCCCACTATGCCGGGCACACGCTCGACCCAATCTTCTCCTCCAGCAAGCACATCTCCTTCAATCACGCCACAAGACTCCATTGGACGGACCACAGCTGCGTTCACTTCACCTACAAAAAGACCACGACCCACAACCACCCACAACCAATTCCCCGCAGAAACTGGAACAAAATTACCACCGACCAGCTCTTCACATCACTTCACCAAAACCCTCCTGCCAAATCGTCGGACCCTAACCTAGCAGCCATCAACCTCACACAATGGATCACCAACAGCGCTGACGATTTAGCACCCTTGAAAAACCATCAAATCAAGCAAGGTAGCAAAAAAGCCCCCTGGTTCAATGATGACCTTAAGAATTCCAAGAAGATCTGTCCCACCCTCGAGAAAGCCTGGTGAAAAAACCCAACCACTGACAACCTGGCCACCTTCAAGAACGCCACCCGCAAACACCACCAACTCATCCGATCCACCAAGAAATCTGCATTCAAGGATCGACTCGAAAACAGCGCCCACAACAGCAAGGAACTATTCAACATCGTCAAAGAGTTTACCAACCCCACCGCCGGCACCAACGACATCACTCCCTCTCAAGACCTCTGCGACTCTCTAGCCTCGTTCTTCCACAACAAAATCGCTGACATACATAACAGCTTTGGAGACCAGTCCACCCCACCCACCTCCGAACCAAAACCCCCCTCCAACAACCTCTGCGCCTGGAACCCAATCACCACTGAAAACACCATCCGCTTGATGAACTCCATCCACTCAGGATCACCAACCGACCCATGTCCCCGCCACATTTTCAACAAAGCAGACTCCATTATCGCACCCCATCTCAGAGATTTCATCAACTGCTCCCTCAACTCCGCTACCTTCCCGGAAAGCTGGAAACATGCCGAACTCAGCGCCCTCCTGAAGAAACCCACAGCAGACCCCACTGAACTCAAGAACTACCGCCCCATTTCGCTCCTCCCATTCCCTGCCAAAGTCATTGAGAAAACCATCAACAGTCAACTCGCCGCCTTCCTCGAATCCAACGGCTCCCTCGACCCATCACAGTCCTGCTTCCGAGCCAAACACAGCACCGAGACCGCCCTCATCGCAGCAACAGACGACATTCGAACTCTACTGGACAACGGAGAAACAGCGGCCCTCATCCTACTTGACCTCTCCGCAGCCTTCAACACAGTCTGCCATAGCACCCTTATACAACGCCTCAGCAACGTCGGAATACAAGGAAAAGCATTGAATTGGATCATCTCGCTCCTCGCCGGAAGAACCCAGAGAGTCCGCCTCTCCCCTTTCAAATCAGAAGCCACTGAAGTAATCTGCGGCGTACCACAAGGATCATCACTCAGTCCCACCCTCTTCAACGTATACATGAGCCCCCTCGCATCCATCGCGCGCCAACACAACCTCAACATCATCTCCTACGCAGACGACACCCAGCTGATCCTCTCTCTCACCAAAGACCCAAACACCGCCAAAACCAACCTACACGATGGGATGAAAGAAGTGGCCGAGTGGATGAAGAACAGCCGTTTAAAACTGAACTCGGACAAAACGGAAGTCCTCATCTTAGGATCATTCCCCTCCGCTTGGGACGACTCATGGTGGCCACCGGCCCTGGGAAACACACCCAAACCAATGGACCACGCACGTAACCTGGGCTTCATCCTTGACTCCTCCCTCTCGATGACCAGACAAGTCAACGCCGTCTCATCATCATGCTTCAACATCCTACGTATGCTCAAAAAAATCTTCCGTTGGATCCCCACCGAAACAAGAAAGACGGTCACCCATGCACTGGTCACCAGCCGACTGGACTACGGAAACACCCTTTACGCCGGAACCACAGCCAAACTACAGAAAAAACTCCAACGCATCCAGAACGCCTCAGCCAGACTCATCCTAGACATCCCCCGCCAAGCTCACATCTCCGGTCACCTGAAAGACCTCCACTGGCTCCCCGTCAACAAAAGAATAACGTTCCGTCTCCTCACCCACGCACACAAAGCCCTTTATGACCTAGGACCTGAATACCTCAACACGCGCCTGACCTTTTACACCCCCACCCGCCAACTACGATTGTCCAATCAAGCCCTCGCCGTGATTCCACGCATCCAAAGATCCACCATGGGGGGAAGATCCTTCTCCTACTTAGCGGCCAAGACCTGGAATTCTCTCCCCACCCACCTCCGCCTTACACAGAACCATCTCTCCTTCAGAAAACAACTAAAAACTTGGATATTCGATAGATAGCGTACCCCCCCTCCCTCAAGCGCCTTGAGACCCTCTGGGTGAGTAGTGCGCTATACAAATTCTAACTTGACTTGACTTGACTTCTTGGTTCCAAAAGAGTTCTAAAGTTCTGGGGTCTGGCCCCCAGTATTTATACTGCAAACTCCTTTGTTCTCTCAGGCAGAGAGTGTGTGTGCTTAGTCCAAACCAGTTCTGTCCTCTCTGGCCTAGCTTTCTGGCAGGAGGTGGAGACAGCATTGTGCAAAGGCAGACCAGGTCCATTCAGGTGAAGGGAAATCTCCCCCTACTCTAAATGCAGCCCAGGTCCATTCAGCCCAGTCCTGACTCATCCAGACTCTCTGGAGCCATTGCATATCCCCGGCACCTATCACCCCAAAGCCAGACAGTAACTACACATCCTTGCAGAGGCACACAGGATGGCTAAGCGAGAAAATACCTACTTTCTAAAAGTGGCATTTTTAAACACAGAATGTAAAAATCACCTTTACTAAAAGATGCATCTTTAGATTTTGAGTTCAGGCACACTAAACTTTATTTTCCCTTCTGGTCCCAATGGCAAGTTATATTTATAAGATGTTATAAGTTAACTCCCATGCTTTCCTATGGGCCAGATAGCCTTTCAATAGTGGACAATGAAATTGGCAGTATTTCACTATCAGGACATGCCACACACATCAGAGCATGTCCTACCTTGCACATTTATTTATTTTATTTATTTATTATTTGAGCTTTTAAGGCGCGACAGCTGCCCAAAAGGGTTTCCCGGTGCTAAGATAGTGCAGCTAGTAGAAGATAGAAGAGGCCATTAAGTTATTGATCAAAAAGCCAGGTCTTGACAGCTTTACGAAAGCGAGTGTAACAGTCCTCTGACCGAATATCCAGAGGGAGGGAGTTCCATAACTTGGGCCCCAGATAGGTAAAGGAGCGACCACCCATTCTGGAGAGTTTGACCTTAGGCACAGAAAAGAGAATTTGGGAAGAGGAGCGAAGGGAACGGGAAGGAGAGTAGCACTTTACCAAGGTCTGCAAGTACCTAGGTGCCACCTTATTCCTAATCTTATGCATGTAGCTAAGCGCCTTCAACTTCACTCGGTTTTCCACCTTTAGCCAGTGAAGGTCACGAAGGCGACTAGATATGTGATCAGTTTGCGGCATCCACTGAGAAGGCGCGCCGCGGCATTTTGCACAAGTTGCAGGCGTCGAGTGACTGCCTGGCCACCCCTAGGTAGAGTATGTTGCCATAATCCAACCGGGAGGTGACCAAGGCATTAACTACAGATCTCTGGGCATCACTGGGCAGCATCCACAAGATCTTTCTGAGCCAGCGTATGATGGTAAAACATGTTGATGACACCTTATTAGCCTGACCCTGCATTGTCAGACCCCTGTCGATGATGACACCCAGGTTACGCACCTGCTCCGCAGGAGAAGGAAGCGGGCCTAACTCTGCAGGCCAGTGTCTGGGGGACCAGAGATCTGGTTTGAGTCCGAGGACGAGGACCTCCGTCTTTCCCCCATTCAGTTTGAGAAGATTGTGGTTCATCCACTTGGCGATTTCCCCAAGTCCAAACTGAAGGAGAGAGGTGGAGGCCTTGTCAGATTTAGTAAGGGAAAAGACAACCTGTGAATCGTCGGCATACGTGAACAAAGTAAGTCCGACGCTGTCTGCTATGTGGGCCAGAGGGGTAACATAGAGATTGAAAAGTAAAGGACTAAGAATGGAACCTTGGGGGACACCGTGAGGCTGGGAATAAATATTAGAGGTGGCTGAGTGAGAGAAAATTTGGAAAGTGCGGTCAGAGAGGAAGGAAGCCAGCCAGCCAAGGGCTGATCCTTCAATACCCATGGTGGATAGAGAGTCAAGGAGAATTTTATGTGAGATGGTGTCGAACGCCGCGCTGAGGTCAAGTAATATCAGTGCGGCCGTCTCACCTCTGTCTAACAGGGATCGAAGATTCTCCGTGACGCCCAGGAGTGTTGTTTCCGTAGAGAAACCTGCCCGAAAACCTGATTGCGAAGGATGCAATAAGTTAATTGTGGTCACAAACTGTGTGAGGTGGTGATGGATGTGTCGTTCTAGAACCTTAGAAAATGCAGGCAACAATGAAATGGGGCGATAGTTAGGCTTTTTCAGCAGTGGCGTGATCATCTGGTGTTTCCAACTGGCTGGGACAGTAGAAGTCTTGAGGGCACCCTGTCCACAGGGGTCCTTTGGGCCTCCCTTAGGGGCGACTCACATGTAAGAAAAGGGAAGGTTAGGGCCTGGCAAGTGGGTGCACTTGCCAAGTCGACATGGCAGTACTAGGCTGCACACAGACACTGCAGTGGCAGGTCTGAGTTACCTTTGAAGGCTGCTTGTGTGAGTGGCACAACCAGTGCTGCAAGCCCACTAGCAGCATTTGATTTAAAGGCCCTGGGCACACTCAGTGCACTTTACTAGGGGCTACCCAGTAAATCAAATATGACAATCATGGAAACACTGATCCAAAATACAATTTACGCAGAAATCATATGCACGTTAGCACTGATCAGCAGTGGTAAAGTGCCCAGAGTCCTAAAACCAACAACGGCAGGTCAGGAAAAAATAGGGGGAAAAAGCAAAAAGTTTGGGGATAACCATGCAAAAAAAGGGCCATTTTCAACAGCTACCATGGAACCAGCCTAAACATTTAACTGGTAGTTTTTGAAAGGATACCAGGATTATCATTGCAATGGTCTCGAGTGAGTGAGGAAGATCTATAAAACAAAATTAAGCTTAGGGCTGCAGACCCTCACAGGGTTCCATATTTTTTGCCGTGACCTTTAAGAACTTTGTAAAACGACAGTTCAGAATGGTGTCCGTTGCTTTAAACCATGTGATCACGGCCTGCCTGTCAACCATGCCTCGTTGATAGTGCACTCCTTTCTGTCATCTTTTCTTCCCCTGATTTACACAATCTGCAGCAAGCCCTTTTGATGTCCCAATTTTAGGGCACTCTGTCAGCCTGGCTTCGAAGAAGGCAGAAGAAATATCTCATAAAGTGGACTTTTAGGTGCATGGACCACCTGACCTCCAGATAAGGCTGGGGATTATTTTATACTGGTTTAAAATTATACAGGCATGAGATCTGGAGGATAAGGACTTCTTGTCTTGAGTGCAGACATTTTTTTTGTCACTCCATTAATAATGAGGCTGGAGGTGAGGACCCTTCCCATAATGATCAGACATCCAGATCATCATGGCCAGTTCTAGATACTAACGAGAGGGGGCATCTTCACTTGTTTGTACTTCCTGTCAGGGAGCTTGACACAATTGTTTTGCTGGAAAGGGCTTTTTTCATTTTCATACTTTAATGTAGCCCCTTTTCGTGCTATTAGTTGATTTGTTAGACCAAACTCAAACCTTATCTGGGCCGGAGAAGCATTAGGAAGAGATCTGAATAGTTACATGGTGATCAGATTTAGGGTTCTCACGTGTCTACCATGGAGGGCTTCACTTCCATAAGAGACGCGCGGTGCAAGTTTTGCTGCTGTTATCTTCAGTAGTGGCAGGTAGCTGGACTGTCCAGTGTTCTCTGTAGGGTGGTGAAGGCAAGAAGCAAAGTGTCATACCTTTCCTTAGCAAGTCCAGCCTGTGCTGTGTGGAAGGAGCCCAAGTTGTTAAATAGAACTCATAGGTATCTGTAGGTTTTCACTGTCTCCAGTTATTGGCCATGCAAAAGCCATTAGTGTCTTTTCTGAATCCTGTTGGTCACTTCTATGACTTTGGTTTTTCTTCTGGTTTATTGACATGCCATTGACTATAGAATATTGAGATAGTTTGCCAATGAGGCCTTGCAAACCAATTTTTGTCTGGGTAAGGAGTATCACATGATCTGCATACAGAAGTTTCGAAATATGCATGTCTCCTAGTTTAGGTGTGTTAGCATTTCCAGCATCCAAGGCAGGGGCCAGGTTGGATTGAATTGCATATTTGATCTTCGGAAAAGATGAGCGTGACGTCACCTGGGCTGATGGGTGTAGTTTAAGTTGTAATTCCCAGCTCGTGGGAGAAAGGTAGAGTGACCTCTGGGGATTGGTTATCATTGTTATCAGTTGCAGGAAATATTTTGATTACAAAAATATCACATAGCACTCATGTTCGTCAAGGAGCTGCGCAGTTGTTTACAAAGAATGTTTTTATTTTAGCAGGAGCACCTCGGTCATGATTCACTTTTCACACAACAGAATACTGTGAAGGCTCCATTTAAGACCAGGGTAAAGTTATAGTGTGATGGAGAGATTAGATTTGAAACTTGTAACTGTAACACTAACTCGCAGCACATTGATTGATTCATTTTTAGAAGAAACATATGCACACATGTTTACAATTTCAGCCACCGGGAGCTGAAGAAATGTGACCAATATTTCTCAATTATTGGTCAAATGAAAGCCAAAACCAGAAACTTTGATCTTTTCAAGTTGCCACTACTGTGGATACTGTGGACAATTGAGAGCCCATTAAAACTATTTTGAAGGGTGGCCTTGAGCTGGTTCAGAAATCTGACACTGATTCTATCAGAATGTGAAAGAAAGAAAGAGAGCTTTTTGTCAATTGGCCCATCAAATGGTTAAGTACAGCCAAGCCAATATCCCCACTCATTCCTCTAGTCGTCGAAGTTGTTGAATAATGCAGTGTGTTTTCCTGATTTAGTTGATGGCGCCTGGTCGGACTGGAGTCCTTGGGAAGAATGTTCACGGACCTGTGGTCAGGGAAACCAAACAAGGACCAGAACATGCAGTAACCCACCAGCACAATATGGCGGGAAGCCATGTGATGGGAACGCCATGGAAGTTATCATGTGTAATGCTAGACCGTGTCCAGGTAAGAGTATGGGTACGAGGAATATAGTAGGTATAAGTACTCTAAATCGTACCAATGATGTTCAGCTGCAGAAGTGTCTTCAGCGATACTAACCAATTTGATCTGCAATTTAGTTATGGCTGATGCAATCTTAGGTATGCATTAGCATTTGAACTATAGGCAGGCCGTATCCTACCACAATTTAACCATGGTGGATAACTGCACAACAAAACATCTTTTATTAAACAAAAAACAATAGACGGCGATTGTCCCCTTTCAGAAAATGTTATATTATAAAAGCATCAGAATAATGCATTTATTTACATATTTATTGATTTGTATAATAGTGACTTGTGACACTTTGCGACTTTGCTGCTGAGGAGTACTGACAGCAGTAATTGGGTTAACGAATCTCGTTGTCTGGATGATAAAAAGTAGAAAGCTGTTGATATTTGGAAAATATTTATGATATTTTCAGTTGTGATCTTCAGCGATGGTAAAACTGCACTCAAATAGTCAATCCCACTTTACAGGATGGATGTCCTGATGATTTCGGAGTTAGCTGGGAAGTCACCTTTGAAATTATGTTTTCAGTTTTTCATGTATTCTGCCGTGATTGATAAATGGCTCAGATCTGGGCACAAAGCATTCCAGAATCTGGCTCTCAGAAGAAAGACAGAACTGCCTCGGTGACAAATTAATCTGGCCTGTTATAACAGGTTAGCTTTGCTGGGTCTCAGATTCTGAGTAGGTATCTAATTCCAGAGCACAGATTGAAGATATATTGCACCATGTAGCTTTTGAGTATTGGAGATGGTGCAGAGAAGTTTAAACTTTATTCTCTAAAACACTATACAGATTTTTGAGGACCTATACTGTTTCCTATGATAAAAAAAACTCTTTGACTGGTGCGTGTTCCTGCTACCACGTAATACTTTTTTTTCCCACTGAAAAGTCAAAAGGTTAAAGTAACATTATAGTTATGTGTATTTTTCAGCAACAGCATTAACGTTTTAAACAAAAAAAACTGCAATTCACAAGTAATAGTTAACAGACCTAACTATAATTTGCGCTCCCACTGTGCACTGCTTACGACCGTACATATTACATCTATCATGGTATGTTCTATGTCATCACTGATGGCATCTCATTTGACATCATTGATGACATCACTGATGACATTCTCCAATGAGTGAGTTAGTTTGTTTTACAGTTTGCATAGTTTCGGGTGCCTACCATAATACCTTTCTACCTAATTTTGTACAGCCTGTGTCCAGCTGATGGGTGTAAGTGTTTACAAAATGGATGTGCTCCTAATGCATCATAGAAGTGTAGAGGTATTGAACACATTACAAATGCTTGCATTGAAGAGTAACCATGTGTGCATGTGACAGTTGGCAACTTGTGTTTAGCATGTTCTACAGAAGCTTTAGGCTGTACAGATAAAGTTTGCAACAGGGCAAAGATTCTACAATCAACATACTAAGTATTGTAAGTAGCCTTGAGTTATTGGACAGAATCGGCTCAGCATGACAATTTCTACGTAACATAGAAGACTGTGTGTGCCCGCATTAAACTATGTAGATATGCTTCAGAAGATGGGCTATCTGTAAAGTTTTCACCACAGCACAAAGGCTGCAGGTAGTATAATCACCTTCAGACTTTGCTTATTTTAAGTGAATAGTGGTTTTTCTTTTTGCCAAGAGTTGCATAGACTGCACACTTTTCTTAGAAGATTATTTTTAATACTCTCTGGTGTATTTCTCATGAGATTTCCACTGTCTGTGAACAGTGTGGTATAGGTTAAACTCTCCACAAAACCTGGGAGAGGCACCCTTAACCATCAAAAAGGACAGGGCAAATCACCAGTCCCTTCTGTGTAACTAACTCAAATGGAACATGAATATGATAGTTGAAAGACTCTAGGGATGCACCACCACACATGTACGTATTCCAAAAGACTTTAAGAGGATATTTGTTAAGCACTAAACACCTTCTTCTATAAAAAAAGGTCGAATTTTATTTGACACAATCAAATAGTAACATTCCATAAAATCTAATGATATAAAACCATGTTCTACAAAATGATACTATATTACACTTATGCAAATAAAAACAACACTTCTTGCAAAGTCTACAACTCAATTCTGACAACAATTAAAAACTATTCATCAACGCATTTCAAAAAAACAATTTTAGATAGTAATATTTTAAAAATGTTTTTAAAAAAAACAATCAAGTAACAAAGTACTGTCGACGTAGCGTTTCGATGACACTTGAGTTGGCTCACACCACCTTCTTCAGGACATAATATTATAAAACATAACACTGGTCGCTTGCTGGTTTCACCTGATCTGGTTTTTGCGGGAATTATGATCCTATTATTTAGAATGATAGGGATGTTTTTCTTGCCCTTATTCTCCCTACCATTCCGCCTCAGAGTCCAAGTCCCAATTTGCTTGCGGCATTATATTATGCTTCTTCGCTTTAATACACACTCATTACTCTTTGGATCATCGTTCACACTTTTTCAGTTTCAATGTAAGTGGTGGAATTACCAAAGTCCCTTCATTTTTCATCTTTCTGACTTTTTTTCAGTCTGTGGGAGTCCTGAGCTGTTCCCATCCAGGGATTCTCTTTCGCGTGTATAGTCCGTCCTCTCGATTGGATCATTTCCAAGAGTAGGCAGAGCATGTGGTGCTTCATCACCATCCTCATCTGATGTAGGAAAGTAGGTTTCTGTTGACGTTACCACCACACACATTTTGCCAAACTACTGATGCACCTTTTCTTGGTATGCGCGGGGTCCCTGCCAATCAGGTGCCCAGGGCCTGTGTTCTTTCCCCAAAACTAACCCAATTGGCATCTCTGGCCACAGGTCAGCTCCCGGTAAATGGTACCACAGGTACCCAGAGCACTGTGACCAGGGAAGAGCTCTAAGGGCTTCAGCACTTATTGTGCCACCCTTACAGGCCCCGCACCTTTACACACACACACTGCCTTTGCAGGCTGCGTGTCTTGGTGCAGAACAAAAGTGAAGAGTGATCATGGCACACATCCCTGTGTGCCATGCCCAAATACCACTGCTCTGGCATACATCAGTCACCCCTCTAGCTGAGTGCCCTAAGCCAGTGGTGAGGGTACAGGTGCATGAGCCCTGTACGCCTACAGCTCCCAAGTACATTCCTGGGCACTGTAAGTGCAGTGCTGCCATTAAGAGTATATGGTGCTGGGTGTTTGTCATTATGGCATCAGTGTGGGTTTAATGTGCTGTGAAGTTTGATATCAAATGTGTCAGTCTTCAGTGTAGCCATTATGGTGCTCTGGAGTTCGTAATGAGAACCTCCCAGCATCATATACTCTTAATGGCATCACTGCACTTACAGTGCCCAGGAATGGCCCTGGGTACTGTAGAGGCACATGATTCATGCACCTGTGCCCACACCACTGGCATAGGGCACCTAGCTAGAGGGATGACTGATATATGCCAGGGCATTGGGTGTGTGGGCATGGCACACAGGGATGTGTGCCATGTCGAGACTTTGTTTAGTTCTACACCAGGCCACTCAATCTGCAAAGGCAGTGTGTGGGTGTCAGGGTGCAGGGCCCCTAAGGGTGGCACAATAAGTGCTGCAGCCCTTAGGGGTCTTCTCTGGTCACAATGCCCTGGGTACCTAGGGTACCACTTACCAGGGGCTGACATGTGGCCAGAGATGCCAACTGGGTTTCAGCATCAATACAGTTTTAGGGAAGAAACATAGGCCCTGGGCACCTGATTGGCAGCAGTCCAGGGCACACTCAGTCAAAACACATCAGCAATTCAGCAATAAGTGGGGGCATACCAATGCAAGAAAGATGGCACTTTCTTACAGCAGGGTTTACAAAGGAGAAGCTTCAAAGGCATGCCGCCTTTGTGAGCCTCTCCAGACCATTTGCTGCTTTCAGCAACTGGTCCCCACTGGTTCTACCCCCCAGTTTGGGCAGGAGAACCGGCGGGAAAAACAAGTGGAGAAGAGAGGTGTGCCCACCTCTGCCAACTCCACCACTAGGGTCGGGGAGGCAAGGTGAAGCACAACCTCGAGTCCGCGCCATCTTGAGGATGAGGGGACCCAGCCGACCAGGAACAGGCTCCTGCCCCCCTCCCATTGGAGAGTGGCAGAATAGGAGGTGTACCCACCCCAGGGAAGGGACCCATTGGTCCCTGCCCTTAACCTAACTGTAAAGCCCGTACATTTAGTGTTTAGGGGGCACCCTGAACCTTCCTTCCTTGGATCCAGAAACCACAAGAAAAGAAGATAGGAACAAGGATGAAAAGCAGTGCAGAGCTAACAAGAGGACATCGCCCCTGACTTGGCCCCAGCCCTACAGGCATGTCTCCCCTCGAACCTGCTCCTGCGAAATCCTGGTGTGTACTGCAGCCAGCAACTCAAAAACCCCGGAGGACCTGCCTGCCTTCACTACAAAGACTGAATCTCCCTTGTACACCGGATTAGTTTAAACTGCAGCTTCTGGTGCCAGCCTGAGACCCCAAATCCAGCCCACTCTGCACCCGCCGAACTGGGCCCGAGCTCGAGTGGAAGAACAAAACACGAGGAGGTCCCCCTGGCGATCCTGACCCAAGATCCTGCAACCCCTGACCTGCCTAAAGCCTACAAACGATGCCTGCAGCCTCAATCCAGAGGACCCCTTACCGCGACCAGAACGGTTAAGAAAATCCAACGTCCAAGGCACCCCTGCACCCGAAGCCCCACAGCCTTGTGTGCCCAAACCAACGGTGCCTAACCAACCCTCAACATCCCAACTTACACCTCGGAGTGGTGGTCGCTGCTGGAAAATGCTTGTCCCCGAGCCTGCAGTGTTTCTTTGTCCTGGAGGTTCTCCATTGGAAACAACAGGGCACCGACCTCAAAACAGCACCCTGCACCCGGCCGCCCTAGTGCTGCTGAGGGTGCACCTTTGGTGCTACTTTGGTCCCCAACTTGCCCTGAGCCAAACCCTAGGAGCGTTTCTCCCACAACCTCATAGCCTGCTTGCCAGCAGCCACCAACCGGAGACCCCCTATCCTCCATAGGATAACATTGGCCTAAACACTCTGCACCCGGCCGCCCCAGTGCCGCTGTGGGTGCAAGTCCAGTGCATCACTGACCCCAGGAGACCCCTGAGTTAACCCCAGAACCTTAACTCCCACAGTCGTTTACTTACCTGCAAACCTATAACCTGTTTTTCCTCCATAGGATAACATTGACAATTTACCCTCCAAAAAACGAGGTTGGCGTTTTAAAAACTAAAGATATTCTTTAAAAATCATACAAATAACCAAAACTAGTTTTCTCACCTGTTTGCAGTAACGTAAAAGTAACTTACCTGCAATTTGTTGAAAAAGCCTATTCATTTCAATGTACAGCTCCAAAAAGTTTCTAAGTGTGTAGTTTTGAAAACTGAAAATATTCTTTAAATATCGCACGACTAACAAAAACGCATTTACTCACCTGTTTACAATGAATTTCCCAGTGCTTAATCTAGGCATACAGCCCTGAGTTAGAAAAAGTTACGTAAAAGTAACTTACCTGCAATTTATTGAAAAAGCCTTTTCATTCCAATATACTGTATTTGCTAAGTGTTGCATATTACTGCTCCCCTGTAAATCAAACAAAGTACAATTCCTATTGCATTTTCAAACTGTTCTATATCCAGTAACTTATTACTGAAAAGTATTTAATGCTTACCTGTACCAGGCTTGCTTGACTCTAAAAATAAACAACAGTATATATTTTTATACAAAAACAATTGGCCTAGAGTTCAGTTCTTGAGTGTGTGAATGTATTTGCTGACTGAGTGTGTACATCAAATGCTTAACACTGTCCTCTGATACTGCCTTTCTGCTCGACCAAGCTACCAATATTAGAGAGTAAGGTTCTATCTAACTTTAACCTCTGTCTACCTCTGGGGACACTTGGATTATATACACACAATACCTATTTTGGTGTAGTACATATAGAGCCAGTCCCTTTTATCTGTATCTTGAAAAAGATTCAAGTTGAAGTCGTCAGTGATTACCAAGTTTGCCATCCGCATCACTCATTTCCACTCCAAGAGCAGATTAATCAACTAATCCACTATACTTGTTTTTTTCTCTCGGGTTGATATACATATTGACCAGGACAAGTGTGGTTGTCAGCTGCTTATCCTACTCATCCAGGGCCAGCACCAATAACCAGAGTTTATTTATGTCTAGCATCATGACCATTGCAGTGAGTTTAGTGTTCACGTAGGTCATTAGCCCACCTTTTGCTCCTCTGTGGGTGCTACTTTTACATGCCAATTTGTTATATTCAACAAACCTAATTACTGGGGTACTAGATTGTACCCATGACTCCTGTACTGCAATAATATCGATATTATTAAAGTACTCAGACAATGAAGCATCTTCAATTTTCGGGCCAAGACCTCCCAGATTCCCAGCACAGATACTGTATGCCATGCTTTATTGTGAGATGCACCATGGATTTATCATTTCAGTCTCGGTGGCACTCCACTGACAAATATATGGCAGCCAACTCCAATTGTCCAATGTACCCAGTTTGGTTACTTATCTTGACCCTGTGCCTTCCTCTTCATGGGCCTTTGCTATTTGTATCATCAGCCCAGAAACTGAAGTGGGCGAGGACCAACCCACTGCACCTTTCAAGGTTGGGGGTGCCTGTTGCAACTGGCCCATTGTTTGTCATTGATGGGTTAGGGTATAGATTCCTCTCTACCTTGCAGCTTGAGTTGTTGCTAAAAGCAAGGGGAGGTAACAATTTTTATGCCCCAGCTCCTTTCCTTACAAGCCATGTAGGCCTTATTCTAGAGTTTGGTGGTAAATCTAGTGGTAACACCATGACACTATAATAATGCCATCACAGATAGAAGTTTCTGGATTACATCGGGCTTTGGAGTCGCGGAGGAAAACAAAGTGATAATACGTACAGAACAGCAGGTGCTACTATCGCAATTGCTGATTTTTGTTTCCTTTTTCAGTATTTACTTGCATTCCTAACAGAACCTTGCTGCTGGTTAATTCATGCAGTAGTGAAATATTTCCACATTTATTAACATGGCAGGAATGTGAAGTAAACCAATTACTACATACTTCTTCAATTTCAGCTGCACTCTATCTGAGACTGGAGTGTCAAGTTATTCTGTGGTTTATACAAGGCCAATCTTTTCCCACATGACCTTTACTTAAGTGTCCTTAGTCTTTTTTTATTTGAGGTATTATTATATTGTAAAGTATGCTAACGCCCTCGAGTGTGTGTGCTTATATTACGAAATATAATAAAATGCATGAAATGGAAGGCATACAAAAACTGAAGTCACACCCATATACGTTCTGGTATATTTATATGACTTTATGCTTATGTGGAAAATTATATTAAAACCAGGGGCTCAAGGAGCCCTTAAAATGCCATTTACCAGTGTGCCTTTCTGTTTTTTCCAGTTCATAAAACCTTCCAGTTGCCAGGGACATTCACTCCTCATCCCCACCCATTCCTCAGAGATAACAGCCAACTTCCCCTTCCTTCTATCACGTCCAATTTACTTAATATTTTTTATTAAATTTTTTGTGCTTAGACAACATACTGCTCAATACAGATAATCCTTTTTAGGTTTGTCTACCGACAGCTGTAGTTCAGTCTAATTCAGCCATTGGCTTTGATGTGTTTTTAGGACTTGCGCTGTCGCAAGACCGATACTAAATAGAATATGGAGGGTAATTTGTCTTACCGCTTGCCATTGGTTAAGTGTGTCATTGCTCTTGTTATCTGGCTTATTGTTGGATGAAGAACCGATACATCACTTCCGTTTTAGCAGGAAGCAGCACTGACCAACTACAGTCTAGTTACGCTGCTGGCTGTTATCTTTTTATTTAGGGACTACTTGTGTTTTTTTGCTGCTCGCATTTCCACAACTGCCAGCTTCCTGCACTCACCAGCGTTGCAGCTGCTGGCCATGGCGTGCTGGGCTAACTCGGCCCACCATACTCCAAGCGCCGGCTCTGGCATCCTGCGTGCCATTAAACAACCATCCCCCGGCAGTCCCCGAGGGCTGCGGCCCATGATCCGGCAGTAAGGGGGGGGATAATGCCCTGTAATCGGGATAGATATCGTGCCTCTCAATTATAGACTAACCTCATTTTCACCACAAGGTGTCTTAACTCTTTGGGGGCTCTCCGGGACTGGTTGCTGCACGCAGGGGGGCGGGGGTGAGCACCTCATTGCTCCCTAAAGTTGCATGGTGGGGGGCAGGGCAGCGAGCGCCGCGTTGCTCCCTAAAGTTGCATGGTGGGGGGGCAGCGAGCGCAGCGTTGCTCCCCTTCTGCTGCTGTTATCGTTGGGCATATTATTGCCTGTGCTCAGGATTGGTTCCCAGAGACATAGGGGGTAGCAATTGGGTGAGCCTGGAAGCGGGCGGGTGGTAGTGCCAGGTTCATGGTCCGCTGCCGGGTATCCACTGGGGGGAACGCAGGGTACTGGGAGAGGTATGGCAGGCACGGGGCCCATTGACTCGCTTTTTACTCAGCGGCAGGTTTGGGCTCTCCGGGCGGCCGCCGAGTTGCCCGCATTGGAGAGTCTACAGAGGCGGACCTTACCTCGGCTTCCCTTGCACCTCACCGCGAGTGCGACTCCCACGAGGAAACCTATACTGTAAAACACTCCAGAGCTTTGTAACAGTATTTCGAGAGACTGGAAAGTACTCGTTTTAATTGGAGATTCTGCGCTAATCATGACAGAGGGTATGTTCCACATATATTTAGATTAAAAGAGAACGCTACATTATGAGTGGGAAAGGAGCGTGGCCTAGCGATCTAAGGCACTGGCTTGAGGCTCCAGTCTCTCCGGAGGCGTGGGTTCAAATCCTACAGCTGCCAATTATTTTTACTAAATGGCTTCTTTTGTGTTCTCTCCTTCATTGCCATTTAATTTCAAGTGTATGCTCAGAAGAGTATGTATACCTTTCATATGTACTCAGAATTACTCGTAAACATTTGCCGCACTAACAATCTGTTTAAATCAATGCTAATAATGAGCATTTTAATTGAAAAGAATGAAGTTTGTTGCATTCAGCAGTCAACAAGATTCCTACTTGAGGTCTCCCAAATGTTGCTCTTTCAGTTTGGTTCCAGGTCTGCTTGTTTCTTGGCAAAGGACTTAAAAGTGAAGAAAGACGCGATCAGGACAATTAATGCTGACAGAAGCATTAATTGAGGTTTCTTCTATTAATCGCTAACTTCTTATTCTTAGCATTCTGTAGTAGGGGATCTCTGTGTATAGTCATAATCTAGTGAATAGTCCCGCCCATGTGTGTGGACCCCGGAGCAATCAAAAATAATCTCTTAAAGTGTCGAAAAATGCAGAACTGCACAGACACTAAAGAGAGAATTTAAAGACAGATAATGCAGCCTATATCCACAGGCTACACTGTCCAGTACTTCAACTAGAAATTCCACCAAAAATCCACAAACAGCAAAGCCTGTCCTGATTTCCCTTGCTTCAACAGCAAAACCCCTCTGGAATGATAGAGAGGAAGACCTGGACAGACAAGCCCCATAGGCTGCCATTATGTGGCTCAAAACAGGATACTGTGCCTTTAAGAGAACCTTCCAGAACTTCACAGTATCCCAGAATGCACTGCAGGTCCCTTTTACTTTCAGTTCTTTTTTCCGGCTCCTGCAAGCAGGACCCTGGAGCATTGAGCTCTCCCTTTTCAAGGGTTTATTGGTGATATTTTTCACTTTTTCAAAGTTATTTGAGTACTTTTCTTGTAGTACTTTGCTGTTTCTTCCTGTTTTTCTTGGGGTGTACTCTTGATTGTCGAATATGCCTGCATTATTCGACAAATGCCCTGAGTGTTCCAGGAAGAAGGCCAAGTCTGACCCACACGAGGTGTGTATCATCTGCCTTCCTGCATCCCATGTCCCAGAGGAGTGTGACATCTGCCAGGGTTTCTCTAGCAGGACCCTGAGGGATAGGATGAAGAGCAGGCTTCAAGGCCTTGAAGACAGAAGACGGAAGGCTCAAGGTGGGTCTGGAGGGGCTTCATCTGCCCATGCTGAGGCCTCTGGGGGGCTCCCCAGGGGCAGGAAGACCAGCAAACGTCCCCATTCTCCGTCGGCGTCGATTGCACCGACCACGACGTCGAGAGGGATGACTGCAGTCTGTTCCCCGTCTCCCCAGGGCTCTGGGTCGAGGTGACATCGATGTTCGGCGTCGAGGGACCTGAGCAGGCCGCCGTCGAAGTCTCCAGTGACGATTTCGTCGTCGTCGTCGAGTATTCGATGTCGAGAGGCCCGGCGGCGGCGCTCGCCGTCGAGGCGACACCGCCGTTTGCCGTCGGCGAAGAGGAGAAGGTCGTCGTCGAGGGGATCCTTGACGTCGAGGCATAGAAGGTCGCCGTCGAGGCGTAGAAGGTCGCCGTTGAGGCGTAGAAGGTCGCCATCGAGGCACAGATGGTCGCCGTCGAGGCATAGACGGTCGACGTCGAGGCGAAGAAGGTCGCCGTCGAGGGATCGGCGCTCGCCGTCGAGGAGGCGAAGCTTGCCATCGAGGGGCCGACGCTCGCCGTCTGGTCGCCGTTCTTCGACGCCGAAAAGGCGCGGAAGAAGTTCTGGCACCAGGAGTCAGTCTGGCAGGCGTTGAGTGCCTACGGGAGACTCTCCTAAGTCCCAGCCTAGAAGGAAGGGCGGTTCACCGGGCTCGGTGTACTCTGTGGTGTGTACCCCTGCTAGGCCGAAGACAGTTACTCCTCCTCCTCCTCCTCCGAGAGGACGTCCTCTGCGGACTCCCACTCCACCTCCACTTCCGCCTCCTCTGCAGCCTCGACCGCAACCCCAGTTACCGGCTGACAAGCCTCCTCCGGTTCCTCCGAGGAACGGTTCGTTGCCACGATTTCCTACTCCTCCTACGAGGACCCCTCGGCCGAGGGCTCCATCCAAACCAAAGTCTCCCATCCTGGTAGTACCGGCGGGGCGACCGAAGCCAAGGAAGTTGCGATCCCACTCCGGACGGAGAGGGAGGTCGCGCAGTCATCGCAGGTCCTCTACGAGGTCAAGACGGCGCCACAGGAGGCGCGGATAACGGTCCCGCACGGACTCTTCCAGAACCAGGTCCTACTCCCCGACCTTATCGGACTCCCCGGGGACAAGGGTATCTCCTGTGGATGACATCAGCACGTTCCAGGATGTTCTCTTGAGAGGTGCTGCAAAATTGGGAATCACGGTGACGGCTCCTACACCTACGACGTGATTTTTGATACACTTCACAAGAAGCATTTGTCTCGCCCTCTACTGCCGCTCGTGCCAGGATTGGTAGAGCCAGCGGAGGAGCTGTTCCTTATGCCTGCAACGACGAAAGCCGCTCCGTCCCGTCTTTTGAAGAAGTATAGGGCTCCGGATTCCGACCCGGCTTTTCTGAGGATTGACCCCGTTCCTGACTCCGTTATAGTGAAGGCGGCCAGAAAACAACACTCTACCTCCCCGTCTTCTACCGTGCCTCCGAATAAGGAGAGCCAATGGATTGACTCAAATGGCAGGAAGACCTGTGGGACGGCCTCTACGTCCATGAAGGCCGCTAGCGATACGGCTTTGCTAGGGCGGTATGATCATGCCCTGTGGGAATCTCTCCAGCAGTTCGCGGACCTCCTGCCTCGTGACAGGAGGGAGGATTTCCTGGAGATCCAGAAGGAAGGGATGCTGGTCTCAAACCAGGTCATCAGTGCAGCCGCTGATGGTTCTCTTTTGGCGGCCCATGGACATTGTCATGGGATCAACCAGCGACGCCATGCCTGGCTCAGGCTCACATCACTAAAGCCGGAGGCCCAGCAGCGAGTGGCTAATCTGCCCTTCTCGGGGGAGACCCTGTTCTGAAAACATGCAGATGGTGAGATGGCCCGCATGAAGGCGGAGGCCGAGACTCTGACGGCTGTGGGCTTGGAGAAGCCCAAAGAAAAGAAAGCCTACCGCCCGTTCCAGAGACGGTTTGGAGCGCAGGGCAGAGGGCGAGGACAGGCTTCGGGACAGCAGCAGCAACATCAGCAGCAGTTCCGGAGGCCCTTCCAGAGGCGCCAGAAGGGTAGAGGAGGTCAGCAGTCCTCTACAGCGAACAAGGGCGCGGCCGGGTCTCGACCCTGAGCTGTTACTTCCCCTACATCCGTTACCCGCTCCGGTGGGGGGAATCGTTCGATTTTTTTCTGGCAGAGTGGAGAAAAATTACTCAGGACAAGTGGGCGCTGAATATTGTTTGCAATGGATACAGTCTTCGGTTCACCAGCCCACCTCCATCAATTCCTCCGCTCAGCTTGCAGTTTCAGCTGCGCGAGCTCCAGGCAGAGGCCGATATCCTGTTAAGAAAAAGGGCAATAGAAGACGTACCTCTGTCTCAAAGGGGAAGAGGTCTGTACTCCCGGTTCTTCCTGGTTCGCAAAAAGGACAAGAACGAGTTCAGGCCCATTCTGGATTTGCGACAGGCAAACAAGTGGATTCGCAGAGAGAGGTTTCGCATGCTGTCATTGCATCAGATTTATCCTTAGCTGCAACGGGGAGACTGGCTGTGTGCCATAGACCTACAGGATGCATACTTCCATGTGCCCATTGCACACAAGCACAGGAAGTTCCTGCGATTCCAAGTAGGCGCCAATCATTATCAGTACACAGTACTGCCATTCGGACTGAAGTCTGCGCCCAGAACATTCTCAAAGTGCATGGCAGTGGTAGCTGCACACCTAAGGAAGAACAAGGTGTTTGTCTACCCGTACCTGGACAATTGGTTGATCAAGGCCTCCTCCTTCTCGGAAGCTCAAGCGCACTTCCAAAAGACGTGCTTACTCTTGAACAAGATGGGGTTGCACATCAACATGTCCAAGTCTGTCCCGACTCCGGTCCAGTGCATCCAGTACTTGGGAGCCTCCATCAATACGCTGTCGGCAAGCGTGTCTCCTTCGGAGGAGCGACGATTATCACTCCTTCGGAAGGCTCAGGCTCTTATGACCACTCCATCTACAACAGTGAGGACGGTGTCTTCTCTACTGGGATCGATGGCCTCTTGTATCTTCCTCACGCCACACGCACGGCTGCACATGAGACCATTGCAGGAGTGCTTGGAAGATCAGTGGGATCAGAGGAAAGGATCTTGGGACGACAAGATACGACTGTCTCTGCATGCTCTTCAGTCTCTGAAGTGGTGGTGTTCAGCGGAGAACCTCCTCAGAGGGGTCCCCTTCCACAAGGACATTCCCACGCAGACTATAGTGATGGATGCGTCTCTCCACGGCTGGGGGGCGCACTCCAGAGACCTACAGATTCAAGGGACGTGGTCCCCGACGGAGTCCACGTACCACATCAATTTCCTGGAACTCAGAGCTGTTCACTTGGCACTGAAGGCCTTTCATCCGTCCTTCCGGACCAACTCTTTGCTTGTTCAGACGGACAATACGACCACGATGTATTACCTCAACAAGCAGGGGGGGTCGCGATCGCGCACTCTGTCGCAGGAGGCGCAGGCGATCTGGCACTGGCTTCTAGCCAGAGGACTGACGATAACGGCTACCCATCTACCAGGTGTGCAGAATGTTCAGGCAGACCCACTGAGCAGACTGATTCAGGAAAACCACGAATGGGTCATAAACGACGAAGTACTAGGAGAAGTCTTCGCAAGGTGGTGGACTCCAGACGTCGATCTGTTCGCCACCGCCGAAAACAGCAAATGCCGAGACTTCGCCTCCAGGTACTACCAGCAGGGGACGCTGGGGAATGCGTTGTGGATCAACTGGTCGAACAGCTTTCTGTACGCTTTTCCACCCATTCCCCTGATTCCGGCGGTGTTCATCAAGCTGTCCCAGTCCAGGGCGCGGATGATCCTGATTGCCCCGGAATGGCCCAGACAGTGGTGGTTCACGGACCTGCTTCACCGGTCTCTCCTTCCTCACATACGGCTGCCGTGCAGGCCCGACCTTCTCACGAAGTTCGGGGGGCAGATGTTGCACCCCAACCTCTCGTCTTTGAGTTTGGCGGCATGGCTCCTGAGATAGTGCAATATGGCCATCTGAATCTGCCAGAAGATTGCATGGACATACTGAAGGAGGCTAAGCGACCTTCCACTAGGACTTCTTATGCTTACAAGTGGAAGAGGTTTTGCATCTGGTGCAAGTCCAAGGACTATGACCCGACGACATGTAAGGAAGATGTCATCCTTCCATATCTTCTGCATCTGGCGCAGTCTGGCCTTAATGTCCATTCCATTAAGGTTCATCTGGCTGCATTGCCTGCCTACAGGAAATGCCCTTCACAGACTTCCTTCTTTCAGATCCCTGTGATCAAAGATTTTTTGGAAGGCTTGAAGAAAGTGTTCCCTCCTGTCCGGCTTCCTTCGCCTTCATGGGAATTGAATGTGGTGCTGTCCAGATTGATGAAGGAGCCTTTTGAACCTATTCATAAGGCTTCGTTGCAGCACCTGTCCTGGAAGGCGGCGTTCCTCGTGGCCATTACATCGGCCCGCAGGGTGAGTGAAATTCAGGCGTTGTGTTGCCAAGAACCTTATACTGTATTTCAAGGTTGTTATGCGTACTCACCCTAAATTTCTTCCTAAAGTTATATCTGACTTTCATGTTAACCAGACCATAACTTTACCTACGTTTTTTCAGAATCCTTCCTCTCCAGCGGAAAGGTCCCTGCATTCCCTGGATGTCAGGAGGGTGTTGAAATTTTATCTGGATAAAACCAAGGATATTCGTAGGTCAGACCAATTGTTCATCAATTATGGATCTGTCAGGACGGGTCTTGCTACCTCTAAACAGTCCATCTAGGTGGATTGTGTCCTGTATACAATTGTGTTACCAAAAAGCTGGTAAGACCTTAGGGGGTAAACCTAAGGCTCATTCCACCAGGGGCAAAGCTGCCACGACTGCTTTGCTCCGTAATGTTCCAATTGCAGAAATCTGCAAGGTGGCCACTTGGAAGTCGGTCCATACCTTTGCTAAGCATTACTGCCTGGACACTGATGCCAGGGCAGACGCTCAGGTTGGGCAGGCTTCGCTGTGAAATCTGTTCGCACAATAGTGGTGTTATTTCTCTTTTCTCCACCGCCGCTTTGGTGTGGGGATGGGCTTGCCCTTCTATTCACTAGATTATGACTATACACAGAGATCCCCTACTACAGAAGGAGTAGTTTCTGTCCTGTAACTCCAGTTCTGTAGTAGGGGTATCTCTGTTATAGTCATAAGCGCCCACCCTCCTCCCCGGTGGAGAGAGATATTCATGTAAGGAATGCTACAGGTCTGGCGTGTTACGCCTTCAAAAAGAACTGAAAGTAAAAGGGACCTGCAGTGCATTCTGGGATACTGTGAAGTTCTGGAAGGTTCTCTTAAAGGCACAGTATCCTGTTTTGAGCCACATAATGGCAGCCTATGGGGCTTGTCTGTCCAGGTCTTCCTCTCTATCATTCCAGAGGGGTTTTGCTGTTGAAGCAAGGGAAATCAGGACAGGCTTTGCTGTTTGTGGATTTTTGGTGGAATTTCTAGTTGAAGTACTGGACAGGGTAGCCTGCGGATATAGGCTGCATTATCTGTCTTTAAATTCTCTCTTTAGTGTCTGTGCAGTTCTGCATTTTTCGACACTTTAAGAGATTATTTTTGATTGCTCCGGGGTCCACGCACATGGGCGGGACTATTCATTAGATTATGACTATAACAGAGATACCCCTACTACAGAACTGGAGTTACAGGACAGAAACTACTCCTTCTTCGTAACCTATGGTTACGTTTTATGCACGTGTTCACAGGGCATGGAAAAGACTAGAAGCAGACACCTTTCTTTTCATTCTGTGGCGCATCTTTGTTGCAAGCCCCAGACTCCCCCACCCCCTCTCCCCTGGAATAATGGTTAACAAGGATTTGCAATGCAATTGGTCTCGCATTTACGTGAGTTTGAGCTGCTGGCATTGTAAATAACAATGTTTTATTTATGTTTCAAAAATCCAAACATAAATAAAAGGCATTGCCATTTACAATGCCAATAGCTCAAACTCGCATAAATGCGAGACCTGTTGCATTGCAAATGCTTGCATAGTGTTTGTCTTTCCTTGGAGGACATGGCATTCTGTTAATATTTACAATGTCCCATTGGAGTTCCCATTAGATCTTTGGGAAGGAGCATCAAATACTACGTTTGTGAGACTGCAGATGCAACATGATGTATACATTGTAATTGAGAGCCATTGTGTATTCTTAAACACCAGAAATTCTTCTAAGTATCGATTTTTGCAACATACAAATATTCCTTACAAATTGCCTCTGTGACAAAACCGATTTCTTTCAACTGTTTATAGGAAATGCACCAGGGCTGAATCCAGGATCCAGCCCTGAGTCAGAAAAACCTACGCAAAATAATTAATATTGCATTTACTTAAAAAATTCCTATTGAGCTCAATGTTATAATTGTGTTTAACTTGTGTTGCATTTAAAAGTCTATTGCTCATTGAAAGTATTCAACTGTAGCATCTCATTCTGAGAAAGTATTTTTACACCTACTTGTGGTTCTAAACTAAAACAACAGTATATTTTTAAATACAAAACAATTGGCCTAGAGTTCAATTCTTGAGTGTGTGAGACCATTTGCTGGCTGAGTGTGTACAACAAATGCTTTACACTGTCCTCTGATACTGCCTTACAGCTCGACCAAGGTACAACTTTAAGGTTATATCTAACTTTAACCTCTGCCAAACCTCGGGAGACTGTGGACTCTGTACACACTGTACCTTACTTTGGAGCAGTATATACAGACCCACTTTCTTACATCCTCTTCTCCATGGCCCAGTAGTGACGGGTGCAGAAGTATCCTTAGGTCTCTTGTTTTTCTTACAGGGAGCAGTCGTGGTAGAGGGGTATGTGTGCAGAGGTTACAGGCGAAGTCGGGGAGTCCACAAGAGGTGTCACCACACTGGACTCAGTCTCTGGAGTGCTGAGGGACCACGTTGACACAGTTAGCCCACATCAACTTGGGCTTGGAGCGACGGTGCAGTGGTGTCTTCAGGCGTCGGGTTTCTGTGGTTATGAAGTCCTTCCAGGGTTATTTGGATGCCTGAAGAATGCAGGGAAGCAGGTCTGCTGCTTCCTGGGATGTCTTTGCTCCTAGGGGAAGTGCTGGCAGGTCTTCTGGGCTTTGGGGACTTAGCAGCTGCAGGGCATTCAACTTTTGGTGCAATTGGCGAAGGCAGCAGGCAGGCCGGCACCAAGTAAGTTGCTAGATCTTCTGTCCTTGCAGGATGCGACTGTTCGCGTCCTTCTTTGTCTTTCAGGTCAACAGAATCTGTTCATCTGGCACCAGGGGCATTGAGGGGTGATGGGGGTGTGTAGGGTAGTAGATAATGGGCTACTGACCCTTGGGGTCACTACGTCCCCTATAAGACCACTTCCTGTCGGAAGTGGGCATAACTGTGTCCCAGAATTCCTACGTAGCCATCACAAAGATGGCTACTTAGTAAAAATCATATCCACCTCAGTTTAGCCCACCTTAGGGGAGGTACTAGCCTGGGGGTGACATGCCTACCTGACTAGCTAATTCACCTCTCCAAGTGCCAAAGACGCTTTGGACAAAGGGTAGCAGCTTCCTCTTCTGTGAGGGGAGCCAGATTTCATTTTAAAGGTGGCAGCCTTTTGAAGCTTCCGGCCAAGGAAGGCAAACCAGCAGGTCATCGTGTGGAAGGTGGGGTGACACCCTCTTTCCAGACAGGCTTTTGTCCGGGGTCTTCTGAGAGCAAAAGGTTCTCACCTTAGGAGGTCAGAGCTTTGTCTCAGGTGGCAGGCTGGCAGAAACCAGTCAGCGAGCACACCAGAGGCTGGTAGGTTTTCAGGGGGCACCTTGAAGGTGCACTCTGTGTGCTTGTATTGGTAAAGCCAACACCGGAATCAGTGTGGGTTTGTCAATATAAGATGTTTGATACCAAGCATCCCTATTTTCCGTGAAGCCATCATGTAGCAGGGGAAGTCGTTTAGACCAGTGTCCAGCACATATCCTAAAATGGCTTACCTGGTCACTAGCACTGTCAGTAATGGAACTGATCAGCACTGGAGCATATCTGCTTAAGGCTGTCAGGCCTGCTGTAGGGGTGACTTACAAATATTACGTGCAATGTTAGGAGGCCTGACACAGGGGATGTGTGTCAGGTCGTGTTTTCAGTTTTTTCTACACCTTGTGATAGCAGCCCTGCATGAGTCTGGTGAGGGGTCCCTTAGGGTGGCACAATTCGTGCTGCAGCCCTTGGGGGACCCTTTTTAGTACCTTCAGGCCCCAGGTACCAGGGATACCATTTACTCGGAACCTATAGAGTGTGCTAAAGGGATTGCCATTTAGGGGCAACAATCATACATTTTAAGGGAAAGAACACCGGGGACCTGGTTAACAGGAACACTATATTCAAAGTTGCATCAAATACCACACAAAAAGTGGAGGGTACTGGAGGGCAAAAAAATGTTTCCTACACTTACTCTGTTTCAATTAATCTGAACATCAACCAGACTGATGAGTGGGTGGACATCTGGATAACATTCTGCTCCCTTCATTCTACAGTGTCCAGCCAACCACTTCAAGGATGTTGCATCTTACAAAGTCATACTTCAGTTACAATATTATGGTGAAGATCGTATGTTAAAGTTGAAACTCTGCCACCATCAATTAGGTCCTTGGCAAAAAAAGAAGAAAAGCATATACAATTTTTTGTTGCATTTGCCAGTGTGTGTGAATTTACTCATGAAGTCAGCTGGTTTTAAATGCAACTCTTGTAAAATACTCTTAAGCAAGTGTCCAGAATCACACAACATGGAAAACACAGAGTGGAGTGAATATTTTAGCAAAACTGAACAGGTGACATTTTGTTGGGGTATAAGGGATGAAAGACGTTTCACTGTGAAACACGTATCTTGTGCTATTTTTCTCTGAATGGTTATGTTAGAAACCAGTTCTCATTGCCTGGGCAGTGTAGTAAATAATATACTTATGAGTTAAATATATTTTTTCATAATTGTGAATTATTAATTTCTTTGTCAAAATACGGAACATCTATCTAAAAAGTTCCTTTGTGTGAGGACAGACTTCATGAGCATATAAGATCAAAACCATTCCTTTTCTGGTTTTCCAGTGAATGGCGCCTGGTCAACATGGATGCCATGGGGAAGCTGTAGTGAGACCTGTGGCAAAGGCACCCAAACCAGACTGAGGCTATGCAATAATCCCCCACCATCATTTGACGGTTCACACTGTGATGGACCTGATACACAAATACAAGTATGCAATCAGAGGCATTGTCCAGGTAAGGATGCATATGTTCTTTGCTCGTATACCTTTAACCATCTCTTGTTCTTTTAGATAGATTCATGAGGACGATCACACTGCCTGTTTAAGCAGGTTTGTGTAGCATAATTTCCTAAAATCAAACCCTGGTATGCTCTTGAATTCCAACATATTGGTTAAACATCTTCTAAATCAAGCACAACTACTTCTGCTAACCTGCAATCACAGAACACTCACTAAAGCCTTGCACATCTTCTTTGACACAGTGCAAAAGCCCCTATCAATAGCATTGTCACCACAAGCAAAATATGGTACTCAATACCCTCTTGGGTAGCTTTCTTTAATACTAGCTCACATCCCCCTTAATAAAGTTATTAAGAATATTTTTAAGTTTATCCCACAATCACTCCCACCTCTTCATAGCCCTTTACAAATTTGTAGATTTAGTATTTAAGGGGATTCATTAAACTGCTCTATCATATGTCACAAGGTTTAAATTGTAAGAAATAGGTTGCATACTTACTCCTATATCATGGCTGACTTTGGCATAAACAAACATTGGTTGTCTGTATGGCCCTTTTACTGTGGTGATATGAATACATGTTGTACACTGATAGAGTTTAATTGATTTAGTGCTTAAAAATTTGAACAGTGACTCATTGACACTGATGCAGTGTCTTGATTCTAAAACTTCATCACACCCTACAATACCAGTCACTCCAAAACCTGGATAGTCTGAGTCCTCGCTCTACCACATGGTCCCAAGCACAGTGTTCTCAGTTCCGATATACTGCTTGAATGGCAATAGAGGTTTACCATCCACAAGGTAATTCAGGCATGATTTTAAATATTTATTAGAGGAGCTCTGTGACTAAAAAAGTGCCTATTAATAGAGAATAAAAAAATGGAAGATCTAAACTTTGCCACTTGGCAGTGTCAACCCTTTGCAACGAGAAAAAGTACCCTACTTTTCATCTCTGGTTAACCCAATCTTCTTGGTATCTTTCCTCTTCATATCAGTGCCAGTTTCAGTCACTTTTAATGATTTGTTGTCATGTCATTTAGCTCTTCGATATCGCATTTGGAATCCAGCATTCTTCTCTGAAATTCTAAAATAAATTAAGACATTATATCTGCTGAATATCTCATATTTGACACAAGTCTCTATTTAATTACTTTAAGCATGTTAAGTTACCAGTGTTTTATTATGATGTTCACCACCATATCAGCCAGTTAGACTATTAGGTGACACAGATTAGCAGAAAAAGGTAGAGAAGACAAAGAAAACATGTAGACGCTGTAATTGAAGCAACATGTTTCAAGGTATTTACCGGAATTAACTATACACATTATTTCATCTTCTCCCTCTGCCTCTTGTGCTTATTGCAAATTATCCTCATTACAGGAACAAGTGATATGGTGCACTGGTGATGTGCTACTTTCCTTGGTTTTGGGATTGAGGGTACCATGTCGGGCTACTTAGTCTTGCTGGTCTGAATTGGAGATCTAACTCTATTGCTTGTTTTTACTTCCATAAGTGGATGGGAAATGGGCGACATGGAACAGCTGGAGTGCTTGCGGTGTGTCTTGTGGAGGAGGTGCACGGCAGAGGAGACGAGAATGCTCTGATCCTGCCCCACAATACGGTGGACACAAATGTGAAGGCAATGATGTGCAGATGGACTTTTGTAACAGTGATCCATGTCCAGGTATGTGACTAATGGTAGTGTCAACCACATAAAGGTTAGCAGTGCTGTAAAAATAAAAGCTCACAAAGAACATCTTAATAGAGGCTTTGAAGAGAATGTGTAGGAGGAGTTAACAGATGCATCTCCAATCAAAGGACCAGTAGGAAGGGTTAGGAGACTGAAGAAGAGTAGGAGGAGGAACTGAGATTGCCTACACCTTGCAACAGGGAATATTTTAATATGCCTACAAGCATATTTATGAAATTCGCAATGCACATATTTAAATATTTTTGCTTACATTTTACTTTTAAAGGCCTTTCACTAGGGGTGATGCAGCCGTGCTGCGGCTCCCTGACCTACTTGAGCAGAGCAGCAACATGGTGTAAGACTCGGAACTCCTCTCGTGTCTTTTACCTCAGAGAAGTTGATGGAAACTGCCATATCAGCTGAGTGCCTACCTTGCTGTCCCAACCATTGCAGAGTCGCCCTATTTCGGGCTGAGCCGGTCCGGGCTTTGCGGTGGTTGCTGGCTGAGCTGACGGGCTGTTGGGAACACAGAAACTGCGGAGGGTGCCTGCAACTGTCCCTCCAGCTGGAGATGGGACCAAAGATCCATGGCGTGGGAAATCTAAAAGGAAAGGTATCGAATGTGGTCGCAGCAACACCTGCCCCCCCCCCCCTCACTCCACCGAAGGGGCGTGTCACCGGTGGAACTCCACAGGGTACTCAAGCTGGAGGGAAGATGAAGGTGAATGGCTGGAAGCCTTCCACGGTGGTCTCGATGACCCAGATGGAGACCTTGAAAGAGAGGAAGGACAAAGGTGGGGCTGCGCCCTAGCAGCGCTGTCTCATCTCCTCTGCACTCGAGCTGCTGCGTGCGTCTATGGGGGGAGCTTCGCCCCCTCCAATCCAGATCAGCAGGAGGAAACCCAGCAACAAACAGTGGCCCAGGCAGAGGAGAATCCAAGGAGTGCAGGAGGCGCCAGTGCAGCCAAGGACATAATAGCGCTGAACGAACAGCCCGAGCAGAGTGGGTCGGCTACATACGAAGAGGTCATTTTACCTACCTCTAATTCTATTAAGGTAGTGGATTGTGGGAGCTGTGTAGACCTGTCTGGCTTGCCCAGAGCCCAGTCTTCAGGGCAGATCAGGGAGGCAGGCGGTGTTAGTGATCAGAATGTATTGCAGACCCCTCAGGATCTTTTAGAGCCAAAGATACAACTTGCTGGTTTAACCACCAAAGAGCAAGACTTCGAGTACAGCGACTGTTTTTTTTCACTGTCGGACGAGGTATGGTCAGGAGATGGCTCAGGGATGGATGCATTAATTAAATCTAGTGAGGATGGGAAAATTGCAGACGCAAGTAAAGCCGACCCGGTGGCTAGAACCCGCAAAGCACCTAGAAACTCAGGACAATCCAACCTGCGTAAAAAAGATTTAAAATGGGATTACTCAGCTACAGAGCATTTGTTTGGTACTGCTACAATTCCCCCTCAAGATTTACCTATTCCAATACGTCCCACCTTGGATGCCATCCCACAGTGCATACTCTCTCACCGGGAGGAAACTCACCAGGATAGTCAGTGGTCACAAACAGCCATGCAAAAGCTCCAAGGATCGCTAAGGAAAGTGGCAGGCATATAGAGCTATTGGGGAGCGTCTGTCCAATCTTGAAACTAGACCTGTGGCCCTTGTGAGCAATATGGCTGGTACCCGGGAAGAGACAATGGCGCATGAGGCCAGCTGGTTGATATGCAGTAGAAGCTGGAGGACCAAGAAATCTGCTAACGCCATAATAATCTTCGGATTCTCTGGGTTTGGAGGGCAAGGATGGCTCTGATGTTCGGTCATACATGGTTGGATTTATTGACCAAAGCTTTCCCAGACCTGGAAGGATGGAACTGGTCATTGGAGGTGCAGAGGGCCCACCGCGTCCCATTCAATCTAAGACAACCACTCAGATCAGATTTGAAGCCCGAGCCTTGTGCTATCCTTGTCTACTTTGGCAATTTTCTCTTGAGACAAGCTATCTATGAGAAGGCCAGACCAGAAATGAAGTGGAGTGGGGGAGACTTCTCGTTCTTCGTTAGACCGGACTTTTGTCATTTTACAGTTGAGAGGTGATAGCGCCTCTGCCAGATGATCAAGCCCTTTCAGGACAAGGGGGGCAGGCCTTTCTGCTAAACCCTGTCCATCTCAAAGTGATTCAAGGTGCTCAAACCCAGTTCTTCACCTTGGAGATTAAGGCAAAGAAGTATTTATAGAAGTGGGGGTGCAACCCTTGAAAGCATAGGAGCGGGCTAGAAGCTGGTATGGGTCATGATAATAGATACTGGGGGGGTTCACCTTTTCTCTCTCTTCTCTGAGTTCCCCCTTTTTTTTCATCCTTATAGCTATCGAGGGGTTCCCTTATTCTTTCCTTTTCTTCTTTTTCTTCTGGCTGGCATGGTTACTGCCATGAGAACAATAAACAATCAACAAAAGAGTGACTATAGTACAACCAGGAAACACCTGTTTCCTGGTTGTACTATAGTCACTCTTTTGTTGATTGTTTATTGATCTACAGGGGGTCTAAAAGTGCCTCTTTCCCTCTCTCTCTTGTTGTTATACTATACTGCCATGAGACGTCAGCTGAGATGCGGTTGAAATGCTGGTTAGGGAGCTGCGCTCATCATCACAGACTGAATTCAGTTGGGCAGCTTATCGACGCTGGGTGGGTAGGGAGAGGGTGAAGGGCACACTGTATGGGGGGCAGGGTAAGAGTAGGGAGAAGAGGGGAGAGGAGCAGGGGGAGGGGCACTAGGTGTAGGGCACGGAAAAAGGGTCGGAAAACTGGAGAGAGAGCAAAATATGGTATGTGAGAAGATTCAACTGGGGAAGGTATCTGAGAGTATAAGGAGGGGCAGCCTCTTTTTTGGGAATGGGTAAGGTAAGTATATGTACCATCAATGTGGAGGGTTTAAATGATAGAATTAAACGTGCAAGGATGGCCGAGGCTATAAGATCTCAAGGGGCTGACATAATCTGTCAACAGGAAACACTTATCCCATGGGGGAAGCGGTATACACTGATGATTAAAGGTTACACGTTGGTACCGTGTTCCACGCAAACCTCCACCATAAGGGGTGTCGCCATTCATGTTAGAAATAGTATTGGCCCTGCAAAATCAGTATTGAAGGATAAGTGGGATAGATGGGCGATTGTGTCCCTGCACCTGGGGTTGACAGTTTACACTATCTATGGATAAAACCGGGATGACCCATAAATATTCAATGACCTAGAAGTTGAGTTGATTCAGAAAAGGGGGTGGTGATGAACAGAGTGTCTGAATTAAGCAGACCACTCTTACCCAGTCCAAAGATCAGGGCTTGATCCATCACCGTTATTTAGCTCACTGCCCCATCCCAGCTCAGAACCTGGCTATATGCAAATTAGTCTGTCCCTGGCCCAGTGCATCATGGGAACAGGGCAGACCAAACTACCAAGCCAATTCTTCACCAGAAAGGAGACAAGCTTCCGGGGACCGGTTTCTGCCATTTCAGGCGTCGTCGGCCCGGCTTGCTTGAATCCTGATGGAGCAGTGAGCAAGGGACTCATGTCTGAGTATACCCTTCCACGCTTATGGTGGACAAAATGATTCAGAAAAGGGGGTGGTGATGAACAGAGTGTCTGAATTAAGAAGACCACTCTTACCCAGTCCAAAGATCAGGGCTTGATCCATCACCGTTATTTAGCTCACTGCCCCATCCCAGCTCAGAACCTGGCTATATGCACATTAGTCTGTCCCTGGCCCAGTGCATCATGGGAACAGGGCAGACCAAACTACCAAGCCAATTCTTCACCAGAAAGGAGACAAGCTTCCGGGGACCGGTTTCTGCCATTTCAGGCGTCGTCGGCCCGGCTTGCTTGAATCCTGATGGAGCAGTGAGCAAGGGACTCATGTCTGAGTATACCCTTCCACGCTTATGGTGGACAAAATGATTCAGAAAAGGGGGTGGTGATGAACAGAGTGTCTGAATTAAGCAGACCACTCTTACCCAGTCCAAAGATCAGGGCTTGATCCATCACCGTTATTTAGCTCACTGCCCCATCCCAGCTCAGAACCTGGCTATATGCAAATTAGTCTGTCCCTGGCCCAGTGCATCATGGGAACAGGGCAGACCAAACTACCAAGCCAATTCTTCACCAGAAAGGAGACAAGCTTCCGGGGACCGGTTTCTGCCATTTCAGGCGTCGTCGGCCCGGCTTGCTTGAATCCTGATGGAGCAGTGAGCAAGGGACTCATGTCTGAGTATACCCTTCCACGCTTATGGTGGACAAAATGATTCAGAAAAGGGGGTGGTGATGAACAGAGTGTCTGAATTAAGCAGACCACTCTTACCCAGTCCAAAGATCAGGGCTTGATCCATCACCGTTATTTAGCTCACTGCCCCATCCCAGCTCAGAACCTGGCTATATGCAAATTAGTCTGTCCCTGGCCCAGTGCATCATGGGAACAGGGCAGACCAAACTACCAAGCCAATTCTTCACCAGAAAGGAGACAAGCTTCCGGGGACCGGTTTCTGCCATTTCAGGCGTCGTCGGCCCGGCTTGCTTGAATCCTGATGGAGCAGTGAGCAAGGGACTCATGTCTGAGTATACCCTTCCACGCTTATGGTGGACAAAATGATTCAGAAAAGGGGGTGGTGATGAACAGAGTGTCTGAATTAAGCAGACCACTCTTACCCAGTCCAAAGATCAGGGCTTGATCCATCACCGTTATTTAGCTCACTGCCCCATCCCAGCTCAGAACCTGGCTATATGCAAATTAGTCTGTCCCTGGCCCAGTGCATCATGGGAACAGGGCAGACCAAACTACCAAGCCAATTCTTCACCAGAAAGGAGACAAGCTTCCGGGGACTGGTTTCTGCCATTTCAAGGCGTCGTCTGCCCGGCTTGCTTGAATCCTGATGGAGCAGTGAGCAAGGGACTCATGTCTGAGTATACCCTTCCACGCTTATGGTGGACAAAATGATTCAGAAAAGGGGGTGGTGATGAACAGAGTGTCTGAATTAAGCAGACCACTCTTACCCAGTCCAAAGATCAGGGCTTGATCCATCACCGTTATTTAGCTCACTGCCCCATCCCAGCTCAGAACCTGGCTATATGCAAATTAGTCTGTCCCTGGCCCAGTGCATCATGGGAACAGGGCAGACCAAACTACCAAGCCAATTCTTCACCAGAAAGGAGACAAGCTTCCGGGGACCGGTTTCTGCCATTTCAGGCGTCGTCTGCCCGGCTTGCTTGAATCCTGATGGAGCAGTGAGCAAGGGACTCATGTCTGAGTATACCCTTCCACGCTTATGGTGGACAAAATGATTCAGAAAAGGGGGTGGTGATGAACAGAGTGTCTGAATTAAGCAGACCACTCTTACCCAGTCCAAAGATCAGGGCTTGATCCATCACCGTTATTTAGCTCACTGCCCCATCCCAGCTCAGAACCTGGCTATATGCAAATTAGTCTGTCCCTGGCCCAGTGCATCATGGGAACAGGGCAGACCAAACTACCAAGCCAATTCTTCACCAGAAAGGAGACAAGCTTCCGGGGACCGGTTTCTGCCATTTTAGGCGTCGTCGGCCCGGCTTGCTTGAATCCTGATGGAGCAGTGAGCAAGGGACTCATGTCTGAGTATACCCTTCCACGCTTATGGTGGACAAAATGATTCAGAAAAGGGGGTGGTGATGAACAGAGTGTCTGAATTAAGCAGACCACTCTTACCCAGTCCAAAGATCAGGGCTTGATCCATCACCGTTATTTAGCTCACTGCCCCATCCTAGCTCAGAACCTGGCTATATGCAAATTAGTCTGTCCCTGGCCCAGTGCATCATGGGAACAGGGCAGACCAAACTACCAAGCCAATTCTTCACCAGAAAGGAGACAAGCTTCCGGGGACCGGTTTCTGCCATTTCAGGCGTCATCGGCCCGGCTTGCTTGAATCCTGATGGAGCAGTGAGCAAGGGACTCATGTCTGAGTATACCCTTCCACGCTTATGGTGGACAAAATGATTCAGAAAAGGGGGTGGTGATGAACAGAGTGTCTGAATTAAGCAGACCACTCTTACCCAGTCCAAAGATCAGGGCTTGATCCATCACCGTTATTTAGCTCACTGCCCCATCCCAGCTCAGAACCTGGCTATATGCAAATTAGTCTGTCCCTGGCCCAGTGCATCATGGGAACAGGGCAGACCAAACTACCTAGCCAATTCTTCACCAGAAAGGAGACAAGCTTCCGGGGACCGGGTTCTGCGATTTCAGGCGTCGTCGGCCCGGCTTGCTTGAATCCTGATGGAGCAGTGAGCAAGGGACTCATGTCTGAGTATACCCTTCCACGCTTATGGTGGACAAAATGATTCAGAAAAGGGGGGTGGTGATGAACAGAGTGTCTGAATTAAGCAGACCACTCTTACCCAGTCCAAAGATCAGGGCTTGATCCATCACCGTTATTTAGCTCACTGCCCCATCCCAGCTCAGAACCTGGCTATATGCAAATTAGTCTGTCCCTGGCCCAGTGCATCATGGGAACAGGGCAGACCAAACTACCAAGCCAATTCTTCACCAGAAAGGAGACAAGCTTCCGGGGACCGGTTTCTGCCATTTCAGGCGTCGTCGGCCCGGCTTGCTTGAATCCTGATGGAGCAGTGAGCAAGGGACTCATGTCTGAGTATACCCTTCCACGCTTATGGTGGACAAAATGATTCAGAAAAGGGGGTGGTGATGAACAGAGTGTCTGAATTAAGCAGACCACTCTTACCCAGTCCAAAGATCAGGGCTTGATCCATCACCGTTATTTAGCTCACTGCCCCATCCCAGCTCAGAACCTGGCTATATGCAAATTAGTCTGTCCCTGGCCCAGTGCATCATGGGAACAGGGCAGACCAAACTACCAAGCCAATTCTTCACCAGAAAGGAGACAAGCTTCCGGGGACCGGTTTCTGCCATTTCAGGCGTCGTCGGCCCGGCTTGCTTGAATCCTGATGGAGCAGTGAGCAAGGGACTCATGTCTGAGTATACCCTTCCACGCTTATGGTGGACAAAATGATTCAGAAAAGGGGGTGGTGATGAACAGAGTGTCTGAATTAAGCAGACCACTCTTACCCAGTCCAAAGATCAGGGCTTGATCCATCACCGTTATTTAGCTCACTGCCCCATCCCAGCTCAGAACCTGGCTATATGCAAATTAGTCTGTCCCTGGCCCAGTGCATCATGGGAACAGGGCAGACCAAACTACCAAGCCAATTCTTCACCAGAAAGGAGACAAGCTTCCGGGGACCGGTTTCTGCCATTTCAGGCGTCGTCGGCCCGGCTTGCTTGAATCCTGATGGAGCAGTGAGCAAGGGACTCATGTCTGAGTATACCCTTCCACGCTTATGGTGGACAAAATGATTCAGAAAAGGGGGTGGTGATGAACAGAGTGTCTGAATTAAGCAGACCACTCTTACCCAGTCCAAAGATCAGGGCTTGATCCATCACTGTTATTTAGCTCACTGCCCCATCCCAGCTCAGAACCTGGCTATATGCAAATTAGTCTGTCCCTGGCCCAGTGCATCATGGGAACAGGGCAGACGAAACTACCAAGCCAATTCTTCACCAGAAAGGAGACAAGCTTCCGAGGACCGGTTTCTGCCATTTCAGGCGTCGTCGGCCCGGCTTGCTTGAATCCTGATGGAGCAGTGAGCAAGGGACTCATGTCTGAGTATACCCTTCCACGCTCATGGTGGACAAAATGATTCAGAAAAGGGGGTGGTGATGAACAGAGTGTCTGAATTAAGCAGACCACTCTTACCCAGTCCAAAGATCAGCGCTTGATCCATCACCGTTATTTAGCTCACTGCCCCATCCCAGCTCAGAACCTGGCTATATGCAAATTAGTCTGTCCCTGGCCCAGTGCATCATGGGAACAGGGCAGACCAAACTACCAAGCCAATTCTTCACCAGAAAGGAGACAAGCTTCCGGGGACCGGTTTCTGCCATTTCAGGCGTCATCAGCCCGGCTTGCTTGAATCCTGATGGAGCAGTGAGCAAGGGACTCATGTCTGAGTATACCCTTCCACGCTTATGGTGGACAAAATGATTCAGAAAAGGGGGTGGTGATGAACAGAGTGTCTGAATTAAGCAGACCACTCTTACCCAGTCCAAAGATCAGGGCTTGATCCATCACCGTTATTTAGCTCACTGCCCCATCCCAGCTCAGAACCTGGCTATATGCAAATTAGTCTGTCCCTGGCCCAGTGCATCATGGGAACAGGGCAGACCAAACTACCAAGCCAATTCTTCACAGAAAGGAGACAAGCTTCCGGGGACCGGTTTCTGCCATTTCAGGCGTCGTCGGCCCGGCTTGCTTGAATCCTGATGGAGCAGTGAGCAAGGGACTCATGTCTGAGTATACCCTTCCACGCTTATGGTGGACAAAATGATTCAGAAAAGGGGGTGGTGATGAACAGAGTGTCTGAATTAAGCAGACCACTCTTACCCAGTCCAAAGATCAGGGCTTGATCCATCACCGTTATTTAGCTCACTGCCCCATCCCAGCTCAGAACCTGGCTATATGCAAATTAGTCTGTCCCTGGCCCAGTGCATCATGGGAACAGGGCAGACCAAACTACCAAGCCAATTCTTCACCAGAAAGGAGACAAGCTTCCGGGGACCGGTTTCTGCCATTTCAGGCGTCGTCGGCCCGGCTTGCTTGAATCCTGATGGAGCAGTGAGCAAGGGACTCATGTCTGAGTATACCCTTCCACGATTATGGTGGGTAGTTGAGTTGGCATCCTGGCGAGACCTGTTAGTTATTTGTGGGGACCTGAGTATAAATCAAGAGCTGAGCAGGGATCAAATGCTTAAATATTATGGAATGAAGCCACTAGTGTACAAGGCCTTGGCTGCCCTAAAAGCCAGCTATGATTTAGTCAATGTGTAAGCCAAGAACCCCACTCACCCAGGATTTACTTACTTCTCATGTCCTCATAGGAAGTATGTTAGGCTAGATTACTTCTTGGTTTCCTCCTCTATGCTTAATGAAGTGGAAATCAAGAAGCTACCTAAATTGCTTTCTGACCACAACCTGTTAATCTTTGATTGGGCAATACATACGGATGTCCAGGTTCAGTCCAAGTGGACATTCAATAGAAAATTGATGTTCGAGGCAAATGAGCTGCAGGTTGTACATTTAGCAATAGATCGCCACCTGGAGTTGGGCTCGGATGATTGCAAGTTGTTGTTGTCTTCTTGGAAGAAGTCTTTGTAGTCACGAGAGGTGACTCCTCCCTTGGACAATACTGCGCATGGTCATCGACTCCATCCTCAGATTGTTTTTTTCCGCCACTGGGTTCGGATGAAAGTTTTCCGCTCCAGCTAGAAAAGACTTTTCGAAGCGTAAAACTTTAGACAAACAACTTTCGACATCGAAGACACTTTTCAACATCACCAGCTACATCCCGATGCATCGACGCGGGCCGTTGGGCCCATCGGCGCCGTAAGGCCTACGCCTCATGGAAAGAACTCCATTCAAGAGATGCCCGGTATGTCGAGCAAAATTCCCTCATAGTGACCATCACGAGGTTTGCAACCTCTGTCTCTCGCCAGAACACGACGAGTCGACCTGCACAGCCTGTGCCTCCTTCCGATCGAAAAAGACCATTCGGGATCGGAGGGCCCGTCGACACAAGATGAGGAGATCAGCACCAGCACCGGAGGCCATCTTTGAGAAGGAGATCGTCGAACAGGACGTCTCCGAGGACGAAAACCCACTCGAAGATATCTCCGAGGACGAGGCTCCACTCGTCGCCGAGGAAGACTCGCCTGATCTCCAGATCATATCGGGAGCAGAGGACTCGGACGATTCGATTCCATCTCGAGAACCCATGAGTACCTCTGCCCCTGCACCACAGACACTGCCCAAACCAAAGGCAACGGTCAGCACTCCGCCCATGGGGCCCAGTCGAGACCGAAATCTACCCTCTAACGCCCCGCCTTCGGGCACGGCTCCGAGCAAAAGACTACGCCTTACGGTGCCTCGGCACCAAAAAAACAACATATGCCAATTCCGCCTCCTCCATTGGCACCGAAAAACCCTTCGACACCGAAGGACCCTTCGGCACCGAAGCTAACACACCCTTCGGCGCCCAAAGACTCTTCGGCACACAAACCTAAACAGGCATCGGTGCCGAAACCAAAAACAAAGCCGAACCGAAAGCTTTGACTCCGAAACCATCCGGTTCCAAAAACAAAGACGGGAAGATAGACTCCGGCGCAACAGGACCAACAAAAACTGTCTCCACGCCAAAATCTTCGATAACGGTACCAAAGACCACAAGGCCTGATACACACAAGCCTAAAGAACATTCGGCACCGAAAAAATTGCCACAGGACTCAATAACCCCTCCTAAGGCAAAAAACGCTAAAGAACCACTATCGACACCGAAAAAATCGGCGCCGAAGAGGACCATACAAGAGGAAGAACTATTTAGACCAGATCCAAAGCAGAAAAAGGTCTATATCAATCCAAAAACTGGACATGTGGAAGCAATTCCACACAAGAAAAGGCCAGCAGACACACCACTTCCAACTGTGGTTCCTGCCAAAAAGGATTGTGCAACATCTACAATGCACCCTTCCTCTCCTTCACCTTCTTCCTCTCCTATCACTCCATATAATGAGCCTGTAACATCTCCTGCTCAATCTCCTGCATCATCACACCACACTGACGAGGAGTATGATTTAGGTGGTGGGGATGATGTACCAGATACACATACATATCCCTTACATGATGATGAAGATGTCAACCCTGATTATACCAAGGAGGATGATGCATATAATTTCCAACCAAATAATGCACCAGACATACCTGATCGTCAGTATTACCCAACAAAACCTTCCCCTCCAGAGGATAGTATTGGGTTTAATCATCTACTAAACAGAGCTGCACTTTACCACGGAGTCCCAATGCACTCTGATGCCATTGAGGAAGATTTCCTATTAGACACTTTTGAGCAATCACAGAGATCTACTCAAATACTACCTATGATCAAAGGGGTCATTAAACATGCCCCAGATATTTTTAAAGACCCAGTAAGGTGTAGGGTACTAAACCCAAGAATAGAGAAAAAGTATAGGCCAGCACCATCAGATTCTATCTACATTAAGGGACACCTACCATTGGACTCTTTAGTTGTGTCAAATGCACGTAAAAGAGCCAATTCCCAGACTTCTGGGGACACCCCCCCCCCCCCCTTGACAAAGAATAAAAAATCATTGATGCGTCAGGGAAACGGATTTCTGCACAAGCAACAAACATTTGGCGCATAGCAAACACACAAACCTTACTCTCACGCTACGATAGGGCTCACTACGATCAACTAGAAAAGTTAATGGAACATCTGCTAGATCAATACAAGGATCACGCAGCAGAGCTCTTACAGGAAGGCAAACTAATATCAAATGCCTCCATTAAATGCGCACTAGACGTAGCTGACACAGCATCTAGGGCAGTTAACAACAGTGTTATCTTCAGGCGTCATGCATGGCTACGCATTTCCGGTTTCAAACCAGAGGTGCAAACTACCATCCTCAACCAGCCCTTCAATCAGAACCAATTGTTCGGGCCAGAGGTAGATAATACGCTAGAAAAGATGAACAAGCATTGGAAATGCAATCGGGCTCGGATTTATTTGAGTTTGAGCTAATGGCATTGTAAATGGCAATGTCTTTTCGCCATGTGTTATGGAGTGTGTGCATGTGGTGTGTAGTGGAATTATGTGAGTTAGATTGGAATTGTAGCAATGGTGGCATGCTGTGCTTTACATGAATATGTTTAAAAGTAAAGTGTACCATACTGAGATTGCTACAATAGTTAATTGTGGATGCGTTAACAATTGATGCATGCACTGATGGCTGGTGGTGTGTGTGACTGCCTGTAGAAATTGTGCACTGATGGCTGGTGGTGTGTGTGCTTGGTAAAAGACTGCACTGCCGCCTGGAGGTGTGTGTGCCTGGTGGAAGGGTGCACTGACGGCTGGTGGGTGTGTGGTTGGTAAAAGCGTGCACAGATGGCTGATGGTGTGTGTGTTTGGTGAAAGCGTGCACTGACGGTTGCTGGTGAGTGCGCCTTGTAAAAGAATGCACTGACGGCTGGTGTTGTACGCCTGGTGGTGTTTGTGGTTCGTGAAAGCGTGCATTGATGGCTGGTGGTGTTTGGCCCTGGTGAAAGCGTGCACTGATGGCTGGTGGTGTGTTGTTGTGTGTGTGGTTGTGTGTGTAGTGGTGAGTGTGTGGTGGTGAGTCTGTGGGGGTGAGTGTGTGGTAGTGAGTGTGTTACACCAATGTGGCGCACTGGTGCCACTGCACCTGCTGCAGCAATGGTAGCTACGCCACACTGGTGCCACTGTACCTGCTGCAACAATGATAGCTACACCACACTGCTGCCACTGCACCTGCTGCAGCAATGGTACCTACGCCACACTGGTGCCACTGCACTTTCTGCAGCAATGGTACCTACGCCACACTGGTGCCACTGCACCTGCTGCACAATCATAGCTAAGTAACACTGATAACACTACACCTGCTACACAACGCCATCTACCACACAGTGGTGCCACTGCACCTGCTGCACAATCATAGCTAAGCAACACTACCACTGCAACTGCTCCACCTATGGTAGCTACCACACACTGGTACCACTGCACCTGCTGCACTAAACTGGTACCACAGCACCTGCTCCACCAATTGTAGCTACGCCTATGCCACACTGGTACCACTGCACCTGCTCCACCAAATATACTTACACCACACCGGTACCACTGCACATGCTGCACCAATGATAGCTACGCCACACTGGTGCCACTGCACCTGCTGCACAATCATAGCTAAGTAACACTGATAACACTGCACCTGCTACACAACGCCACCTACCACACACTGGTGCCACTGCACCTGCTGCACAATCATAGCTAAGCAACACTACCACTGCAACTGCTCCACCTATGGTAGCTACCACACACTGGTACCACTGCACCTGCTGCACTAAACTGGTACCACAGCACCTGCTCCACCAATGGTAGCTACGCCTACGCCACTCTGGTACCACTGCACCTGCTCCACCAAATATACTTACACCACACTGGTGCCACTGCACCTGCTGCACAATGGTAGCTATGGCACAGTAGTGCCACTGCACCTCCTGCACAAGGGTAGCTATGTCACACTGGTGCAACAGCACCTGCTGCACAATTGTAGCTATGCCACACTGGTGCCACTGCACCTGCTGCACAATGGTAGCTACGCCACACTGGTGGTACTACACCTGCTGCGCGATAATAGCTAAGTAACACTGATAACACCTCACCTGCTCCACGAATGGTAACTACGCCACACACTGGTGCCACTGCACCTGCTGCACAATCATAGCTAAGCAACACTACCACTGCACCTGCTCCACCAATGGTAGCTACCACTCACCGGTACCACTGCACATGCTGCACCAATGATAGCTACGCCACACTGGTGCCACTGCACCTGCTGCACAATCATAGCTAAGTAACACTGATAACACTACACCTGCTACACAACGCCCTCTACCACACACTGGTGCCACTGCACCTGCTGGACAATCATAGCTAAGCAACACTACCACTGCAACTGCTCCACCTATGGTAGCTACCACACACTGGTACCACTGCACCTGCTGCACTAAACTGGTACCACATCACCTTCTCCACCAATGGTAGCTACGCCTACGCCACACTGGTAACACTGCACCTGCTCCACCAAATATACTTACACCACACCGGTACCACTGCACATGCTGCACCAATGATAGCTACGCCACACTGGTGCCACTGCACCTGCTGCACAATCATAGCTAAGTAACACTGATAACACTACACCTGCTACACAACGCCATCTACCACACACTGGTGCCACTGCACCTGCTGCACAATCATAGCTAAGTAACACTGATAACACTACACCTGCTACACAACGCCATCTACCACACACTGGTGCCACTGCACCTGCTGCACAATCATAGCTAAGCAACACTACCACTACAAGTGCTCCACCTATGGTAGCTACCACACACTGGTACCACTGCACCTGCTGCACTAAACTGGTACCACAGCACCTGCTCCACCAATGGTAGCTACGCCTGCGCCACACTGGTAACACTGCACCTGCTCCACCAAATATACTTACACCACACCGGTACCACTGCACATGCTGCACCAATGATAGCTACGCCACACTGGTGCCACTGCACCTGCTGCACAATCATAGCTAAGTAACACTGATAACACTACACCTGCTACACAACGCCATCTACCACACACTGGTGCCACTGCACCTGCTGCACAATCATAGCTAAGCAACACTAACACTGCAACTGCTCCACCTGCTGTGAGTGTGTAAGGGAAGCTTGCACCGCTGCTGCCTGTGATGTCCTTCTTGTGAGTGTGAGAAGCTTGCACCTCTGCTGCCTGTGGTCTCCTTCTTGTGAGTGTAAGAAGTTTGCACAGCTGCTGCCTGTGATGTCCTTCTTGTGAGTGTGAAAAGCTTGCACCACTGCTGCCTGTCATGTCCTTCTTGTGAGTGTGAGAAGCTTGCACCGCTGCTGCCTGTGATGTCCTTCTTGTGAGTGATGTCCTTCTTGTGAGTGTGAGAAGCTTGCACCGCTACTGCCTGTCATGTCCTTCTTGTGAGTGTGAGAAGCTTGCACCTCTGCTGCCTGTTGTCTCCTTCTTGTGAGTGTAAGAAGCTTGCACAGCTGCTGCCTGTGATGTCCTTCTTGTGAGTGTGAGAAGCTTGCACCGCTGCTGCCTGTGATGTCCTTCTTGTGAGTGTGAGAAGCTTGCACCTCTGCTGCCTGTGGTCTCCTTCTTGTGAGTGTAAGAAGCTTGCACAGCTACTGCCTGTGATGTCCTTCTTGTGAGTGTGAAAAGCTTGCACCACTGCTGCCTGTCATGTCATTCTTGTGAGTGTGAGAAGCTTGCACCGCTGCTGCCTGTGATGTCCTTCTTGTGAGTGATGTCCTTCTTGTGAGTGTGAGAAGCTTGCACCGCTGCTGCCTGTGATGTCCTTCTTGTGAGTGTGAGAAGCTTGCACCGCTACTGCCTGTGATGTCCTTCTTGTGAGTGTGAGAAGCTTGCACCTCTGCTGCCTGTGGTCTCCTTCTTGTGAGTGTAAGAAGCTTGCACAGCTGCTGCCTGTGATGTCCTTCTTGTGAGTGTGAGAAGCTTGCACCGCTGCTGCCTGTGATGTCCTTCTTGTGAGTGTGAGAAGCTTGCACCGCTGCTGCCTGTGATGTCCTTCTTGTGAGTGTGAGAAGCTTGCACCGCTGCTGCCTGTGATGTCCTTCTTGTGAGTGTGAGAAGCTTGCACCGCTGCTGCCGCTTATCACACTCACAAGAAGGAGATCACAAGCAGCAGTGGTGCAAGCTTCTCACACACACAAGAAGGACATCACAGGTAGCAGCGGTGCAAGCTTCTCACACAGAGCCTCTTGCTCTGTTGCTGCTGCTGCCTTGGCACAGTACCTGCTGTGAGTGTGTGAGGGAAGCTTGCACCACTGCTGCTTGTGATCTCCTTCTTCCTCATACTCACAAAAAGGACATCACAAGCAGCAGTGGTGCAAGCTTCCCTCACACACTCACAACAGGTACTGTGCCATGGTAGCAGCAGCAACAGAGCATATCTGTATATATCAAAAGCATGCTTTGAATATCAATTCCAGCGGTGGGGGCTGAAAGGACGAGCAGGCTGGGAGAGGCGATGTCAGAGGCTTCTGTGAGCTCCCAGCCTGTTGTTTCCAGTGGTGGGGGCTGAAAGGACGAGCAGGCTGGGAGAGGCGATATAGAGGCTTCTGTGAGCTCCCAGCCTGTCGTTTCCAGTGGTAGGGGCTGCAGTGAGGAGCGGTGGGGGATGAAAGGACGAGCAGGCTGGGATCGGCGATATAGAGGCTTCTGTGAGCTCCCAGCCTGTCGTTTCCAGTGGTGGGGGCTGCAGTAAGGAGCAGGCGGGGAGAGGCAATATCAGAGGCCTCTGCGAGCCGGCATCTGGCGAAAGGCCAACACTTAAACATGAAAGGAGGCAAAGGGACGCGCGCACGCAAACCTCACGGCATACTGGTGAACGCGCCCCGACCATCTGGATTCTATTACCGCAGCGCCCTGACAGCTCTAATTGTTAATTTATTGCACTGCCGTGCGCATAACCACACAGGATATGGCGGAAGTGCTGAAGCAGAAAAACATATGGCCTATTGCGTGAAGGCTACTAGAAACAGGGCACCGCGAGGACCAATTACCATGCACATGGCAAAACAAACTACTGAAAAATCTCGCGCACTGAGGAATTTTTCCTGCACTATTCAGAACCCCCTAACAAAAGGAGCTCGGAGCTCCACCCCCCTGCTGACGCAGGGGTGACGTAGGCCGAGCCCTAAAAAGGACACACACACTGCTAAGTCTATGGGTGCATTACAATCTACCCAGGCTAGAGGTTCTTTTCGCCGCTCCTCTTATAGAGGAGGCTCCAAGCAGACCGGTGCAGATAACACGTCATCTTTTAAAACACAAACACAAACCCCCTCTAATAAAGGTTACTATAGAGGAGGGTACAGAGGCAACAACAATAAGGGAAGAGGTAGAGGTAACAACAACAACCGCTCCTCTTCCACTCCCAAACAGTGACTTCCCTCTGCCTCCCCTACAACATTCCACACCAGTAGGGGGCAGAGTATCACAGTTCCTACCTGTCTGGGATTCCATCACAACAGACAGGTGGGTAAGACAAATTATCCTACATGGCTACTGCCTAGAACTCACAGCAACCCCCCCAAACATACCATCCAGGCAGCGTCCAATGTCCACAGAACACATAACACTGCTTCAACAGGAAGTTCTAGCACTTCTACAAAAAGATGCTATTCAAAAGGTCCCCTTACAGGAACAAGGAACAGGAGTCTACTCCCTGTATTTCCTAATACCAAAAAAGGACGGGACATTAAGACCGATCCTCGACCTCAGGCCCCTAAACCACTACATTCAATCAGATCATTTTCACATGATCACTTTACAACAAGTACTCCCATTACTACAACAGGGAGACTTTCTGACAACACTAGACCTAAAGGATGCCTATTTTCATATTCCTATACATCCTGCGCACAGGAAGTATCTAAGATTTGTCATACAAGGACAACACTATCAGTTCAAAGTCCTTCCATTCGGGGTCACAACAGCACCACGAGTGTTTACAAAGTGCTTAGCAGTAGTAGCAGCACATCTCAGGAGACAACAGATACATGTCTTCCCTTACCTCGACGACTGGCTTATAAAAGCAAGTTCGTTCAACCAGTGTGTACAACACACCAAACAAACAATTCAGACATTACACGACTTAGGGTTTACGATAAACTACACCAAGTCGCACCTAGAGCCTTCGCACGTTCACCAATATCTAGGAGCTACCATAGACACATCAGTAGCTCTAACCTATCCCAGTCAAGCCAGGATTCACAGCATTCAGAGCTTGGTCTCCCATTTTCAATGCCAACACTCTCTTCAGGCCAGAGTGTTCATGAAACTAATAGGCATGATGGCATCTTGCATCTTCATAGTTCCTCATGCAAGACTGCAAATGCGCCCACTACAAGAATGTCTAGCACAACAGTGGAATCAGGCTCAAGGTCAGCTCACAGACCTGGTGTTGGTAGACAGCCGTACATATCGCTCTCTGCAATGGTGGAACACCAAAAACTTAACAAAGGGACGGCCGTTCCTAGACCCTGTTCCACAAATAGTGCTCACAACAGATGCATCCCTCACAGGATGGGGAGCCCATCCCCTGCACTCTACTACTCAAGGCCAATGGAACAGCCAACAAAAACTGCTCCATATCAATCATTTGGAACTGCTAGCAATTTACCTAGCACTCAAAACTTTTCAACTCCAAGTACAGAACAAAGCTGTTCTAATCCGGATGGACAATATGACAGCTATGTATTACATACAAAAACAGGGGGGGACACACTCTCTGCAACTGTCCCAGCTTGCACAGAACATTTGGAGATGGGCCATCCCTCAAAACATACACCTGACTGTAGAACACCTTCCAGGAATTCACAATCAGATAGCAGATCTGTTGAGTCGTCAATCACAACAGATTCACGAATGGGAGTTGCACCCACAAGTCCTACAACTACTCTTCCAAATGTGGGGGCACCCACACATAGATCTGTTTGCCACCCACGAAAACACAAAATGCCCAACCTTCGCCGCCAGGTTCCCACACCCGCGGTCGGAGGGGAATGCAATATGTTGGTCAGGCAGATTTGCGTATGCTTTTCCGCCTCTCCCACTCATTCCACTAGTAGTACGCAAGCTCAGACAACAGTCCCTCAAACTAATATGAGTGGCCCCCATATGGGCACGCCAACCATGGTTCACCACACTACTAGATCTCTCACTGGTTCCACATCAGAAATTACGGCTCACGCCATCCCTGTTAACAAAAAACCATGGAGAAATAAGGCACCCAGAACCAAGCCAGCTGAATTTGGCAATCTGGCTCCTAAGGTCTTAGAGTTTGGCTACTTAAATTTACCACCAGAATGTATGAACATAATTAAAGAAGCTAGAAGACCTACCACTAGAGCATGTTATTCTGCTAAGTGGAAAAGATTTGCAATATATTGTAACAACAATGATATTGATCCATTGGATGTTTCCATCCAGAATATTATTTGTTACCTTCTACACCTACAAAGGTCCAATTTGGCTTACTCTTCCATACGACTGCATCTAGCAGCAATTGCAGCCTATTTACAGAATAGACAGCACCTATCTCTCTTTAGAGTACCTGCGATAAAAACATTTATGGAAGGATTAAAACGAATAATCCCACCTAGGTTACCACCTGCACCAGTATGGAACCTGAACATTGTCTTTACAAGACTCATGGGACCCCCGTTTGAGCCTTTACACAAGTGTGAATTGCAATTCCTAACATGGAAAACTGCATTCCTTGTTGCCATCACCTCTCTCAGAAGAGTTAGTGAGATACAAGTATTCACAATAGAAGAACCATTTTTCAGATACACCCTAACAAAGTGGTTCTTAGACCTAACCCAAAATTCCTGCCAAAGGTGATTACTCCTTTTCACCTTAACCAATCAGTAGAGTTACCAGTGTTTTTCCAAAAACCAGACTCTGTTGCAGAAAGAGCCCTACACACCCTAGATGTTAGAAGAGCTCTTTTATACTACACAGACAGGACTAAATCCTTCAGAAAGTCAAAACAACTATTTGTATCATTCTGTTCACCACACAAAGGCAATCCCATATCTAAAGGAGGAATTGCCAGATGGATTGTAAAGTGTATTCAAATATGCTATCTAAGGGCAAAACGTACACTAACAGTTCCTCCTAGAGCGCACTCCACTCGCAAACTAGGAGCCTCTATGGCTTTCTTAGGAAACATACCACTAGAGGACATATGTGAGGCAGCAACATGGTCTACCATACACACCTTCACTAAACACTATTGTGTTGACGTGCAAGCCAAGCAGCAAGCTGCAGTAGGCCAAGCTGTCCTTAAAACACTATTTAAGTATGCTGCAACGGATACAAGTGACCACCGCTAGGCGAGACACTGCTGCACAATCGTTGCTAAATGTACAACCTGCAGCTCATATGCCTCGAACGGAATATGCTACTTACCAGTATGCATCTGTTCTTGGCATGTAGAGCTGCAGAGTTGTACATGCCCTTCCGCCTCCCCGGGACTTGTATCCGTTCCAGTACTCATCTTACTTAGATGCACACGCATGGACATCCTTTTCTCTTTACTTCTACTAATTCCATCATTTCCCATCATGGCGAAAAACAATCTGAGGATGGAGTCGATGACCATGGGCAGTATTGTCCAAGGGAGGAGTCACCTATCTCGTGACTACAAAGACTTCTTCCAAGAAGACAACAACAACCTGCAATCATCCGAGCCCAACACCAGGTGGCGATCTATTGCTAAATGTACAACTCTGCAGCTCTACATGCCAAGAACAGATGCACACTGGTAAGTAGCGTATTCCTTCCAATGTTTCTTTTGTCCAACATACTAGACAGTGGGTGGTGCAGTATTTTGATGCAAACCGATATAGTGCTGCACATGGCATGGCCTGGGATCGTTTTAAGGTTGGTTTAAGAGGTGAAGTCATTAGTTTTGTCTGATAGAATTTTGTTAGAATTATATAGGGTATTACAGGTGGAGATATCTCCCCTACTCCTAGATCTGTTCATAGGGCTACAGTATTGTAGGATTCCCCCGGACTCCTGGCAAAGAACTTATATAGTCATTTAAAAAAAAAAGCCCTCAGACAATCCGATATCCTAACGGCCTATATCCCTTATCAATTCAAATGCCGAGCTAGGGGGTCGATTAGGATCGCGGTTTTCCCGCATCCTCCGGGCCGGCGGAAGCCACCGCTGGCCCGGAGGATGCGGGAAAACTGCTGCGGAGCCTCAAAAGACCCACCGCCATATTAGGATGGCGGTGGGTCTTTAAATCTGTCCGCAGCTTTTCCGCCGCGGTCGCCTTCCGACCGCGGCGGAAAAGCTTTAACATGGCTGGCGGTGTCTATCAGACACCGCCAGCCATATTAGGATGCTGTAAGATGTATGCTTTTCCGCGGCGGCTTTTCCGCCGTGGAAAAGCATACGGACCTTCACTTCAGGGGCCCGTTGCGGGCCCCCTGGGTGAAGGGGGGTGGGGGATGCACATGGGGAGTACCTATGGTACCCCCCTGCATCTGCGTGAACAAAGCAGCAGGCACCGCGCGGTGGCTGCCGCTTTGTATACGCAAATGCGATGCATGCATCTTTAACATTGCGGCGGGTGTAGCTTGAAGCTGCACCCGCCGCAATGTTAAAGATGGAGGATGTGACCGCCACCCTGGCGGTCACATCCTAATCTGCACGGAGGGAACGCCGCAGCACATGCGGACCTTCCCTCCTACTCTGGGGTCGCGGACGGACTCAAGTCCATCCGCGATCCTAATCAACCCCTTGATTTCCAGAATTTTAGCATCTTGGTTAGGTAGGATCATAGCTCACCTAGTCTCCCCCTGGCAACATGGCTTTATATACAGGCACCACCGATTATATCAGGCGTGCCAAAGCTTTATTTGACACAGCAGCAGTAGGAGAGATGATGGCCACGATCCTCTTGGATGCAGAAAAATCCTTCGACCGAGTGTCCTGGCAGTACCTTTGGGCAATCCTGGTGCAAAATGGGTTCGGCCCGGGTCTTATAACGACGATACGTTCAATGTATTTGAGCCCTTATGCCAAGTTACAAATTATCGGCCAGGAGTCATGCCGTATTCAGCTCGCCCGGGTGACAAAGCAGGGTTGCCCCTGTTCCCCAATTTTGTTTGCCCTATATATTGATTCGTTTATCCATCAAATCCTTCAAAACTGGATAATAAAGCCAAATGTATAAGCGGATTTGACACTAACGTAATGGCATACGCCGATTACATCGCCATTGAGACCGCAGACTGTGATGCTAGAAACAGAAAGTTTGGCTGGGGAATATGGCCGGAAATCAGGATATCTATTGAATGCAGGGAAAACTCAGATTGTTCATAACTCCAGTACTCCGTTCTCGGGTCCCCGAAGGCTGGACGCAGCAGTTTACCTTGGGGTCAGGGTTAGCAGTAGGGTCAGCTCTATATGGTCAATAAATTTGAGCCCTATGCTAAATAAGATTAGTACGGATTCAAAACGTATGGAGGGGCTCCATCTTTCGATAATAGGAAGATGCAATATTCTTCAAATGATGATTCTCCCTAAGATCTTGTATCTTTTCTGCTCCATCCCCCTCAAGTTTGAAGGCCACTTTTTAAAGAAACTAGATTCTATCTTTATTAATTTCATCTGGAGATACAAGAAAATTCGGCGATCTCTAAATTTATTAACTCTTCCTCAAGAATGTGGAGGGTGGGCGGCTCCCAACTTGGTATGCTATTACTATGCAGCCTTCCTGCAACAGATGGCGGGGTTGTTTTCATCAGAAAATGCTGGCTCGAGTATTAGGGACCAGGAGTTTGGCACTGCTATCTCCACTATAAATGAGCTGGCCATGGGCAGATCTGCGCGCGGTATGCGTCTTAGACAAGTCAAGACCAGCTACTACAAGAAAACATGATTTAAGTGTGTGATAGCAATCTGTAGATATACACCTCTGTGGAGATCCCCCCTGATTCCCGCAATGACCTATGACGTGATGGGTAGGCAATGGGAACAAAAGGGCATAACTAGAATAGGGGAGCTATACCGGGCCAATTAAATTTGCTCATTTCCAGACCTGCGAGAGGGGCATGGAGTAACTGAGGGTCACATTTTAAGTATATTCAGATTGCAAGCTTTTTAACCCCACTTAAGACCGAAAAGCTCTTCCTAAACAAAATCCCACTCCTGGAAGCAGCTACCTGCCCCCAATCTGGATAAAACATATCTATAAAATCTTAGTGGATAAAATTCCTGATGACTTAAAGAAGGTTGAAGCCAACTGGGCTAGGAAATTGGGAGATCGCGACGTTGATCTATACTGTTCAATTGCACTTAGGCTCTGATATTTTTCTCACAGCCAACTTAAAAGCACAGCACTATCAAACCATTTTAAACCTTTTTAACCATTTTTAACCTTTATTTTACTCCGGCTAAGCTTTTTAGTTGGGGCAGGAGGGAGGATGATAAATTCCTTAGGTGTGCTCAAGGGCCAGCCGACCTGATACATATGTTTTTTAACTGTGGGAAATTGTCACTCTTAATAGAAGGGATTGAGGCACTGAGTCAGAGGGTCTGCATAACCCCACTACTGATGCTTCTGGGTTATGACAACAATGTGCAACTTGATATCTCCCAGAACTTCACTTTTATTGTGGTCGCTGTTGCCTGGCTGCTTATCGCTACACAGTGGAAGGATGTTGAGCCCCCCACCTATCAGGCCTGGCTGGGCCGCTTACTTGCCATATACAATCTTGAAAGAACTTTATATAATTGTAAGAGCAGGCGCCCAAGCAGGAGAGGTCGTAAAATCTGGGCTCCCATGAGCAGGCGGCTCCCAAGGCGTAGAATTGGGAGGGACTGGCTTGCCTCGGACAGCTGAGAAAGGTTTGACCTGTCCTGCTGTCTCTTGTTAGGACAAGCTGCAGGAGAACACTATCACTCATTATATAAAGCTCCCTCTTATGTGCTTTTACTCTTTGTTGTATGGTATCTTATCCATTTGTCCAATTGTGTGGTATTTTTATCTGTACATAAAATTAACATGAAATTTATATTGAATGTCTGAAATTCTCACCTATATTAATCTGTATAGCTGTAATAACTGTTTTAACCATGCTGCTACTCTCTCCTAAAAAAATATTTTAAAAATAAAAATTAAAGGCCTTTCACTAGTCTTATTCTTGTCTCTTTAATTAAGACCTCCAAATAACCTAAAGCTACTTGTGTGTTAAACAGAACTAGGTCTCTGTACTGACTAAACTCTGAAGAGTTAGAAATACCCTTATTTCTCTAATCATTGTAATTACATTGGCTTTGGTTAATGTAAAGGAAGCAGTGAGTGGAAAACAAAAAACATGAATGTAAGCTTGTGTGATATCTAAAAACATTATTTGACAAAATTCTCACAAGTTCATAATGAGACACATATGTTTTAACTACATTTTTCATTCACATTTCATCCCTATCTCATTAATACTTGTGTGCTTCTCGATAACAGTAAGAGATCTGAATACTTTTTCAATCTTTTGCAGTTCATGGTAACTGGGGTCCTTGGATTGCCTGGGGTTCTTGCAGCCGAACCTGCAACGGTGGACAGATGAGGCGATACCGCACTTGTGACAACCCTCGCCCTGCCAGTGGTGGCAGAGCATGCACCGGTGCTGACACACAGATACAGAGGTGCAATGTTGAACTGTGTCCTGGTAAGCCCATTGTTGCCACTCTTCGTCTTTTCATCAATGGAATGGTAATATGCACATCCACAATACATTTATCAGAAAATGGACAAAAGTGTGGTTTTCCCCAAAAGGCCCTTCTCATTCTGAACAAAAGACTCCACCCCCTTTCATCTCCTCCCTTCACCAAATGGTTGTGCCACAATAAGGACCTACGTGCATTTCCGGAGGAGCCTTGTCTCCTCTGTCCTCATGTCACTGTCTACTTCTCCTCTCTCCTGCCTCCTGATGCACTTCACCTGACTGGGATAACAATATCTCCCCCAACTTGTGCACCGGAAAAGGCCTGGGGTGTTCAAAATGGAATCCAGAGGCCTTCATCAGTCTGCTTCGCTTATACTTACAATGCATATACTACAATAGTCACACACACAAACATACACAACATGCACTTGAATGGGATTAGGTGACAAAACAGGGTATAAATCTGACTGTGCATTGGCAAGACACTCTCAGCACATGACTAATGTTTAGTGAGTGAGTGAAAATAACTTTAATTTACAGAATAGAGAAGGAAAATCTTTAAATGAGGCTTTTTTTCTGTTCCTACTCCCCTTGTGCAGTGTACAGACCCTGTAGCAAGTTTAGGGTACTCTAGACTTTGTTTAAAAGGGCTGACGTAGGCTTTGCACACAGCAGGCTAGGACTCTTAGGGCCTAAGTACAATGTCAGTGAGAAATGTCTGACGGCTGGTTGGAGGCTTTCCGATTGACATTGTAGGTTTAAACTCCGACTGCCATATTACAATGATGGTGGTTGGAGTTTAAACTGGCCGGAAACCCTTCTGGGTTCGGAATAGGACTCAAAGAGCCTGTTGGCCAATCGGAAAGGCCTCATAATCCCTTAAGGACTGTGTTTCCGACGTCAGATTATAATGCCACTTTCCGACATGGAACTGCTGTCGGAAAGTGTCTTTGGGGGCCCCTAGCAGGGCCCCCTTCCACCCTGGCCCTCCACATGTTGCCCTGGGGGGCATCATTTGTGTACCCCTTCACATCCCTGCATCATGGGGCAGGCATCTCATTGTGCCTGCCACACAGTGCAGGGATGTTTAAAAACGTCAATTTTGCAATGGGAATTTGTGCTGTGGGCGGTTATGGCCCACTGCACAAGCTCCTATTGAGTTTCCTAATTGCGGTGTTGGAACCACCGACCTGAGGTTGGACGGTTCCCCATCCGCAGCGATGACATCGGAATCAGGGCCTAAATGTTTAAATGTTTACCCTCGGAATCACGTTCAAACTGTCTGCCCTAGATGTAAAGCACTATGTATAATGTTGTTTCTTCCTACAGCTTATATTTTCCAATGGTTTGCTATCTCAGAAAGCTTTATCTCACTATACTCCTAAAACCCTGCAGAATAACATGTTCGAGGCATGTGGGGTGCTGAATTCATATCTATAGCATAGATCGCCGCCTAGTGTTGGGTCCAGATGATTGCAAATTGTTGTCCTGGAAGAGTCTTCGAAGTATCACGAGATGGGTGGCTCCTCCCCTGGACTACAGTGCGCATGGGCATCGACTCCATCCCCAGATTGTTTTTTTCCGCCATTGGGTTCGGATGTATATTCGTTATCTCCAGTTCGGAATCGATATAGACTTTTCTTAAGGCCTGAAGGCCTTTTCCTATTTCTTCGGTATTGTTTTGCACTCGGTCCCAGCTCTGTTCCGGCTCAGTTCCCGAGTCGGACATCCCGATGAGTCGCGTGGCTCTTCGGTGCTCCAGGCCCGGTCGACGCAACACGACTTACGACGACACATCATGGAACGGAGCCCGTTCAAGAAATGTCCCGTGTGTGGATCGAAGTATCCCCACATCGACGTCCACCCAGTGTGCAACAAGTGCCTCTCGCCAGATGAAGCCAACTGTATGGCTTGTTCCCGGTTTCGATGGAAGAAGACGATTCGACTTCGGCGCGTGGCGCGCCTGGAGGCCCAGCAGTCGGCCCCGGCACCGGTGGACATCTTCGAGAGAGAAGACACAGACGAACAAGAAGTTCATTTGCAGATTTCACCTCCAGTGGAGGAGATCAACTACGACTACGACGAGGATGTCGAAGCGCTCGATGCAGAAGAAGTCGTCGACGAGGTAGGAGACGACAATGAGGCCTATGGGGCCATGGAAGATAGCTCAGGCGAAGAGCTATGCCCCGTTCGAACACTCACTGAGGCTCAGGTCGCGGGATCGCCTCACGGCCTTACCCAAGAACTTGCACCCAGATCCACGGCCTCGCCTACGGGCCCGGCTACGGACACTTCTGCGGAGCCGCCGGTGGTCACAACGAAACCGAAAGTGAAACCCTCGGTGTCGACGAAACCAAAAGTGATGGAGACGCCGACGAAACAGAAGACGTCTGTCCCTCTGGCCGCCTCCTCGTCTTCCGATATGTCGGGGCAGCCGAAGAAGGCTGTCGACCCGGTGAAGTCGACCAAGGGTGTTGAGCCAAAGTCGGTCAAGGGCGTCGATCCAAAATCGATCAAGGGCGTCGAGCCGAAGACTGGGGCCCCAACCCCGGGTGTCAAGGCCGCCGGCCCGAAGTCGTCGGCGCCAAAAGCCGTCGGCGCGGAAGGAGGACACAGCGCACCTAAGAAAGCTGCTCCTGTACCTCGGCCAGAGAAGGCCAAGACATCGACGCTCGAGTCTTCACACGGTGGTGGACCGAGGACGTCTGTCGGGTCAACGAAACCGTCCGCTTCCTTTACGAAGCAGGTGTCGGACTCACTGCAACGCATCAAGAACAAGGCTTCCGCGGTCGATCCGAAGGATGCTTCCACCCCAAAGCAGGCTGCCAAAACGCCACAGTCTTCGACGCCACTCCTGTTTACGTTGCCGCCGAAGGTGGCACTGAAGGCCTTCGCACCAAGGTCAGTCGCCAACGCGCCCGTGCAAGGGTCTGCAGGGTCGACGCCTTCTGCAGGGTCGAAGCTTTCTCCGCAGCTTGAGACCTTGAAGCATCGACAACCCTTGATGGAGGAGCAGTCGGAACACTTTATCGACGCCAACACCGGTAAACTTACCCTCTACAAGAGAAAGATCACGGCGACACAGCCTCTGGAGTCCTACACGATTCCTTTGAAGCGCAAGAAGCCTTCAACGGAGTCCCCGGTTCTGGTTGAGCCACTTGCTCCACAGACTACAAGAGTTGCTACACCCTCACCCACTTATTCAGATGTGGAGGCTGGGGAAGGTGATGACGAAGAGTATAACTTTCCTGACAACACTGATCCTGAGGATCACCAGGACTCTTGGGCAGCTGCAGGGGACCCAGAAGATCCGCAAACTGCCCCGGACACTCAGGTGTACAATGTCAAAACATCTCCTACTGAGGATTCTGCGGCATTTAATACTCTCATTGAAAGGGCGGCTAAAAACCACGACGTCTAGCTGCACGCTGACCCTGTTGACGTGGACTTCCTTTTTGATACCTTTTCCACGGCAGAAAAGACTGTCAAAACTCTCCCAATGTTGAAAGGGGTTCTCAAACATGCGTGAAAAACAAAGAAGGGAGGTAGAGCGAAACGACTGGATTCTTGCTCCACTGGGATACTTAGATAAACACAGAGAATCCAACCAAGAATGGGAGGGGAGGGGAGTGTTTTCAACGTGTGTTGAAGCACTCAGTGTTTTGAAAAATACCCCTCACACACCAAAAGGCCCCTTGGTGTCATGCTTCATCATCGGGGTCTTCGCACCCCTCTTAGCCTAAGACACCCCACACACCAACACCACACATAGTCTTTACTATTAGTGCTCCCGCGTAGTCGTAGGTCGCAGCACGCCGCATCCCGATAGAGGGGTGCGAAGACCCCGATGATGAAGCATGACACCAAGGGGCCTTTTGGTGTGTGAGGGGTATTTTTCAAAACACTGAGTGCTTCAACACACGTTGAAAACACTCCCCTCCCCTCCCATTCTTGTTCTCAAACATGCAGCAGACATCTTTAAAGAACCCACACGTGCCAGGGTGGTCAACCCTAGAATTGAAAAAAAATATAAGCCGGCACCTGGCGACCCTACCTACATCAAGGGCCAGTTGCCATTGGACTCTCTGGTCGTTTCTAATGCCCGGAAGAGGGCGAATTCGCAAACCACTGGTGATGCTCCTCCCCCAGACAAGGAACCTAAAGTGCTGGAGGCATCAGGGAAGAGGGTGGCGGCTCAAGCAGCCAATATCTGGCGTATCTCCAACACTCAGGCACTCTTGGCCAGATATGACAGGGCGCACTATGACACACTAGAGACCCTGTTACAACATCTACCCGATCAGTATAAAGAGGCGGCGGAAATGCTCATTCAGGAAGGGAAGCTCATCTCCAACGCTTCTATTAAATGTGCACTGGACGTGGCGGACACCGCGGCCAGGGCCATTAACACCAGTGTGATGTTGAGACGTCAGGCATGGCTCAGAATCTCCGGTTTCAAGCCAGAGATAAAAACCACCATCCTCAATCAGCCGGTCAACCCTGATAGGTTATTTGGTCCTGAGGTGGATACCACACTGGAAAAAATAAAGAAGGATACCGAGACTGCAAAGTCCATGGGAGCTCTCCAGTCCCAACAGTTTCGGGGCAGTACTTTCCGTCACTCAGGCAATAGAGGTGTTTCCAGAGGCCAGATGTCCCAGCAAACGCAATACACTAAAGGTGGGGCGCAGTCCTCTTACACCAAGCAGAGTAGAGGCGGCTATCGGGGCAACAGTGCCAAGGGCAGAGGCCGTGGAAATAACAACTCCCGTTCCTCCGCCACCACCAAACAGTGACGCCCTGCCACTGCCCCCCGACCACACAACACCTGTCGGGGGGAGACTCCAGCAGTTCCTGCCAGTCTGGAAATCCATCACCACAGACAGGTGGGTCAGGAAACTTATCCAGTTCGGTTATTGTCTGGAGTTAACATCCACTCCACCCAACATGCCACCAAAACACCGTCCTATGTCCACAGAGCATTTGCACTTATTGCAGCAGGAGGTACTTGTCATGCTGCAAAAAGGGGCAATCAAGCTCGTGCCGGTGGAAGAAGAAGGCACAGGAATGTATTCCCTGTACTTCTTAATCCCGAAGAAGGAGGGGTCCCTCAGACCCATACTGGACCTCAGACCCCTAAACCAGTATATTCTCTCAGAACACTTTCACATGCTGACGCTGCAGCAAGTTCTTCCGTTGCTCAACCAGGGAGACTTCCTCGCAACCTTGGATCTCAAGGATGCATACTTTCACATTCCACTAAATCCTTCACACAGAAAATACCTCAGATTCACAATTCAGGGCTGGCATTATCAGTTCAAGGTACTCCCTTTCGGAGTGACCACGGCGCCCAGGGTGTTCACAAAATGCCTAGCTACAGTGGCTGCGCACCTCCGGAGGCAGAACGTTCACTTTTACCCTTATCTGGACGACTGGCTTGTCCAGGCAAAGTCGGCTCAGCTGTGCGCCGCCAACATGTCCCACACCATTCACCTTCTACACAGTCTGGGGTTCTCACTAAATTATCCCAAATCGCACCTTCAGCCAGCCCATGTGCGGCAGTATCTGGGCGCGACGATAAATACTCTGGCGGCCACGGCTCAGCCCAATTCTGTGAGGGTCGACAGCATTCAGTCGCTCATCCAGAAGTTCAGAGCGCAACACTCGCTTCCAGCAAGAGTGTTCATGCAGTTGATAGGCATGAAGGCCTCCTGCATCTTAATAGTCCCGCACGCGAGGCTACATATGCGTACGCTTAAGGAGTGCTTGGCACGTCAGTGGAATCAGGCTCACGGACAGTTAAAGGACCTAGTGTTGGTGACCGGTCGGGCATACCACTCTCTGCATTGGTGGAATCCACACAACCTTTGCAAGGGCCGACCGTTCCAGGAGCCTGTGCCACAACTTATCCTGACGACGGACGCATCTCTCCAGGGATGGGGAGCTCATGTACTCCACTACACGGTGCAGGGACTATGGACGACGCAGCAACAGAAGATGCACATCAACTACCTAGAACTGCTGGCAATCTTCATGGCGATGAAGGCATTCAAAGTACATCTGTGCAACAAAGTCGTGTTGATCCGGACGGACAACATGACAGCCATGTACTACATTCAGAAGCAGGGAGGTACACACTCTCCACAGTTGTCTCATCTGGCTCAGAGCATGTGGAAGTGGGCCATTCAGAGGAACATCTTCCTCATGGCGGAACACCTCCCGGGCAAGGACAATCAAATGGCGGATCTACTCAGCAGGTACAGCCATCAAATGCACGAGTGGGAGATACATCCATCAGTACTCCACCCGTACTTCCAGCAGTGGGGTCATCCACAGATAGACCTGTTTGCCACAAGGGAAAACGCAAAATGCCAACACTTTGCCGCCAGGTTCCCTCACCCACAGTCGCAGGGCAATGCGATATGGATGAACTGGTCAGGCAGATTTGCGTACGCTTTTCCCCCAGTACCTCTCATACCGCTGGTGGCACGAAAGCTAAAGCAACACTCGATGACACTCATCCTGGTTGCTCCAACGTGGGCACGCCAACCATGGTACACCACGTTTCTAGAACTCTCCGTGGTATTGCATCAGAGGCTGCGCCTCACGCCCAGACTTTTCACGCAGGGCCATGGCGACATTCAGCACCCAGACCCGCAACAGCTCAACCTGGCGATCTGGCTCCTGAAGTCTTAGAATTTGGCTACCTTAACTTACCTCCCGACTGCATGAATATCATACGGGAGGCAAGGAAGCCCACCACCAGAGCCTGCTATGCAGCAAAATGGAAGCGGTTTGTCATTTACTGTACGGAACACAACATCAACCCGCTAGATGCATCCACTCACAACATCATCTGTTATTTGTTACATCTTTACAAATGCAAGCTGGCATATGCTTCCATTCGGATACACTTATCCGCCATAGTAGCTTACCTCCAAAACAGGCAGCATCTCTCCGTTTTCAGAGTGCCTTCCATTAAAGCCTTCCTAGAAGGACTGAAATGAGTCATCCCTCCCAGGACCCCGCCAGCTCCTGTATGGAACCTTAATGTGGTCCTCACCAGGCTGATGGGTCCACCTTTTGAGCCTCTGCATTCATGCGAGGTTCAGTTTTTAACATGGAAAGTGGCTTTTCTAATAGCCATTACGTCTCTGCGACGTGTTAGTGAGCTCCAGGCGCTCACTGTACAAGAGCCATTCATACAAATTCACTCGAACAGGGTGGTGCTGCGCACTAACCCTAAATTTCTTCCTAAGGTGGTTTCACAGTTCCATGTCAATCAAACCATTGAACTGCCCGCGTTCTTTCAAAACCCAGAGACAGTAGCCGAAAGAATGCTCCACACTCTTGACGTCAAACGAGCTTTGATGTACTACATCAATAGAACCAAAGATTTTAGGAAGACACAACAACTCTTTGTTGCCTTTTTGGCCCAGCACAAAGGCAACCCCATTTCCAAAGCAGGTATAGCCAGGTGAATCGTTAAGTGTATACAAATCTGCTATCACAAGGCTAAGCGCACTTTAACGGTCCCCCCCAGAGCCCACTCCACCCGCAAGTTGGGGGCCTCCATGGCTTTCCTTGGTAATATCCCTTTGGAAGACATTTGTAGAGCAGCCACATGGTCTACACCACACACATTTACTAAACACTACTGTGTAGATGTGCACTCCAAGCACCAAGCAGCTGTAGGGCAGGCTGTTCTTAAGACACTTTTCAAAACGTCTGCAGCTGGCACAGGCGGCCGCCGTTAATGGAGGGACTGCTATTTATTCTATGCTATAGATATGAATTCAGCAGCCCACATGCCTCGAACTGAATATGCTACTTACCAGTATGCATCTGTTCTTGGCATGTAGGGCTGCTGACATTCATATCGCCCGCCCTCCTCCCCGGCGCCTGTAGCGGCTGCAGAATTCAAACTTACTCTTAGCATGGTCATCCCTCACACTGTTACTCCATCTTCGCCACAATGGCTAAAAACAATCTGGGGATGGAGTCGATGCCCATGCGCACTGTAGTCCAGGGGAGGAGCCACCTATCTCGTGATACTTCGAAGACTCTTCCAGGACAGCAATGTGCAATCATCCGGACCCAACACTAGGCGGCGATCTATGCTATGGATATGAATGTCAGCAGCCCTACATGCCAAGAACAGATGCATACTGGTAAGTAGCATATTCATTACATTGGCATACTTTCTTTCTTGAGAGTGACCATCCTCTTTCTTTTCTCTGCATATCTTCGATTTCAGAGTATAGCCTCCTCTCAGTTGCACGCCTGTCTGCCTTAATCCTACTTATTGTAGTTCTGCAATCGGCTGATACCTTATTTCATAAATCACAACCTCTCCTCTTTAAAATGCTATCCCAGTAATCTAACATTTACATTGCCTCTGCCAGCCTATCAATCTCACCAACCATTTACCTGAAACCACATAACTCCTACTAATCATCACAACTACTTAGCATTAATATATCACAAAGTGTCCAGAGTAAATGCATGCAATTTGTTCTTGAGAGAACATGACTAATCACAATAACCAATAATAAGCACTAGTTTAACCACTAACCTTGAGTTCCGAAATAGCTTGCTACTCACCATAAAGCGTTTTAACGTCTCATCAGGGGTGGTAAAAGCTCTGTAAATCCAGTTACATTTACAATATTATTAGCATAGACAGTTGGCGATTCAACCATACCCACATGATGAAATCACTCAAAAAGACTCCTGTTACGTAGTCCTGTAGCTATTTTTGAGAAGAGATGAGGGCAAGCGAGTTAACTTGTTTCTTCTTCACTCTTGAACAGTTGTTCATTCTATTCATGTTTGGCAAAGCCATTGCTGTCCCTAAATCAAGTCCAAGTCACACACTGTCCTCTCACTCTGAGAACATCAAACCTTAGTCTTTGGGTGACTTTCCTGAAGTGGGATATTAAAAACATAAATCACTCTATGAGCACTTTCACATGAGGACAAGAAAACATCTGAAGGCGCTGGCTCTTATTGCACAACCACTGGTCCAGCAAGCTCTCCATCAGATATATTGAATGCAACATTATTTGAAACAAAATGTATTGTTGTAAGGGGGAGGATGTGATTTTAAAACTCATAAACTATCTGTTAGCTAAAATCTGGAACTAAAAGAATAATTTGAGCCAAATTAGCTGAAAACGACATGTGCCCACATAATGTCATTGTAGTTATTGATTATAGTCTTAAAGAATGCATTTGATCTTTAGGCATTGCCTATTTTGTAAGCGTGAAACTCATTGAGGTTCGGAACATTTGACACATACCGCCTCTCCCTCTCCTGGTAGATGTGGGATTGAAAGCCCTGCTCTGGGCAATGAGTTATCACCAGTGATAGTAGAACAACAGTCACAGGCTGTTAATCTTCCACTCTAAGGCCCGGGATAAACTTGTGACATGGCCTATGTGTAACTCATATATTTTCCAACTAACAGATTACGCTTTTCGTAATAAACCGGTCCTGAGCCTCTCCTAGCAAATCTTTTCAGATAAATAGTTTCCCCAACACTTACAAAGCATCCTTTCAATACTTATTACTCAGTAAATTCATTGCAAGCCTATGGTGTCTGTAAGCTCATGGGGAGAAACAAGAAAAAGGTAGAGATATTCTTCTGTTACACCAAAATATACTTTGCCTTCTGCCTTCTGCCTCCCGTGAGCACCATGTTTTCAGGCCTTCATCAAGCACTGGAGTAGTGTTGTCCACTCCAGGACAAAGGCTCTGGCTAGTATGCACCGACCCAGAATATTGCAAGAGGGGCACTGATCAAGTAATAGAACCAGTAACATTGCTGTGGGCAAAGTTACAAATAATTTTCACTGCAGCCCAAAGTTTAAGGAGGATATCAAGGCAGCAAGCCGCAAAATGTCGGCGGTCTCATACACGATTCTAGATATCCATAGAGTAGATCTTATATGAAGAGGCACACATGTTGTCACAGGCAGAAACACCACCACTACCTGAAATAATGCTGGAATAACTTACAATGTGGGGTTGATATTGATGGAAGCTCTCTGTGCCAAGTTGTTAATGTCAATATATTTTATCTCCTGAAACCAAGTTGTTTCCTTCCTTTTTTGTGCACCCAAATGTTTTTTCAATCAAAGAGAAGCAAGCAAGCTACCAGGTTCCTTAGAGATGTCCCTCACACTAGGTGTGGAAAAACACCTTTAAGGTTTTTTAAAAGACCCTATACCCTCCAACCTAGTTGATGGCAAGCTTCATATTTGGGGTCCTACCCGAGACATCTAGTGCGTCAAGGGTGTGCTTCAACGTCTGAGTGCAGCAGAGCTGGATTTTTCTGGGTATCTCAAATGAGACAAGGAGGTGAATTAAAATTGTCTGATGGGTTCCCCACCAATGTGGTGTACTTTTAAATATTAGTACCTTTGGACAAGAATTAAAAGCAGTGGTGGATGCATAGGGGTGATCACGCATGTGATGCGGCCTCCAGAGCTCCATATCTTACCTCTGAACGTCTCATTGTAGGGTTGGAAACAAGTGGATCACCCTTGACTAATGAGTGACAACAGGGCTCGCCCCTGCAGAGTATCCATGTAGTAATCACTACTGATAAAAACTCAAATGGAGTAATACAAAAACCATAAGTTACGCACTGTGAGTCTAACGCATGCATTAGCACGCACTTGATTTTAGTCCTGAGAAAAGACATACTGACCCATAGGAGGAGCAGCACAGATGCTATGGGTGAAACGTGTTGGCCTATATAAAGAATGTGAGAGGTCATTAGTACCTCGCTATGCATCCGCCACTGCTTTTAATCCTTGTCCAAGTGTACCTTTATTAACAAGCATTGGCATAGCCAATAGGTCTTGCCTTTGGGACCTTCTAAGTCATCAAAATTAAAACTGAAGATATAAGAGTTTACATTTACCACTAGTATGATAGTATTAGGATGCAATTGGTAGGAAAAAGGGATACAAACTGGTCAGTGTGGAAAGGAACCTCTAAAGAGGTTAAGAAAAGACAGTGTGCAGTGCAGAAGGGATTTCTAACAGATTTGATTAAAGCCTGCATGTGAGGTGAGATGTTATATTGTTACTTTTAATCCCAAATGTTTCTTTTTGTCAACTGCTTGTTAAATGTTTCTTTTTGTTAACTGACAGTGCTCTGTGCTTCCTGCACTCAGCAGATAATTTGTTTTCAAGTTCTGGGCTCTGTCGGAGGTACCATGATTAGAGCTGCCTTAAAAACTTTCCAGAGGCAGACCGGCTGGATGAGACACTCTTGGTTACTCAGCGAGTCCGTTTCATTTTGCAACATTTCTTTTGGCAGCCTGTTAATTATTAAATGCATTTTTGAATTATCAGGCTGACAGAAGAAATGATGCAAAATAAAATGGACTCCCTGAGTAACCAAGAGGGTCTCAGCCAGCCGGGCTGCCTCTGAAACATCTGGAAAGTTAATGAAGGGATGAGCAGAAGGGAGCTGCAAAGGAGATACAAGCGACCCCAGCTCCACCCCTGCCCCCTCCTCCAACGGCCGTGCCACAGAGCCCGAGAGGCAGCAACTGAGGAGCAGGAACTGTCTGCCGACTAGTCTAGCCCTGAATTTTCCTGCACCCATTAAAGGGCTCAGTGAGGCTATTTATTTATTTATTTATTTATTTTAGTGTTTTATAGAGCACTAACTTGACCCGTGAGGGTATCAGAACGCTTTACACGGTTTACAGAGGTGAACAACCAAAACGTCTTAAAGTACAGAAATATACAAGATGGTTGGAGAGGGGCAGGGGTGCTGGGAACATATGGGGAACATAGGGGGAAAAAAGAGGCACACAAGTGTATGGTTACAATTATAGTTAGAATCAGTAAAAAAACAAAAGTGCCACATTTCTCGGTGGGGTGAATTGCTGATCTGAGGAAGAAGTGATAGTCTTAGATTATTCAGGCACACTGTGGTGGTGGTTGGTGGTTGAGGACAGGCCTTAGACGAGGAATTTACCCATGAGGAAAGTTTTGGTCTCCTTCATGAAGCGTGCTAGTGAAGGGATTCTTCTGATGGCGGGTGGGAAAGGGTTCCAAATTCTTGGTGCTGCTCCAGTGAAAGCCCTATTGTAGGTTCTTTTTTTCTGAAAACGGGCAGGTTGGAGCAAGAGGTTTCTAGCGAACCAAGAGTTCCTGCTTAATGAGCCTTGTGTGTAATGCATGCCAGTTTCAGCTGTATTCTGATCTCTAGAGGGAGCCAGTTCAGCGTTTTCAGATATGGAGAGATGTGGTTGAATTTCCTAGTGCCGGTGAGTAGTCTGGCAGCTGCATTGAGGCAGGCTTTTAAAGGTGCCAAGGAGATCTTGGGTAATCCCCAGTGGGTGGAACAGCCATATTCCAGTCTAGAGATGACTAGTGCTTGGACTGCCATTTTTAAGTCAGGAGCATCGATGAAAGGATTCAGCTTCCAAAGGTAGCCCAGGGGAAATCTGGCTGATTTAGCCATCGAGTTAATGTGGTCTCGCATGTTCAGGTTACAGTCGAGGATTATGCCCAGAGATTTGGCGGAGTCTATGATGGTTGGCGGGCAGTTTAAGGCTGTGATGGCCTTGATCCACATCTGAATCTCTGGGTTGGCTTTTGAAGGGGAGATTAGGAGAAATTCAGTTTTCTTTGCGGTGAGTTTGAGTTGGTTAGAGGCTAGCCATTGGACGGTCAGTTTCAGGGTCTCGTTCAGGGAGAGCATCTCCTCGAGCGAAGAAATATTATTGTATATTTGGGTGTCGTCCGCGTACATATGGTAGGAGATATTAGCGGTACGAAGAACTTAGGTGAGTGGCTCCAAGTAAAGATTAAAGAGGGTGGGGGACACGGTTGAACCTTGTGGGACTCCAACCATGACCGGGGTGGGAGCTGATAGGTTGCCGTTAATGAGGAATCTCTGAGATCGGTTGTGGAGGAAGGACCTGAACCATTCTAAGACAATGCCATCCAAATCCATCCTGAGTTTGAGGCGTTCGATTATCATTATTGACCGTGTCGAAGGCGGAGGATAGATCTAAGAAGATTAGAATGCATGTATTGCCTTGGTCTAGGGCTTGGAGGGCATCGTCCACGATGTGGAGCATAGTAGTTTCAGTGCTATGCCCAGTCTGAATCCAGAACGGAGGCCATCAAGTAGGTGGAAGTTGTTGATGTGCTGACATAGTTGCTGTTGTACACACTTCTCCAACACTTTAGCTAACAGAGGGATATTGGAGATAGGTCTGAAGTTGTCAGGGGAGGTTGGATCCAGTGATGTTTTTTTTTTTTTTTAAATAGGGAGGACTAGGCTGGCTTTCAAGGGGTCGATCCCTGCTGGAGAGGCGTTGATTATTGCAATCCAGCAAGGAACAACGGACTGGGAGGCACCAGCGAGGCAGTTGGATGTAGCGGGTCATTGAAGTGGTTATTTGGGTTTAAGGTAGAGAGGATTTAAGAGATGCAGTCTTTGTCATAGTATTCGAAGTCGGTCCAGCGTGCTTGGTTTTTAGGTGAGGCCAGTGGGGGTAGTTTAAAGTGGGGGCAGGTACGGAAGGGTTTGAGGATATGTGGCGGTACTGAGTTCAATTCCTAATGCCGTGATTTTATCAGCGAAAGAAAGAGGAGAATTCCTCCGTTGATATTAGAGACTTAGGAGACTCTTTCGGTGTTTTGGCCAGTTTATTTGATTGCTATTTGACCAGTTCAAAGAGCTTGCAGGGTCTATTCTTAGCATTACCCTATTTCGATCTGAAGTATTCTTTTTTGGCTAGTGCATGTTTTTTTTTTAATGAAACAAAGTGCTGTGATCCTTAGAAGGCGAGCTTGTTGTGCTGTTGCAGGCTGTGAGCATAAAGAAAGTGCAGCCATTAGAACAAGCAGCGCCATATGCCAGCCAGCGGGGAGGAGAGGGCAGTTAGAGAAAGTAGTGCACTTGCAGAAAACATATGGCCCATATCAAGAGTATCTGTGTCGCCGGGGCGAACTCCAGGAAGGGAACTCAACCCCCACAAGGTGGGACAAATGTGTCCTATACACCAACCAACACTATGGAACTAGTGAAGGCTAACCAAGCAGCCTATAAAGAGCAGGGGACGTGTTGTGGGTGTGTTTCATCTCTAGATACCGTATACTACATGCCCGCAGAGCAGCGCATGCGTGCTGCCTCTAGGCTCGACCTAAAAAGTACACCATATTGGTGGTTAACTCATTACGCAATGCTAATTCACCTCCTTGTCTCATTTGAGATAAAAAAAAAAAAACCAAAAAAACAGCTCAGCTGTAATCAGGCGTCAAAGCACACACTTGACTTGCTAAGTGTCTCGGGTGGGACATGTGCTTTTTCCACACCTAGTGAGAGGGACATCTCTAAGGAACATGGTAGAATGCTTGCTTCTCTTTGATTGAAGATAGATCTTTTCTTTGTTATCCCTTCTCCCAAATATTGGCCATGTGTAAATAACGAGGAGTACCTGTAGATGATCAGAACAATCAGTAGAGATTACAACTTCAATTGTGAGAATAATTTTTCTAAGATGATAAAGGTGGAGCTTTTAGTGTGTAGGCTTAATGAGTGTTTAGTAAGCGTGTTATCCTATTAGAAGAAGTATACAGATTGATTACTGTTTCATTAGAATCACCCCAGTAAGGGTTAAAGTAATCTTGAAAGAGGTTGGACATTAGAGTTAGAATAGTTTTATTGATTCCTAAACTGTTCCATGCTTCTCTCAATGAAAGTTGAGTTGTCACTGGGCAAAGGTTGACCACATTTAGTCTGAAGTAAAAAGACTTTTAAAATGTGATTTCAAGGACTAAGTATTAGAAAGAAGAGTGGTGATAGAGAGGCAACAGACTGCAGTGGATAACATCCCTGTGAACTAACAGAGCACCTCCACAAGACATGCTATCACTGACTGATAACATTTTCAGACAGAGTTAGCATATCCACAATGTTCCAAGAGGTGTCATTACACAAAGAGTCAGTCAAGAGTAGGAGATCAAGATTAATAATAGCATCAGGGACTGCCAATCTGTGTTTCACAGAACTTCCACTACCTTGAGTTTCCAGCAAAGATCCAACAACAGTGCACCCTGTGCCTATGTTATCTCAACAACAAATTGTGAATAGAACCTCGGGGTTCAATGATCCACAAGTAAGCTTCAGTTAAACATTGTACAATATGGACATCAGTGGCACAGGAGTACAGCCACTTCTATTGGCCTTTGAGAAGCACATAAATACTGCACTCAATGACATATGTTGTTGCTTCTATGATGACTAATCTGACACCGAAAGTGTTTGTGAAAAGAGAGGAATAAATGTAACACCAAATGTGCCTCAAAACAATTAACTATGTCTCAAAAATGGAGGTATGACGGTACAACGCGTACCGTTTCAACACGTGCCTTTACAGCGCGTCTTTAACAACGCAAGTCGTTACAACGACTTGCGCTGTTGGGCGCGGATAGTGAATAGTATAATTTACTATTCTAACACCAGTCCCCGTGGATAGTAAGGAAGGTGTTGGAATAGTAAATATACTATTCTTTATCCTTTAGCGCCCTCCAGCGCAAGTCGTGGTTACTACTTGCGTTGTAAAGGACGCGTCGTAAAAGCACTGCGGGGTAACATCCGCGTTGAAAAGGATGTTCCCCCTCAAAAATATGCTGAATCCCATTAAAAAATATTTGTTGAATTTATGACCTTGAACTAACATTTTCATTGTCTCCATTTGGTGTATCAGAGACACAATGAATGAAAAGCAATTTAAGGTATTCAGCTTTGTAAGTCCAAAGTCCAAACTCATCTTCTCATGCAGCTGATCATTATTTCTAGTGGTACAGGCATGTTGTGCCTCTGTTTTGTAGTGCAGTTATGACAACTTGCCTAACCAGAGAGGTAATCAAAAAGGTGATGGGTGAAATGCTTGAATTGATCTTGTTGACAGATAGGGCTTCATTCCGATATCAGTCGGAAAGGCTCCGAACAGCAGACGGATTCTCCTAAACTGTGTCGGAACCTCTGTTTCCGACTGACTCAGAAACATTTCCTCACAACCGATTACGATGGAAAGGTAACTGTTTGGGCAGTCCAAATCGTTTCTTACCGGCATTCGGAGATTCCGAGTTGTTCAAAGCCGAATCGTACAGCACTACGGACCACGTTTCTTACCAATGTATTACGATGTCAGATTCAGATAGCCTTTCGAAATTGGTCCGTCCGACACAGAACGGCTGTCGGAAACTGACTTTGGGAGCCCGTAGCAGGCCCCCCCTTCACCCTGAGGCCTCCGGTTAGGGCCTGTGGGGGTACTCAAGGGACCCCTCTTTAAAACCATGGCACAGGCACCATAGAGTGGCTGCAACAGGGCGCAAGGTTTTTCGCAACCACTCCTTTTTAGGTCTCCCTGAGCCAGCGCGCATGCGCTGTCAGCGAGACATTTAGTAAGCGGGTTCCAAAAGTGCTACCCAACACAGGCTTGCAGGCTACCAGCTTGCTAGAACACGCACACGAGCGCGCAAAGTGCACAGCACTTTTTCCCGTCGCGCCCGTGCGCACAACTCGCGTCCCACGTGGAAAACAGAGAAAACGCCACAGCAAAAGAGAATTGCGCGTAGTCATCTTCAACAGATGAAGCAACCACTCTTTAGCCAATGGAAATGAGCCTTGCATAACAATGTCGCTGTAAAGTTTTCTATCTCTCATTTTATTGGTTAACCAATCGATTGTTTGTTGCTCTCATTTTATTGGTTAAGCTCACAGGCCTGCTCCGGGCACTCACGAGGCACAAGATGTATGTGCTTGGACCAGAATGACCTTCCTTGTTCCTCTTCCTCTCTCCTCACCGGCCTCTAGCTCTCCTTCATGGCCCCGCCTCCTGCGTACTGCTTTTAATGCCCCTTTACCCTCTTGAACGATTCCTCACTGTCATTGACTCTGCTCAGAGTGCTTTTATGTCCCTTTACTTCATCTGACTCTTTTCCTGTGCTCCTTCCTCTGTTTCACTGACTCAATTTCTCCAAAAGCTGGGCTGGACACTCCATCACTGCCTTTCTTCTCTTCACTGTCTGCACCTCTGCCAAGACTGAGCCCGATCCTCCATTTCCTTTATAATGTTTTTCCATCACTGCACGTCTCTGCCTGTCATTCGTAGCACCCACCTCTCCTTTAATGATTGCTTCACCTTCATTCCAGGCCCGGACTGGCAATGCCGGGCACCGGGCAATCCCCCGGTAGGCTGCCAGGGGTGGGGGCCGGTTTTATGACCGGGGGCCGGTTTTGTTGCTGGGTGGGGTGGGCGGCCGATTTTTTGTGCTGCACTCAGTACTGTAGTCACTTACTCACTACTGTACTGCTGCGTCTACTGATTCTCACTGTCTTCTCGCTCCTGGGGAAAAAACACAATTGAATTCATCTCTGCTGGTCGGTGCTGGATAAATAATGCAGCAGCAGTCAGGGTCATTGTAGGAGTCGGTTCGGGTCGCGCGCATGCGTCGAGTCTGCACAGCCTGCTCAGTCTTCAGTTCACAGACTAGTTTGTTCACCCACCTTAGGGGGATGGGGCGGGCGCGGCTGTTGGTGGTGACACATGCGCATTGGGGCTCGTGCTATAAAAAGTGCGCGTGACCCCTGATTCCAGAACACAGAGACTGAGAGTGAGGCCCAGACGACGAGAGGCCCTCTCACACGCCACCCCAGAATTTAATTATTTCTACCTGTAGTAGTCCCCCGTCCCGTGCCCTGCCTGTCCCAGTGTGAGTATCCAGTCCCAGTGTCCCACTGTCCCTGGCTGCGGCCGACAGTTTGCCAGTGCCACCCGCCGCCAGGTGAGTGTTGTTTCCATTAATGCATTTGCAATCAGATATTCTCGTATCTGCGCACTGTGCATTATCTCAGATAATGCACAGTGCGCAGATAGGAGATGTGATGTGAGATAATAAGAGGAGCAACTTACTGGGACACTTGGCGCACCGCTTCACAAGAAATGGAAACTGCTTGGTGAGGAATGCATATTGCGCAAAACAAAGTAAATTCGTCCAAGTGGCGCCTCACGACTTTACCTTCCATGGGTGGAAACTGGCTGTGGCTCTTGCTTTCCGCAAATGTGCCTGTACTGAGAAGCACTTCTGCCAAGCTCTCCTGCACGATAACCAATCAGGGGGCTGCTGAAAAATAGCCTCTTTATGCCATCCATTGAAGGTGGAAACGAGTTCTTCTTTATGTACACAGCTGGTGTTTAAATATTTAGCTACTTACCTAAAAAAAACATAAAAATTATACAGTCATCGTAAAGACACTTTATTCGTCTCAAAATCGGGAGCAACTATCATCTGATGAATAGACAACACTCCTATACAAGTGCCTGCCCCCCGGCCCCAACCTCCGCTTTCCGCCCACCCGAGTCATTGCACAGGCGCTAATGATATCTCTGAGGTCAGCGCTACGCGCACCAGCTCCACTTACCTCGGCGATGGATGGGCTGGCCTTGATGGGCTCGTAGAACGGATGGCAGTCCTGGGTCTCCATAGCTGCCAAGCTTTCAGATCGCTATAAGTGACATTTTCATCATTTTTTCAGTGTAGTTATGAGTGCAGTGGTCGAAGTGGGCGGGATCGCAGGGCACGGGGTGCCCCTTCTTCTTTAATTTGATTGATTCTGTTCCCCAACTTTATTATTTTAAACACACGTCGCAAAGAAGGCAAAGTCTCTTCTTTCCTCCTCAGAGAAGACAAGGTTAGTTTCGACCTCTGCTCTGCAGCTGATAGCTGTCCCTCTCTCTTTCTCACTCATCCTCCCTCTCTTTCTGTCTGGCTTTTCCTCACTTACTGGAAACCGTGACTTCAAGAAACGGGTTCTCACCCTCTCTATCCCACGTTCGTTTATTTGTTCCTCTGTGAAATGGCTCCAAAACGAAAAACACTTTTACAGGAAATATCTTTTTCGGACATTTTTCTATTCCAAAGTACAGCTTTGGGACGTAGGAAAATAAATGGTTCAAAATGTGAAAAAATAACTAAACAAATGTTGCTTTATTTGATAGGCGCTTCAAAGAGATCTTAGAGACTCAGTTCACCTCTTGACGGAGTCGGGAGTTAAACAGGCCAGCTCCTTTCCACTTTCTCCTTGCACTATAGTTGCTACTCTCTGTTAAAGAGGTTCTCAGCGAGACCCTTAACATACACAGGTGAAACACTGGCTCAGTCAGAGATAAAAGTAAAAATAATAAGAATAGCAGCAAAAATTACAATAATGATTATGACTATAACAAAAAGGTCCAAGTGTGACCCTAAAGTGTGCTGATGAAATACATATGATTATTGTTGGGACGCTGCGAATGACGCTCTCTTCTCTGTGTGCCATATTACCTGATCTCCTAAACATGCATGCTTTCAGGATCGGAAGAAGATGGGGGTAGGGGGTTCCACAGTGTGTGGGCACCACTTGAAGACAATGGCCATTACTTGTTGGCAGCCAGGAAATGTTTGTGAGAGATGGAACATAATTAAAAGGCATGTCACTCAGCTGTCGCAGGGTTTCTGTTCTCACACAGAACTGTGCACAGAGGAGTGGAACCTCGGCAAATTAGGGTGTCCCAAAACTCACCTTAGCAACCAACTCACCCCTTACCGAGCTAGCTACAGTGTCTCATTGGACATATCAAACTCCCAATGTTTAGACAAACCAGAACATGAACTTACAGTACCTCAGGGTACGTGGGACTCATGAACACTCTTTCGTTATATTATCATTACAAACCAGAACATGGAGTAAAGAAGACACATGTGCATTTGAAATGTTTATTTACTAATGCCGTCTTCTCAGGCGCAGTATCTTAGATAATACAAGTATACTTATTATCAGTAGCAAAATTATCAGCATAGTTACTAAGACATAAAAAGCGAATGGTGACAGCATGTTAACATACTGTAATGAATAAGAGTTAACAACACTTATATCTCACCCTCCCTAACACATATATTATTAGCTAAGAAGGTCTCTTTGGGTTGTTTCAGGGCGGGCCCATACCTTAGTGTCCTAGCATGAAGGAATCACATCAGCATACACCAGCTCTCTCTGCATGTGCACCGCATCAAGTGTGTCCTATGTGCCTCGTGCAAAGCAATATCAATCCCGCCTGAAGCCAGAGTTGGCAAAGGCTGCACTTGTGTTATGACTATGAAGGCGTGGAGATCAGACCTCATAACAATTCCATATCGTGTTGTTCCTGAAACTTCAGCACTCTTCGTGCAGACATAGTTTATTAAGCAAAGCTGATATCAGAGCAATAACATATTATTCTCACATACACCACGGCAAACTACTAGGTTGAAAGCTAAGTCAACAATTAAGTGTCGTGTGCAGAAGTTGCAAGAAAGAAAAATGGCGTTTAAACCTCAAATGTACCTATGCTAACTTAAACACGATATAAGGATATACAGGAGCTATATGACACCCCCCCCATGATCCGAGAACGGACTAAATATGATAACAGAAGTGCCATCCCATGAGAGCAGAACTCAACAGTAAACGAGCATGAATTGAAACTAAAGATCAAAAAGGTAATGCTAAAATATAGCCCAAAAATATAATGTGGCTCAAGCCAATAGGCAAGAAAAATTAAAAATTCATGACAAATAAGTCAACGAAATGCTATAAATCAGCAAGTCAATTCGAAGCAGTGTCTATGACAAAACTGTATATGAAAAATAAGTAGCAACAGCCTCCAATATGAAGTCACTGTCCTCATCCGAAAACAGTTCAGCCATCCAATTTAAAAGATGAAAGGAACATACGTGTTCCTCCAGCACCGGATCCTCTATAACCATCAGAGGACAGCTCGGTGGGTATTCAAGAAAACTTAGTTCCAAGAAATTCCGTGCTGCCGACAACACATCCCAGGGACCAATTAGTCCATGCGCCACTGCTAAGGCCATAATCCTCTCGTCAGAACAAACCAACTCATGAGCAATGATAGGACTCATCAGTTGATTAAAATCGACGTCAGGAGAAACCGGTCCGCAGAGACACAAATCAATGGCCCACTGGAAATCACAGGTCAGGCAGTGAAATACAGGCTGGACACAGGTGAAGTAGGAGAATCGAAAAGATAATCCATATGCCGTGCTCAATGTCGCCAACGGCAGTGTGCCATAATATTCAAGCATGCGGTTGCGAAACCGCGTCAGTAGCTGTTGCGCGGGGTCTTGCACAGGATGGACATCCATATTTAAAGAGACAAAAAACCACTAGCGCGCCAGCTGCTAATGCAAGTAAAAAAGGGAACCCTCCAAACAAGGATGAAAAAATAGAATGGAAGAAAGCAGGGATGACTCCAAAAATCTTTTCAAAGGAAGTCACGAGACCACTGCTAACAACTTTAAAAAAATGTGCAAGGCCTTTTGTGGAGGATGCGTTAAAGATAGTTCGAACCATCGCTCCGAAATGCAAAGGCAAATCAGTATTCAAAAGAGCCTGAACCTCTGTACGGGTGTTTGCAATGTGAAGCACGAAAGTTTCACGGGCCGAGCTCAAGGCCACCTCTTTCTGGGACAAAAGAGCCCTTATTCTTGCCATGCCGCTGAATTCTGCTCCCAAGGTCGGTATCTGTGGCCAGATGGAAGACTCCTTATGTTCACGTGTGGAAGGATAAAGCACATTTCTGCAGCAAAAAACCCGCTCACTTACTGTTACTATGAAAGGAATACCTTTAATTAACCCACAACAGTCCTCATTATTGAGCATTAAATAACTACCATTCTCTAATAATTTAAACGTGGGGATGATAGCAGGAACTGGCGTGCCCTGTAAAACGCAAGCCATATTGGGTCGGTCCTTGTTGCATGAACCGTGTAACTGTATATGTCTACACATTAAAGAATGATCTGGCGTCTCAGTGCACTCCTCCCCTGTCAGATAAACTTCCTGGTCATCCTTAAAACATCTGTATGTGTATGGGAGTGACCAGACTTCATGAAGGAAACCGCTACCTAAAGGTTCATAACGACCTATGGGTACATATTTCATGCAATTTGAAAACTTATATAAAGCAAAAGGCAGCGTTATTAAACCGTGGATAAGCCACGTTGCAGCAGTGGCTTCAGCCACGGAAAAAGGTAAAGATTCTAACCTTTCAATATGTAACATAGAAAAGGAAGCATCACGCATTGAAAGTAAGCGTTGTTTGTCAGTCAAATTAAACGGTGCAAATAAAGAAGAAACGTTCATGTACCCCCAGGGAACTTTACCCATTTTCAGTGTTTGAAGGGTCCATGCAAACTGCATGATTGATCGTAATTGATTTTGACCATGGTATAATACTGACACTTCATCATGTATAATATCGACGACTGACGACACAATATTATCCAATGTGTAAATTCTAGAGGAAAGCACATTAATGCTATTGTCAACAACTGCAAGCACTTTCTCAAGATTTGCTTGATCAATGGCCCTAAGGCGTGTAGCAGCCTCAATCTGTGATAGCTTCCAAATTTCATTGTAAACCCCATATAACCACCTTTTCGACCTGCCACTAGCCGGGCCTTTAATGAAATCATTCAAGTCCACGTCTGCATTTAGTTTAGAAAGGTGATTCTTAACCGCAGGTAAAGTTGAATGTTTCAGCCAGTTTTGACACAATTTGCCTACAGAATACGATGTGACAGTATGACCTAAGTCAAAACGGGGATCAGATCTAACAGTTTTAAAACCGTCAGTTAAATTCAAAAATCTATGTTGGCAAGAATCAGCACTACGGTGCCAAAGCAGCCAACCCTTAGGATTCACACTGGAAATGTTAAAGGAGGAATTAAGAAGTAGAGTCTGTAATTCTCTAATGGATAACTGAGTAAAATTACTCCAACCATCATATTCCTCTAACTCCGGGAAAGAAGGAGCGTTTAATTTTTTAGAAGTAGCCAATCCAAAGCATGTGGTCTGGGAAATTGTTTCATTCAGAAACAGCATATGATTCGGGATGAGACATGCACGGTGCAAAGCCTCAGTGCCTTGTACCTGCCAGGCCTTTGAACCCCAAACTGATTTAAGGTCTATCGTATCCTTCCATAACTCATAGCCTCCAGTAACTAATTGATCAAGGAAGGACTTGGAATACAACAATTTAGTATCGGTAAGTCTAACCTTGGACATTGGCATTTTTTGAAACTTAAAATAAAAGGACTCGGGATTGGACTGATTAAAGTCAGTGAAGTAAGTATACTTTCTCAGAAATGTTTCAGAACTCCCCTGATGAGGCGCTGGGCAATGTTCCCACTGAGTAAAGTTAACAGCATCCCTTCTGGATGATGTTTTGTGTAAGAAGTGATTGCCATAATGTTGGTAACAGAATAATTCACCATAATTAGCAGATTCTAAATATAAATCCTCAGCATCAAATGCAGCATAGTATTGCAAATCAGAAAATAAACTTTCTACAGCTTTGACATCCCAGTCATCAGAACGAATGTTTTGTTTCACCACATCCCCCATATTCACTCTAAGTACATTAGGGACATTAACGACTTCCGTTGGGCCATGAATCTGAAACCGAACTGCATCCCACACGATTCCATCAAGGACAGGCCATGCTGTGATGTTAACCAAAGTCAAGTCTCTTTTTAATCTGTGTGTAGAATGTGAAGAAGAAAGTGGGGCCAAAGTTCCATTTAAATGAGTAATGCAAGTTCTCTCCTCGACATAGTGTCCATTCATAATTCGAAAAAAATAAAACACAAAACCAATTGACATAAAAAGGTAAACTGAAAAAAGGACCAGCCAAATGTAAGTCCAAGGGGGTATCAAAAAATGTTTTTTACACAGGCTAGCATAAACTGCAATTCGAGAGGGTTTCTTCGAGGCAAGGGAAGCAGAGTCAAATGAAAATCTGGATTCCGTGGCTAAACGAGCTTGCAGGTCAGGCATGGACAAATCAGTGGGGTAGGTATAGTCTATCTCATCAATGTTAGTTCCGGGTAAATTATTTAATAACGGACTGGAAACAGCAGGTAATTCGATGGCCACTTCAGGTTCAATATTAGAAGCAGTGGGCATAACTGAATTCCTCACAATGGAAGGACAGGAAACAGCCGGTGTCATGCTAAGAAGAATCGGCCACTCTGTGTATCTTGACATTGTCAATTGAAATAAACCTGTTTTCCTTACGTCCAGGAAGTGGTGGTAAAATGACAGTTCTTGTGCCTTTCACTCCAAGGACTGGAACCGGAGCTCGATAGGAAGGACCAAATTCTTTCTTGTTATCGATCTTCTCCCGAACCAGTTCTCCAACTTGGGGTAGCCAGCCAACTACCGGGATCTGCAACGCATCATCCGACGTGGAGGGCAAATGTTCCTTTGCAAGACTGTCTCTGGTCTTTTGTAGATTCTGTAAAACATTGCAATGTTCATCTGCGTCAAAGGAAGTGGCGCGAACCACATAGTCTAGACCGTCAAGGTCAGGGACGTACATCTTGATGCCAAAGAGCATTTCGTATGGGGTCCGCCCACCCAGAGACCTTCTAGGGAGATTATTAAGAGCACGCTGCACGCCATAGAGGTGAGCCAGCCAGTTTCTGCCAGTGCCTATAACTCGGGCTGTCAAAGATTGCTTTAAATCACGGTTCATTCGCTCAACTACACTGTTACCCTCAGGTCTGTAGGGAGACGAAAACTTGACTTGGACCCCCAACGAAGTCATGGCATCCTTATACGCCTTAGAGGCGAAAGCCGGACCCTGATCCGAATGGAAGGTACCACAGGCAAAAATCCCTATAAAGATACGCAAATCTCTAATGACAGTCCGTGAATCAGCGCTGCGATGTGGCCATACCCACACAAAGCGTGTGCATGAGTCAACTGCTACTAAGATGTACTTATACGCAGTATCAGATGAAAAAGGACCGCAGTGATCCAAATAAACACAACCTAGTGGTTTATTAGAAATGTACAACTGAGTCTGTGGCGGACGCGTAGCAGTTGAAGGTTTAATCTGCTGGCATATGTCACAAAGAAGGACATAATCACGCGTCTGTTTGTACAGTCCCCGCCACCAGAAACGTTGTTGTAATTGAGTTACAGTGGCCGAGACGCCCGCATGCGCAGACGCCACACCTTCATGTGCCGCTGTAATCAAGTCTGCTCTGCGATCCGAGTTGGGAATCAGCCGTTCCCCAACGTCAGGAATTGTCACAAAAGGAACCTTTTCGGGATTTAAGTGGTATTTGTACTTCGAAGGGAATCCCGCAGGATGCTTACTTCCCTTCTCAGAGGCAGCAACTGCTGCCAAGATGTCGCTATCAATCTTGGTTTTTGACCTAGTAACCGCTGCAACTAAGTATGTAGATACTGCTAATTTCGCTGCTTCATCAGCAAGCGAGTTGCCAACAGCGTGAACTCCTACGCGCTGATGACCGAGAGTATGAATCACATAAACGAGTGGCAACATAGCCTTAAGCTCTGCCACTCGAACCCAGATCATTTTATGTTTTATTGTGCTACCTTTGGAATCATGAAATTCATTTTGAATCCAAAAGAACAAGTTCTCATTGTAAGACTGGACACAGTAGAAAGAATCACTTACAATCAGAGTAGTAACACTTGGATCTGCGTACTCCAACGCTAGTAAAAGAGCACGAAGCTCAGCTAATTGTGCAGTGCAATCGCCCAGGGGCAACGTGTGTACCTCCCTGGAAATGAATTCATCGTTCAACATAGCGCCAACCACAATAGCGCATGCGGAAACGTAGGCATGTTTAGAGCCATGCGCAACCTGCGCCGACCCATCAGTGTAAATGATGCAATGGAAGTCCTCCAAAGGTCGCATAGCCAGAGTAGCAGGATGAACGAACTCATACTGCAAGTACTCTTGCGACCGTAAAGAGGCGTCAAAAATAAACGTGACATCCGTGGACGTCAATGACGCTGCCCATTGAATCCACCGTGGGTGCAAAGCCTTCGAATTAGGTACACTGGCTTTCGTGACTGCCTCCAAATGAGGACAGGGTGTTACCACTAACATGCGCTTCCCCTGTGACAGAGCTCGTTCTTTAAGAATCGCCATCTGTACAGCAGTTAAAACCTTTTCCACAGTGGGAAATCGCAATTCAGCCGAAGTGTACAAGTGTGACTTGTAAGCAATAGGTACTGTGTCTCCTTCATTAAAAGTGAGGTACGTGAAACCCACTGTCCCAGGAATTATTCTTATTACCAGGTTGGTGTGGTTATCACGAGTCAGTAAGTATTTAGAAGCGAGCAGATCGGCCTGCAAAGATTGCAAAATGGCCGAATGCTCAGGCAGCCAGCATGATTTTGAAAAAGTTGGTTGTATCAAAGCATACAAAGGCTTGATACGCTGGGCATATTCCGGAACATAAGTTCTGCCGAAATTCAAGAAGCCCAGTAAAGACTGTAATTTCTTCAGTGTTGTAGGAGCGCGCAACTGTGCGCATTTCTCCAGGAAGTGGGGAGTCAATCCTCGACCTTCATTGTTCAGCTCATAGCCGAGGAACAACACTGTGTGTTCTGCAATGTGCGATTTTGCAAAATTAAACTTGTAACCCATATCAGCAAAGTTACAAATTATTGAATTCACCCGACACAGATGCATCCAAATTTCGTCGTCTGTGAGATAAATGTCATCCACATAAGAACATGCATCTGGATCGATACTCTCCAATATAGTGACTATTCTTGAGGTGAAGACTCCAGGACTATTTTTGTAGCCCATTGGAAGTCGCCGGAAGCTTTTTTGCACACCAGCGGACGTAAAACTTGTCCATTGGGAGCTGAAGCTATCCAGTCTGTGTGCATAAAAACCGTTAGATATGTCAAGCGTTGTCTTGAAACGCTTACGCACTAGACTATCCACTAGCGCAGAGCCGTGAGTATTCTGTACCGCACAGTTACGGCAATGCGAGTTCAAATGACGGTAATCCAATACCAAACGATATGATCCGTCAGGTTTGGTCACAGTAAAAAGGGGATTATTCATCGGTGACACACACGTTTCAATAACTCCCTGATATTCCAATTGTTCAAGGATTTCTGCGACGGCAGCTTTAGCTTCACGCCGTATGGGATATTGAGGCTGAGGCTGAGGCTCAGACCGCAAAGGAATTTCGTGGGAAGGAGATAATTTATCCCAACCACATTGGTTGCGGTACAGAGCCGGTGCAAGAGCCCGAGCCCACTCTTCTGCAAAATGCTGCGCATGCTCAGTCGAGACAGTGTGCGCGAAACTGGGAAGGATTACCTCCTCCCCTCGCGGCGCTGCGAGCACAAAAGGTGGGGGCCAGTCAGCCTCAGAAAGCAAAATGTCGTACGTAGACGAAAGGTTCTCCCAAAATACCCCTCTGACAGTACGCTGTATGTCACCTTCAATTAACAGAACAATTTCAAAAAGTCTTTCAGGGGGAGCCAGTCTTGTATCGGCTGTTTCAATTACAACGAACACTTCAGTCGCTGTCACCCTCAGTAGTGGACGCAGCGCCTCTCTGACTATGGTTATCTCCGCCGCGCTGTCCAGCAAGGTCAGAGCCCACGTCAGATTCCGAAGCCGCGTTCTCACTATCTGTGGCATATCGATGCGCTGTTAAGGCTGCGACTTTCTTTTTCGCAAACTGCGGTCTTTTAGGCGTAGAATCCTCCTGCTTCACAGCGCCGTCAGCTTGGCGGGACTGACCACGTCCCTGTTGGCCACCACGTCCACGTCCACCCCCTCCTCCACCGGTCTTCGGGGCCGATGTTTCCTGTAAGGAACGAGGAGAGCGTTGATCAGAACCCTGAAAACGATCAGGCAATTTAATCATCGCGCGATCGCGCAAATCATATACTTTCTCTGTCGGCGCAGGAGCTTGAAGCGCAGGAAAAGATTCCTGAGTCTGCTTATATTGCTTCCCCTGTGTCTGTTTTTTAGGCCAATTCTGTTTTTTGGACTTGGGCGGGACATCTGCAACTGCAGATTGTCCCTGAGGTTGTTTTTTCTCCTTTACTGCAAAATATTTCAGACCTCTACTTGTGCGGCCAATTGTCTTATAAGCGGCCACTACAATTTTTGCCAACTGACGGGGTTTGTCGGCATCGGGCAGAGCAGCCAAAGCATTCGACACCTGAAAGTTAACTGCATCTCCTTTAACATTGGAGAGAATGAGATCACATACAATCTCAAAAGAACCACACAGGCGCATACCCAATTCAACCGCTGCCTCTGGACCGTGATCATTCTGAACACGTCTAATGATGTCAGGCAGGGCAGTCATAGACGGGGTGCCGAAGCACCTTGTATAAACTGCCGCAAATGTTTTTCCCCAGCTTTCACAGTCAACAAGTTCAGGAGTTAAATCCTTCGGTAAAGTAATCGTCAACATTCTATGCTTATCAGCAGGAGTAGAATTCGGAAAAACCGCCTCCAGTTGATCAAACTTCTCAGCTAGCCAGAATGGGAAGTCATCGTTGTCAACTGGACGAGCACCAAAAAACGAATTAACCATCACTGGATTGAGACGCATTCCGCCTCGATCCATGGGAACGGCCGCACCCCCCTGGGGACCACCAGGCAGGTGGCGACCGATGTATTGCACTAATGCACTAATGCACGAATCACGGAAATGGAAACAACATGCAGCCTACGAATTTCCTGCAGGGTACAATCGCCGTGATTCGGGTGCGGGGTAAAGCCACCCAACGCAGGCCAATTTGTACCTGGAATTGAGAGTGGACCTAACCTCGCAGCGGACAAAGAGTGGGGGAGGGCGCCATCAAACCAAACTCGATGCTGCCAATGATCAATAGGTATTTCCAATGCTCTGTACGGTGTATACTCAGCCGGGACAGCCGAGGCGGTGTAGGAGTGGAACAAACCAGAATTAGCGTCCACAGCCGGAAACGTAACCCAAGAGTAAAACAACTCGTAAGGGAACGCCGGATCTGCACATACCACGAAAATCACAGCCATCCCATCCACCGGGACCTGGTACGTCTGAAGATGGTTGCGTACCGCTACGCGACTATGCTGCGCAATGGCCACCGCCGCCATGACAACACTGGAAACAAGAAAACACAAAGAATACTTTGTAGCACAACTGGGTAGTAATTCAAAGAAACCGTTTAAGAAAGAATCAAGCTTGAATAATACCTATCTCAAAAAATAGGTAGGTTTCACCGACACCCCGCTTTCCGGAAACGGAGGTGAAGGGGTTAAGGTATGAACGATAAACTACTCGAGTGTCATGATATAAGACCACCGAAAACGTTGGGCGCCATGTCGCAGGGTTTCTGTTCTCACACAGAACTGTGCACAGAGGAGTGGAACCTCGGCAAATTAGGGTGTCCCAAAACTCACCTTAGCAACCAACTCACCCCTTACCGAGCTAGCTACAGTGTCTCATTGGACATATCAAACTCCCAATGTTTAGACAAACCAGAACATGAACTTACAGTACCTCAGGGTACGTGGGACTCATGAACACTCTTTCGTTATATTATCATTACAAACCAGAACATGGAGTAAAGAAGACACATGTGCATTTGAAATGTTTATTTACTAATGCCGTCTTCTCAGGCGCAGTATCTTAGATAATACAAGTATACTTATTATCAGTAGCAAAATTATCAGCATAGTTACTAAGACATAAAAAGCGAATGGTGACAGCATGTTAACATACTGTAATGAATAAGAGTTAACAACACTTATATCTCACCCTCCCTAACACATATATTATATTATTAGCTAAGAAGGTCTCTTTGGGTTGTTTCAGGGCGGGCCCATACCTTAGTGTCCTAGCATGAAGGAATCACATCAGCATACACCAGCTCTCTCTGCATGTGCACCGCATCAAGTGTGTCCTATGTGCCTCGTGCAAAGCAATATCAATCCCGCCTGAAGCCAGAGTTGGCAAAGGCTGCACTTGTGTTATGACTATGAAGGCGTGGAGATCAGACCTCATAACAATTCCATATCGTGTTGTTCCTGAAACTTCAGCACTCTTCGTGCAGACATAGTTTATTAAGCAAAGCTGATATCAGAGCAATAACATATTATTCTCACATACACCACGGCAAACTACTAGGTTGAAAGCTAAGTCAACAATTAAGTGTCGTGTGTAGAAGTTGCAAGAAAGAAAAATGGCGTTTAAACCTCAAATGTACCTATGCTAACTTAAACACGATATAAGGATATACAGGAGCTATATGACACAGCCAAATATCATTCGGAACCCTACTCTCCGTATTAACATGCTTTCACACTCCTACCTACCTACACAGCTGCTTTACGCTTGAGTGGCTCTCAACATCTCAGCCCTTACTCTGATTCCAGGGGCGATAATCGAGTTTACTCTGCAATTGCTAACCGTCTTCTCGTCCTCGAGCGCCAGCTGGAACTGCTTTTAAATTAGGTGTCTGTTATGTATTGGTAGGTGATGTCACCGTCGATAGGGGCCTGTGCTTTTCGCAATGCTTTTATCAGTGTGTCTATGAAATCTGCAGGGTGTCAGAGGGGCCAGTGTGCATTGGGAGGTCGTATGTTTTGCTGTTTGAGCATGATAAGCCTCTTATCTAGATCCGGGATGTAGGTGCGCAGGATGTTGACACCCACCTGGACCCTCACCCTCCTCGCCGCAGTTGGTGAATCCTAGGGTGGCACCGCAGGTATGCGTCAGCCCTGGTATCAGTACGAGACAGGAAAATACAGGAGGAATGCTTATGCTGGGAATGGTAGCCCTTTACTGCACACAGTTATGGTGGGAGTGGCTTAACTGCAGCATTCATTGGAGGTCTGTTTTGAGGAGATGGGATTTACCTCATCAGTAATGATTTGGCGAGGACGAGGGCCTTAGAGGTAATGAATCAGACCCTTAAACTGTCACAACTCCCTCCAGTGATCACTCTACATGATGGATACATGCACCTGTGTATTCGCTCACATGACAGAACTTGCCACTTTACATCACACAGCTTTTTCCAATTGAACATCAAGGAAGTAGTGAAAGCTTCAGCTTGTGATCCGGAAGCAGGGGTTCGGGAGACAAGGGGTCCTCTGCACCCCAAAGATGGCTGTATTTTTCTAACCACTTGGTGGCAGCTGGGGCCATTCCTTGCTTTCGGGCCCAGGAGCCTGAGGCCATTGCTACGCCGCTGCTTGTGGTATATCAAGGACTCGTACATTCTATTTTTAGCAGACTTTTTTGCCTAAACACTTAGGTGGGTGTGGGCTGGGAACAATGAAGGATTCACTTTACTGTAACAAAAGACCGGATTAGTGACGTGTGTTAACATCCCCTTATGCTTTACAAGGCAAGATTATACATTCAGCATCAAGCATTATCTACGTCATATGCTTTCAAAGGATGTTTAGAGCTTCCTTCCTTCACAAAAACAATAAGTGACCGCGTTTACATTTGCTCTTTTCTTTTCATAATTGTCACACAGGAAGTTTATTCGCTCGAAGGCGAAGGTTCGCCATTTGCCCCATGTACCTGTTTCCATAATGCGTGCATGTCCACCTGTGAGTGTGGGATTCTCAATGCTGGGGACAGGAGTTGGGTGAGTGGAGCAGAGTGGTGCTCCAGATGTGTTTGGCGTCCCTGGTCGTTTCACTAGTTGAGAGACCTAGGACCGAGCTGGTCCCCGGATCTCTCACAATCTCGTTGGGCCTCTATGCACCATTATTGGGTGTGCTGCTGCTTGCTGGCGCATGTCAGGTGGTCAAGCTGCTCTGGGCTGCCCTCTAGTCTTTCATGCCTGTTGGAGCATTGCCCCGCATACCACAACTGCCCCCAGTTCAGACTCCGAGCACAGACGTGTGGATATCCCTGCACCTCTCACGTACTACTTTGTATGGGCCTGGGCCCGAACTGACCCTTGTGCCCCTGTCTCGTGCCTTTGCAGCAAATCTTAGGCCTCATCTAGCCCCGGCGTCCCATTCTGGCACCAACAATTGCCTTCAAAATCCTGGCACCCTCCACATCTGTACACGCTACAAGTAACCTGAGACCTTACCAGAGACTACTGCAAGGCCCTGCACACAAGCAGATTTACTCTGCTTATTGCACGGTATGACTTAATCCTCAGTGCCTCACATGTGCTCCACAGACTGTGGTACCAGCAATTAACAAGGGACGCCAGATGCTTGACTTCAACTGCTAAATCATTACAGCAGCCATTTAGAACCGTTGTGTAATGTTCTACCTGTCTGTTCCTCTTCAGAAGCCTGTAGGGTCCTTTTTATACCTATAGGTAAGATTCCAACATTGGCAAATGTATTTTGTTGAACCGGATGCCACTATTTGTGATTCTTTTTCACACAATCTGTATCTCATAGCCTTCCAACTGAACGATGTTTTCTTCAAGTATATAAATCCTTAGCTCCTCGTCGATCTTCATAGGCAGCCCTCTGCTTTTAGTCTAGGGTACCATATTGACTGTTTGTGTACCACCCCACTATTTAGGACCCTCTAAAAGAACGTCTATGGGTACATATGACTGGGTGGATAACCTTGTGCTCTTTAAGGTCCTCATCTACTATTTACTGTGCTTTGAAAGTTGATACAATTGAATATGTAATGAAAAATGTGCTGTAAAATTCACAATTTTGTTCTGTCGTTTTCCAAACCACCCTAGTAGCAGTTGGGCTCGCTCTCTGCGCTCGCTACGCGCCGGACGGGGGCTGGTCTGCCAAAATTTGCCAGGGCTGCTTTCAGTTCCCAGACCTCGCCGTCTTCACTGCCCATGTCGGCTTTTGTGCTTCCCATCAACAGATTCTCCTATTCCACCACCCCTTCTCCACTGCCTTTACTTCCCATTCACTGCCTCTTGTTCACTGCAAATCCTTCACTATCTGTACTTCTCATTCACTCCCTCTTCTTCCCTGACTCTCCTTCACTGCCTGTACCTCCCATTCCCTGACACTCTTTTACTGTCTCTTTCACTACCCTTCCTTCCCTGCCTGTACTTCCCATTTGCTGCCCCTCATTCACTCCCTCCTCTTCCCTGACTCGCCTTCACTGCCTGTACTTTCTATTCACTGCCTATAATTCACTCCCTCTTCTTCCCTGACTCTCTTTCACTGCCTGTACCTCCCATTCCCTGCCACTCCTTTACTGTCTCTTCCACTACCCTCCCTTTACTGTCTGTACTTCCCATTCACTGCCTCTCATTCACTCCCTCTTCTTCCTTGACTCTCCTTCACTGTCTGTACTTGCCATTCACTGCCTCTCATTCATTCCCTCTTCTTCCCTGACTCTCCTTCACTGTCTGTACCTCCCATTCCCTGCCACTCTTTTACTGTCTTTTTCACTACCCTCCCTTCACTGTCTGTACTTCCCATTCACTGCCTATAATTCATTCACTCTGCTTTCTTGACTCTCCTTCACTGTCTGTTCTTGCCATTCACTGCCTCTCATTCATTCCCTCTTCTTCCCTGACTCTCCTTCACTTTCTGTACCTTCCATTCCCTGCCACTCTTTTACTGTCTCTTTCACTACCCTCCCTTGACTCTCTGTACTTCCCATTTACTGCCTCTCATTCACCTCCACTTCTTCCCTGACTCTCCTTCACTGCTTGTACTTGCCATTCACTGCCTCTCATTCACCCCCTCTTCTTCCTTGACTCTCCTTCACTGTCTGTCCTTCCCATTCACTGCCTCTCATTCACCCCCTCTTCTTCCCTGACTCTCCTTCACTAGCCAATGGGTCGCGCTTTTGGGACCTTCTAAGTATTTAGTCATGAAGTACAATATCCTTGGTGCAACCACATCAACTGTTGCGTGGCAAAACACTTATAAGGTCCCAAAGGCGAGACCTAATGGCTATGCCAATGCTTGTTTTAAATGGAAGCCTGTGTTATCGGTTGGAACACAGGCTCCCATTGAAGTCAAAGGGAGACTTTACGAACGGTGTTCGGAACCATCTTAATTGGTCGGTCGGTTTCGCCGAACTTGAGTTGGTCAGAACCGATTCCGACAAGGAGTCGATCAGATTGCTTTCTGACCAACTTCAAAATGAGGCCCATAGTATCTCTTTGACATTTTCCATCAGGAAGGTCCACTGACTAATCGACTATGCAGACTCAAATCCGTCTCCTTCCCCATTATCTAATTGCTTGATTGTTCTACATTTCAGTATCCTTACTGTGGTCTACTTTACTGCTCTATTGTTCTATCTTTTTCTATATGCTGTGTGTTAATCCCACTTGAATTTCATCATGTACTTCTTGTAAAGTTATCCTCCAATTATGTAAAGTGCTCTGATACCCTCAGGTCTAGCCAGCGCTGCATAAAACTCAAATCCGTCTCCTTCCAAATTATCTAATTGCTTGATTGTTCCATGTTTCTGTATCCTTACTGTGGTCTACTTTCCTGCTCTATTGTCCTATCTTTTTCTATATGTTGTGTGTTAATCCCACTTGAATTTCATCATGTACTTCTTGTAAACTTTTCCTCAAATCATGTAAAGCGCTCTGATACCTTCAGGTCTAACCAGCGCTGTATAAAACTCAAATAAATAAAATAAAACAGGTAGATTGAGGCTGCCCGTTTCCCTACTACCTATTGTTGCACTTGAAGTCCATGATTAGGCTCTGGCTTTATTGTCGATGTTGCCCCAATTCTTACTGGCCTTTAGTTGTAGTTTTTTAAAAACATTTTTAGATTTTGCTGCCCCACTTTCGGCCCGAGAGATTGTCAGTGGCTGAGATTAATTTAAGCGTTCCATGCATCACCTTATTGTTTTCACATGTGCTGCCCTAAGTGCCCTGGGTATGCCCAGATATGGGTCCCGGGCTTACTGTGCCATTGGAACCAAGGTTCTCCTGGCTGAAGATCCCAAATTGAGGCAAAACTGGCCCTAGTTTGCTTGTGTTCTGGTTCAGGGAGGAGCTGGCCTGCCAGTTCAGGCTGGACTGTTCCCCTGAAGAGCATGGTCAAGATTGATATGCATATGGCTGGGTCCAAACTGAGGTGGCATGGTGAGTAAAAAACTATGGATTAGGATGCGGACCGAACATTTGCCAGTGGCTGGGATTAATTCAAGCATTCCATCCTTCACCTTGTTGTTTTTCCACTTTCAAATATATACAGATTTTCACACTTGATGTCTGAAATTTTTCCTTCTTACCTTTTTTCTCCCAACCTAGTGTTAAATCCATTGCACTTGTGATTTTCCATTATTTTACTTTGGGAGATAAATTGGGCTCTAAAGAACTCAGTAGTGTTGCCAGTGTTTCAGGCACATTTCATGGATTCAGACTTTCATTCTCATGTACGCTCAATGCCCTCCTGTATCTGACAATGACTGTGCCCTATTTTCTGTGCTTTCCACAGTGGATGGAAGCTGGGGGCCATGGCAGACTTGGAGTGAATGTTCTGCATCTTGCGGAGGAGGAGAGCAGACTCGGACCCGCCAATGTGACAACCCAATACCCTCCAATAGTGGGCGCTCTTGCCCTGGGGATTCCAGCCAGCTCTCCAAATGTAACATCAAGGCCTGTCCAGGTAACTATATACAACATTTGGTGGGGGGTGGGGGGGGGCATTCTGTGACACTAAGTCAAACATTCCTATGCAGCCCAGCTTGGAGGAATGAGGTGTTTTTGAATGGAGCTCAAAGTGAAGTCGTCGGCTCTTAGAACTTGGGTGATTTTTATGCGGTTGGTAGGGATTAATGAAATTGCTATAGAGAGATCACTGGATACTCAAGTTATTTAGATCCATAGCTACTGCTTCTTTAACATTGATATTGATATGCTGCAGAGAAGCTGTTTTCTTTGGTAAACAGACATAATATCGATTCCAAAATATCGACTGGAGATAATATCGAGGTAAAAATATAGACTAGACAAAATATCGACCAGACATAATATAGACTACAAAAATATCGAGTAATATCGATATTAATAGCCAAAATATCGAATCAAAAATATAGACTAGACATAATATCGACTAGATAGAATATAGACAACAAAAAAATCGAAAATAAGGTACGTTTTTAATAATTTGTAATAATTGTGTAATATAAATCTGTAGCGGGTTGTGGGTTTATAGGGGAATAGGATGGGAAGTAATTTAATTATAATTAATTTAATCTGTAATATAATTGTAATTGTTAATTAATTATTAATTGTTAATTAATTAAAATATAATTGGTAATTAATAATAATTGATTAATTGATCAATAATTAATTTTTAGTAAATTATTTTCTGTAGCGGGTTGTGGGTTTATAGGGAATAGGGTGGGAAGTAATTTAAATATTATTAATCCATTATGTAAAATAATTATAATTGTTAATTAATTATTAATTGGTAAATATTTAAAAATTCATTGGTAAATAATTATAATTGAATAATTGATAAATCATTATTTTCTAGTAAATTATTTTCTGTAGCGGGTTGTGGGTTTATAGGGGAATAGGGTGGGAAGTAATTTAATTATAAATAATTAATTATGTAAATTAATAATAATTGTTAATTCATTATTAATTGGTAATTAATTAAAATATAATTGGTAATTAATTATAAATATGTAATTGATAAATAATTAATATTTAGTAAATTATTTTCTGTAGTGGGTTGTGAGTTTATGGGGGGATAGGGTGGGAAGTAATTTAATAATAATTAATTAATTATGTAAATTAATTAAAATTGTTAATTAATTAATAATTGTCCACTAAATAAAATTTAATTGGTAAATAAAAGTAATTGGTATTGGAAATTAAATTTAATTGGTAATAATATTTCTACTAATTATATTTATTTATGAAGTTTTTACTTTTTCTACTGTTGCACCCACTGGAGTGGGAATAGTAATTTTAACCCCTACGCTATCCAGCGCTTTCCCTACTGTTGCACCCACTGGAGTGGGGATAGTAATTTTAACCCCTACGCTATCCAGCGCTTTCCCTACTGTTGCACCCACTGGAGTGGGAATAGTAATTTTTACCCCTCCGCTATCCAGCGCTTTCCCTACTGTTGCACCCACTGGAGTGGGAATAGTAATTTTAACCCCTACGCTATCCAGCGCTTTCCCTACTGTTGCACCCACTGGAGTGGGAATAGTAATTTTTACCCCTACGCTATCCAGCGCTTTCCCTACTGTTGCACCCACTGGAGTGGGAATAGTAAATTTTACCCCTACGCTATCCAACGCTTTCCCTACTGTTGCACCCACTGGAGTGGTGATAGTAATTTTTACCTCTACGCGATTCAGCGCTTTCCCTACTGTTGCACCCACTGGAGTGGGAATAGTAATTTTAACCCCTACGCTATCCAACGCTTTCCCTACTGTTGCTCCCACTGGAGTGGGAATAGTTATCTTTACCCCTACACTATCCAGCGCTTTCCCTACTGTTGCACCCACTGGAGTGGGAATAGTAATTTTAACCCCTACGCTATCCAGCGCTTTCCCTACTGTTGCACCCACTGGAGTGGGAATAGTAATTTTAACCCCTACGCTAGCCAGCGCTTTCCCTACTGTTGCACCCACTGGAGTGGGGATAGTAATTTTAACCCCTACGCTATCCAGCACTTTCCCTACTGTTGCACCCACTGGAGTGGGAATAGTAATTTTTACCCCTACGCTATCCAGCGCTTTCCTTACTGTTGCACCCACTGGAGTGGGAATAGTAATTTTAACCCCTACGCTATCCAACGCTTTCCCTACTGTTGCACCCACTGGAGTGGTAATAGTAATTTTTACCTCTACGCTATCCAGCGCTTTCCCTACTGTTGCACCCACTGGAGTGGGAATAGTAATTTTTACCCCTACGCTATCCAACGCTTTCCCTACTGTTGCTCCCACTGGAGTGGGAATAGTAATTTTAACCCCTACGCTATCCAACGCTTTCCCTACTGTTGCACTCTTTGGAGTTGGAATAGTAATTTTTACCCCTACGCTATCCAACGCTTTCCCTACTGTTGCACCCACTGGAGTGGGAATAGTACATTTTACCCCTTCGCTATCCAACGCTTTTGCTACTGTTGAACTCACTAGAGTTGTTACAATAAATTTTAACCATTTTGCTATGCTACGGTAAAAATATTATATATGTTTGGTGTACCTTCCTGCACACAAAAAAATACTACCTGCAATGCAGGCACCCTTGCACGATGGTGCAATGGCGCACGTGTTGGTGCTAGGTTACCAAAAGGGCGCCAGCGCAAGGTAAAAAGACAGGAATGCAACATATTGCCTTAAATATGATGCATTCCTGCTCTTTCCCTGTCACCTAGAGCAGACTTGCTGTGCTGCAATGCGTGACTTTTCCATAAATTTCCCTTTGTGTGTATAGTGATCTTTATTCTCTATCTGTCAGTAACCGCATGGAGCTTTTAAATTGACTGCACTCGGAGTCCAGAAGAGGTCGCTGCTCCTAAAAATAATTTTATAATGTCCACCTTAGGGGAGGGATGCCAAATAACTTTATCTTCAGAAACCTACCCTTAATATAAATTCTGGCGCGGGTGATGAGCCTCCTTCTAATACTGCCATCGCCCAGAAGGTAGAGGCCGGGGTTAATAGTGGAAGAGTAAGCCCCCCATGTAAGGAGATAACTTGTGATATCTCCCGGGTAGAAGAGGAAGGAAGTCACAATAAAGGGAATTCCTGTACATTCCTATCTTGGAATGTAGCAGGCTTAAAAAAGAAGATAAATAATCCATCCCTGGAGATAATCCTAAATGAGCGGGATGTCGTGGTCCTTCAAGAAACTTGGACCACAGAACCTGTGTATTTAAGCGTGTACAGAACCTTCTTTACTTCAGCTGAGGGTGCTCAATATGGCCGTGCGAAGGGAGGCCTAATAACATTCCTTTCGAATAAGCTTAAATATGTGAAAGTATGTTTTAAATCTAATTCAAATTACTACCAACTTATAACCATATGCACAAAGGGATTTACTGTAATCTTGATTAATTTTTACAATAATATTCCGAAAGATGAAATATTTAATACCTTAAGAACACTTAGGGAAAACATACAACATGAAACAGATAAATTAAATAATGAAATGGTAATTTTATGGGGGGGTGATTTTAACTGTCCACTCTGTATAAGGGGAAAAAAGGGGATTTGTGGCCTAATGTTAGAACAAGATATAGATCTAACACATTTTGAACATTCCTTGATCGGGGATTTACTCAATGAACTAGTATTTATGTATGACTTGGGTTTTGTAAACGAAATAGCTCAGAACCCTACTCCCTTTCAACCGACATTTATTGGCAGAGGAGCCATGTCCACTATTGATTTTATTCTTGTATCAAATAGTTATAGTCATAGGATCAATAGTTTAAAGATCTTAGAGTTACCCCTAAGTGATCATCTGCCCTTATCATTAGAGGTTGAGAATCCTTTTTATAATCATACTGAACATATTCTCACCCCAGATATAGCATCTGATTTGATTCTGGGAAGGCAAAACGGGTATACACTAAAATGGGGCAAGGTCACGCCAGAAAAGTTTTTGGCAAAGCTGATAAATACCTGTTCAGATAGTTTTTCTATTTGCCATGGGGAGACGTCCTGCTCCATTCAGATTTTAGAGCATTTTGATAAAATAGCCCTTGAAATTAAGAAAAGTCTGTGGATGGAGCAAAGAAATAAGACTAGGCGTACTAAAAGCTGGTTTGATACCGCTTGTACCAGGGCACTAAGTGATTTGAAATATGCTATCCACAGGTCTCCCCGGGATCACTTAGTAATAAGAGGGTTAAGGAATACTTATAATAAAGCCCTGAAAAATAGGAAAATGCCATAAAAAAGGAGGCCCTGGAAGAACTCTGCGAGGCTGCTCAGTCTAAAGATGCATCCGCTTTTTGGAGGGCAGTTAATGCCCCTTTCCTCTTTGATAGTCATAAGGCTCGCATTGAGACGGTGATCACCGAAGAGGATTGGGTGGAACACTTCTCAACCTTATATAGCTCGCAGGATGCTCCTTGCTCTACAAATGTTTTTAAATATGTGAACAGTGCTATGGGTGAGGAAAAGTTGGTGATATCCCTGGAGGAAGTTTTTATCGGGCTGAATGCAACTAAGGGTGGAAAGGCTGCTGGCCCAGATGGGATCCCTGCAGATTTATATAAAGCAAACATAGAGATTTGGGGTCCCATGTTGGTACAGCTCTTTAATGCCGCTCTTGCTAATGGCCTGCATTCATCCTGGTTCACCTCGATAATTGTGCCGATTTACAAGAAGGGTGAGAGACAAAATTGTGCATGTTATAGGCCAATCTCCCTTCTTGATTCATCTGTAAAAATTCTCGGTAGAATAGTTTTGGCAAGACTCCAGAACTGGGCTGAGGAAAATGAAATTTTGAGTGACCTACAGTACGGTTTCCAGAAAGGTTTGGGTACCGTCGAACAATGTTTAAACTTAATGATTATCCAACAAAAATATATTAGGGTTAAAGGGGAACGGTTATATCTTATGTTCGTTGATTTGTCTTCGGCATTTGATTGTGTATCGCATTCTAAATTGTGGGATATTTTGAAAGGGTTAGGCGTCGACGATGCTATAATTTGTTTCCTGAGATATTTTTACTCAGGTGCCACCGCATCAGTTCGATATGGCTGTGGGGGAGAATGTACTAGAAGATTTGGAGTGGGACGCGGAGTACGCCAGGGCTGTGTTCTGGCCCCGTTCCTATTTCTTCTTTACATTAATGGACTTGAACATCGTCTCCTGCAGGAGTGCAGGGACATGCCTAGAGTGGGGAAGAGGTCGATCCCTGCGCTCATGTATGCGGACGATGCCGTTCTAATGGCTCGAACTCCCTTGGCCTTACAGAAACTGTTAGTATCCTTTGAAAAGTTCATGTCGAGCCTAGACCTGAAAATTAACTGTGGCAAAACATACTCCATGAACTGCGGCACAAAATTTGGAAAGAAGTGGAAAAGTATGTTTTTAAATAACGTTCCCTTGGAAAATATTTCGTTTTTTCCCTATTTGGGTATTTTGTTTCACGAACGGGGGGGATTGTCAAGTGCTATAAAGGCTAGAACTCTTTTGTTCCAAAAAACCATAATGGCCGTTAAGACTTTCTTGAAAAAGCTGGGAAAAAAACCAATAAAAGAAATCTTGACTATATATAATGCCACATGTACATCCGTAGCCCTCTATGGTGCGGGCCTCTGGGGCTTTTCTAATATTGACCCACTACAAATTGCTGAAAACAAATTTATGCGGGATGTTTTATCTGTACCGCAGAGTGTTTCAACCTATATTTGCCATATGGAGTTGGGTCAACCTCACTTATCAGATTTAATTAGAATACAGCCCATTCTCCTGTGGCACAGGGTATGGACTACTAATGAATGTGTAGTTAACCGGGCTGTGATACAGGATATTTTGAACATGGAAAACACGGCCAATGTTGAATGGTTAGCATACATTAAGCAATTTATGTTTGATATTGGACACTGCGATATTATGAGGATCCATCATCTATGGGAACTATACCCAGAAGATCTTTGAAAAAACTGAGTCTGGAATACCTCAAGGATAAAAGAAAAAAAGAGCAGAAGTCAGTAAAAAGACAGTTGCTTTGCATAACTTGATATTGACTGGAGTAAAAGTACAGCCCTATTTGACCCTGTTGATGTCAAATCACGATCGATTTCTTTTAAACCGCTTTAGATTGAATCTTGTGTTTAGACTTCTGTCCTTCCCAAAAATGAATTTATGGTTGCAGACTTTATCAACCTGCCCCTGTGATGATTCCTCGTCCCAATCTGACATTCACATTTTATTCTTTTGTAAATTCTATATTATTCCTCGCCGAAAATGTTTAATCCCCTTTCTTAAAGACATGAATTTAAAAAGATGTCGTCCAGCGTTTCTAGAATGTCAGAGAATGGATACTGTTTTTACTGTTAAGCTATTTTAAGCATGTTTTGAAATTAAGGAAAACTATTACTGTAAATGAAATATAATGATAATGTGTATTTTAAGTTAGCTTTTTTTATATAGTGTGTTGTTCATGTTGTTACTTTCATGGTTAATGATTTTTAACCGAATAAAGTACTTTCTGATTCTGATTCTGATTCTGACTGCACAGGTGGGAGGAAGTGCAATTTAAATAATCAAGACAGCTCAACAAATGAGGGAAAAGGAATCAGTATCTCCATGTCAGTGCTCTTAGGTCGATGTACCCCTGTCAGTATCCACATATCAGGGCACTAGTGTTGCACTCCAGTCAATGTCCCTGTGTCGGTGCCTCAGGAGAGGGGGCGGCCTGGATTCAGTCCTATTTAGACAACAGAACTTTCCAGGTTTTTTCAGGGGAGTCTACTTCCAGAAGCCTAGAAATCAGCTGCGGAGTCCCACAGAGATCCTCCCTGAGTCCCACATTGTTTAATGTTTACATGCGACCACTTGCAAACATAATTCCACAACATGGGATAAAAATCATCACCTATGCTGACAATATGCAGCTGGTAATCGCTCTTAATGGCCCCCGATACTTTCCGGCAGACCCTGAAATCTTTCTGAAGAAAGGGGCCACCAGGATGGAGCACTCATGGCTCAAGTTAAATGGAGGAAAAACCGAACTCATGTTTCTGGGTAACTCCTCCAACTTAGGGGCATATTATCAAGGAACGGTGTTAAAATTATCGCCACTTTAGCGGCAGGAAACTGCTTGGGCGTTTGGTTGGATGCCTCCCTCAAGTTCGAAGCAGTGAGAGTAAAGGGGGCCTACCAAGGTACCATCAGATTACTCCGGAAAGTCTCCCACTCCTTCCTACGAATACAAGAAGGATCCTGACATAGTACCTAGATCTATCTCACTTAGACTATGGAAACTCCCTCTACCTAGGAGCCCCCAAAGAAACAAATAGGAAGCTCCATGTCGTACAGAACTATGCCACCAGAATGTTGCTGGGGATCCCAAAAACTCAGCTCTGAAGACTTTGCATTGGTACCTGCATGGGAAAGAATAAAGTTTAAAGCACTGTGTATAGCACATAAATCTATATGAGGAAAGGGCCTAGCCATTAACAACTAACTCATCACCCTCCATTGCCCTGGGAGGTGCCTTTGCTTGGCCAACCTCAACCTTGCAGTCATTCCCAAAATCAGGAGAGCTAGAAGCGGAGGAAGATGTTTTTCCTACAACGTTGCCAAACTCTGGAACACAATGCCCCTACACCTCCGGGCGGAACTCCATCATCTTCTTTTCCAGAAACTCCTCAAGATGTGGCTCTTCCAACACTCTCCCTTATAATCTTCACTTTCCTTGCTCCCATTAGATATTTCACTCCTTGTTTAGCTGCTAGTGCTGGGATGCCTTTGGGTAGCTATGCGCTCTACAAATGTTAAATAATAATGTCCTAATGTTACTATCTTAGAGTCAGTATTCTTGTGTCCTAGCGTCCATTTGTTAGTGTCCCAGTTAAACTGCCCCATGCCAGTTTCCCAGCATTTGTTTTGTATTCCACATGTCAGTGTTCCATTGTCATTGTTAAGTTTTTGGGTTTTATTGTTCCCTGTAATAACGGCCTAGCACCGGTTTTGATGTGCCTGTATCAGTATCCTGATTACAGTGCCAATTTTCCAGTGCCCCTAAGTGGTTGTACCCCTCGTTACTGACCCAGTGTCTGTGCCCCCTTGTCAGTATACCAACATCAATGCTCTCATGCTGTTGCTTTTATGGCTGTGTGCCAGTTTTGGTGCCCCCTGGTTGGTAACCCTGTTTTTTTTTGGTTCCCCTGTGTCAGTTTCCTAGTGTCCAAGTGGGCTCCCTTTTGTCAGTTTGCTAGCCTAGTGTCCCACATGATACCTTTCTTTGCTTATTAACTACTTATACCATCTTAACTCCACTTCGAATAAAGATGGAACAGATATCTAGTATTCGGAAAAAAAAAATTAGGGATGATAAGTATTTTAAGAAAGGTAACTTGAAGAACGTTGTCAGATATACTTGCTTTTAGAGAAAGAGAGAGGGAGAGATAGTGAAGTAGACCCACTTAAAAAAAACAGGAGGGTTGACAGGTGAAACATGCATTTCAAAAATTATACATTCCAGTGATTCATGCAGCATTATGAGTAGTCACCACATCACTCTAATTTTTGTAGATTACCATAGAGAAGCAGTTTCACAAATCATGTGAAAATTAAATATATAGTTTGAAAATTGGTTCACAATGCAATGCAGATCTTTAATTTTAATGTGTATGCTGAACTTATTAATAGGTGCTAGCAAGAGCAAAGGTTGTTTCTTGACCTGCCATACTTGCCAGCTGCCATTTCCATTAATGGAGGCCGGGCATTAATATGGGGTGTGCCCAGCTCTGCCAGCTCGCTCTGCAAAACCTCATCCTCCCCGCCTTGACAACAGCCTTGATCATTTAGAATAAACAGCAAAGGTCCAAGAGGGCTGAACACGTGCCAGTTTTCCAGATAGCCACATAAAATAAGTTGGTCTACAACACTGTAACAGTTTATTGTCTGTAGTCATTCTGAAAATCTGGTGCGGATCTGGCATTCCTGACTCTACACTAGTCACCCCTAATTTAGAGGTAGCTGTTCTTCATTCACCCCCTACAGATTGCTTTGCAACCCTTGTAATTTAACCATCACAGGATTCCAAATGTTGACTGACTGGGGCTGTGAAGATACATTTGTAAGTGAAAGACAATAAAAAATTATTTGGGACACCCACCTGATGCAAAGTGCCCTCCAGTGTGAAACACGTTATCCGCTAGCAACACTTTATATTGCCTCCTTAGAGGGACCATTATTGGGTAAAATCTTTAAGAAGTGAATTAGAGAAACACAATACATGTCAAGCAGACAAAGCATAACTCAAGCAACTGATGTAACTTCTAGACATAGTTGTGAGAAAGTGGCTCCATATATACTGGACCAAAGTAGGGTACAGTGTGTATAGAGACCACCAACCCCAGAGGTATAACAGAGGTTAAAGTCAGGGGTGACCTTACTCTCAAAAGTGGTAGCTTGGTCGAGCGGTAAGGCAGTACCAGAGGACAGTATTTGTTGTAGACACTCAGTCAGCAAAAGGCTTTACACACTCAAGGACTGAACTCCAGGCCAATTGTTTTATATCAAAAGATATAGTTGTTTTATTTTTAGAACCAACAGGTATCAAAATATACTGTTCTCAATTATGAGTGATCTCAGGCAAGTACTTTGCAGAAAGGTAATAACTTTGTAAACACAATAGGTACAGGGGTTGCAGTAGGCAACACAATTCTAAACGCAATTCAACATTGATCTCAATGGGTTTTTCTACAAAAATGCAGGTAATTACTTTTTGGAATATTTTTGTAATTCCAGGACTGGATCCTAGATTCAGTCCTGGGGTGTAAGCTGAAAACAGTTTAGTAAACACGTTTTGGTTGTTGCAATGGTTTTTAAGGAATATAAAGGTATTTTAAAATTTCACACTGACATTTTTCAGAGAAAATCTAGCAATGTTATCTAATGGGAGAAAATTCAGGTTATAGGTAAAGTACGTTCTCGTTACTTTTGTGATCCAGTACTGGGCTCCTAGGTCCAGCAGTGGGATCTCTACTTAAAACAGGTAAGGAATTATGGGGCATATTATCAAGCCTGTGCGATAAAATTATCGCCGCTTTATCGGCCGAAAACGGCCGATAAAGCGGCGGTAATGGGCTTGATAATATGCTCTATGGAATTCCAATCGAAGCCCATGTTAGATGTCTTCACATCTAACATGGGCTTCGATTGGAATTCCTTAGAGCATATTATCAAGCCCATTATCGCCGCTTTATCGGCCGTTTTCGGCCGATAAAGCGGCGATAATTTTATCGCATAGGCTTGATAATATGCCCCTATGTTTCAGTAGTTGGTGCGATTTTTAAGGAATATTTCAAGTTTTCAAAAGTAGACAATATTTCAGAGAAAAGCAGACAATGGATTCCTATGGAGAATATTCAGGTTACTAATAAACCCGGTTAGGATTACTTTTGCGGTTCAGTACTGGGCTAGAAGGTAAAGTACTGGCTTCTCTCCTGAACACAGGTGAGTAATTCGGTCTTCGGCTGATTTTATAGGAATATTTTAGAGTTTCAAAACTTCACACTTAGAAGATTTTTCAAGTCAAACCAGTCAATGTTATCCTATTGCAGGAAAGTGAGTTATCGGTTTCCAGGTGAGTACTCGACCAGTGAAGTTAAGGTTCTAGGCATAGACTCAGGGGTCCCCCAGGGTCAGGTAGGTAAAGTTGGTACACCCTCAACGGCACGGGGGCAGCCGGGTGTAGCGGTAGTTAGGCCCAATGTTATACAATGAGAGGCAGGGGGCCTTCGGTTGGTGGCTGCTGGCTAGCAGGCCACGTGGCTCTGGGAGCTGGGCTCCTGGTCACTTGCTCTGGGCAAATGGGGAAGTAGGGTAGGAAGTAAACAAAAGGAGAGAGTAAGGGGTTATCCACGTCGGTGGAAGGAGATACTCCTGGTCCCCTGGACTTATGTCTATACAACCAATAAGAAGAGCATCGCCAATGGACCAAATCTCAGAAATGGTCTCAAAAAAAAAAGGGGAAAAAGGAGAAAAAAACAAAAGAAAAAGTTTATCTTTTGGTAAAAGACCTGGTTGGTGAAATGCTTCATCATCGGTGTCCCACCCGGACAGCCGAATGCCATCCGGGTGTTCTGCGACACCTGATTACAGTGGAGCGGGATTTTTTGTGAGTGTTGTGCAAAAAATAGTGATGTTAAAATTATCCAGATATAGCTTCTTTGGAAAAAATGTATTCTAAAGTTACTGGACAATGTTAAAAATAGTGATATGATATTAGTGTTAGTAATTATGACCAACTGTATCTATGTGATTGTGAATAGCGGTCTACATGTTTCAACCTGTATTGGGAAGTGCCAGGTTTTCGTCAGGACCAAAGAACGTGGAACCTGGGTGGTATCATTGGAGGTGTTGCTCGAGGCATCGTTGTCATTGTCAGGTTTTTTTGGTGCCGCATATTCAGCGTCAGAATAGGGGTAAGCTTTCACAAAAGAAAAACGCTTGAGATCTTTATGAAATTTGTGAACTTTTTGTTGTGTCAAATTATCCCTGTACTCATTGATTTCTTTGTTGAGTTCATTAAGTTTCTTTTTGTATCCAGTCAGGGTTGTTTTGATATGATTTTCAGTTGTTTGGACCTCTATCATTATGGCTTCAAATAGTCGTAGCGCTGTTTTTAAGATTAGTACGATCCAATCATGTGTGCAATGCCATGCGATGAGAGCCCAATCTTTTCTGAAGATGGGGTCATCTAAGAAGATGCGTGGTGCATTCGTGACCAAGAGTCCTTTGGGTGCCATGTTGTTAGCCAAGTATTCTTTCAAAATGGTTCTGTGTAAAATGGTTCTTATTCGGTTCCTTTTCATTTCAGAAAGTTTTTCCCAATCTGTCGTCTGTGATATGGTTTGGGCAATGCTTGCCTCACATTGATAGGTTACTCATGATAGCATCGACCTCTTCAGTGGAATACGATAGTCTCGGTTTTCTCCCATCATGATTGTAATGCTCAAAAGACGTTAAAAAATGCTGCAAAAGAACTCTCGCAGTTGTGCGCTGCCAAGATATGAAGTAAACAAAAGGAGAGAGTAAGGGGTTATCCACGTCGGTGGAAGGAGATACTCCTGGTCCCCTGGACCTATGTCTATACAACCAATAAGAAGAGCATCACCAATGGACCAAATCTCAGGAATGGCCTCAAAAAGAAAGGGGGAAAAAGGAGAAAAAAACAAAAGAATAAGTTTATCTTTTGTTAAAAGACCCCTCACTCACCAACCTGGTTGGTGACATGCTTCATCATCGGGGTCCCACCCGGACAGTCAAATGCCATCCGGGTGTGCTGCGACACCTGATTACAGTGGAGCGCGTTTTTTTGTGAGTGTTGTGCAAAAAATAGTGATGTTAAAAATTATCCGGATATAGCTTCTTTGAAAAAAATTTATTCTGAAGTTACTGGACAATGTTAAAAATAGTGATATGATACTAGTGTTGGTAATTATGACCAACACTCTCAAAAAACCCACTCCACTGTAATCAGGTGTCGCAGCACACCCAGATGGCATTCGCCTGTCTGGGTGGGACCCCGATGATGAAGCATGTCAACAACCAGGTATGTGAGTGAGGGGTCTTTTAACAAAAGATAAACTTTTTATTTTGATTTTTTCTCCTTTTTCCCCCTTTCTTTTTGAGACCATTTCTGAGATTTGGTCCACTGGTGATGCTCTTCTTATTGGTTGTATAGAAGTAGGATAGGACACAGGGTGCACGGCCAGAGGTACTCGGGCGGCTGGGTGCAGGGTGCTTTTGAGCCGCCGGGCGCTCAATGTTATCCAAAGAGAAAGGTAAAAAGGGAACAAAGGCTGCAGACTCGGGGACGGTGATTCTTCAGGTGCGACCACCACTTCGTGAGGTAAGTTGGGATCTTGGAGAAGAGGTAGGTACCCCAAAGAAAGGCATAGGGGGCCGCAGGGCGCCAGGTGCAGGGGTTTCTTTGGGCGTCTGGAAATCTTACCCTCAGCTGGTCGCGGTTGGAGGGGTCCCTGGTTCTGAGGCTGCAGGCGGCGTCTGGTTCGTCGAGAAGGGTCTTTGGGCACTGAACTTTGGGTCCCAATCACCGGGGGGATGTCCTCGTGGTCTTGGATCACTCGAGCACGGGCCGGGCTTGGCTGGTGCCGATTGGGTTGGTCTTGTGCTTCCTGGCTGGCACCAGTGGTATGGTTGTTGAAGCAGAGCCTCTGCCTATGGGAGTCCTAATCTTCAAGAGGGACAAGGCAGACAGGTCCTCCCTGGGGTCTTCTTCTTCTTGATCTTCTTTCTTCTTTTCTTATCAGGATCTGAGGAAGGAAGGTTCAGGAAGCCCCTAAATACTGAATTTAGGGGCATTACAGGTAGGGCAAGGGAAGGGACCAATAGGTCCCTGTCCTGGGGTGGGTACACCTCCTAGTCTGCTCCTCTCCTGTGGGAGGGGAGCAGGAGTCTAGCTGTGATTGGGCAGGGCTCCCCATCTTCAAGATGGCCGGAGCCCGGGGTTGTGCTTCACCTCGCCTCTCACACCTGAAGGGAGGGGTTGGCACAGGTTGGCACACCCCCCCTTGCTGACGTAGGATTTCCCGCCAGTTTTACCGCCAGAGTGGGGTCAGAACCGGTGGGGGCCAGTTGCTGGGTACAGCAATTGGTCTGGAGAAGCTCACAGAGGTGGCAGGCCTTTGAAGCTTCCTCCTAACCATCTTGGGGGAGGAGACCTAGCACCTCGCCCAGGATGTGCATTGTTGCAGGCCCAGGAGAGCTGGGGGCTCTCCACCCAGGGGTCCAGCAACATATCTGCTGTGGGGCAGCCTAGGAAGCCTCTCAGCCAGACTTGGATTGTAGGTTAGGTATTACGGGGCATCTCTAAGATACCCTCTGGTGCATTTTACATTAAATCTCACACTGGCATCAGTGCAGGTTTAATGTGCTGAGAGGTTTGATACCAAACTTCTCAGTCTTCAGTGAGGCCATCATGGTGCTGTGGAGTTCGTAATGTCGACCTCCCAGCACCATATACTCTTAATGGCAACACTTCACTTACAGTCCCCTGGAATGGCCCTGGGAACTGTAGGGGCACAGGGCTCATGCACCTGTGCCCACACCACTGGCATAGGGCACCCAGCTAAAGGGGTGAGTGAGGTATGCCAGGGCAGTGGGTCTTGTGGGCATGGCACACAGGGATGTGTGCCATGTCGACTCTTTGTTTAGTTCTGTACTTAGACAGTCAGCCTGCAAAGGCAGTGTGTGGGTGTCAGGGTACAGAGCCCCTAGTGGTGGCACAATAAGTGCTGCAGCCCTTAGGGGTCTTCTCTGGTCACCATGCACTGGGTACCTAGGGTACCATTTACTCAGAGCTGACAGGTGGCCAGAGATGCCAATTGGGTTTTAGTTTCAACACAGTTTTAGGGAAGGAACACAGGCCCTGGGTACCTGGTTGGCAGGAGCCCAGGGCACACTCAGTTAAAGTACATCAGCAGTTCAGCAAAAAGTGGGGGCATACCAATGCAATAAAGATGGCCCTTTCTCACAATAGTGCTGCAACAATTGCATTGATAAAATAGTACCCATGCCTATCAGCAGTAAAATAAAACCGATTCCTGATGCGTATTTCACTAATTCAAGATGTAATGCTCAGCTCAGCAAGGAATGAGTGAAACTGAAGTGCTCTAGTTGAATAAGGTATGTATATATTAATCAAAACAGCAAACTCAATTGTGGGATTCTACTACACTGTTTTTAACTTGCCCCCATCTATCACCAAGGAATATCAAACTTTTGTCAATATCAACTTTTATTGGTGTGAAAGCAATAAACACACAGTAGTGAAAGAAACAACAAATGTTAGTGCCCTCGTTAAAGGAGATACAATTCTAACTTCTATAACTCAACCCTCTACTTTGTGGAGTACCGCACATAAAGTTCGGAATACATAGATTTCATTGAAATATTCTGCCATTAAACTTTATTTGCCATTTTATGGGTACATATATATGTGTGTGTGTGTGTGTGTGTGTGTGTGTGTGTGTATATATATATATATTCACTGAAAAAACCATAGGTTTCATACCAGTTATAGTTAGCTGAACATTTTACTCATACAAAACCATTGAAATTCCCACGTTATAGTTAGTTGGACTCACTATAACTCACGCGCCCGCAATCCACTGCTGATGATGTCACATATTACATCATTCATGACATGGTCAGTGACATCACTGATGACATCACTGATGACATCTCAAATGACATCACTGATGACATCTCATTTGACATCACTGATGACATCATTCATGTGACAATACGATGCACCTCCTCACACTCTAATCTAACCTTTGATACATCCAGTGTTAAATACAGACTACCATTCCAGAAACCATTGACACACCAATACCAGTTACTACATACGCACTCACTGATTCCTAAGTCTACACACATATCTACTCATTCACACATACAATCACTCATACATACAGTCAGTCATCAATACATCACTATTACATGGACTCATACACCTATACAGACACTCACACACTGTCACTCATTCATAGAGTTACTCACACACCTAGTCAGTCATGCAAAGAATCAATCACACTCCCATTTCCTCATCTATACAGTTATACACACTAAACCTTACTTATTCAAACATAGATTAACACATACTTACTCTCTTTTACAATCACTGATAGAACTACACATTAATCCATACAGTCACTTACGCAATCACAGGCTTTCATGTATAGTCATTGATATATGCCAACTCTCACATGCACTGTGTTTTATATATGTACTTACTTGGACATGTAGCACTGAGAAATCCATTCACTCACCAACACACCCATGCACACAGTCAACCGCCCATACAGCTCTTTCCACATGCACTCTTGAACCCATATACCAAGTGAATCAACTGCTCACACATCTATGCACAGAGTCACACACCTCCCAGGCACCCACACACACACTCAGCCTCACATACAAATACTTGGGCAACCAATCAATAACCCATATAGCCACTCATATAGCTACTGATCAACACATGCAGCAGCTTACACAACAACAGACATAATGATGCACACATTCAGACAGTTTAGTGACTAACCCATGCATTCAGTAAGACACATTTAATCTCCCACTCATACAGTCAGTCACGCACCTACTAAATCCATTATCCAGACACTCATACATACACTCATTCTTCAATATGTTAAACACATTTTAACTTTTCAGGAACACACAGACACTGGATGATGTCATCAGTGATGTCATCAGTAATGTCATTTGAGATGTCATCAGTGATGTCACTGACCATGTCATGAATGATGTAATATGTGACATCATCAGCAGTGGATTGCGGGCGCGCGAGTTATAGTGAGTCCAACTAACTATAACGTGGGAATTTCAATGGTTTTGTATGAGTAAAATGTTCAGCTAACTACAACTGGTGTGAAACCTATGGTTTTTTCAGTGAATTTCAAAGGTTTTTTAAATGCTAATTCCTAACTATAACAAATGTGAAACCTATGGTTTTTTCAGTGAATTTCAAAGGTTTTTTAAATGCTAATTCCTAACTACAACGATTGTGAAACCTCTGTTTTTTTCAGTGAATTTCAAAGGTTTTTTAAAAGCTAATTCCTTTGTATATCGAGTTTGTAACCTACGATTTTTAGTGGGTTTTTTATTAGCTGTTTTGTATAAGTATTAATTATTATTAATTTATTTTTAAAAATAATTTTTTCAATGTATTTTCCTTTTTTTTAATCATTTTTCCCTGGTGCGCTCATGGTGCGCGCACCGGTAAGCTTACCCGTATCATTTTGACTTGGAGCGCTCAGGGTGCGCGCACCGGTATGCTCTCCCGAGAGCGAAGCGAGAGCGCTATTTCTGCGTTCGTAAAAAAAAATATGTATGAAAAGTAAATAATAATGCATGACATTCAGTACCATGCTTATAAAAGTAGTATTTTTGATTTTCCGAATGAAAATGATTTTGCATTTCCGTAAAGCTACCAAAACGTCACTCAGGCGCGCGCGTAAGCGCCCCCAGAAGCACCTACGTTCGCGCCGCGTAAGCGCCTCCGGAAGCGCTCCGGTGCGCGCAGCGTAAGCGCGTCAAGTCATGTGACCTTAAAATAACTCTTTTCATTGGTTGTTAACAGTTTTTTTACAACTAATGAAAACCCCACCATTTTCCTTCACTTCTTCTTTCACTTTTGTGACTGCAAGACCTGTCTTTTTCCTGCTCCATCTTTTTTGGATTATAATGGCTGCTAGACCCACCAGTAGCAATGAGAACTCGGATGGGTTCATAGAAGAAGAGGCTCCTCAGCCCAGGGTAAAAGAGCACTTCATTTGGAAGTTTTTCTCAATACCAGCAGATAAAAAAAAAGTGAATGCTCCAAAGGTGGAGTGCCGAATTTGTCATACTATCCTTTCACGGGGTGACCCTACCAGGAAATACTCTTTTGGAAATTCGACCATGATTCGGCACGTTCAGAGGACGCACCCCCAGTACTATGCCCGGGAGAATGTCAGAGCTCTGGCACGAGATGCTCCAAGGGATGGTGCTTCTACTTCAACTGGAGGAGCAACTGTATTGGTGAGGGGCGACCAGAACAGCTGATTCCAAATATTCAGCCTGTTTTTGATGGCATCACAATCAAATGCAAAGATTGTGATGAACTACTTTGTTATGGTGAACAAAGTATTATGAACATTGTCCGAACAAGAGAGAACCACCGCTGCCGTCCCCAGCCCTAATTTTGATTCTTTTTTTTTGCTCCTGTTGAGCAGTTTGACATTCCCTGTTTTTGTTTTTGTTGAGAAAAAAACGAAAAAAGAAGAAAAAAAAGTTCTTTTTAGAACTACCTCCAATTCTCAAAAAAGAGCTGTATTCTTAAAAAAATCAAAAAGAGTAACTGAAGTGGAGTGCAGTGAGAAAGGAGAGGAAAATGAGTGGGAAAGCAAAAAAAGGGACGAGAGGGGAAGGGAAGTGAAGTAGGGGGACTGAAAGAAGGTGAGTGTGGGAGGTGAGTGAGGAGAAGGAGAGTGAACATGGGGAATGAGGATAAGTGAAGAAAATGTAGTAAAGGAACGGGGGTGTGGAAGGGTAAGAAAAGAGCAGTGATGTTGAGGAAAGAGTGGAGATACAGACCGGATAAAGGCAAGTGAGTGTGAGACAAGGTGAGTAAGGGAGTGAAGAGATAGAGAAAGTGAAAGAAAAAGTGAGAGTAGAAGACTGAGTGAGGGAGGAAAGAAACATAAGTGAGGGAGTGCGGCTGTGTTATAGGGAGTGAGCGTGATAGCAGAGGAGTGACAGACTAAGGGGTGAGAGAGAATGAGGCTAACAGAGAGAGAATGAGGGAAGGGGAGTGTAGAAGTAAGAGGACAGAGGGAGTAAGAGAAGGAGTTAGTGAAGTGGAGTAAGGAGAGTAAAGAAAGGGAAAAGAGTGAAGGAGCGAAGGAAGGGAAGTGAGAGGAAGGAAAGTAAAGGAGAAGGTCTGAAAGAAGGTGAGTGTGGGAGTATGGCTCAGTTATAGGGAGTGAGCGTGATAGAAAAGGAGTGACAGACTAAGAGGACGGAGAGAATGTGGGTAACAGAGAGAGAGTGAGAAAAGGGGAGGGAGTAAGTTAGAAGACAGAGGGAGAAACAGAAGGAGTTAGTGAAGTGGAGTTAGGAGAATAAGGGAAGAGAAAAGAGTGAAGGAGCAAAAGAAGGAAAGAGACAGGAAGGAAAGTAAAGGTTAAGGTCTGAAAGAAGGTGAGTGTGGGAGTATGGGTGAGTTATAGGGAGTGAACGTGACAGAAGAGGAGTGAGAGACTAAAGGGACGGAGAGAATGAGGCTTACAGAGAGAGAGTGAGAAAAGGGGAGGGAGTAAGTTAGAAGACAGAGGGAGAAACAGAAGGAGTTAGTGAAGTGGAGTTAGGAGAATAAGGGAAGAGAAAAGAGTGAAGGAGCAAAAGAAGGAAAGAGACAGGAAGGAAAGTAAAGGTTAAGGTCTGAAAGAAGGTGAGTGTGGGAGTATGGGTGAGTTATAGGGAGTGAACGTGACAGAAGAGGAGTGAGAGACTAAAGGGACGGAGAGAATGAGGCTTACAGAGACAGAATGAGGGAAGGGGAGTGTAGAAGTAAGAGGACAGAGGGAGTAAGAGAAGGAATTAGTGAAGTAGAGTAAGGAGAGTAACGGAAGGCAAAACAGTGAAGGAGTAAAGGAAGGGAAGTGAGATGAAGGAAAGTAAAGGTTAAGGTCTGAAAGAAGGTGAGTGTGGGAGTATGGCTGAGTTATAGGCAGTGAGCATGACAGAAGAGGAGTGAGAGACTAAAGGGACGGAGAGAATGAGGCTAAAAGAGAGAGAATGAGGGAAGGGGAGTGTAGAAGTAAGAGGACAGAGGTAGTAAGAGAAGGAATTAGTGAAGTAGAGTAAGGAGAGTAAGGGAAGGGAAAACAGTGAAGGAGTAAAGGAAGGGAAGTGAGAGGAAGGAAAGTAAAGGAGAAGGTCTGAAAGAAGGTGAGTGTGGGAGTATGGCTCAGTTATAGGGAGTGAGCGTGATAGAAAAGGAGTGACAGACTAAGAGGACGGAGAGAATGTGGGTAACAGAGAGAGAGTGAGAAAAGGGGAGGGAGTAAGTTATAAGACAGAGGGAGAAACAGAAGGAGTTAGTGAAGTGGAGTTAGGAGAATAAGGGAAGAGAAAAGAGTGAAGGAGCAAAAGAAGGAAAGAGACAGGAAGGAAAGTAAAGGTTAAGGTCTGAAAGAAGGTGAGTGTGGGAGTATGGGTGAGTTATAGGGAGTGAACGTGACAGAAGAGGAGTGAGAGACTAAAGGGACGGAGAGAATGAGGCTTACAGAGACAGAATGAGGGAAGGGGAGTGTAGAAGTAAGAGGACAGAGGGAGTAAGAGAAGGAATTAGTGAAGTAGAGTAAGGAGAGTAACGGAAGGCAAAACAGTGAAGGAGTAAAGGAAGGGAAGTGAGAGGAAGGAAAGTAAAGGAGAAGGTCTGAAAGAAGGTGAGTGTGGGAGTATGGCTGAGTTATAGGCAGTGAGCATGACAGAAGAGGAGTGAGAGACTAAGGGGATAGAGAGAATGAGGGTAACAGAGAGAGAGTGAGAGAAGGGGAGTGTAGAAGTAAGAGTACAGAGGGAGTAAGAGAAGGAATTAGTGAAGTGGAGTAAGGAGTGTAAGGGAAGGGAAAACAGTGAAGGAGTGAAGGAAGGGAAGAGAGAGGAAGGAAAGTAAAGGAGAAAGTCTAAAAGAAGGTGACTGTGAGAGTGTGGCTGAGTTATAGGGAGTGAGTGTGATAGAAGAGGAGTGAGAGACTAAAGGGACGAAGAGAATGGGGGTAACAGAGAGAGAGTGAGAGAAGGGGAGTGTAGAAGTAAGAGTACACAGGGAGTAAGAGAAGGAATTAGTGAAGTGGAGTAAGGAGAGTAAGGGAAGGGAAAACAGTGAAGGAGTAAAGGAAGGGAAGAGAGAGGAAGGAAAGTAAAGGAGAAAGTCTGAAAGAAGGTGAGTGTGGGAGTATGGCTGAGTTATAGGGAGTGAGCGTGACAGAAGAGGAGTGAGAGACTAAGGGGACGGAGAGAATGAGGCTAACAGAGAGAGAATGAGGGAAGGGGAGTGTAGAAGTAAGAGGACAGAGGCAGTAAGATAAGGAGTTAGTGAAGTGGATTAAGTAGAGTAAGGGGAGGGAAAAGAGTGAAGGAGTGAAGGAAGGGAAGAGAGAGGAAGGAAAGTAAAGGAGAAGGTCTGAAAGAAGGTGAGTGTGGGAGGGGAGTGCCTCCTTTCTCTCACTATCTGTCTCTGATACACCTTATCGCCGCCATTTTGTGTAGTTTCAGAAAAGAGTGAAATGTAATACTTCAAAACTTGAAAAGAGAGCAGGGTAGAGTGCCCCTCACCCCAATTCTTTTATTAAACTATTTTCTTTCACTGTTTTCCCATTGGTGCGCTCAGGGTGCGCGTACCGGAAAGCGCACCTGGGAACGCACCCAGCGCTTACCCCGTGAATTTCTTTTAAAAAAAAAAGTTGTTTTGCCCTTCAGGGTCCTTCTAGGCCCCCCGCAGAAAACCTAGGGGGTCAGGGGGTGTCTACTCTGCCCCCTTTTAATTATTTCCCCCTTTCTTTTTCACCTCTTGTGTCTCGATTCTACAGAGACACAAGATGGCGGAATCTCCGGACTGTTTAGAATGTTGACAGACACCCGACAGCCAATCAGCGTTCCGCTCGCGCACTCCCGTAGCGCGCCGGGTGCGCTCCCCGGTACGCGTACTGGTGAGCGCTCGGAGCGCGCCTATAGATATATATGTGTTTTTGAAGTTAATTTAAAAAAAAACACTGTAGCAATTTCCACCAAATATAGCAAAGGCACATCTGCGTACCAGTCCCTACAATTTTGCCAAGTTTGGCGTAATTCCATTCAGCGGTTCGGGCTGTAGACTTGTCAGACCGTCCTATGGAAATTAACATAGGGAAAACACGTTTTGGACCCCCCCTTTTTTCTCAGCCCCCACTTCACGAATCCCCCCGAAACTTCCAGGGAAGGAGCGGAGCGGAGCTGGCCAAAATTTTGGAAAATTACACACAAATTCCTCAACCGGCGCCAGAGTTATTCCCAATAAAATGTTGCGGATTTCCTATGGTAGCTAGGTCCTAACTATAACTACCTACTGGCGACCGCCAGTAGGTAATATATATATATATATATATATATATATATATATATATATATATAACTACACACACACACATATATATCACTAAAAAACCATAGGTTTCAGGCACGATATAGTTAGAAATTAGCATTTAAAAAAACTTTGAAATTCACTGAAAAAAACCATACGTTTCAGGGACGTTATAGTTAGTTGGACATTTTAGTCGTACAAAACCAGAGAAATTCCGCCATTATAGTTAGTTCAGCTAACTATAACTCGCACCCCCGCAATGCACTGCTGATAATGTCACATATTACATCATTCATGACATGGTCAGTGACATGGTCAGTGACATCACTGATGACATCACTGATGACATCATCCAGTTGAAAAGATGATGCACCTTCTCACACTCTAATATAACCTTTGATACACCCACTGTATAATACAGACTACCATTTTTGTAACCATTGACACGCCAATACCAGTTACTACATACGCACTCACTGATTCCTAGGTCTACACACACATCCACCCATTCACCCATACAATCACTCATACATGCAGTCACTCTACAATACAATACTATCATATGCACTCATACACCTCTACAGACACTCACAAACCGCCACTTGTCCAAGGAGTTACTCACACACCTAGTCAGTCATGCAAAGAATTAATCACACTCCCATTTACTCACCTATACAGGTATTGTAAGAAAGGGGCTCTATATATACTGGACCAAAGTAAGGTACCGTTTGTACCGAGTCCACAGTCCCCAGAGGTTTGGTAGAGGCTAAAGTTAGATATAACCTTACTCTCTAAAGTGGTAGCTTGGTCGAGCAGTAAGGCAGTATCAGAGGACAGTGTAAAGCATTTGTTGTACACCCTCATTCAGCAAATGGTTTCACACACTCAGGGTCAGGCAGGTATAGTTAGTACACCCTCAGCTGCACAGGGGCAGCCGGGTGCAGTGGTAGTTAGGCCTAATGTTATCCAATGAGAGGCAGGGGGCCTGTGGTTGGTGGCTGCTGGCTAGCAGGCCACGCAGCTGTGGGAGCTGGGTTCCTGGTCACTTGTTCAGGGCAAGTGGGTAAGTAGATTAGGACAAAGGTTGCACTGCCAGAGCCACTTGGGCGGCTGGGTGCAGGGTGCTTTTGAGCCGCCGGGCGCTCAATGTTAATCAATAAAGATCTTGGAAAGTGAACACAGGCTGCAGGCTCGAGACGGAGATTCTTCAGGAGCGACCAACTCTTGGAGGATAGGTAGACACCCAGGCGTTGGGCACAGGGGGCCGGGGGGGCCGGGTGCAGGGGTGTCTTTTGACGCCGGTAAATCTTACCCTCTCCTGGTCGCGGTTGGAGGGGTCTCCTGTTGTGAGACTGCAGGCGTCGTCTGGGTCGTCGAGGAGGGTCCTGGGGCACTGGATTTCAGTTCACAATCGCCTGGGGGACGTCCTCAGGATCTTTGTCCGCTCGGGCACAGGCCGGGCTTGGTGGGTGCAGAGTGGGCTGGATTTGCGGTTCCTGGCTGGCACCAGGGGTATTGCTGTTTGAGCAAATCCACTGCTCATGGGAGTCCCAGTCTTTAAGAGGTCCAATCAGACAGGTCCTCTAGGGTTTTCAAGTTTGCTGCCGCAGGAGACGCCGAGATTAAGCAGGAGCAGGTCCAAGGATCAACAGGCCGGTAGGGCTGGGGCCAAGTCAGTTGGTGTCATCCTCTTGTTAGCAGCTGCATGGCAGGTTTTATTTTTCTTGATCTTCTTTCTTGTATTCGAATCGGGATCTGAGGAAGGAAGGTTCAGGGTGCCCCTAAATACTAAATTTAGCAGCGTTACAGGTAGGGGAAGGCATGGACCTGTCTTGGGGTGAGTATACCCCTATCCTGCTCCTCTCCTGTGGGAGGGGGCAGGAGCCTATCTCTGATTGGGCAAGGCTCCCCATCTTCAAGATGGCCGGAGCCCGGAGTTGTGCTTCACCTCGCCTCTTCCAACTGAGGGGTGGAGTTGGCACCGGCTGGCACACCCCCATTTCCTCACGTAGTGTTTCCCACCAGTTTCCCACCAGAGTGGGGGTCAGAACCGATGTGGGCCAGTTGACGAGTACAGCAAGTGGCCTGGATAATCTCACAAAGGTGGTATGCCTTTGAAGCTTCCCCCTGCCCATCCTGGGGGAGGAGACCTAGCACCTCTCCCAGGATGTGCATTGTTGCAGGCACAGGAGAGTGGGGGCTCTCCACCCTGGGGTCCAGCAACATGTCTGCTGTGTGGCAACCTAGGCAGCCTCTCAGACAAGACGTGGATTGTAGGTTAGGTTTCAGGGGGCATCTCTAAGATGCCCTCTGTAGTGCATTTTACATTAAATCCCACACTGGCATCAGCGTGGGTTTAATGTGCTGAGCTCCAAGAAACCGTTGGTGAACGTGCGCTCAAGAAATATTTTTAACATAACATAACAGAAGTTTGGTATCAAACTTGTCAGACTTCAGTGCAGCCATTATGGTGCTGTGGAGTTCGTAATGACAACCTCCCAGCACCATATACTCTTAATGGCATCACTGCACTTACAGTGCTCAGGAATGGCCCTGGGTACTGAAGGGGCACAGCGCTACACCTGTGTCCACACCACTGGCAAAGTGCACCAAGCTAGAGGGGTGACTGAGGTATGCCAGGGCAGGTATTTTGTGGGCAAGGCACACAGGGCTGTGTGCCATGTCGACTCTCTGTTTAGGTCTGCACCAAGTCACTCAGCCTGCAAGGGCAGTGTGTGTGTGTCAAGGTACAGGGGCCCTAAGGGTGGCACAATAAGTGCTGCAGCCTTTAGGGGTCTTCTCTGGTCTTAGTGCCCTAGGTACCTAGGGTGCCATTTACCAGGGGCAGACCTATGGTCAGAGATGCCAATTGGGGTCAGGTTTCAACACAGTTTTAGGGAAGTAACACAGGCCCTGGGTACCTGGTTGGCAGGAACCCAGGGCACACTCAGTCAAAGTACATCAGCCATTCAGCAAAAAGTGGGGGCATACCATGCAAGAAAGATGGCTCTTTCTCACAGGTATACACACACCACCTCACTTATTCATACAGATACTAATGCATACTTACTCTCTTACTGGATTTACTGGAGGTTACAGGAGGAGTAGTTAGCCCCCAACGTCAATCTTGGGGTCAAACTACCCCTTTTATTACCACCAGTAAGTCCCACACAGCAGGATTGCTAACGTCTTATATCAGGCTAGCCCCCTCCCCGCACCACTGTGCAAACGCGCCCCCCTAGCACGTTGTAAGTTGGAGGATTAAGTCTCCTTGAATCCTGAGGGTCCCTAGAGGCCAACTAGCCCATCAGGTTCCTCCGGTAAGCACCACAGGGCTGCATTGCAGAGAGGTGGTCCAACGTCAAGCCCCTTTTTACACCTCTCTGCAACGCAACTCTGTTGCACTTACTGGAGGTACCTGGTGGGCTAGTTGGCCCCCAGGGACCATCAGGATTCAAGGGGACTTAATCCCCCAACTTAAAACACGCCATGGAGATGCCTCTCTGCCCCTTCCCGAGGCCAATTTCGGGCCCGGGGACCCATCCCCCGGGGCATGGCCACATTTTTAAATTGTATTTTTTATTTTTAAAGGAGGGGGCTGCGTGGCCCCCCTCCTTAGTCCTCTAGTGGCCCCGGGGACCCTATCCCCCCAGGGCTGTGCCTCTTTATTCATTTTTTATTTTTTCAATATTGAAAAGGTGCCCATCCCCTGGGGCCGGCCCTTTCCATTGAGGACCATGGGGGAGCTGGCATTGCTTTTCCACATGGGGAGCTGCTGACATGCAGCTCCCCTTGTGGAAAAGAAATCTGCTTTGGATTTTGGAATCAAGAGCAGGAAATCTGCACTCGCTTCCAAAATCCAAAGCAGTGTTTGCTATGACAGGGCGGGAGCCGCGCGGCTGCCGCTCTGCCATAGCAAACAGCAGTGTCCCGGGGATGGGCACCCTGGGACACTGCAGGTGGTGGTCCCCAGGGCCAGGGGGTCCGTAACGGACCCACGCATTTGCATATTTAGTGCCCCGGGGATGTGGTGGTCCTTGGGGCGTGTGGGGGTCTCGAGCCCCCCCACACAGGTATTTAAAATCAAATTAGAGCCTCAGGGAGGTGGCAGTCCGTGGGGCAGCGTGGGGGGATTGGGACCCCCACGCTTTTTGTTTTAACAGCCCCGGGGAGGTAGAAGTCCCCGGGGCTGCAGGGGGCCGCGTGCCCCTGTGGTTGTTTGTAAAAGTCCCAGGGAGGTGGCGGTCCCTGGGGCTGTGGCGGCCCCCACGGGCCCCCGCTAATGAATCTGCAGTACCCCCGGGACCTGGCTCACCCAGGGGCTTTTTTAAACAAAGCGCGGGAGACCGCGCTTCATTTTTTAAAATAATTTATGCGGGATTCGCGACCTCATCACGATTTCCGCTGACATTATTTTTAAAAAAAATGCTTTTTCTGGCTCTGGGGTTCCTTGTGGGACCTCAGAGCAGGCCTAGGGGGTCAGGGTGTTTCTACCCTGCCCCCTTTTCTTGTTTTTTCACCTCTTTTTTCTGTATTCTTGTGACTCGGTTCTACTGAGTCACAAGATGTTGCCAACACTTCCTGGTTTGGAGTGTTGGCAGCCAATTAGAATGAAGCTCGTGGTCGGGAGGGTTTGCGAACCCACCACGGCTATAGATATCGAAACTTTTTCTTTTTCATATTTCTCACAAACTACTGAATTGTAATTCCGTTCAGCAGTTATAGTTATAGATATAGCTTTGTCTAAAGTTTCCAATGGAAAAAAGTTTTTGGGGACCCCCCCTTTTTTCTCAGGCTCCGCTTGTCAAATCACCCCGAAACTTTCAAGGCAGGAGCTGACCGGAGCGGGCCACTAGTTTTGAAAATTTCACGAAGATTCGTCAGCCAGTGCCAAAGTTATTGGTAAAACAGAAAAAATGCTTTTCCTATTGAATCTAGGTCCTAACTATAACTACCTATTGGTGACTGCTATATATATATATATATATATATATTACCTACTGGCGGTCGCCAGTAGGTATATATAGTTAGGATTTTTTCTCTATGGGATTTTTGAAAATTCTATGTCTAATAACTTTGGCGTTCGTGGACGGAATTGGCTGAAATTTTCAGGAAAATGGAACATTTTGTTTCTGAGCAGCCCCTGGAAATTTGGGGGGGGTTCGTCCAGGGGGGGGTCGAGAAAAAAGGGGGGTCCCAAAACGTGTTTTTAACATTGAGTTTTCCATAGGGCGGTTGGCCTCATTTTTAGCCCGAACGGCTGAATGGATTTGCACGAAACTTGGCAAAATTGTAGGGACTGGTAGCCCGATGTGCCTTTTGTAGGTCTCAATATATGTGCTCCAGTGGATTTTGAGAAATTAACGTTTAAAAAAAGATATATATCTGTAAGCGCGGACCAGGCAGCGCCCCGGTTCGCGGACCTTACGCGTATCGGAACTTCGCGTAGCGAAGCTGATTGGTTCTCCGGTGTCTGTCAACATTCTAAACAGTCCGGAGCGGCCGCCATCTTGTCTCTCGGTAGGATTGAGAGACAAGAGGAGGCCAAAACAAAGGGGGAAATAACCATAAGGGGGCATACTAGCTCCTCCCTGACCCCCTAGGTTTAATGTGGAGGTTTTAAAAGGGCCCCGCGGGGAAAAAAAACAACATTTTTTTTTGTTTTTTTTGCGTGGGTAGCGCCCGGTCCGCGAACCAGGAAGCGTTCTGGGCAGCGTAACGTAGCACGTCATATGACGTATCACGCGACAACGCGAAACGTCATGCTGACGCGACGCGTCACGATGTTGTTTTCTAACGCGACAGTTGCGCAAACGGAACGTTTACTGGTTCGCGGACCGGGTCGCGGCTCCGAATTGAGCTAACGGGAAGCTAACCGGTTCGCGTACGGGGAGCGAAACAATAAAAATAATTTAAAAAACATTGTATTAAAAACATGTAAAAAATATTTTTCGATTTCAAGAAGAATACATTGTAAAGGTTTTGATATTTGCTATTAAAAAACCATTGAAATTCACTGAAAAAACCATAGGTTATAGACCATATATAGTTAGGAATTAGCATTTACAAAACCTTGAAAATTCACTGAAAAAACCATAGGTTATAGACCATATATAGTTAGAAATTAGCATTTAAAAAACCTTATTTTACTCACACAAAACCATTGAAATTCCATATATAGTTAGTTGCACTAACTATATATCGCGCACCCGCAATCCACTGCTGATCATGTCACATATTACATCATTCATGACATGGTCAGTGACATCACTGATGACATCACTGATGACATCTCAAATGACATCACTGATGAGATCACTGATGACATCTCATTTGACATCAATGACCACATCACTGATGATATCATTCATGTGACAATACAATGCATCTCCTCACATTTTAATATAACCTCTGTTTCACCCAGTGTTAAATACAGAGTATAATTTTTGAAACCATTGACACACCAATACTAGTTACTACATACGTACTCACTGATTCCTACGTCTACACACACATTCACTCATTCACCCATACAATCATTCATACATACAATCACTCATCTTTACAACACTATCATATGCACTCATACACCTATACAGACACTCACACTCTGCCACTCATCCATGGAGTTACTCACACACCTAGTCAGTCCTGTAAAGAATCAATCACACTTCCATTTTCTTGTCTATACAGTTAAACATAGAGCACCTTACATTTTCAAACATATACTAACACATACTTACTTTCTTATACAATCATTGATACAAGTACACATTGATCTGCACAGAGTCACACACCTCCCAGCCAGCCACACACACACTCAGTCTCCCATACAAATACTTAGACAATCAATCAATAACCCATATAGTTAATCATATAGCTACTGATCAACACATGCAGCAGTTTACAGAACAACAGACATAATGATGCACAAATTAAGACAGTTTAGTCACTAACCCATGCACTCAGTGAGACACATTTAATCACTCACTCATACATTCAGTCATGCACCTACTAAATCCTTCGTCCAGACACTTATACATCTACTCATTCTTCAATATGTAAAACATATTTAAACTTTACAGAAACACACAGTCACTGGATGATGTCATCAGTGATCTCATCAGTGATGTCATTTGAGATGTCATCAGTGATGTCATCAGTGATGTCACTGACCATGTCATGAATGATGTAATATGTGACATGATCAGCAGTGGATTGCGGGTGCGCGATATATAGTTAGTGCAACACTTATTTTTTTCTACTCTCTACTACTCACTCTCTACTACTCACTCTCTACTACTCTCTACTACTCACTCTACTATTCACTCTACTACTCTCTACTACTCACTCTCTGCTACTCTCTCTAATGCTCTCTACTACTCTCTACTATTCACTCTCTACTCTCTATTACTCACTCTCTACTCTCTACCTCTCTGTCTACTTTTCAATACTTCTCCCTCTACTAGTCTTTACCTCTCTACCTCTACCTCTCTACCTCTACCTCTCTACCTCTACACCTCTACCTCTCTACCTCTCTCTACACGCACACATATACACATATATATATGCGTATGCATTTATATATATGTATGTATATATATATTACCTACTGGCGATAGCCAGTAGGTATATATAGCTAGGACCTAGCTACCATAGGAAATCCACAACATTCTATTGGGAATAACTTTGGCGCCGGTTGAGGAATTTGCGTGTAATTTCCAACATTTTGGCCAGCTCCGCTGCGCTCCTTCCCTGAAAGTTTCGGGGAGATTCGTGAAGTGGGGGCTGAGAAAAAAGGGGGGGTCCCAAAACGTGTTTTCCCCATGTTAATTTCAATAGGACATTCTGACAAGGCTACAGCCCGAACCGCTGAACGGAATTACACCAAACTTGGCAAAATTGTAGGTACTGATACACAGAAGTGCCTTTGCTATATTTGGTGAAAATTGCTCCAGTGGATTTTATTAAAATTAACTTCAAAAACACATATATATCTGGGCGGAGCCTAACCACACATCTCATCGTGAGATCTGATTGGCTGTCCGCACTTCATCCAAGAAGTGTTGGCAGCCATCTTGGGACCAATATACATGATAGCACCTCATTAAAAAGGATTGTAGTTAATAGAGGGTTTTAGGACTTTAGTTACATTATAAACCATTTGTTGATGGTACCATACTCATTTTAGGAATAGTGGTTTGTTCTAAGGTGATTTTACCATGTGAAAAAGCCTTCGGCTGGGATATCATGAATCATGTTTGAAAGAAAACTATTATCTCATGCTTTTCCCACAGTAGTTTGGAAGGGGATCTATAAGCTAAACTGAAAGCATATTTTCTGTAAATTCACATTATCTTTCTCAGTCATGTGAGAATGAAGTCTGACATTCTCAGTAAAACATGAACATCCAACAAGGAAAGAGACTGTCAGTTGATTCTGTTGTGTTCTACTGCAGCCTCCTAGAGTGTTCTAAAGAACAACTAGAGCGCTAACAGTCCTACTTAATACAAAGGTATGTGTTGTATTGCAGAATAACAACATAAGAAGCAGGAGTTTAGTTGAGTGATTTATTTAGAGATAAATCTATAAGGTAATTAACCCACAAGATAAGCTAAGGATGAGCGATGCTGTCGTGTCCAGGTAACAGATAAAAGTGACACGACAGCAGAACTCAGGCATAGAACATGGAACAAAAGATACGTCACACAAAGAATACAGCATGTGTCATAGAACAAGTCAATTAAAGATACAGATACAACATCTCCTTTCCATAAAAGAAAAGGAAAGAAAAATTAAGATAAAACAAATAATAAAAAAGCTAAACAATTTTCAGTACAAATAATAATCCTTAAATCTGGAAGGAAAAACAATGTTTCTTTTAACTGAAGTTAAATTGGAGTCAGATAACGTAACAGAACCATTACCAGTTTCAACGTTTTTAGATACAGAATTCGCATTAGAAACTTCAGCTGCTTCAACAACCTTGGAAAAAGAATGAGCATCAGAATTCAAATTACTTTCTACTTCCTTACTTACATAAGGAGCATCTGCTCCAAATTCAAACTCATCAGTCACACCCACTCCCTCATTTAAACAAGATTGAGAAATCGTCTCACTGTCATGTGAAGGAAAATGAGAATCATCAAGAGCCACTTGATCCTGATTTTGCACCAAATCCATGAAATCTTCACTACACAGATTTTTTTCAACAAATTTTTTCATAATGATGTCTTTTTGATATGGTTCAAGTTTGATAACTGCACTTTTGTTCCACCATCCTTTATTCTTAATCATCACAGATGAGTTTGAAGATCTAACAACCTGCTGAGGTGAAGTGAACTTAGATTCCCCTTTGACAACTTTTTTGGGTTTCTTGATAATTACCCAATCACCAGTTTTGAAAACACAGTTTTTAGGGGAAATGTTATCCTTCAACTTATATTTTTTTTCAAAATTTAGCCTGACACACTCATCAACAGAATTTGCTTTAGAAAGATTTAACTTATTGAGTGAAGATGACTTATTATCAAAAATAGGTTTGATATTATCGTTCGCATCTCTACCTTTCAACAAGAAAAAAGGGGTAAAACCAGTGATAGAATGGGGAGTATTTAGATAACTCCAAACTTTTTCCTTAATGTGTTTTTTAACATCAATTCCAGATGACAAAGCTGTTTGAATGCCTTCTTTGAAAAATGTATTGGCTCTTTCAACCAGTCCATTTGCAGCTGGAAAAATACAATGGACTCTTAATATGTTTTATATCATATTTACTTAAGAAATCCATCATATTTTTGGATACAAAGTGTGTGCCATTGTCGGAAACTAATTTCCTAGGAAAACCTTCAACATGGAAAATCTTCTCTAGAAAACCAATTACAATTTCAGTAGAAGGGAATTTTACAAAGTCATATGAGATCCATTTAGAGTAATAGTCAGTTAAGACAATTAAATATTTCATATCCTCCGGCAAAATATTGTATGGCCCTGAAAAATCGATGGCTAATTTTTCCCATGCTTGTTGTGGCAACAAATTGGTAGATGTATATTTTTTTTTACTTTTCCAATGCTTGTCAGATAGGAGACATTCAGGACATTGGTTAATAAAATTGTCGACAAAAGAATCCATACTGGGCCACCAATAAAATTTTCTTAACATTTTCTTGGTGCCTGACATACCTGGATGCCCAGAATGAGCTCTTTCAACAAGACCCTTTCTCAAAACATTTGGTGGAACAAAAAGTCCACACCTAGTGATGAACTGGTTCTCCAAACTCAACTCTGAGGATACTTGTTGAAAAGGTACAAGATTTTTGTCAAGATTTCTGACAGGAGGCCATCCTTTTCTAATGTACTCCCTAACTTTAACTAAAACTTGATCTTTCTCATATTCATCTAACCAGTCTTTCTCAGTAAAACATCTCAAAGAATTCTCACAGGCATCTAATGCCGAAACAACGACACACTCATCATCCAAGACTTCAGAAGATTCAAATGGATTTTTAAGGGGAATTCTGGACAAACAGTCAGCTCTAAAATTTGCTCCTCCAGAAATGTGCTTAACATCAAAATTATATTCCTGTAATTTAGAAATAATTCTAACTAGTCTTGAAGTAGCTTGCCCTGTACCATTACCGTTCATCAAATAAATGAGCGGCTTGTGATCAGTTACAAGATCAAAACGAGTTCCCCATAAATAGCACCTGAACTTTTCAACTGCCCATGAACAGGCTAAAGCTTCACGTTCAATAGTGCTGTAATTGGATTCGGCTGTGGTTAAGGTTCGTGAAATAAAGGCGATGGTATTTTCCTTCTCATTAACAAACTGTGTAAGAACTCCACCAAGACCTATACAACTAGCATCTACGGTGACAACACACTTAACACCACAAGAGAATGGTTTCAAAGCTGGTGCATTCTTAATCATTTCCTTGACTTTGTTAAAGGCTTCATCATGGACCAAAGACCATTCATACTTTTCATTTTTTCTCGTTAAACACCTGAGAGGTTCCACTACAAATGCATAACCATGCACAAAACGTGCATAGTACTCACTTAGACCTAAAAAGGATCTAAGTGAGTCTTTATCAGATGGAGAAGGTGCGAGCATAATGGAATCAATCAGGTTTTGTTTAGGTTTAATCCCTTCTTTGGTAATTGAGTGCCCTAAATATTCTAATTCTTGAACCAAGAAGCTACACTTCTCTTTAGATACAGTCATCCCTCTTTTGCTTAAGATTTTTAATACTACATCAAGAGTTTTGTTATGGTCTTCAACTCCTTTTCCGAATATGAGTATGTCATCCTGAAATGCTTGCACCCCTTTGATGTCTCCAAACAACGAGTCCATTAGCTTCTGAAATACGCTCGCTGCAGAAGCTAATCCAAAAGGGAGTCTCGTATATTTGAAGGCACCAAAGGGAGTGACAAAAGTTGTGAGATTTTGTGACCTCTCCGACAAAACAACTTGATGGTAGGCTGACTTTAAGTCAATTAAAGAAAAGCAAGTAGATTCTCCTATAGCCATAAGCATTTCTTGAATCAAAGGCAAAGGGTGGCAATCCACCAAAATGTTCTTATTCAGAGAGCGCAAATCTGCACACATGCGCAACTTACCATTTTTACGTTTGGCTAATACAACAGCCGAAACCCACTCAGAAGAATCTGTTGGTTTAATTACTCCATCCTTGCAAAGACTGTCTAAGTGTTCTTTTAACTCTGCTCGTATACTCAACGGTACACTTCTGACCTTATGTATGACAGGTATGGCATTATCCTTCAACTTAATATCATGTACAACACCCTTCACACAACCAATTTTGTCCTCAAATACTTCTTTGTATTTAGAGAGAATTGAATCAAGATCATTAGAAAATACTTTTTCTTTGCATATTTCTAAAGAAGCAATTGGAATGTCACCAAGAATAATAGGAGTGTCACTACCAGGCTTTAGCATGATACCCATCTTACCCAAGTCACGCCAACCAATAATATCTTTCCCTTTTTTGACTACATAAACTTTTGTAGTAATTTCTCTGCCTAGCAGTTCAACTAAACTAATAAAGTATCCAAGCATTTTCAGAAATTGACCACCAATAGCTTTCGGATTGATATCAGCAGCATACAGTTTAGTAGGAAAAGGATAATTAGCATAAGTATTTTCATCTAAAATAGTAATTGGCGAACCTGAATCCGCCATTACTTCCAATTTTACACCATGAATGAAAGCTTTGCCCAAAGGTGCCTTGAAAGAAATCTCAGATTCATCTAAATTTACATTAATTACTAAATTACTAACTTCGTACTCCAAGTCTTCTAAAGCATTAACACTGGTAAAAGAAGCATTCCTATTCTTAAAAATAGTTTTACAAGCAGTCTCAATATGTCCAAATTTTTTACATTTTGTACATTTCTTTCCATGTGCAGGACAAATTGGGTTATTTCCAATGTGATTTTTAGAACCACAACGATAACAAACCAAATTCTTTTTTGTAGAAAAAGAACCTTTTTCCTTTTTATAATCTTGTACTTGACTCTTATTAGTTACAGAACAAACTGGTTCCGTATTACTTGTTCCAGAAATAACTTTTTTTTTGAGACTGAGGACCTTTCAATTCCAACTGCGATGTCGATGACTTCGTTTAAGGTTGGATTTCTGCAGGCTAGAAGACGTTCTTGAACTTTGTTTGAAAAACAATGAAAGACCAATTGATCTCTCAAATAAGTGTCAAGCATATCACCAAAATCACACTTTGATGCTAAAATTCGCAAACTAGAGAGATAGTCTTCTATACTTTCATCTTGCAACTGCTTTCTCTTATTAAAACCATGTCTTTCCACCATTATATTTGGCTGTTCATGAAACCTTTTTTCTAATCTTTTTACAGCCTCATGGTACTCATCCCAAGGAATGAACTGTCCAGGTGGTGGTTCACTTTCTGGCATGTTGTCAAAAATCTCTCTTCCTGCATCACCTAAGAGTCCGTATAAAACTGCTTTTTTCCTTTCCTTTGAGTAATCTTTTCCATCAATAGCCACCAGATAACTTTCAAAAGATTTGTGCCACTGTTCCCACCTGACAGGCGGTTTTCCAGAACATTGAAGGAAAGGGTTAATTTGATATGGTTGAATCTGATAAGCCATTGTTCTAAATCACTTGTTAAGTGTTAAATATATTTTACCCTTTAACTTTCCACTTCGTAATTGATGATAAATGAACTGTTCCGATTTTATTTTATTTTTTTTTTATATAAAAATAATAATTACCAATACAGTTCTTTTCTTCTGGTTTCACACGGAGAGTGCACGTAATCCGGTTTGTGATAACTGAAAATCGTTTCACTGTTTACATATTTTCAAAATGGCCGCTGCGTGGGGTCACGTTGGTTGAAGTTGCGTGATGCGCGATGACGACTTCACATGTAAACACTGTGATTAGTCAAAACTCGCGCTCCACCTCTCGCGCTGTGCTTTCGCGCTGCTCCTTCACTCGCGCTGTGCTCTCGCGCTGGGCTGCCGATGACTCCTGTCAGCTCACTGGCTCTGCCTCACTCGCGCTGGCTCTTATGACGTGGTACAAGTACAACTCGCTCGCTCTCCTTCACTCGCGCAATGGCACCAACGGAACTAACGGAATACGAGGTAATTTTAAACCATAACAGTCTTTCTCTTCAAGCGATACACAGAATTGGCAAAATTAAATCTCACCATTGGTATGTAGTTGTCGCAGAGAAATTCCTCGTTCCGTTCTGTTAAGCCTTGCTAATTTCCTAGGTGGGTTAAGTTAAACAAAACTCAAACTGCTTTAAAAATTTCCAATTCGAGATGTCTTCAAACGATCCCAATCCATCGTCGCCATATTTATGTTGTATTGCAGAATAACAACATAAGAAGCAGGAGTTTAGTTGAGTGATTTATTTAGAGATAAATCTATAAGGTAATTAACCCACAAGATAAGCTAAGGATGAGCGATGCTGTCGTGTCCAGGTAACAGATAAAAGTGACACGACAGCAGAACTCAGGCATAGAACATGGAACAAAAGATACGTCACACAAAGAATACAGCATGTGTCATAGAACAAGTCAATTAAAGATACAGATACAACAGTATGGCACACCTGAAGCCATCTTGCTTGGAAAAAAGTGGTAACTCTTAAAACATTTAATTTAAAAAGGAACAAAATGGGGGGTATATTTTGCCATAGAAAGTATGATTAGTGCTGCAGAAAGTAAAATTAGGGCACATTTTGAGTGACTTCCCATATCCTCTACTATTTCATTAAAAAATTCTGACATGCAGTCTCCCAAGATGGCCACCAGAGACAAAAGAGCCCAAATGTAGCCCAAATATCACCCAGATGTAGCCCAAGTATAGCCCAATGACAGAATGTCTCAGAGTGTTCTAAAGAACAACTAGAGCACTAACAGTCTTACTTATGACAAAAGTATGGCACACCAGAAGCCATCTTGATTGGAATAAAGTGGTGAGTCTGAAAACATTTAATTTAAAAAGGAACAAAATGTGGGGGTTCATTTTGCCATAGAAAGTATGATTAGCAGCAGACTTCCCTGGTGAGCAGTAGCTTTACTACAGTGATCTAATGAGCAGCCAGAGTGCTAATATTCTGAATTTATGGCGAATATGTGACACATCTGAACGCCTTCTTGATGGAACCAAAGTAAACAAGCATTGAAAATGCAATAGATCTCCCTCTCGTTTAAGTTAAAGCCATTCTGTTTGTATTGAGGTGGCTTTTTAGCGTTGCTTTTATTAGTGTTTTTAAAACTTTCATGTAAATTACATGCATATGTATGCATATATGTATATGTATGCATGCATTTATATTTGTATTTATATAGATATGCAGATTATATGTTTATATATGTATGTATATATATATTCACTGAAAAAACCATAGGTTATAGACCATATATAGTTAGGAATTAGCATTTACAAAACCTTGAAAATTCACTGAAAAAACCATAGGTTATAGACCATATATAGTTAGGAATTAGCATTTAAAAAACCTTTTTTTACTCACACAAAACCATTGAAATTCCATATATAGTTAGTAGTACTAACTATATATCGCGCACCCGCAATCCACTGCTGATCATGTCACATATTACATCATTCATGACATGGTCAGTGACATCACTGATGACATCACTGATGACATCTCAAATGACATCACTGATGACATCACTGATGACATCTCAAATGACATCACTGATGACAACATCCAGTGACTGTGTATTTCTGTAAAGTTAAAATATGTCTTACATATTGAAGAATGAGTGGATGTAGAAGTGTCTGGATGAAGGATTTAGTAGGTGCATGACTGACTGTATGAGTGAGTGGTTAAATGTGTCTCACTGAGTGCATGGGTTAGTGACTGAACTGTGTTAATTTGTGCATCATTATGTTTGTTGTTCTGTAAACTGCTGCATGTGTTGATCAGTAGCTATATGAGTAAGTATATGGGTTATTGATTGGTTGCTCAAGTATTTGTATGGGAGACTGAGTGTGTGTGTGGGTGGCTGGGAGGTGTATGACTCTGTGCATTGGTGAGGGAATGGATATCTCAGTGCTACATGTCAAAGTAAGTACATATGTAAAACACAGTACATGTGAGAGTTGGCATATATAAATAACTGTGCATAAGAGCCAGTGAATGTGTGAGTGGCTGTATGGATGATTGTGAACTTGTATCAGGGATTGTAAAAGAGAGTAAATATGTGTTAGTATATGTTTGAATAAGTAAGGTGTGTATAACTGTATAGTTGAGGAAATGGAGGTGTGATTGATTCTTTGCATGACTGACTAGGTGTGTAAGTAACTCCATGGATGAGTGACAGTCTGTGAGTGTCTGTTTACACTGAGTGTATCTAAGGTTATATTAGAGTCTGAAGAGGTTCATCGTATTATCACATGAATGATGTCATCAGTGATGTGATCAGTAATGTCAAATGAGATGTCATCAGTGATGTCATCAGTGATGTCATTTGAGATGTCATCAGTGATGTCATCAGTGATGTCATTTGAGATGTCATCAGTGATGTCATCAGTGATGTCATTTGAGATGTCATCAGTGATGTCATCAGTGATGTCACTGACCATGTCATGAATGATGTAATATGTGACATGATCAGCAGTGGATTGCGGGTGCGCGATATATAGTTAGTACTACTAACTATATATGGAATTTCAATGGTTTTGTGTGAGTAAAAAAAGGTTTTTTAAATGCTAATTCCTAACTATATATGGTCTATAACCTATGGTTTTTTCAGTGAATATATATATAGTTAGGGCCATGTTTCCATAGGAAAAGTGTTTTTTGACTTGCCTATAACTGGTGCGTCATTTGATGAATCTTCACAAAACTTTCCCAGAAAAAGTGCCCTGGGAAATCTTGTTGTGCATGGAAAGTTTAGGGGTGATCCATGAAGTGGGGGCGAGAAAAAAGGGGGGGGGCAAAAAAGTGCATCTCCCATGTTAATTTCCATAGGACCTTTAGACACTACTGCAGTCCGAACCGCTGGACGGAATTGCACCAAATTTCACAGGAAATTTGGTTTGCAGATCACATTTTTAGTTATCCAGTGTAAATCATTCAGTAGTTGTTGAGACATTTAGGGAAATAAAACAAGGATATCTGTGGCCATGGCTAATTCCCGAATGTTGGACTTGGCCCTTTTGGTAGGTTCATCCCAAAACTTTTTGCATTTGCCTAGCCTGTTTCTGTAACCTGGTGTTGGTGATTTTAGGCCTTTGCGCACTTTTTCACTGTGGACCAGTGTAAAGTGCGTGCACTCTCTGTGTATGTGTGGTGAGAGTGGCCTGCCCTCCCATAGGAATGCATGGGGAATATGTGTGACCATGGTAGTTCCTGATGTGTGGGGAGTGCAGGGGCGAGTTTGGTATGTGCGGGCTCGTGAGATTGAATGCTGCGTGATGATGTGCGTGGATTTATTGTATCTAGTGTGGAAGTGCCACTTCTAGAAGTTGCAAAAAACACAGTTGATGGACAGAATGTAGAACAATGTCATACATTCACCCCAGTACAAGGATCTGGGCCTAAATCCATCATTTTTTTGCACTCCACACCACCCTGGGTTAGACACTGGCTATATGCAAATCAGCTCTGACCCTGTGCCTCATGGGAACAGTCCAGTCCGAACTACCAAGCCATGTCTTTCCCAGACCGGAATCAAGCATCCAAGGACCGGTTTCTGGCTATCAGCCTTCATCAGCCTGGATAGCTTGACTCCAGTGGTGTGGAGAGCCTGGGACTCACGTCTGAGCATACCCAGCCCACTCGGGGTGAAAATTGCAAAAAACACAGTTGATGGACAGAATGTAGAACAATGTCATACATTCACCCCAGTACAAGGATCTCGGCCTAAATCCATCGTTTTTTTGCACTCCACACCACCCTGGGTTAGACACTGGCTATATGCAAATCAGCTCTGACCCTGTGCCTCATGGGAACAGTCCAGTCCGAACTACCAAGCCATGTCTTTCCCAGACCGGAATCAAGCATCCAAGGACCGGTTTCTGGCTATCAGCCTTCATCAGCCTGGATAGCTTGACTCCAGTGGTGTGGAGAGCCTGGGACTCACGTCTGAGCATACCCAGCCCACTCGGGGTGAAAATTGCAAAAAACACAGTTGATGGACAGAATGTAGAACAATGTCATACATTCACCTCAGTACAAGGATCTGGGCCTAAATCCATGGTTTTTTTGCACTCCACACCACCCTGGGTTAGACACTGGCTATATGCAAATCAGCTCTGACCCTGTGCCTCATGGGAACAGTCCAGTCCGAACTACCAAGCCATGTCTTTCCCAGTCTAGAAGTTGGCATGTCTGTGCAGTGAATGTGATTTGACTGTCTGGCTTGTGATTGGCTGAAGCTGGCTGGTGTGCCTGGCTCCAGGAGTCAGGATGGGTCTGCCCCGGTGGTGAATGGAGAGATCTACATGTTGATGGGAGGGAGTAGTGCACCTGGGACCTGAATAGGACTGGGCCTTCCCTCCACAATGCTGGCTCCACCCCCTGTGGTGCGTCTGATGTCCCTGACCCACCCTGTGAATAGGCAAAGGGGCTGAGCAAAACAAAGTGCTCAAAAACCAGTTATGTCTGGTTCGCCCCTTGCCTGCACCTTTGACAACAAAGGAAATGTGTGTATAATGAGATGCTGTGACCTCATGTAAAATGTTCTTGTTTCCTAACTTGAATCTACCAGGCGCGTTCTGCTGCTGGGACCCAGGGGAAGGATTGCCTCCCCGGGCCCTGCCCTGCCCATGGGTGCCTGGAGTTCTTGTTGGGCATGACAGAGGGGGGCTTGCTGCTAGTGGGGCCCAGGAGGGACCGCCATGGGGGCTGTCCCTTTGCTGGAGCGCTCTGTGTGCTGGCCCCTGGGCCCTACACTGCCCTCCCTGATGCCCAGGACTTCTTGGAGCTTTATTGTCTCCTTTTTGCTGGCCTTATGGACTTGAGGCTGCCCTAGCGCACTGTGAGCACTTTACTTTCTTTTCTGGATTTTCCCCCAGCTGAGGGAGAGCGTGGGCTTGGCAGCGCTGTGCTGCACCGTTGTCTTGGGGGAATCCCCGGCGTGGGTATCCCCCCCCCCGAAATGGCTCCACTGCGGGTGCCCACCCCGCTTATTTAATTATTTTTATTACGGGTGCCCACCCCGTTCATAGGAGCTTTAGCGGGTGCCCACCCCGCTTCTACTTTTTGTTTTCGTACCGAGGGAGCCTACCCCTCATTTGTGCCCGAGAAATCACCGCCGCAGCCGTGGGTCGAAAACAGGAAGCCAGGCAGCCCTTTGCCTGGCGGCAGGCTGGACTTCCGGTTTCACAGGAAGTCCCGCTCACGCCCCGGCAGCAGAGGAGGTGGCGGTGCGGGGCTGCCGTGAGCCTGAGAGCCCCCCGCAGGTATGGAAACGGCAGCAGAGGGGGTCTGAGGCACATTGCTGGTACCTGCCCCCCGCGTATGAGGAGTGTTGCTGCCAGAGTCCGCCCTGGAAGCTGAGGAGGAGAGGCAGCGGTCCGCGCCGCCGCTAGGAAAAGTCCCAGGTCCCAGGAGGGGGCCCGGGTGAAGGCAGGGAAGCAGCGCGAGTGTTCCGGGGGCTCCCATGCGCTGGAGGAAGCCCCGAAGAAGAGAGAGCCCCGCCGCCGCTTCTGAAGAGAGAGCCGACCAGCGAAGCGGAGACCAGCAGCGTCGAGAGCCCCGGTGAGTGAAAGGGGTGGGGGCTGCCGTCCTTGTTCGGCAGTATGGCATGTGTTCTGTCCACATTTTTAGGGGGCATATTTGGTGCATTTAGGGCGGCCCCAGATGGCAGTGGGCCGCCCCAACGTTTGATTAGTGATTTGCTGAGCCCATGTGTGGCTCGAACAATTGGTGCATAATTGTTTTGGGAGCCAGTGTGCTCCTAGGGGGTATGATTATTTCAGAGCTAGATGGCTCCCACGCCCCACAGAAGTTGTTGCTAGAGCCCACAAGGCTCCCAGGGGCATTGCTGTATTTAGAGCCCACGAGGCTCCCAGGGGCATTGTTTTATTCATAGCCAGATGGCTCCAACGTTTTGGCGCAGTCTTTGTTCCTGAGGGCTAGTGAGAGCCCATGCCACAGTTTTGATATACAGCTGCCCAGCAAGTAGTGGGCAGCTTCACCATTTAGGCTTTTCTTTCAGGGGACCTGTTCTTGGTGAACTCAGGAGTAAGTCGCACTCCTTCATCCCTACCTTGGCCTTCTACAGCTGCGCAGCACCTAGTGCCAAGTGCAGCGTTTAGACCCTGTTCTGGTTCTCAGCTGCCCAGCAAGTAGTGGGCAGCTGCAATGTTTAGGTTTGCACAGATGGCGCACCTCTGACTGGTGCTGCATTGGCAGCGCGCCCTGACATTCTGGACACAGGGCATTTGAGCCCCTTCTTGAGGTGGCCAGTTGGCCTGGGGGGCTGGTTCATGGATAGGGCGCAAGGCCCTAAATGTGATTTATGTGCTCTAAATGTGGCCCAAGGTGATTGCCTACTGTATTTATACTGGTTAGGCCTAATGTGAGTTATGCGTAAGGTGCAATGCCTTTATGCCTGTGATACCTCTAAATGTGCTTTCATGCTTAGGAGGTTGTTTTGTCTAGTATAGTTTATACTAGAGAGTTTATGTGTCCCTGCGTGCTCTATGCCTATGGTGATTAGAATTGCGTAGTATGTATCTACCTTTTACCAGTGGTTACTGGTTGTGTTCTATGATTGTTATTTGGTACTACAGTAACTCTAACTGCTTTTTCTACTAAGTGCTGATCCTGACAGTGGCCCACATGGCCCTGTCCTGTGTAAATAATCCCTTGTGAATATTGCCCGTGCCAGTTGGCACAATGTATATTGTGTGATTACTATCTGATGTGTTTTAAGAATACACAAGTTATTTTTATATAACCTTGTGTGGAGTTCCTTTTGTGGTGTGCCTGGGATGTTGTTGCTGTGTGCGTGCGCAGATGTTTTACACATTGCATCCGGGATAAGCCTGTCTGCTCGTGCCAAGCTACCAAGGGGGTGAGCAGGGGTTATCTTTGGCGTGTAACTCCCTTGCCCTGTCTAGAGTGGTGGTTTCTGCCTGGCTTTGGCGCAAGCCTTAGCCAACCAGAAATCCCAGTTCTAACACCGAATAATAACAAGCGTGTGCAAGCAACCTCAGAGTTCTGTTTTGCTGCCAAACACTTCAACCAGGAAGTGTTGGCAGCCATCTTGGAACTCAGCCTTAGCAGAGCCCCCAAACAAAATGTAATAAAAGTGAAAAGGGGGCAGAGCAGGAATACGCCAACCTCCTGAACGTGGTCATGAAAAAGAGCATTTTAAAAAAAATTGGAATTCACAGCAAAAAACAACAAGCTTGTTGTTTTGAAAAGGGCACATGGGTGGACCAAGTCCTGGGGGCATTTTATAAAAAAAAGGAGGGGGCGCACAGGTCCCCCTCCTGAGGCTCCTTAAGCCCCGGGGACCACCACCTCCACTGGGCTTTATTTAAATTTTGGAGGGGGCCACCCATATCCCCTTCCATAAGCTTAAATGAGTCCCGGGGACTACCACCTCCCCATTGCAAACTCTATGATGAGACAGGGCCATGCGGACCCCCAGGCTCTGGGGGCCACCACCTCCCTGGGGCTACATGTTAAATGCTTGGATGGCCTCGGGCACCACCTGAGCACAGGAAACAATCGTCTCTCCGGGGCCTAAAAGAATAGCTTGGGGTGTGTACGGACATCACACTGCCTAGGGCTCACTTAAATATGGATTGGGTAGGCTGCATGTCCCCCCCGCACCATTCCGACCACCTCCTCACCGGGGCTTTCTTTTTATTTAAAAAAGGAGGGAGGCCATGCAGCTCCCCTCCTGGGCTATTCTCAGCCCCGGGGACCACCAACTCCCTGGAGCAGGCTATGAATGCTAAAGGAGTGGTGCTGCGTGGCCCCTCCTCCTGGAGCCAATATTGGCCTTTGGGTACCACAACCCCCCCAGGGCTGGCCAATGTTATGTCCTGGGGTGCCCACACCTAGGACATAGCTTTAACGCAGATTAAAGGTCAATAACAAGCAGAAAGAGTCAAGCTAAAGTAGAGAAACAAGAAGAAAGAGGCAGAATAAAGGTCAGCAACAAGCAGAACTAGGCATGCTAAAGGTGAGAAACAAGCAGAAAGAGGCAGAATAAAGGTCAGAAATTAGTAGAAAGAGTCAGAATAAAGGTCAGAAATGAGTAGAAAGAGGCAGAATAAAGGTCAGTAACAAGCAGAAAGAGGCAGAATAAAGGTCTGCAATGAGCGGAAAGACGCAAGAGAAAGGTAAGGAATGAGCAGAAAGAGGCAGAATAAAGGTCAGTAATGAGCTGAAAGAGGAAAAATAAAGGTGAGAAACAAGCAGAAAGAGGCAAAATAGAGGTCAGAAACAAGCAGAAAGAGGCAAAATAAACATCAGAAACAAGCAGGAAGAGGCAAAATAAAGGTCAACAAAAAGCAGAAAGAGGCAAAATAGAGATCAGGAATGAGCAGAAATAGGCAAAATAAAGGTCAGCAACAAGCAGAAAGAAGTGTCACTTATTATGTCATGAGTGATGTAATCTGTGAGGTCATAACCAGGGCATTGTGGGGGTGTAAGTTATAGTTAGCTTAGGTAACTGTAACGGCTGAATTTCAGTGGTTTTGAATGAGTGAAATCTGAGCCTAACTATTCTAAGTTTTTTTTAATTCTATTTCCTAACTATAATGTCCCTGTAACCTTTGTTTTTGTTCTGTGAATTTAAATCCCCTCAAGCTCACTGAGGCTTTGTTAAATTTGTCAGAACATTTTGCCCTCTAGTTTCGGAATGTTCTAATACTCTTATAGCCCTCCGTAGCTGGGCTTACCTTCAGCTCGGCCTTTAACGCTGGAGTTGGCCTTTAATGGCGGTAAAGCCGCAACAGTGGACTATAAGGCTATAATATAGCCCAGTTGCCACTGGGTAGTTATAGTTAGAATCGTGTTTTCCTAGGTAATAATGTTATGGGTGATTAGACAAAAAGTAATAATTAAGATGATTAATAAAAAAGTAATAATGTAAGATACTCTTTCAGATGATATCAACAATGTCATAACCAACAAATTAATTGTTTCATTATACCTAGGTCAAAACTATTAAGCTAACACACGATTACACTCTGATTTGTCAGCAGGTAAAATAGTTATCTCTACCACCAAAACTCTAGCAATTCCACTAAGACGTAGTGGTGCTTTCATGTTTTTGAGCGATAACTGTCTTCAGTTGCCAGCATGTTCTCCCAAGGATTGGAATGTTCCTGAACTATTCTTTTGGGGGAGAATTCAGGAGTGTCTTACATTCAATTAGTTTACTGGCCTCAAGTTTAATGTGAGTTAGGCTGGACGAATTGGAATCGATGCAGTATGAGTTAACACACTGTTCCGCATAGGTTATTGATCCTAATGTTTATCATCATGACTACAGACAGCAGGTGGAATTCATCTGATTCACTGTGTCCCATTCACTCAACAGGTGGACCACAGGTCGCCAAAGGAAGTATAATTGGGAGTATTAATGACATCGAATTTGGAATTGCTTTCTTAAATGCCACAATTACAGACAATCCTGATTCCGACACAAGAATAATAGAAGCTAAATTCACAAATGTCCCTAGGAGCCTAGGTAAGTTTTTTAATTACCTCTGGTGTTGCTATCTGTGTACATTGTGGCTATAACCATCTGGCATAGACACTTGGTGGTAAATGAAGATCTGCCTTTTGATCATAAACATCTTTCATTGAAATTTTACAATGTGGCTCTTGGCAGAGACCACTCCTATGGCAGATAGGCCTTAGGCCACAGATGACATGATCTTACTAACCAAACAGAGGATGAAACTAAGGTGCTTATAATTGATTTCCAACTCTGGGTGCTTTCTAGATTTACATGTGTGCATGTCTCTGGAGTCAAATTGAATGATTCCCATAAGCTTGAACTATGCCTCACTTATTTAGGCTTTCACTATCACTGGGAGAAAATGCAATAAGAACTGACCTGTGATCATATATTGCAGCTCACTTTTGTGTAAACGTAGATCACTTTGTATGCCCACTACCCTAGATGGCACACCCATCCATTCCATTTTGGGGATGGTACTGGGTTTATGTGAATGTATATGTTAGGAGGCCTGCAAGTCTGTAAATCTGGAAAAGATAATGCTGTAAACTACTGTTACATGTAGGTAATGGAGGAGACCGAAATGGTTGCCTGCATGAGCTATCCATTACACGTTTCTGGTGATTTTTGACCTCAGCACACAAGGAATGAAATCCAGAGCTGGGAGCCTTGATCTCCTGGAGCACACTATGCAAACATTCCTTTAATGAGCATCACTACAGTCACCTGACTGGGCCATCGAGGACTAACAGAGGTGGAAGTAACAGCTTCTAGGGGGCAAATAATCCTTTTTTCCTATTGCCTACCAGAGAGAGTTTCCTACTGATATTTCCTTTTATTAATTGGTCTGTCAGCCCCCTGCATCCAAGCCCCCACACTACCTTCATGTGGAGCATGGATGACACACATATGATTAATATCTGTAATAGGATGTGAGTAAAGTATTTATGATGTCTATGACTGTGGCAGTCCAGGAGTCCATTTTGGTTTCATTACAAGTCTTGAGGCCAGGGAACGCCATTTCCCCCTTCTGGATCCATCCTTACCCAGTGACATGACTATAACAGGTGAAGGAGTTGAGTGGCAATTGAGTGGGAAGCATCTCCCACGTTTGTTCCTTTTCAGGGAGCTGCCAACACTACCTCACCCCACATTCCCGCAGACACTACAAGAAAGAGTGCAGGGTTTGACCAGTCTGGGAGGGTTACATAAATGTCAGAAAATGCCTGAAACTGGTCCCAGAGCTGGACCTGTCACTAACTCTGTCCATAAACCTATGTAAGTATGGGTCAGATACCACCAGTTGAGTGCCAAGGTTTCTCATCAATCAATATATAGGATCACATACTAATGTAGGCTGAGATACCTGCCAGGAAGAGCTAACTTGGGTCAACCTTGAGAGAAGGAGCTGACTGACTACTTGCAGCATATATTGGATTTATTCTTGCACGAATAAAAAGATAGCTAGACAATGAATACTGCAGGGAACTGGAGCAAGATCTGATGTAGCCCACTATATTCCAGGGAGGATCTGGACATCCAGGTGTCTTGGTTCATTGCGTCCGAGAATAAGTACACTTGCTCCCTGACTATTTGCCTATGTGGGACGCTTGGAACAACTCTCCTGACTGATCATTGGTAGAGTGCGGACTGTGGCTGGTAAAGTCTCAAGAACTATAGCAGGCAGATCAGACGAAAAGTGCTAGAAGACATGGCACTAAGAAGAATAACATGTGGTTGGTGGCTGGCCATAAAACTAGTGAGCACCTCTGAAGGTTTAGCTCTATATTAAAATTACAACCACATTTGATGGTTACTCCTATCTCTATCTTGATGATCACTGCAGCTTTGAGGATGAGCTCTGTTTTTTTTGTTTGGGTAGTGGGTTTGGAACAAGGAAGATCCTCTGCAATACGTCGACTGGATCGGAGCAAGTAGAGCATGGCCTCCCCTCACCTTTGTTCATGTAGCTACACCTTCACTCACAGAAGGCACATGCTTGTGCACAGAATGAAGGCCAGAGAAAACAACAGCATATCTTCAGCCCCAGGGCTGAGTCAATTCAGTCTCTCTTTTTGTGCCTCACCTCAAGGCACAGCATAGACCCCAGCTTTGTCTGCTCTTGTCTTGGGTTGTTTTGAAGAATGTTTCCTCATCTTGAGGATGGGGAAACTGGAGCAAGAAATCAGGTTTGCTCTTCATCTGAATTCCTTACACAGATATGTCCAGGAAACTCAGAGCTCTCCAATTTTGACTGCTCATGATTGGATTCACCTGCATAAAGAATTTTCTGTACCTTACTTTTGGAGTACTTTTTCTTGGCAATGAGGAATAAGTGTATAAAAAAAAACTAAAGGGAGAAGAAAAAAAGAAACATAATTTTCTTACCAAACCAAACAGCAAATTGTGTATCACATCACTTGTATACAAGTTCCACTCACTTAATTAATCAGCCATGTGTATGTGAACAATTATTAATGCAAGTTATATCTATCACTCCACTAAATAGAGTCAGAGGATCTCTGTAAATATTTTCATACAATCAAATCTGAATCTATCCTAATCATTTTTGATTTATTTCTCTACACATGTCTTCTGTTTGAGCTTCAAATATAGGCAATGACTGTCAGCACACAGTGGAGGCTTGTTTAATTGATTCTGGATGAATGGGCAACAAGGCAATACTCACCCACAATGTGCGTAACTGTCACATCACTAATCATTTTGTCAAGTTGCCCTCCTAGATATCTTTACTGATGGCTTAATTCACAATAATTTGTCTGTGTGTAGCTGTGACTTACTCATGTTTATTTTTTTCTTCTACCTTTAGTTCTTTTTTTTCCTTATATCTTTTCTGCATGTGCAAGAAATGGACACTGATATTGTTTAAAATGTGGCATAATAGATAAGTAAGTTACTAGCACAATGCAATATGGTTGTTAAAAGAATATGAAAAATGTTTAATAAAATCTCTAATTATATTGAATAGACCCTTTGCGCAATCTGTCTTTTAGTTCAGACTACCCCAAAGAAGGTATGGGTTGGCCTAACGGCTAAGGCGCTCGACATCGGACCTGGGGATCTGGGTTCGAGTCTCGGTAACGACGCCAAAACCCCCCTGTGATTCTGGGCAAATCACTTAATCTCCCCGTGACTTAAAATGAAAGTGTGTCCTCATGTAACGTAACTGGTGCTATGTAAAGCGCTCTGATTCGGTTCGGTTCTAGTTCGCGCTATATAAAACTCTGCAAAAAAAAAAAATTACTTTAATTAGATTCAGTAACTGTGGATTTCTTATTAATAAACAATCTGTTTTTGCATAAATTAGGTATACATGTAATTTTGTTTTTGCTGTCAGCGATCCCTATTTCTCTTTGTTAAGAATATTTACTGTTCCTCTAGTATATTTGCCTTTCTGTCCAGCCTCTTATGTGACCAATATTGACCTGTTCGTTTTTTAAGGCCCTGCTATGAGAAAGCTGGTTTCCATCCTAAATCCTATTTACTGGGCAACAGCAAAGGAGATTGGAGAAGCTGTGAATGGATTCAGCCTCACCAATGGTGTCTTTAAGCGAGAATCCCAAGTGGAGTTTGCAACAGGTCAGTAGAAATGAAGAGGCACAACTTAAGAGTTAAACCAGAAACATCAGGAGTCATGGACGTGACTTTGTTTAACACAGTGTTGGCTAAAAAGATAACAGCATTCAAAGAAAAACTAAGAATTCAAAGAAAAACTAAGAAGTCACAACTGTTCACAGTTGGACAATTTGCACTTAACTTAGGAAGACATCCGCTATCCTATATTATGCCATAGTACCTTGGCTCTGGGATTGTACACAATTGCTTTATCACATGTATTATAAAACATGTCTGCACGAAAGTGCCCCTTTTTTGAATAGTCACCCTCACTTTTTGCCTAGTGTCTGATGTAATTTTGACAGAAGTGCACTGGGTTCTTGCTACCCAGGTCTACAGTGCCAGATCTCTTTCCCTAAAGCTGTACAATTGTTCCCCCAAATGGCAATACCTTTAGCACCCCTTGTAAGTCCCTAGTAAATGGTATCCATGGTACCTAGGGCAAAGAGGCTAAAGACGATCTCTAAGGGCTGCAGCATTTATTGTACCACCCTAAGGGACCCCTCAGAACCATCATGCTAGCTGCCATTACAGGCTACGTGCTATGGTGAAGACACAACATGGCACACCTCCTGTGGGCCGTGCCTGCAGACACTGCAAGCAGTATAGTTAAGCCATCCCTACAGCAGGTGTAGGAAGCTGGCTCTATATATACTATACCAAAGTAAGGTATAGTGAGCACAGAGACCCGTGGATCCCCAGAGGTACAGCAGAAGTTAAAGTACATAATACCTCCGTCTCTTTTGTGGTAGTGTGGTTGAGCAGTAAGCCTTATCAGAGGGTAGAGTTAAGCATTTGGTGTACACACTCAGGCAAGAAATTATGTCACACACTCAAAGACTGAATCTGAGTCCTGACCATTTGTTTGTGTAAAATGTTGTTACTTTGTAACTTTTATTACTAGAACAAAGATTTACTCAGTAGCAGGTAGGTGATACTTTAAATACAGTGATGCTTTTCAAGATACAGTGTGTACTGGTTTTGGAGAAGCATACAAAATATGTTGCAGTCAAGAAAATGGGTTGTAAATTCTTCAGAATACAGATAATTACTGTAAGATTACTTTTTAGTTACTTTTCAGTTACTTTTCTACTTTTGCACAAAACAAATTATTCACACAGTTTGAGCATTATAGGACATTAGCAAGCAGAATTAACTATTTTGCCAACAATAGGTTATTTTGTTGTAGTACAAAAACGGGTTCAACACAACATTTTTCAGAGCTAATCCCACCATACAATCCTATGGAAAAAATGAAGTGTTACGTTTCCAGGCAAGTAAACAGATTTGGTAACTGAGTTTTGGGGGGTAGAACCAAGGTTCAGGTTAGCACTCAAGGTGCACCTTCAGTGGCACTAGGGCAGCTGGGTGCAGAGTGCAGGGTGCCAATGTTAGCCAATGAGGCTAGGGGGACCTCAGTTGGGGGCTGCTCATGAGTAGGCCACTCGATCTTGGGAGGCGAGCTCCTGGGGTTAAGGTAAGGGCAAAGGGGGTCCTAGGTTAGCACCAACTCCACACCACTCGCGGTGCAAGATTGGCCGGTCACAGGGTGCTTAGGCAGTGTCGGGAGCCCAATGCTTTCCTTCGGAGGTTGTCCTCTTTGCATTTCGGCTGCAGGCTCGGTCCAGGAAGTCTTCCGGGGGGAACCAACAGCTGGGCAGGTAAGTAGAGATGTCTCTCGAGGTAAGGACACTTTGAGATCGGGTCACCAGGCTGCAGGGTCAGAGACTGCAGGGGTGAGACCCCTCGATGGTTTGGAGGTCAGAACTGCTTGGGGGCCACTTCAAGATGGATGGACCTTCAGGACATCGGTCGTGGACGACGGGTGCAGAGGTAAGTCCTGTAGCAGGGTTTTGTGGTCCCGCAGGGGCTGGATCTTCTTTTGTGAACAGGACCGCTGTCCTCAGGATTTGTGAGTCTTTATTGAAGTGGAGGATCTTTCCTCGCCAAATCTGGAGGTCGCTGATCTTTCTTGGAGTCATTGTCGTTTTCTTCGGAGCTGCAGGCAGGCCAATAGGGCTGAGGCCAAGTCAGTTGTGCCTAGAGTCTTCACTGCTGCAACATCTTCGGGATTCCAGTCTTCATAGGTCGTCAAGAACTGACTTCTGGGTTTAGGGCTGCCCCTTAAATACTGTATTTAGGGGGCATTTCAGGGGTCTCGAGATCAGTAGCCAGTGGACTTCTGACATTAGGGTGCTTACACCCTTGGTGTGCTCACACCACACGGGGGAGTGGGTACAATCCATAATCCTGATTGGAGGGTGTCTGTCATCTGCAAGGTGGCGGGCACTGAAGAGTGGGTGTCACATCACCTCACCCACCTGAGGGGTGGGGTAGGCAGAGGTGGACACACCATCTGGGCTGTTCAAATTTTTCCCACCTGCCCTCGCACCGAAAAAGGGGTGAGGCAGGAAGGGGGCCAGCTCCTGATAGCAGGAGAGGCTGGGGGTCGAGTTGCAATGGCGACAAGGCCTTTGAAGCTCCCCTGCAACTGATGGTGTGAACACCTCTGCCCAGGAAAGGCTTTGTTTCTGCGCCCAGGGAGCACAGGCTCCCACCCCAACAGTCCTGAAACTTGTCTCATGGCGGCAGGCTGGTGTTCACTAGTCAGGAACCCACCAATGCTTGGTTTTGTTCAGGGGTTCTCTCTAGAAGGGACCCCTGAGTGCATGGAATAATAAATCCGACACTGGAATCAGTGCAGGTTTATTATTCTGAGATGTTTGCTACCAAACAGCTGAGGATTCAGTAAAGCCATTTTGGTGCTAGGAAACTCTTAATGACAAGTGTCCAGACCATATACGCAGGATGGCTTTACTGGGTACTGTTTGCTCAAGTAGAGCGGCCCTCACATGAGGCATACGGCACCCTGCCTTAAGGGTGACTTACCTAGGCCTCATGCAGTGCTGGGCAGGTATGGCATGGCGCACAGGGACATGTGCCATGTTGACTGTTCACTTTTAGCTGCACCACAACATGCAGGCTGCAATGGCAGTGGTGCATGTTTATGGTGAGAGGACTCTGAGGGTAGCACACTACATGCTGTAGCCCTCAAATGCCTTTCCCTGGCTTCCATGCCCTTGGTACCACAGGTACCCCTTACAAGGGAATTCCAGGTTGGCCAGAGTTGTGCCAATTGTGGAAACAATGGTACAGTTTTAAGGAAACAACACAGGACCTAGTTACCTGAGTGGCAGGGACCCCGTGCACACTTAGCCCAAGTGCATCAGAAATCTGGCAAAAAGTGTGGAGGGGTTACTGCAACAGAAACCCACTTTCCTAAAGCAGGCCTTACAGCCCCAAGGCAGGGGGGCACTATATTACATGTGTGGATATGCCCTTGTCATGTCTAAGTTGAGTCTGAGATATTGCAAGTGGATTGGGAATCCATTTTGATACATGTGCTGGACACTCGTATTTACGAGTTCCCCAGCTAGATGATGGCTTCACTCAAACTAGAGATGCTTTTTATCAAACATCTCATATTAATAAAGCCACACTGATTCCAGTGATGGATGTATTAACACATGCACCCAGAGGGTACCTTAGAGGACAGGTTTCTGACCTCCTTCAGGTGAGAGCCCATGCTCTCTGAGGGCAGAAAAAATGCCTGCTCCGGCTGGAGGTGTTGTCACGTTCTGCAAGCAGGATGGCTAAGTGATCAGCATATCAAGGCAGGAGGCTTAAAAGACCTCTGATGCCTTTTATATGTGACCCTTCCACTTCCCCGGACAGGGGAAATGCCACCCCCCTGCCCCGGAACCATTTGGCACCAGGACAGGTGGGAAAATTAGCTAGTCAGGAGGCTTGTTCCACTCTTAGGCTAGTTCCATCCCTATGGTGGGCAACCTGGTGTGAACACAAAACGTAGAATTCCATCATCTTGGTTTTGTCGTAATTAGGCCCACTGGGTCAGGGTTATGCCCACTTCACTCAATAAGTGGTCATATAGATGGTACAGACACCCTAAAAGTAAGTAGCCCATTAGCTTCTACCTGTCACTCCCCTTAACACCCCTAAATTGAGCATTTAAGAGTTAACCAGAAGCCAGGAACTCAGATTCAATTGATCAAGAAGAAGAGGACAAAGAAGGGCCATGAGACAACGAAAACTGAAGACACTGTGCACTGTTGGCACCAAGCTCTACCTGCCTACACCAGTTTTGATATTTGTGACAGAGTGACTCGTTCTGCAGCTGAGCAACTACCAAAAACCCCAGTAGAAGGCCTGCCCTTCGCAAATCGCAGACAAGCTCCCTTGGATTAGAGGGACTACTCCCTTGCAGTTCACAAGCAGTAAAGAGCCAAAGTCTGGTTCACCAAGTTGCCTTTCCCCAGCCAGCCCGATGCAGCAGTCCCCCTGGAAGAGGATACCTGCGCTCCAGGAGGTCCGATCTGTCCTCCCACCAAGTGAAAGGACACCAGGACCAACCAGAGCAGCACAGGATCAATACCCGATGTACAGGAACCCTTGCAGCAGCCAAGGCCTGTTTAAGTCCAGTCGGGACTCTAACAGCACTGAGACTGAGCAGCTGATGAGGGGCGTTAGCATTGCAGAGACCCACTTCCAGAGTGGTCCAGCAATCCAGATTTTTGCACCCTCAACCAGTGAGACCGACAACTGCAATGCCGTAGGACACGCAGAGCCCAGCTAACCTTTCCACTCTACACCCTAGCTTCCAAGCCCAGGTACATGAACAAACTGTGCCCCCTTATTCACAGGATATTTGTGACCCAAGCCCTTCATTGGGAGCTTCCCGACTTCTTTCCAAGTCCCCCTTTGCAACCTATTTCTAGGTGACCCCCTCTTCTTCCACCGGTGTAGAGAGCAAAGCTAACCCAACCAGCACCTCTGCACCCGGACGCCCCAGGGAGGGAACGAGTAACTGCTGGTGGCACTTTGGACCTTGGCACCCTACGACTCGAAGTCCCGAAGGAGACCCCCTGAAACGGACAGTAAATAACTGTATGTAATATATGCCTTTTCTCCCATAGGGAGGCATTGCTGCATAAAGACGCACTTAAGTGAACTGTTTACTTACCTGTGAGGTTCAATATATTAAAAGGTACTCACCTGATAACAAAGTTCTTCTCATCACCATTTATATAAAAACATGAGTTATTTTTCTAAATTAGTCTTGGATTTATTCTTGAGTGTGTGTCTCATTTATTGTCTCTGTGAGTACGACAAATGCTTAGCACTACCCTCTGATAAGTCAAAACTGCTCGCCCACACTACCACAAAAGAGAGCATTTAGTGTTATCATATTTGCCTCTGTAAAGTTATAAGGGTTGTCTGGGCTTTCTGCACAGTGTACCTCTTTTTGGTCCACTATATAAAGATCCGGCTTCCTACAATGTCTAAAGAGGGATAATCAATAATGAGAAAATATGGAAAATTCTGAATAGTTTGGAGGTATTCTTCTAATACAAAATTACTTTATATCCTCCTGCATGTTTGAGTTAATGATGCACGTATTTTCAGAAAACTTTATCAATTATTCAAAACACCATTTAGGGGCCGATTCCGATCCGGTAAAATCCCCGTCCGTACGAATCGTATCCGGAGCCGTTTCCGTACGACTCGTACGGACGCCGTACGACCGGACGATTCCGATCCCGATCGGCCGACCAGGATGCGATTCGTACGGTACACGTCGATTCGTACGGAAAAGCGCACGATCACCTACACACCGTACGGCGCGTACCCCCCATGATCACAGGGGTACGCGCCGTACCCCTGTGATCATGCGGGGTACGTGCCGTACACCCAGCGTACATGGGGTACGTGCCGTACACCCACCGTACATGGGGTACGGTGCGTACCCCATGTACGCTGGGTGTACGGCACGTACCCCGCATGATCACAGGGGTACGGCGCGTACCCCTGCGATCATGGGGGGTACGTGCCGTACCCGGGGGGGGGCGTTCCGTACCTTTTTCGGCGCGAACTCTGCGTTTACGACTGTTCTCAGCTCCCGTAGGAAAAGGGTCGTACGGTGCGTACCCGACACGAATCGTACTTGCTGGGTCGTAAAAACCAGCCGCGAACCGTAGTGATGTCGCGTACAGCGGTTCCGAGTGAGACTCGTACGGAGATTTGATTCGTACGGAGTCCTGTACGACTCGTACGGAGTTCGGCTCCTGGTACGGATCGTACTTCGTCGTACGTACGGGACGTTTACGGGTACGATTCGTACGGGGAAAAAACGCTCCGTACGACGATTCGGAGCGCATTTTACCGGATCGGAATCGGCCCCTTAGTGTTCAACTACAATGAACTTACAGTCCATATATGATATGTATGTAGACCATCTGATAGCTGTAAATCAATTGAGATTTGCCTAGTTCTGAAGATCTCTGTCTGACCACCTTTAACTATGACATGTTTTCAGGCAAAATGGACATCAGCATTTAGCTATTAAGTTGTCTCAGTGAGTTTACACTCATCTGTGAAATATTCTGTGATGTGGAGTCATGGTTTTAAATCCTAGCAAGGGCATTTTATCCTCCCATCCTTGCAGGCAGGAAACATTGGGTACAACTTAATTGGGTAGGCGTAACACCAGCTATTTGCCATGCTGAGAACCCAGAGAAACAGCCAAAGTGAGTTATAAAGCACTATATAAAAATACATTTTAATTTAAAAGTCTTCAGTGCAGTGAAATTCCAAATGGCTCGAAAGGAGAAACCAAACACCCATTTAGCATAACAAATCTCTTTCAAATCAGGGTAAGTTAGGCTGTTTCTTTCCCCACACAGGAGACACCTAACACCTATTGACAGCATATCAGCACATAACCAACTACATTTCCACTCACTTAGGAAGCGTGGCATCTATGCTGGCGCCTTATTGTGATCAATCACTGATTGTGTTGTTCCACTTCATGAGCACATTTTCAATCTTGACATTTGTGGAGTGAATGGCGAGCCCCTCATCCATATGATACAACAGATGCCTAAATTGTAGCCACTGCTCAACCAATGACCTTATACCAACACACGATCTCAGTTAAATATCAAACTATTATTATATAAATGATTTTTGTATGTTTCTTACAACTTTAAAGTGCACATTTTCTACATTATGTTTGAGGCACCTACGTAAATTTCATCCTGAATAATTTTGGAATATTATGTTCAACTGTTTTGATGAGTGCTCTGGGGTGCTTTTTTTATACCTTTCGAAAGTGCTCTTTGAGGATATTGATTAAGCAACGTTCTCAATTACAATTTGAGAGATTATTGGATGTTCTTCCTAATTTCTATTAAATAGAGGTACTCTTTGATAATCTCTGATGTCTCCAAAGATATTGTCAACCTAAGTTCATTTGCAATATGTTCTTAAAGATGCTCTTGAATTATACATCAGCAATATAAGAAATAGCCATTCCATAGGATGATTTTTGAGATAGTTGTCTGTGTTAATATGGATCATTTCAGGCGATGCCGATAGACAGGTTGCATTGGATGCCCTTCTACAGATTACCTCACAGAGGCTAGCATATGCTCTTGGAAATGTTGATTGGATGTTCTATGATATATGTTAAAGTTGATGTTGGAAGTTATTAAAGATCATCATCAGGAAATTTGTTTAGAGGAAAGTTTTTTAAATTTTTGGTGGTGTTAATGGATGTGGTTGGAGGTGATTTAGGACCTTTTTGGAGGTACGCTTCAGTGTAGTTGAATGTACTTTCAGGTGTTATTGGAATTGTTCTGGATGTTGCTCGAGATGCTCTTTGATGTTATTGAGTATGCTCATGGTTGTTGTTTCTGACGTTATTACGTTTTTATGATGTGCTCAATGATGGTTTTAAAAACTGCATTTGTGTATTTATGAAAGTACTCTTGTTGTTGATGCATATTTTACTGAAGATGTTGCAGGATATGATGCACCATGATGTTGGAATGGTGCATCCGAGAAATTGTCTTAACGCGAAAACAATGCATCAGTATGTCTACATTTGTTTTTTACATTCAATCTTCATGCGCCATTTCCAATATTTTATCCGTTAGATTGTCTCATTTATCTCCTTCAGTGCAACAAGATGATTTGTATGTGAATGGTCCAAATTTTTACATGGTACTTGGCAAGACCAAGTATATCTCTGTAGCTGAAAGAAGTAAAAATAACAAAAAAGAAATAGATATTGTTATTCTGCATTCCAATAAAAATGTATTTGAGATGATTATTTAAGTGTCATTTTCTCTTATTAATTTTAATAGGTGAGATCCTGCGCATGACTCACATTGCCCGAGGTCGGGATTCAGATGGATCTCTCTTACTGGATATAGTAGTGAATGGGTACATTCTCCAATTACATTCATCTGCTGATGTCAATGTGAAGGTAACTAAAAAAATTGATATGTTTGATAATATGTAATTGATTTCATTTTATCGCATTCTTTCAAGTCTCGTTTAAACAAAAATAATTCTATTCTGCAGCTCAGTGAGCCTTATGCCACAGCATTTTAGAATTTGAAAGCACATTTGGCTTTCAATTATAATCATAAAAGTGTATGTTTCTGCGTATCAGTTGCTGCGGCAGTATTGTTTCTTTTGATAACAACATAAGTAACAGGTTTTATTGTTAGACATTTTAAAGTTACCCATAATATTAGTATAAACCCTGCTAAGAAATATTCAAAAAATGACAGTTACTCTAATAACTTTATCACATACACCATTTATGTAATGTCCTCCTTATTCCCCAAGTCTGACATTGTTCCAGTCCTTCAGCATATACAACTATGCCATTAACAACCTCTAACCTGTCCACAATCACATTCCTTCTGGACCTTACTCCAAAACCTGGATTAACTTTACAATCAGTGACATGCAGAGTCAAATAAGTAACTACCTCTGCCAGTAGGGGTAAACAAAAAGCATCTGGTGATCTACCAATTCATGTTTAATGAAGATGCTACAATTCTGAGACTATCATCAACATCCTTGAAGATGTCCACCACATGTTGGGCAGTGGACTAATCTGCTTTATCATCCATCTTGGCCTCTTATGGCTATGATACAATTGAGCACTGGAGACTTATCAGAATGCTGGAAACTTTCATGACATTTCCTGGCACAGTTCTGAACAGGTTTATTTCTTACTTCGGTTACTGCAAACAGTGAGTGAGAATGGGAATTAGTCACTTGTGTTGTGCCACAAAGCCTCACACTGTCCTACACGTTGATTAATGTACATTGAGCCACTGCACATTTTGTTGGAGGAGTCAGGAGTGTCCATTCACCATTACACAGAGGACACACAACTCTATATGAAAATCTCAATATCTTACATCATCACCCTAAAAATATGATTGTCATCCATCGCCCTCAAAGAAAATCCAGAAAAGACAGATTTAATTCTAATTACCATATAACACAAATCAAACTTCAACACAGGCAGAATTAAAGAAATAAAAATAAAAATGTTTTCCCTAATTTTGCACAAGAGACCAATCTCTTGGTTTGAGGATAGACGTGAATCTTACTATGAAAAGGCACATTGGTCGTAGATTAAAATCAGCCAGAGCAGCTCTGACTGTGCTCAAAAGATCCACACCTTTGTTATAACAGTCAGATGTTTGTGCTGTAACTCAAGTTATGAGTAAATAGACTATATAAATGCCCAGAAATGTTCATGTGCCCATGAAAGCTTTGATATACTCAACTGCAAGACTGTAAGTGGACTCAATAAGTTTGACCATGTAATATCATAATGAGAGATCTTCATTAGCTGCCCTTGGAGGCAAGAACCAAATTCAGACTTGCCTGCTTCAATTTTTAATAACCAACTGTTCCCATTTGTCTAATTTTAAAAGTCTTCTTAAGATAGGTGTGTAACAAGGTCATCTGTTACCTTACACTTAAGGACATACACAACTAGGTTCCACACAAGTCATGGTATCAAAACTGTGCTTTCCTAGACTTCCAAAATGATGGCTTCTGCCCACAAGGATCACTTCACCTCCATTTTCACCCTGAGCAATGTCTCAGATTCCTTTAGCACTCTCAACAACATTTCCCTGAAAGAAAACACTAATCTGGGACATCTAGTATGCCACCCTTGTGATTCTCTTCCTATTTTACCAACTGGACAACTGTTCTTTCAGTCCTTGCTTCCTTCACTCGGTTATCCTCCAAACCTTTATCCAGGACCCCACTTCTCCTCACCTTGTACCTACTTCCTAGTGATCCCCTAATTTCCTGCTTAGGCTTTCTATAGCATGTGTTCCCCTTCCTAGCCTGCTGATACAATTTCTTATGGATCGTTCAAATATTAGGCCACCTTGAGAATACACCTTTTCCCATGACTGGGAAGCTAATACATCTGACAGAAATATATAGAAAGAAGTGAAAGAAGATATACAAAGTGGCAATGACTACAATAGACACTGCGGAACCGCAGTTGCTTTGACCACACTAAAAGATAGTAGAACTATCACGCCTGGGAAAAATGAAGAGGGAGTGGACTGAAAACAGTCAACAGTACTCAAACTAACAGCTCATTTGGGAAACAGAGGAAAATTATAAATCTCAAGCCAAAGTCAAGAAGATGGAGTCAAATGCGCTCTGAAGCTTTCGGTGATTCATGAACATGTGTTGTAATTTGATCCATAGCCCCAGTGGGCTTACAGGATAACATAATTCATTGACTTAATGAAATGTTGGTGGCTCCCAAGAAAGTCTCATCCACCTGTCAAAATAAGGGAGGCAAAGAAATAATGTTCTTTGACCATCAAGGTGCTTGGACAAAGGTTTGGGATACATTATTTGCTGGAGTTCCCATGGTACAAATTATGGGGTGAATTACTGGGATGGCATTTTGGGATTAACCCGGCCTGGAAAGTGAGTGGTTTTATGGAAGCAAACCCGCTGTCAAATTGTTTAATATTAGTCCAATAGGAGTGAGTTTTCGCATTTCACATTCTTCTTGACTGTCTGTTTTTACCACATAGGTAAAAAAAATATCTTTCTTTTTAAAGTATCAAACAGTGACAAATTTTGAGGCTCTTGAACTGTGGCGCAAAATCTGCATCTTTATGTTTCTTTTGCGTTACGTCGCTATCTAGCTTCTCTGAAGTAATTTGCAATATTGTTCAGTGGCCATATCAAGATATTATGGACATTGCTGAAATGCATATGCCGGAAACCCACATTTATCTAATAAACACAATTACACACTGACACAATGTGAGGAAGCAAAATGTCAATTCGTCACCCCCTTTTGCAAACTACACCCATAAAGAAAGAAAAGTTTCAGCAATGACAGTGCAGAACGGGAACAGCATTTTCCAGGGCATCCTCTCACCCATAGAGCCGCTACTTTTCAAAGGATTCTACCTTAACATTCCACCTATTCCAACTCAAAAATAACAACTCAAATTATTTATAAATCTTCCGCATTGAAATGGCAGCCTTGACATCTGAGAGATTTGAACAGTGTGCATTGTTGTGTTATCAGTCACTAGGGTTTCCACTATTTAAAGACCATGCAGCCATAATAGTATAAATTTAAGTGTCTCATGCAGAGAATGTGACCAGGATTATCAATAAATAAAATAAAGGTTACTACTTCTTTATTACAGGATTACACAGAAGATTACATACAAACAGGCCCCGGGCAGCTGTACGCACACTCGACCCGGCTCTTCACCATCGACGGGGTCACCGTGCCCTACATGTGGAACCACACTATTACCTACGACCATGCACAGGGCCGGATGCCTTTTCTGGTGCAAACCTTGCATGCATCTTCAGTTGGCGCAGAATACAATGCACAGGATGAAACACTGGACTTCAAAATCCATGCATCTATAGCCAGAGGTAATGTTATTTGGTTTGTGTTTCTTCAACCACAGCATTCTACTTGAGTGGAATGAAAAACGGTAGAGACCCCCAAATTTGTATGATTTATTTAGAACATGTTAAGAGTTAATTTGGTATATGGACTGTAATACCGTTTCAAAGTATTTTGACTGAAAATATTATAGACAGATGCAGTCAAAATACTGTAGAAAACTCCAATACAAAGGTTGTTCAACATAGACCCATACGGCAGGATCCCTGAATACTTTTTAGGTTATCCGAGGTCAGGTAAGACCTTGTCTTTGGTCATAGGCCTGCACTCTCCCCGGCAGCTCCACTTCCTCTGTTGCTGCCGCTGAGCCCCCAGCCTGGGTGTTCGAGTCTGCTGTTTGCCCACCTGCCGCATCGCGGTATTTGTATTTGCATTTGTCGACCTCAGAGTTACTGGTTTTCTCTTTTTCCCATTTTGTGCATTTGTTGTCCCGTTCACTGTGTTTTCTCTCTGCGCATTACTCATTTCTGCTCTTTCACTGTACACTCTGCCCCTCTCTCTCCCCTCGCTGTTCCCTTCTCCCTGATTCCCACTGCTGCTGACCCGTGGTCCCTCCCCCCCTGCCCTCGCCCGTTTCCCGCCTCCTAGCTGAGCATCCCTCCCCTACATAATGCAGACCGCTGTGCTGTCACTCAGCTCATTGCACACAGCGGGCGCACCGCTGGCACACCTAAGGCAAGAGGTGTGGCGCCGCGGCCAGGGCGACTGACGCTGGAATCTGGGGACCACGGTTCGATCCCCGGCTCCGGCGGCAGGTTAGCCCAGCACCATGTGACTCTGGGCAATAGCTCGCTTAAATTTCCCGACGGCCCCCAGCGCCTAGAGACCCTTACGGGTGATTGTGCGCTTTACAAATGTGGACTTTGCTTACTTTGCCCGTCTGCGCCCGTCCGAGACCCGACCACGGGCAGCGCCAGGAACCCTGGCTCCCCGGAGCCCCACCGATATGACTCCACCACCCTCCTTGCTCTCAACCCCGGAAGACACCCAGACTGCCAGAACTCCTCACCGAACACCACCCACGGACCTTTCTCCTGCAGACACTGCCAACATTTCTGCACCATCTACAGTGCCCCTACTTCCACCACAGGCTTACGAGACGCCCGCGCCACCGAAGGCCTGACGTGCATCCTCCTCAACGTGTGCTCCCTCCACAGACACGCCATAGAGATCTGGGACCTGATCAACACCCTCAAGCCCGCAGTGGTGGCTGGTGACATTTGAAAGTGGTGAGACGTAAAATTATTGGCGTACTGCACTGCGGCGAGCGACCCCGAACAACCTACAGGAGGAATTTCTGACAAAAGAGTAGCAAATGGTGCATTTTCAAGCAAATTTGAGGAAGCAGGAAGGTTAATAAAGCAATACGATTTAATTATTTATCATTTAAGAAACTGCAATTATCTAGTGTTAACATTTTACAAAGTGGCCAGGAAGATTACATTAAAAAAAATTGAAACCCGTTGCCAAAAAAAGGATTAATGCTGTATGCCTTTGTTCATGCCTTCCCCCTAGCACAAATACATATTTTTCAAAAAGGCTGATGTGCCCTAAGTTACCACATCCATATTTAGTATTCAAAACATTTACAAATAAATTTGAACAAATATGGGAGTGCATGCCAGACTGGCTTGACAAAAAAAGATAAACACCTTCCTCCGCCAGGATGATAGTATGTGTAAGAGCGTCCACCGGTGGGATCTTTACTTAATTCAGCACCCCCTTCAACAACAGATTGGAACCTCACACTTGGCACCAAGCTCTCCCATCAGAGGCCACACTTCCAACCATGCATTATACTACAAAGCTGAGCGATTCGAAGCAGAGTGCTACACATGTCACGTAAGAATCACAGTAAAACAGAACATTATAAAATTACATAAACATGTAAAAACATACCACGTCATGATGTGATAAAATAATGTAGCTGCATATCATATCTCCAACCTTAAAATTGCATTAAATAACATAGCACGGCATACCCTAGAACAGCACAAAACTATGTAACTTAACATTACATAACTAACAAACCATAGCACTGTAGTTTGCAAACATGGTGCCACAACAACAGGAGCCATGTTCGTTCCCCTGTCAGTGCGAGGCCTCTCAATAAATCACCACGCAGCCTTCGGCTAGCACAGCAAGAGTTGACTGTGTCCTGGTAACTGAGCACTGCAACTCACTCAGCCATGGCAGTTTTCCTCCTCATAGCATCCTGAAGCCGTGCAGGTGGCAGTGTAGTGCCCCATGACCCACTGATAAGATAAGATATATGAGAGATCCAGTGTGGACGTGAAAGCCCAGGGTAGACCACAAGTGAGAAGCTTTTAAAGGAACTCGTAATATCTCACGCCAACATGTCTTTCATCTACAAAACAACACAATATACAAGTAAATGACATTTCCTACCGAGGCTATGGAGGCTCCAAGGGGGAATGTCCACGACGACGAGCAGCAGGCACCAGCAGACTGTCCGGTGTGTGTCCAGACAGGGGTAAAGGCAGCGCCGCAGCAGGGGTCTGCATATCCTGCATGTGGGGGCGGGGAGGGGCTGGGAACTGGGAACTGGGAAGCAGGGACCAGGCAGGAAATAAAGGCCCAGCCTTTCATCCAAATTGAATTCACACACCCGACCCGGGCTGCTGCCTGCACTGACTACTAACTGTAACGTCATCAACACACACATGTCCGAGAGAGCGAGCGAGATCTTACTTTTAATCTTTTTGCAGGAATGTACCGGATCTCTCTACAGAGTCTCTACTCTTCTTCTACACTCACTGACTAGTACTGTATTGAGTGACTATGAGTGTAACTACACGCACGAGTCTTAGTGAAGTCGACGAGCAGCAGGCACAGGCACTGGTGAGGACTCCAGTCAGACAGACTAGGCGGGAGCGAGCTGCGAGCAGCCAGACAGACAGCGTGCGTCCTCAATGGCCAATCACTGCACGGCTTCACATGAAGTCACACAGTGATTGGCCATTACAGTGCGGATGCGGCAGTGTGTCACCAGTGTGGCACCACACACGCGTGCGGCACCCAATAATGGTGTGGACCATTGGGACCAACCAATCCTGGCGCTGCATGCAGCGCCAGGATTGGCTAGGGGGGCACAGATGCCAATCGCCCCTTTCAACCCTGGGGGCTGCGGCCCTGGGGGTGCTGTATGAAACAGCACCCCTTGGGTCCCTCGCCGAGCCTCGCTAAGGGGGAAGAAGTAAGTGCGCATGTGCGGGCTGAATAAAGCCCAAAAATACACATGCGCAGTTTGTACACTACTGCTGCAGCTGAGTGAACTGTCACTCAAGCTGCAGCAGCTCAGCCCAGACCCACCCCCTGGCGCCGCGCAGACCGATAATGATATTCTGGCGTGCCGTGTGAGGTGAGACTGACTGACTCAGTCTATGTGCTGCTTTGCAGGCGCGGTGCGTGCACGCCACGAGGCTTAGTGGGGCTACGCCCCTACGCCCCAATGGACGCACCGCGCCTGCAAGCCCGATGTCGCCTTCTTCACGGAAACCTTTACCAATGCCACCACCGGTCCCGACATCGCCACTGAAATCCCTGTTGGTTACAAGGTCGAGAGGAATGACTACCCACACTGCCCAGGAGGAGGACTCGCTATCGCACACAAGGCCTCCCTCTGACTCTTCACCTCCAGCACGAGTGACCCCCACTCCAACACAGAACACCTCCACTTCCAGATCCAGACCTCCCCCAGGACCAGGCTACACGGCACCCTCGCCTACAGACCCCCAGGACCCTGCACCCTGGCCACTACAGCAATCACCGACCTCGTCGAACCCCGTGCCATCACCTCCACAGACTACATCCTACTCGCAGACCTGAATTTCCACCTCGACAATCACTGCAACCCCGACTCCACCGCCCTCCTCGACAACCTTTCCAACCTCGGACTGAAGCAGCTCGTCAACACCTCCAAGCACAGAGCAGGACACACCCTCGACCCCATCTTCGCAGGAGGGTCAAATGTATGCTTCAGCCACACCACGCAGCCCCCCTGGACTGACCACCACTGCGTACATTTCACCTTCAACACCACCACTGCACCCAAACTGGCCCGCCACAAAGGAACTGGAGTAAAATCACAGAGGAACACCTCAACTCCACCCTCCCTCTTGACCCCCCCCATCACCATGACCGACACCAACGCCGCAGCCAAAGAACTTCACAGATGGATCTCCAGATGCACCGACAAGATCGCCCCCTCCGCCACCCCACCAAACAACGTCCCCTGAAAGCGGCCTGGTTCACCACCAAACTATAAGTCGCCAGGCGCACCTGCAGACGCCTTGAGAAAAAATGGCAAAGCTGAAAAACCACAGAAGACCTAAACAACTTCAGGAGCGCCATGACGGAGTATCACCAGCCTATAAGGAACACCAAATGGTCCTTCATCAAGAACAAAATCGACACCAACACTACCAACGCTAATGAACTCTTCAACGTCATACAGCAATGCACCAAAACCAGCAGCGAGGCCACGGACATCACACCTACCCAGGAACTTTACAACAAGCTCAGCTCCTACTTCCATCGGAAGATCAAGACCCTCTACGACCACTTCAGTGACCAGACGCCGCTCACAACCCTCTCCCCCTCCGCCAACCTCCAGCTGACCATCACCACCTGGACTCAGTTGAAACTCATCACCCCGACCATAATGAAAACCTGGTCCAGAACCCCCACGGACCCCTGCCCACTGCACATCTACCAGAGGGCCACCACCACCATCGCCCCCGAACTAGGACGGACGATCAATGCCTCCCTCCAATCCGGCATTTTCCCTGACAACTGGAAGCGGGCGGAAGTCAAGCCCCTCCTTAAGAAGCCAACGGCCGACTCAACTGACCTGAAGAACTACCGGACCATCTCTCTGCTCCCTTTCCCCGCCAAAGTCACCGAAAGACTCATTCATTGAAGAGAACGCCATCCTAGACGCCTCCCAGTCCGGATTCCGTGACAACCACAGCACCGAACCCGCCCTCCTCGCCACCACTGATGACATCCGCATGCTACTCGACCAGGGACACACTGCAGCCCTCATCCTACTAGACCTCTCCGCGGCCTTCGACACCGTCTCACACACTTGCAGCCAGACTGAAGCATGCTGGTATACAAGGCACCGCCCTCAACTGGATCCGATCCTTTCTCTCCGGCAGAACCCAGAGGATCAGACTCCCCCCTTTCCTCTCTGAACCTACAGAGATCAACTGAGGAGGACCACAGGGATCATCACTCAACCCCATGCTCTTCAACATCTACATGGCCCCCCTCGCCGCCATCGTCAGACAGCATGTGCTTAACATAGTCTCTTACGCCTATGCTCATCCTTTCCCTCACGAAGGATCCCGAAGACACCAAGCTCAGCTTCCAGGAAGGAATGAAGGACGTCGCGGCCTGTGTGAAGGACAGGTGCCTGAAGCTCAATACAAAGAAAACAGAGGTCCTCATCCTGGGACCCTCGACCTCTGCTGGGACGATACATGGTGGCCCTCTGCCCTCGGGAGACCTCTCACTCCGACAGACCATCGGAACCTCGCCATCATCCTCAACTCCTCCCTCACCATGACCCGCCAGCTCAAAGCAGTTGCCTCCACCAGCTTCAACTGCCTCCGCATCCTCCGAAAGACCTTCAAATGGATCCCCCCCGAACACAGAAAAACCATCACCCACGCACTCATAACCAGCAGACTGGACTGTGGATAAGCCATCTACGCCGGTGTCAACAGGACCCTCCTACACAAACTCCAAACCATCCAGAATGTCGCGGCTAGGCTCGTCCTTGGGACTCCTCGGCACGAACACATGACTCAACTCCTTTGAGATTGATTGATCCATATAAGATTAATATGAACACAGTATGTGTGTAATGACTTCAGAAACATTAATCCCAAAGTTGGAGAGTAGATTTGAACTTTCAGTTTCACAAGCATTTGAATAGTACTTCATATGAGAGTTCAGCAACCTCTGGCATAGCAGGCACTGCCAATCTAAGGAGTGTGTTCACCCTATCAGTCAATCACTCATTGACTCCCTTGTGCCACAAGATATTTAGTACTTCAAAATGGAAGCTGTGTTGCATCTCTTGGGTGTGAACCCCATAGCCTACAACACTCTACTGATGCATTACTAAATGAAGCAAGTCTGTGACTATCTGGAAGGAATGAACATAGACTTTTAAAAAAGTGATGAAACTTGTCTGGTTTAATGTAAAGGAAAGGGAAGCTGCATTTCTGTATGAAACTGTTCATATGTAAAGCACTCTTTCGGCCTTTGTTTCTTGTTCATGCAATATAAAACTGCAAATAAATAGATAATAATGGTGTTTAGATGCAGTTTCATTGTTATGTACTAATAAGCCCTTTTCTGTTACTTGCTAGGAGACAGGAGTAACCAGTGCCCTTCCGGGTTTGGATTGGATAGCACTGGACCATACTGCGCAGGTAAGAGCATTCACAATCACTTGATGGACTGTTTACCTGAAGTGCAGAGTGGAAAATAGTAACCAAAGTGTAGAGCAAGCTAGTCAAGGTGAGAGACTTGTTACACTCGTGCCACCGCCCTCTATAATTCTACATGTATCAGGCCTAGATAACAATAATCACAGGTGTGGTTTTTGATGTTACACAAAGTTCTATTGAATGTAAGATTGCCTACAACTAAATAATGAAATAGTAGCATTTCAAATTGAACAGGTGCAGATCCTCAACACATAACACAAAACTGCCACATTTTGCATAGTAGCTTGGTTAAACCAGGACTGCATGAAATGTACATTTTGTGTAGTGATGATGCTTGAAGTTCACTAGTTTGCAATTTCACAAATTTTTTCTGGTGCATGAAGTGCCCTGTTGAAGAAATGTTTTGTGGGTGTATTTTTTGTTTTAATTCAATGCACTGTTATTGTATACTTGTGTAGGAAAGTGCCCCATTTTGACATGATCACCCCCACTTTTTGAGTGGGAGTCCACTAGGTTCCTGCTATCCAGGTTCCCAGTGCCTGATCTCTTTCCCAAAACTGTGCAATTGTACCCCAATTGGCAATGCCTTTAGCGCTCCCCGTAAGTCCCCAGTAAGTGGTACCTCTGGTACCCAGGGCAAGAAGGCTAAAGTGGGTCCTGAAGGGCTGCAGCATGAATTGTGCCACCCTAAAGGACCTCTCACCAAAAACATACATACTGCCACTGCAGGCTAAGTGCCTTGGTGCAGACAAAAGTGAAAACATAACGAGGCACACATACCTGGGGTGGTGAAGTGCGCTAAAGAAGGATGATGGATTAAACCCAGATCAGTTGACTGGGGGTGAGTGTTTGATTTGCTCAAATGCTCCATCCATCATCCCCTTTGGTATCGCTTTGTTCGCCCTAAGTTGGCAGGGTATGCCCAGGCATGGGTCCCTTGCTCACTTTGCCACTGGATTCAAGATAGCATGGCTGATGAGGGTTATGAACCCGAAACCGGTCCCAGGATGCTTGTTTCCGGTCCAGGGAAGACATGACTTGGCAGATCGGGCTGGACTGTTCCCATGAGGCACAGGGTCAGACTGATTTGCATATGGCCATGTCTGAACTGGGGGTAGTGAAGTGAGCTAAAGAATGATGATGGATTAAACCCAGATCAGTTGACTGGGGGTGAGTGTTTGATTTGCTCAAATGCTCCTTCCATCATTCCCTTTGGTATCGCTTTGCTTGCCCTAAACTGGCAGGGTATGCCCAGACGTGGGTCCCTTGCTCACTTTGCTATGTATCGTCCCAGCAGAGGTCGAGGGTCCCAGGATGAGGACCTCTGTTTTCTTTGTATTGAGCTTCAGGCAGCTGTCCTTCACCCAGGCCGAGACGTCCTTCATTCCTTCCTGGAAGCTGAGCTTGGTGTCTTCGGGATCCTTCGTGAGGGAGAGGATGAGCATAGGCGTAAGAGACTATGTTAAGCACATGCTGTCTGACGATGGCGGCGAGGGGGGCCATGTAGATGTTGAAGAGCGTGGGGCTGAGTGATGATCCCTGTGGATGATCCCTGTGGTCCTCCTCAGTTGATGTCTGTAGGTTCAGAGAGGAAAGGGGGGAGTCTGATCCTCTGGGTTCTGCTGGAGAGAAAGGATCGGATCCAGTTGAGGGCGGTGCCTTGTATACCAGCATGCTGCAGTCTGGCTGCAAGTGTGTGGAAAAGCCGCCGCGGGAAATCATGTCTCCGTGAACATCCTAATTTGGCTGACGGTGTCTTGCAGACACTGTCACCAAATAGCCCACCCCGCGGATCAGCGGCGGACGGACCTGCCACCCGCCGCTGGTCCAACAGCAATCCCACCGCCATCCTAATCTGGCGGTGGGTGTTGTATGTGGCTGCGGCGGTTAATCCGCATCCTCCAGGCCGGCGGTGGCTTTCGCCGCCCGGGGGGTGCGGATTAACCGCCATCCTAATCGGCCAGTAAGTTGGCAGGGTATACCCAGACGTGGGCCCTTGCTCACTTTGCCACTGGATTCAAGATAGCCTGGCTGATGAGGGTTATGAACCCGAAACCGGTCCCAGGATGCTTGTTTCCAGTCCAGGGAAGACATGACTTGGCAGATCGGGCTGGACTGTTCCCATGAGGCACAGGGTCAGACTGATTTGCATATGGCCATGTCTGAACTGGGGGTAGTGAAGTGAGCTAAAGAATGATGATGGATTAAACCCAGATCAGTTGACTGGGGGTGAGTGTTTGATTTGCTCAAATGCTCCTTCCATCATTCCCTTTTGTATCGCTTTGCTTGCCCTAAGTTGGCAGGGTATGCCCAGACGTGGGTCCTTTGCTCACTTTGCCGCTGGATTCAAGATAGCCTGGCTGATGAGGGTTATGAACCCGAAACCGGTCCCAGGATGCCTGTTTCCAGTCCAGGGAAGACATGGCTTCCCAGTTCAGACTGAACTGTTCTCATGAGGCAGAGGGTCAGACTGATTTGCATATGGCCATGTCTGAACTGGGGTGGTGAAGTGAGCTAAATAATGATGATGGATTAAACCGAGATCAGTTGACTGGGGGTGAGTGTTTGATTTGCTCAAATGCTCTGTCCATCATATCCTTTGGTATCGCTTTGTTCGCCCTAAGTTGGCAGGGTTTGCCCAGACATGGGTCCCTTGCTCACTTTGCCACTGGATTCAAGATAGCCTGGCTGATGAGGGTTATGAACCCGAAACCGGTCCCAGGATGCTTGTTTCCGGTCCAGGGAAGACATGGCTTGGCAGGTCGGGCTGGACTGTTCCCATTAGGCACAGGGTCAGACTGATTTGCATATGGCCATGTCTGAACTGGGGTGGTGAAGTGAGCTAAAGAATGATGATGGATTAAACCCAGATCAGTTGACTTGGGTGAGTGTATGATTTGCTCAAATGCTCCGTCCATCATCCCCTTTGGTATCGTTTTGCTCACCCTAAGTTGGCAGGGTATGCCCAGACGTGGGTCCCTTGCTCACTTTGCCACTGGATTCAAGATAGCCTGGCTGATGAGGGTTATGAACCCAAAACCGGTCCCAGGATGCTTATTTCCGGTCCAGGGAAGACATGGCTTGGCAGTTCGGGCTGGACTGTTCCCATGAGGCAGAGGGTCAGACTGATTTGCATATGGCCATGTCTGAACTGGGATGGTGAAGTGAGCTCAAGAATGATGATGGATTAAACCCAGATCAGTTGACTGGGGGTGAGTGTTTGATTTGCTCAAATGCTCCGTCCATCATCCCCTTTGGTATCGCTATGCCCATAGAAACTGCATGCAATACAGGTAAGTCACCCCTACAGTAGGCCTTAGAGCCCTAAGACAGGGTCCACTATACTGCATGTGTTGGTCAGCTCTATTGCTTGCAGCACAAGTGAACAGGGAAGCCATTTTTAGGTACATGTGCTGGACACTGGTGATAAACGAGTTCCCTAGCTACATGATGGCTTCACTGAAGATAGGAATGCTTGGTATCAAACATCTTTCATTAATAAACCCACACTGATGCCATCATTGGGTTTAATAACACAGGTACACAGAGGGCACCCCCTGAACAGCTACTGTTGTTCTGACTGACTGTTTTTCACCAGCCTGACACCAGAGACAAGTTTCAGTCCCCCAAGGGTGAGCGCCTTTGCTCACAGCAGGTTAGAAACAAAGCCTGCTCGGGCAAAGGGTGTTTACACCTCCTTCCACAGGATGACCTGCAGATTAGCATTCCAGAGCCCACCGCCTTTGGCAATGCAATCCGGCTTCCCTTCCGCGAGCGACTGCTGGCCCCATCTGTAGAGAGCCCTTGGGCACCTTGACAGGCGGGAAAATTAGCTAGTCAGATAGGCATGTCCCACCTCAGGCTAGTACCACCATTGAGGTGGGCTACCTGAAGTGGAGGCAACTTTTCAAAGTTAGCCATCTTGGTGATGGCAAACTTAGGAACTCTGGGACAGGGTTATGCATACTTCCCACAGGAAGTGATCATATAGGGGGTATAGAGACCCCTTTGGCTATTACCCTACACTCCCCTAACACCATTAAATTCAGTATTTAGGGGAGCCCCTGGCACGAGAACATCAGATCATGTTGACCTATTCAGAAGAAGGACCTGGAAGAGCAGCAAAAGCAAATACTGAAGAAGGGCAACTGACTTGGTACCAGCCCTGCCAACCTGTCTGCTGTTTCCCGTCGAATTGTGCCAGGCTGTCATGCCTCCAGTTCCTGGACGGACTGCCTGCCTTCAATAAATATTCAAGGACTCCTGTGGAGCAGCGGAGCTGCTCTTCTGCAACCTGCAGGCACCCCAAGAACCACAAGGACTCCGGCACTGCCAAAACCTGACGCTGCCAAGCACTACTACAACTAAACCCTCCAGCTTGATTCAAAGTGAGCCAATGGTGTCAGGGTGATCCCCAAGCCCTTAAGAGACAGTGTCCACTTTGGTTTCATACTCTGTGAACTCCCTGGCACCACCTGTTTGCAGGCCCCCTCGACTGCGAGTGCTCTTGGACAGAGAAACCCGGCCCCTCAAAGACCCTCTGCACCCGGCCATCCCAGCCCGATGTGAAGAGGACCACCGGTGTCCCCACGTCCCCTAGCATCACAAGACTTGAACCCTCTGGTTGGTTCTGCTAGACAGGCCTCTCTGTCCAAACCTGCAGCCTCTTATCCCACTGACCGATCTGCATTGACTAACATTGAGCATCCAAAGCTGTATTGCATCACTCCACCCAGTCACCCTATTGCCACTGAAGGTGGCCTGCTGGTGCTGCCTTTGCCCTTACTCCATACTCACCTTAAGTCTGGGAGATTGGTCTTGTAAGTCGATGTACTCTACCTAAATGATGTACTTGTTTTTCCTCTCATTGGATCACATTGCAGCTTCTAAAAAATGCACTGTTGACTTTTTAAATGTAAAAGTATTTCTCTTGCAAAATGTGCTTACCTGATCTTATTTATTCTAGTGCCTAAACTTATATCAAGATACATGTTATTTTCATAAATTGGTGTGAATCTCCTTTTTGAGTCATGTGCATTTGCAGATGCCTAACACTCCTCTCTGATAAGCCTAAGGCTGCTCAACAACGCTACTCCCTAGAAGTGCACCTTGGAATTTTTAGAGCAAGCTCCTGTACACTTAAAAGGGAAGGGAACACCTGGACTCTTTGTATGGTATACCTCTTTTTGGTATACCTTATAAAGAGCCAGCTTCCTACATTTACTTGGTGATAGAGGAAGGATTTATCTTCTAACACTGCTTTTCTTCTTTAGATGAAAATGAATGTGCAACCCGCAACCCTTGTTCTCATTCATGCCACAATGCCATGGGGACCTATTACTGTTCCTGCCCAAAGGGTCTCACCATCTCTGCTGATGGACGAACCTGTCAAGGTGAGCATGACAACCTCTGGCAAAATGGTCCTCTTGTTCTAGCACTTGAGTTGCATACTAGGGTTAACACAGTCTACTTACATATTTAATTATTGATCTTCTATTATACATTTCTCTTCTTCAAATTAGGTATTTGTTGGTCAGTGGTCGCTGGTCATTGTCATGATGCCCCTATGAAGGTTACCCAAAGTCCATAATTTGTCCTCCATGTGTTATACCCACGAGAAACAGCTTTCTGGTGAATCTTATTGAATTCCACCAGGCATGATGTGCTCGAATGAGTGCGGGCAGCAAAAGTATGCTCTTGATTAACAATGTCAGCTCCCCATTGACTACATAGAATAATGATGGGCACACCACTGTATCTTGCTGTACCTCAGTGGCCTTATTTACTAAAGAATCTAAAGTGATTAGAAATATGTCTGCCACCAGCATTATGTGCTATCTAAAAAGTTGCCTGCCAGATCTCATTTAATTGCCAAATATAGTAGCACAAAGTAATACATAGAGAGGGGTTTGGCTCTGAATCCCCTTTGTTGATCTTCATCTTTATGTCTAGTCATTAATTCATTGGTCATGTGTTGTATTTTCAATCTAATATCTGTTGATTATGTTTTCCAGACATTGATGAGTGTGCCCTGGGTGGACATACTTGCCATGCTGGTCAGGACTGTGAAAATACCATTGGAGCCTACCGCTGTGTTGTTCGATGTGGAATTGGTTTCAGAAGAACATCCGATGGGTTGAGTTGTCAAGGTGAAGAAACCTGCCCCGCTTTAGTTTCCTTTTATTTTACTCAAATGTTCTATAAAAACTTTGGAATCAATTCACAAATATTTTCACTGGAGAAAATAAGTAGCTCCCCTGAGCATTTTAAAGTTACACCAGACCTCTTCGGCTATTTTTACGAAGATTTCCTTTGGATGAAAGCTGGAGTTGCTCATATCATATTTATGATGATTGATACATCCTCTAAATGGCCTAGAGTAGACTTTATTGAATAATTTGTGCTTTAAGTGTCTCCAGAATTGTTCTTCTGTAAAAAGTATAATATATTTGGTGTCAGATTATCTGGTCTTTCCGTAGTTTGCTCCTTTGCAGAGCTTAGTAAATCTAACTCTAAAGTTTTATTGGGAAGTGAAATGTGTGCTTTTCATACACTCAGCAGATTGAGAACCCCATTTGAGGCCTGAGGCACCGTTGATTTTAAACAAAGCCTGGTCCATGAAAGAACGCATTAGAACTAGGCTCTATCAAAGCTATCTCCTACATCATCATAAACATATATATTTTTATTTCCGTGAACAGTTATAATAGAAATGAGTTTTATTGTTAATATTTTTACAAATAATACTAATACTACCACTTATAATACTAAAAATAACAACAATATTAATATTAAGAAAACAAAAATAATAAGACAAATACTAATAAGATGATGATGATTATTATTGTTGCTATTATTATTATTGTTGTTTTGATAACAACAACATTACTAATAATATTTTCTGTTCGATATTTAGAGGCATACTATTCAGTCACTTTTTAATCTTATAGTTTAAGCATAGTAATTACTTTAATTATTAACTTCATCAATAGATACAATGTAGTCCTTCCTTAACAAAAGTACTAAAGTCTTATTGGACTTGTAATGCCCAGCAGTATCTGTTATGTTATGTTATGTTATTAAACATTTTATTGCGCGCTCTGCTACTACAAAGTATCCTGGCGCGATATGTGAGCACTAAGCTGACCCAATCCAAAAAAGAAAGAAACAGAGAGCTAAATACTGAGATTAAAAAGATGGGTCTTCAGCCCTTTCTTAAATCCAGCTAGTGTAGTTGATGATCTCAGAAAGAGCGGTAAGGCATTCCAGGCCCGTGCAGTTTGGACAGAAATTGACTGACCACCCAGTCTCGCATGTCTGACTTTAGGCATAGTCATCAGACGGAGATTGGCCGATCGGAGAGCACGAAGGGGAGTGTAAAAGGTAAACCTCTTATGCAAATATTGTGGGCCTTGCTGATGCAGGGCCCGAAAGGCCAGAACCAATGATTTGAACATAATGCGATGTGCCACTGGGAGCCAGTGGAGCTCTCGAAGATGGGCACGTGCACTAGTTCTTCGTGGAAGATGGAACAAAAGTCGCACGGCCGCGTTCTGAATAATCTGCAATCGCTTAATAAGGTATTTAGGGAGACCACTGTAGAGGGCATTGGCATAATCGAGCCTTGACAAGATCAGAGCACGCAGAACAGTCTCCTTCGCCTCCCTATGGAGAAGTGGAAGGAATCTCTTGAGTGACTTGAGGGTCGCAAAACAGGTCGCAGTAAGTTTTTTTAGATGTACTTCAAACTTAAGATCCTGTCCAAACCAGACCCCCAGGTTTTTGGCCGGGCCTCCATGATAGCTAGGACATGCCAAATCAGTTGGCCAAATAAGCTCCCTAAAATTGGCCGGAAAATTGCCATAAAATAGTAGCTCTGACTTGTCCTCGTTGCATTTGAGCTGAGCTGAGACAAGCCATCGGAAAACATGGGTCAAACAGGAACAGACAGCCTGGGCGTCTAGGCAGTCCTTAGGCCAGGTAAACAGCAGCTGCGTATCATCAGCGTATGACATTATTTTGGCTCCCCACTGCTCAGCCAGATAGATCAACGGGGTCATATAGACGTTGAACAACAGTGGGCTCAACGTCGAGCCCTGTGGTACCCCGGTGGTGAGCTTCTTAGGTGATGAGGCAAATGGGGGCAGCCAAACTTGCTGCGACCGCTCAGATAGAAACGAAGACAGCCAGGCCAGAACCGCACCCGACAACCCCACCTCTGCCAGCCTAGTCAGCAGCTGGGCATGGGGTACCGTGTCAAAGGCGGCAGATAAGTCCAGCAAAACCAGGACCGCTCTGCCGCCTCCGTCAAGACACTCCCTAATGGCCTCTGAGACTTCCACCAAAGCCGTTTCAGTGCTAAACGCCGCCCTGAACCCCGATTGAGCTGGGTGCAGGGCCTGAGACGACTCAATGAAACTGTTCAGCTGCCTAAAAACGACTTTTTCAGTCACTTTCGCTAATGCCGGGAGCAGTGATATCGGACGATAGCTGGAGGTAGCCAGGGGGTCCAGGCCGGGCTTCTTCATCAAGGGAAGAAGCTTCGCCTGTTTCCAACAGGGAGGAATTAAGGCAGAAGCCAGAGACATGTTGACAACCTGGGTAACCTCCTGATACACCAGGCTAGCCACTCCCCCCAAAACCCTAGCAGGGCACGGGTCAGAGGGTGAACCGGACTTTAGCGATTCCAGAATGGCCAGCACATCAGCTTGCTGAGCTGGCTCAAAGGTGGAAAATTGGCTAGCATGTTGCTTCACACCCATATCAATGCTAGGTGATGAAAGCAGAGGGGGACCGCCGGAGTTTACGAGCTCCTCTTGAATTTTTTTGATCTTATTATCAAAGAAACAAGACAGTTCCTCACACCACTGATCGGAAGCCGGAAGAGCTGGAGAGGCAGCACATGGAGAAAGGAAGCTCTGAACAATGGCAAAGACTTCTCTGCCATTGTTATCTGCCTTCTCAATCCTTCCTGAAAAGTAGCTACTCTTAGCAGCCTTAATTTCAGCATAATATACCTTCTGCGCCCTCCGCAGCTTGCTCTTAAGTTCAGGGCAGAAATCAAGGCGCCAGGCTCGCTCTAGCTTTTTGCACCCTAATTTGAGTTCTCTAAGAGCATGGGTGAACCAGGGTTTGGAGGGAGACGACCTCGTCCGCCTGCAACCACTCTTATTCGTATGTAGCACGGCACTGTGTTCAACCCAGGCGTTGAAAGATTCCACCGCAGAATCAATATTTAGTGGCAAGGTCGGCCGGTTAGACATAAGGGAGTCCGAAAAGGTAGACAGATTTATTCGCTGGGCATGAGCTTGAGAGGCAGAAGAATCCTTCGGCCCTTTTGAATTAATGGGCCAGGTGAACAAAATTAGGGCATGGTCCGACCAAATGACCCGCCTAGGGGGTAACATAGTGATCGCAAAGTTGGAGCAGACCAGATCTAGCCAATGGCCAGCTGCGTGGGTGGGAAAGTTCACCCATTGTGTAAGATGCGCCAACGAAAAGACTTCAGCCAAGCCGATCGATTCCGGTAAATCCACCGTGTCCATATGGATATTAAAATCCCCCAAAAGAAGATATCGAGAGAATTTAAGGGCGCGGGGAACTATGACCTCCTCAATATTACCAGCAAAGGAGCCCGCATAGCTAGGGGGGCGGTAAAGTAGAGTACCTCCCAGAGTGAAATGAGGGGAGAGGACCGCAGCGAAGTGTAACAGTTCAGTCTCGCCCAGAAGTTCGGGCGGTTCGCTCACCACTGTCCAGAGGTCTCGGTAAATTACTGCCAAACCGCCACCCCTACCCGTTGGTCGATCCATCCGGGTGATCCTGAAGCCGCGTGGTATAGCCAGTTCAACCACCGGCATACAGGACTCAGAAAGCCAAGTTTCGGTGATGAAAAGGAGATCAAGCTCCTTCTCATCAAGTAGCTCAAATATATCAGCCGCGTGTCTGACCATTGATCTAGCATTGATCAGACCGGCTTTAATAGTATCTAGGTTGGACCTGGACACAACGGCCGGAGATAGGCGGCTAGCAAAGCAGAACCCACATGCCGGGCATCGGCGATGCATAGCCTCTAGCACCTCCCATGATTTGGCGGCATCGCAGCTGTAGGTATTGAGGGCACACAGCTCCTCAGAAGAATACCTCAGAGAGCCGGCCTGAGAGCAGCGGGGGAGGTATGAGGGTGCCCCAGCCCTGGGCCCGTCCGGGACACGGACGGGCACAGACGGGCCCTCCTTTGGCGCTCCTTCGGCGCGCAGACGGTGCGCCCGCAGCGCGCGATTGCTGCGCGCTCGGCGCATTGTTGCGTTAAGTAGGGGCGGGCGAGGCAGGAGACTAGAGCGCCAACCCCGGTGCAATGCGGTCCGCCTCACTTCCGGGAACCGCTGGGGCCGAGCGCTGAGGGCGGCGCTGGTCAGAATGTGCAAGAAACGCGATACAAAAGTGCAGCGTGCAATAGACCCAGGCCGAGAGGTAGGCAAGTAACACTAATCCATAAATAGAACAATTAATTATTAAAAGCGAGTAAGTTTAAAAAAACGGCAGAAACGAGTAAATTTTAAAATCGGCAAAGTATCAGTGCAAGGTATGGGGCGGGTAGTACTCACATAGTGTCGCACTGGCCTCCCTGCTCCAAATAAGTAGGGGCGGGCGAGGCAGGAGACTAGAGCCCCAACCCCGGTGCAATGCGGTCCCGCCTCACTTCCGGGAACCGCTGGGGCCGAGCGCTGAGGGCGGCGCTGGTCAGAATGTGCAAGAAACGCGATACAAAAGTGCAGCGTGCAATAGACCCAGGCCGAGAGGTAGGCAAGTAACACTAATCCATAAATAGAACAATTAATTATTAAAAGCGAGTAAGTTTAAAAAACGGCAGAAACGAGTAAGTTTTAAAATCGGCAAAGTATCAGTGCAAGGTATGGGGCGGGTAGTACTCACATAGTGCATTGCAATCGGACATTCAGGAAAAGTCAGACAATGCAGTGAAAGGGAGAGCTGGGGAAATGTCCTTCTATCTGTGGATCACCTATTATAAACAGAGAAGAGGCAGAGGTGTGTTGAGTAACTCTGATCAGAAACTCCTATCTTAAGCTTCCACATTAGCCATACCTGCATATAACTATTACGTTCTGTTTAGGCGAGCCAAAGCAGAGCATTGTCGAAATAGAAAGCTACAAAAATATCATGACACTAACCTATCATGTCAATAATATCAACGTCTATAAGTTTAGACTCATTATGAAAAAAAACATAAATACTGAGTCCAACATTAAACATATAGTAAAAACAAAACCATTTCCTGCAAAATATATTTCCTAAAAACAATAGATTTGGCCATATTATCAATTAAAAAAATATAGTATTCAACATATTGAATTGCTGTACTAAAATATAATATTCAAAATATTGAATTGTTGTTTTTCTTCAAAAAGTATTTCGAGTCACACAACAAGTGACTCCTCCTCTTGGTGGTAAGGCACATGGGCAACAATTCCATTGTTAGATTATTTTCTTTTCGTCTTCGGGTTTGGACATGTTTTGTGGCGCAGCGGTTCAAGACTGTCTCAGGCTCTTTTAGGTTCACTATCCAAATTTCACCTTCGTCATTATTGTATTCGGTCATTTTTTCCATATTCGCGCAATGAAAAATAGCAAACTTTTGCTCGTGGATTCGACATGCTTCATTTGCTGCTTTCGCCCTACTTTACTATTTGTCTTCCACCAAGAATTTGCTGTTAATGGCCCGTAATCTATTGCACTTCTGTCCCAGGTACCATGCAAAAGTACCCCAAAACAGACCTCTAAAAGGTTTGTAACTTATGTCTATCCCCAGACCATCAGGAGAGGAGGCAAACTGTGAAACTGTCGTTTATTCTGATTCGAAGAAGACTTTGTGTCGAGAAATGCAGCGCAAAGAGATAGAGGAAACTCCGGACACCTTCGGACAACAAGATATCAAACAAAGAACAGGAAGAGCTTCCAGAGGCTTCTGTAGAGGAGGAAGAAGCCTTCTCCATTCATTACTCAGGATCAGGTTCTGGCTCCGAATCTGACTTTAAAGCCCAAGTACAAATCCAAGACTTTCCTTCAGGACAGCGTGCCATGAGTATACATAACCCTTTTCCATCAGACAAACAAAAAATCAGTCTCCACTGACCATACGGCTCCCAGGCCACCACTGCAATCATGCCATTGTAGGCACTGACTGCTTCGGATGCTCCACCTTCAGGATCAGCACCGAAACCTATGCAGAAACAGGCACAATCATCACCGAGCCGACAAGACTCATCACCAAGTCGACCATCTGCCGCTTCAGTTAAAAACATCCCATGTGTAGCTGCTTCGGCTCTAGCCACTTTGGTTTCCGATGAGAAATCTGGTTCGACACCGAAACCTTCGGCATTGGCATCAAGATTGGCACCTAAACCAATCCTTCAACTTCTGCAGAAACTGCTCATTCCGAAACAGAAAAAAACGTCATATACAGCTGCAAACTGGCCATATTTTAGCTCAACCTGTGCCCAAACCATCTAAACACCAGCTTTTTTTATATAGAAACTATAGATGTCCCAGTGCCATATAAAAAGAAGAAAAACCACCCACTACTCCACAGGAATCGTTCTTCGTGTAAAGAGGCTGCAGGCCAGTTGGGCTGAACCAACAGGGGGGCTCAGGCCTCACGATGCTCAGGGACATCTTTGGTCTTCTTCTCCACTGTCCATGGGTGACAAGTGCAGAGATGTCTTTAGACTACTGCTTTTCCTTACCGGGAGCAGGCACGGTAGAGGGGACAGGGGGCCTGCATGCAGAGGGTGCAGGCAACGTCTGAAGGTTCACTGGGGGTGAAAGCACAGTGGACTTGATCTCTGGATGGCCGGGGGACCACAATTACACTGTTGGCCCACTTTCACTCTGGCTTTGAGTGACTGGTGCAGTGGTGTCTTCAGGTGTCGGGTTTCTGTGGTTTCTGTGGTCACAAAGTCCTCTCAGGAGTTTTTGGTTGCTTGCAGAATGCAGGGAAGCGGGTCTGCTACTTTTCAGTAGGTAATGGTTACAGTGTGAAGCACTGGCAGGTCTCCCAGGCTTTGAATACTCAGCAGCTGCATGACAAGTCAACTTTGGACGCAATTGCCAAAGTCAGCAGGCAGGCCAGCAGAGTTGGCGCAAAATCAGTTGCTGGGGTTTCTGTTTTTGCTCTTTGTGACTCTTCACATCCATATTCTTTTTCAGGTCCGCAGGATCTTTCTTTCTGATGCCTAAATACTGAGGGGTGTTAGCGGATTGTACGGTAGTAGCGAATAGGTGACTAACTCTTGGGGTCACTATGCCCCCTATACGACCACTTTCTGTGGGAAGTGGGCATAACCCTTACCCATCGCTTCAAGCCCAAGTCAAAATGGGCCAACATTGTCATCAAGATCCCCCACCACTCCAGAACTCGAGTCCATTGTTGTTTCATCCTTTGTGGGCCCTTCAACTTTGCCTGCAGCCTCTGCATGCAGGCCCTCTCTACCACGACTGCTTCGCTAAGGAATAACCCGAGGACATCTAGGCATCCGTCGCCCCTGGGCCATGAAGTCTTCAAAAGGCCCCAAAAACCTGTTCAAGAGGGTGGGCCCATGAACTCTTCACAATCGAAGGGTGGGTACCAGGGTAAGAACTAGGATCCCAAGAAGGCTTGATGTCATGATTGTAAAGTTCTTGGACACCGGACTGGAGACCTTGGCTGTCCCAACAAAAAAAATGCCGCTAGTGCGCCTGCAGTAAATTTAGTGATAAGGCTCTAGATGGGATCACAGGCGAGCCCTGGCCATGTCAAAGAGCTCACTGAGGCAACTCTCATCTCAGAGGATGGGGTGGATGTAGCTGCCCTGGCTGTCTGGCCCAGTTACCTTGAGAAATACAGTCAGCACACTTATATTAATGGGGTTAGAGCTGAAACACTGAGAGACACTGGTGCCAGTGTCACTATGGTGTCTGTATTTACAACAAGGGGTGGTGATGGACAGAGTCTCTGAATTAATCAGAATACTCTCACCCAGTCAAGAGATCAGGGCTAAATCCAACACCGTTTTTTAGCTCATTGCACCATCCCAGTTTCAGAACCTGGCTGTATGCAAATTAGTCTGTCCCTGGCCCAGTGCATCATGGGAACAGGGCAGTCCCTTGCTCACTGCTCCATCAGGATTCAAGCAAGCCGGGCCGACGACGCCTGAAATGGCAGAAACCGGTCCCCGGAAGCTTGTCTCCTTTCTGGTGAAGAATTGGCTTGGTAGTTTGGTCTGCCCTGTTCCCAAGATGCACTAGGCCAGGGACAGACTAATTTGCATATAGCCAGGTTCTGAGCTGGGATGGGGCAGTGAGCTAAATAACGGTGATGGATCAAGCCCTGATCTTTGGACTGGGTAAGAGTGGTCTGCTTAATTCAGACACTCTGTTCATCACCACCCCCTTTTCTGAATCGTTTTTGGCCACTATAGGTGTGGCAGGGTATACTCAGACATGAGTCCCTTGCTCACTGCTCCATCAGGATTCAAGCAAGCCGGGCCGACGACGCCTGAAATGGCAGAAACCGGTCCCCGGAAGCTTGTCTCCTTTCTGGTGAAGAATTGGCTTGGTAGTTTGGTCTGCCCTGTTCCCAAGATGCACTGGGCCAGGGACAGACTAATTTGCATATAGCCAGGTTCTGAGCTGGGATGGGGCAGTGAGCTAAATAACGGTGATGGATCAAGCCCTGATCTTTGGACTGGGTAAGAGTGGTCTGCTTAATTCAGACACTCTGTTCATCACCACCCCCTTTTCTGAATCGTTTTTGGCCACTATAGGTGTGGCAGGGTATACTCAGACATGAGTCCCTTGCTCACTGCTCCATCAGGATTCAAGCAAGCCGGGCCGACGACGCCTGAAATGGCAGAAACCGGTCCCCGGAAGCTTGTCTCCTTTCTGGTGAAGAATTGGCTTGGTAGTTTGGTCTGTCCTGTTCCCAAGATGCACTGGGCCAGGGACAGACTAATTTGCATATAGCCAGGTTCTGAGCTGGGATGGGGCAGTGAGCTAAATAACGGTGATGGATCAAGCCCTGATCTTTGGACTGGGTAAGAGTGGTCTGCTTAATTCAGACACTCTGTTCATCACCACCCCCTTTTCTGAATCGTTTTTGGCCACTATAGGTGTGGCAGGGTATACTCAGACATGAGTCCCTTGCTCACTGCTCCATCAGGATTCAAGCAAGCCGGGCCGACGACGCCTGAAATGGCAGAAACCGGTCCCCGGAAGCTTGTCTCCTTTCTGGTGAAGAATTGGCTTGGTAGTTTGGTCTGCCCTGTTCCCAAGATGCACTGGGCCAGTGTAGGAAGGTTGATCCCTGACTATGGTTGCCCCCAACTTTTTGCCTGGTGTTTTGCTGGTTTTCTGACTTAGTTGACCTGAGGCCCTGCTATTCAGGACCTCAGGCCCACTGCTCTCTCTGTAAAATGGATTCCATGTACCTTAGGTACATATCTAAATTGGATACTGAGTCACCTTATCAGTCCCTGTACAGTGTACCTTAGGTACCCAGGGCATAGGTGTACCCAGGGCCTACCAGGGGCTGCAGCATGTATTATGCCACCCCTGACTGGCCATCCAAATCTGACACAACTGGCTGCTTGACAGCTGGGGCAAGGTGGTGTAATCACCCTTTGCTTTAGATATAGTATACCTATATCTAACCCTAAAATGGACACACAGATCTCCTATCAGTCACTCCTATGGCAGGCCTTAACAATCCTGAAGGCAGAGTGCTTGGAATCGTGTGAGATGGTGCTCTGGCATGAGCTGAGCCTGTCTGCGGCTTTCGGGATCCATCCCTTAGCCGTTTCCATGATATCGCATACCATATACTCTTAAGTGCATTATAATCCTCGCGGTTATGTGCCAACTCTGGTATCGCTTTATCAAAACATGTCGAGTAAGGTGTCATACGAATTGGAATACTAACCCCTCGCCAATTCTGGCGACGGGGTTAGCATTCCACCCTTCTAGAGGGACACGACATGCCTGTAACCTATAACCCGGTTAAAATTCAGACAGAGCCTTAGCATCCACAAAATGGATGCTGCCACCGAGACACAAGTCTGCCCTCCTGCTGCTGGGAGTCCTCCCAGAGCAGGAGATAAGGACAAAGGGTTTCCTGCCAGGGGCGGTGCCAGCACCGTCCCAGACAGGGTTTTGTGTATTGTAGGTAGGCAGGGCTTTAGAGGAAGGTGACTGCACGTGGCACCCCGGTGCTCACTGTGCATAGGCTGGCTGGAACCAGTTCCAGGGTCACTCCAGACCCTGTGCTGGGGAAAAGCCCGCCAAGGAAGTGGGTGTAACCACCCCCCTCCTAGTCCCACCCATAGGGCAGGACTTAGTCGCGTGCCAGCCCCCTTTTACAGGATAAAGGTAGAGACTGGCCCCCTTCCAAATCAGATCATCTTTGAATCCTGAAACTACTTTCTGCGAAAGGAACTCAAGACTTCTTCCTAAGATTTCTCCCTTGTGACTAAGGAGTAGTCACCCTGCATCCGCAGGCACCATCTAAGAACACTGCGGTCTGCTGCAAGTCCTTCCTCCGGAATCCGACTGCCCAGCTCGACGAGAACCGGCTTCCCTGGCACCTCTGACCTCTACCTGCATCATCAGTCACGCTGAGATTCGTGGGTGTGATGAGACCTCGAGGGACCGGCCATCTTCAAGACTGCACGACTTCTTTCCAGCAAGCCCGCCGAGTGAATTCCTGGTGAGTGCTTTGGGGTCCGAGAAGCCCCCACCCTGAGCAGCTCCAGCACCGAAGAGCAGCCCCCCAGCATCTCCACGATCTGCGTGGGGCCCTTCTGCTTTTTGCTGCTCACCGCGTTGTTTGGCTACTAGCCCGCTGGCTTGTGGCCTTCCTGACGACGCCCGACGACATTTCTGCTGCTGGTCTGGTTGCTCCAGACTGGCCCTTGCTCCCTTCCAGAAGAGGAGCACTCCGGACCCTCCTGGTCCACTCAAGACGCCATTTTGAGTCCACCGCGTGGGCTTGAATTAGCCAAGGCTTGTTGCCCACTCCTGGGTAACTTCGACGCCAACGACTTCATCCTTCGTGGGACAGCTCGCACCTCCATCCTGGTCGCCGACAACGCCTCCTGGTCCGAGAGACTGCAGAGCCCAGCAGCGCCCACTCACCTGACTGCGGTGACTTCGCCCGGTGCCATCCTGGTGCCCACTTAATCACTGGCTAGTGATTCAAGAACTTGGTCCCCTCTGCTTTCAGGTTTTCTTCTTCCTTGATCCAGGCTTGGATCCATCGAACTTTTCTTCACTGGTCGCCTGCCAGCAACTTCTTCCTTCCAGGCTCCTGGTCCGGCAACGAGATCCCCGACGTCTTTTCAGACCTATGCAGCTGCAGCCCCTGGGCTAGGTAACTTCGGCACTCCGGTGTCCCAGCATAGCCTCACTATCCAAGGGTCAGGATCCACTGTCGTTTTCTCCCTACCAGGTCGGGTTCGCCCGTGAACACTAACTTTGTGAATTCTAGCTTCCATAGACTTTGTCCCGCATCCCGCGTGAGAGTGCACACTCTGCACCCGAGTCCCCTGGGCCTCCTAGTAGTAATCTAACGATTCCCTAGTCCAGTCCTAGCGATTCCAAAGCCTATTAGAACTGTTACTTATCTGCTAGTAATTCGCATTCCACTTTTAGCGTATATGGTTTTTCGTGCCCCTCGGGCATTTGTGTAACGTGCTAACTTAAAAGTATTTTCGTAAGAGTTTTGTTGTGTGCTTAGCTCCCTGTCTCATAAAGAGCCAGGGTAGTCTTGTTATAAATAAATACACTGTTTATTTTCATAACAACTTGTGTGGTGTCCTTTCACTGGGTGTTCAAGGGGTAATGTGATGGTAAAACAGCTGGCTTAACACGCCCTCTAGAGTCTTAGCCTTAGACTGCTCGTATCCATGCTACTAGGATAGCTGGTCTATAAGGTTGACTTACAACCAATCATCAATAAGGGTTGTTTGGACTGATATATAGTGATCACTAGAATAGTGATCACTGCACATCAGGCCAACTTCTCACATTGGTGAGCAGCGGTTGGGATTTGAGCTTGCTGTTGTTTTACCACACATATCCTAAGAATATCTTGTGAAAGATCACATGAGTACTAAAGGTACATATAACTTAGCTTAGAATACTCTGAGTTCTACTGAACCAGCTGTTGTAGCTCCTAGGGCCTAGCACACCCTAAACTACAACTCTAGCAAGGGATCAGTAGGCAAACATATAGTGTAGGTAAGTGCACCACTTACACCTCACTAGAAAAGCATGTCGACTCAGGAGGACTCTACTGAGACTCCCCTGGTCAGTGTTGACCCTCCACAGGTCACTTCAAGATATGCAGCTCTCAGCTTTCATGAGATGAGACAGATCTGTGTCTCCAGAAAACTGAAGCAGGGGTCTAACCCCACCACTTCCTTTCTGATAGGTCTCTTAGAGACATATGATGCCAGAAAGCTTTCTCAGTTACATGAGAACATGCCAGCCTTAGAGGGAACCTCTGGGGATCCAGATCTCCACAACACTGATTCAGCAGTTGAGGAGGAGGATCAGGAGGTACTCTCTGGGGATGAGGTAGACAAGGGTCTTGAGGTAGTCAGAAGGCTAACTAGGACCAACTTAGACTTACTTGGGCTAGGATCTGGGGGCCCCCCAGTACTGACCCGAAGTGGGCCTAACCTTGGAGTTAGGAGAGATAGATCTCTTTCTAGGGACTCCAATAGATCTCTGCACTCTAATGCCTCTTCTCAGGGGAGAAGGAATCCTCCACAGAGGAGATTTACTTCCCCTCAGAGAAAGGAGCATGAAGCTAGGATGAGACAAGCTGAGCTGAGGATTGAAAGGGAAGAAATTGCCCTGGCCAAAGAGAAGCTTGCCCTGGCAAGAGAGCAGCAGATGAGTGGGCTAGCTCCCACTGGTGGCAGCAATCTCCCAAGAGATAGAGAGAAGGGTTTAGATACTAAACACCTGACTAAAATAGTGCCCCCCTTTAAGCAAGGGGATGACATCCAGAAATGGATGGCTGCTCTGGAGAGGGCCTGCACTGTGCAGGGCATTCCCCAGAGTCAGTGGGCAGCTATACTGTGGCTCTCCTTTGATGGCAAAGGTAGAGATAAGCTCCTCACTACTAGAGTTGAGGATGCTAACAATTACCAGGTCCTGAAAAATGCACTGGTTGATGGGTTTGGTTTAACCACTGAGCAGTACAGGTTGCTGTTCAGAGACACCCAGAAAACTCAGTCTCAGGACTGGTCAGACTTTGTTGATTGTGCCACTAAGGCTTTGGAAGGCTGGCTACTGGGTAGTAAGGTTACTGATTTCAAGGGATTGTATAATCTAATTATGAGAGAGCAAGTCTTAAATAATTGTCAGAACCAGTTATTACACCAGCACCTGGTAGACTCTGATCTGACCTCTCCACAAGAATTGGGTAAGAGGGCAGACAAATGGGTCAGAACCAGGATTAGGCCCAAGAACCAAGGTGGTGACCAGAAAAAGGAATCAACCAAGCCTCAAGAGAAGGGTGGGAATAAATCTACAGATCAAACCACATCAGGGCCCCAAAAATCCTCTGAGGGGGGTGGGTCCCAGAATCCTTCCAATAACCAGAAGAAACCTTATTGTTATCCCTGTAAACAGGTGGGTCATTTAAAAACTGACAGCAGTTGCCCAAAGAATAACAATAAGGAAAACATACCCCCAAGTAACATTCCCAAACCTCCTGTTACTACTAGTAGTAATCCCCCAGGTGGTGGGAGTGCCCCCAAGAATTTGGGTGCATTTACTTTGGGAGTTCCTGGGGACTCTGGCCTAACCAGGTCCCCAAACTTAGATACTCTTGTCTGTGAGACTGGCATGGGGTTTGCCAACTTCACAACTTGTCCCAACACTTTGGGCAAGTACAGACAGGAGCCCCTCATCAATGGTATAAAAGTTGAGGCCTATAGAGATACAGGGGCTAGCATCACTATGGTGACTGAGAGCCTAGTCCCCTCAAGGCAACTTTTACCTGGTGCCACATACCAGGTGACCAATATTGATGGAGTACAGAGAGATCATCCCATGGCAGTGGTCAATCTCAGCTGGGGAGGTGTCACTGGCCACAAGAGAGTGGCAGTGTCACCAAACTTGCCTGTAGATTGCCTACTGGGGAATGATTTAGAGCTCTCAGCCTGGGCTGAAGTAGAGCAAGAGACCCATTCTAGAATGGTGAACATCCATGGTAAGGGTAGTGGGGCAGTGGTAGCCACAGCCCCAGTCCAAGATATCCTCCCTGAACAGGTCAGGAGGGTTGTGCCAGTCACAACCCAATCTCAGACAACTTCCTTCCCAGAACAGGTTGTCAAGGCTGTAATGGTAACAGCCCACACCCAAACTGAGCCCCCTCCTGAAAAGGTTGGGAGAGTTGTGATGGCCACAGCTCAAACTCAGACAGATGATAGTGTTGTGAAGCCTGAAACTATGGATCACTCCACTCAGACAGAGAGTATTGAGGAGGAAGAGAAATCTCCCTCCCACCAGACTTTAGGAAAGGATCAGCCTCCTCAGGGAACTGATCTGACCCCTTGTGAAGAAACTGCCACAGAGGTAGTCAGGCCTAGCCTGGCAGAACCCCTGATGTCAGTGGACCCTTCCAAGGTGGGACCCAGTCTGGAGCAGGTAACCTGCCCCTCTCTACCCTGCCTCAGTCAGCCCAGGGCTGTAGAGGTCAGGGAGGCCAGTGTTGGACCCCAAAGGGCCCCCTGTCCAAAAGAATTCCCCAATCAGCAGATTAAGGGCACTGAAGCTAGTAGACCTAGCCAAGTGAAAATAAGACACACTCCTGAGGGATCCCCGTTAAAATTAGTTAGGGACCTCCCACAGATGGACACTGTTGGGCACAGACAAACTTGGGACCTGAGGGCCCCAGACCTGACCTGTCCCTCCAGTAAGCCAAACAGAGGGACCCAACCTCCAGCTGTAGGTAGCCAGAGGTTGACCCTGAGAGCCCAAAACAACTCAGTCTTGGAAAGAAAGGCCTCTATGGTGGATGATGATTGGAGGAAGCTGAGCCCAAAGTTAGTGGAGCCTCACTTCAGTACTCCATTTCAGCCCCAGCCTTTTTCTTTGACAAAACACACCACAGGTAGAGATTCCCTATGGTGGAGACCCTCAGACACCCTTAGGGTGAGGGATTGCTTAGTGGACCATGACATAGGGGGTAACCATGCCAGTGCTGGTACTTCCTTAAATGGCCACTTAGGCAATATAGGCTTACCTGGACAAGGATAGCCTTATCTCCTTTCGTTTGGGGGGGGGGTTATGTAGGAAGGTTGATCCCTGACTATGGTTGCCCCCAACTTTTTGCCTGGTGTTTTGCTGGTTTTCTGACTTAGTTGACCTGAGGCCCTGCTATTCAGGACCTCAGGCCCACTGCTCTCTCTGTAAAATGGATTCCATGTACCTTAGGTACATATCTAAATTGGATACTGAGTCACCTTATCAGTCCCTGTACAGTGTACCTTAGGTACCCAGGGCATAGGTGTACCCAGGGCCTACCAGGGGCTGCAGCATGTATTATGCCACCCCTGACTGGCCATCCAAATCTGACACAACTGGCTGCTTGACAGCTGGGGCAAGGTGGTGTAATCACCCTTTGCTTTAGATATAGTATACCTATATCTAACCCTAAAATGGACACACAGATCTCCTATCAGTCACTCCTATGGCAGGCCTTAACAATCCTGAAGGCAGAGTGCTTGGAATCGTGTGAGATGGTGCTCTGGCATGAGCTGAGCCTGTCTGCGGCTTTCGGGATCCATCCCTTAGCCGTTTCCATGATATCGCATACCATATACTCTTAAGTGCATTATAATCCTCGCGGTTATGTGCCAACTCTGGTATCGCTTTATCAAAACATGTCGAGTAAGGTGTCATACGAATTGGAATACTAACCCCTCGCCAATTCTGGCGACGGGGTTAGCATTCCACCCTTCTAGAGGGACACGACATGCCTGTAACCTATAACCCGGTTAAAAGTCAGACAGAGCCTTAGCATCCACAAAATGGATGCTGCCACCGAGACACAAGTCTGCCCTCCTGCTGCTGGGAGTCCTCCCAGAGCAGGAGATAAGGACAAAGGGTTTCCTGCCAGGGGCGGTGCCAGCACCGTCCCAGACAGGGTTTTGTGTATTGTAGGTAGGCAGGGCTTTAGAGGAAGGTGACTGCACGTGGCACCCCGGTGCTCACTGTGCATAGGCTGGCTGGAACCAGTTCCAGGGTCACTCCAGACCCTGTGCTGGGGAAAAGCCCGCCAAGGAAGTGGGTGTAACCACCCCCCTCCTAGTCCCACCCATAGGGCAGGACTTAGTCGCGTGCCAGCCCCCTTTTACAGGATAAAGGTAGAGACTGGCCCCCTTCCAAATCAGATCATCTTTGAATCCTGAAACTACTTTCTGCGAAAGGAACTCAAGACTTCTTCCTAAGATTTCTCCCTTGTGACTAAGGAGTAGTCACCCTGCATCCGCAGGCACCATCTAAGAACACTGCGGTCTGCTGCAAGTCCTTCCTCCGGAATCCGACTGCCCAGCTCGACGAGAACCGGCTTCCCTGGCACCTCTGACCTCTACCTGCATCATCAGTCACGCTGAGATTCGTGGGTGTGACGAGACCTCGAGGGACCGGCCATCTTCAAGACTGCACGACTTCTTTCCAGCAAGCCCGCCGAGTGAATTCCTGGTGAGTGCTTTGGGGTCCGAGAAGCCCCCACCCTGAGCAGCTCCAGCACCGAAGAGCAGCCCCCCAGCATCTCCACGATCTGCGTGGGGCCCTTCTGCTTTTTGCTGCTCACCGCGTTGTTTGGCTACTAGCCCGCTGGCTTGTGGCCTTCCTGACGACGCCCGACGACATTTCTGCTGCTGGTCTGGTTGCTCCAGACTGGCCCTTGCTCCCTTCCAGAAGAGGAGCACTCCGGACCCTCCTGGTCCACTCAAGACGCCATTTTGAGTCCACCGCGTGGGCTTGAATTAGCCAAGGCTTGTTGCCCACTCCTGGGTAACTTCGACGCCAACGACTTCATCCTTCGTGGGACAGCTCGCACCTCCATCCTGGTCGCCGACAACGCCTCCTGGTCCGAGAGACTGCAGAGCCCAGCAGCGCCCACTCACCTGACTGCGGTGACTTCGCCCGGTGCCATCCTGGTGCCCACTTAATCACTGGCTAGTGATTCAAGAACTTGGTCCCCTCTGCTTTCAGGTTTTCTTCTTCCTTGATCCAGGCTTGGATCCATCGAACTTTTCTTCACTGGTCGCCTGCCAGCAACTTCTTCCTTCCAGGCTCCTGGTCCGGCAACGAGATCCCCGACGTCTTTTCAGACCTATGCAGCTGCAGCCCCTGGGCTAGGTAACTTCGGCACTCCGGTGTCCCAGCATAGCCTCACTATCCAAGGGTCAGGATCCACTGTCGTTTTCTCCCTACCAGGTCGGGTTCGCCCGTGAACACTAACTTTGTGAATTCTAGCTTCCATAGACTTTGTCCCGCATCCCGCGTGAGAGTGCACACTCTGCACCCGAGTCCCCTGGGCCTCCTAGTAGTAATCTAACGATTCCCTAGTCCAGTCCTAGCGATTCCAAAGCCTATTAGAACTGTTACTTACCTGCTAGTAATTCGCATTCCACTTTTAGCGTATATGGTTTTTCGTGCCCCTCGGGCATTTGTGTAACGTGCTAACTTAAAAGTATTTTCGTAAGAGTTTTGTTGTGTGCTTAGCTCCCTGTCTCATAAAGAGCCAGGGTAGTCTTGTTATAAATAAATACACTGTTTATTTTCATAACAACTTGTGTGGTGTCCTTTCACTGGGTGTTCAAGGGGTAATGTGGAGAAGCGTGGCTCAGTGGTTAGAGGCGGCAGACCCGGAAGCTGAGATCAGCCGTGGACCAGGGTTCGATTCCCCGCCTCGGCGGGTCTCGGGCTCAAAAATTCCACGGACTCGACAATTCTCGCTCCGGTGCCTACTCGACTCACGGGATCACACTCTGCGACTCTGGGCAATAGCTTGCTTAATCTCCACTACGGCCCCTCGCGGCGGGATGCCTGGCTTTCACCTTGTGAATACCCTGCCGGGGTATCTCACAGGGGAATACCAGGACGGGTTCCCTAAGCAAGCGCCTTGAGACCCCTGGGTGATTAGTGCGCTATATAAATCGAAATACATTTACATATACATTTACATTTAATGTGATGGTAAAACAGCTGGCTTAACACGCCCTCTAGAGTCTTAGCCTTAGACTGCTCGTATCCATGCTACTAGGATAGCTGGTCTATAAGGTTGACTTACAACCAATCATCAATAAGGGTTGTTTGGACTGATATATAGTGATCACTAGAATAGTGATCACTGCACATCAGGCCAACTTCTCACAGCCAGGGACAGACTAATTTGCATATAGCCAGGTTCTGAGCTGGGATGGGGCAGTGAGCTAAATAACGTTGATGGATCAAGCCCTGATCTTTGGACTGGGTAAGAGTGGTCTGCTTAATTCAGACACTCTGTTCATCACCACCCCCTTTTCTGAATCGTTTTTGGCCACTATTGGTGTGGCAGGGTATACTCAGACATGAGTCCCTTGCTCACTGCTCCATCAGGATTCAAGCAAGCCGGGCCGACGATGCCTGAAATGGCAGAAACCGGTCCCCGGAAGCTTGTCTCCTTTCTGGTGAAGAATTGGCTTGGTAGTTTGGTCTGCCCTGTTCCCAAGATGCACTGGGCCAGGGACAGACTAATTTGCATATAGCCAGGTTCTGAGCTGGGATGGGGCAGTGAGCTAAATAACGGTGATGGATCAAGCCCTGATCTTTGGACTGGGTAAGAGTGGTCTGCTTAATTCAGACACTCTGTTCATCACCACCCCCTTTTCTGAATCGTTTTTGGCCACTATAGGTGTGGCAGGGTATACTCAGACATGAGTCCCTTGCTCACTGCTCCATCAGGATTCAAGCAAGCCGGGCCGACGACGCCTGAAATGGCAGAAACCGGTCCCCGGAAGCTTGTCTCCTTTCTGGTGAAGAATTGGCTTGGTAGTTTGGTCTGCCCTGTTCCCAAGATGCACTGGGCCAGGGACAGACTAATTTGCATATAGCCAGGTTCTGAGCTGGGATGGGGCAGTGAGCTAAATAACGGTGATGGATCAAGCCCTGATCTTTGGACTGGGTAAGAGTGGTCTGCTTAATTCAGACACTCTGTTCATCACCACCCCCTTTTCTGAATCGTTTTTGGCCACTATAGGTGTGGCAGGGTATACTCAGACATGAGTCCCTTGCTCACTGCTCCATCAGGATTCAAGCAAGCCGGGCCGACGACGCCTGAAATGGCAGAAACCGGTCCCCGGAAGCTTGTCTCCTTTCTGGTGAAGAATTGGCTTGGTAGTTTGGTCTGCCCTGTTCCCAAGATGCACTGGGCCAGGGACAGACTAATTTGCATATAGCCAGGTTCTGAGCTGGGATGGGGCAGTGAGCTAAATAACGGTGATGGATCAAGCCCTGATCTTTGGACTGGGTAAGAGTGGTCTGCTTAATTCAGACACTCTGTTCATCACCACCCCCTTTTCTGAATCGACTATGGTGTCTGAGCAACTGGTGTCCTCAGAACAATACTTGACTGGTGAGATATATACAGTCCTCAGTGTTGATAATCAGGCTAAGGTACATCCCACGGCAATGGTATCCTTAGAATGGGGTGGGGTTACTGGCCAAAAGAAGGTGGTGCTGTGCTCAGCTATTCCTGTACAGTGTCTGCTATGCAATGATCTGGAGTCTGTAACATGAGCTGAGGTTGAAAGAAAGACCCATGCCGGTATTCTGGGTATACCTAAATGGGTGTGTGTAAAAACAAGAGCACAGTGTAGAGCCCAAGGTAAAAAAGAAGAGTTGGAGCCTGGGATACTGGGCCAACCTTCCAATTGAAAATTCAAGATGACTGGGAATCCAGCTTCGATACAGATACCAGATCAGGTCCCCTCTCCTCAGGGAGAAGACCTATCTGCCCTAGGAGGGAACTCTTCCATTTGTGGTTCAAAATCTCAGGCAAATGTCTCCTACACTCATTCTAGTACCTCCTACGTAGGCTTTTCAACCATGGTTCACTATATTACTCAAACTCTCAGTAGTTCCTCACACGAAGCTTCCTCTCAACCCGGACCTTCTCACTCAGAACCATGGAGAAATCAGACATTCAAATCCAAAGAAGCTCAGCCTTGCGATTTGGCTCCTAAAATCATAGAATTTGGATATCTTTATCTCCCACCTCAATGTATGACTATTCTTAAAAAAGCCTGCAAGCCTACAACTAGAGCTTGTTATGCAGCGAAGTGGAAACAACTTGTCTTCTACTGTTGCAGTAAACAAATAGACCCCTTTGATGGTACTATACAAAACATTGTTTGCTATCTTCTTCGCCTACAAACGTCAGGCCTTTCCTACACATCCATACGTTGTCATTTAGCAGCAGTAGCTGCCTATTTGTAGAACAGACAACATCTGTCTTTGTTCAAAGTACCAGTCATCAAAGCACTCATGTAAGGCCTTAAAGGAATAATTCCACCTAGAGTTCCATCAGCACCTGTGCGGAATCTTAATATTGTACTTTCCAGACTTATGGGTTCACCATTTAAACCATTACATAGCCATTACCTCACTTAGACGTGTCAGTGAGCTCCAGGCTTTAACAATGGAAGAGCCTTTCTTTCAAATACACCAGGATAGAGTGGTTCCTAGAACCAACGCTAGATTTCCTCAAAGGTGATTTCATCTTTCCACCTCAATCAGTCAGTTGAGTTGCCTATTTTCTTCCCACAACCAGATTCAGTTGCAGAGATGGCACTTCATACGTTAGATGTCAAAGACTTCTATTGTACTAAATTGACAGACTAAAGAATTTTAAAAAACGAAACAATTGTGTGTAGCATTTTCACCTCTTCACAAACATAATCCTATATCCAAGTCAGGCATTTCTAGATGGATAATTAAATAAATTCACATATGCTATGCCAAAGCTATAAGAACTTTGCCTACACCCCTGCTAGCAAAATTGGGGTTTCCTTGGCTTTCCTGGGCAATATCTCAATAGCTGACACTTGTAGAGCAGCTACATGGTCTACACCACACACTTTCAACAAGCATTATTGTGTGGATGTTTTAGCACAGCAACAAACCAATGTTGGCCAGGCAGTGCTACGTAATCTCTTTCAAACAACTGCAACACCCACCGCTTTGGAATAAGGACTGCTTTACAGTCTATGCAGAGCATGTGTATCTACAGTGACACATACCTTGAACGGATTATGTATTTACCCTGAAAGTGTCTGTTTGTGGCATGTAGTGCTGTAGATGCTTACAGTGTAAGTAACATAATCCTTTTTTTGTGGGAGGGAGGAATCATATTTGCTACTCTAACTCCACTACCACGTACATTGGGTAAAGAGCGGAAATAAAGTAGGTAAAATGTAATATTCTAACCCAACCCCGAAAACATGCAGTAAAAATGCCTAAATAATAGAATCAGGATTGCTAATGCTTGCATAGTGGGGTTCAGAATTGCAACTCTCACTCCAATCCAGCAAGCATTGGGAAGAGTGAATATATTGGAGGGCCGATTAATATCCTCACATCAGTTCAACAGCAATGAGGAACGTGAAAATATTGGGTGGGGGCATATTTACTATTCTAACTTCAATCTAACAAACGTTAGAGAGAGTGCATATAAAGGGAGCAGGAAGCAGTTTTCAACAGGCAATGGGGTCTGCTATCCTCACCAATGGATGTTCCATTGTCAGCAAAAAGTGCATTTCCTTGATCAAACTAATTGAATGTTCTACCTGTAAAAATAGGGAAAGGGCATATTATGGTAGGTCTTATTTACTGTTCTAATTCCAATCAATCAATAAATCAATCAGAATACTTGTAGAGCGCACTACCTACCCGGGATGGTCTCAAGGCGCTGAGGGGAGGGGGGATGCCGCTACTGCTCGAAGAGCCAGGTCTTGAGGAGTCTTCTGAAGGTAAGTAGGTCTTTGGTCTGCCGTAGGTGGGTGGGGAGGGTGTTCCAGGTCTTGGCGGCGAGGTAGGAGAAGGATCTGCTGCCGGTGGTCGTTCGCTGGATGTGGGGGACAGCGACGAGGGCGAGGCTGGCGGAGCGGAGCTGGCGGGTGGGGGTGTAGAAGCTGAGTCGGCTGTTCAGGTAGGCTGGTCCGGTGTCGTGGAGAGCTTTGTGTGTGTAGGTGAGGAGCTTGAAGGTGATCCTCTTGTCGACGGGGAGCCAGTGTAGGTCTCTCAGGTAGGGGGTGATGTGGCTGCGGTGGGGGATGTTGAGGATCACTCGGGCGGAGGCATTCTGGATGCGTTGCCGTAGTCCAGCCTGCTGCTGACGAGGGTCTGTGTCACCGTCCTTCTGGTTTCGGTAGGGATCCACTTGTAGATCCTGCGGAGCATGCGTAGGGTGTGGTAGCAGGAGGAGGAGATGGCGCTGACCTGCTTCGACATGGACGGGAGGAGTCGAGGACGAATCCTAGGTTGCGTGCGTGGTCGGTGGGTGTTGGTGCTATTCCCAGTGTGATTGGCCACCAGGAGTCGTCCCAGGCTGAGGGTGTCGTTCCGAGGATGAGGACCTCCGTCTTGTCCGAGTTCAGCTTTAGCCGGCTGCTCATCCAGTCAGCGATGGCCTTCATTCCCTCAAGGAGGTTGGTTTTGGCGGTGTACGGGTCCTTGGTGAGGGAGAGGATGAGCTGGGTGTTGTCGGCGTAGGAGATGATGTGGAGGTCATGCTGGCGGGTCACTTGTGCGAGGGGGGCCATGTAGATGTTGAACAGCGTCGGGCTGAGGGATGAGCCCTGGGGGACACCGCAGATGATGTTGGTGGCTTCGGATCGGAAGAGTGGGAGGTGGACGCTCTGGGTTCTGCCAGAGAGGAAGGACGTGGTCCAGTCGAGGGCCTTCTCTTGGATTCCGGCTTCTTGGATGCGTGTCATTAGAGTTCGGTGGCAGACCGTGTCGAAGGCGACTGACAGGTCCAGGAGGATGAGGGCTAATGTTTTGCCGTTGTCTAGTTGGCCCCTGATATAGTCTGTGGCGGCGATGAGGGCTGTCTCGGTGCTGTGGTTTCGTCTGAATCCAGACTGGGATGGGTCTAGGATGTTGTTGTCTTCGAGGTGGCGGGCCAGTTGCTTTTTGACGATTTTATTGATGACCTTCGCCGGGAACGGGAGCAGGGAGATGAGCCGGAAGTTCTTGAGGTCCTTGGGGTCTGCCTTGGGCTTCTTGAGGAGGGCGTTGATTTCGGCGTGCTTCCAGCTTTCCAGGAATGTTGCTCTTTCGAAGGAGATGTTGATGACCTTCCGTAGTTTGGGTGTGATGGCTGCCTCTGCTTTGTTGAAGACGTGGTGAGGGCATGGGTCTGATGGAGATCCTGAGTGGATGGAGTTCATGACCTTGCGAGTCTCGTCGTCATTGACATTGGACCAGGAGGTCAGGCGGTTGTTGCGGGTGGTGTTCGCATGTGGGGTGGAGTCTGGCATAGTAGGGGCGGTCGTGGTGTTGAGGCTGTCATGGATGTCGGCGATCTTGCGGTGGAAGAAGATGGCCAGTGAATCACACAGTTCTTGCGAGGGTGGGATGTCGTTGGCGCTGGGGTTGGAGAGTTCTTTCACGATGCTGAAGAGTTCTTTGCTATCGTGGGCGTTGTTGTCCAGGCGGTTTTTGAAGGAAGATCTCTTGGCTACTCTGATGAGGTGGTGATGTCTGCGGGTGGCATCTTTATGGGCTGCGTGGTTGTCCGGTGCGCGTTTGTGGAGCCATTTCTTCCCCAGTTTCCGGCATGCGCGTTTGGAGGTCTGGAGTTTGTTGGTGAACCAGGTGGCTTTCTTGCTGGGGTGGCTGTTGGGGGGTTTCTTGAGCGGGGCGAGGGTGTTGACGCTGTGGTCGATCCACTGTCGGAGGTTGCGGGAGGCGGCGTCTGGGTCGGTGGGTGGGTATTGGGCGAAGGTGGCGGTCAGCTGTTCCTCAGTGACTTTGCTCCAGCAGCGGCGGGGCAGCTGTTGGGTGCGGTGGTGGTGCGTGGTTGGTTTCTTGAAGGTGAAATGGATGCAGCGGTGGTCGGTCCAGTGGAGTTTGGTGGTGTGGTTGAAGGCGATGCGGGCGCTTGTGGAGAAGATGGGGTCAAGTGTGTGGCCGGCGCCGTGGGTGGGTGCGGTGACGAGTTGTCTGAGGCCGAGGTTGGCGATCAGGTTGGCGTCGTTGGCGTCGTTGTTGTTCTCGAGGTGGAAGTTTAGGTCCCCGAGGAGGATGTAGTCCATGGAGGCGAGTGCGTGGGTCCTGGCGAGGTCGGTGATGGAGTCGCTGAACTGTGCCCGGGGTCCAGGTGGTCTGTAGACGAGTGTTCCTCTGAGGGTGGTGTTGGGGTCGGTGTGGATCAGGAAGTGCAGGTGTTCAGCGGTGTGGAGGTTGTCATCCGCGTGGGTGGTGACCTTGAGGGTGGATTTGTGGACGACGGCTATTCCTCCTCCGATTCCGTTTGTGCGACCCCTGTGTGTGATTTTGTAGCCGTCCGGGATGGCCATGGTGATCACGGGCGGCGAAGAGTCATTCCACCAGGTCTCGGTCTGGAAGGCAACGTCTGGGGCGGAGGTGTCGAGCAGGTCCCAGAGCTCGGCGGCGTGCTTGCGTGCGGAGCGGGTGTTGAGGAGTATGCAGTGAAGGTGGTTGGGTCCAGTCCTAGGGAGTTTGGCGGCTCTGTCGCAGGTGAAGCTGCATGAGCGGCAGGAGAAGGGTCCGTGGGTGCGTTTTGGGGCGGCTTGGAAGCAGCTGTGGTCTCGGCCGGCGTTGAGTGCGTGGAGGGTGCTGGCATCGTAGCGGAATCTAGTGTGGTGGTGGTTGCGGGGTCCAGGGGTTCTGGTGCTGGGCGTGGTCCAGGCGCGGACGGGGCAGACGGGCTTGCCTCTGGCGTGCCTCCGGTACGCCAGTGGCAAGGCCGCACAGCGGTTGCCATTTAAGGCGGGGAGGGAGGGAGGAGCAGCTGGGAGGTGGGAGCGGGGCAGCCAATGGAAGGCGGGGGGACGGGACGCACGGGAGCATAACAGGAATCTGGCCTGAGGGTACAGAAGATAAAAGGGAGGAGTGGGGGGGTGATGAATGGGACGCGAGGGAAGAGAAGGCAAAACAAGTACAAACAACTTAGAACACTACTTCCAAAATGCGCAGGGGAACACGAGAAAAGAGCAAAAAACAGGCACACCAGACAGTCAGCACTCTTCAGGGGGAACAGCAGGAGCGAACTCGCGCTCAGCAGTAGCAGTGAGGAGGGAAGGCACTGGCATACGGGTGCATATATTGGGGAAAGGTGAGCCAAATTTAGTGTTCTAGCACCAGTCTAAAAATTGTGAAATTGTAAATATTTGGTTGGTCATACATACTATTGTAGCTTAATTCCCTCAAAGTCTTGAGAAAGATCATATATTGGAGGGGGGGTCTAAATTTGTATTCTATTGCCAATCCTGCAAAATTGTTAGAGGCGTTTATGTAAGGGTGGGGTTAAATTTACCATTATATTTCCAATCCAACAAACAATGGGGTAATTGCAAAAGGAAATGGCTTATATTAGGGAGTGGGGTAGATTGACTATTCTAACTCCAATCCCACCAAAAGTAGGAAAATGCATACATTCAGTGGTATGCAATATACTATTCTAAGTCCAAGTCTCCAAACATTGGGAAAAGATGTTTCAATGCTGGTGGGTCTAATTTACTGTCCTAATGTCAAACCCACAAACATTGAAAAAGTGTATATATCGAAGAATGTCAAATATACTGTTCAAACTTTAATCCATCAAACACTGAGAAAAGTATGTATGTTCAGGAGCCAGAATATACTATTCTTACTTCAATTAAGAAACTTTGAAGACAATGCATGTATTGGAGCAGTCAAATTTATTAGTCTAATATGAGCCTCAAAAACATTTGAAAAATGCATGTATTGGTAAAGGAATGGCTAGATTAACCATTCTGTCTCCAATGACATAAACATTAAGGAAGGTACTGATATTTGGTAGGGGCAGATTCACTATTCTAACACCAATTCAGCAAATGGGGAACGTGCTTAGATTCAGGGTGGGCTGAGATATATTTTCTAACTCCAACCCAACACACACTGGAGAAAATGCATACATTGGCAAAAGGTCAAATTTACAGTTCCAACTCCAACCCCACACACATCGGGGAAAGTACATGCATGGGAGAGAAGCGCATTGAAATTCTTTTGAAGGCACCCTGGTATTCTGCTTGCTGGTGCTGTTGGGCTGTTTTAACCCCATAAAGAGCTGTGATCATTGTGGGGTAGTGCTGGGACGCTCTCCTGTCACTGGGGAGATGCCGTCAAATGACACGATTGCAGGGGACTACACGTCCCATGAATCCCCCTTGTCACTCACATGCTTTGCATTGACAGCATTACTTAAGGCACACAGAGGCCCGCTGCGTGGGATGCGCGTCAGCTATACCCGGGCCAAGGGCAGGTCTGTCCACACCCCTCGGAGCCTAGAGGAGGCAAAGGTGGGCCACCCATTCACACCCAGTATGCAACAACTTACTCCCAGGTTTGTGAAGCTTCCTCCTGTCCTAAGGGATTACTGCCTGGTTGACTGCTAATTCTATTTATATATACGAGAATCTGCGCGCTCTACATCTCCTTAAGGAAGAAGCTGGTGACTAGCTGCAGAGACCCCTTTTTGCATCATATATACGTTTTGAGACCTTGGACCTTGAAAGATCTCCTGTTAATTGCCTACTAAGTACTGTTAATTAATGTTGCTTTGGGGTTTCAGCCACTGTAAGATCCTTTTTGATTCCTACTAAGTATGGGCGGATTTTGCGAATCTGGCGTACGCGAACTTGCGTATTTACGGATTCGCAATCCGCGAACTCTCGCAAATTTGCGGATTTTTGTGGGTTTTTTGTGTTCGCAAGGGTTTCTGCCAGTTCGCGAGGTTTGTGTACCAGTTCGCAATTGCGAACTTACTTGTCGGCCCGCAACGGTCGCGACTATGTTGTTTCTACGTCTGGTTCATCATCACAGGTTCACAGCACCCTCTGTTTCACCACTGCCACCCTCTGGTACACCCATGCCACCCTCTGGTACATCACTGCCACCCTCTGGTTGGTTTATCACTGTAGATTATGGGGGTGAAAAAAAGCAAGCACACCTGCCCTGCTTCAACTGCCATGAATTAATTTGGGGTTGATTAATGTGTCACTGATTTTTAAACTTCCAGTCTGGCTGGCACCTGCTTCTTTCCTTATCTGTAATTTGCTTTCTGTTGCAGTGCAATTTTTTTTCACAGGACCTTTATGGCCTACTTGTAGCTATTCTATGAGCCTGCTGTGAGGGTCAGAGCAGGGTCATAGAATAGTTGCAAATAGGCAACTGAACTCTGGAGGGGCCCTTCAGGAAGCACTAGAGTGAATGGTTACTAATGTTAAGATTGAACTTTTGCACCTGCTGAGTGCTTTCAGTTTTGTAAAAATCATTTTTCTGCAATTCCGCGCGATTTGCGGGGCGCGAATCCGTGCGAGATCGATTTCGGAAGCCGCGAATTCGTGCGAATACACGATTTGTTTTTTTTTTGCGGCGTGTTTGTTCGCGTGATTTTTTGCGTGTTCGCAAGCCGCTTGTAGCGCAACGTTTGCGAAGTTACCCTAGCGGTCGTACATGGGCGCGGCCATCTTGTTTGCGTGACGTAATTCCGTTTCCGGGCGCTATGTGTAATCTCGCAAAGTGTGCGGCTCGCTAGTACAATTTCGCATGTGATCGCGAGGAAAATCTCGCGCGAACTTACCCACGCGGTCGTGAACGGGCGCGGCCATCTTGTTTCTCATTCATTGCTATGGTTCTGGGCACGCTCTCTGTATCCTCTCTGAATCTCTGCCATCCTTTGCTTGTTTGAAGTTTTTTTAAATCTATTTTACTTATTATCTATCCCTCTATTTTTCTAGCTCTATATTTTTGTGTTTTCTGCTACTTTTTGTTAATTTTAAACTACTTTTTTAAACGCTTTTCTTTTCTTCTTCCCTGTTCTATTTCTTCTTTATTATTTTGCTCCTTTCTGCCCAGACCATGGCAAAGGGAGCCGGGAAGAAGCCCGCGAAGGGCCGGCTCCCGTGCGGGCGTTTGAGGGGGGAGACAGTTATAGCTCGGGAGATTTTTAGTGCGGAGGAGGTGGCCGCACTAGTCTTTCACATCCAGCGCCGCCTCCCCAAGACCATCATGGGAGGCGGCAAGATCGCTACCGGCTACAGGATCCGGGAGCGCCGGAAGCGGTGGGAGAAGGTGTGCCGGGCTATATGGGCCGAATATGGTATGGTGCATGGCTGGGTGAATGATGAAGCAAGAATGGGTGGAAGGAGAACAGCCTTGGTGGGTGAAACAGAAACTGTATGTGTGCATATACTTTGAATGGATCATGGTACTATCTGACTCTTAGATAGCATATGTGTATCTAGAGAGAGTAGACGGTCACTGGATGAACTACTAAGTGTTACTTTGAAGAGCATGTAACACCGCACCCAAACGTCCGTTCCAGTGCGGGAAAGGCAAGGAAAAGAAGTTGTAATTTTGTCCAAATACTACCATGAATAGTAGCAGTAGTTTGTATGCAACTGCAAGCACAGCATATATCCGGTTATTACGGTGGACCCTCCCTACCTCTCTTAATAATTTTAGTTTAGTAGTAGTACGTCATTCATGTGTGGGTGTATCACTGTTCACTCAAAAAAGCAAAGCACCTAAAGTCATCCCATATGTAATCAAATACATCCCATGTGAAGTGATAGATAATCAGATTATTTAGTTTCTTCTTTTTCCTTCTCTAGTACTCATTTGCACTGTAGGGTGAAAGTTAAATTAATTAAGCAGTAGCCCTTTTAACAGAGTTTTCTCAGTGCCACCTGTAATGGAAAAATATGAGCTCCACCACCTGCATGTACTGTACCGGTACAGTAACGCAAGTCTGTCTCACTCATCATGGTGTGCGTCTGTTTTTCTCGGGTGCAAGTTCACTGTGCTGGCATTATGCCGGCTTGCAGAAGATAACGTACCAATTTTCATAAACAAGAGAGAAGAAGAAGAATAAGACTGGTGTACTACTGTCATAGTCGACTGTAATGGAAGTCCATAGTGCTCGTAGAATTTGTTCCTTAAACTCACACTAATGTTAGAGCAAGCCAAGGATGAAGAAGTGGGAGGTTAGATAGATACTGGCCTCTATAGTTATGTACTGTGCTTTCAAGTTGCTACTTGTACTGTGACACAACTTTCTGCTCAATAATTTTGTGTTAATCTTAAGAGCATTGGTTACAGACTATGTTTTTCTTTCTTTATATAGTTGCTCCTTCCAAATCCAACAAACCATCAAGGAAGGAGCAGGCTCGAATGGCCCGGCAACGGAGGCTGGATGCCACTGTTGCAGAATATCGGCGGCTGCTGGCCCTGGAGGAGGAGGACACGCAGTCTACTAGTACATCTACTGCGACAGCTGCATCCTCCTCCGGGCCCACACGGGCTGCCAGCCAGCGCAGTGCTCCAGCGGTACGGAGCCGGGCTACCAAAGCCAACCGCCACCGCCGAGCAGCAAAGACATCAGCTGCCCCCCACAGGAGTTGCAACGCACGCCAGCGCCGCTTATCCCTCAGAGTGTCCTACCTGGAGCAGGAGGTCTTAACCTATAAGAACTTGGTGGAGGGCCTCCGCTTCGACCATGCCACCCTCCGCAAGGAGTATGATGCCCTGGCCGCTACAGTGAACAGCATCTTGCCGTAGTGTCCCTTGCCCCTTTTTTAGAGACTTTTGGGGGGTGGGATTTGGGAGTTGGGTTCTTTTTGGGACTTTTGAAAGACAATCGTTGGGGTTAGAGAGGGTCTTGGGGAGATTATTATGTTAGGGCTATACAAATATACTTTTTGAAACTTTATCTGAGCATACCTGTTTTTTACTGCTTTTGAGTCTGGTGGGTGGTGGTTTAACAGTAAGTTTGTTTTCCTGAAACTTAAGTTTGTGTCATTTTCTTCCTTTAAGTGTAAATGGCTAAATGTTTTCAACACTAAGTGCCTCTCACAGAGTAAGTGATCCCCCCTTTCCCACCATGGATTTTCTTCAAATCACTTGCAACAAAAATTACACATTCCCACGAGTGCTCTAAAACCCCAGAACTCAGGTGCAAAAATCAAGAACACCCCGAAACACATGCAATCCTGCTACTAGGGCTAACCCTAACGAACCCTAAGTTACAAAAAGTGCCAAAACCTTTTTCCTCATGGATGTTGTTTAAACCAGTTTTATCCCGTATTAGACCTTCCCAGCAATGGCCCCAGAGCCGTCAACCCAGGCGAAAACAATGTAGAAGACCCCCAAACAGCCAAAAAGCAAAAGTACAAAAATGTGGACTTAGTCACTTTTCTGAAAATTTGCAAAATCACTCAGCGTGCGCTCTACAGCTAGGCCCTAACTCCCCTCTGCCTCCATGGATTTCCTTCAAACCTCTTGCTATCTAAACTATCCATACCCAGTAGTGCTCCCAGACCCCGAAACCCACCCACAAACACCAGGAAGCCCCCCAAACAGGTCCCCAAAAATGCTACATTGAGCGAAAAGTCAGAAAATGCAAAACCTTTTTCCTCATGGATGTTGTTTAAACCAGTTTTATCTGGTATTAGACCTTCCCAGCAATGGCCCCAGAGCCGTCAACCCAGGCGAAAACAAGTAGAAGACCCCCAAACAGCCAAAAAGCAAAAGTACAAAAATGTGGACTTAGTCACTTTTCTGAAAATTTGCAAAATCACTCAGCGCGCGCTCTGCAGCTAGGCCCTAACTCCCCTCTGCCTCCATGGATTTCCTTCAAACCTCTTGCTATCTAAACTATCCGTACCCAGTAGTGCTCCCAGACCCCGAAACCCACCCACAAACACCAGGAAGCCCCCCAAACAGGCCCCCGAAAACGCTACATTGAGCGAAAAGTCAGAAAATGCAAAACCTTTTTCCTCATGGATGTTGTTTAAACCAGTTTTATCCGGTATTAGACCTTCCCAGCAATGGCCCCAGAGCCGTCAACCCAGGCGAAAACAAGTAGAAGACCCCCAAACAGCCAAAAAGCAAAAGTACAGGTGATTAAAGTTTTAATTATATTAACTTGTGCAAAACAAAGAAAGACAGAAACACAGGAATAAAAGTGAATAAGTACGAAAAAGAAAATTTCTGAATTCATTGGCTCATTTTCAGGGCTCGGTGTCAGGGAAGAAGAGTTCGTCCTCATACTCTGCAAATTCAGACAGGAGTAGGTCAGTGTCACCTAACACAGAAGAAATTCCCTCATCTAAGTTGCTGTCCTCCTCGTCTTCTTCCGTCGTGCAATCTGGTACTTTGAAATCTGGTGGTATGAGGTGCTCATTCATCTTGATCATTGTCAATATCTCCACATTTTTGGGCGAGAGGCGGGTCCGTTTGCAAGTTACAATGCCACCAGCAGCACTGAAACACGTTCAGAAGACACGCTTGCGAGTGGGCAAGACAAGTAATGTATAGCCAGGCAGGTGATCTCTGGCCACAATTCTTTTTTCCCATGCCAATACGCCAATGGGTCAGCATTAACATAGACCTCTGTTGAGTCATTCAGATAGTCCTGCACCATCGACTCAAAGTTCTCCATGGTTCCTCCACTTTGCTGAATTTTTGCCCCGACCTTTTGAGAACCATAACCAATCTCAGCTAGCCAATCCTCTTCATCACCCGATATTTCTGTTGTGTCTGGTGCAGATGATGCCGTTGCCGGTGTCTTTAACGGCTGAGAGGTCACTTCTGCCACAGCCACAGGTGCAGAAGTGGAGTCTTTTGACTGGGGATGGCCTGCTGATGCTGATGTACTGCCTTTTCCTTCAATTTGCTTCCGTTCTCTTTCAAACCTGATGGCTGACAAGGCTAGCCAACGTTTGTACTTTGTAACATCTTCATCACTAAAAGGAAATAATGCACAGCCTGCCAGCGCCTTTTTGTAGCGTGAATGCAGAATAGTAGCACAAATGTAATGCTGTTCTGAGTGGATCTTTTGAAGACGTTCATCGCCAAGTAGGCGCTCTAATAATTTCTCCGCCAAAACAAAAGCTTCTTGCTTTTCTTCATCTTTTTGAAACTTTGAAGACACCGCCTTCAGTTTGTGCTCCAGCATGCGCAACAATGGGATAGCTTTTCCCAAATTACAGTCCTCCCTGCTGACTGCACGCGTGAAGACCTCAAAAGGACGAAGCATGTCTGTCAGGCTTTTAACTAGCTCCCATTCCGCCGCATTTAACCTCAGGTCCTCCTTCACAGCTGTACCCAGTGTTAAGAAATACTGATCGAGTACCGTAAACTGCTCATACAGACGCTCAAGCATGTAGAAGGTTAAGTTCCAACGTGTTGGCACCTCCTGGATGAGTGCTTTCACTGGCATTCGACGTTCATGTAGCAGGCGCCTCAGATGCTTCCGGGCCTTAAAAGAATGGCTGAAATGGTTGCACATTTTTCGGCAGGTGACCACTAACTGGCATGCTGGACTGTCTTTATCCAAGACTTTTTTAACAACCAGGTTTATACAGTGCGCCAAACACGGCACTCTGAAATAGTCACCCAGTTCCATGGCCTTAACTACATTGGCACCATTATCCGTGGAAACATAACCAATGCCGCGTTTTTTTGGAGACAGCCAGTGAAAGACCTTTGTGTTGAACTCATTCAAAATGTTTTGTGCTGTATGACGTTTCTCCAAGCCAGACATGGCTAGTGTAGCATGTTTCCGAGCAGCTTTAAAAACTTGGTCCAGGTCAGCACCTGCGTTTAGCTTTGCTTTAACCCCTGAAAAAGAGACCCAGTGTGCAGTGATGCACATGTAATCAGTGCCTGCGCCACTGGTCCACATGTCTGTTGTCAGGTGTATAGTGTGAACAGCACTCTTCTGCAAAGCTGCCCCAATCACCTCCAGCACATCTTCATGTAGTGCTGGAACCGCAACTCGGGCAAAATAGTACCGGCTAGGAACCTTCCATTTAGGGCAGAGCGCTGCCACTAATTCTAGAAAACCAACCCCTTCTACAAAAGAAAAAGGGAGAAGATCCAGCGCTAGCATTTTAGCCAGCTTAGTGTTATACAGACGCACCATTGGGTGGTTGCGGTCATATGGCGCGTCTGAAAACAACATGGTTTTAATGTTGCCCTGGACCATTTTACGGGATGATGATGATGACTTCTTCGACCCAGTTACGCTCGCTGATGAACTTTTTCGCATTGGTGTCTCACTCTGTCCCACACTCTTAGTGTGGCTCACAGGGGGTGTGCTGACAGGGGTACTGGGTGTAAGTGAAGTGTGTGACACTTCTTCCTCCTCGTCATCATCAGATGGAACATCAACGTTTTCTCGACTTGCAATTCGGGCTTCCTTGATCTCCTTTAGGTGCGCCAACCATTGGACAGTGTGCTGTCTCTTAAGATGACCTCTCTGGCCTCCAGTCCCATAGTTGGTACCAAGCTTACCACGACTAACTGCAAGCTTACAAATGCTACAAATGGCTATGTTTTCCCTTTTTGGGCAAACACTAAAGAAGTCCCAAACTGCGGACTTCAAATGTCTGTGGGGGCCGGAGGAGGCGATACTGGTGGTGGTCGTGCTGCTAATGCCAGATGAAGTGGAGGATGTGTATTGCTGAACTTTACTACGTTGTGCACTTTCACCACCACTAATTGAGGTTGAGGTGGATGGAGGTCCCTTCTGGCGAGTAAGAAATATGGAAGCGGTAGGTTGTGGTGTACTAGTTAACATCAATGATTGTGGTGTTCCCATTGCCTCCTCGTCGACTTCATCATCACGCTCAGCAGCTTGTCGGGCTAGGGTCAAAATGTCTGTTTGCTGCATGCTCGCTGGGACGTCAGTGACGTTAGTGATGATGACTGCGTCGTCGTCGTGAGAGTCTTCAGCAGCAGGAGTATACGCCACTTCTTGTTGAGCGTCATCACACTCCATAACTATGAGAGTTTTGACGACCTTCCTTTTACGCTTAGCTACCTTTGTCAGATCATGGTGTGCCTCCTCAACCTCACTCTCAGACGGCAGTGGTGCTGGTTCCCAAGTAAGATCCATATCATCAGAAGGAGGTGGGTTTGAAGAAGATGTAGACACCAACACCCTTGATCTTTTCCTTGCTCGGGATGTGGAAGACAATGAATGATCATCAGGAGGAGTGGCTTCCTCGAATGATACCTCGGCTTGATTGTCGATTTCCAGATGTGCCCCTACTTCTGGAGGAACAACTATTGTGGCCACTTGTTGTGCCCCTCCATGCACCTCTGCTTGCTCCTCTCCTTGCGCCGCCTCTCCTTCCACATGTACTTGGGCTTGTACTTGCACATGTGATTGTTGTTGCGGCTGTGGTTGTTCAACACTCGTCAGATGAGTTACAACAACCTGTGTTGATTGAGGGACATTGCTGTACTTTCTTGCGATGAGCCAACATCACTGGTCGATGGTGATTGAACAACTATACTGGCGGCCTCTGCAGCACTCAAGGGCTTGGACCTAAGTTGGCGTGGTGGTGGTGGCACTGAGCCCAATGGAGCGGGGGTGCTGCTCCCAGCTTGGTCCCCAGCAGATCCTGCTGCTGCTGCAGGCGTACTTTTTTTTTTATTCCCAAAAAATGTGGCGGGCGGCACACCAGTCTGCTTGGTAACTTGCTTCTTCTGCTCCTTTCTGGCATCTTTCTTGCTAGAGGAGCTACGGGGAACTTTTTTGGGGCCATCTTCTTCAGATGTCACTCTGAACAGCAGGCCGCAGTTGCACAAGTTGCAGAGTTGTCTGTGGCCACACGTGACGTTGTGCTGCACACACCGCAGCAGGACTTTTTCCTGGCACTGGTGGTTCTCTTGTGCACCTACAAGCAATGGAAGACAGTGGAACATCAGTTATACACCCCAAAAAGTCGAAAAAACACACAAAATTCTGCACAATCCCAGCCCATCCATGGCCTCAATGGTGTTTAAATTCAAGAAGACACCCCACAGAAAGACTAGGCCCATGCACCACTCACTAACCCTGGGCAAAAGGCCCCACCAGCAGCCCCAAAAAAATCGACAAAAACCACAAAATTCAGCACAATCCCAGCCCATCCATGGCCTCAATGGTGTTTAAATTCAAGAAGACACCCCCACAGGAAGACTAGGCCCATGCACCACTCACTACCCCTGGGCAAAAGGCCCCACCAGCAGCCCCAAAAAAACGACAAAAAACACACAAAATTCTGCACAATCCCAGCCCATCCATGGCCTCAATGGTGTTTAAATTCAAGAAGACACCCCACAGAAAGACTAGGCCCATGCACCACTCACTACCCCTGGGCATAATGGATGGAAGCTAGGCAAAATGGGTGCAGGCCTCAGACACTGCCTCTCTTCAAAATGGCCCCTTGAACCCCAAGCACATGTTGCCTGTACCAGCACTCAAGATGGCCACCACCACCACCCACATGGCCAGTCCACATCAACAGTACACCCCAAAAAAAAACGAAAAACACACAAAAATCACCACAATCCAATGCCATCCAGGATGTTTACATTAAAGAGAGTGAGACCCCACAGGCAGACTCAGTCCATGCACCACTACCCCTGGGCAAAAGGCCCCACCAGCAGTCCCAAAAAAATCGACAAAATTCAGCACAATCCCAGCCCATCCATGGCCTTAATGGTGTTTAAAATCAAGAAGACACCCCACAGAAAGACTAGGCCCATGCACCACTCACTACCCCTGGGCAAAAGGCCCCACATGCAGCCCCAAAAAAACGACAAAAAACACACAAAATTCTGCACAATCCCAGCCCATCCATGGCCTCAATGGTGTTTAAATTCAAGAAGAACCCCCACAGAAAGACTAGGCCCATGCACCACTCACTACCCCTGGGCATAATGGATGAAAGCTAGGCAAAATGGGTGCAGGCCTCAGACACTGCCTCTCTTCAAAATGGCCCCTTGAACCCCAAGCACATGTTGCCTGTACCAGCACTCAAGATGGCCACCACCACCACCCACATGGCCAGTCCACATCAACAGTACACCCCCAAAAAAAACAAAAAACACACAAAAATCACCACAATCCAATGCCATCCAGGATGTTTACATTAAAGAGAGTGAGACCCCACAGGCAGACTCAGTCCATGCACGACTACCCCTGGGCAAAAGGCCCCACCAGCAGCCCCAAAACAATCGACAAAAACCACAAAATTCTGCACAATCCTAGCCCATCCATGGCCTCAATGGTGTTTAAAATCAAGAAGACACCCCACAGAAAGACTAGGCCCATGCACCACTCACTACCCCTGGGCAAAAGGCCCCACCAGCAGCCCCAAAAAAACGACAAAAAACACACAAAATTCTGCACAATCCCAGCCCATCCATGGCCTCAATGGTGTTTAAATTCAAGAAGACACCCCACAGAAAGACTAGGCCCATGCACCACTCACTACCCCTGGGCATAATGGATGACAGCTAGGCTTGCAAAAAAACTCCTTGCAAAAAAAAGTGCAGGCAAATGTCAACCTGAGGAGTGATTCTGATAAAAATCATCATTTTCTGAAGGTTTATGCTGTTTGCTGGTGGATTTCTTGTGCAGAATTGCAAAATCTCTATTCCGCGAGTGCGAGATTGTTCCTGCCCGCCGCACCTACATGTTCGCAATTGCGAACTCTCGCGATGCGTGCTGTGCAAGGTGGTGGCAATCCACGATTACGTATTCGCGGGCGCCAAACTCCCGCGGGATTCCTCAGCAAGATCCAAAATGGCGCAGCACTCGCAAAATATCGAAAAAAATAACTCGGCAAACGCTGAATGATGGAAAGTGAACGCCACGCGCCGCAATATTGTATCACCAAGCAAAAAAATCCGCCGCGTGCAGATTTGCGGATTTTCGGCAAATTCGCGAGAGTTCGCGGATTGTGAATTTGTCGAAAATCCGCAAAATCCGCGAGCGGAACGGATTTTACGCCCATGCTTAATTCCTACCCAGCCTTAGTAGTATCCCACTGCTATGGGTACTTGCATTTTGCTGTATCCCTAGGCTTTTAGCTAGATGGGGGAGTGTTTCGCACTCTCATTTCAGTTGGGATAAGATATAAGGGCACGTTAGATTGTTTGACAACTGTTGAGGAAGTAGTGCGATGTTGATTAGTGGGATAAAGTACTTCCAGGCTTAGTTTATATACCTTGGGCCAGAGATAGGCAAAATCTGAGCAGAGAATACTCAATTGTCCCATCACAGAAGTATGGGGAAACAAAAAGCTATTGACGCTACTACTGTTCCTAATAAACCTACTAAATGTGCTAGTGAGAACAAAGAAGCACCTAAACATTAAAAAAACGTATTCAAATAAATGACTTAATAGAAGAGTCTGAGACAATACTGAACCTGCCCTTACTATCATGGACCATCTGCCCCAAGAAGAGCCAAATATCTACTCACTCGACATTGTCAAGTTTTCTTTCACAAAGAACTGACAGAGCAAGGCCCATATAAACAGGTCATCTCCTGGTTCGGCATATGTTCCAACTCCAGGAGCAGTAGAGGTGATTACTGATGCCCAGTCAGTAGGCCCACTTTCACCTCTTTAACCTGTAGTGATTTGCTCCAATAGGTTTTCGCCCTTGATGCAGGATATTCAAGTACACACACCAGTAAAACCTCCAGTCACAGGATGTAATTGATATTGAGGTAGCTTCCAGTAAATTCATTGATGGGTTATTGGCAATCGAAGCCCGTGATATTTGTACTTCTGACTCAGGGATACAACTTACCTTCTTCATTAGCCCAACTCGGGTTGCCTTTCTGGCACGATGGGGAGAGAACACAGGAGAGAGAGGCCCCTCTCTGGGGTTGACTGACTACCCTCTGACTCCATTAGTATTGCCCCCACCTTTGAGTTTACTATGGCAGAAAATGAGGTATTTAACCCCCCGTTAGGAGGAGAATCGATAGCCTGCACCCAAGGAGAAGGTGCCCAGAGTAGACTGATTTCTCTAGAAGGTTGCAACTCTGACGAGCAGCTGCTGGTCATTTCATGGAACAATGCAGGCTAACGAAGTAAGTTGGCAGATCCATTATGTGCAGACCATATGGACACCTTTCATGTATGCTTGTTCCATGAAACATGGGCTCTAGAACACATGCATAGATCAGGGTTTACAACATATGCTATGGATGCTCTCCCTTCTTCATCTTGACATCCTGCTGGGGGCAGCCTGAAATGGGTGAAAGTATCTCTTGGTTGGGACATTCAACAACTGACCATTGGATCACCTGACATACTAGGACGAACTGTATGGGCTAGTAACGGTTTTACCCTTAACATCTATAATATCTATAATATCTATGTCTGCAGTTTGCCTAGTCCTTGTGTCTCTGGGACCATAAGTATCATTGATCCCCGCCTAAGGTAACAATCGAGTCAGCCAAAAGTTATTATTGGGGGTGACTTTAACACTACCTATGAGCAATTGGATTATATTTCTTGGGTGACTGAACCGTAAGCTGTGTCTATGGCTATTCCGGAACGAAATGCCCCTACCCCCATCCCTTGAAATCCTGTTCTGCACTTGCTACCCAGTTGGCCCTGTTTACAATCTCCCACAGAGTCCAGACATGCAAAAGCAGATCAGTCCCTGATCGAGGGGCTGCCAGAAGCAGAATATATTATATACTCCTTTCCCTCGACCTTTCGTCGTGGTTGGTAGAACTCAGGGTTGTGGACAGAATTGAGAGTGACCACACCCCATCAATTTTAACTCTCAAAGAAGGATTGTTAGCTATCCCAATGGAGGAAAGTTTTCTGGGATAAGCTATTGTAGGAAACTCCAAAAGGGTTCTTAACTGGTCTAAAGTTGTCCTAGCCTTTATGGTACAATTTACAAGCATTTTGTTTCAGCTCTTTTGCTGTACTCGGAACTTAATTTACGGGCAATACCTATCATCAACATCCACAACCATCTTTTTAGTGCCCAAAGTGGTCTGTTCCAGGTCGAAATAGGCACTTGCTGCACCAAACAATCCAATGCCAGTACAGCCCCATGGTTCTCCACGGACTGTAGGCGGGCGAAAAACAGCTTGATACTAGGCACTAAAATCTTAAACCCCTTATGTATACGTGAAGCTAGATGCCATTATCAGAAGGCTTTAGAGGCGAGTAAAAACGAGTAGGATGAACAAAACTGGCAGGATCTGCTGGAGGCTTCTCAAAGAATTGATGTTTCAACCCTAGCGCATATCATTGCACTTTGTAGCCGAAAAGCCCGTACCCGACTTTCATCATATACCACATCAGGTATGAGTTCAACATTTTACTCTACACCTAATCAGGACCTGTCCACCTGTGTCTTTAACTCTGGTTTATTAAACATTAGTAATATCACAGACCATTTCCCATCACAGCAAGAGCAATCTGCCCTTGCTAACAACCCCAGCTCCAATGGCTATGACGATTTATCAAATGAGGTGGGCGAAATATTTTCACTAGAGGACACGAGGGCAGCTATTGAGTCCTTGAAGCCTCGGAAAACCTCAGGTCTTGATTGCATACCGGGTGATCTGTATCAATCTAAAGTCACTATCAGAGCCCCTTATATTAACATCTTGACAAATGCCATTATGGCTGGATCTCCCCTACTTGACATTTGGAGTGGTGCTGTGATCATACCCATTTATAAAAAGAGTGTCAGATCAGAGGCCAGCAATTGTAAGCCAATTAGCCTTATAGATATATTACAGATGGTATTTTGTTGGCAGGATCTCGACAAACTCCATGGGTGGATCACCAACAATAACATCCTTTCCCCCTTTCAGGCTGGGTTAGCTCTAGGGTGGGAACACTTGATCAGGTTTTTAGATTTTCTGTGATTCCCTTGAAATATATTAGGCTCCTGAAAGATCATTTATATGTAGCCCTCATTGACCTAAGAGCAGCTTTCGATCTGGTCCCTAAACTTAAACTTTGGGCCTGCCTTAGATCTATGGGAGCCCCAGCATACTTGTTGGAGATCCTAATGAGGCTGCACAAAGATCACTTTGCCCAAGTTCGGTGGGGGCCAGATGGGGAACTAACGGAGAGGATGAAGGGTACACGTGGGCTCAGCAGAGATGTGTCCTTGTTCCAACTCTTTTTTTCA